>NC_136660.1:14603254-15803254 GCF_903797595.1 Erithacus rubecula
AGCTATTAGTACTACACTCAGAATTAGTCACACTGATACTTAAAAGTCAAAGAACAAAAAATGTTAAAGATCTTGAATTTTATGGTAGGTTTCTGTCCCTTGTGTTCACAGTAGATTCACCAACAGTCATGCACTGTCCTAGTGCACAGAACTGCAGTGTTATTTTGACTTCTGTATTTCATAGCAATGCCTCAGGAGCATGATTCTAAATGCACCTCATGACCCACCAGACTATGCCTGCTTAAATCTCATTTTTTCCACTGCACTCAGGAAACACATTCTTTATATTTCTCACAAGTTGGCATGGATAGGTGCATGATCAAGATAACACCAAAAATTGAGTAATTCCCAGTAACTCTGGATTTTACATCATTAGATAAAAGATTCTCACCAGGTAAAAATGAAGAGCAATACTTGATTTACAAGAACTATGCCTTCAAGATTTTCCTGCAGCTGTAGCCACCTGCATATAGTTCAGTATATTGAAAAAGAATAACTTTAAAGTATGCAAAAAAAATAAAGCTTACAATGTGGGAGCACTTCAAGTTGAAGGTCACTTTAGCCATTTTTTATATTGGCCAGGTGTATTAGAACATAGAAAAAGCATTTCACCACTCAGTCTAGAAAGGATAAGTATCTTCTATAAAGGGATAGCTCAGTAGTCAAAGAAGGATTATCAGCCACTTGTAGGCAGATGATATATATCTACTTTACATATATAGATGTACAGACGTTTTTGCTATAGCCAGCAAAGTAGCTAAATAGCTATTTTTAGTCTTCAAATGGAAGTAACATACAGGATAAGAGGCAACTCCTCCTCTGTTTAGGGGTTTTCTGTAGAGATTAAAAATCTCAAAACCTGTCCCAAATTCCAATGACATTTCTCTTGTAAGTTCATTCACATCCTCAGTACTGCATACCATGCAGAAGGGTCACAAGATTTCAAGCAGGTTCAATGATGCCTCAATTAAAAAGGTGCACTACCTCTCTAGTAAAAGGGACTTTCAACCTTGTTTTAAGCACCAACACAGAATGCACTCCTGAATGTGTTTAAATAGAAAACAGCTATGCAAACAAAGTTATTTCACTTCTTCAGTTGTTGCTCTTTGCAGCTGTAGCCAAGATATAGAAACTATAGAAATGGCATATAAAACAAAAGATGTACTCCACATAATATTTAACAGGGAAAGTCTCAAAACATGAAGACAGAGTCATGAGTAAAATATATATATATCCTCCAAGTTTAGTGGGTTTGCACTTCTAGCTTTGTGGTTAGGGTTTTTGTTGCTTTGTTTCCTACTTAGCTTTCACAAGATCCGGTTTCTTCAGATTGAACTTCACAGGGTTGAAGCAAGTTTTGGACACACTACAGTGTAATACACAGTAACAACTACCCTCTCCACCATCCAAGAAAATGAGGATTTTTTTTTTTTTCCTTCAAGATGTAGTATCTACACATTCCTTATTTCAGACAGGTAGCTTGGCCAGCTTCATGCTAATATAAAACAACCACCTGAAAAACACACATTTTATTTCCATCTAACAGTACACATATAGAAAAAATGACAGGATCCCTACTTGGGTTTTAGATATTCTTATCTCCTAAGATGATCTTTCTTTAGCTTACTGGGAAGTGACAGAGTGATATAGAAGCTTCTGCCATTACACAATGTTGGAGTGGCACTTACTCATGGTTCTAAAGAAAATTCCCTGACTAACACACTAAAATAACCATAATTTCAACACTGCACATTACAGAGTAAGGAGAGTTCTCAGGCAAACCTTACCAAGACAGTTTTAGTTATAACTTCTATCCATCCATATTAATTTCCAAACTCTTTGGAGATCAGAGATTAATCAGTTGAAGAAAGTGTGAGCTACTTTCCTTCTTGCTCCCTGCTCAAAAAAGCAGAGAGCAAGAGGCAGACAAGTCAAGAAATTTAAAAGAAATGGGGGACACAAGTCAGAGGGGATATATAGCTACTGAAAAACTTTCTAGGAATGTAGCTATAAGCAGGAGGAAGATGAGATTTCCTGCTGCATTTAGTTTTTAACCTTGTTTGTAAGTCCCCTGCAAGTCCTATTTGCCACTGATTAGTAGAAAACCAGTATGCTTTAAGCTTTCTGGTGTGGAGAATTTTCTTCATGGAAAAGAATGAAAAAGTTTTCATCAAGCCAAGTTTCTTCCTTATAAGCTGTTTTGCAGTTTTTAGTCATGTCTGTTTCTACTGAGGAAAAATAAGACAAGGTCCCTTGCCCACCTTCTTAGCCTGCTAGATATAGCAAACAACAGCTGTTCAGTCAGAAGGAGAAATAACTTCATCTTCTGTAATTCTGTAAGAGTTTCTTTAAACACAGACAAGCACCCAGTAATATCTAGCCCTTTTTACTTCTGCAGTTTAAAAGTAAAAGCTGCATTCATCATATCAAATAAAAACACACAAATAATTAAGATGGGAGTCCAAAGTTGATTGTTTAATGGTCATTTTATTTTATTTATTTTTTTTAAACAAAGATTCTTCTGAATGCCTCTGTTGATAATACCAGTTTGACAATTAGCCAAATGCTGGAAGGGACATTTTCCTCACAGCTTATATGATTTCCCCTGTTAAGAGGGAAGATGACCTTAGAAAGAGTGCTTGCAATGTTCCAGAAGCTTAATTTAAAACATCTGTCATTTCAGCAAGGAGCCTAAAAATAGTCCATCATCATCATCCAGTGAACACATAAGAGCCCTGGCTGTTACCCCCATGTCCCCCAAGAAATAAGCTACAATATGAGTTTTGCTTGACAAACCCAAGTGCCACACAAAGATCTGTATGATGTAAAATTAACTTTACCAGAGAACAACTCAATAAAAATCCACTCTCTGTTTTATGCATTCTTCCATGTCTTGCAAGCTTTCAGGAAGGACTGTGACAATAATAAGAGCATTAAATCTCAAATCAAATCTCATCAGTTCAGTCCTATCAAGTTCCTTGCAATTTTTTTGCCAGTTTCTTTAGATGTTTGTCCTGAAAAAATAAAATTAAGTATTTGCTTTAATTCTGCAGTGACAACAGTCTCTATATTGCATAGTTACACCTAGAATCCATCCCAAAATGGAATTACCAGTACTTTTCACACATCCTACACTTTAACAAAGTAAAGCTGACCTAGATCTCATGACTAGGAACAAAGAATCAAATTGAGCTAGAAGCAAGCCAAAGTTACACCAAATTTATGCTAACTCCTTGCTGGCATAGATGACATTTATTTCAGTCTGGACTGAAAAAATACAACATGGGCAGAGATAAATAAATCTTCATGAAAGAATTTTTAATTCAGGTTCCATACTGAGGGGTCTTACACTTGAAAGTGATGACTGAGATCCATTATACCCAGTTGTGAATCCTATACCTTTCAGAGTTCACTCCTTGGACAAGGCCTACCCACTGAAGGCCTAGAAAGGAGACCATTTATCCCACACTGATTCAGAGACCAATTTGTCTCAATGGCTTCAGAAGTGGCAAGGGCTCAGTAGATACTTGACAGTTGTTCAGTTTTCCTTTTGTGAAACCAGTCAGAGCTCAATTATATGGAAAGTGCTTTGGAAGAAGCTCTGGGCAGGAAAGAAGCAAAACAGAACTTGGCTGTTTACCTCTGTTCTTGTCAGATACAGAATTTTGATTGCAACCCACATTGTCTTTATTTACACTCTCAAGAAGATTAGTTGTTGGTATTCCAATCTATTTAGAAATACAGGTGTTGGAGTGAATGTTTATCATGCCTTAACCCTTAGCTGACATAATCCATGTGGTAAATGTGTCAAAACAGGATTCTGTATGTGCTGGCATAGCAGCCTAGCATCAAACTTTGTCAGATGCAAGTCAAACAGCTTTGGGGATTTGGTTTATGAAATTACTTTGTCTCATCTGAATTTACAAGTCACTCAAAAGCTGTCATATACAACCAGATTCCAGTAAAGACAGGACTTTTGCAAACTCTGAACAGAAGAATCAAGCAATGCTGGATCTTTTTAGAAAAAAAAAAAAAAAATCAAAGTGAACAGGTTCACAGGTCACTTCACAATCTCATCCTTCTCATTTAATACAGCTAAAAAAGTGAGTCTTAAGCTACAACTTTTTTTAAAAAACAAACCTTTGTTTTACCTTCAAAGGCTCTCAGAAGCCTTTAACAAAGCAAATTCCCAATTTCTTCTTCATCTACTCATCTTGCTTTGAATTATAAATAGGATTGATATGTCACCTGCAATTAGTGAGTTTACCACTGGTTTAAGAAGCTTTGAGTTTTCTACTTCTCTGTAGGGGAATAGGCCAATGCAATTAGAGACAGAAAGAAGTCCAAAGAAACTTGCAGCTAAATTTTCCACATGACTCTTGCTTGAAACCAGGAATGATAGTAAAGAGACTGCTGAATCAGAGCCTATTCACTTGTCCTTTCAGCCAGCATGGAAGCTGTCCTGACTCCTGGTTTTCTCATGATTGCCCTGGAGACTGCATTCTAGCCATAGCAGGGTACAATTCCAAAGTCATCTGGGAGGCAAATTAGAACACAGCAGCCATCTGGTCCCCAACACCAGCAAACCTACCTGTCTGCATTGATGATTAAGAAAAATTTAATTGGCTTAAGGCTAAGGAAATCCTGCTGTCCACACAAAATACAGAACTATGAAACAAGAACCATATGGAAAATAGAAAGCAACATCATTTGGATACCAAAATACTTCTTCATGCTGTTAGTACCTACTAACTCTTACCAGTACAGAGCTGAGGCCTGGATGGTTGGTCTAATTACAGGATTAACTTAACAGAAGTTAAGTAAATACATACTGATTTATGTGGTAGTTTTTATAGAACTATTATAATTTGGAAATTAGTTCTTTTATCAAAAGAAAAGCTTCTTTATCCAAAGCAGTACTTCAGGTTAAAATGACTTCAGGACATTATAACTCTACTTCAGTCAAATAACATAATTCATGAAAGTCATCTCTGACCCTTAGGCATTTACAAAACTCAGCAGGAAAAACAAGATGCAGCAACCACAGTCCACAAATGAGATTGAGAGCTGCAAACAGCTACCTTTACAAGGAAGTCTAAAGACAACACCACATACCAAAACAGCATGCAGACTGGAAAAGCTCTTCCAGCTCATTTCCATGTACTCAGATCCATGGTCAAGTTTCAGAGCACTTCTTAACAAATCCTGCTGCAGGTATGTACACATTAGTACTGTACTAAAAGAAAACAGGATTTCAAAGCTAAGCTTTCTCACTATTCAGATGCTTGTCTGAAAAACAAGAAACCCAATATCATTATTCTGCTTGTCTATTTCCACCACCTTTGACAATATGCTAATATCTGCACATTGCAGAGGGTTTTGGTGGATGAGGATCTCTGTCCTGCCCCAGTAATTGAGATGTATCCTGCCCTCACATCATTCCAAGTGTGAAGTCAAGTAAAAGCACCCAGAAAGTTTACTAATCTTGAGGCTTTTTGGCCCTGTTGGCAAGAGAGCAATAACAAAAAGTGTTATCATAGGAAATGCACAGATCATATCAAACGGAAGGCAGATTTGGTTCCAGATACAGCAGGGCTGCCTACAAGAATCTGATTCTGATACAGATAAAGATGTACTGCAGCATCTCTAAATTAACTCAACTTATAGCTGAGTCTACCCAGTCTTATTTTCCCTTCATCAGAAGGATAAAGTAACTTATTTGTTACATAGATCACAACATAAATTAGTATTCCACTTATCCATGTGTTGGCACAGATAGTCAAGAAGCTAAAAAAAAGCAAAGACAAAATGTGTTCTCTATTACTTGTTGAGTACATTTCAAATGTAGAACAGTGGTGCAGTTTCTTTCTCTACTGTTCGCATCTGAAATTTACTGCTGTTATAACTGACTGTACCTGTTACAGGACAGATGTGTAATATAAGTGCCTTATTTTTTCTTCACCATTTATTTAACTACGAAGTCTGTTGTTACCTTTTATAACTCCTTTACTTGTTGAAAACACTGCTGATTGGACAGGCATTACTACCTAAACAAGGCATTTTAACATGTCACAACTGAAAACGTAGGATGACTACCAGGCTGTGAATTTTAGGATCATCCAGTTGTTATATGCTTGTACTGACTTCTGAATATCAGACTGTTCAACACTGATTTTCTCTCTCCCACTGAAAGAGTGGCACCACTTCCCTTATCAGCTCCCTCCTAGAGCATCAGTGGTTCCAGAGAACAGATTTTTATTTTTTTTCCTAAGTTCATAGCAAGAATGGTTTCCTGCAGGAAAACAGGATATATAAGAAGCATGAAAAAGAAAACAACCACTCATCTAGAATTCTTTCACTGATAAAGAAATATTTTTCACTACGTTTTTAATATATTGAAAACATCTTCACATGCTCACTAATGCACAACTGTAGCAACAGAAACGAACAGCATTAAATCTTCTGGCATAAACTCTGCCACAGCAAAAGTATCTTGACCAACAAGATAGTTGCTACACAGTGTTTTATAGCAATTATCCACCTTCTGTAGCACACTGGACAATTTGTTTTTCATAGTCTCACTTTACTTGATTAACAACTAATTCTACCATGCACTTAGTTCATGGTGTAAATCATTGCTCACACTTTAAACGCAATATTTTAATTAGCTAAAACAGTATCTAATTACATTAAAGCAAACTTAACTAGATATGGTAAGCTGTTTTCCAAGGGACAGTACACATTTACATCACCATTGAAAATATGTGCCAGAAGCTTGGTATCCTGTGATTACTTTTCAGCTTGATTTTGCTTTCAGTGCTCAAGGCCACTTATACCAGCTCTGCAAGGAATTCCACCTGTAGAAAATTCCACTTATATGTGGAGTCACTACAAAGAATTTGCAATGTATTAAAAAGCAGCCACTCAAGAGAGCTGATAGAGAATATTAAAAATCAAATAAAATAGTATCTGATGCAGCATTCATTCCAAGTTAGAGAGACTCATTCAGCCATTAAAATTAGTTTTTCAATCTTAAGCTCATTATATGTTCATATAACAAACCACTATCACATAAAAAAAGCGTTAAAACCAACTAATTTCAATAGCATTTGCTATTTCTTTATTGACTCATACTGAAAAACGATATTCTTTGAAGAGACTAGGGTTTGGAGTTTTTGTAGTAAAAGCTTATGAATTGTGGCACAGAAGCAAACCTTACCAGTGTAATCAAAGTCTTTTACTAAGGAAAAACATAACCATTAAGAGAAGTGCAATTCAATTCCTAGTTGTCACCGATTCTGTTGAGAATTTTTGTCATTTAATTCATTCTACAGACCCAATTTCCCTCTCAGAACAATTATTATTTTCCATGCATCTAGAGTAGAATTTACTCTTAGCCACTTTTACAGTCAACATTCAGCTGCTAAAACCTCTTTTCCACCATCTCTCTATGTTCAGCCAATTAAAACATTACAAAAGCATTACTCCTACCCTTGCAGTCCCTACTGGAAAGCCCAGCTCACATAATACTTGAATCTGTAGCAATTCTTTATATCAATGGATTTGTTTGGCCCTGTTATTGTAGGCAGTGGATTCTGCACATGCTTGACAGGATAGACAGGCTTTATCAGTAGTAGTTTCATCTTAGAGCTATACTCAATTCTCTTTTGAAACCATGAGGGAAAATTAGGCAATATGAGCAAGCAACTAAAAGGTTACAGTCCAGTGCCACAAAAATACATCAGCTAAAACTGCTTTAGTTAAGTTCCCATGATTGACAAAGCTGGTCAAAGCCTGGGTTCACCTCTTGCATATAAAAGGAATAAACCTAGTCATTGTTAGCTCAGAAGTGGTAGAAAAGCCAAGCCTCTACAAATTGGTCTTAAAAAAAAAAATATTTAAATTTGACATTTAATCAAAAAGAGACATGAGAAAGTTCAACTTCTTTAAAACAGCTTTTTTTTTTCTTCTTCACTGCAATTTGTTAGCATTTTAGAACTCCATTGTGCCAGGCACTCTACAAATACACAGTATCATCCATTTTCACATACAATAGTGTCACACTAACAAGAAGATTGACAAACCAACTCTACAATAGGAAAAATACATTAAAGGGCTGCCCATTTCCAACTGTTAAAATCCTCTTGCAAGTTTAACAGAAATCAATGAAGATATATATATATCAATATATTGGTGAAAAAATATATTAGAGATGAAGTTATTGTTCAAGCTACAACAATGTATTAGGAAAAGAAACAACAGTACTGCTGCAAATCCAAGTAAAAGCAACTCCTATAACAGGAAGCTACACTTGCTCCCAACATTTTGTCCTACTTGAGGAAGGTGCTCAAAATTTAATAGTAACAGAACAGAAGAGAACAACTTTTCTGAACAATCATTATGCTATGTTAAACAGAAATGCAAGGGTTTGGGCCATCTAGCAAGGTAATAGGAAAAATCTATCTGGAAAAAGGAATTGCATTCAATTGTGAGAGCAAATACTAGATCCATCAAGTTTACAAATGCCTTCAGTTTACTACCTCCATTACCATACAGTAGCCAGGTCAGTTTCAAATATTTTGGTGATGCCTACAATTAAAAAGCCACATGCAAAGAAGTTTGCAGTTTTGGACAAAAAAAAAATGCACAACAACTATGTAAAAATCTGCTGCAATGTTGCTTTGTAGTGTTAGTGACCATTTCAGGGTCACAAAACTTCACTACTCTGAAACTGGAGAACAGGCCAGATATTCCAATTATAAACCCCAGCCCACCTCCAAACTGCCAGAAGCAAAGTTGTTCTGCAAGAAATTTACTTGTGCTTGACAGATAAAACACTTTCTATTCCATGGCTTTGAACTACAATCATCACAGATGTCAAGCTGGGAAGAGGAGGAAAAAAGAAAAAAATCAGTTCAACAAAAAGATACATTCCTGTCTTCCTGCTGCACAGGCAGTGGTCTGGGCTCAGCTGGTCTGACAGCTCAAGTGCCAGTGGAATCTAGCCTGAGAGCTGAGGAATGTAAGTTTTGCCAGCATTTACCAAAGAGAAATTAAAGAAATGCAATGGTATTATGTTGTCTTTTTTTACGCAGAAAAACTGGAGTCTAAGTGAAACCTACCTATAATTTATTGAGGTTCTCACTCACCATGCTTTGATTTTTTTTTTTTTTTTTTTTTGAGAAAAAGGGAGCATTTTATAGGTGGGGCAAAAACCCAAAGAGCACTTCACTTGCTACAGTTAAGCGAGTGGTTTGGCAATTACTAGCCTTTCACAATCCACTTTTTGTCATTCTATCAGGGCAAGCTAAATAAAAAGTGACCTTTTTGCTACTACTCTGTAGTTCGAGAGAAACCCCATTTATTCATCTCTGTTATTCAGCACAACTATTGTGCTACAAAAGCTGCAAAGACAGCTAGGCTCATGAAAGTGATTTTTACTGTAGTCCAAACATTAGTCAGTTTAATTTGTTAGCTCACCTAAAAACCTGGTTATGCAGTAATTTGAAAAAGCAGTAACAGAGCCCACTCAACACTTGGAAGAAAACTTCTTATCAAGTGTAAAAACAGAAGCTTTTGAAGACTTAGCCAAAGGGCAAATAAACACCTGCCTACACATTCATAAGTGAAATGTGAAGCACGTTTTGTGATTTATCTTGACCAAAGTTACAAAAACTCCTATGATTTTAATGGCAAACAGGCATACCAGAAAAAATTAAACTTCCAGTAACTTCCATCTGGGTGCTTGATGCAGCAATCTTTTTCTAGTGATAACTCTAGATAATTATTCAGTGCATCACACACTTCTGTATTAAAACCATAAATGTCTGTTAGCAACTTACAAGGTTTCCAGAGTTTAAATAGAAAGGTTAAACATGCCAGCTTGCATACAATTAATACACTAATTTTTTCACTCAGTTATGTATTACTATATTCCATTTTGCACTGAAGAGCTTAACCATTCATTGCCTATGAACAATTGGGTGTCATTTGTAATAAGTCCATTTGTTCTAACTGTAAGTTTGTGGCCACCTGGAAACAAATCCACCCAAAAACACTCACAGCTCACAACATATCTGTATCTCACATGTACTATCAGTCTAGCTGAAGTCAGTTTCTGTTCCTTCTGGCAAGTATTTGTACAGGTGAACAAAACAAAACCCACATAAGAACAAATTATTATTTAATTAGTTAAATTAAATATATTAAAAATATTTAAAACACATATAATAATTATATATTAAAAATAATAAAAATATATTAAAAATAATTATTTAAATTATTAATGCTTCCCTCATCCAAAACAGTTGCAATATGCAGCCCCTTCCAAGTTCAGGGAAAGCTTGGAAGGCAGGAAAAGAAGCAAGTTAGCTGAAATAAGTTCTAGATGACAGCTTTTAACAGCTCCCCTGCTTGACAGGAAAAGTCAGACTTCAGAAACTGAAGACAAATGGCTGAAAGATGAGAATGGGCAGGGAAGTTGATATGGACTTTCCTGGCTCAGCCTTTAACAAGCTTCTCATTTTGATGCATCCATTCAAAAAGAAAGGCTGAGAACATTCATCAGTCTGCCTCCTCAATGACTTAACTAAGGTGATCAGAGTGCCTCTCATGAGTTCAGGGGTGCAGAACTCACCACCATTTCTCATACTGCTACTATGGCACTTCTGTGACTATACTCATTTATGAAATCAATGACCATAGTTGTTTTCTTGCATGCTTTTCAGCATTTAAGGAGGGGTAGGCTTGTGTCTAGTTCATGCTAAGGTTCAGCTACTAAAATGAAGTTCAAACGGACTAGTACTGTATTTTACTATTCCCACAAATGCAAGTTTAACATTGAGCAATGAGACCAGAACAGCTGTAACATACCCAAACATTTTAAGCTGCATACAAAGATATCTGAGCATAAAGCTTATAAAGTTCAAAGTAGTACTTTCTCAGGTCTGTTAGCCATCATTTTATTTATGCACCATATCTACCTGAGGACAAAGACTAAGTGTGATATTTGCTGAAATGAAACCTTCTTAAGCCATCACCAAAAAAAAAAAAAACTGGTTTAATATGAAAACTGCTTGACTGTGCTTTTTCTTTCACAGACTGTAAGCACTAATTATCTTTCATTGGCAGATGCAGATTGAGGAGGCAAAGGCAGGAGGTGCTCTCCTGTTAGGGAAGAATTGATTGGGAATGCTGATGACAGATGGAGTGACCATGAGATGGTAAAATTAAGAATCCTGAAAGGAAAAAAATAGACAAATCAGAGCCTGAGCCTCAGAACCAACTTTAGCCTCTGCAGGGACCTAACTGTAGAAATCACACAGAATACAGCCCTAGAAAGAGATTCCAGAGAGCTGGTTGATTTTCAAGGATCACCTACTCCAAGCTGGCTCACCCTGGCAAGCAGAAAGACAAGTGGTAGGAGGCCTGCCTAAATGAACAGTGCTCCTGCTAGGAGGAACAGAGACATCAGCTGAGCATGCAGGGATGGGGTCCATCCCAAAGTATCTAGACTTGAACCTAGTGAGGGGCATGAAAGACAACAAAAATTGCTTGTGTAAATACAGCAGCAAAAAAAAAGATTAGGTAAAACATAGGCCCACTGTGGGTGCCTGATAACAACACAAAAAATTATGTACTCAAAGACTTCTTTCTCTTGTCTTTTCTGAGAATATCTGCCTTCAGCAATCCCAGGTCCCCAAAATACCCTGAGAGCTTGGCACAAGAAAAAATTGGTTTTGGTGAAAAAAAACCTCAAGTTACATCTGCTATTCTGTGGGTGTAGCCATGGATGTAAAATGCAATGCAACATTATTACAATAGGTCTCTTCATAAGTATCCTAGGCCAACACCAACAGAAACAGCTTGTTTCTTTTCTCCATTCTTTACTGGAGAAACCCATCATGAATCACCAGTTTCCTATCCTACCCATGAAGTCAGAATACTGGGAAACTGTTCAAACACATGTTTTCTCAGTGAGAGAAAAGGTTAGATATCATCATCAACCAAGAGTCAATGAGCTGGCAGTTTCAGAAACTCTGCAAAGGCTTCAATAATGAAGAGGTTTTCAGTTTTTTGCTTTTGTCCCCCTTCATTAGCCACTATGGTTATTCATTGTTCATTATTCATGTAGTAAAAAGCTCTCCTGAAGCATCAGAACAATATTGATTTCTGAATACAAGGTATGATACAAAGTGAGTTGTTCAATATATTTTGACACAAATCTTGGGTTCTAATCTCAGGATCTGAGCAAGTACAAGTCATACCTCAGTACACTTTAATAATTAGGCAAAGTAAGCACAGGAAAGGTTTGCCCCCTCTACTGATTCTCTAGTCTATGTTTCACATCCTCACAGAAGCACTAGGGCCTGATTTACTCCAAGGACAAACTAGATCTGGTTCCAAGTGTTATACCTGTAGAGTCATGCCCATATTCCCCCCACCTCCCAGTTCAGTTTTGAGCTGCTGGGACGCTAGGCTTGTGCTTGGAAGAGATATTTATCAGTGAAATAGCTGTAACTGAAAAGAAAATCCAGCCTTCATGTGATCATTTCATCTCCTCATGCACTAAGTCATCTTGTATCCACAAAGTATCTACTGAAATAAAGGTAGCTGCATTCATTCATCCAGCCTATTTCCAGGCCTCAACACAAGTTGCTTCTCTGGACTCCAATTATAGGACAATATTTGGAGTAAATTCCCTCTCATCTCTTGTGATAAAAATTAAGGAAGAAATGACACAATTAGACATTAAAATTAATATAGTGGATAAAATCTAGCAGTTACACAGTTACAAAAAAGCGACTTTACTCTTCAAATTCAATAACAATACTCCTATGGCTATGTTTAAAGATAAATGCCAGGAAGGCTCTCAATTTGCAGAAGTTAAGGACTGTGACTGCAGAGAAGTTCTGTATCAAGGACTGCTTCTCAGTATTTGACTGAGCAAATGATAGAATACAATTTGTGCCACGAAAAAAAATTATATTGTAGTATTCCTTCAGATCTAGTTTGCCAGTCTGACTTGGTTTTCAGTGTGAGTAGCAACAAGCCAGTAAGACTTAGTAAGACAATGCAGTCAGAAAAAGGAGCTTAGGAAAAACACACACAAGTCTTCAACAGAGAAGCAGGGATAAAAAACTAGTATGCACTGTATGTAAAGCCACTACCAAAATGAAGCAGTACTCAAGGCAAGAATGACTAGGATTGGCCTATGCTCTCCTTTGAAAAATCAGTTGGCATAATTTCCAGTAACTAGCATTGAGACCACATCTGCTAACACATTTCTAAAACCACTGTTTGGATCCACCCCCCACCCAGTCCTCTCACACATTGGCTTCATCCAAGTCTCAACTGTACTGGGAAGGAGGAAACACTTGCAAATTACTCTGTTCTGAAGGTACACATACACATTTATGAACCATGTTTTGTTTGGTTAATTTTTATTAACTGCTAAAAGGAATTCCACATCTACAGTCCAATATCACTATGTGGATAAAAATATCTTCTTGTTTCAAAGTATAAAGCAAAACTACATCACTCCCTAAAGTTACAAGGCATCAGGAAGAATAAATTGCTAAAAACACTGGTCCTTACTCTTCCCACACTGGTGCAATTGACTTATTCAGGAAAAAAAAACATTTAATAAATTTTTCAAAGCAGGAGTAGTGTTCACCAGATTCTTGGCATATGGAACTTTTTAGTTCAACTGCTACATAAAGACTATCCAACCCACAATAATAGTCTCAGTTTTCACGTCCAGAAAAGCAAGTTGCATATGAGAAGACCTTCACCATCTCTATGTACATTTAAAGGAAGAGAAAAGAAAAAGATTCCTTTTAAAGCTGATTGAGGAGATTGGAATAAATTACGTATAGAAAAACACAACGACAGAACAAAGATATTCCACTCAAATCAGAAACTAATTAATCACATATGCAAAGATGATTCCTAACAGATAAAAGCAAGAAAAGTTTATGATGTGCTTTTGTTATTACAAAGCTGCTTTGTCTGATTAATCACTCTTCTCCCAGCCTCTCCCAAACACACCCTAATGGGGTTTATTTACTTTCTCAGAGCATATGGCTGCAGTTCCCACAATATGGCAAATGATCCCTGAAGAAATTGTTGTACACTGAAAAAGGATGTTCTAATAAAAAAAAAGGAAATTTTCACTATTTGTAAAACACTAATCACGGTTTTCTACTGCTCATAGATAATACCTAGAAAGCTGTAGTGAAAAGACATTCTCTCATGACAGCTTCGAGCCCATTCTAGTGCTCATTCACTTATCACTAAGTTTGAGTTCTGTAGAGCTCAGATGATCTGCTCTTTTGACCATTTCTTTCAGCTTCAAAATGTAACAGTATAAAAAACTCGAAATAGAGAGGCATAGATCTCTACATATTCCATGACAAGTTACAAACATCAAGGAAAAATGCAAAAACCACAACCCCCTTGAGAGTCATCTTTTGTGCTGTGCAGAGAACTCTGCAAGGAAAAAAGCTTATCTTTTTCCTTTCTTCTCCATCCTTTTCTAAGATATATAAACATATTGCAAGCTAATTTTTCCCCTCAAAAGACAAACACTAAGCCGCTCACAAGAGTTCACTCCCCTCTTTGTAACCTGAGTTACAGACAAGCCAGTCATGCCAAAAGAAAACTTAGGAGGGTAAAGCTGTTTCACCATCCTCTCCCATCAGTCAGACCATTTCTCCTCATTCCAAGTGTTTATCCATGTATTTGACTTTTGCTGCTAGAATCATGACAAGGATTTCAAAGTATGCTGCATTCTTCACCAATTCATTTAAACAGGTGATTTCAAAGCTGGTGATTTGCAGGTGTCAGTAGGCAATTTACAGCCTGTCCAGGGAAGATGGATAGCCCTTTCCAAATGGCCCTGCTACCCCAGGCAACTTCTCACCTGTCACAGGCCCATGGATATGCAGACAGAACATGCCAGTAGCTTCAGGTGATTGCTGCTTCTTCCTCTGCTAAGGTGAAATAGTATAGCTATAGCAGCTGTTCTAAATGCAACATTCTCACAATTAACTTTTTTGTTTGGTTTAGTATTTTTGTTACTGCCAAAGTACTGGAATCAAGTTCCATCTGTTTTAAGAACTATCTGGGTAGTTTTAGTTATGCCTAGATGGAGTGGGCTTCAGCTGGTGGTAGTTTAAAGAGGCTGACCTCACAACTTCAGGAAGTCACAAAAGCCTTTGACACGCATGACTTTAACCCAGTACTACAGGGTCTTGTTCCCATCATGTACAATCTCCAGTCAAGCTTAATCTAGATTGGATTTATTTACATTTTAAAATAGTACTTGGCACAGACCTACTTAAAGGAAGCATCTAAAAAACCTTGACTATGAAACAGTAGATTTATAGTCTAACAGACCTTTCCTGATGATTAGCCTGACCTAGTCAGGCCTGACCTAGCTACTCACAGTGACTGAGATACAAAAAGGTGCCAGTAGTGTTTCATAAGCCTCCAAACATCAGTAGATAAATAAAGTCATATCACAGCATTCAACAATAACATATTATTGAGAAATAAGGTCATCAGCAATTTAATAGAGAGGAAAGCAATTTTTTTCCCCATAAAAAATAATATAATAGAAACTGGATGCATATAGACACTTGTGAAACCGACTCACATATAAAAGGACAGCACAGAGGATGGAAAGGCAGAAGATGCATCACCAAATAGACAAGCACTGTTTTTTCAGAGCAGATCTCTATTCTGAAGGATCTCAGTCACTGCATTTGTTACCATTAGTGTCCTAAATCTTCCATTATGAGCATTTCGTAGGAGTATCACTTTGCTCACATGGCCCAAGCTCTATGAAAATGAGGGACATGAAAGCAGGGTAAGTCTCAAGCAATTGGTCTCAGGTAAAGAAGGTCAGATCTTTCAGACCATTAACCTGGTTCAACAGCCCAGATTCTGAAAAACCAACACCACCTTGAGCTGCTGAGCCTGCTCCAGTATTTTAAATTCTGTGCTTCTGAAGTCCATTCTACTACCTTAATTTTCATGCAGAGAATTACAATCCAGTCTGTCAAACTCAGCAGCTTCACCCATGGTATTGTTGGTATTTGGCAAAGCAACAGCAACACTGCTCTGAGGCAGCTCTGTCTGAAACAGCAGAGAGAAGTGACCACAGTGGGCTATGCCTGTACTGACAGGATGCCAGAATCCACACAAGGCAGTATGGAGCTTAAACAGAGGAGAATTTGCTTTCTCTGTTTGGCAATAATAGAACATTGGTCTGAACATAATTGCTCTTAAATTCACTACTGCAAAGTAGCAATTTTTTTCTCCTCCATGAAATAAAACCATATATAATCTGTGTGATTGGTTTACCATTTCTGCATCATCATCAGCCATCCTTGATAAAAATCACTTTCTTTAAAATAGGCTAAAAGCCTGATGAATTTTCAAAAAACCAAAAACAAACAAAACAAACAAATAAAAAAACCTCCAAAAACAATTAGGGGAAAGAAAGCCTGAAACTAGAAAATCACCATACGGTTCATTTTCTCCCGGGGAAGTTTGACTAGTCAAAACTCAAAACTTCATTCCACTCTCCTCTGAGCTAATTAGATATTTAGCAAGCTCAAAATTATTCCATACCTATTAGGTAGCCTTGACTATTATACACTTCCAGCACCACTTCTGTTGGCTTCCACTGTTGCATCTTTTAGCTAAAAGAAATACTAAGTGCCAACCTTGCCATAAGAGGCACACATCCACTCTAAATACAAGCCAATACAAACATTAAGATTTTCAGTCAAAAGGACAAATTTAGTACATAGTCTTGTGGTATTTGAAGTCTCACCCTCAAATTCTGCCTCCAGTCAAAGTTGATCTGTGTAAAAAAGCTTCTGATGCTTACCTCCACATTATATTTTTGCACAAACAAGAACCTTACCCCACAGTTAAGAAATTTCATCAAAATACTTCAAAACAATTTGAGAATTATAGTGCAAAGCTGTTCCCCAAGAGAATAATCAAGATGCAGTGGAAGCAAACTGTTGCATACTGCAAACAGATGCCAAGTCTTTCTTTGGTATTTTACTACAAGAATGACTAATTTGTGAAGATTTAGTTATTTCATTAACTTCAACAATGACTTGGACTATTTCTTCTTCAGGATTACTTTACAATTAAGTTCTGACAAGGAAGTATCTCTATGATAGGTCTACTTGAATGTGCAAACTTTACATTAAAAAAGCCACGTAATTTAAGATGGCTTCAGGCAAACCTTAAAATACAATATAACCATTAATACAGAAATGCATGCCAAAGTTAAAGTTCTGTTATAGAGGCCTCTAGTCAGGATATTTAGGAGAAGGACCCCCTTTTGACTAATCTAGTAGTCCTAATATAAAACTCTCATAGCTATCAACTTCTGTTTCACCTTGAATAGTGTATCTCAGGAATGTTCAAGTTATTGCACATAGGTCCTTCCTTATAGCCATAGAGTAATTTCCTAGCCCATTTCCTCTCACAGTACTTCCAGGCCTTCCACAAGAATGGGTCTCAAACATCAAACACTGCTACCAGCAATTACATACACACGATAGTTAAATAAATTAAATAGTGTATTTTCCAAACTGCAGAATCCTTACTATAGGCTGGGCAGATGGAGAGTAGTGCTGCTGTATATAAAAAATTACCACTAAAAAACTCCCTGTTCCTCAGTACTTCTCTTTATGTACTTTGTGATACTCACAGTACACCAGGACCCTGGGCAGACAGCAAGCAACACTACGAGCCAGCAGCTACATCTCTCTCTTGCTTGCTTGATGACTCCATCTTTGCTGTCACCTGGGAAGCCACCAGAAGGCTCGTAATTTGAGAACCTGTCTGCACAAATTCTCCTGCTCCTATGAAACTGCTGTAAATCACCTTTACATTTCAGAGTGATGCACTGAAAACAGAGCTCTAGACAGGAAATAACTTTAATTCTGCATTTTTCCTAATGTAGACAAAGGTGTATTTTAACAGATCAAGGCATCTTCCTGGTAACTGCCACCTCAGATTACACCACTTTTGTTTGCTCTTTGTGAATAGGAAAAAAAAAAATAATTCAACAATCTTTCATTTATCTAACTAGCAGGCAAGAAGAGAAAAACAGAGGCTTCCAAAACAGTCCAAAATGAAAGCAGAGCTAGCATAAGCAAGCTGCAGAAGGAAACTAATTCCATTTCTGCATTTCTCTAATAAATGAGACTTTATCAGATCAAGTCTCTTTTGATAGAAAGTGGTGTGGGGAAAAAGTCACACAACCCAATGTTACAAGGTTAGCTCAGAGAGGCAAAGCATTACTCCAACATCTTCCTTTCAAGGAAAAGTATTTCATACACACAGACTTCACATCCTTACAGCCAAATTACTATGATTACCTATTACTACATCAATGAAGTGCTGCAGAACAACTGTTCTTCATAAAAAGATAAGTCCGCTATAGCCAGCAAGAAGCACAAATATATTAGATATTCTGTAACAATCATGGTGAACAAGAGACTTAGCTACACCGTAGCAAACTGCAAAACCTCAAAGCGGTGTTATTCTAGCAGCAGCAAGTACTACAGGCCAAAACGTTATAAACACATCATGTACATTAGTCATCTTGACAGCTTCTTATGCCCACAAGCCTCATGATTTCAGAGCACTAAAACACTGGTTAACAGTGACACAATATTTTAACTTGCATAGCTGTTCATTTGAAGGCAAAGTTTACCGTCTAGGGGTATTTCTTGCCAGGAATTACTTCAGAATTTCATAGGATTTAAAATGAGCAAGCAACTTGTGATGTTCAAAAATGAACTCAGTATGTGGAAACAAGCTTAACAAAAGTGCAAGGTAAGTATTACCAGGTAATTCTTAATGCAGTAGAAGAGTAGGCAATGTCACAGTGCTTTCTATATCAAAGAAAATATTTCTGCCTTGCAACAGCTCGTTATTCTTTTGTTGACTATAAAAGTGCTAATACGACTAAAACATTTCAAATGTATTAGTCACCTGCACTTCTCATACTGCAGTGTCCATACTGAAAGTACTCAGATCTTCAAGAGATGAGCTACGCGTAACTGCTTTCACCAAGTCGAGAAAGTCAGGCCAAATTTCCGTCACCTTTAGCTTCCCACAAGCAAAAAGTAGCTCATACTCGACACTACGTAACAAGAGCAATTTACAGCTCCAGACTTTGCCTGGAAGCCACAGGTCTGTCCCGCCTCAACTCCTGCACTGATAAGGAACGGCCAGCCTTCACCAACTTAAAAATGAAACCCAAATGTCTGGGAGGTTTGGGCTTTGTTATTGGCTGGGTTTGGGATTCTTTGGATAGGCTCACGCCAAGTAAGTATTTTGCCTTTTATAGAGCATACACTTAAAATAGGAGTTTCCTAGGCAGCAAAGAGCCACAGAGCGTATCAGAGCCATCTGTAAGCGTTTCGGGGCGGGTATGAACAGCAGCAACTACCACGCGAACTGCACTTTAATGTGGTGCCGCTCCTCAGGTGGGCAAGGGCTTCTCCGCTCCGAGACGGCAGCAACTCGCTGGTGGGACAACTCGCCGCTCCCCAGCACGGCCCTCCCGGCTCCTTCGCCGGCCGGAGCGGGAACAGTCGAAGGCGGTTTCCAGCCGGGAGCCGCAGAGGTCCAGCCAGCCCTCCAACTTAACCCCTTCCCTTTCGGGGCCCGCGCCCAGCCGCTCCTGGCGGGCGGGGCCGGGACACCTGTCCGCCACAGCCGGACTCCCAAGTTGGCCGCGGCGGCCAAAGTCGCTCGCAGGAGAAGGCGCGGGGGAGGCGGGCCGGCCGCCGCTACTCACCCGCACCAGGTTGCTGACAGCGGCCTGCACGGCCGACACGGGGGCGGTGAGGTCCGGGATGGCCTTTCCGTCCACCTCCCCCTCCTCGTGCATGATGACCAGGTGGGAGATCTGCTGGGCCACCGGCTCCAGGATGCTCTCGATGGTGCGCGTGTGGAAGACGGGCATGGCGGCGGCGGGGAGGGGGGCCGGGGCCCGAACTCAGCACAAACTCCGGGCAAACTCTGTCCCTGCGGGCTGGCGCCCCACGGAGAAAGCCGCGGCCTCCGCGCAAAGAGGAAAAGGAGCAAGAATAGGAAACCGAACGACCGCTCCGAGCTCCCGTCGCCCCGGAGCGGAGTGTGGCACAGGGAGAAGCGGCTGCCGGCTCAGGCTCGCGGAGGCGGGACTCGAACTCGCTGCCCTCCGACCACCCTCTAGCAGTGCCCACCCCGCACTGGCGCCGCTCCTCAGCCAGGCGGCGGCTTTTCAACCGCCACAGCCCGCCCCTCCCGCGGCTCCCGCCCCCGGCCGCTTCTCCCAATGGCCGGGCCGGGGCCGCAGCTCCCAGTGGCGCAACGCCGCGTCCATCAACATTCCAGAGCCTCCTTCCCCCTCCACCTCCCGCCCTTCCCGCACCACCCGCCTTCCCAACCAAGCTTGGTTGCGCGGGCGCTGGTTTCCCAGAGCCCAGATTACGTCAGACATTCTGGTGTCCATATAAGGAGACGATTAATGCCGGGGTGCCGGGATAGCGGGGGGCGAGGGCCGTGGGATTCCTGCGCCACGCCCGCCGCCGGCGCAAGTTCGCTGTTTGGGGCTGAGGCGGAGCGTGGCCGCCTGGGCGGGCGCGTGGGGTTGGGCACCGCTGGGACGGCCTGGCCGAGGGGAGGTGGCGCTCCTGGCCGGAGCCGCTGTCCCCGAGCGCTGCTTGGGGCGCGCTGCTTCGTGCTGGTAGCGCGTTCTCCCTGCGCGGCCCGCCCTGGGCGCGGCCCCACACGCTTCCGCCCACGCTGAGGGAAAGTGGCGAGAGGCTGCAGGCGTCGCTTCCCGCCCGCGCTCCCCTTCAGGTGGGGAGGGCTGTCCCTGCCGTCCCGCTGCCCTCAGGGGCTGAGGGAACACGGCGGGACAATGCTGAGGCGGCGGCGGTGTGAGGGCCATCACGTAACGCGGAGAGCGAGCCTCGGCTTGGCTTTTACCGCTATGGCTGGCGCTAACTGCGGGAGCTTGTTTAGGTATACTTAGGTGAGCGGCGTGGTGTCGGGAGAAGGAGTACAGACCGTAGTCAGAGAGGAACATAAATCTCATTTTCCCGATGCTGGGATCGTGTCTGCCAGTCCCAGCTCGGGGTACGAGCGCTGCCCGCCCTCAGGCGAGCCCCGGGCACGGTGTCCTGTGCCACTGGCAGAACTCGTGGTAAAATAAAGTAAAACTTGAGTAAGGAGTTACGCTCTGCACTTCTTACTGTCTTTGATAAACCAGCACAGGTTCACATTTGGAAAGTTATTGCTGGGTTGTAGGGGTTTATCCTTGCGCTGCTATTTTAAGCTATAAATCAATGTCCCTGTCAGACTAGGTTGCACTCTGAAGTGTTGCAGAGCAAACAATGTGTTTTCTGTGCAGTGTTTGAACACAGCCACTCCTGCCAGCAGACACAGAGACGTATAGAAAGAGCAATTAAATCAGTAAGGCTGGGGTGAGCTCAAGGATCTCTTTGTAACTTGTACCAGCGTCCTCATGGTTGGAGCTACAGGGACAGTTACAAGTTGTAGGCCTAAGAAGCTATGAAAAACAGGTTTTGTGCAAGGCTAAGAAATCTCAGCAACACATTTAGCTCGGAGGTTTTGTTTTTGCTTGTTTACTGTTCTCATTTAGTGTGATGGAAATTGTATTTCTCTGTGTATATTTATTGAATCTCCAAAGGTAGAAATCATAGTACTGACTTCCACATTGTACAATCCCCCTTGGTTTGGAAAGAGGTATACCAGTAGGCTCAATAACAGATAATCAAATTATGCTATTGGCATGCAAAACATAATTACAGTATCAGTCTTTCAGCAGTAATGAGTGTTTTAAGTTACTTGAATTGTGCACTGTAAGAGTAGTTTATATTGTTTGCTATTGGCTGTATAGCAGGTACTATTTCTAGCATATACATGCCTAGCAATACCTCTTTCACATACTGTGGATGAGTAATAATGAGAATAGATAAAAATCCTTCTGAACAGCAGTGTGCAGGATCTGAGAATTACAAAAAGCATTTAGTTCATGTCTAATAATCTGCTAAATTCTGTTTTAATGAAGTATGCAAACTTAAACCCCACGTATTTAGTCATTTGTGGAACTTGGGTATAAGCGAAGTTCTTTGATTAAAAATAATTGCTTTAGATTTAGGATTGTGTGTACTGACTTATGGCTGAAATATGCACGTTTATGCACATGACTTTCAGGGAAAAGTGTTATCTGATCATTACGAAAGGCTCATCTGGTGGCTCAAATAAGTACAGTTACTACAGGCAAATTAGAATATAGAACAGATGGAAATTTTTGGTAGCCTCCTGAAACTTTTCCAGCCTAGAGGACCAAAATCTGTACTTGTATTTGGGATGTGTTGGTATTGAGTTTGTTTCACTCTTTCACTTACATTGGTATAATTTTTGCCCATATAAAATTTAAATTTTATTCTTTGCATTATGTGACTGTACTGCGTGCCCATCACTGAAAATTCCTCCATGCTGTTTGTGTGGCTGCCTAATTTTTGAAGCCACATCCAGCAGAATTCTATGCAATTAAGAGCAATATAGGTAACACTGCTTTTCTGGTTGTTGTTTTTTTTTCCTTTTAAAGTACTAAATTGACGGATTTTTCTCTTTCCTTTGCAGTGTTCACAGCTGTCACATTGATGTCATGTGAGTAACAGTTTCAGGCAGTTAATTTTTTCAAAAAGTTCCATTTCATACCATGATGTTGTTTCCCCAAGTTCTACATTAATCATTAATTCATTGGGTCTTAGTAGTAATGATAGATGTGATATTTTCTGTTTATAAAGCCTAGGATGGAACCGTATGATTTCTTTTCTCTCCAATATGATATTGTATATCAAACAAAACAAACAAAGGACTGCAAAATTTCCTTTCCTTTCCACACACTCAAATTGTTAGCTTTATTAGGAAGTAATATCTATTATTAGTACGATAGTGGTGCCCAGCATCTCAAATAAGTTAATGCACTTTCAATGAAAGGATGAGCTTTATAAGGCATTCTTTCCATGTCTTTGAAGTGAACTCAGGTGAGTCCAGTTAAACCCATTTCTGCAGAGAACCTGATGCCAGCAGACTCTTCTTCTTACAGAAATCTCCATTGTCTTTAGTGGCATAATATCTCTCTGACCCAAATGATCAAATAAATTCTCCTTTTTTCACAAATGTTTTGACGAAGCAAAGAAATTCTGTCTTTGCTGAGGTGAGATGCATGAATACAGAAGCAATAGGCTTAGATGGAAAAAGGGAGGACACTGTGTGCTTACAAAAAGCATAGCTGCAATGCAGCCTCTGCCACAGTGTCTTTTGGAGAGTTCTGTATCCCATGTTCAGGGTACATGGCACTGCAGCTGCACGTGGTGGGAGCAGTGGAACTGCGCTATTTGCAAAGTGCTTTGTGAACCTGCAGTTGTCTGCAATTATAATGCTAGTATTAGTACTTTATTGAAGTGAACATGTCTGATTAACTCGAAGCCTTAGCCTTCATTTTACAGTAGTTATTTTCGGTATTAGGTACAACAGCAGGGAAGAATTATGCTTTCTAGGCAAATACACTTGGGTGTGATTAATCACTTTTCTCTGGAATCTTCTAATCTTGTTCCTTTATTGCACCTACTTCTAACTTTTCTGAGTAAAAACTGATTAGCTACCTGAGGAAATTCGCAGAAATGCTATATTCATATATTGCATAAACTGGATTGTATAAATGTCTTGATCCTATGAAGATTTAAGTATATGTTGAAATTTAATAATATTCTGAAATTTAATAATTATCAGAAGCTGATAATTCTCTTATCAACTTCTGGAGAATTGGAGACTACTGTTGATCAGTAGACAGTCTTCATTTCCCTCTTCTCAAGCATTGACTTTGGGTAATCTAAGGAGTAAACAATGGATGATTGAATTTTAAGCAAAAAAGATTTAATGTTCACCTTAAATTTTAAATTTGTCATGAGTTTGTTGTAGAATGGTATTACTATACTAATAGCTCTGGTATGTAGGTGAGTGGCACAGCAGGAATAAATTTCATGCCTAATAAATGACAACCTTGGAGAAAGAAAGTTTACTAAGGTGTTTGACAATGTAACTTCTGCACAATGGCCTGTCAATGTGCCTTACCATTATTTAGTTGACTTTTGCCATGAAGCCAGGTTAGGTTCTGTGTAGTTCTGCATCTTGGCTGGCTGGCTAGGAACTTCAATGACACCAACACTTCAGAATTTTTATACACTGACTCATCATCAGTCACTATCTGAGCTAGATGGGAGCAGCCTATTACAACTGGAAAATTTACATCACAGTTGTCATCCAGCTCGTGGATACAAACTTTGTTCCATCCTTCCCAGCTGCCCTTCTATAGCTGTGTTCTGTTGCTGTGCAGACATAATGGAGCTTAGGTCAGCAGAGAAGGCTGCTACCAGTTCCCTGTCTCCTGCAAGGGGTTTCTTGCTAGAAGTTCTGCTGGGAAACCAAGAGTGCCAATATAGTTAATTTTTTTCATCTTCTCAGTTACTCTGTCAACTGCACTGAACCCAGAACTCTTTTTTTAACTACTCTGCATTCTGAAGGGGTTTATTGCAGAGTAAGTAGTACAACAATAGCAACAAAAAATTCAAGGAATGTTTTTAAGAATGTGAAACATGTAGAAAAGAAAGGTAAGCATAATAAATACATACTTTTGTGTATTTATTCTAGAAATTGCTAACCAGGAATGAGGTTCAAAAAACCATTTTTCTACTTTTTTCTAAGAAATTGCAAGTGAAAATACATTATTGTGTGCCTGCAAAGCACTATGATAGTTTATGTGCAGTTAAAGTTATATATTCTATTCACAGTAAATACAAACAAAAAGTCTTTCTACTCTTGTGCTAACATTACTATTAACCTACAGTAGACTTTGGTTTTTCATGGAGCAACAGGTGGTTTTCAGGAGCTTGACTTGTAAACTGGCTCAGAGCTTGTCAATATAATTGACTACCTGGTAAACAATCCAAATGCTTTACTTGCAGTAAGTGACCATTTTAATAATCTAAACATTAATTTTGCAAATAGGGATTTTGGCTAATATTTATGGTCATTTCGACACACAGACACAAGGAAATTGAGGCAAACAAACCAAAGATGTCAAATGTGTTTAACATAATAATATTAAACCTCACGTGGATGTTGTCATTTGGTTTTAAATGCCCTTTTCTGCTCCATGATTCCTTTCCAAGAACTTGCTTTGAGAGGGCAGTAAAGCTCTTGTTATCAAGCAGTTTCCAGAGCTGCTGCATCTCCCAGCTGAGGTGTGGCATCTACCTTCTTGTGTGGTCTTGATGCATTTCCTTTAGAAGAAAAGGCTGTTTTAAATTACTCCTGTTGATCAGTTTTAAGTTTTGCCTGTTTTACTTTGCACTGAAATGGACAGATATCTCAGATGAGATCCCTACAGTAAGTTCTCATATTTTTATCTGCCTTACAAGAAAGGATCAGTCCTTTATTAAGTATTTTTGCATGCAGGTATGTTCAATTTCATTTCAAGGGCCTCTGTGTCCAAATCAGCCTCCAAGATGATCTAAGCAATACTTGATTTTTGGGGGGCAGGGGTATATGTTCATCAGTGCCTCTGCAGACTTTTTTTCTCAACTTCTAATATTAGGAGCTTGTATGTATCAATTCCTTTCCTAGTTGTGCCTTGTGCTGGGTTGATTTACCCAAGTATTAAAGCATGTGTGTGTTGGGAAGTGTAAATTTGGTCTGACATTTTAAGTGTTCTGCTGGTTTGGAGTCTTGTAAGTCATTTATTTCCCTACTGCAAGGATGAGCAGTCTTGGGGGTTCTGTAAATCCATGTGTGTTCAAATTCACCACGAAGTCAAAGTCTTTAGACTGGCCAATGCTTTTTAAAAAGCCACTGGCTGAAATTGAGAAGTGCTATATGGAGTAATAATGAACTCTTTCTGTAAATGCCTGTATGTGGTTGGTTTTAACTGCATAACTGTAGAGATCTTTAACGTTTTCATGGTTTCTTTATGGCTTATATAATTATCTGATTTAGTGTGCAAACTAAAGATTTGTAGCCATATATGAGTAAATATAGGAATATACTGACATCGGCAAATACTAAATACCCAATTATTTTCAAAGAGAAAGTGCTAGATAGCACTTAATTTCTGTATCACTTTATAAACTCCCTCTATTTACGGTAGAGATATAAATCCACAGAATGAATATACTTTTTGACATACTTTTGAGTTTCTTATCTGTGTTGTGTTTATTAATACATCTTGACTAAAACTAAGACACTTCTAAAAGTGTCTCAGAGGAGCTTCAAGTAATTACAGTAAAGAATAATTAACCTAATGCAAAAATACTTCCTTCTTCCTGCCCCCAGATCCTGAACTTGCAGTTATTTTCATATAATTGGGCCTTGTACTTGGGGCAAATTCAGTAGGACTCTTTGTAAGATTGCTTTGTGAGGTTTTTTTTCTCTATTCCACATAAAATGCAGTGACATTACAGAAAGAACAGTGTGTATTCGACGTTGGCAGTCATGATTTTAAAGACCATTAGGATTGCAGTGAGAGTTTTATCCTGCTGCAAAGGGAAGAATCCAGAATGACATAAATTCATGCTACATTGCTGGGCCTGGAAGCTCTTCTCATGGCATGTTATATAAATTTTGGTTTAGAATCTCTTCAGTATACCAAAAACATGATCATTTTTATCTTAGTCTCCTCTATAGCTAGATTCCTAGCTATTAAAAATCAAACTGTTCATCTCTTATCCATACATAAGAGATGTGTGCTTTGTTTTGCTTTCCGGTAGGTGTCAAGTGTTAGTGGCATTTTACCCCATTCCACAGGTGACATTGCCACATCAGTATTCAGAGATAGGAATGAGAGTTTCATAAATCCTGTCCCAAAGGAGCTTAGCTATAAACTGTCAGTTCTGTTAAAATGTTTTAAAATAATTCCTATAGGCATTATATACAATACAATATAATGTATTCAGTGTACTTACACACTAACAGTTGATTCATGAAAGTTTTAACATTTTTTTAAATTAGGAGCTGTTTGGGTTCTGCTGTCTTGAAGGTGCTGGAGGATGAGAAACAAAAGTTATGGGCTATTAAGTTTACTGCAAATGCCCTAAAATGCCAGTAGTGAAATGAAATTCCTTGTTTGTGTATAGAAAAATGTCTCTGATGCCAGGCAACAATATTTTCCATGTGAGTTTTCCACTGTGGCATACTGTGTCAGCACTGCCAACTCAATGGTAAAGTGTGTGCAAACTGCTGCTGGAAAAGGGGAATAGCCTCAGCAATGTCCCACTGTGCAAAGCATGCTGTGCTTGTGAAATGTTGCCTCCTGAGACAAACTTTCTGCCTTCATCACAGTTCCCCTTGCAAAGCAGTTAGCCAAGCCTAGACTCATTTTTCACTCATACTGTATTTGATTTACATCAGCTGAAGGAAATGGTAATATGCAACAGTGACTCTGGAATTTAAACAGAAACCCACAAGGGATCTCCATGCTGAAGGCCAACTTCCAAATATGGGAGAAGAGAAGCAGCTGTAGTAGCCTGGGAAGACATCCTCAGCAGAGCAAGGGACAAAACAGTTGGAAGTATATGAGCTTTTTGGAATTTCTTCAGAAAGGTAATTGCTGTCATGTTTTAACCAAAGTGATGGAATGAAATACAAATACTGTGTTTGCAGAAAGAAGCATGGTTTATGTTAACTGTCTAGGGCCTCAAAAACAGAAGTACATCTATTTTTTTCAATTCTATTTTAAAGTATGTAATAGTGCACTTACTCCAGATCCAAATATCTGCCAATATCAATCTGTTAGGATCACAGTTTAATCAGGAAAACCCATAAGAAAAACATTTGTGAGGAAATTAGTGGGGCTCAGTGCCAGGTCTGGTTGAAATTCTGCCAGAACATTTTCTCTCAATAGAAATAAATTCACCAATATTTAGACCTCACATTCTGCAAATTCTGATTCAAAGTCTTGAGAAGCACTTTTAATATACATATAGCCCAAAAAATGTAAAGGCTCAAAGATTCTGTTTGCTGGTAGATTCATTTGTATTTAGCTGTTGCAGATCTTTGAGGGTTCTGATTTCTATGAGCAGGACCATGTGCATGTCAGCCAGGCACATAAAAAAGCAGTGACCTACAGGCCAAAAAAGAGTAGAGAGCCAAAGCAGCAAGGGCAACTGACAGAGTAGGGGGGGTGCAATGTGGTTCACATTTGTAGTAAACAGGACCACTGTTTACAGAATTCTCTGTACCCTTGTTCACTGGGTATATAGACATGTGTATTATAGACAAGGCTTAAGACCTTTTGTTAGCATGAGGATAAATCTGGCTTTAAGAAACAAACAAGGAAAATTACACCAAAGTCTTACAAATTGAAATGCCATTAGAAAAGCCTTCCTCTTATGGACGTGGGCTTCTTATGAAGGAAAATAATTTGTAGGCTATTTTTCCTACTGAATTTGAAAGAACTGTGAGTTTTCTAGAACAGCTCAGGCAAGAATGGCTGTGAAAGAAACAGGGTACTTGTTGTCCTGGGACTCTGTGAAGGTGGTGAAGGTGAGAGCAATAGATTCTGTTTTTCTTTTTAAACTCCTTAAAGGAAATATTCTGTGTTCTGTCAGCAAATGAGAACTGATGTGTTTCAACCTTTTTGAACTGACTGCTGTCTAAATAGCAATTGAATTTGAGTTTCCTTAAGGTTATATAGTGGTCCATGTAAGAGTGTATTATTTATATGTCATTAGGTAAAAGCATCAATAGTTTTCTGGTTGATGAAAAGTGCAAGTTATATTGGAAAGGACTCCTAAATTTCAAGTCACAAGTCTCTCAAATTAGGATTGTATATTAACATTGAGTCATAGTGATTCTGCTACTGTGCCATCAGTGAAAGATTTAGCAGAAGTGCTGCTATATGACATCCTTATCTTCCAGAGCTGTCCAAAATAGGAAATGTAGCAACTTATATAAAGAGATAAAATTGGTTTTGCCTAACTGAAGAGATTTTGGACATTATTCTGTAAGAAGATATTGGTATGGCTGCTGTTTGGCAGTACATTTTATGTCTCAAAAGGCTTAAACCCTAATGCCTGATTTGGTTCTGCTTTTTAGCTTCCATTCCTATATATGATCATGGAGTCCAAAAATTAATTTAAAAGATTCCTCCTCCCCAGTACATACTAAAACTGTTCAGACTTTAGTTGAAAAATTGAAAAAAAAAAAAAAAGGTGCTACATATAGCTGTAAATTTAAAAAAAAAAAAAGGGGGTTCTGAATGTTAAGTGCTTATAACTTTAGCAGAGGTATATTTTCACTATATCATCATCAAAAAAGTTATTGATTCCAAAAGCTTATATAGAAAAAAAAATCAAAAGCCATTTGTACACATTCACAAATATACCCATCAGGGTATATTTATTTCTAGTTCAAATCCCCAGCTTTAGATTTTTCAGATGAACATATATACTTTGGGAATTATTTTATTCTTTCCCCCTTTTGTACTCTTTCATAGACATTTACTTCTGACCTCCCTCAGAGTCAGGATACTGTGCTCAATGACACACTTGGCCTGACTGGGCATCTTCACGTTCCTGTGAAATGGTTCTACTCTAGCACCTCTTTTCATGAAAGAAGGACCAAAATTTGTGTCAGGGTAATAAGAAATAATGTGTGATATTAGAGTAACTTGTTATCTGCTGTTCCTCTTATATCCTCTTTTCTGTGACTGAGCTTTTCCTCTCCTAGAATTGTCTCTGTTGCAACAAAGATATATATTGTATAAACACAGTACTGTTCGCATTTGATAATTAATGATAATGTGAGGAAAAACAACTCATGCTGTGTCATCACATCCTGGCACTATGGACAACCACGGACACAGTGATCTGAGAAGCACAGCTGTGGATCAGGTCATGAAGTGGGCTTGCATCTAGTCGTGTGGCAGGGAATGCTTGCTGAACAAATTTTTAAATGCCATGCATGCTTTTACCACACAAAACATGAGCTTTAAGAAAATAACTCTACGTATATTAAATATATGCATATTATATATTAAATATATGTACATGAATACCTATATTAAAGCATGTACTCCCATGCACTGATTGATTCTTATCACAAAAAGGGGAAGGTTGGGAAGAGATCACATGTGAGGTAATCTGGTTCAACCTTTCTGCTCAGGCAGGGTCTTCATAGAGCACATTGCACAGGATTGCATCCAAATAGTTCTTGAATATCTCCAGTGAGGGAGACTCCACAGTCTCTCTGGGCAATCTGTTCCATTCTTCCTCATGTTCAGGTGGAACTTTCTGTGTATCAATTAATGTCTTCTGCTTCTTTTCCTGTTTCCCAGCACCGTTGAGCACAGCCTGAATCCATCCTTTCCACACCCTCCCTTCAGATACTTACAGACATGGATGAGATCCCCTCTCAGTTGTCTCTTCTCGAGGCTGATCAGGCCCAGCTCCTTCAGGCATTCCTTGTGAGAGAGATGATCCAGTCCCTTAATTTTTTCTTTGTCCCTCTCTGCTGGGCCTGCTCCAGGTGCTGCATGTCTCTCTCGTGTCCTGGGGAGCCCAGAACAGGACACAGTGCTGCAGATGCCCTTCATTAGGACTGAATAGAGGAGCAAGATCACCTCCCTCAACTTGCTGTCCATGCTCTTCCCAATGTGCCCCATGATACTCTTGGCTTTCTTGTCCACAAGGGCACACTGCTGGCTCATGAACAGCTTGTTGTCCACTGTGACCCCTTAGATCCTTCCCTGCAGTTAGTTTCCAGCAGTTCAACTCCCAGTCTGGACTGGTACTCTCTGTGGAATATTTTCCTTGCATTTCCTTTATGTAAGTTGGGAGTAAGCTTATGGCATTTCTCTCCTAAAAAAGAAGCCTGGAAACAACTTCCCATGGCTTAATGCAAGCCTATTTTCAATCAAAATGTCTCTAACTAATATAGGCTAAAAATGCAATGTGTCTTTAAGTAGGTTTGTGTTTCTCCTCGAGACTGGGAACAAAGGCAGAGAGAATATAATTCAATAGAGACTCTGGGAAAATTAGATCTGAAAATGAGGTAAAGAAAACAGATTCTGAACACAGGACTGAGATGGAGAAAATTTATTTTGGGAACATAATTTAGGCATTCTACTGACAGGACTGCTTTGAGTAGCTGAGAGATTTCATGAAAGGAGATTTTATTTTGTCCATGAAACATTAAAAAGAAGTGAACATAAGAAACATGCTTTCTGTATTTTAATTTCAAATTAATGATAAAGGAGAAGAAAAACATGTTTCAAAACTGAGGCACATTTTAAGAAATTTCACATGCACACACACATCTGAGTACATACAGTTCACATGTCCACAACAGAAACCACTTGGGATGTTAACTTCCTTCTGCTGCTGTAGGAAACCAGTACTTCTATAACTTTCAGGAAGAGTTTAAAATAATATCACTAAGTGCATTTCCAAATGTGAGTTGGAGCAGGGAAGGCCATTTGCTGCACTAGGTGTTGTCAGGAAAGCTCTGTACAAGCTGTGAGTTTCTGAGGACTAGTTGTGGTCCTCCATGGTTACAAGGTGTATCACTGTGGCACAGCTGCTTTCCAAATCTTGCAGCTGAGACAATCCTGGGGGAAGCAGAGTGGACACCACTGGACACTGAAACCTGGTTCTCCTTTTAATCTGTCTCATTGCGAAATACAGGAGTGTTAGTTAAATAGCTGAAGTACAAAGAGAATCATGGTTTGTGGATTTGTGAGGCTCAAACCCTAAGAGCAAGTGCCCTTCAACTGGATAAAGAAAGGGCTTCAACACACTTTGTTTTCATGTCCAATGTACAATGCTAAGAGGATATATAAATATCAAATGCCACATGTTATGATAGGAAATAAACCTACCAATGAAAGAGCAGATGTCATTACATGAGATATGAAAGAGATCATGTCCATGAAATTGATCAGGGTTACATAACAGATAGTCAAGGTTACACAACAAGACCATTGAATTTGTGCATTTTTGGTTAGGCTGTCAGAAAATTTAAGTTCTGTTCCAAATAGCAAACAAATGTCATTAGTATTCTTAAAAAAAAAAGTGAGTGCAAGAAGAACATGAATATATATTTTGAAGAAACACTAATATTGCAGATGCAAAAATCCAAAGCAAATATGCTGATTGTGTAGTCATGAGAGACATGTCCTTTTTTCACAAAGCCTCTGGTGGATGCAGGTGGCTGAACAGAGGTGCTGTGTGAGTGGGGGACCATGGCCTTTGCACTGAAATCCAGCAGATCATACAGAGCCATGCAGCAGGCTACACCACGGGAAAGGAGGAAGTGGAAGCACTGCGTCCTGGCTGCTGCCATTCTGCTCTCTCCAGCCACAAAACAGGAAGGAGCGGAGCTGCAACTCAGACCTGCCTGACTAAAAGAGCATTAAGAAAACATTTTAAAAAAAGCAAATAAATCTTAAAAAAAAGTGTATACTCCCCTAAAAATCCCCACTAGCCCAACACACAAGCAAACAAAGTTCACCTGACCCACAAACAGCCCAATAGGCTGGATCTGTATGGCTTAGATTCTGCTCGGGGTGTCGGCAGCCCAGGGCTGAAGCTGCAGGAGGTGCAAAGAGGCAAGAACTTGGGTGGTCCAGGAGTAGAACAAGAGGGAGTGTGGACATTCAGGGAGCAGAGAGAGAAATCCTTAGTGAATGCAGGACTAGAAGAGCAACAGCTGCTGGAGGCCAAAGGTTGAGATGCCTTTTCCCAGAAAAGCTATGTAAAGAATCTTGCCCAGCACCTGTCCATAGTGTCCCAGGCTCCTCCATTCTGTGATGACATCAAAAGCTGCTAATATATATTAGGAAAAAAAGAAAAAAAAAAGAAAAAAAAAGACAAGAAAAAAATAAAAGCAAATAAAAGGTGGGAAAAAAAAAAAAAAAGAAAAAAAGGAAAAGAAGGCAACGATAATGATGACATTCATTTGGAAAGAGTAATTTAGGAAAGACTCAACTCTGGCCCAAGCTGAGACCAAAATAGATACCTAAGGAGAGGAGTAGTCATCATGATAAAAAAATTTGGTTTTTTTACTGATAACGAAACTACTTAGAAATGCATGCAAGCATAAACTGAGTTATATTCGAAGTGGTGATAATTGCCTCCAATGAGCTTTGAGCCTGCTATAAACTGTTAAATACTCTTAAGTTATGGCTTACTTTGAGACATTTGACAGACACTGCAGGAGCATCCCAGGGAATTAACCATGTAGCTGATAAAAACTGCAGAATGGAGAAATGTGCTTCTTTGCTCCTTATCCAGTGTGTGACTCTTCCACTTCTTCCAAAATCAAACGAGTTTTGTTTCTTTCTACTTTACTGTTTCTTTCTACTCTAACTTTCTGATCTCTGTAGACTGAATTTCAAGCAAGTCAATACATGGGAAATAAGATGTCACTGCCCCCTTGGCCTGCAAAATCAAATAGATGGCAGCTGACACCTTAGAAATGTATTGTCTCGCAGATGCCATGGCCAGAAGATGACTTCTAGGGTGGGAAGAGGTAATTTGGTGCTACTGCTAGTGCTACTGCAAATGTTTCCATGTGTATGGAATGCACCATGAAAATCTCCAGGCTGTTCTCTTTTGTCTTTCCCAGCTGGCATCCTACAGACACACCGAGTTCAGACTTTTTAGTATTTCAAAAGCAGAGAAAGATGCCTTCATTTGAGATAAGAAATAGAAAGTACTTCCTCTGTACATTTTCCAAGGAGCACAAATACTTACACAGGCTTTCCACAGGAAGGGAGCTGTTGTCATTGCTCAGACTGCTAACCCCTCCAAGTTCAATCAGACTGTGGCCAGTCCTGACACTTTCAGAGGAAGGTTTAAGAAACCCCACTTAGGAATTCCCACCCATGGTAGGAGACTGTGGGTGTTCTTTTCACCTCAATAATGTGGCAGTGAACTCTTCCTGTTACTTTTGTTGTAACCTGATACAAATCAAACTCCTTTTGGACATAAAATAGTGCTGGGTCAGAATTTAGATACATTCATTCCCCTACATATGAAAATCCCATTAGGGTGGGATTTCACAGGCTGCATTATTCACATACTGGCAAAATGACATTCTTAAGTATTTGGATTTACAAAACTGATCATCTCAAACACCCCCATTGTAATCTGCAAGAAATACAGATAGAACATAATGATTTGAGATAATGAATAGTAAATACTCCTATCTTTTTGCTGCCAAAATTTACAGTTATTAAAAAACTAGAGGTATTGTTTAGCAGTAAGAATATCAAATTATCTGCTGGTGGATTGATCTCCATGGTTGTGGATTACCTGTTTTCTCTGCAAGAAATGGTATTGCTTATATCTATTTGTGTGCTTTGCAAGTTCATTCATCACTGTATTTTTCAAAGGATGGTTTAGATATTAGCTAATATGTAGTAGTGTCTTCTGAGGTTGGCATGGGATAAGTCTTATTTTAGAAAAAAAGGAACTGAGACTTTTTCAAAATAAACAATTTTCCTTCTTCAGTAGTGCCTGAAATTGCTGAGTCATATTTTTAGGCTTAGTCTGTACTGCCTCTTTTTTAAGTGTTTGAGAACACTGTCTCTATGTGCTTTTATTTCACTTAATTTGACATGAATGGAGTGATTACATATCAGACTCAGAAGTGTCAAGAAGTGGTCTGAAAATTAGTTTCACAGTCAAATCCTATTATAGATTTTTGTCCAATGGTCTTGGATACATCTGTGAATAAGCACCTGAGTTGCAACACCCCAAGGTGTTCAACACTGTTAGTTCTATTCTGCCAGCTCTGGGTATTCTAGGCTAATTCTTTTGACCTCTCCAGTGGATTCCCAGCTCCAGTAATATGCATGGCTGAGAATCCATTCTCTCAAATTCATATCTATAGGTGTTAGATTTCAGCTAGAGATGATGTGATACTACTACTTATGTGTTGGCAGTGTCTTTTTCTCTGAGCTTCCATTCTTGAAATATTTGGCATAGGTAAAGCTTTCTTACATGGAGGTGATTTATTTTCTCTGTGTAGATTATACTGTTGTAAGACTTCTGCATATCTCTCAAATGTTTATATGAACACTTGAACATGTGGATGAGTATTTAATAAAAGCTACTACTTTTATATACGAACAAGACCAAAAAAAAAAAAAAAAGAGTTTATACCTCATTCTTGCATAATTTCTGCATAAGCCATTATGCAGATGATCCAGATTTTCTAAGTACTTAGTGCAACTTTGCAAAATTTTGTCCAAGTCCTAAGCACCCAAGGAAATATCTTTACTGAAATCCTCATGTCACTGAATTAAGTAATAGAATGCACGCATTCTGTAATAGAGCAAGGAATTTACCTCTGAACTTCAAATAACTTCTGTGTTGAGGAAAAAAATCTGGAGACTATGTCTCTCTTTTAGCATTACCAGGACTAGTGCAACAGAATTTTATTTTTAGATATGTGCACATTATTCCCAAACACATTCAGTCTAGACTTAAACACCCTTGACAGTCCAGAGGTGCTCCTGGATATTGCAAAGGGAGCTGTGAAGCAGAGCAGGAGCTGCCCTTGGACTGTGTACATAAACACTTGTAACTTAGTCTGGTTAAAACTAAATTCAGCTTCTTGAACCAGATAAATTTCTTCTTCTGTAGAAATTACAGGGAGTAGCTCAGCAATAGGTAAGGTCAGCTGTGTCTGACCACAATAAATAGTGCTGTGTTAACACAGTGCACAGTCTGTGCTGGCTAGAAAACTGCACAGAGCCTGGTGAGCCCGAGGTTCCTTTGTGAAGAGCCATAAAGGAGTAAGTAATGTATGGGAGGCTTTACAACTGTGGATAGAAGTTGGGGTATCACCATTCAGTCATGAGTGCTGTTGGTGAGCTTTAACATCTTACAAAATATCTCTCAGGGTCTGCAAAGCTTTCAGACACTCTGGGAGATGACAAGCAGCTCACATATGACTCTTGGACAGAATTTATATAGTCTGTGACATTCCAACATGCTTTTTGGTAACAACAGTCTATTACTGTTACAAAACTCCTATTAGCATTCTACTGAAAGGTGATCATATCCCCTTAAATATGTTTAAATCCCTAATAGGAATTTTTGTTTGGAATTAGGCCTGAAGACACAGAGGCAAGGAAACAGTACAACTTCCAGTTCTGTAAGAGAGAGCGCAGACTGGTGCTTTTCTCGATCCTGGAGTCATCTCTGCTCACACTATTTTTTATCTTTGTTTCTTCTTCAGGAGCTGTGTGGTTTACAGACCAAACAATGCCCTAGATTTCCAATAATCTGCAGTGTTGCAACAATGTGAGCTGTGACAAGGTCAAGTTTTTGAAGAGCAACATTCCAGGGTGTGCAATTCATTGTGACTGAGACAAGAATTCTCAGTTCAAAATATTTCTGTGAAGTAAAGACCTTTAAATATAAGTAAAAATAATTCACGTGTCTAAAAGCTAGTTTAAAATCCCCTTTAAAAACAGATCACCTTTAATGTGTTCAGAAATACAGTTCATAGCTCTTTCTGGAGACTCAGTGACAGGCTCCCTTCACACCCTGTGTATTATCCCTCTCACCCAACCGACTGACTAATCTACTTGTTAATAGCTCACAGTCTGAAACAAATTCATCACCCACATCTGTATTGCTTAGGCTGTAGCTTTCTCCTGGGCCTGACAATGGTGGTGCAAAAGAGGCATTAAAACTGAATACTAATGCAGACAACTCTTCACACCCACAGACTCCTGGGTCAGCCAGATATGCTTAAAAGGAATTCCCCTGTGACTGCATTATCTTCAGACACTCAGTAGTGTTTTTTTGTTTGATGGCTGGAGTGTTGTTGTCAGGCTTTTCTTTGGAGAGGCACAATTTTGACTGCTTATTATTTGATGAAAAAAATCTGCTTTCATTACATCAGTTTAGGTAATTTTCTAATCGCATATAATATAACATTCAGTTTTTCTGTCTACAATTTCAGTTTGTCTTAGCTTTTGTATTACTACTAATTGAACACTAGTTCTTGAGTTTTCTAATTATTTAATGTCATAAAAACTCTAAAATAAGTATGCCTAATTCCTGTAGCTCATTTGGGGACAAAAGCTCAGAAATGGGGCACTCTAATTCTAAAATCCCAGACAGTAGTTCAAGTTCCAGCCCTTAATTAAAACTCCGCTGTTAATTACAACACTACATTACTTTTTAGGATCTGATTTACTTTCTGTTATCCCCATTAAATGTGGTAGTTCATTAATGTATTACTTTGCATTGGGCTTATCTTTATCCATGGCCAGCACCAGCCTAGAAAGGGATTCAGAATTTTCTTCTATTTCATGTCAAGCATTCTTGTATTGTGGATAATGTCTATAAATCTATTGCAAAGGAAGTTACTGGTACTCTGGAGCCTTCTGAGACTTAATAATCTCACAGATGGTGACTCCTAAAACATACCTTATTGCATCTTGGGAAATGAGCTTTTCAGTGCAGAATGCTAGAGTTCATAAATATGAACTCTACTTCTGCAGAAGTTTCTGGTTTCCATTGAGGCCTTCAAGGTCCTACAGTGCTTCCTTTAACAAATACTGTCAGGTAAGCTGTATTACCTTCTCCATCTTTAGCTTCACCTGTGTGATGGCTAAATAGCTAAACTTGTATGGTATATATCAATCATCTTTATGATGGTTTTTGGAAATATTTCTTTGAAGTGTCAGGCCATTTGCTGGTTGAAGAGAGTTCATACTTTTTAAAGGACTGTTTTATAGTGCAGTTCAAATCTCAGAAGGAATTATGAAGTGGCTTTGGAATGCTCTGCGTTTGCACATTGGTATCTATCTCAAATCTTATCTGCTTGTAAATAAAATGCTATTTTTGACAGCTACTTACACATATTTTGATTGGAGAGTGAAAACCAAGAAAGGTTTTCTTCCTGTTCATTAATTCCTTGCAGTAAAGAACTCAAGTTAAGAGCTCAGATTAGAAAACATGCAAGGTGAGAACTCTTGTAGAGATTGTGTATTTGCAGCCTTGGTATTCAATCATGATAAAGAGCACATTCCCAGATGATGTGCCTGTGATGTGCAGGTACTATAGGAACAGAAGCAGAAGATTCCAGCTTTTCTCACCAGTGTCCATAGGTCTGGTTAGGAATAGTCCTTAAACCAAACCAACCAACCAACACCCCCTACCCTCCCCACCCCCTCCAAAATACACACACACACACACACACACACACACACACACACACACACACACACACACACACATTTGCACAAAAAATCCAAGCAGATGTGCTTGAGGTTTAGCTGTCACTTTCAGAAGTAATGAAACTCCTAGTATAGAAAGAACCAGAGATATTTTGCTTGGGACAGTGGCTGTAGTGGATTCAAACACAAACTTAACCAGGCTTTGTCTTGAAGCTGTCTGAAATAGAGCATCAACAATTAGGAGGCTGTTGGATTTTAAATTTTGTGGGACACTGAGTTATTGTACAGAATCCATAGATTACTACAGTCTTTTGAACAACCATTGATTCTAGTAACATGTGTGGACAACTCAGGAAATACTTCCTCCAGATTTCTTGCAAGGGCAGTGCATGCTTACTACAATCTTTCTTCTTGTCAGCACCAACTGTGATAACAACTTAATATAGTTGTCAGAAATGTTATGTATTTCTGTCTGTGTTTCTGTATTTCACTTGCTGTCATACACAAAAAGGAGAAGGATTAAAAAATTATAAAGTTGAAGATTGCTAAAAAAACAAATCAAATCCAGTTTAACAGCAACTAAACCCATAAGGTTTTTACCATCAGATGATTTTTGCTTTAGTGAAAAAAAGAGATTTAGGATCTTGTAGCTTTTCATTCCACTAAGTGATCTGTGAAAATACTTTCTGTGATCTAAAATAAGACATGCAGACCGGAAGTATAAATATACTGTTTTTCTGTGGGAAACCAAATGCAGATTCTGGGTTCCTTGAGTCAGGCTTTTTGCATTGTTTATTTGGAAAGACCTTGGTTTCAGTTATACTGTCAATATAAGTCATACAAGAAGAACATTCTTCTATGTGACAGCTACATGGAGAAGTATTTCTTTTCCTTGCCCTATTTCACTTGTTTGTTACTGGCTGTGTAACTGGCCAATGCACTAATTATCTATCCTGTCACTGAGAAAAGCCTTGAGACAATAGTTGCTAGAGATGCTAAAATTTTGGCTTTTTCCTTTCCTTTTGACGGAAATATGATGTTTTTATTTCAGACTAATCTATTGCAAAAATTTCACGAGGATTTGCTGTTATGCTGGTATGCTCTGCCCCTGTGAAAAAGTGTATATATCAGAACTGAGTTATTTTTTACGTTTTAGTTGCTGTATTTTTCCCCTGCAATGTAAAAGACTAGTTCAGGGTCAGGAATACCCATCAAATAGGAGAGACAGAATAGCCTGTAGTTCCCTTTGGAAAGCAATGCTGCCTTGCTGCCAGTACCTTTGCCAGAATATTATAGGTTGGAGCTCTAGTGTCTCTCATATGGGAAAGTGAATAGCTGTCTATCAGTTACATCTGCTGTGTGTCACAATGGTTGTGGGTTATTTGTTATTTTGGGGGAGATAATGGAAGGTGGGAAAATGGAGTATCTGTTAAAATTCCTAGAAAAGTATTTCTTGGTTGGTACAGAGACCAGGGCCCTTGAAGACCACTCAGGAACTGACTCTAATTCACAAGACTCTGCACCACACATCCCCTGAGTGGGTCTGATACAGTTCTGAGAGCTTGTAGAGACCCTGTGTGAGTGAGGGGTGTGCTACACCCCTGCTGGGCATCAGGCTGAGGGAGAGCTGGGGAGGTCATACTGCCAGTGACTGTAGGGGCAGTGTGGATATGAGGAGCATGGTTAAGCCTGTGGATTGGTGCAGTCTCCACTGTGCCGTGGTGCAGTGCTGAATTACAACAGTCAAAACTGCCCTCCCCCAGTTCTCTGGCTTCCTCACTGAATTAGATACAGCTAAACTATGCTCTCTCTAGTGATTTTCTTGATGGTTGCAGCTGTACACTGCTAGGGTATTTTCTTAAGCTGCCATGTTCCTAAGGTAAATTAATCTTTCTTCCCACTCCTCAGCCCTACTGTATCTTCCTTGATAAGGAATCTTTTATATCAAACCCAAAACATTTTCATAGCAGATCTCATAAATAGATGGTTATATACTGCTGTGGCTCTTTTTCTGTATGCATACATTTAACTTACCTGCAGTATTATCAGGGCAGGAGCAAAACCTCACCATGTCATCTTTATCTGTACTGCACATTTTTTTTTTATTCTTGCAGAATTAATACAAGTGTGCACAGTTATCCAAAATATTGCAATTGCTTTGTCTAAGCTCTCAGTGGTAATGGCAATCTCTGCATTAAACATAATTACTGTTGTTAGTATTTTTTTCTGATACATAAATGCCATGATTTTATGACCTCAGTAGCCAAATAATGTTTAAATTCAGATATGTTTGACTCAATGAATTCTATAATCTCATGACATAATGCTGAAGAAATTTGAGAACGTTATATATATATATAAATAAATAAATATATACTCCATGCAAATTTAAAATGTTTTATTTCATTTCACTTTAAAAGAGTCATCAGCAAAAGTGACTGTCCCAGTGCTCACCAATATAATCCAGTGACCAGCAGGAAGGAGAAGCATGGCTTAAATAGAGACCTGAAATTTTCTTATCTTCTAGAACGCAGAGCCTGTTGCTCCTACTCTGTGATGTTTTCCTTATAGTGACATATTTCTTGAGATTATCCTGAGAACACTAACATTTCTTTCAGGTAAAATAAAAATCCAGGGTCCAGATTTATGTTGTCTCTTTTCTGCCCCACTTCTGATGTCTGTCTATTTTCAGACAAATCTGAGCCTCCATGCCTGAAGCAGGTTTAGCATTTACACAGCTCAGAGCAGTGACTCACATCTTGGTTCTGTTCAGTAAAGCACATAGAGTTCATCATGAAATACAAAGTTATTTCCAGACAGGGCCTCTCTCTGAAAAATGTTAACAGGTGGAAGCACTAGTAGATAACTTCATGTCTGCTCTTCAAGAGAGGGTTATTTTTACCACCAGCCTGAGTTTGGTGAGTGCAAGTGTACTATGCAATGATATACAGAAAGCATTTATAGCTGGAAGGCTCTGGAGTGCCATGTCCCTCCCCGTTTTTAAAGCAGAAGAGGCAAACCATCTGATAATGTGTATCATTTGTACATTCATAACACCTACATGAGGACATGATTTGATTTCTAGGCACAGAATTAATCTGATCACTTAGCCAGAGAACTAGGTTAGGAATAGAGACTGCCCAATACTAAGTCCATTGGTGCTTTGATAAAAAACAGTGAAAAAAAGTATTTTCCATTAAAATGCAGCTTATCTTTATGAGATGAGATCACAGTAAGTTTACAGCCATGTAAACATGTCTAGGATTTCATATGCTTTCACATAAAAAATCATCTAAGAAAAAATGTATTTTTCTCCATTCATTTTTTGCTTGAGGAAAGATTATTAATTTGTAGCTTCTCAGAAAATGTTGCTTTTTTTTCCCCAGTGTCTAGCTTTGTTTTTTAACACTTGAAGAAATGCATGCCCATGGAACTGAGGATCTTTATGAAGAAATTTGATCTGGTAACTGAGTGCAAAAGTCTTGTCTGATGGCTGCTTAGCTGAGGAAGAAGAGATTTGATCACTTGTGGAATTCCCCCTGCCTCATCCCACGTGGATGGGCAGTGACCTGCATTCTGTCCCTGGCTTGGCAGCTCTGGACAAGACTCATCACAGTGACTTTGGTGCCTTTGACAGCACTGTCTGCTGAAGTACTTGAGGCCCACCAGTGTCCCCTGGGAGTGTGGGATAGCAGTGTCCAGTAAAATGCCTTCATAATGCCTTCCCAGAGTGCTCCTGAGAGAAAGGAGTCCAGCTTTGCTCAGTCCAGCTCTGTGTGGAAGGACTGTAGAAAAGAAAGCCCACGGCAACAGTGTAAGTGATAAGTCCCATTGTGGTGTAAACAGAGTTTAGGTTTAGAAGTGAAGAATTCAGTGGTGAATCACATGAACTCACCACTTACTGAATACATTACAAGTTTTTAGAAAATTCTGCATTAGTAATACTGTAAAAATCTGCTTTATTGGATTATGGATTGCATTGCATATCCACAATTGAAAAAAGGGAGGTTGTGCCCCCCACATGCTTCTAGCTAGGCCACTAATATTTCTTGTTGTAAGAGAACTGTTCTGTGTATTTTCATTTCTTGGTCTTTTCTGAAAGACGCACTTTGCCAGAATGCCAAATAGAGGCATGTTTTTAATGAGTATCTTTTCTTTAGAAACTGGGCTGAGAGCCACAGACTTGCTTCCAGTGAACCACCAAATCTTCTTTTAATTTGATGACCTCAGTAACTGTTGTATTTGGATGAACTCAGATAAGTTTATATGTGAAAGTGTCTGTCTTTCATTGCTAATCCTTTGAGCTATTCAGTCTTTTAAAATCCTTGTCTTTTTAGGATTAATAGGGTTACATCTTTGTCCAGACACTTTCAATATTCTGTTTTCAGGACTTAAAAAAGCGTTTCAAGGCTCTTCCTGTATTTAAGATTATAATGATAACTTCAGAGAAATTTTTTAAAGCAAAGATTTTTGCAACATCAGACAGCATACAATAGTATTTTTTATTCAGGTATAGATGTGCTTAATAACTAAAGAATATTGCTGGCATATATTAAAATCATATTTTCTAAGAAAAGACATGAAGCATGTAGTCAGGTTATCTGATGTCTTGCTTTAAAAATTCTCCACCAATAAAACATGGACTGAACATGGACTAGCAGAATGTCCTTTCAAAAAAGGAGAAATTATTTAATGATTTTCAAGATTACATAACTAGAGACTGGAATACAGGACAATAGCAATGAAATGGAATATTGTGCCTGCCTTCAGAATAGTCAGTGCTTCATATTAGCAGGGTTTGAGATGGGCAGAAGAAAGTTTTGTGCCACAGGCTCTTAAGAAGTTCAGCAGACTTTGGCACCGCAGTCTTCCTTCCAGCCCTGGGCAGTCTGTGATCATCATTTCTGTACTATCACTCTGCATGGAAGTGAGTTCCCTGAACCAAGCTACTTCAAGCGCTGTGTCTAAACTTCTCAAAAATTACCTCTCTGTTTATGATTAGTTTTTTTTTCAATTTTCAATTCTTATTTTGTTTCAGCTTGAAACCAAGACCTTTGAGAATTTCAACATCCAAAAAAATGTATAAATAAAGAAAATATGGTTATTAAATCTGGGAAGTGGTACTTAATATATTCTGAAAAGTATCCACATCTTTATCTTAAAGCTTGTTGAATCAAGATGGTGATCTCTAACTCAGCTGAATTTTAAGAAATATAGATAGTGACATGAAAGGGATTATTTTCTTCCTTTGTTTTTCTTGGTTTTAGTTAAAATTAAGAGCATCACAGAACATTATATATATTTTCATTAAGTTCTCGACAGTAGAAGTTGCTCTCTTTTAATGAACAAATAACAACTTTCAGCTACTCATGGAAATTGCTCATAGAATACTCTTTTATGGTCATGGAGAGCCAAAAGTAATCAATTATTCTGGCAATTGTATCTGAGAGAATCTGAAATTGCCTGGACTTGTCAGCATAAGGGACTCTGTGCTTGGTCAGTGTGAAATAAAAATATTCACGGCTACCATGAACGGTAGGAGATGCAAGATACTTTTTTTTCCCCTAATCTTCATTAAGTGTTTTAAAGCACTCATATAGGTGCTGTCCTATGGTAAGGTGGCATCTACTGTCTTAATCTGCTCCTAAATCACTAGGTGAAATCATTCCTATGCCTTACCAGGTATTAAAAATGTATTAGGAAATATCAGAAATAGAGAGGCAGTTCAGCCTTCAACAGAGCAGATCTGCATTTTCTATGGTGGAAGACAACGGTTCAAAGAAATTACCCTTAACCTTTTGGATTCCAGAAAGAACTGCACTGAACTCGCTGTTCATGGACTTGCTTTAGTTTTAAATCCCTTGTCTGACAACTGCCCCTCCTCCTGCAGTACACAATGATGCTTACAGGTCCAAAAGCTACAATATCCTTTACAAATTGAAACAATCCTCTGCACTTGCTGTCGGCTCTATCGTGGAGATGGATGCTAAAAATCTTGGCACTTTCCTCTCTGTGAAACATAGTATTTTGAATTAAAGAGAAAACTCCAGTTTAAGGTTTGCTAGCAGATGCAAACCAATTCCTGAGAAGCAGAGCCTGGCCTCTCCAGTGTGATTTTTTTCTTCCTGTGTCTTACTCCACAAACTTTGAGAAAAGCTTCCACTTATCACAAAGCCTCCCTTGTCCAGATGAAGAGGGGCTGCCCTCGTTTCCATGCACCCTGAGGGGCTCCCTGAAGCACCCCTGTGTTGGCCTGTCTCACTGGTGCCCTGGGAGCAGCCCGACAAAGCAGGACATCGGATTCGTTCCAGGCACTGCTGGCTGCCAGCACATTGTAGGACTAACTTGCAAGGAATGTTCCCCTTGGCAGGCAGCCTCCTCCTGGCATCAGTGCCAAATGATATCAACCATAATTGTTACTATTTATGATTTTTCTTGTTGCTTTTATGAATCACTGCTAAGAAAGCTAGGTTATTCCAAATCTTTGAACGACTTCTACAGTGGAAAACCTGATAATAGGTAGAGGATGGTAGGAATTACTTTGAATTGAGTCTACAATTTTTTGAGCTAAGAGATAAAAGCATATTCTCCTTGAGCTGGGAGCTCCAAATAAAAGAAATGCTAAGTCTTAGGACTCCAGCATTGACACTGTCTTGCTATGTGCCCTGGAGAAGTTTCTTTAATGTCTCTCTTTTCTTTTACTTTTACTTTTCTCTGTATTCTGTTAATTTGCACTTTTTTCCAGCTGATTTTCAACTAATGTAAGCAAGCAGGTCCACATGTAAATATATATTTCAGCTGTGAAAATAGTATCATCTGTGTGCAATGGGTCTAACTGTGTGCAAAACCCTGAGCTTCTTGGTATATGGTTGAAATGTATAGATAAAAATGGTAATTCTATTTTTGCCTGAAACGAACACACAATTAAAAATATAACAACTCTGTCCTATTTTGCTTTTCCCAAGTAAGCAAAATGCAAATATATACGAAATTCCTGAGGTGAACAATGCTGTAAGTCCCAACAGCTCTGATTCAGGTTTGCACTTCCAGAAACCCTGGGCATGCTGTCACAGGCATTCTGGAAAATGTTGAGTGAAACAGCTATGCATGCACAGTAATTCTGGCATGTCCTAAAAGCAGATGACTACTGTGCAAGTACAGTGTCATATGAATGCAGACAGTTTCGATCAGGAATTCCCAAGCAGATATTTGTCCTTTTCTATGTGTCATGACTAAAGCAGAAACAAAAATCCATTTTCTGTAAAAGAGAGAACATTATATGCAAGGTGCTGGGGGTGGGTGATTTTGGATGTCTCTGTTACAGCAGAGGAAAATAAGTCTAGTCTGTGGTGTGAAGAATAACCTTCTGTAACACACATGGGCTATTAGAGACTTCTGTGGTAGTACTTCAAGGATGCTTTAAGTTCTAAACAAGGACTTTGTTTTGTGTTTTTCTCTGCTTCTTGTGATTGCCTGTGGGAGAATATAGTGCCCACCTCTTCTTCCATTTCCAGTGTGTTTAATGGCTCTGAAGTGATGTTATATGAATAATATTGCTTTTCAAGCTTCCATACTGTTGCTGAGTGTCAGTAATGGTTATGACAGTTTGAGTTTTCATTGCTTTTAGTTATTATTATGTATTTAATTCTAAATACAATACTACATATTTCATTTTGCAAGTGAGAAGTACCTATCAAACATCATTGTTTATACTGGCAAGTTTATGAAATATACTATTCAAGCAAAATGTAATGTTTTTTAAAATTTGAGATATCACAGGAGTGCAAATCCTAATGTGGGCATATCATGCAACTGCATTTATCCCCAAATATGTGCATTTTTATCAGGCCAGCCTAAGCAACATGAGGAAATGGGCTGTTAGCCAGTGTAACAGACAGACCACAAATATGAAGCATCTGGAGACCCAAGCAAGGCAGCATGGCTGTGTTGTGCCATCAGAGGTCATGACACTTGTACAGAAATAGAAGGGCTGGTGGCTTGGAAGCAAGAGGCAGAAGGTTTGAGCTGATTAGGGATGCCCTGCTGATGTTTGCTCTTGCCTTCAGACAGGCACTGTGGCACAGCAGGCACAATGCTTATCCTGCTTAGGAAAACAGGATATTTCTGGGTACAAGGCATGGAGAGAAGTGGAAAAATGTTGAGGTACACTGTGTAAGTCACTCCAAGGAAAGGAGAGGGTAATTTTTTTGGTGTCTCAAGTAGAAGATTGAACTCTGGGGAAGTCACTAAAATGCTCTGAATGTCTACACTGGGGCAGCAAGCAAACCCTCTACATCAGCATTAGAGAGTGCACCCTCATTCCTGCTGTCCAATGCAGCAGTCTCCAGCTCACATTGCAAAGGTCTACAAGTTCAGTTGTTTGCTCTCCTGGCCCAAGTCCATAAATACACAGAAATATTTTTCATATCTTATGTTTACTTTATTCCAAACTCTAGTTAGTGCTAAACTCTGAAAACAGTTTTGTGGACAACCAATGAGATGCTTTATTATGATGCAGTTTCAGACACAAGAATCAAAGGATTTTTAGTGTAATCCTGCCTAGAAAAAGTTGTAATACAACTGGGAAATCTTCATGTTTTGTAAACATGAATTACAGAAAACAGAACCACTATGTTAAGTTTGAGGCTGTTCTGAATGAATGGATCTAGACATACTGGCATTTTAAGTAGTAAGCAACCACAAAATTGGTTTAATTGTTCAGGTTCCTCTTTCTTTTTTTAAATCTTTGAAATTCTTAGAAAACAGAATGCAGCCAGGGGAAGGATGGCAGGGAAGTAGTGGTTCCTTTGGTCACTACTATACTGGAATGTTTTTTTTCTGTCTATTTAGCTTATAAACTTTAAATGAAGAGCCTACCTGTTATGCCAGAGCAAGAGAAAAGCTTTTGAAATCAATTGTAGCTAAAGGTTTTTTGATTAACTGGTCTTTCTCACTTCTGCCTCTCATATGTTGTCCCTAGTGACCACACTGTAACAGAACATAACACTCTTTATTATTATTTTGGATTTTCTTGTACTATCATGTTCTTTATAGAACTCTGACTGTATCCTTTTCCTAATCTTTCTCACTAGTGTAATTTCTCTTTGCATAGTGTTTCCTTTTACTGTAAAATTATTTGCATCAGAAATGAACTCTTGTGTAAGTTACTGATGCATGCCACAGCACTCCTTCTTGTTTCCATCTCACAACCAACTGAACAGAAATAAAAGGAGAATAGGCAGGATACAGGCTAGCCTAAATTTCTTAGGTTTCTATTCAAAGTAATATTTGTAATCCTTACTGTGACAAGCACTGCTGATATTTGGTGGGTTTACTGTGGTGGTGGGGAACTAGCATTGTTCTGTTGCATTTGGTTGCCATAAATTGTAGCTTTTTCTAGCACAACACCTTTGGAAATTGTACTGGTGATGCTGCTGGGCTGCCAGGGGCACTTGGCAAAGAGCATCTGCTGGAGTCTCAACAGGATGTAACCCACGTGCCTTTGTAGTCATTAGTATCTAGCAGTTTTTAGCCACCTACCTGACTACGTTTTGCTCTGTAGGAATGTATGTTTAAATGGACATATTTTTAAATTAATAATGTCTTTGCTTGCTCTTGATGATTTAGGTATTTTCTGCACTTTAAAAATTCAAACTATTGTCTAGCAGATAACAACCACAGTTAAATATAACAATTTTAGAGCACAGATTATAAGGTACAGAATTCCAGCCTGGAACATCTGGTTGATAAATTGTGTTGTACACTAATCAGCATGTCATGGTGGTTGATGGCAAGGGCTAGGCAACTCTAAAGCAAATACATCACTATTTCTGTCTCTCCAACCAGAGCCCTATATGTGCAGTAATTTGCTTACACCCAATAAGCTGTAATTTCCTAGTTATCTGGAGAAGCATACAATTACCAATAGGGAGAATGGTTCTGAGGGGAGCAATCTGAGTGTGCTTGGACACTGTAAGCTGAAAAATTTCAAAATAGTGTTAATAGCTTGGGAAATAATTTTTTTCTTGATTAGAAGATACATTTTTTTAACGTTGATGAGACAGCACAATAACTAAGAAGTGACATCATCTGAAGTGACTTTCAGATCCTCAGAATCAAGTTGTGATGTGGTTATTGTAGGCTTGTAGATTCGAGGCTTGTAGAAGGATCTCTATTTCCATTTCATACAGGAAGACAGGCATCAGAGAGCAAATAAGTGTTAGTGGCACTTGGACATGAGAGATGTGCCTGTACACAGATGTTAGATTAAAGTAAATGGATAAGATCAGTAAAGGTTGCTTTAAAAAACCAACTAGCAGTGAAACAGAGCTGCAGTTTGTTGTTTTTCTTCGTGATTTTTGTTGCTCCCCAATGGCTAAAAATGTCTTCCTGTGTGAGGTGTTAGTCCTGGCAAACAAGAATAGAGTTGATATGTGATGTTGGGTGCTCTTGTAGTAGTGATGCACCTTATGACCTGATGAATATAATATTTCAATTCTGTTTGTAGGGAAAATTCAGAGTTCTGTTAGTCAGCTCTGATTTTATATTTTGTAACAGGCCATTGTGTTTTTCAGCCACTCAGCAGAGCAATGCTGATTCTGGATGACTGATGAGCAATGCTAGCTCATCGAGCTAAGTTTACAATGACTTTATGCTGAGCTGGGCCTTTCTAGGCTTTTGTTGCTGCCTTGTGTACATGCTGCTAGGCAGCAGCAGCACCAAATTTCAGATCTAAAGCTCTTCTGACTGAAGCACAAGTGAGGAGTAGAAGTCTGAAAGAGGGAATGTTTCAGTTTCTCAAAAACTTTACTGCCTCCTTCAATGACCAATTAGATAAACTTGTTTTTCTGTTCTGAAACTTGCTGCAAGTGCTTCTGTTATGTGGATCTATCCTGTTGGTAAGACACAAGCTTGTAAGGAAAGGACTAAGCCATATGGTGGCTGGTTGATTGCTGTGGTTAGAGACAGTACAGGGGGTATAGGAATTTACGGAAGTGCAGCAGCCAGCTGAGCCCATTGTGGCTGGGGCTTAAAGCAAGGGCAATATGTGTCAATCTGCTGAAGGAAGTAGAATGAGGGCATGTTCATGAGATACACTGTGTTTCTAAAAAGGAATCGTAATTGTAATTTTGTCTAGCCTTGCCTTCACTTGCCTTCACTTTGAAATCTTTCTGTCACAACAAATGGAGGGTCACAGTAAAGTCCACTCCCTAACTGTTGACTCATGCAGATTTATTTTAGATTTTCTGACTTTTTGCTTCTGCTGCTTTAAGTCTGAATCCATCAACAATAGCTACACTGTGGTGGTGGAGGAGAAAATAAATGTACTTCAATAGAAAAGAAAACTGGCCCTATAAGAATTTTCTTATTTAAGGTTTGAGCCACACCACATTGACAAAATTACTTGCTCATCTCAGTGGTTCAGCTGCTATTATGTCTGATTTTGGGTGTGCATATGTTGCGATGCCTAATTTGGCAGGAGAGGAAAACATTACACTCACTTATGTGTCGAAAATTATTCAGGAGGTAATGATACTATGGAGCCTGATTTGAGCTTTTGGGAACACTGACTTCAAGGCCTACAGACATTTGCAAATGTAGTTAATAAAAATTAGTTGGAAACATAAATAGTGATTAGACCATGCAAAGAAGCAGTACAAAATTTAGTCCAAATCAAGATTCTACCTCTGAATTAGCTAAGACTCTTCTTAAATCCATGTCCATGGAATTGATGTTGTCTCTCTCCTAGGGATCATCAGCAATCCCAAGGGATTACTCAGGGTGAGCTAAAAAATGTTCTTGCATTATTTACCAATGACTCATTTGTAACCATCTGCCACTCCTCTTCCTTGGGTAAATATTGGCAAATGTTATTGCTGTAAAAACAACAGTCAGCTTTACATCACAGCTTTCTCAGATACTGGCACAATGGCTATGCCAGGATAAGGCAAAGTGCTTTTCTGAAAGCTGTAAGAGCCATCTGGGTTTTCTCACATAATGCCAGTCAGACTAACCCTAAAACTGTGCTATTTGATGAGGGGGAATTCAGGACTGGGGTCAGGAAATCACAAAGAATCTATTCCTCAGTTGTCGCAGTTGTATCAGAGGACTTGATCTGTTTTACCTTAGCAAGGAACAGTTTTACGGCTGGAAGAACAGAGCACAGACAGATGTGTGGAATCCATTTGGGTTCTCATCTCTGGGAGAAGTTTTTGGAGGCTAATGATGTCGGTGTTCTTGCTTTGTTCTGCAGGGCCGGGAAGGAGGAAACTCCCCTCATGTACATTTCTTTCATGTTGTGAGATGCAGTTGCATTTAATATCTGTTTTCAGCTTCTGCTTCATCTTCATTGTAGAGTTGTGAAATCCTCTGTGACCTGATGCTATATATAAAGTACTCAAAAAGTGGTATCTTGATATAAAACAGCAGACAGTACCTTTTTCCTAGTTCTAAGAATTGGTCTTTTTTATTTTTCAAAAAAGACTGGAATATTTTTGCTGCATTCTTACCCAGTGATCTAAAATTATATCTTCATTGATTTGGCACTTACCAGCTTTCCCACATAAGACATTAAAAGATCTTTAATGGATGTACTTTTGTGGCTTAGTAGCAGACTGGCTGCTGCTGTTTGCTTTCAAGGTAACCTTTCATGTTTGCTACATTTTCAGAATACTTTGACTGTGTTCCCAAAACCACCAAAGATGTTCTTCCTGCTCCATCTAACTGCAAAGGCTATTTCAGACACTCTCATGAGCAAGTGAGGTTGTTGTAAGAGGAAGATTTGTCTAAGTGGTTTTTTTCTCTCTAAGCTGGTACTTAATGCACACCAAATCCTGTGCCTTGCTGCATGGAGGTGGCCTGCTAAACCTGGGCAATTCAGCTTGGCTGCTGGAAGCAGTGCAGTTATGTGAGTGTGTTGTCTTCATCCTGGCTAAAATCCTCAGCTTTCTGTTTGGCCTGGTCAATCTGAATAGAGTATCAGTCAAGTGAAATGCTGCCTAGCCAACAAGGGGAAAGAAAATAAATTACTCTTTCATATTTTTGTGTGTTACCCTGATAGATTGTGGTGATTAGATATTGGGTACTTCCAAGATGGCTTTTCAATGAAGAGGAAATCACTGATGTGGATGTCTATTACATCCTCCTTTCTACATACAAGCCTAGAAAATACACTTTTCTTCTAAGACTTAAAGCATACTTCTACATGCAGAAGAAAAATTCTTAAAAGACAGCAGTAATATTGCTAAATAATATGTAGAACTAGTTTGTGGAAATTAGTTCTTCAGTACGATTAGTGGTTAATGTGAAAATTCTTAGAAACAGACAGGAGATATTTAAAGATTGAATTATAGCCTGCTGGTTGAGTACAGCTTGAAAAATAGGCCTACAGACATGGTGTGTGAAAAAAGCCCATTTAAAACTATGTTTTACCACATTTAGATTTGTGTAGGATGAAAATTCACAGTAAATATTCATAATCTATATTCAAATATTAGAGCAGGAATTTAAATTGTCCTGAACTCTTGTGTTGCTACAAAAGTATTGGAATTCTTTTCCTGCTTTCATTTCAGAGGGAAAATAAAACTAATTTTGAGAGCTTGAATGATTCTGCAAGGCAGAATTAAATATGCTGGTCTAGTTATGTGGTTTTCTCATTTGGGTCAGCATGTGAAAGTGAAATGCAAATGTTAGCAATCTTAGAGCCACTCAGATTTGTCTTCTGTTTGCTTAAGATTCCCTGTGGATGACCTTTAAAATAAATTTATTTTAAAATAATCCTAAATACAGTTATACACCATTCAAGTATGGCAATATTGTGTACAAATCCCTCCTCTCACCTTCCCCACCATCCTGTAAAATCATGGGCTTTTTTGTGTGATCCATGTGGGTTTTTTCACTTATGTCTTTGTGTTGTTTAAGGAAACACCTGAGTTATGATTTTGCTTCTTCTCTCCAACCATAAGGAATACAATTTTTCTTGTGAGTGAAACCTTAAATCCTTTGACTCTGGGCTTTGCACTAAGCAACAATTGTCATTACAAGTTCTCATAGCTTTTCTTATTCCATTTTGGATGAATGGTATTATTTCTAATTAAAGACACCATTAAATACCATTAGTAATTCACAAAATGCCTATTTAGCTTGTTCTGCAATACAGGATTCTTGTTGACTAGGCTGCTTGTTTTAAATCAGGTCTCATCTCTGGCCATGAAAGAGATTAGTAGGTGAAGGAAGACAAGAACATTGCAGGTTCAGAATGGGGACCTAATTTTATTTTCTGTGCTTGACACACAAGCACCAGGTGAGAAACACAATTTAGTTGATTTAATTGCTGTGCTACACTCTTTCCCAGTATGATAATAAACATTTAGCAGCTTGGTGACACCCTGACAAAGTTAGGAAGGATTCTAATGTTTCCTTTGTTGGGGTCAGGGATGCAGACGCACCCTTTCACTTCTTTTTACACAGAGATCAGAAAAAAATAGCACTTCTGCTGCACATCATATTCTGGGATCAACATTTGCCTTCCTGTCATCATGCAGGTTTGCATCAGAGCCATTTCCCAAAGCTGTTGTTATCCTAAGTCCACTGAGATCAATGTCTGTTGAAGGAAGGTGAAGACAGCTTTTACACTCAGAACTTGCTTTGATTGTTGGTATGAAGTCTTGTAGTCCCTACACAAGAATAACTACTCATGAAATCTAAATACCTCATTCCTTTTGGTTTAAATATGTTCTAGCTGTTTTTTTTTAATTTAAAAAAAATGTTACTTATGGCTAATCATGAATGTCAGAATGTCTTTATATTAATATCTATCTTCACAACCAATATGCTACTTTTAATGTGTTAACTGCCCTTAGAGATTCCAAATGAAGATTCATCTCCCTGCACTTCTCCTTGTGTTGGAATTACCTGTTTTAGTGAGTTTTTTGTCTTCATAAACCACTAAGCTTAGTTTCCTTCTGAATATATGAGCAACCAGCTAGGTGCAGAATACATGACATTGTAATATTGTTCACTTCAATTAGTAGTGCAGCTTTTGCAGAAAATTCAATCAAGGCATCAATTTTAGACTGTGATGATGATAATAAATTCCCTATTTAACAGAATTTATGCTTTCATTCTTTTTGACATGACAACTTAATTAATCAGTAAAAGTGCTAATGAAATAATGAAGTGGTTTGAACCATATAAAATAACTGTTGTCTACTAGGTACTATGTGAGAAAAAATAGCAGGACTTACCAGATGGATGCATAAATTAACGTGGCTTCCCTGAGTTTGTGGTTTTCAGCTTTTTTATTTTGTATTTCCATTTGTCCTAGGAATGTGTCACAAAATGAAGTAACACACAGCATGAAAGTGCAGTGCAGAAAGTTAATGCTTAAGTTGTATAGTTACAATTACAGTCAGTAAGGGATGTGATTGTAAGTATGATTAGTTCTTACTGAATAGTCTTCCACTATGCCTTGAAATGGGAGTTAGTCCAAATGGGAATACAGACAAGAGCCTACACAAGGTGTAGCCCTTTGATTCAGTCATGGCTTTGAGAGATGCAGGAGATGAGTTATTTGGCTTTTCATGATGTGCAGGGCTTCCAATCTCAGTCAGTCTCAGAAGCAAAGCTGGAACCACAGGCATTCCTCCCTCAGTCAGTCACTGAGCTCCATTTGTTGCTTGGAGCAGAGGAAGGTCACAGTCCAGTTGGTGACTTGTTACCAGTCCCCATTAATCCAGTAGTGTTGGCTTCTGGTAGATTCCACTTGAGTGCAAGTGCTGTCTAATTAGACATGGAGAGATTTGTTGAATTATATTCCCACTGCTCACTCGGTCAATGCTCCCAGCAGGAATCTTTTAGCAGATATTGACGCTGACTCATGGGACTCCAGCTGATGAGGGAGAAGGTTGTGCATCTGGTGTGCTCAAGGTCATGTAATGGGCTCATGTATTTGTGGGAAAGCACAGAGCTGCAGGCAGCTGCCTGGAAAATGTGCACTGCTGCCACGTCAGCTCCTTCTGAAACATGAACAAGGCACAGCAAAGATCCAGAGGAGAATCCCAGTGCTGCAAACACATGGAATGCACACTGAGGCAGAAGTGTGAAGGTCTGATTGAGTGAGTCATCACTCAGAGCAGAGAGACTTGACAGGTCTGAGTGAGGAAAGGCCCGGAGGGGCTCTTCAGAGAAAGAACACTATTGCTACCACAGTTCAGTCCCTTATCAGCCTCTTGCTGGAGATGCAGCCTAGCCTTCAAACTATGACTTGCACATATTTGCAAAATATTAACTGCATAAGAAATTAATACTTGGGCATTTTGTAGTTTTGAATCTCTTGACTGAGTATTGCCTTTGCAGGAGATTGATTTTGCTGCAGTATATTTCTATTTCACAGCAAACTGGACTGTAGGGTAAAAGTGAGCTGCCAGATTCTGCCTCTGGAATGATTACATGGTGCCTGTCAGATTCTGTGGGAGCTGCTGGCCTTGAGGTGAGGGCTGAATATTTGGGCTTGATCCTGAAAAACAATTTCAAGTCCTGCTGTTTTATTCATTGGAACATAATCCAGACAAAAAAGATTTGCAGAGGATTTTATTTTTTATTTCATGTGAGATTCATTAAGATGTATTTTATATCTGGTAAAATAGTTGTTTGAAAAATTATGTGCAACATAAATACCCTTTCTAGATTTGGCTCTAGCTGGGGAAAACACATGCAGAAGAGATGGAAAAAGACACATAATGAGAAATCTGACCTTAACCTACTCCCTTGCTGGGTTTCATGCTCTTTAACTCAAGAGATATCTATAAGTAATAGAACTTTTAAAACATTTAACTCACATTTTTAAAACATTAACTTAAATCACCAATGCATTTGGATAAATATTTTTAGCTATTTCTTTGCAGCTAACAGCTGCCATGGTGTTTGGCTCCCCAACATTGCTGTTAAAGCAGTTGCAGGCTAATTTATTCTACACCTACCTGAGTCTTGTCAGTTCTGAGTAGTCAAGCAAGTCGACAGCTTAGTTTTTATTCCTTTCCTGTCACAGAGGCAGAGAAATAGCCCTGCTGCTGGGCTTGTTCAAAGATGAAATTGCTCTGGAGTCTCATTAATATAGTGAATCAATATGTTCTCCTGAACTGGCATGTTTTATGTACTTAGTCTCTCCTCCCTAGGAAGACACTATTATTTAGGAATTGAATCTATCCAACAAACTAAAATTAAGCAATTTCCCCCCTCTCTTTATATATTTTTCTAGCTAAAAAGTATTCCAAGCAGCATTCTAAATTATTCAAAACTCTGTAGTCTGTGGAATTTTCAATCTGATGGAAACAGCTGAAAAATAAAAACCACATGCTCCACTGGCTCTGCATACAAGAGTCTGCATTTTAATCCAGAGCTGCTGCATATGCTGTAGCATGTGCCTCTATCATTTGGTGTTGACATCTGCATTATGATGAGAGGAATTATTCAAAGCCAAATTACTATTCAGGGTGGTAGTGTGAAACAATGGAAATGAGATTGCTAGAGGGGAAAATATATGCAACAGTTTGTATAGTTAGGGAAGAAAATTGGATTCATTTGCTGAAGCACTGCTTTCCTCTTTAGCAGAGTTTAACCCCTTTACAACAGCTAAAATAAAGCTGTGATATTTCATGAAAAAATTAAAATACTTTTTAAAATTTTAGAGTTGTAATATTTATAGCCCTAGTCAGAAAATGTCCTATAAGTAGGAAATATTTTGTTTAGACACACATCTACACTTCATTGGAACAGTGGGAATTATTTGCATCAAAAAGATAAAACATAACCAAAGAATTACCCCCTTTCCTTTCATTAATCTGTAAATACACTGATTTTCCTTTTTTGTTGTAGAAGGGAAAGCTTTTCCTTCAATGAATACATGTGGATCTTTAGTGAACTGGGCCCATGCATTGTGAATATTCTGCCATGTATTGGTGAGCTTCATATCTCAAACTCAGGATATTAATTTCTGTCCCCAAAATAATTTTCTTCCAAACCCAGACAGTCTTACTAATAAATACTGAAATGCAGTATAGAAGTAGGGGGTGGTTTCTACAAGTTTGTGCAGGTCTATATCTCTTTTAGAAGCAGAGTCCCAACATTCTTCAGCTACCCCACCATTTAGAAGTCCTAATAAAACCTCTGCAAAGTCATCATTGCCCTGTACTCTACTTCTGCAGAGAGGTCATGGATTCCTTTTTATACCTAAAATTATCTACAATAGCCACAAATTAAAGAGTTTCTCTGAAAATTTTGGTCAGAATTCCAGGTTTGTCCATCACATCTCACAAAACAAGATGTTTAGAGCACACCATTGTTTTATAATTCCTAGGCAGAGCAAAATTTTCACTCATTCTTGAAAGGTTAATGCCAAAGTGTAGCTCTGTCCTAATTGCTGCCTCTGAATCCTCCCTCCTGTTTTTTTACATTGTCTGTCCAGTTATTTTACAAGAGACTTCATTGCATAAGGTCTGGGACATAACAGTGTTCCCATCGAATTTCTTTATTTCTTGAACTGTGTGCCAGACCAAACACTGGCGTGTGGACACATTTGAACTGGTTGCTAAATAAGCAATAGACACTTGTCTTCCTCCTTGAGGGCTGTTTGCTCACCTGCAGTTTAACTTCACTTATATGTCTTCTAACTGGTTGCAGTAACATCCTTTATGTGTGATTACAAGAGCTCACAAAATTCCTTATTGACCACAGAGATAATTTTAAAGAGACATAAAGAACTGGAAATTCAAATTTAAGACCTGGGACAAACTGAATAATGGTTTTAAGCTGGCTTTACTTTTATTAATGTTAGATTTGTTAATGTTTTAAGTCTATGATTATAGTAAGAAAATATGTTCTATATATATTTGCGTGATATGCCTCTTAATGTAAGTGAATAGAGAAATGTTGCATATGTTAAAACCTATTTTTAGAGATGGATAAGCACAAAAGCAGAAAGGGAACACACAAGTTAGAGTAAGTTCTGTGGTGAAGAGACCAGGAATACTCTCCAAAGAGTCCAGGAAATATACCCCTGGCTCTTGTAGTGTCTGGGACTACTCTTAGACTGAATATCTGATGCTGAGATTTGAGAACTGAATGTTTGATAGCTGAAGAGTGATGTATCTGCACTGTATTCCAAAAGACCTGAAGAAGTTATCAGCTATGAATAAGAAGTTATCATGCTTTGAAAGGCCCAATAAGCTTTGGTGTCAGAGAGTTAAAAAAATCAGAAGCTGTCCATGATGAAAGACACTGGTAGAAGAATTAACTTATGAAAGCCACTTTGTTTGCACTAAGGTACAGAATTCTGTTTTCATACATATGCTAGAAGATATCAGTTCTCTGCATGTGTTTATCCCAGTGACACATGTGGAGTATCTCCCAATGCTGTGGCTTTCATAACCTTCCTGCAGGTGCTGGAAGGCTGCCACACAGAGTGCAGCCCAGGCAGTAACAGTAGGAGCTCCCCTCTTCAGCAGGGCCTGGGACTGACAGCTACTTAACTCCCATCTTTTGCACGAGAGAGATCTCTCCTGTGTAATGAAATCTTGAGTTTATGTAGCATATGCTAATAGGTCACATGAATCTTGTTGAGGAAATTGATTGCTTGACTGTTAGATTTCATTTAATTCTTAACTGAATGCTCTAGAAATATTTCTATGCTGAATTATCTTCACATTCTCAGATAGGATTTATCCTTTAAGGAAAAAAAAAAAGCTATTTACTTACCCTTGGCATTTAAATCACCAATTTTGCAAAAGATATAAATTCTAGAAATAAATTTTTGAAATCACTGAAGGTTATGACAATTATTTGCCTCTTCCTTTTTACTTCTGAATCAATACTGGTTGCCAAAGCTTGGTCTCATTTGCTGTCAAAACACAATACATCATATATCCTAGCAGAAATAACTCTAAAAGGAATGGAGAATTTGGCATAATTTTAGAACTTAAGTAATGCATAAGGAAGATCAATAGTAACCTAAAAACTAGGCAATTTTAATGTGCTTTGCTCCTGTAATACTCTAAGAGAATAAGTAACAAACCTATTTAAATGTTACAAAACCTGTTTCTAATGAGGGTGAGTAATTTGTGAGAAATGCAGCATATCTCAGCTTTCTGACTGATGTCATGTTTGTTTGCCATCAGCAGAGTGAGATGAAATAAGTGTTTGGCTTTGTTCATTTGCTTCTTTAAGCACTGTTGAGTTCTGTTCATGTGTCAAAAAGAAAATAATCTTTAAACTAATCTTTAATGGAATGATGAATTAGGATTCTTTATCTTTGCCATGTATCTTATATTTCTTTAAAATATGTTAATTTGATAATTCAGAGCCTGAAAAAGTTTCTTAATCTTACAATTTTCCAGTCATGGATGCTTTAACAGTTTCTTGTTTCCAAGGTACAGAATGATAATGTAATGGGTCATGGGCTTCCTAAAATTTGGTGACAAGTGATAACACAAATCAGACAACTGTAGCAAAGGGGTATGCAGACTTATTTGTTAAAAACATTTAAATGCTCTCTGGCTGGAAGCTCTGCTAATCTTTGTGTTACATCTATTTTGACATTGTTATGCCATTTTTACTTTCAGAACAGGGCAACTTCTTGAATAAATTGATAAGATTTATCATTTTAGCTGTGCATCAATGCCTGAATAGATCACAATAATTAGTCAATGTATGATCAGTTGTGTTCTGGAAATGTTGATGCAGCTTTCGGTGGCAGCATATTTCCAGAATTCACTTGACCGTACTTTGTTTCCCTGCCTGAACGTGTCAGATGTGAAGACCCATGAAAAGTAAATTGCAAACAAACTTTTGCCTATTATCTGAGTGTGTTTGCATTACCTTAAGAAAGCGTAAACCAATCCCAAGCAAATTCACTATGTTGTTCTAACTCGGGGACAGCAAAGTACTTGTCTCTGTTTGTGTGTAGCAAGTGACAGCTGGAGAAGAGTCAGCATCTCTCAGGCCAGAACAGCGAGTTGGTTTCTGCTTAGTCGCGGCCACATGGCCTGAAGTCAGTATTCCTATAACAAAATGGGAATTACTTTAATGAGTGGGGGTTACCGCCTCGCACCACTGCGGGTGCCCGGGATGTCCCTTGGGGAAGGCACCATCCGCTCTCCACGGCGTTTGTATGGCAACACGCACGGCTGCCGCAGCCGGGGCCGCCCGCTCTGTCCTCGCTCTCCCCGCTGGCCGGGGGCTTCCTGCCGCTGGTGTCCCCATCCCGCCGTCCCCATCCCGCCGTCCCCATCCCGCCGTTCCCGTCTCCCCGCTCCCATCCCGCCGTCTCATCCCGCCGCTCCTATTCCGCCGTCCCCATCCCGCTGTTCCCGTCTCCCCGCTCCCATCCCGCCGTCTCATCCCGCCGCTCCCATCCCGCCGTTCCCGTCTCCCCGCTCCCATCCCGCCGATCCCGTCTCCCCGTTCCCATCCCGCCGTTCCCGTCTCCCCGCTCCCATCCCGCCGCCCCATCCCGCCGCTCCCATCCCGCCGCTCCCATCGCGCCGCGAGGCGCGGGCGCCTCCAGCGGGGCCGGCAGCGCGGACGCGGCGGGAGATGCTCCCAGCAAATGCTCTCGTACAGCGGCAGTTGGCGGGCGCGATTTAATGATCCATCGCTTTAGAGCGGCTCAGCGAGGATCACTGTCAGCGCTCCCACTTAACACAATTATAACTGTTACTCTTCTTAGGTAAGATTTAGTATTGCCGCGTTTGCTTGTGCTCTGCGTGCCAGATTATCATTGCCTCTGCTGTTTCAGTCGACCTCGTGCTTTGTTGGAGGAAGATGGTTATGTGTTGTAGTACGCTTTCCCAGCTTCTTCTTAAACACTTTTCCTGCTGTTTCCATGCCTTCCACGACTTCCTGTGAACGTGACATGAAATAACTTGCTTTTGTTTGATTTTGGTTTTGGTTGTTGGGGGTTTTGGTGGTTTGGGGTTTTTTCCGTTTGTTTATGTTTTGTTCACGAAGTAGCTGTCTTTGTTGTGGCAAGGGGTTCTCACAGACACAGCATTCAGGTCATTCTGCTGCTGTGAAGGGTGTTAGCATTACCTGAAGTCTAGGTAGATTAGGCAAACGCACGATTATAAATGCCAGTGAAGAATCACAGACTGTCTGGCAAGATCACAGAAGTGCCAGGTTATGTACCCAAGCGGCTGAGTAACTACTGCTTGTCCCATGCTCACCTTTTTATAACTACTGGGATGGAAGGAGGGCAAAGGTGATGCTATAAATAAAACCCCTTCACTGTGATTAACGTGCTCAATGAATTGCCTGTGCATTGGCTGCGAGCGACAGCGTCTCCTTTTCCGAGGCTGCTCCCCCATCTAGCGGCAGGTCTGCACCTCGGCTGCCGGCAGAGCGGGGGGGTGCTCTCGCCTCACTGCCCGCCTTAGCCCTTAACTTACTCATGGATTTGAACAACAGAAAGTGCGGCCCATCGAAGCCCGAGCCTATCTAGACCAATCGATAAAAGATACTTAATTTTTCTGCAGATTTTCATAAAAGTTTTAGTAGAGAAGAATGGGATTTAAATCAGGGAAACTGCCTTGTCCACTGGAGCTTTGTAGGTGTGATATTATTTTGTGTAAAATGAGAGCTGAGGCTGGCCCAAACACTTAGTACTAAATCTGGAGATTTAGTACTACGATCACTCTTGTAGATCATTCAGTATTAAAGGTGTGCTTTTCAGTGCTATATTTACATTCTGCCTTTATAACATTATTTCTCTAATCACTCACAAATCTCCAAATTGCTCTGATTACCTATATCTTTGAGATAAAGAATTCTACATTTCTTTTTTGTAAAACTTAATGTATAAACCCTGTCCTGATGCATCTTTGTTTCCATACCAAGATTATTTTACTAAAAATACAAGACTAAATGTTCTGTTTGGCTGCGGGTTAGTTACTAAAAATTAGCCACTGGCTCCTGTGCAGTGATACCAACAAAATGGTTGGGTTACTGGTAACCTTCTGTGAGAGAAAGCTCCTACAGAAATGCTCTTTGGCATTGGAAGAGCCTGGAGATTGTAATGTTAGTTGTAGTGTCCAGGCAAGTTTAACAGATACCAGACAAAGAAAATCTAATTATTGAATAGCATCTAATCTTGATTGTCCCTATAGAAACTAGAATATACCAGCAGATACAGCTATTTTCTCTTTCAGGTTTAATTCAGGAGCTCAGATGCTGGAGATTTGTAGGGTTCTTTGGATTAAGTCAGTAAAATACATTACATATCTAAAAAAACTTCAGCCTTTGACATGAATGTTTAGTAGGAAAAAGCATAGCAGAAAATCTGTGGTATTTGTGAAATTTGAACCTTGTTACCACATTCTTTGTATCTGTAAAATTGTCCCATCAGGAAAAGATAATTAACTTATTTAAACTAATGTAGTGAAAACTATGATATTTCTTTATATGTGTCTCTTTATTTATACTGACACAAAATCTATCAGTGTAAGTGCCAGCTCAGGTATGTATAGCCTGGCCCTGCAGTCTGGGATATTTTCATTGAGATTCTGTGTCTGGTTCCAGAGAGTTCTACAAACATTGCTACCTCTTGGCATTTTCAATGTATTAATAATGTATCCTTTTATTATTATTGCAGGTTTGATGATATAAAAGATTGCTGACGTAGATCACAGTCAGGTGACAAGCTTTGGTTTTAAGCTTGCCATTCAAAGCACTCGTAAAGTAGCATCCTTGGGAGGCTGAAATCCACTGCTTCTTTATCTTATTCCAACACTTACCATCTTTTATGTTTGATAGCTGTGTTGCCTCTGAACAGTCAGAATTTTTCCTGGCTATATGATTGTTTTCATTCTTGAGAAGGACATATGTGTATTTTATGTCTAGAATAGGACTGTGAAAATAAAAACTGTTCCAATTTTTTAAGAGTAAAGCTAGTGACTGATATAATTTTCCCTTTGAATGTTTTAAATTTCCTTTAATGTAATTTTAAGGCTGAGTTGAATTGGCTGTCAAAAAATATTTCTGTAGTCTGGTTTCAGCTGCAGAATGTAAAAAAATTTTCTGATTTGTCTCTCCATGTAATCAACAAAAGATCTCTTGATGCTGTGTGTATTAAAACAAGCCTATTGTAAATAGAGGACACAGTTCACATATGACAGAGTCTTCTTAGAGGGCAAAAGATTTAATATGTAAGATAAACCTAATTGCAGTTATTTTAGATGGAACTGGGTTGTTCTGGAAAATATTTCAAATTTATCTGTGCATGTCTAATTTGAGATTAAATTAGCAAATGCTTGTTCTTTAAGAGGATACATAAAATGTCATGTCTTTAATCAAATACACCTCTCCCAAATACAAGGTGTCTAAGGAAAATAGTTTCTGAGATAAATCTATTCAATTTTGAATCGCAGCTACTTAAACCCCCTTGCTGTTCTGCAATGTTGGCTCAGGTACAGTCTAGCAAGTTCTAGAGCAAAATTTGACTGAGATGATCATAGGCAGCTGTTTAAGGCACTCCATGTGCCTGGGACTGATGTTAACATAGCATGTAAGCACATAAGCATGTTTAAAAATAAAAATATTACCCAACCACACAAATTTGCAATGTGTCAGACTTTGCAGGTGCATTTGAAGATGAAGGAGTTGGAACATTAGTGAAGATTTTTTTATCTTGGGTGCTAACATGTGGTAGTAATGCCAAGTACATGCTGTGATCTTCATGGAACAGCTGCAATTTCAACAGCTGTAGTGATGTTCTGGTTTATGTCACTTGGGGATGCTTTGTTTTAACTCAGACTAAAGTTTTGTGCCACAAGGCATAAAAATTTAGTGAAGAACTAGTGGTAAGTAATTCTTAACTACTACTGTTGATGTTATGAATTTACTGCACTTGAAACATCCCAGCTGTGTCTAGCAGAGATACTTTGGTTCATATCTAATAAATGTGAAACTGCCTGTGGATGTGTAAATGTGTCTGTCTGGTTTTCTGGAATTATACTGTCACCAAATCCCAAAATGCATGCCTGTGACTGGCAAAGTCTCGTGGTTGCCTGTAATTTTAATTTTCTTCTGTGATTGCCTCTTACAATAATACTGAGCTTTGGGAGATTTTATCACACACCCAGAGGCCTCTAGCTCAAAGCATACTGAAGTAATTCATGTGTGTGATGCCAAGTCATAGTATTACATGCAAACCACTTTTCAGTTACTCAGTAGAAAAAATAACATTTCCACTATCCAATGGGGGATAATAATTTTACTCTCTTGCCAGTTCCACATGTTATTCATTGACATTATTTTGTCCAGTGGGACACAGAAACAATTTGATTCTAGACATTTCTAGAATCACTGAGGAGTCACTGAAAAGTTTGCACAAAACTATAGTTATTAGTCTACCATTAAGAGGTTTGCCTTTAATTGTTAATTCAGAAATCCAGATTATTTTCTCTCATAGGACCCATTTCTTAAAGCCACTTTTAAAAAAGATGGGTAAATTGTGTAATATTATTTCTAAATTTCCCTGCAATATCTGTTTTTTCACACAGTCATCTCAGTCACTGAGCATGTTCCTTGATTTCATAATAAAGCAGGGAACCGGAGGTTAGATGATTTCTCAAAATACCTTTCAGTTGCATTGCAAGAGCCCAAACCAACTATTTTAATTTTGTTTATTTCTGTTTAGATGTGATGGATTTGGAAGAGTTTGACAGACCAAGTTTGAGCCCAGATTTTTTCTTCAATGAATATGTAGTGTTTCAAATATGTCACTGTTTAAACTTCAGCTAAGATGGAGATATCTGAAACTTGAAATTACAAGACTGATGAATCCAGAAAGATTTTATCCTCTTTTTATGGATAAATTCTGTATTCATTAGGCCTAAAATAAGAGCTGTGGTTAGGTGTCAGAAGTGAGCCAAAGGTTCAGTGACAAAATAGGCATGTTGGGTTTTTAGTTTAGATTTCAATATGCACAAGCAAAATCCTCTCATGCATACAATTGTACATGGAAGAGGTGTAACAAATAAGTGATGATGTATTACATTTCCTCATTCCTTAGTTTAAAATAAACTGATGTTATTTTTAAGTGCTTTGAGTCATTTTAGTTTCACTTCCATGAAGAAAGCTTCAGCTATATAAGGTCAAGCAGTCTGTTTATTCAGGATTCATCACTTCCTTCTAAGAGCTGACAGATTAAACAAGCTCCCTATGTGCCCTGGACACATCGGGTACTGCTTTGTCCTCTTTATTTGATACGTTTCTTATGTGGAAGTACTGAAGATAAGTAGGAACTTGAGATCATGTTAGTCATGCTTCTAAGGCTTCCGAGAGTATGATCTCTTCACTTGGGCTGATGCCCACCTCTGTTTCTAAATACTTTTTGGACTCCTATTCTGCTCCTCTTGATTGCCAGCAAGTACCTGAAATCAATGAACCATTCTAACTAAGAGTAGCTTTACAATATGAAATCTTGCCTTGCATTTATGTTTGTATCCAGCAGATAGCTAACATCTTCAAAACCATTCTCTCTGTGGTCATGCTCTTGCCATTCTGCAGGGGTGTTTGCCAGCCTCCATGCACAGTTCTCTAGGCTGTTTCTCTCCCTTTTCACCAGTACCTCAACCTGGACCAACACCATGTTACACTCTCTGTAACATAGAGAGTATTTCCTGTGGAGTCTGCTTCAGGAAGAAGTTTGCAAAACTGCTCTTATCTTTGCCCTTCATTTTTCAGCATCTGATAACTAGCCAGGCAGCTGATAGTGTAGCTGTGGGGCCAAAAACATGCTGAGAACACTGAAAAGCAGCCAGAGCAGAGGTGTATGTATAGTGTATGTTTATCTAAAGATTTTTGTTGGAATAACTTATCCAGTATAAACTAAAGAATAAGATTGCCCACCCAAACAGCATCTAAATGGTCTCTGCTACCAAGATCCTGTCTTCATTTATACTTTACCTAGAGTTTCCTAGACTTCAAACTGAAGGAGACTTAAATGCAAGTTTTATTTATCACTCCTTTTTCATTCTTATTTACATTCATAATGATGGAAAAAAGTTGAAATTTAAATTATATCTCTGCATAGGAAAAGCCCCAAGAAGTTGTGCTGTTCATTGCAATGAAAATAATACATAATGGATGTGAAAGTATTTATCTTCTCCACCTGTTGGAAATTCACTGATTTAAGTATTTGGATATTAAGTGGAAGACTGAACTAAGAAAGTTGTAGCATGCCAAAAGACATGCTTAAAATCTAGTATATTTTTGTCTGAAACTGTATTACTGTTGCTTTGGGCATGAAATATTCTCTGCCAGCACTAGTAAAGTCTTGGTAGCTGCTGTCAAAAGAAGCAGTGAGGAGGTGCTTTTCTTCTTACAGTCTCCATGTCTCTCACATGAGATCTCTAATTTTCCAGAAACAATGCAATTGTAACCAACTCCCTGCACATACTTTAATCAGGAATTCACAAACAAATCTACCACACACACTGGTGAGCTCTGCTAATACATTTGCTTGCAGATCCCAATCACAAATTGTATTGCCTAAGAGTTTGCAATCCAGCAGTGCAGTAACCATTTGATAACCATTTTCAGTAGTGCTTAGTGTCCCTGTCTACCACTGGGCTGCCAGGGCATTAATCACAGGACAGTCACACACTTGTCAACTCTCACTCCTGACACCTCAGAGCCAGGCAGATGGTGGGAAAAGAGAAGTACTGTCCCACTCATTTTATAAAAAGGGAACTGAAGGACTTAATAACAGGGCTGCAAAGAATGGAGATGTTATCTACTTTGTCTGAACTTTGAGTCTTAAGGACCAGACTTCATCAAGGTTCTTCTTCCTCTCATTCCATCACCAGTGTGCAAGGTTCATGTACCCAGACTACACAAAGCTAGAGCTGTAGTATACTTTTCACTAACACCCATGTGTTTTTTGGGAAAAGAGAATTTAGCTTATACATATCAAATACTTCACTAATCAGGAAGTACAAATATTTGTTTTGCTGAGGAAGATTACAGTCAGATTAGAACTTAATTATGACAATTCTCTTTTGAGTTATACCCTTCTAATTTCCAGAGAGGAGAAACAAACACAGAAGAAGGTGGTTTTTTTAATGATATTTAATATCCATAATACAAACAATAAGTTAAACACAGTAAAAATAATTAAATAAAGCTTGAGGTTCCAGCCCTCATACAAATAATTAAAATCTATAAAATAATTCAAATGTACAAAACAAAGACAAGTTTAAAAATAAACCCAGAATAAGTCTTGGAGAGAAAAAAAAAAAAAATCACTTCCCTATAATATCAGTTAAATGAATGGAAATAAATTTGTGACTTCTGATGCCTGCAGCATTCAAAGGCCAAGTTGTTAAATCTTCTCTGTTTACATGTAGAGAGATTGCATAATCAGACTTTCCAAAGGACCCAGACAACTTCAGCATGTGACCTGGAAGTCCAGCAAGTTTCCATTTCACCTTCTTGCAGCAGTTCTTAAGTTAAATACATTAAGAGTTTGTAATGCTGACTCAGCTACTACTTTTTTCCTCCCACTTTTTGATGCCAAGTCTGATCACTCTCTCAGTACTGGTCTTAATAGGTTAGGTTTGTGGGACATGAGATTTAGTATTATTCAGTACAATGAGGGGAGATTTTAGACTTCAGGTCATCTATAGTATACTTAAGTTGAAACTGTATCAATATTTCCAGAGCAAATGCTGGTTTATAAATGAAGTGTACAGCTAACTTGCTATGCATAGTATTGTGCATGGGAATACTCATTTAAATGTTAAATATTTTAGCTTCCCACTGAGTGGTTTCCAGGTAATCAACCATCTCTCTGCCTCATGCCTCAGGAACACTGATGTGAGTGACTGACCACACAAGCACTCAAAATGAAAGCCTCTCGTGACATTCAGGTCTTCACTGTCCTGGTGTCAGTATAGGCTGACTTTTGTTCATTTCAGTCCAGCTGAAGAAAAAAGTCACTTTGGTTCAGGAAGAAAACGACTCTTGGCAGCTAGCCCATTCATGCTGGAGTCAATCCAATTAAGGTATTGAGTAACTCTGGTGTAAACACCAGGCTTGTTCTCCTTTGCACAGCCATCTCCCCAGCTGACAATCCCATAAACCATCATCCTGCCATTGTGCTCACAGACCATGGGGCCACCGGAATCTCCCTGACAAAGAGAACACATTAGGTCATTTTCTGCAGATGGAGCCTGTGATTGTTTTTGTAGAGTTAAGCAAGCTAGTAAGGACCTATGAGCTAAAGCTTTGATCTTTGAGAAAATTGCTTAGATGGAACAGAAGGTTTGGCATCTGCTGTGATTTGAGCAGTGTCCAAAGCTGAGGAGTTCACTGGCTCCCCCTGTCAGGATCCTCCTGTCAGGATACCAGGAGAACAGTCACCTGGGGAAAAACACCCTCCATCCCCATCCTAAGTTTATAAGCACAGATATTAGACTAGTGATACAAAGTTAAGGCCAACATGCCCAATGCTTCATCACAGAATTATCTCCCTGTGCATAAGGTAATTTTACACTTGAGGATGTTTATTCTTTTCGGTGTCTCCTATGGCCACTCTGCCCAGTAAGATGCAGGGAAATAAACCTAATTTTGAGGAACCTGGAGAAGCTCAGTGCTCATTGTAATCTACCCTATCAAAGATATAGTTAATGTCCAATCTGATTAGAACAGTTGCTATATAGCTCTGATAGATATGCTTGAAAAGATTGAAAATCAGGCCTTGAGGAAAAACAGTAGCTAAGATACTGCACTTCTTACACCTCCAAAGGAGGTGAGACCTGGAGAGGGTAACACCTAACTCTGGTTTCCAACTTTATTTTCAGATGTTTGGCCACACTATAGGTCAACTCCACGTGACATAGTAATTTTCAGTTACATTAGAGACTCTTAGGACTAGCAGAATTACAAGGTGCTGCCAACTAATTCATATAGTAGCTTACATGCATTTGAAATAATTTAGAAAATAAACCAAACCAATTTTACCTTGCAGGCATCAATCTGCCACATGGGATCCCCAGCACAGACCATATTGTCAGTAACTCTAACATCATCATAGTATTCATTTTTGCATTTTCTCTGTGATATTAAGTTCACAGTGGCTGACATCAGTTTTTGAGCATAGAAGGGGTCATCTGCCAAAAAAAAAAAAAAAAGTATTTCATTATTTTCACCCTCCAAGAAAAAAGAAGCAAGAAACCCCCAGAACACAGTTTCTGCACTTAAATTAGCACAATCATTCTAATTATCCATTGAGGTTCTTAGTCTAATCTTATGCAAATCTTATTGGTTTGCTTTTACTATTTATACATGTCTCAGAGAAAAACAAGTCTTCCAAATACAAAATATAAAGCTTAGTTTTTAGAGAGAAGTATTTTAATAATTTTTGATAGAAATTCTGCACAAATGCAATCCTTTGCTAATCCTCCCACACAGCTTTAATTTTTTTCTGCTCCTCATCACACCAGGAATGATAGAAGTTGTGGTTTACATCTTGGCTTACTTTGTATGGTTGACAACCTAGAGAAGCATCAGATAGGAAATGCCATGGAACATGAGCAAAGCTCATCTTCAAGAAATGTACATGGATTATATACAATGGAAAGGAATTTTCTTTTAATATTTCACAGTTCTTGGTGCAAAAATAATCACACTCCCACCATTGTGGAAGACCAACTTTGGGAAGAGAAGTCATTCACTTACAAAAATCTTGTCTTCCATAGCCAGCTATTTCACAGCGGGTATTGTCTTTTAAGTAAAGGTTCCTCTCTGGCAAGCAGACTGTTCTGACATACTTGGATTCTACTGCACACTGTCCAGAAGTTGTCCTTATCCTTACCAAAGCTATGAACCAAGACAGAAAAGATGCAGTTAGATTTGTAAAGCAAGTTTTCCCCCTCAAGTTCTGAGGTCCAGTTCTGTATTCGGTACAGTTAATGGGAATAGTTGCAATTGTATTTAGTTCTGGTTACACGTGACTCCCCTCATTGCTTTTGGAATGAGTCATTACTTAATAACAACATTAGTTTCCCAACACTAAAATTGACAAATGTTCTGACTTGAACTTTCTTCCTCAAAGGATAGGGGCTGATAGTTCAGGCAAAATAGTCTTCAACAGTATCTTGAGATGTTTTAAAACATGAACTTTCTGATTGGCTGTAGAGGGTGGCACCCCCTACCCTGAATGGCTTACAAAAGATTCTTGGATCTTCTTTACCTGCAGCAGCAGGAGGAACATGGAAGGGGTGGTAGAGTTCTAAGTGTCAAGTGCAAGAGTGGCAAGTTGGTTCTGTTCAAGTTGCAGAAACCTAATCTCTGACTGACTTTAGGTATAGGCTTGCGAAACCCAGACTTTCATAAAAGTCTGAATTAATTCAGGATAACCTTCAGCTAATGAGTTGGCTGATATGGCACTCCCATGGTATATGATGAAACCTACTGTGCATGTGTTTTTTCATCATTTACTATATATACAGTGTGATCTTTAAACATAACAAAGTGGCAGAAATGCAATGCTGCCACCATTGCTTATGGGAATGCCATGTCTTCCACAGGTCCAGAGTCTGCCTGCCAGGTAATGCATCTGATATGCACCACAACCAAAATTTCTACAAATGCAAAACTGTCAGCCAAGGGTTTTTTTCAGGCTATTCATGTTCCCCTTCTTCCCATCTCTGATTCTGCTTCTTTTAGAAGATGCATGCCACAATTGCGCAGCCTTCCCCTATCCCAGTGTTTTAAAGGCTTATATTAAGATGACACTTACCAATATCATTCTCATTGCCACCTGTTTCATCTGTAAAGTCAGGGTGAGAGATGATCTCATCAACCATAAATACTTGTTCTTTATCATCAGTAACATTCAGTATGGACTTCCCAAGGAAGACTTTGTAGGCAGATTTGTTTATACGCCCTCTTGACCTGAGTGAGAGTAGAGACATTGATAAGATTGCTGATTTCTGAGAGTAAGATCAACAGCTGAGATCCAGCCCCAGTTCTTTTTCATATTTATTTTAGTGCAGATAAGAAAAAGTAAAATTTAGTCTGCTTTGAAAGTTGATCCAATACTCTGAAGGAAGGCATCCTAATTTCACATTTGAAGGGATTAAGGTAGATATTCAGACACTTTGAAACATGCCTATCTAGTTGCTACTAATGCAAGGCGTTGGCCTTAAGAATCCTCTGCAGGATGCCAAAAGGATCAGCTTTCCACAAAAATTCAATAGAAAAACACCCATAGATGTATTGCACAGCTCATCAGTACAATCATTAAGTTTGGGAAATGGCTAAGGTAAAAATGAAATCCTGGCACCAATATATACACTGGGCTGGTTAAATTGCACCTTGTTATGCTAGTTCATTCTGTTAGATGTGGGATCCCACAGGCTTAATGTTTATTTTGCTGCTCTTGTTTTGTTCAAAGGAACATTCTTACTGTGGTGCATTCCAAAGGGTTGCTCAGGGAGCACTGCACTAAGAAATCAGTTGAAGATAGTTGCAAGTAAGAAGCCCATGGAGCTGGACACTTACGGATTGTGGAAACAGTGTGCAGCTGTCAGCACCCAGCAAGGGTCAATGAGGCTGCCACCACACTGGAAGATGTCCATGCCCCTTAGGGTTTGGAAGATGCCAGCTATCCAAGGCTGAGACTCAACCTCTGCCTGCCTTCCACCAACAATCTTGAAGGCCCTGCTGATACTTCTTTGACCACATGTAGGTCCTGTGAAAAGAAAAATTTTGTTCAGATGTTCTTACAAATAAACTCCAACCTTGTGCTATTAGGAATACAACTAAAAAAAAACAAAGCACCAATTGTGTTGAAACTAATATTACTTACCACACTTGTCTATGTTGCAAGGTGTTTCTCGAATGACAGATCCCCTTCTGGTGTAACACCAGGGCATGCTCCTTCCATTTGGGTTTCTAAAAGATGAAAAGAGTGGTCTTTTCATGAAGACAGTCTGTAAGAGTCATAGTATCTTAAAATCCCAGGTGTTTTGGGATTTAAAAAAAACCTCTCTGAAAAAACCCAAAATATTTTGTTGCAAGGGAAAAATGCTTTGGAAAGTCACATTGCAAATACTTTTCATCAACAATTCAGCTCCGTAATGTTAGTTTTTAAAAAACACGTTTCTCACTGAACCACCTCCGGATCTGTGGTAATAGAAGTTATCACAGGAAGAGTGATGCTTTTCTTACCTGCAGTAGCTGTGTTTGCCCAGCCCAAGCTGCAAAGCATTCTCTGAGTAAGCATTGTAAAGACCCCTCCTGAATAGTGACTGCGAGTTCCAGGGCAGACATTTGTCTTCTGTTGCCATCCCTCTGTAGCTCTCCCCATTTTCAGTATAGCATGTGCTGCCAGTGTCTGAGAAAATAAATCTTTTATTAGCAGCACATTTGGGCTCATAATTGTTCTGTGACAGACAGACAAATCCTCCCAATGAGGAAAAAAGTTATTACATTACACTCAAAGACAGATTGACTAGATTGACAGATTTTGCATCTATCTAGATTGACTAGATATTGTTACTAAATTTGCTCTCTATGGATTTTGAGCATCAGGTAGCTTGCACTTTAAAGCATGCATATTAATTCTCTAACAGTTTAAGTGACCTTCACAATCTGATAAGTTCTTCTGCCTCTGAACATTCACAAACCAGCTTATTTTTTCCCACCACAAACTGAAAGAAAGGTTGAAGTAAACAACCTTAGTGAGGAGGCAGGGACAATAAAAATTAGAGATCATTATTTTGCACCAACATTTACTTGCTTCTCCTCATTTAGCCTGTTAGCATAAACTGCTAAAGGCTATCCAGTCATGTTTCTGGGTAATACTTTCACTTGGCATTTCATATTAATTATTTGACTACCTTTTAGACCTTTCTAATAAATTTAGCTAGCATTAGGAAGACAGATACTCTACCTAGTTCACAGTGAAGCCCAGTGTATCCATATGGACATATGCAACGACCAATTCCACTAAAGGTGTAATAGGTAATGCACGTTCCTCCATTCAAACAAGGGCATTCTGTAAGTAAAAGACATGACTAATTATAGACTAAACATTTGAATGCAGAGGTGAAATGTAATTAAAAATAAGGTACATTTTGGTGTTTCAGTATCATTAAGGGTCTTCTTATATAAAGGAGCAAGCATAGGATAATGAGTTCTTTTTAGGTACAAATAGAACAGACAGATGCTTACCCTTGTATTCTGATTTACGTTTATACAGCTTGTAGTACCTCCAGCTATAAATCTACAGGGAAAAAAAAAAAAAAGGATTTTTTAAGGAGGCAGATCCTTTTATCATCTTTCATCATCTTTTCCCTACTCTATTCCCTACTGCACACCTTCAACAGTTTAGATTTTTGCATGTAGCTACCTGCTGAACCGGCTCTGCACTTCAGAAGTGGAGCTCTAATTAAGCTAGACAGAATGGGGAAGGAAAACCCAATCCCATGTCATGCAAATAAAAACCACCAAAAAAGCCCAAGCTTAGACAAGCCCTGCTGAGCTGTGCCACTGCATCAAGTCAACATTGCAATTATTTATGCTGTAAGAACCTAAGCAGCTTTTAATGGTCACTGTCCTTAAAACAGGGAAGGAAACCTCACCCTCTCCACCAAGCAGTACAGCAAAGATGCAACATTCATCAATTGCCCCTGACACTTTGGTGACCTTGGTGCTTCACATTTGTGCCATAGAATAAAAGCCAGAAAATTTATTCAACAATGGATTCTGTCCTTCAAAGTATTCCCTCTGCTTTGCAGGCTGGGTATGCCTTTCTCCATTAAATAATATTAGGCTTTTGATAAATGTAAAAAACTTACAGACTCTAGTCCCGTGACAAGTGCACCCAAGGTTATTGTGAGGAAGATGAGTAACTTCATGTTGTTAGTTAACTTCTCCCTTTGTCTTCTTCTATCTGTATTATTTGGTTCTGAAAATAAAAGGGAAATTTAGTGTCATGCTGTAGTTTGCAGAGTCAGCTATCTTGCTTCTATTGTCTTCAGTTGGTTTCAGAATAAATTACAACACAACTGCTGAAGAATTAAGCATTTACTTACAGTGAGGTATCTGCTTATTTCCATATATTAAATCAGAGGTTGTACTTTAAAGCTTTTTTTGGTAGAGGCAGCAATATCTTTTGTTAAGAGTGCAAATGAAGCAAGGAAAGAGAAATTGGAAAAATATATACTCCATTTTTGCATTATGAACTGAAAGTTGGAAACTGGCAGATGTATTTAGCTGGTACCCAACCTATTTAACTGCCCATTGCTATCTTCAAGGAAAGCATTGAGCTTGCAACTTCAGGGTGTGAAAGAAAACTCCTTTTTCCAGTACCTCTGTAGTTATCAGCTGCATCTTGTTGATGCTCAGCATTTAGGTAAGCCTGGCCACCTGCCTCTGACCACTGACAGCTCTTGAAAGTCTGCTGGTGATGTTGCCTCACTTATTTACAATATTAGAGGTTTACAACATACTCTATCTTGATTTCTTATATGCAGCTGGATCTTGTAGCCAAGCATGCATAAGAATTTTACCAATAGCAAATAATTATCTTGTAATAACAATGGGAGTACAGTAAAATCCCATACGCCTTTTTCTCTTTTTTAAATTGCAGTGTAAGTCATGGGAGGAAAAAAAAAAAAAAAACAAACCCAAAAAACAGTGCAGTAGAAGAGGCTGTACAGAACTGAGCTGGTGCTGGAGACCTGCTCCACACTGTACTTGCTTCAGGTTTCTGGAGTAATTCCAGTTTGGTCCTGCAGACTGAATGCCTGCTGATGTGTGAATTGCACCTTCTAGTTTTACTTCATTTGGAAGAAATGGAGTGCAAGGACTCTACAGCTCATTACTGAACACGCCTAACTCACATTAAGTTCACACATTCAGTGGCATGAACCAAAACATGGAGTATAAAAATAACTTGATTGATTCAGAAAACAGACATTATTAGACATTACACACAAAAACACTAATGCAAGAAAGCAAATTATACCTTGGTACTTGGCTATGCACGCTTTTCAGATTCACGTGAAATTTCAGCAGATATACTTCCCTTCAGCATTATTAAGACAATTATTTTTAGCATTTTTGACAGCAATACAGGTAATTTATTCCTTGTTACCATAACTAATTTCTCAGGCCTAACCTCTGCATCGCAAACAGCAGTAGTGCTGATTCCTTTAAAAATTCTGACATACTGTGGCAAGCAGAACTGACCTTCCCTGCTGCTGCATCACAGCAGCTTTCAAATTGCATAGAAAATTTTTAAAAATTTAAAGAACAGTCGATCGACTTAGACGCCGCACTGGTGCCCGTAGCTGCGGACTGGGCTCTGGAGGCACGGCACTTACCGGCGGCGGTGCCTGGGCGGCGGAGCCGGTGCTGGGTCTGGGGCCGGTGCTGCAGCTGGTGCTGTGCTGGATCCGCAGCAGCTCTCGGCAGATCGCAGCCCGGCTCCGGACTATAAAGGCAGAGCCGGGGCGGTGCCGCCGCTGCCCTGCCCGCTCCGCGCCGCCCCTCGGCGCTCGCTGCCCGCGCTGCCCGCCCTTACTCAAGGAGGAAATGGTCCGTTCGGGGAAGGGGAGCGCGGTTAGGGCCAGCGAACAGCTTTGTACGGGGTCAAATCTCTGGAAGGGGCTCCTTGGAAGGGGCTCCTTGGTTACCCCGCGGCACTTAGCAATTCCTTAGGGACATTTATAAAAACAAAAGAGGAATATGAGTGCGAGCTATGAAAGGAATGACTAGAAACATGGCTGGAGTCGTGACAGAATGATAATGATAAGGTGTATGTATATATGCATTAGTAATAAACGTAGAATGATTTGAAAGCACGCCTGAAGATACAAGCAAATGTGGTGCTTTTTATTCATATGGCGCTACCCATAATGAGCGAGGCACAAGTGATTTTTTAATTAATTCAGAATAAAATTATTTCACGTGTGAGTTAAACACAGCCCGCTGGGAGGGAGTATTGGGTCAGAATGTGCACTTGAAGCACCGGGTGTGTTTTCAGAGAGCTGTCTCCAGCTGAAACGCAGGACATCGGGGCGAGTAGGTGCAGTTCTCATGCCAGCTGGAATGCCTTAGGACACGGGGCTTACAGCGGCTGCTAAACTCATCTCCTCCAAATTACTTACGCTCCCTTGGCTCTGGCTGCTCGTGAGAAAGTGGTTGTGCTTTTCTTATAATTTCTGTCTCCAAAAGAAGTATTCAAAGCAGCTCATTTCATGAGATGAGCATGGAGATTTGAAGTGACATGTCTAAGAATGCAGACCCAGCACAACAGATAGTCTTTCCTGGCCCAGTTAAATATCATTTTTTTCACATTATGCTGTGATGTTAGCAATGCAGTGAATAACAGCAAACCAGTACATAACATTTGTGGGTGTATTCATAGGGTTTAGCTTCAGGTAGTACACGTGACTAAGGTGAGGTAGGTCTCCATAGGCTGTGTAGCTGATGAAGAGCAGCCTCTTTAGAGGTCAGGTCAGAGGAGTTGACCTGAAATTCCCTCTAAAGTAATGTTTTCATAACTTGACAATTCAGAGCTCAAGGAGGCTACCTTTATCTGTTTGCCATGTAAGAACTGATGTGACTATGGCTCAGCTTTCTTCTTCCCTCCCCATTTTCTATCTGTGTCAAGTCTGTGGTATAACCATACTTTTATTTAGGTGCTGTTTTCATGCATTCTCTATTCCTTTCTGTTCAGATCTTCAGGCTCACATCACAACTCAGTGTGCAGAAAGCACACTGAGTTCACTGAATGGCAGGAACTGAGTCAAGAGAAACAGCTCAAGCTGCAACTCTGAAGTGAACGTAGGTAAAGAACAAATCTTTCTGAATTTCAGGAGAGAAATTTGTCTGACATTTTGTGGTGCCTCAATTTATCAACATCACAAGTAATTACACCCTCTAAGAAACAGGGCAGAAAGTATAAGGGTAGAAACCCCATGGCACTCTCTTCATTTCAGAGCAGTGGCTATCCACTAAACTTACCCTAAGGGATGAATTCTTCAGAGGGGGGAATAATCCAGATTTTAAAAGCAGTCTGGAACATTTACTCAATTAATTTTAGTACACCAACCTTACACATAATAAATGAAGAAATAGATTACGGTTTGATTCATGGGAAAGCAGGGAAGAGCCTGGATGCAGGAAGAGGAGGACTCCTCAGGCCTGGACAGCACTTCTCCTTCCTCCTCCATGCTCCCAAGAAAGAATCTCTAGGCCTCCCTCAAACTCTCCTGGAAAAAACCCTAGAGCAACCATGTTTCCTCTTTTATATTTTTGTTTCCTGGGAAGTGTGATCTGTTATCCTCTCCCTGAACCTTTGACCAAGCTGTGCAGATAGCCCCTGTTCCTCATTTTCTCCCTAAAGCCTGCAGGTTTGCACTTGTTTTCCAGATCCAAGAACCAAAACCTTTTGTTGTCTTCACTCTGACATGAGATACAGCAAGATTCAAATCTCCCTTTTTCTACCATTTGTCATATCCTTGGGATTTACCTGAAATATTGTACTTCTTAAGTACATCTGGAAGGCCCCCAGGAGATTGACTTGGACTGCGGTGTCACTCTGTTTGAATCAGACTGGTGACAGCTATAGGTCAGAAATTCTGATGTGTTTGCAGTGCTGCTTTAAAATTATCAAATTCCTTTGGTCTAAATATTTGTACTACCTAGATAGGTAAATGAGCTATAGTTGACACTGGACTAGATTGCACTGAAAATGTGATTTAGTAGAAAGATATCCAAGCCAGCTGCAAATAAGTTTGTTTTGGTGTTACAAGTAACTTCACAGCTGCATTATCTTTACGAGCATTAAATTAATTAGGGAAGCAGAAATGCATGAGATAATTTACAATGCCTAGATTCACTGAGCTGACCGATGACTGGCACAACAAGAGCTGCAGTGAAGTTTCAGGTGAAATAAATCCTTGGAACTTTTTTATGTGCCCTGTCTTAAGGCAGAGACCTTGGAAGATCTGTAGCATGGCATTTCTGCCATGTCCTCCATCTGACCTCAAAGCTGGTGCTGCCAGCACAGATGGGAAATGCACGTGCTCAGGGAGTGGGAGGGATGAAACAGGACCGGTTCTGCTACCAAGAGATTTTTGGTAGCTTCAGGGTCAGCATTTGTTCTTTATTGCATGTCTCAGAGTTTAGAAGGGCCTGGTTACAGGCCATGTCTTCTCTCCAGGACAAGATTGTGATAGGACAGAGGAAAAGCACATCTTTATAACTCAAAGGCAAAGTTTTTTGAGAAGAACAGTGAATAAAGTTAAATGCCTACTGCAAGATTCTCAGTGGAAGTGGAACTTACTTACTTAGTAGATACTGATTATGAGAAGTCATGAGGCTTAAGAGAGAAACACTTGTACAGACTCATGACCAGTTTTGTATTTTGAGAGGTACTTTGTGCTTTCCACTGATTATTTCCTTTTCCTTTTACATACCTGTGATTTCATCACTTTGATCTCTTACCAAAAATTGGCAGAGGTGTAGGCGGGATAAAAGGAAGAAAGACTTCCGAAGAAAAAGAGGTGGTAAATGAAAAGTGCTAAAGTGACGTAGTAGAAGGCACTTTACCTGTTTAGTATGAGTACAGCATCTACATGAGAAAATACTACTCACAAAATCTCAAGTAATTAGCTCATTTTTGTAGTCAGGGCTGTTAATAATAAGGCTTTATATATTTCTCTTGTTTGCACCTGGATTATATCAGAGAGTAAAGAAAATTTATACACTTATTATGTGCTCCTAATGTGATTTGAGTCTGCAGTCATGTAGCACTTCTCTGAAATAGAAGTCAGATGCAGTGGATCTAACCCTGAAGAGCAAGTAGTATCAGATGGACAGCCAGGCAGTTCTTGGGTTGCTGTGATTTTGTGGTTTAGTTTTCAGTTCCAAATAAAAATCTTGCTGATTCTTTTAATTTATTGTTGAAGTAACTTGAATGTTTCAGACTAATCGGCCAGCCTGACTTAGCAAATTTAGGAAAGATAGCATTCCATTCCAGCTAGATGAGAACACTGACCCTCAGAGAAATACTGGGGTTTTATCTCATGGTGGTACACTGAAAGAGATTATGAGGCTTGCATTGTTCTGCAGAAGTTGCTGGGGTGGAAGTATTATTGGTTACAGTGTTCATTTTCACAGCTGATTATAAAGTATTAAAACTCAAGAGAAACACTGTCTACCATACATTGACTCTGGTGGTCCATCAGTAAATCCCAAAAGGCTAGAACTCTCAAGGAGTTAAATAGCTATAAATATTAGTAGCAAGAAGTGCTACAGAAGTGCTGGTACCTACAAGGAAAATTTAGGCCTGAGGCTTTATATATTGCTTGAAGTGTGGTGATCATGTGGTGCATGTTCTGGTCTATATCCAGCACAAGTAACATCAGAATTAGTCCTTTGACTAGTAAAATGTGTGGTTTGCCAACGTGAATTTCAAGTCCTCTCTACTCATGGTACATTATGAATGGAGAAGTTTCAATTTGCGTGTGAGCGGTTATGTGTGCTTAAACCTCTGTCATCTCAAATGAAAGAACAGGGTTAAACCACACATTGAGTATTTGCTTAGCGATTAAGATACAAAAGCTAAGAAAACACCTAGAAGTCATGCCAAAAGATTGGCATGACTTGTCTCTATAAAGATAATAGTTTGCTGTTGTCAGTTTTGTTAAAGAAATTAGTTTGTCATTGAATTAAGTAGCCCCAGCTATGGGTATAGAATTTAAGGAACATAGCTATATTTACCATTGCTTTATGTATTGGAATGTAGCTTCAAACTAGAACAGGATTTTTGGTCAGTCAGGAAGTGTGTTACAAGTTTAAGGGAAATTTTCTGGTATGAAGTTCATTTAGATTATTTTGTCTTCATCTTGAAAAACATGGGTACTTTTACAGTAAAACATTTTGTATTCTCTCTGATGTTATCCAAGTTAAATTTTTAAATCAGTTTATTTCTATAATAACTGGAATTACTGAATAAACCATTAGATTTTGAAATGTAAACAAATAAATTTCAAATGTTACATTATCACTATTCATAAAGTTAAAAATATAATTTTTATCTTTAATCTTATTTTCTCAAATTACTGTTTGTATGAGTCCCAGGAATTTCCAAAGTAGCTGATTTAAGTTGAACATGATTCATAAAAGTTCTTCTACTTTAATGACTCTTGATTACTTGTCAGTTGTTTGTGGTTGGAATCTGAAGCAAATAGTGATCTCATTTCCTTTAGGTACAATTCAGCTACTCAGGTTTCTTTATTTATTTTTTATTTCTTTTTCCTTGCTGCCTACTCCTTTTCCTCTTATCTCTGTTGTCTGTTTGCCTAGAAGCAGCAGAGCATTCTCATTTGAGGGCTGCTGGACTCTCTCAGATGCCTGTGGGCACTTCTTGTGGCTTTGCAGGCAGTGGGAGTAGCCAGGCTTTATCTCTAGCTCAGGCAGTGTCACCTTGAGCCCTGTGAAATCCCTGGCCTCTTTCATTCCTGTATAGAGAGCAGCTGCCACACGAGTGTTCTTGTTTTTGTATACAAAGATTTGTTGTTTCAGTGAGCTGTCCGGATACGGATATTTTTCAGAGCAGTGATGATCACATCTCATGGTTTCTTCATCAGCTTGATGTGCACCTGCTTTTAAACTATGCTTTGTATCTCATCTAGCACTTATGGTAATTCATTGATTATGGAAATCAGCAATCTCTTTGACATTTGGTCAAATTGCTCATTTGAGACAGCTAACACCTAAAATTTGAAGATTAGATGAGCTACAGATCTTGCACCCAGATTAAAAATACTTGAAAATTATGTTTGTGTTTTAGTATAGGCCTTTAGTTGAAATCAAAGTGCGGATAGCATCAGGAAAACACAAAAGCATTTCTGAGTCTGAAAGTAGAAGGCAGAAAACAAATAACAAGGGTTTTTAGGGATTCAGTTGTGCTTCGTTTGGTGATCCTAAACCCTGAACTAGAATATTTTTCGAAAGAATCCTTTTTCTACTCTACCATTTACTGGTCTGGAATAGCACACTGAAATCCAACACTGGAAATTTACAGAAACAGCTGATTTTGAACTATTATTTCTGCAGTGCGTCAGTCAATCAGACGCACATTCCACAGGAAACCCAACAAACTGAAAGCATGCCAGTTACCATATTTCTGGAGAAAAAAAGATTTGCTAAAATCTTGGAAGAAAACAACTTCTGAGGATTGACCTCTGCAAGCTGTGTCCCAGTGATGGCGTATCTAAGGAAGCAACATGCTCTAAACCCCCTGTGCAATACAGCCCAGGCGAGAGAACTGGCACTGTTCATCTCTGTGAAAAGCTTCCTGGGAAGATCATTTAGGATTCCACTCTCTCTAAAGCCTTAATCCTCTAAAGAAATACAAGATACAGGAAAAATAACTCTTAATGACATTAATAATGGACTGAAGAAGCTCTGAAGAGAAAAAGGCAGGTCTGTGAATGTATAGTTGAAGGAAAAGGTTACTAAATGCACAAAGATGGTAGAGCCCATAAAGCAGTACTGCCCAGTGTGGCAGGCAGTCTCAATAGACTTGCTAGTGAACAGCTGTTGAACAATTCAGAGGATAAAGAGTTTTAAGGACAAAAAATAAGTTGCTTCCTGGGTGCTGTTGAATAACCACATTCTTCCTGCATAAGGTCATAAAGAAACTGTGCTGAGAAGAAAGGAGAAACAGAATTAACTTGGGCACTCTTGGGAAATAATAGTGTGTATATCGGGAGCTCTAATAATAGTACTTATCTTCCCCCCACTACCACTCCTTTGGATGTTTTGTCTGCATTCTTCCTTTTATTTTAGTTTACTTCCTGTAACTTATTCCTAGTACGATGTTTTGGTTTAGGGCAAATTTGGGAGAAAACCTCCAAAGAGCCCCACTAGGAAGCAAACACAAGTGGCCCCTTCCCTAGTTGGTTCAGGAAGATATTTTCTTAGAGAGAAGTGGAAAAAAACCTGTTTATTTAAAAGGTAAAGTACTGTTTAGCACAAAAGAAACCCTTAATACTGAACAACAAAACCTCTTGCTGCTCTGAAGAGATGACAAATTTAGAAAGTCTTTCTCCTGTGGGTGGTAGCTTTGCTCAGCCTGTTATCAGTCCCTCCAGCGGGGAAAATGCCCCTGCCTAAGCCAGGCCCTGGTGGGCCACAGGTACAAGCTCCTGGTGCTTCACCTGGGTCTCCAGTCTAGAGCAGATTCAAATAATTCCAGGAAAAAAAAGGAAAAAACCCACAACTTTCCAGGGAACTTCTCTGCTTTAGTTAGTCAAAAATTAACCAAAAGCAAAGGGGTGCTCTCTCCCGCTGTCTACCATGGCAACAATGTCCAGAAGACAAAGCGATGAAACTCCCATTTCTATGTTTTAAAAACAACTGCCTTAGACAGTCCACTGCTTCTCTTACCCCACCCCCCTCAGTCCCAAAGCCAGCCTTAATTTCTGGGCTAAACAGACAGATGGGGATACAATTCAACAACAAAGTCACTCTAGGACATTCCACCTTTTATGCCCATATTGTCAACACATTAACAAAACTAATACATATTCTAACTTTGTACACACATACATTATGCATACACATATATATATGGTATACAGTAATGTACAAATAACAGCAGTAACAGTTAACAAACAATGGTATTTGCATATGGTTTTTACTTAATAATTAAAGTTCCTTGAGGTACATATTTATTGCTCCATTGTTTTGCATTATATACAATATGCAACTTGGTTTTTGAGCAAAGATAACTTTACGAATGGGTTTGTCTGTACTTGAAGCCAAATTGACTTAAACTGTTTTTTTAACAAACTTTTGGCATGCACTACTAGGACTTTGTTTTTATCTACTATATGCAGGGGTTCAGAATGGGCAGAGTTTGCTTGATTTGTGGAGCTTTGGGTGTTAACTAACCAAATGTTAAAATTACAATAAGACACCCAAAATTATCCCAAAACCCAGCCAGAATCCAGGAATTTCTGAGAAAAAAACTGTGAAAATGAGTGGGCAAAATATCTGGAGGTAATGTGACTTAAACGGCCCCAAAATCCCTAAAATCGCACAAAAAATTGGCACAAAAACTCCTGAAATCTGCATTGAAACCACACTAAATTGGTGAGAATGCCAGGGATTATAGGGAAAAACATCAGGAAAAAAACAGGATGAATTCAGTTTAAAACATAAAAAAATGTCCCAAAATTCACACTAAGAAATGCAAAACTCCCCCAGAAATTGAATGAGAAATGGCTAGAAAAAGTCCTAAGATCTACACTAAAAATAAAAAAATGTCCCCAAAATCCAGGCTAGATGCTGTTTCTAATTTTTGAAAGATTTTCCACTTAACGATTTTAAAGTGGTTTTTAACAGTCCATTGTACTTTTCCACTCCCTGCAGCTGGTGCAAGGTAGGATATGGTACATGCACTCAATGCCATTTTTTTTAGCCTAGGTATTTACGAGGTTATTTTTGAAATGAGTTCTGTTGTCAGACTTAATTTTTTTAGGGGTAATGTGCCTCCACAGGACTTGCTTTTCCAGGCCCAGGATGGTGTTTTGGGCAGTGGCGTGAGGCACAGAGTAGGTTTTTAACTATCTAGTGGTGGTTTGTGAGCACACAGTGCTTGCCTTGGCATGTTTGGGGCAGTGTGATGTAATCAATCTGCCAGGCCTTTCCATATTCATATTTGGACTATTGCTCACTAGAGGGGCTTTACCTGTTTGGCTTGCTTGATGGCAGTACACGTTTTACAGTTACAGATAACTGTATAGCTCTATCTGGCTACAGGCAGGGCCCCTCTAAGCCTAGTTATCCTTATTTCCCTGGGCATAAGTCTTAGAGGTTTCTTTAAGGGGATTGGACATGTCATTATTATCATCATCATTTGGAAGTGAAAACATATCTAAAGAAAGCTGTGCTTGTGCTTGCTCCCCTTATCCTTTCTAATGCAATTGAAGACTCTATGGAAAAACAAGGTGGATTTAAAAAAAAATATATATATAAAAAGAAAAAGGGAGATGGCAGAACCTTTTCATATATCACAAACCCAACAGAAAAACAAAACTTTAAAAAATATGTTTTGTTTGCAAAATCAGCCTTTTTTCTTCTTTGTGCAAAGTCTTCCAGAGGGAAGTTCTGGCATAGAGTGACCCCATCATCAGTCCCAGCAGGAGTATTCCTGCCACAAAACAGGAATACTTACTTTCTTGTCTCTCCCCTCTGTTTCCATGGCTTTTTCTTGGCTGTACTCACTACTTATGCCATTCTGTGATTTTGGTTACGATGGCTGGAAATTATAATGTTCTCTTTCTTCTGAAACATAAGTGTGTTTTTGACCAAAATATCTCAATTTGAGATACAACACATGACCTCCATCATGTGGAGTTTTTGGAGTGTGTTTTCCCATTTTTCCCTGAGAGATGCAAGGAGTATGCTCACTTCCTTCTATGGCCCAAGCAGTGAGAGAGACCATAATTTACAGGAGAGATGAAGGCAAGGTGGAGAGCAGACTCCGTGCTAATAAATCTGTGAGGCTCAGCATCTTGGGCTGCAGGATTGTACTGTCGTAGTCATGACCAGAAAGGTAGGGAGGGAGGTGGGGAGATGGGGGAAGATGCAGTGATAAATGTCATTTGCAAGGAGAAGGGTAAGAAAAATTGTTATTGGCAGAAATAGAAGAGCACACTGCTGCAAAAAGTTGAAAGATAATTATCCATGGACTTAATATCAGAAAAATTACTGTGTGGACAATGTAGGTTGGCCACATGAGTTATTGAGGTGGACTCAGCATCCAAAGGATGAGTGTGAGAGGATAGGCCTAGAGGGCCTATATGTCATGAGGTGCTGTGATAGTGAAAACAAATTATGTAGAGTTGACTCAGTGAAGAACAGGCATAAGATACAGGATGACTTGATTAAAGAGAATTCCACAAGAGATGCCTTTGCAGGAGCTTGTCTGAGTGCAGACAAGAAAAACACAGTTGCAATTTTCAAGGCTTATGTCAGGCAAAAAAGTTGCATTGCTTTCAAGGGTGCCAAAGAATGTGGAAGATGGTTGTTTTGGACCCAGAAGGACTAAGAAAGATGGAGCTCTGTTATAACTGAGTTAGATGATATAAAAAATTAATACTAGAGAGATGTTTGTATTTACTCTTTGACAGAATTTACAGAAAGTTTACAGTAGATATGTAACATCACCCACATAGAGATGGCAAATTAGATTGTGTTTTCAAGTGAAAAAAAAAAAAAAAAAAAGGAAACCAGAAGAGAGCCATTTAAAAGTAAAAAATGTTGTGCTAGAAGAGTGTGAAGAGATTCAGTGAAGAAGAGAATTGTGGAATATGACCAGTAATGTGTAAAGGAAGCTTTCCAAGCCCAGAAAAACAAGGGCAGAACTCTGGCTCTGAGCAGTCCTGTGAAAATAGTTTGAATTTCATGCAAGGGATGGATTGAAAAAGAAGATTGGAGGAAGCCTAAACTGGATTTGGAGGAGAAGCTCCACTGTTAAGTTTGTGTCTGGCAAGCTCTAAGGAGATCACCATGTGAAGGGGTTGCAAGTATCCAGTGGGATATTCTTAAGGTAAGACAGTGTAGGAAAGAATTGGATTTTCCCTCATGGCACCTGGTGATGAACATTCATGTTGCCATCCAATAGGAAAGCTTTTGTGAATTCCCATGAAAGCTCATGTGAATTCCCCTGAGATAAATGGAAATTTCTAACATAGTCTGTGTAATACAATTCATTATATGGAACTGCTTCTATGAATAAGCATTACTCAGTGGTTGTAAGGAACATCGGGACAAATCTTAGGCTACTGTATTGTGCTGCACTGAATATTACTTAAAATCACCTTGTGCTGCACTGAACATTATTTAGAAGAAAAATAGCTTAGGTAGATGCTCATTTTCTGTTCATTTCAATGGAATAGGCCCAAAATACCTACTAAACCAGAGATGTGAACTCTCTTCTGAAATATGTTTATAAGCTCAATTGCTCCATAGCATCTTTAAACTACTTTAACAGGGGTCAGCATTTGGCCTGTAATAACTCATTACTGTTTTCTTGTATTTACCAAATTATAGAAAAAGCCCGCTGTAGAACATTTGTTTCAATGGAATACCTCTTCCTGTAGGCTAGGTGGTTATTCGATTGTCTTGTGGGCCTCAGATCTATTTCTCTCTCTAGAGAAATATTTTCATCAGAAAAATATGCCTTGAGAGGGAAGGCACTGAATGCAATGATTCTGCAAATATACTGAATGACCTGTTTAATGCTTTTAGGGGGTGCTCTCATGGGACATGAGGACATCGAATAGCTACTTTTGGCATTCTGAACCAGGTCAAGCAAATTTTTTTTTAATGTTTCCATGCCTAAGTTTGATATATACAGAAATTAAGCTGGTAAGATTGATGATTTTCAAGCTAAATTCCAATAAAGGCAATGTAGGCTACTAGGTCACTTGCTTCAGATAGTTTTAGGTGATTAATTGCTATTTCTCTGCCTTTCATTCTTCCCCTGTGTGATTCATAATGAAAAAGGGATTTATCTTGTCTTTCAAGGTATAGTGATATATTAGTAGGTGATTCCACAGTAGTATTCAGTGCCAGGCCGAGCTGTTTCCTGTGAACCTGAAGCATGTCACCACATTAACATGAGATAATTCCTCAAAGTGAGGTTCATTAAACTCACAATGCTGCCCAGTTTCGCAGCTCTCAGTTCTGGAGCAAGATAATTTGGCACACTTGCACCTCTGTGTTTCTGTAAATTGACTTCTATCTATAGGCATGTATGACATTTTCTATTTTCTCTCTAGCTGCAGAGACTGATTCCAAAAAAAAAAAAAAAAAAAAAAAAAAAAAAAAAAAGAATAGAAAAGAGGAAAGACACAATCATTTAAGGAACATATGAAAACCGCAGCCTGAGCATGTGACATTCAAGTCTGTGCAAGCATATATCAAGTACTAAAAATTGAAACAATTTGTGTAAGTAACTTCAGGCTAGACAATGGCAAACTTTATCTTTAGCACCTTCAAAAAACCCTAATAAACTATTAGAATATATACTACATATGTATGTAGTATTGACAATTCAAAAGGCAATAGAAACAGTATATGCTATGTTTTGTTAACAAATGGCATGGACATTTAACAGCAATTCCATGAAGTGAGAATAAGAGTAGATACCTAAACATCGGGTGCAACTCATTTATGAGATGATTTTATCATATGTTAATGGGACCAGTGCTGCTAGAGCCAGCAGAGCCCAGGAGCTGTGACTCATCAGGAGTGCTGAGAAACCTTTGATTTGACAGGTAGTTCTCTGAATCCTGGCCTGAAAATTACCTTCTGAAACAATGGTAACACTTGTTTTAAAGAAGTCTTTCTAGGAAAAGAAGGAGGCAAAAATGCTGACCAGCTGGAAGTCAACATTGTGTTTTCTTTTCAGCTCTTGATTAAAGAAGTATTTAAAGCACTGCTTTTAAGCAGGTGATTACAATACCAGTGTGTCCTTATCTATTACAATATGTCAATGCCCTGGAATGATAGATCTTAGGAATGACTGAAGGAGACAGTGAACTCCTGAGCTCTTGTAAAGTATGATTGTCATATCATCTCTACTGAAACCTGTATTTCACAGCAGGGCAATTATTTGCAGCAGAATGTTAGATTGTGGGTATGGGAAATTCCACAGTAAATACTTAGAAGCTGCAGTTTTAGATGTATAGGAATATTGGGAATGCTGTGATTTGTTTGGGCTGCCTGTATAAGCTAAAATTATATTAAATGCAAAAGGTTTGTTTCAACTCTTAGTGCCTGGCCACATATGCAGCCCACCTTAGGTCATGTGAGAATTTCTGACTTGAATTTTTGAGTTCATCAGTGGTTCTTACTTTCATCATTCAGGTGTGGAATAGGGTGTCAGTGTTGTTACTCTACTGGCAAAAATAATGTTGTAATTCCTTGAGCACTAAATCTCAGCAAAATTTGAATGGTTTAGCTATTCATGGTTAGTAATTCATGGCTTATACAGTTGCCTTCTCATTCCACTACTCTCCTTTTGGGCAAGCTTCTTCAGAAATCTAGCAGTTAATTGAAATTCAAGACTAGTAATATCTTTCAAAAGAAAAAGTGACTTACTGCAGATTAAAGGTGTGAAATATTGGCTACTTTGGCAGACATGCAAGTAGTCAGATATATTTTAAATAAGTTCTCAAAGGAGAACTTAGAACTGGGCTAACAATGAGAAATTTTAACAGAAGTATCAATTACTTACTTAATCAGCCTGATTTGATTTCATGCATATTCCTAGGATTTAACAACCATCTAAGCACAACCTGCCAAAACCTTTGCTAATGGAAATCATAGCAGGAGAGTCACAAAACTGTAGGAGAGTGCCTAGGCTTGGCAGGGCTGCAGAAACAGCTCTGCTGTCCCTTGTACAGTGGAGGTGGTTTGGACTGGCATGCAGGCATGACCTCATGATAAACTCACTGATCCTCACCAGGAATTAATCATTTGGCTACTTGGCAGCCAGCAGTCTATCACCAAGAGGAAGAGACTGCTGTGTTCCTTTTGCATATCATAAGGGCAAGTATATTTATCAACACTGTTGACCAAAGACTTCGCAATGAATTTATGAGCTGATTTCTGTAATTTCTGATAATAGTACCATGTAAAATTTCCCCACTAGTAATTTATTTGTTTTGAAGATTTGTAATATTACAGTGACCTAAGAGTTGCTTGTTTTGGTTTGTCTCTTTCTAAAAGTGTTGTTCAGCCAAAGACACGGAACTCTGACTCTCAGAAGTTTGAGCTATCACGACTTCCCTATATGGAAAAATAATCCTAATCAATAAGATATCCATTCTACCCACAAATGAATGAATTCTTAGTAATTCTACCCATGACAAAATGCTTTGTTGTGACATAGAAGAAGGACATAAACCAAGAAAAACATAAAGATAGGCAGGTTTTCTCAGTTTTCTTTTGAAATAAACCCCTCATTTTATCTTCTTGAGAAAAAATACTGCATAACACTTATGAAATGTTACTGCATTTGAATAACCTCTTTCAAAGACTATGGGATGGAATAGTGCATTTTGAACAAATGTTACACAAACTGCATGTGTTCTGAGATGTTACTGTCTTAAGTTGTGAGGCTGATTTTCAGCTAATCAGCCAAGCACTCCTTGGAAATAACTACAGGCAGCAAGAGTCCCGCAGGAAGTGGTATTTGTGATTCAGCCAGCGGCACCTTGCCCACTGAGTCAGTGTTGAGCCAAGGTCCAAATGCGTTTCTAGAGTGTGGAATATAAAACTGAAGTCATGACTGCTGCAGCCACTGGGAAATTCACTGGACTATTGACGAGAACAGGGATATTAACCGCAACATCCCAGATTCCAGACAAGAATAATTACAACTTTCTCCCACTTACTTCACTGGGAGATTAAATCTTCAAATTTTCTCTAAGCCTTGTACTTTTTTCCTGCACTTAACAGATCACCATCCTTTGGGCATGTTGGAAGCATGAGTGCCACCACTCAGATGACCAGTCTATCTTTCTGTGGGCTATGCTGGAAATGCCAGGTGTGGCACTTGCAGTTTTGCAATTCCATGACTTATCTCCTTTGGAGATATCAATGGACACCATCATTGTAACCTACCTGAGCTTTTCCAGCTAGTTCAGTTTTGCAGCTGAAGGGATGTTCTGAGGCATTTGCTGTTTCCTCTCCAGGTTCATGACCCACTAGATGGGCACAGTAACTCAGAACAGCCTTTTCTAAACAAAGTCTTAATTCATGGGTAGGAATTGAACAAACCTCAGTTAAGTTTTAACTAAAGATGCTCCACATATGTGATCTTTCCTACTAGCTTTCACATGTCCAGTACAGGATTATTCTCTACTCGTTAGGTTTTCTGGTGCTTTCTTTTCTAAAAATCCAGTTGTTATGTATACTTTGAAAGTTAACAAAAATAATTCCTTAAAACAGATGTTTAATGTAATTCATCCACACACTAATTTATGTGAAGGTTTGTGGCAGAAAATTTTGGCATTTAGATTTCCAAAATAATGCCAGAAGTTGCTGTGAAAAATCACAACCACAAATCTGAAGTTGTCCAACAGGTAGTCTAAGTGCTGTGACCCTACAGGTAGTTGGTGATATAGTGCTTAGAACTGTAGATATTTTTCATGTCAGTTGTTCACAGAAATATTTTTATCATTTTCCCAATTTAAATTTTTTGTAATTATGAAATAATATCTACCTGCATTTGATTGAAATGTAGAGAAAAATTAGTAACATTTTTGGTAATGCTTCTTTTGTTTTTAACGCTGCTAACATTTTGATTAGAGTCACTGCTAGCTACATATAAATGGTTCAAATTTTGTAGCAGCTAGATATGGTTTGGACTATTTAGTTAGACTCTGTAATCTGTATGTAATGGCTAAATGATTTCTAGGGTTATGGAACGTATTAATTATTAGGTGGCTCATTTAGCAGGGGGATAAGTTTGTTGTCATGTGAGTTTCTCCATTAATGTTGGGAATGTGTTTAAATGTTACATGTATCATCTTGGCTAGAAGGGACTCATCAGCAGGTGATGCAGTAGCTGGCACAGCAGACTAAGAGACATAAGGATGCAAAATTCACTTCCCTGGACACAACAGTGCCGCCTCTGAGCACCTGCTGTCTGGACTTGCAGGTACCAACCTCTTTGTTCTTCATTCCATTAGAGTGAGGAATAGAGGATTATTCAATGTGAGAAGCAGTGGCAAGATTTAACTCTGAAATATATCAGGTTCTTGTGATGTCATATGAAGAACACAAGGATTATGCACAGCACACCAATCAGTCCTGGTCTTTCCCCTTTTCCTTCCTTTATCTTTCCTCCACCCTTCAATTCAAAAGTTTCCGCTTGGTCATGAAGGAAGTGAGGGAGTCCGGATGCCACCCCAGGAGAGAAAGCTAGAGGAAGGGCTGGGTGACTTAGTCAAGCAAAGGGGAGGAGAAGGAAATGATCACTGAAATACAAGGTTCTAAATACAGGGCTTTGTATGAGAAATGTGTGTAAACATTTGTTTAGAAGCGAGGACTGGGAATGATAGATGCAAAATACTTTGATCATGTGCAATTAGCAAATGGAGATTTCAAGGCCTGGGGCCTTGTATAAGACCAGCTGCCAGCAACATGACTTTACAGTGTCAATTCTCACTAGGTATTGTACCAGAAATGCCTATTTTTGTGGAACTCCTGGTACCACTTTGCCCTGTAGTCCACCCACACAACAGTCTAGTTGACCATAACTCCATTTTGATGGGAATCTTTGCTGATGCCTTCATCTGTCATATCCTGCCTGTTACAGCACCTTTCTTTGTGGCTTCTCTTAGATATGGTGGTTTAGGCTGTCTGCATTCTAGCACTTTAAAAACCCACAACAACACAAGAAATATCCAGTTACCATATTGGTGTACTTTGCATGTGTCCGTTAGTGCCTGTTTAATTAGAAAATCAAGTAATTGTTGGTATTTATATGCTAGCATACAGTAATGTATTTTGTGCTAGTTCAGCCTAAGGTTTTTTCCCTCTTTTTTAGATCTTGCTTGGCTTAAGCATTGTTTTTAAGGTGTTTCTTCAACTATCACGCTGAAAAAAACTTGCATGATGCAGAAAATTAAAAACTTTAAAAAGTTCTTCAGTCAGAAATGCTGGTATTTTCATACAAAAATGGCTGTATTGCCATAGCATGGAAGCTCACAGAGTATGAGTGATGAGTTGGGTCAGTTGGCAAGAGCTGTGTGATCATAGGCAGTGGAGTCTCTTGGCAAGCACACAGGCTTCCAGAAAAATTCTGCTCTTAAGGGCTGGCAGAAAAGAACTGGAAAAATAGTAACAGTTTTAGATTGTATGACTTGACAACCTCTTTCCTATCCTGTCCTTCCTTTTGGATATTCCTTCACATCCTGAGTTGCAACAAAAGCAGCATAGGCAGGAAGTCGAGGAATGGGAGTGTCCCCCTCTAATCCACTCTGGGGAGACTCCACCTGGAGTGCTGTGCCCAGCTATGGGGTCTCTAGCAAAGGGAGAACATGGACTTGTTGGAGAAAGTCCAGAGGAGGCCACCAAGGTCATTAGAGGCATGGAGTGTGTAGAAGGCAAGGCAGGAGGGATTTGGGATTGTTTAGCCTCAAAAAGAGAAGACTTTGGGATGACCTATTGTGGCCTTCCAGGACCTGAAGGGGGTCCATAAGAAATATGGAGAGAGATTTTTTGAAGAGCACATAGTGACAGAACAAGGGGAAATGGTTCAAGCTGAAAGACTAGGTTTACATTAGATAGTAAGAAGAAATTCTTTGCTGGGAGAGTGGTGAGGCACTGGAACAGGTCACCCAGAGAAGTTGTGGAGGCCCCATCTCTGTCAGTGTTCAAGGCCAGGCTGGACAGGGCTTTGAGCAGCCTGATCTAGCAATGTGTATCCCAGCCCATGACAGATGGGCTTGGAACAAGATGATCTTTGAGGTCCTTTCCCACCCAAACCATTCTATGATTCCTAGCCTTTGGGGAGCTGTGTAGATATGGGTACATGCTGAAGTAGGCAGTTCAAATTGCAAGGAAGAGTTAGCAGTTGAAGACTTACTGGAAAGATCTTGCATTGACGGGTAGCTAAAGCAGCTTAATCGCTGCAGGAAGGTTTTTTTTACAGTGTATCAGTGAAAAGTCATCGACTGAACAAAATGCATTGTTCTTTCCTGAACTAGGCCAAGTTCATGAATAGGATTTTTTGCCTCTTTCTGCACTCTGCTATTTCTGAGCTTCACAGTATTGTGAACAGACAAATGTTATCTGCTGAAGAATTGAAGGTCAAAATTACTTCACTCTGTCGTTGGAAATGCAGGATGAAGATAAAATGATTGGAGTACATAAGATGAACAGCAGACACCACTCCTTGATGGCTCTTTACATTGTTCTTACATAACTCACTTACTTACAGTGGACCTCTTTGCTTTATTCAGCCTGATCAACAAGAAAAATGAGGTGCTGTCTCCCCTAAGTGTAAGTTTATTAGCCAGGGTACACACAGCTCTCTGGAATGAAGACTAGGAGACTGAAAGTCAAATACTGAAGAGACACATGTCTCTTACCCAAAGATTTTTTTAGGTATATCAGGGCAACTTCCTCATTTCCTTCAGACACATGAACAGGAACACCATGTTTAGTGGCACAGGAAATTTCTGTTTCTTTCACTTCCTGGGAAAGCACTTTTCTTAATTCTTTTTTTCCTGCAGTAAAAAAAGCTCTGCTGGCAGATTCTTCTCCACTAGTTCAGCCTGCTGACAAATGATTGTCAGTTCATTCCCTGAAAGCTCCTAATGGAGTTGTTTCCAGGTGCAGGAAGATATTAAATTTTCAGGGATCCCTTTCTAGCCATGAGATTTCTTTCTGAAGTGTGTGGCAGTAGGCAGAGCCTGCAGATGAAGACCTCTGTCAGATGCAGGCTCAGTACACCTGAGTATTACTTGCCAGCTGAAGATGCTCATATAGGAGCATCTTGCCTCTCTCTGCCTCATATATTCATTTGCCTTAACTTCTTATCTTTAAATGCAGGGGGAGAGTAAAGCAAATTTGTCAGGGTCATAAGCATTCAGATTGAAGAGTAGGACATAGATCTGCCTATGATTCTAGTGGTTGAATTTTCAGCCTGAGGTTTCCCAAACTGGTGCTGAAGAGACCTGGCTTATTATTTAGTATGAGTCTTCATCCTGGTATTTTCAATGTTAAAAAAAAAAAACAACCCTAAAACTTTTTGACACCTAGCAATGTAAAAACATACATTGTCAAAGCAGTCAAAGAAAAAGATAAGCTCAACCATTTCCCCTCCAGCCTTCCAGGGAAAAGTAAAGTAATTTTCAGACCCACTGGTCAAGGTACCCATCAGCAATTTTCAGGAGTATCACAGCCAGCAAAGACTGGTGGTGGAAACCACCATAATTTATCATTACAGACATTTATTCAATTTATACCAATTACTGCACTTCTCTACCACTTTTGTGAGTTTCCCTGGCTTGCAAGGAGGGTTGTGAATGTAAATGAGAGGTGGGCATATGTTTGCAGCTATGAAAGAAAGTACTGTAGGGCAAGGTCCCTGTTGAGGTATTATTCACTTGATCAGAATATTTCTGAAAAGTGTTTTGTCTGTTTCATGGGCAAAAAGTCAAATACCTTAGAACGGATGGTATTAAAAGTTAAGTTCATTTTCTCTGATGGAACTTCATACAAATTGAGTTCCTTTTCATTGTTCTTGTTTCAAAATAAAATGGTAGAAATGAAAATCCAGGTTTAACTTTGACTTGATAGAATTGAGTTCTGTTTCCAAGTTGTGTTTTTAAATGCTTGTGAAACATCAGCTTCAAAACATGAGAACAAAAATTGATAGTTTTGATCTTATAAGAACTAAGATATAGCAGACATCCTGAAACCTTTTTGAGGTAATAAGAAAAGAATGAGTTTTGCATTGTGAAATTAGTCTGCTTCAATTCTCTCAACTAGTAAAATCAATTATTTTGTCTGAATTAATAAATTCAATATCTTCAATTAAAATATCATAAATCTTTTCATGGAAATAATTTCAGTTCTAAGAAAAAAAAAGTAATGCTGCTGCTTGCCTCAAAAAGTAGCAGAATGTTTTACGAAGTGCTATTGCATGAAGATCAAAAGTATCTGCCACACCTAGAAAAGAGAAAAAGTTTCATGGAGGAAGGCTAGAGATCATCTTCCCACTGGTCTGGTAGGATAGGAACTGAACCTATTGCCAGTAGAATATTTTTGGGAGAAAGCATCTTTTCTTGGAGTTCCAGACACATCGATAAACCAATTCTCACCTGAAAGTGAGGTGTAGCTGGGTATTGACACTCAAGCAGCAATAAATGAAATAAGTTCATCATTTCCATATTAATTCTAGAATTTATCTGACATGATAGAGTAATGGGTTGAAATTACATCATGTCCTCACAGGGAAGAAATTTTGTGCTACAACAAAGATGTGCAGAAAGCAGGGTTTCTATAGTATGTTTAAAAGTAATCTGTGATAACAGAATTAAATTGTCAAACCCTAAAGCAAGGGGCTTAATTATCTGACATTGTATTGAAAAGAAAGGTGTACTGCATATTATTTTCTGTCTTGTTATGGAAACTGTTTATTTTTAACTATTCCAGATGAACCAAAATTTGCAAATACATATGTTTCAGGAAATGCTTACAGTATGAGTTTCTCAATACAACGCCATGTGTGTTCTTACTGCTAATCTCAAACATCTCAGAACTTACCAGTGCATCCTGCTGCATGACATTTGCATGGGCGTTTGGTCACATTGTATTTGAGCTGATTTGGGATAAACAAGAGGGGGCTGTAAAGTTTTGTTTAGTTTTTCGAGATTTTTAAAGTATGATAAGAATAGTCCAGTGTGTTGAAATAAATGCCTTGTGTAGTTCAAAGTCATTGTTGACTTATCTTGTAATCTAGAATTATTCCTGACAAGAAGTATGTAAACACAGCTGAAATTGATTAAGATATCTTCTGGGGTAAAAATAAAAGGAACAAGTTTTGTGGTGGCTTCTTTTTAATATGCATTTTTGAAATAAAATAATAGCGAACAAAAGAGTTCTTAAAATTATTTAATTAGTACCTGAATAACCAAAGTGACCATGTAAATACAGAAAGATTGAGGCAGGTAAATTCTTTACTATTGTAGAAAGTAATAAAACAAGCAGGCTTGGAAGAAAGCTTAGTAGCTGTTACACACCATGTCCAGTTCCTGCTAGATTTGACACACATTAAGGAACATAGCTATTTTGGACACAACCTAAAAAGAGCTGGTTAACCCTCTTCAAACTGTGTCTGGAATGTCCTATAATTGAGGTGGGAAGCACAATTGGTGCAGGTATTCCTGAGGCAGCTTTACACTTGCTAGCTTAGCTCCATCTAGTAGAGCTGCAGGGGCATGGGAGATTCCATTTTTAGGCCTGGAGTCCCTTCTGGCTATGCAGAGCTCAAGCTGCCTCAGCTCTGCTGGCAGCAGTGAAGAGCTTGTGCTTAAAGCTTTTGGGAAATGTTTACACAAGTTGTATTGCCACTGGATTGCCCTGTAGACAGATCAAAAGAGTGAAGCCCGCTCAAATAGCTTCTACACATCCAGCCAAGTTACAACCATTTCCAAGCTGCTTTTCTGTGGAGCCCACCACTGTCTCAAATACATAGAACAAGTCTAATTGATCTCCAGTTCTCTTGCAATTCCCTTATTCCAAGGCTCACAGACAGTTCTGTGAGCAGCATTATCCTGCTCTCTGTTCAAGTGCCAGCTCAGTGATGATCCAGCCTCCAGGCATAAAAGCAGTGGAATAAATCATGTTCTCACCTAAAGTATGTGTTTCCTTGTCCTACATAATTTTGTATCTCAGTTCTGAATTAGTGAAGCTGGATGTGCTTCAGTCATTCAGTTTGTTGAGGGGTGTGGAACATACTGTACTGAGGAGGATTGTTATAGAATTGCTTGTTGACCTTGGAGTGCAGGAAGCTCTTCATTGAATCACTAACCTAGAAGAGGAAAAGCAAGGTACTATGAGCAAAGTACTGATTGATGGAGCACCGTGAATTAGTCATATTTACTGTATAATGTCATATTTACAGTAGGATGTGTTTCTAAGATAGATGAGGGCACTCTGAGAAATTTGTGTGAAAGGTATCAATGACTTGTCCATTTTCCTCCATGTGCCTCCATCCTGTGCACTATCTTAACACATTCAACTATTTTCCCCAACGGTGTCGTGATGGACAGTCTTTCCCTGAGCAGGCCAGAACATCCTCCCACAAAGCTACCCCTGTACTGTCAGAGGCATGTCCAGTGAAACCATTAACCCATCTCCCCTTCGTCAGCTCACCCCACCTCTTACAGGCTTTGTTTGCCTCTTCTCATCAGATTATTTGATGTTTGAGGCAGTCTCATGGTTATTGGAATAGATTGTTTTTCTGGTCTGACTGCTGTGGAGTTGTGACTGGAAAGTTGTGTCACTCCACAAAAATGGGGCAAAAAAGAAGGGTATCCTTTACTTATTTTCTAGCTGTGTGCTAAGTGCTGCTGATTTGACTATGTGACCCACTGATGAATTCAGCAGTAGAGAGGGACTACAAGAGTGAGGGGATCACAAACTAAAAGACTAATAAACACCTTTCAGCCTGGTTTTGTAAGTCAGGTTACTGTTTTCTCCTAAATTTCAAAAGAATTTGAAAGTTAAGACTTCGTATTCGTCTTGGTTTCCATCTGTGTCTCAGCATTTCTATCTGATGATACTCCACAGTCAATAACCAGTGCAGTTCTTTCAAATTCATATCGTAAGAACTCATGCTGCTGTTTTTTAACTGCTGAAGTAGAGGTGGAACTCAGAAATGGTTCACATTACCAGCAGGGCTGAAAACTCAGGCACACCAAAGTATCAAGTCCCCGGTTAGGATTTCAGTGAAAAATCAGTATTCACAGATGGACTAAAGAAACTGTCACATTGTCCTCACTCTCAAATTCTTTCATAGACTCAACCAAAACTTGTGATTAAAAGTACATAAATCGTTTGCTATTTCAACGTTCAGGTGTTTCAAAAAGAACTATTGTATCTGCAAACTCCTGCTAATTGTTTCCCATGGGCAAATATATAGCCTGGGGTGTGCAGTCTTGACAGCTGACAGTAATTTTGGAAAGATACTGTAGGACTTGCAGATATGCCAAACTGTGTTTTAAAAGTTAACTATTCAGTGCATATAGGAAGAAAGTGGCCTTGCATTTTTGTTACTAATGTATGAATACTACTTAAATAATTAGAAAAATATCTGAAAAATGGTGAACATCTTACACTGTGATGAAGTAGCTCAGTTTCGGACTGGTCATTAGACTGGTCATTTACAAATAGTGAGTCAAAATATGTCCCAAGCCACACCCTTACAATGCCACTGACGTCACAGTTTGTGACCTTCAAACAGTTGTATTCACTGTTCTCAATGATGCAATTAGGAAATGTAATGATGGTGGTATTGTATGCTACTTTTACAGAATCATTAGTTGCAATAGTGAGAACTCAGGTACACTTACTAGGAGGAAGTAGCACTAATAGTCACAGCAAGCAAATACTTCTCTGTGTTGCTTTTGGTCAACAGAGACTCAATTTTCTTTTTTCCTTCTTTTTTTCTTTTTTTAGAAAAGAACTGGTTTTAGTCACTTGAGATTGATTGGGAAGAAGGGCATCCAATTTTCAAGCCAGCTTTCCCTCCGTCCACTAAAGAATTCTTATTAAAAATAGAAGTAAAAGTAGAAATTTTTTTGCCTTTCTCATTAATTAAAATTTGAAGTATTTAAATACGTCCAGCCAGCAGGTCAGCCCTTTTAAAGAACAAAAGACAAAATTAAACCCATGTCCACAAAACTGGCATACACTGTTTAAAAATGGAAAAGAGACCAACTTGCTGTTTTTCCTGCTCTCAGTGTAGGTGAGAGGTGGAAGGAAAGCTGATTGCCAGCTGGAGCTGTCATCTCCCACACCCTGATCCTTCCTGTGAAGACAATCACAAGAGCACATTTGATTTCTTGCAGCTCTGGTCATTACTCATTTCCAGTTGAAATTCCTGGAAATCACCTGCTCTATGCAAATGCCAGCACTTTACCTGCACCGAAACCAATCCCACTCAGAAATGTGAGACAAAGTCTCCTTGCAAAGTTCTAAAGTTCTCCTGAATAGTGTCAGAGTTAATGTTCCGTAACATGATCTAGACTAAAAACCCTAATAAATGTACTACCTTCCTGGGCAAGATCAGCTGCAAACTGCACCTGATATTCTGCATGCATGAATGCATAAATAAATGGTTTAGTTGCAGCAGGAGGCACCAAAAGTTTAAATTATATAGTTTATAGGTCAGTGGAAAAACAGGGTGCAAATCCAAGCCTTCAGTTCCATTCTAGGGCTCTATTTAGATATCATTAGTGAAAACATGTGAGCATTGAAGTGCCCTGAGGGCCATGTGTGTGACTCTGCATGATGTTTTTGGTTTCATTATTTCCATTTTTAGTGGCTCCACAGTGATAAATCCCCTCAACTATTATTTCTGACAGAAAATACTAAGAAAAGTAGCCTCCTGTTCTAGAAAACAGAAAAGTTATGAAAAAAATAATTAATAACAGCAAAACCCTTTGAAATTAAGACCTTTTCTGATACCCATATTTCTTGGACTCTTCTATCAAACTTTCCTTGAAAATGTCAACCTTATAGTTTAAAATAAATGATAAATATTTTTATTTTTATGTTGTTGCATGGTCCACATTCTTTCTTAGCATTTTATGTGTTCCATTTTATAAATACAAGCTCTTACAGGAATTCTTAGTACTTACTAATTGGAACAGCTTTGTTTATTCATCGAGCTTGAAATAAAGTGGTCTGTCAGCCAAAGTATACAGTTCTTCCCCCAGCACTTGGGATATTGCATTTGCTTGCATGCCTGCTGACTCCAATGGAGTCGAAGGATCTCTGGGTCATTCATGGCCCATTAGTTTAGTTTGGGTGTGGAGTAATTTTTAAGATTACATAAAGCACCTTGATATGTGTGTTCTATATTTAGAAGTAAAATCTAGTGCAAGTCATGTGCCATGCTGACAGGGCATTCCAATCCATAAGGTGTATGGAATTACCTTGAGTGCATTGAAGTGCTGAGGGTTTTTTTTTTTAAATGTGGCTCCTTCACCTTTTTAATAATGTTTGGAGTTGGCACTTAAATTTGATGTTGACTTAAGTATCTTAAGCCGATGACCCGAAAAATTTGTTTTCTGGTATTTTTGAAAGCTCTTGAAATCTATACATACATTCTTTATTAGTACTTCAAAAGCCTACAACAGAATAAGATTTTGTGGTTTTAAGCACTTTATAGATACATAGAAAGTCATGCTCTAAAAAAAATCACAACTCAACTAATACACCATTATTTGGTAGGAAAGATAATGAGACACTAAGTTATGAGAAGTTCAGCTGGCTGAGCAAGGTAATAAAACTGAAATATAGAAAAAGGAATCAATGACAATAAAATAAAGATTTCCCAAATAATTTTCATCAGCTGCAAAGTCAATTCCTGTGTATCTCTGTCTTCTTAACTCATAGACATCTACCCACCTAATAGATATCACAAATGTTGACAAATTGTGATCTTCTGTCTTAAAGATTACGTCTGTCACAAACAGTCTTTGTGTGGTATGACATGGAGGTAATTTTTGTGGAGATTAGGGGTTTGTGTTTGAGTTCCTCCATTTGAGATCTAGTAAATCAGGGGTTGTTTACTTTCCACTGATACATGGTATTGGCCTTCTAGCTGGAATGTTCACCGGTTGCCAAAAATGTGTTTATATGCTAGGTCTTTGCAGAACACAACACTTGAGAAGTGAAACTTCAGACTTTTAAAAACAATATAGGCATAGTTAACAGCAGCCCTCCCATCTGCTTCTTCCCAGCGTTAGCACTATTATCAGCCATTGTCTGTGAATTCCTGGAATTAGTTTCTCCATCAGAAAAAAATCTGGATTATTGTTATTTGAACTACCATCAGTCAGTGCTGATCATGTTGCACTTTTCTAAGACAAATATTTTACAGATCCTGCATTTTTCAAGCAAAATATTGTTTAATTTAAGTTGAAGTGTGCAAAAAACAAAAAGAGTGCTGTTAGGAAAATCAGTTTCCTGTCTGGAAGACAGTCCAGCAGCTGGTAATAGTAACAGGGTCTCAATCTGATCACTGTGAAATGATGAACAAATCTGAAATTGTTCCTTATTTGGAATAAGGACTTCCAGAGAATACAGGTGTTAGAGTAAACAAGGCCCCTTGTTTCTTAGAAAGAAAATTACAAATGTCATCATGTGCTGGTTTATGATGACAGATGTTGTGAGTCAGTAGTAAAAAAACTTCTGTAGAAGTCCTGCCCTGAACTGCAAAGATGGCTGGAGAACTTCTTTCTGCATATAAATTTCTATTATTACACCCTTAAACCTGTATGAAGTGAATTCAGCAAAAATCTCTCATGTGCCAAATATCCAAAGGGATAGATAAATTTCAATAATTCGGCTGCTGTCAGTCCCTTATTGTAATTTTGATATGTCTTGGAAGGGAAGGAGAAAAGGCTAAGGATTTGCTTGTCTTTCTCTTGCCATAAAAGTGTGAATTACTGAAGATTGCTCTTTAGATAATTGGATACTAATAGGAAATACTAAATGAACTTCAACACATTTTTCTTCGAGACAAAAACACACTTCCCCTGGCATTTAACAAGGGTAATACAAAGTTAATTAGGACATATAAAGTGAGCAGTTCTCCTCTGCTCTACATACACAAAGTATTCTCAAATTCGCTGGGGATTAAGATGGGCATGTTGGAAAAGGCAAATATCATTCTGCTGAGACAAGTGGAGGTACAATAGAAATGCTAGTGCCTGCCAGAAAGAGTAGAGAGTATGTTTGGGGCCTGCTGTGAGGAAGTAGTTTAATTTTAATAAAAACAGCAACATTCTGAATGAATATTCAGACCTTTTACACCATGGAGGTTAAGTACTAACTTCCAGAATATTTATGAATTTGCCAGGACTAAGTTAAACATTAATTGAAATTATGCTATCTGCTTTCCTCACTGGTAAAAAGGGTACTTGCTCTTCTCCCACAGTGAACTGCTTGCTCTTGTACCACTCATTAAATCAGAGAATCATAGGTTGGAAGAAACCTTAAAGATCATCTTGTTCCAACCCCATCAGCCTTAGGCCAGGACACGTTTCCCTAGGCCAGGTTGCTCAGAGCCCCATCCAACCTGGCCTTGAACATTTCCATGGATGGGGCACCCACAGCATCTCTGGGCAACTTTTTCTAGTGCCTCACCATCCTCACAGTAAATAATTTATTTGTAATATCTCATCTGTATCTACTCCTTTTCTGTCTGAAGCCATTCCCCCTTTTTCTGTCCCTACTTGCCCTTGTAAAATGTCTCTGTTCCACTTTCTTGGACTCCCTTCAAGTACTGGAAGTACTGAGGTTTTCTCTTTTCCAGACTGAGCAATCCCAGTTCTCTCAGCCTTTCCTTTCAGCAGAGCTGCTCCATTCCTCTGACCATCTTGATGGCCTCCTCTGGACTTGCTCCAACAGATCAATGTCCTTCCTGTGCTGGGAACTCCAGAGCCGGATGCAGAACTCCAGCTGGGGTCTCACCAGGGCAGTGCAGAGAGGGAATCACCTCCCTCGACCTCCTGCCCACACTGCTCTGGATGCAGCCAGGATATGGTTGGTTTTCTGGGCTGCAAATGCTCATTGCCAGGTCTCCCACTGCCTCCTATATAAGGGTCCTTTCCCTTTTCTCTCAGTGTTCTGCTGCCCATTGTTCTATCCTTAGCCCTCTTCCATTCTAGCATAGTAATACCAGCACAAAGATTTATATTAGTACAGAAATATTATTAAAAATTTTACTTGCTTATCATTGATAAATCTTTCTAATGGAACCTGAAAGTTTCTCCTGATCTGAAATTTTGAAAAGTTAAAATCTTTATGTCTTTCAGATGTGTTCCTGGGTTGTACATGATACTGATCCTTTTGCAACTCTCAGGAAGAATAATGGACAGGTGCTCTTAACTGGCATATTTCACCAAAAACACAGGATTTATGTATATCTTCTTGTCTTCTTGATTTCTGAGAACAATCAGTGATAATTAAACTTGAACCACTTATTTGATGCCCCAGAAAGTTCTTACTGACAGATTTAAGCATAATGAATTCCTGTATTGCTTGGAGCTCTGGGTTCTGCCCATGCAACAGACCTGTCCCTTCTTTTAAACAATATTAAAAGCCTGTGTGCTTTACTGTCCTTGTCAGGAGCTAATCTATAGGATTATTTTGTTGTTGCTGACATGCACAAATAGAATCTGACACTTGCAGCCACATGGCTGTGTGAGGTTTACCCACCCAAAATTTTTCAGGTGATAGATTTTTGTTCTTAAATACATACATTAAAATCTACATTTGAGTTTATTATGTATAAAATGTGCAGAACTAAGTTCTGAGATTCAGTCATATAAACCGGGGAAAGAAGAAAAGTATTTAGATGAACTTCTTGCATTAATTTCTTTTGTTGTTTCTTAGATATCTAAATGTGTAGTGGGGGTGTGCTGTGCATAATCTTTTAGTGCCAGTGTTTCTGTTGATGTCAAGAGACATGTAAATCAGATCTTAAAGTGCCTATATTAACAACAGACTGCATTATATGCCTGATCTGGATAAGCATATTGGATATAACACCATGCAAATACAGCTCTGTAAGCAACCTTCCCCATGTTTGTGTTGGTAAAAATCAAGGCATATGGAGATGTACCTCTTTTGACAATATTGGTGCTAGAGCAAGCACTGAGTTTTTTGTCCAGTTATCAAAACATTCAAAATCTGAGTCTTACGTCAATAAAATATTGATTTAATTGTACCAAACACAGGGTCTGAAAAATAAAGTTCCCCTTGGGGAACTTGACTTTTCAAATATGTAGGAAACAGCATAGCTCTCCTGAAACATGTTAGAGTTCCTCCTTAGAAGCCATACCAGATAAGGTAGCACCTTATCTGAACTTGAGGCCACACAGGAGTATAGGCCACGTGCTTGCAACCCATATGACTCATTCCTCAGATCCAACATAAAGCTAAGCTCTCTTTGCATGCTCAATGTTTCTCATGACAAGGAACAATTTTTAGATATATCTGCCCCTTTGTGACTTTGCTGATTCCCCAGAAGCAAAAAGATTTCAATACCATGAGCAAGAGGACTGCTAACATCAGTCAAGTTTTCAACATATTTTTCAGCTGCTTCCTTTATTTACACTATTGTAAATAAGTTTATGCAATCGTGACTTGACGCTAAGTCTCTCTTGCTTTACATAACTGCGGGCTGCCTTTCCTAACCAAGTAGGATGTGATTTCAGAAGCCTTTTACACTGCACAGACTGTCAGTCTTGTGGGGTCATCTTTATTCATTTCCTCTGCACCGATGCTACATTCCGTACATTGAGGCCTCTCGGTCTGTTATGTGCATTTGGTCAATGACTATTAACCACCAGACAAATTGCATTTTTTCTTTCCTTTGAATTTACATCTCAGGTCTTGACTGATCTGTCCACATTCCTCCAAGATCTTTGTGATTTTGTTTCAGTTTTTTCCCCTCTGGCCTGCCTTTTTGGTGCTCCATTTCTATGGCATTGAAGCCTGATTATTTGACACGCTATTTACAAGAGTCATTGCATTGGTGTGGTGGATCATGTTTGATCCTCTATACATGGGTGCTCAATTTCTGTTAATTTAAATTCCTTCCAAAGGAACTGGAGCAAAACACAGAAGTTTGAAAAAACATTTCCTCCATTCAGTTGCAAAGAGTTGTTTTGGTGACGTGGTGAGGTTTGAAAACCCACTGAAGCCATACAGAAGCCTTTGATGGATGAAATCAGTAAACTGAAATACAGATTTTTACAGGGATTAAGAGGTAAAATATTACAAATAATTCAGAAAAGGGTTAATGCTGTAAAATCAAACAAAATAATTATGTGGAAGTTCAAGTTTATTGGGAAAGAGAAGCCAGTGACTGATTTGGTTAGCCTAGAGAATCACAAGGTTTTAGGAAACATGAGGAAATGCAGACAATTGCTGTGACTGCAAAACAACGTTCTGTATCTATTTTCTCTATTAATTTTGGAGATACATCTGTCTTAGACACACTTTCTCCTTGTAGTGTACATTCAAAAAAGATATCAAGAAGAGGGGAGCCTGATCAAACCAGTAGTTTGGAAAGAAGTAGTGCTGTTAGGAGGCAAGCAGCATCTCAAAGTTCTGAATTAGCTTTAGTATGAAGAGCAGGAATGTTAAAAACTATGCTGCTCCTCAATGAAAATTGCTTCTGATGGGGATCATAATTAGTAAGTAGTGCTCTTTGTTGAAATATATTCCAAGGATAACTCAGTATTCTATATCACAAAACCTTACATTTATTCCCAACAAGTTTTTGAAACTGTAGCTCCAATAGAGAGAATGTTGGAAGATGATATTCTCAAAGTATGAAAGAAAACAAGTTCTGCAAGGGTAAATCTTGCTTTTCTTATTTGACCAGTCAGTAGAATGAGGAATGAATATGAATGATATGGTTTAGAATTTTGATCTTAATATGCTAAAGAAACTGAATCATCTTGTGGTAAGAACCAAAAAAAAAAAATTTGGAATGGAATAAAATAAGTAATTTTTTGGACCTTCTGTTGTTTTTCCCACATATTGGCATGGCTAGTCTGATGGCAGTAGAATTAAACCATGATTATACTGTTTTTTTCTGTAATGGAAATAGTCCTTCAGATCTGGCTTCAGCTGTTGAGTTTTCTGTTAATTGCTTATGGAATTCATGGCAAAGCTGCATAATTCAGGGACATGTTCAGAGATTTAGGAACCTAGGAAATAAAATAATCCTCCATAAATTATGAGTATATGGAGAAAGCTGTCACATTGTTTTCTTGACTAGTTTTAAAAGCTTGATAGTATTGATAAGACAGGACTTTCTTTTTTTTTTTAATATTAGATACAGTGTGATAGTTTGAAGCATCTTGAATGCAGTTCTGTCACTATGCAATGTAAATGCATTATTATAACAATATGCTAGAGAAAAAATGTGTTGGAAAGGACAAATGGAGTTTGGTGAATCAACATTGAGAATACTGTAACACATAGAACTTAGTAGTTTGTGAGATTTCATTCAAATAATTTTCAGGTTCTTGTGAAAATGCTATGATATGTTCACATGACTCAGTGACTAGATATGAAGAAATCAGAAGTGACTCATGAAATATTTGCAAACCAAAAAAACCCTTCAGTGTGAATGTTAAAACCAAACCCATTTACAGTGCAGTCTCTCCTTTATGGGGCTATAACAGACTTTTTGTTGCATGCAAAAGCATGGGAATTTTGGTATAGCCATTGATACAGTTACTATGATAAACCACCCTATAGCATCTTTTGTTCCCACATACCAGTGGTATACTGGAAATATAGAATTTCAGACTTTTTGCATTGAAAGGGGCATTCAGGAGTACTCAAAAGCTAAGGTATTCTCTTAAAATTCTGAGATGAATTCTGAATTTTACTAGTTGAATTCCTGTGCAAGTAAAGCAACTTTTCCTTGATTTTGTCAAATGAACTTGGGTTTAGTGAATCTCAAGAGGCACAAACAGCCTACTGGGATGAAGCTGACATGCTTATAAATTATCTGTCTTCATCTTATTTCAACCATATTCACCAGTGGAGTTCTATATTTCCTAAACTCGGTTACTTGTTGTCTGAGATTGCCCAAGAATCATTTTAAGGGGTTTTATAAAAAGAGATGATAAAATCTCCAAGTCTGTCTTTTCTCCAGGATATAATGCAGATGTGCAGTAGTTTACTCAGAATTTTGAAGAGCTCTCCATGAGTCAATGTCCCCTGTATTGTTCTTGGCCCTCTTTCCAGGGCTGAGGTTGCTGGGTCCATCCTCTGTAACCTCTGGTTTTCTGTGTTTTATTACTCTAGAGGCCTCATTTAGAAAACCATTCCCATTTGACAATTTTTCTATTAATATGTTTGCCTTTAAGCACATAGCATATCTTTGAAATTTCTTGTATGTTAATAAATTCTGTCAGATTGGAAGAGGCAGATATGGAAGTTCATTCAGAGTGGTTATTTCTGATGCACAAGGGTGAGCAAAAGCCACTGTGTTACCACACCAGCACTTTGTGTCATACAAGTGTCTTCATCAAATTGAATGAAAGATAACTGTATTTTCAGACACATTTTTACAGGCAGTAAAAGCTCTGTGCTGGTTGTCTCCCTTATCCAGCCAAAACCCCAAGATTTCCCTGGCTGCAGGATTATGTTCATCCTCCCTGTCAGAATCCAAGTTCTTTTATTGCTTGTAGTGCTTGCACTGTGTAAATCTAGCTCCTTAGCAGATGGTGGGAATGCCTATTTTTTTCTTTTCTGCAGCCTGCTCTTTGCAGGATTTTAATCAGGAAATGAGGTTCAATCACTTGATCCCAGTATCCTGAACCCTGAGTATGAGATTTTTGTACACTTTATTTCTCTCTTATTTTGAATCCTCAATCATCATAAAAATGCTCTCGTAAGGATTTTCATTAAATATTGCCACTGGGATCTTTAAGAAAATGCATTTATTGAATCTAACTATCTTTTACCTTATGCAAGTCATTGAAGATCTTTTTGCAATTACAGAAGCCATTTTCTAAAATGAAAGAAAGTGAGAATTGTGTTTTTCCTGGGTTTCAGATATTTTTGAGATTTTTATGGCTACCGGAGACATCTTCCAAGAAATACCAAAATAAAATACTGATAAAATACTGTCAATTTTAAAAGCTGCATGTACTAGGATTAGCTTATATGCTTTCTAGACAACATAGTACTTAACCTAGTCCCTATGTTTTTTATATATTGACAAGGAAAATAATATTTTGAGTATATGGTGGTGTATCTGTTTTGTGACTTTTCTTTAGTCATGGCTTTAAGATTCAGTATTCCCAGGAAATAACAACTGAGGCTTAGGGAAATTAACAAAACCTGCAGCCATAGCAAATTAAATAGTTTAATGAATTCCTTGGTTTCTGAAGTCTGTCACTGAGGCTTTGGGCTGTATAATGGACTATAATGTTAGGCAAGGAATTAATTTATGGAAGGAATAATGTTTGTTAGAAAGACTTGAGGTTAGTGTGTCAAAGACTTAACCATTTCCATAATAGGCATAAACCAGAGAGTATTTTTTTATTGTTGGACAGAGAAGGAACTTGTGTTAAAGAGGAAGAGAATGATTTCCTTGAGGTTTTTTTTTCCCCCATGTTAGTATTTTTGTTTCTACATATCATAACAGGAATTGGTAACATTCATATCCAGATGGTCTTGTGAGAAGGATGTCATCGGAAAGGCAGAGGGTTGTACATAAATTTTTAGATTTGTTTTCTTTCACAGTCTTAAGTTCAGAAATGATCAATATGCAATAAGTGATTAAATGATAAAAATTAAATCCATTAAATGACAAAAATCATATTCAAAGGAACCTTGGGTTCATCCCTCTGTCCAAAAGCAGGGTCATTCCATCTGAGATGTTGTTTCACTTGCTTTAAAAAACCTATGATAATAGAGGCAGTGTGTGTTTCTCATCGATTTATTCTGATGAAAACAGGCCCTGCTACTGAGATCCATTAGCTGTTGTCTTGTCTCCCATTGGCATTTAAACATTTTATTTCCAGGCTCCTCATGTACTGTAAGGCTTGCATGGCATCCTTCTCTTTCTTGTCTGTGACTGGTGCAGAGTGTCTGATCTCAGCCCATGTTTCCTGACCCCTGAATGTGTTAGTTGGGTTCCCTCTGTCTCCTACTGGGGTGTGCCCTTCTGGGCACTTACAGCCCCACTCAGTGTTTCAGCTGAGGCTTTACAAGTGCCCAAGTGGAGAGTGAAGCAGGATTATTTCCTGTGTTCTTCAGGCCACACTCCCATGTAGACAATCAGCACAATCCCTGCTGTTTTCACAACACCATGATGTTGTTGACTCATCTGTGAATGATTATAACCCTGGGATCTCTTCCCACAGACCTGCTGCTGGGACAGTAGAATCTCTGCCTTCTTTTCGCTGAAGCTCATTTTCTTGTATTTGCCAAGAGATATTGGCATTTTTTAAAAATTGGTTTTCTAGTTGGCCAAAATCTCCAAACTTAGAACCTGATCTTCAGTGGTATTTGAGCCCTTCATGTTGAATAATGATCATCTCTATTCTACCCTTCTTGCTGTTTTGAAAATATTGAACAGTCCTGGGTCAAAGACAAACTAGTTTTTAAAACCCTACCCACTGAAACCCCAATCCATATCAACTCTATTGCAATTAAAACCAGAAAAACAGGTTTCTCTGGTTTGCTCTGAAGCACATTTAGTGTTCCAGGATAAGAAATCTGGTACTTGTTGATGGTGCAGGCCAGCCTGCAGGGTCTGTGTTATCTGTGACCAAGAAAAGGAATGTGAAGAGCAGCCTCCCTGCACGAAAGGAAGTTGAGGTATGGCTCTAGATAGCCACTGTGGTAGCCAGACATGGCAGCACACTGAGTTACAAAGGTTGACACAGAGGAGTCACGTATTCTTTCACAAGTCTGCAGGCACCACAAAGGAATAAGACAAAGGGGGTCTCATTCTCTATCCATAATGCTTATTAAAAAAGTGAGACTATTTAGCATTGTTACTGTAATTCATCTCATGTTCATTACGTTACTGGTATTAACACTTAATATATGAGGGATAAAAAGGAGGAAGCTGGAAGTTTCCCTAGTAGTTTTGGGAATGCATAATGATTTGCTCAGTGCTGTGTATGTGTAGTGGGGATTTCTCTTATAGAGAGAAACTGAAATCCAGTGTTTTGTGTTCTCTCTTGGCTCTTTCTGGAATCTCTCAGTTTAGTGAAGTTAATACTTCTGTTCTTGTTTTTCCTACATGACTAAAAGGATCCAGAAATGTGAAAATGAAAGGGAGGTTTGAGAGGTCATGATACCTCCCACTGCCTTCAGACTGCTTTCAGAGTTTTTTCCTTAGTAATGCAAAGCTTGTACTAACCCTCAGCTTCCACATATTGTATTTGCTTCTTGTAAAGATATTTGCTACCAGTAAAGATAGAGAAACACGCACTGCTATTCTTTTAATAACATCTTATCTTACAAACATTAGACCTTGCTTTTTCCTCTCGGTCCTTCATGGTTATATCTTTTCAAGATGCTGTCACCCCAATTTCTTCAACCTTTTCTTTTAGGCCATGCTTTTTAGTTGAGTCAGTATTCATGTTGCCCTTCTCTGGTCTTTGTCCAGTTTGCCATTATCTGTATTTTGCTTATCTTCAAAGTAATGCATATTGTTATTCACCAGCAGTCACAAGGACTGTATTTTCACATCCACTGTCTAATCCACAACGAAACTGTAAATATAGAATAAGTTGAGATTTACCTTTCTTGTAGCCATCTTGATGCAACTACTTTATAATCAGGTCAGTATGGTAGGAGAGCACTGTGTAATAAAAATGCAAATTGTCTTGATTCAAGAAATCATTTCTCTTCAGACCTGTCTGTGAGTCATATGTGTTGGAAATGAAAAAATCTGCTTAAATGCATTTCTCAGCCAGAGTTTATGCATTTGAAATATTTTGTTGGAAGAAAAAAAATCTGTGGTGTTTAGGCTTCATCATGATACTGTGTAACCTTCTCAGTTTTTGGAACTTCTCCTTAAGTTTTTGTTTATCACATATTGACTGTGGTAGACTGGAAATAATTTGTTTATTTTTAGCAGCTTGCCAACACAATCATGCAGATCTAGTGCATAAAGTCAAAACTTCCAAACATAAATACCATGGAGTTGATTCTGCAACAGATGGAAAAGTGCCAGAACTGCCACTGACACAAGGGCAGCCTGACATTTGGGGTGAAAGTAATTTATTGTAGAGTGATTACGATGTAGTGAACAGAGGGTTTGCGTTTGGGGAAACTTGTGTTGCATTCTTCCATATTTCCCTCTCTCAGCCACAACAGCTAAGCAAAAACAGGTGGTGAGACAATAAAACAGCGTAATGAAGGATGGATAAGATTTTTCTGGTTTATGTTCGTGTTCAAGTTGTTTTATTCACAGGTCACATTTAAAAAAACACTTTTCGCTTTTCTGCCATCCTTTCTTTTGAGAATAGACATTGTATCATCAATGACTTATTTCCAGATATTGCCCCATCACCTTTTCACAGTGGACATTGCCCATTTCTTGATTTCCTTAGTCACAGGCTGTCACTTCTTTTCACAAAAATGGGATGAAGACATCAAATCACAACATATGTGAACCCCCTCCCCATCCCCAAAGGACCTGTTTTTACAGAAAAAGCTGACAGCATTTCAGAGTTTGTAGAATTTTTCATTTCCCTATGGGTTGAATCAGACCTTGGCCAAGAAAACCCAGTCATTAAAAACAAGCCATTGTAATAGGAATGCAGCTGTCAGATGCAACATTAGGCTGTGAGTGGTATTGTAGGTGGTGCTTCTAAGTAATTGTTTTGTTATTCCATTGTTAGTGAAGAGCTTAGGGATAAGGCTGAGAGAACATGACCCTTAAGGGACCACGTGTCCTCCCTTGTACATGTCTGTTCTACTTACCCAGAGAATGTGCCAAATTTGCTGGCCCTGAGTTTTGTCATGCCAATGGTGATGCAAACACTGTTGGTCATTGGCAGTTCTGACATGAGTGTGACTGAGAGGAGACCACGTCCTGCAGACACTGTGCCAGACCCTGACAGTGCCCTGGAGACCAAACCAATGAACAGCCTGCTACCACAAGGGCAGGCAAGATCAGAGTAGCTCCAAAGGATTGCATTTTAATGGTTTGTGGGGCTTTGGTTTTTCTTTGCAGAAGTGAATGTTACAGTGATGGCCTTATCTTAGTGCAGGTAATTTGCCTGGGAAGCGGATACAATGGTCATAGTGGAGAAAAGCCAGCATGGCACAGCAGGATATTGAAGGCTCTGATGTCAAGAGGAAGTGTTCCATCCCACAGTCTGCCCAAGTGGGCACTCTAAGCAAAGCACGTGTGTCTCTCAGACACCATTTCCTTGTGTTAATAAATTAGTAAGTGGAAGTGGTCTGCAGGGGAAGTGATGTGTCTGTCACAAGTTTGAAAGTCCAAGGATTTTAGTAGCTGAGTTAGAGGACAGCTGTCAGGACTGAAGCTGTCAGTTCAGAACTATTCTGTAAAATTTGATTTCTAATGCACCACATTGCTGAGAATGCCTTTTTTGTTGTTGTTGGGGTTTGTTTTGCTTGGGTGGTTTGCTTTGTTTTTGCTTGTTACCTTCTGAACATGTCATAATTCTTACTTGCATAAGAAAGTCAGAGGTGCTGAACCCAAATCCACTTACAAGGCACTAGGTAAAGAAGTAAACAAATTAAATCAGCCACAATCAAGTCATGCAAACCACTCCTTTCTCCTGAGGCTAAATATAAGGAATTTGAAAAATTTCTAAAGTTAGCCCAGCAATGTTGCACCCGCACCTCCACCCCAGCAGCACAGATGCAGGGAACACTACAAGGAGAAAAAACCTATTGTCATTTCAGAAATTACAAATGTTAAAATAAAGAAAGCAAAAAAATTCAAGAATTTTGACTTCATGCTGGTCATGTTTAATAAAGTAATGGAAACATTTGAGGTGTTACATAGAGACCATGTCACAAAGTGGACCCAAAGGAGTCTGTGTAATAACTCAGTTTCCTCGCCTGGCTGGGTGCTCCTATGAGCTAATTATAAGGGAGCTGCAAGCCACCCTCGTTTGTCAGTATTGCCAAATTTCACAATTTCATGGCAAGACTTTCTATAGTTGCTTTAGTACTTCAAGGCTGGAGAATGCCAGATACATTTTTCTACCTTCCTGATTATTGGAAAAAAAATTGAAGCATGGAAGCAGCACAGAAGCATTGATTCTGTACAGGAAATCATAGAACCCACAAAATACTGTATTTTGAAAATGTCATTAATTGAAAAAATCTTTTTTTAAGGCATTTGAGGTGATAATTTTTCTTCTTGCAGTCATTATCAGGCTCCTGATTGATGCAGTATGTGATACATTATATTACAGTTGGGCAATGCCATGTCGTGATAAAGTAATGATGCAAACTCTTGGGAACTGAAGATTGCAAGCTTGAGCTGGTGACTTATCTTCTTCTCCTGGCCACTGATCAGTAGAGCCAAAGAGTGAGTTAACAGGGATGAATCCGCTTTTCTATGGGTTTTGCCTAATTTTTGTACACTCCATTTCAAGTTCAAAACCACCAACTTCATGCAACTATGTTGTGTGAAGTCCTGGCCTCTGCAGCAAAGTTTTTAAAGAACAAGCATCCAGTGAAATGTTTATAATCAGCAGGCACCACAGTGAGTCACCAGTATGAGTCACTGACCTAGTTGTAGTGCACTGGATTGTGAAAATGGGGTCAGATTTCCCTCTGCCACATGGAGAGGGTACACTCAGACTGGCATCTGCACTGTGCCAAGCTGAGGAGGTGGCCCTGCATGGTGGTACTAGTAGGAACACAGAGCATGTCCTCAGAATTTTCTCCCCAGGCTGAAGTTAAATGAGATGCCATGGAGATTGCCACCAGCTGCAACAGAATCTTTACACTCCTGGACACACTGACCAGTGCTCAGTCACCACCAACAGTGTTATCCTGATGTTTTCCAAGTTAAGGACAGTTATGAACACAGCCAGACGGGGCTGTCAGGCAGGCTGTACAGCTGTGGTTCAACCAGCTGTCCATCTACTGAGCTTTTCTTTGTGTTTCCCTAGCACAGCTGTCAAAATGGCAGGCTTACCCTTATGTACAGGCCACTTTCTCCCTTACCTATCACTTCCCTTGTAAATATTTATCAAATGATGGACAAACATCTTGTCAGTTGCAGACATCTGCTTGGTGTTGGTAAAAGTTTAATGTAAACCAGAAGGTTGTTATGAAGGGTTGATTACATTCTGTTTACTCATATCCAAGCTCATTTCTCACTGGGAACTGGGTGAAATGTATTTCACAAACACTGGAAAGATCACAGCATTTCAGGCATCTTTCCATGAGAATGTTCAATAAAAAGGAGCAAAGAGGAAACTTAGAGTATGCATTGCACAGATGATGTACCAGAAGCTGCACAGCACTCTGGTGTGGGAGAGACCATGAAAAGAGATGGGGCTGGCCAGTAGCAAGAGGCTGACAGAAAAGAAGAGACAGTGGAAAAGAAAGGGCTTAGTTGCAAAGCCAGCCAAAGGGTGAATGTTATGGTGTGGTGCCCATTCACAGAGCAGCTGCCCTCAGCTTGACCACCAAATTGCTAGACAGTGAACTCAGTGAATCTCACAGATTGGACCAACCAGATGTCATAATAATTAATTCCAACTGTCCAGAAAACAGCATAGAGACAGCAATTTCTTGTTGACAACATTAATACAAAATCATCTTTAGTTGGAAAAGTCTCAGGTTTTATAGGTTTAATAGTGCAAAATGAAAAAATTAAATTCTGGATTCTGGGATAGGCTTTGCAAGTAGTATTTGTGTCTCTCAGAAGGGACTCAGCAGTCAAATTTCTAAAATATCCCGTTGAAAGCTGGTTTCTGTGTGTAAGGCAGTGCTTCTTCACAGGGATCAATTTGTCCATTAAGAAGCAAAACTTTCAAGTCATATTTCATAAAATACTTTGAAATTTTATAAAGGATTTCTAAAACCCTTACCATAGGAGTGCTTTGCTTCTTTTGTGTCAGTTCTAACTTTACTGCATAATGTAATTATCCCTGAGGTAAATCATTCTTAGGCTGCTTTTTTTCTTATTTAAATGTGGTATTTTAATGTGTATTATTGTCTGAGAATTAAATGCCCGAATTGCATTTAAATGCTTTAGAGCCAGAGCACACAGTTCCTTTAAAAACTGTTGCCTCTATTAATAACTCCAATGTTCAAAACATTGAAAGTGAAGCTTCTTGTCTGCATATTCCTGTTCTGTTTCTCATTTTATTTGAAGGATGTTAAAAATGAGGAAGACAAAGATTTGGCTTGTTGATATGCATAACAGTGCATGAAGAGTACTGGATGTTCCCTTTTTTAGATGAAAGCCTTTCTGTAGAGTAATATGGCAGTCATTTGCATGTGATTTGTGATGTTCAGGTCTTTTAATTGACTGGCAAAATATGGTCCTCAGGATACCACAGCAATTTAATTCAGCAGAGCTACTTTGTTTACATGGGGCAAATGGGAGCAAAATTTACCTGCAGCTGAGATTGAGATTTATGTTTTTCATCAGAAAAATAATACTGTCACTTCTAAGATTTTATATATATTTTTAAGAACACCATAACTTCTAAGATTTTTATGTTGTTAATTGTAGATAGTTTAAGAAAGTGTTCATTGAAGAATTCACATATAATTGTTGCAATTACATTCTTTTATCTTGCCTAGTACTTTAAATGAAATCTCAGAACTTGGTTTTACAGTTCTTTGTTTTCCACAAGGAATAGGGAAAATAAACAAGTAAATAATTAAGACATTAGCTTTAATGGGGGCTTAGGAGTTTGTTTAATTGTTTGGGTTTTTCAGTACAATTGATACTTGGTTTCATTAAAAAAAACCCCAAGAACAAACCAGCCAAAACCAACCAAAAAAATGCAACCAACCAACTAGCACTTAGTGTCTTTAATGCAATAACAAACATTTCTACAGTTCAGCACTTGTGAGCAACCCTAGAACAGCAAACCTGTGTAAACAACTCAGATCTTCTGAGAAACTTTGAAGTAAAAAGTTACTTTGTGCAAAACTCAGCACTTTGTGACCATTCAGATAATGGCAAACCAATGTTCTCATCTCAGCATTTGCCTGCTCTTCTGCAATAATATGTCAGTGTGAATGTACGACAAAAAAAACCCAAAAACCAAAAAAACAAACACTTAATGATTTCTTTTCCAAGTTCATACGGAGTGAGTAAAAATATATTTGGTCATTTATAAATGCATTTTATTATATACAGAATCAAGTGCAAAAGTTTGTACCTGGGATTTTAATATGCTGGAATCTTGTAGTTAGTACAGGCAAACATGATTTTTTTTTTTCCTCCTTACCAGAATGCTGAGGTGACATTAAATAAAGAAGGATGAGCTCAGCTGGGATAACTGACAAGCTGAGATTAAGAATTTGTTCCTTTTCATAGCAGCTTCAGGGTGTAATTCCACTGTTCACCCTGATACTGTCAGGATGCTTTTCTTGCTTTTGGCTGTGTGCTACAGGAAACCATTTCAGTGTGTGCTGCGGGTGTAGCAGTGTGGCAGGGACAGCTGGACAAACTGCTCCAGTCTACAGAGCTGGCTGCCATCCCCATTCTCTTCCTGGCCTGAAACATGACTGCCCTTTTCCCATATTCTCTCTCCCTATTTCTGACTCATCCGCTGTTTCTTTTTATATACAGAAAGGAATTGTGCAGGAGAGGTCAGAGCTGCTTCTGCAAATTTGTGCTGCTCATACAAAGGGGCTATCTGGGTACCCCTCACTCACACAGTGACCTGCAGACCTGGGGAACCAAAGTATTTGGCTTACAGCAGATTTTGTTCCTACAATATTCAGCTCCTCTGTATGTCTCATCTCCTTGTGGCACTGGAGGAGGGGAGGGAGAACAGAGCAGCTGGATTGGCATTTGTCACGTGGCAACAAAAATAGCAAATCCCCATTATAATTTTGGCCTGAGTTATATGAGACTCAAGGATTTTTTCATGATGCTTATGAAAGTGACCTTTAACAAATGTTTTGTGGTCAAATAAACATGAAACTTTTGGAAAAGGAAAGTCTAATTGCATACAGAATGTTCTCAGCTCTTACATAGAACTGGGAATTAACAATTAGATTACTGATGAACCATTGTAGTCAGAGTGTGTTTCACAAACTGAAGTTAGTCTATGGAGTATTTATCAGGGATTTAATCAGAAAAAGTCTGGAAATTCCTCTGGAGCACAAGCAGCCTTTGTTCAGCAAATTGCTGATACGTTCCTTCAGGCAAATTTTTCCTTTGGCTGGATTAGTTAACCAAATAACTATGCAGAGTGCTTAGTTCTGGGTTTGCAATTCTGAAGGAAATTTATCTCCTTTATGGGTGCACTGCATATATGAATATGGCAAAGCAAGATCAAAGTCACAGTCTTTGGGACTATGTTTTGATTCAGGTAAGCTCAGGTCCTTTGAAACAAAGGAGAAACTCTGGTTCTGAGTTATCAGCAGGACTGCTGGTGGTCATCAACAGATGGTTAAGAAAGACTTTTGATACCACTGAAGTCTTGTTGATATTTTTGTTCCCTTTTTAACAAGGAAACAAGATTGTAATCAAGTATTTTGATTTTAGGCTCTTGAGGAAAGATTATAGCAAGCTACAGGGCACTTGGCTGTACCAAGCAATTAATGAATACCAATTGTCCCATAACTCCAAGACAATGGCCAATTAAAAATATGGCTTTGAAGAGCCTTGTAATAGTAAAAGATACAATTTATGATTTAGAAATACTTTAATTGACTACCAATTCAAAGAAAGAGAACTCTGTGTGTGCAAGTATGTGGTAGTGAGCTAGCTCCTGAAGAGCCAGAGTTAAAAAATCCAAATACTTTTCTTGGGGTAAATAATGTTATTCTCTCTGTATGCCTTTTAGGACTTTGCATGGGAATGTCAGCATCAGTAGAGATGATGTAGACATTCTCCTGAAATATCTTAATATGCTGTTAGCACTACCTGAGAGATCAGTTTTGTCTAAATGTGTCCAGTGGCGTCTTCACCTAAGTAAGTCTTAAAGTACAGTCCACGAGTGTTGGGGCAAATTGTTAAAATACATTTTTCTTTCTTGGCTAAAATCTGTATTTTCATTTAACCCAAGATGCTGTAATAATTTTATAATGAGTGCCACTCTACTATAGAGGCCTTTTTCAATGATGTACCAACTGTGTACTCTTCTTCTGAAAGCGTCCTGATACTAAATTTTTTCTCATAATGTTTCACAGACTCATGAACTCAATCCCACCTCCTTTACCTTAAGAAATTTGAATTGCCTTTCTGTGACCACTACAGACTTGCCTGCAGCTGCTTCTGAACTTCGGCAACACCCATTTGTTGTTCACAGGTCTGAGTGATGCTCTGACTTGACTGGGCCTGTGCCTTGTTCTGCAACATGTAAGTTTTGCTTGTATTGTGCAGCTCATTGCCCCGCTTTACTTCCCCTGAATTCCCTTCCCCATTACCTTTTGTGGCTCAGAGTGGCAGAGCTGAAGTAAATGAAACTGTCTAAGGAAGGAACTGGTCACATCTGCCTTTCCTGTTGAGTTTTTTCCTTTTTACAGTTTTAGCAGCCCCATTAACACAGTAAGGTTCGCTCCTACAGATTACTTGTGTACACTGTAGTGGAGATGTCTCCCAACACCCCCTCCCTGCAGGCAGAATGGAAATGGGTGTTATGAGGGGGTCTGAGCAGAACAAGTCAAAGTCCACATCAAGGTAGACAGGGAATAGAGATGTCAGATCTTTCAGAGACTATTTTGAAAAGTATGAGCAAATAGGAAAGCAAACAATAAGATAATGAGTATATACTAATGCAGACATGCCCTGTGCCCATGTGAGAGGAGTTAACAGAAAACCAGGGTGACCTTCCAGGAAGGTCTACTCAAAGGCTCTATGTGGGGGCTGAAGAGGTTTGGGAATCTGGAGACATCCTGAGAGCATGAACACAGCAAAGTGTAAGTCTTGTCTTCAACTAAGGCTGGAGGGCCTGGGAACTCTTTGCAAAGAAAATGTGTTGTGATGGAAGCAGAGTTTGGTGTTGCATACATGAAATAGGACAGAGGCTTGCAGAAAGCTGCTTGTGCAATTTTGGATATAAACACAGCCACCAGCCCCCTAAGGAGAATGGGGAGAGACAGGGGTCTGCCTCTCCCACAGCTAGTAGCCTTACCCATCAAAAAGGGAAATGGTCTTATCCTCTCTTGCTCTACAGACACTTTGATACATTTGTCCTGTTTACTGTACCTCATGTACTCTGCCTTTCAGGAGCTCCCACATCCTTCTCGGTTGAATGGGAGGATCAAACAGACAAGGTATGGCTGAAGGGAAAACAACAAATGATCTGGGATTCACAGCCAAGAGAGAGGAAGTTCACCTTCTATTTCTAGGTTGTATCTTTCTCTTTCACACCTGCTCTTCAATGGTTTTGTTTCCTACTGAATGTTAGATCTTCCCCAGCTGCAGCTGCCTTGTAGCAGATATCTCTCAGATGGCCACATTGCTCAGTCTGTTTGGCCAAGCTGATATTTGATAGTGGCAACATCCAAGTCAGTGCTTTTAATATAAGTTACTCGCTATCTTTAGCTGTATCTCTGTCATGAGAACCGAGATTACAGGGTTGTGGCAATGAAAAAAATGGCAACATCATGGAAACTAGACAGAATTCCCACCTTCTTTCCTGAAACATCTTGACAACCTGTTGGGATTGTAGCTCTTCTTCCAGCTCTGTCTGTCTGTGGGAGCCACCCCAGCTAAGAGAAGGTAGTGTTGGCTTTTTGGCTGCCTGCCCTGTATCCTGAAATCTTGCTAAAGGAGAAGCCTTATAATCTACTTTCTCTTTACAGTGTAGAGTGTTGCAGTTCTTTGGAGAACATTTGCTTCTTTCCCTTGGTTATTGGAGGTTTTTGGCTGTTTGGTTGAAAAAAGCTCAAACAAGCAGATGTGTTAAGGTGGGTGCCATCCTTTCATTTAATGCACAGGCTTTTCTAACAAAAAAGAAAAACTGTTGAGGGCTGGTCTTCTTGTTAAATGTGTGAGACAGTAGAAGCTGTCTGGCTTGACTCATGGTCTTGACAGAGGAGTTAGTAAGTTTACCTGAGGACATTCTGAAACATCATGAGACTGGTAGTAGCTAAATATAAGGCAAGTCTGTTGGTGCCACCCTGTGAAACAGAACTCATGGGTGTGTGGCACAGAGACAGCAGAGCCTGCTGCGCAGAGGCAGACTGACTGTCCCACTGACCTCTTGCGAGGTGTCAAGGCAGTCAGACTCACTCACAGTTGAAGAGCTGTGGCTGCAGTTATAATACCCAGTACCTGTAGAACATTAGGGAGGGAAGAAGAAATTATAAAAAGATACAAGAATTAATAGGAGAAGGAGTACAAGTAGTTAAAAACTGAGAGTTTCAAAGGATTCCAGATTATAGGATTTCGCATCTTTGAACCTGGAAAGATTCTCACCTAAACAAAGCATACATCAAAATAGCCAGAAAATAGGCATCTGCTGCTTTTCTTTTGACTGCACACTGATTTGACTTGCTACCCCATAGCAAATGTGCTGTAATGCACGTAGGCCCAGATGTTTTTGGATAATAAAACTGTAGCTTGCTAACACTTAAGGAGGAAAGATGCTGGGTCTTCTTCAGGAAGACAATGGTGTGTCCTGCTTAATGTAGCTGCACAGAGTTAACCTACCAGAATATTTGCTGTATAGAATAAGCTAGTCTCAGCACCAAACAGCAGTCTCCACCCCTAGATACAGTATTAAGCTTCTCTTTGTCACAGATGTTAGAGATGTGTTCTGATTTTAACTTGCCTCAGATCTGGATTCCAGTTGTGGATGTAGAAGTGTTTTGGGGCTTGACTCTACCCACAGGTAGCTCCCTCTCACTGAACAGTTCAAGAATTTAACTAGATTACCTACCTCTGAAGGTCTTGCCATGTGTATGCACCTCCTGAAACTTAATGTCTTCTCAAACTGATTCTCAGCTATTAAATCAGGATACCAGTACTTCCTTTCACCCATTACTTCCTTTACTTTTTCTTTCTTACTTAGAACCTGAAATCTTTGTGGTTTGTCTTCTCAGGCCATAGCACTTCAACTTCCCATTAGTGCTTCCAAAGCTTAAGGGAAGAAATAGAAACAGGTGCATGTGTGTGAGTACAAGCCCCTTGTCAGTGAAGAGTCACATAGCAAGATTTGCTCTTTCAATGACTCCAGAAAAGGCATGGCCATCACGGCTTGCAGGTGGGACTGTCACCAAAAGAGAATAAGAATTAAATTGTGCCTCATATTTCTAGCTATTTCTGAGCTATATGAAAATGTCACACAGAAAGCAGCTACCATAGTGGAAGTTAAAGCATACTAACTACCAAAATCTGAAAAACATGGGTTTTACTATCTTTTGGTCCAGACTTGAGCTAGGGGAGATATCTTGATAAGAAGTTGAAAAATCAACTAGTGTCTGAAGGATAATGTGGCATGTATTTTCAGCAAGCAGCCAGAGAGTGGGGAAACTCCCAAGTTAGCAATCCCATGAAAATTACCATATTCAATGGCAGCACCCATAGAATGTCCATCTCCCTGCAGAAACTGGTTTTGCTGCTACAAGCACATTCATGCTTAGATCATTATCTACTCAACAGTTCTTGATTCCTTGTACTTCACAGGAAATGCTGCATCTGTTTTGAAGCTGGATGGCAGAGAATGTGAAGACTGACTTTATATAGAGGCAATTTAAACCAATATTGCACATTTATTTTAAACTAGAACACAAGTAGATTTTGTATATACCATCTTACGCCAGAATCACTCCCTAGCCCTTTGGGATTTAAAAGAATATTACAGACATAGAAGATGAAATTAAATTCTTCTATATTTTTTCTATATTTCTATGATAGAAAAAAATATTTTAGAACAACTTATTCAGGACTAGTCATATCAATAGACTTTTCTTTCTCTTCAGATCTTGTTGTGTGAATAACAGTCCCAAGTCTTTCTGTTTTGGGTACAAGCAAAGGTGTTTTCAGCCTATAGTTCCAGGCATTGTTTTTTCAGCTTCATTCTGCCTGACCACTTTCAAAAACCTTGTTTAGAAGAGAGCTGTAATTTTTTGTTAATACAAAGACCCAGAAAAATTTACTTCCTACAAATACATCTAGAGAACAGGAGTCACAGAGGAAAGGCATAACAATAAAAAGCCAGCATGCAAATTATTCTAGTAAGTGCTTAGCACCTTCCTTTGCACTGAAGCAGACACTTACACAAGTGTCACTACACATAGGGAAGCAAAATTTCAGCTCTTCCCTCTCCTACTCTGGACAGATTCTCAAAAATTCTATCCACAATTGCATATCCTGTAGATCTGTTCCACTGAAAATATGTGAGGCCTTGACACCTGTTTTGCTATCAATTATGTGATATTTCTTACATTTTTCCAGGCATGTATATGAAACACCATTAGATGTAACTCAGCCCTCTGCAAGCAATGCAGGAGCCATCAAATAGACAAGGCAGTCAGATGGATACCTGATAGCATCCAGGTGCTTCACAGGGAAGTTGCACCAAAATTTATTATCTCTTGCATTACCTTTAAGGTTTTGCCTGGAGGCCAGTGCTGAAATCAGACTGCCAACCTGCCAGAAAATTTACAAGTACTTGCTGAATCACCCTCCCTGCCCTGAAGACTTTCTATTCTAAAAAGTCCCTTTTCTATAGATAGAAAGGTGATGCATAAACCAAATCCAGAGTCACATTTTGCAGCAGGTTGACACTGATTTTCTTGGTGCCTTACCATGAGAGAATCAGGAGTGTTTTCTGGGAATTTCCTGAGTTTCAGCCCTGTGTCTTTCCTCACCAACCTCTTTTACAGGCCAGAAATATATGGAATAGTTTGTGACTGAAGTATTTAAGTCACCCTATTCAGTGGGGGCACTAATGGTTATGAAAAACATCCAAAATTGCAGATAAAATGGATATAAAAAACCCCACTCAGTTCCTATAAAAATGAATATTCTACCAAAGATCATGTTTTCAACAGAGATCAGACTGAGACTAGTTCTGTGTTTTCACTGTCACTGTTTTTTCTTTGGGTTGTTTTTTTTTAATCTTCTCATGAAAATCATACAGTTTATTTCATCTGTGTGAGAAAGGGCAGGATGTTTTGCTGGTTATTTCATCATGTGTGAAAAATAAAATGTTGCCAAAACCTACATTGAACATACTTCCTTAAGAAAAGCATGTTAAATTACATTAAGCCTCAAGGGGTTTTAGTCACTGTAGAAAAGTCAATATGTAGTTTCTACTATACCAGCAGGTTGGAATGCCCATACTTGCCCAGAATATCACTTCTCTATTATACCACCTTCTGAATTTTATTTAACATACTAATCTCTAATTACAATTTTTTCTATATGTGGTATTTTGGAAACTCATATAAAATCCTTTGAGACAACATTTTATCTTTCTGTCTACATATATCAAAGCTAGGGCCAGAATTCCTTAAATCTGAAATATTTGTACATGAAAGGAACAGATAGTGTTGAACTGGAAAAATGCAGAAGTCTGATAGCATCTCAATTAGTTCTCATATCTTTATGTTGCTAGGACATGAAATATAAAACGGCACTTAAAGCAAAAAGTAAGGCAATTGAAGGTGATCAGTGTTTGCCACTCTAGTTGTTTAAAGCTTTTATCAGCTCTCTGAATGCCTGTTTAAAAGATGTAACTGCTCATCTTGCAGTTGTTGTTCTCAGTAAATGTACTTAACATAGAAGAACGGTGCTTGCTTCTGCACACATTTGTATGAGTCATCCACATGATTTTACAGCAGATTTTCATGAAGCACCTGCATGAAAAAAGGTTGTTAGAATCAGTCTTCAATTCCTCAATGTATTTTCACATTTTTTTAGGATTTTGCAGGGTGGAAAAGGCTCTAAAAAAGACAATTATAAGTAAGTCATCAGCAGTGAAATGTGGCAGTTGCAAATTTTATTATTTGAATGCTGCCAGGTCATTTCCCCTTGCCTCTTGCATAGACTGTAATATTATCACCAGTCAGCACCAGCCATCTGGTTTGTCAGCAAAAGGGCAGGGAAATCACACACTAGGCAGGGAAAGCTGCTTCTTTTCTTTCCCAGGGAAGTCCATGGCAGGAAACAAAGGAAGAAATTATAAACTATGATCAAATAAGATAGAATCATCCACTCAGGAATTTTGTTCTCCTTTCATTGGGTGATGAGAACAAAAGGCTCAATGTTTAGCTGCTCTGACCTCGAGAAAGCCAAGTCAGTTCTCTGAGCACTGGGGCTTTAACAGTGACTAAAAGCAAATGCAGAATGGTTATGTTCCAAAGGGAGGACAAGTAGAGCAGGTTGGTGATGGACTACACGTCTACCAGCTGTGAAAGACTATTGAAGAATTCATCTTTGCAGAAAACTTTTTTGGCTAGAAATTTGGCTATTTTCTTGGTGCGTGTGAGTCTGAAACAAGGTGCAGCCCTGCAAGTACACAAATATGCCACCAGACCTCAACAAAGCCCTTAATTACACAGTGGTTAGGGAATTACTGCATTGCTAGGAGCATGAAATGCTCAGTAATACCCCACAGCTGTCTGAAGAAACCTTTGTGCTGCTGCCAAATAGTTTGTGGGGACATTAAAACAAATAGTGAATTCTCAGCAAAAAATTAGACTGAGCTCTTTTACTTACATAGAACGGCAGTTCTGGGCTCCAAATTTGGGCAAGCCTGCCTTGGTGCCTATGCCAGTAAGAAAAAAGGGCTCTTAAACCTTTTCCCTGTTCCAGCTTTTGAAGGGATGTTGACACCTCTTTAATCCCTGCTTTTTATTGTTGTATCTTGGCTATTTGTGGTGTGTCTTGTCAATTTTTCTCTCCTCCCCTTCTAGTAGTCTTAGCATGCTTGAGTCCTTTTAGACAGACATCGATAGATAGAATGTGGACCCTAAGGGAATGATAAGTTACCAGATGGAAGGGATACATCCTCATTGGTTATGATTTTACAATTTTGTTAAAAGCTTGAGACTAGTGGAGATATGCAAACATGTGACATGGAAACAATTTTTTGAAATATAAATTCTTTAATACCAGGAAACCTCTGTTATTTTCAGCCTGGTCAGTGTAGAATGGGAAGATCTTACAGGCATGGAATGAAGCGAGTTATTTCTGGAAACAGAGTTGAAGAGTTCTGCTAGTTAACCTAAAAGAGTAACATTGAACAAAGTAGAAAAATGTTATTGTATAAATCTGAATTATTTGCTATCATCTTATTTTGTTGCTTTAGGTGAGTCAGAATTTTTCAGTTTCTTACTGACATACCCATATAGTGGGCTATAAACCTTAGTTACTGCCTAGACATGTAGTGCAGTTTGACTAATGACTATGTGAGAAGCATGCTGCTGTCCAAGATAGAATATATTACAGATATGCAAAGCCAAAAGTGTATTTAACAGATGAGAGTCTGAACATCCACAGCTCTATGGCTTGGTTTCGTTCACTTTGTAAATCTTTTTGACAAATATGCAGATCTCCAGTTAGCCATTCTCTGAAATAATTCATAACTAAATCTCGCAATTAAGGGGCCAAATTTTATATTGAAATATCCTTACAGTTGTGTAAACAGCACTATCAATTACTAAGCATCAGTCCTGGAAAGGTCAGGTGGTGGTGTTTCCTCAGGGTCCCTGTTACACAGCATTAAAAAAAGAAAGACAACGAAAAAGAGCTCTGCAGGGCAGAACTGTTATAGGAAAATAGGCTTTGATTATATGCCTCTATCCCATTTTGGCTCCTTAAAGTCTTTTTCAGGCCTGCCACTCCTTGCTGACACATTACCAGGTCACCTCCGCTTCCGTCCTTTTGCTCTTTTTCCCAGGCAGGCCACCCGCCAGGTCTTTTTGGACAAGTGCCATTCAGTGAGCCTAAGGAGGTCTCCTCTGCAGACCAGAATTATTCTTCAGACCAGATAGAAATCTCTTAAAGCTGCTGGATTTTTTGAACTGCTTTTATGGGCCATCAATACTACATGTGTTCATATCCTTTTTGGAACAATACATATGGCTTCTTGTGAGTCAGAATGATTTTTCTTGGCAGCCAGCAAACAGGAGGTGCATTTGCCAAGCCCTAAGTTGTTCAGTGTCCTTCTATCTCTTGGTCATTTTAATCTCTGCAGCCATGAGGTTCTTGCAGTGTTTGTGTCAGGCAGCACTCTCATTGGAAGATGGCTTTTCTGCCTGCCAGTTCTCAGTGCATTTGCTGCTCAATTCTCCATCAGTGCTTACAGAAATAATTGGTAAAGTGGTCTTACCTTGCTTGCATAGGTTTCTGTTTTCTATGGCATGAGGACTGCTAAGAAAAGAAGTACCAAAGTGCAGACATATCTTTGGAAACTATCTTCCAACTTTCCAAATACCTTTGCCTCCAGTCTGTTTTCTATCAGGTTTTGCATGAGTTCCCAAGGGAATATAGGAGTTGGTCACACCTTATAACATGACTGATAATGACAGTCTCAGCAGCTGGGAATGAACAGCATGGTGAATGTGTGGTTTTAGGAGGAAATGGTTTCTTGCTTCCTTTCACACTGCTTTCCAACAGGATGATCTTACTTTCCTTCATTGTATTTATTAATAATTACAGACATCCTTTTTAGGATGGCTTATCTCCTTCCTCCCTTGAATAGTGTTTAGCCTTCAAGGAGCTAGTTTCTTGCAAATTGGGAAGTACACTCCTTTTCAGGACATCATGAATATAGAGAAGCAATGTATCATAGTATGCTGAATAGTTTGGAGTTCTCATTCTGTTCTATGGATAGAAATGAACTAGAAGAGCATTTCCACTCCCACCTGCTGGAAAGAATGTTGGTGGGCATATAATAGATTCTATTCCTGCAAACTGTGGATGGAGAAATTCAGACACATCACCACTCTTCACACACTTCAGCGTGTTGGAAATTGAAATTTGAGCCTGAATGTTATAAGGGACAGATATCTCTGATGAGAAAAGCAATGAATGATGCCTTTTCTTCTGCAGAGACGAAGAAGCTCTGGCTGCAGGCTAGCACCTTTGTACACCACTGCCAGTGTAAAGGTGAACACTTTTGAAGGTGCTGATTCACATGCTATGTGATATTGCATTACAGTTTTGTTACTGACAATGGCTTGGGTAAGTGATTCTAGAGAAACCACAATCCCCTGTGCTCAATGGATCAGCTACTTAAAGCTTTATTTACTTAATTAATTTATCCTTACACTCATTTTCAGGCCTTGTGTTTGTGGTGAGGGTTAGTGCATTCCTATAGAACTAATGAAAAGTTATGGGCTGCTGTAAAGAAGTTGCATTCAGAAGCCATTTCAGTGTGATCAAGTAATTTTTCATACCATATCAGCCTTTAAGAAGGAATCACTAATTTGACCAACCACACGTGGATCATATTCTTAAAACAAGTGAATAATTGAAATTCTTTAATGTGTAATGTAATGTTCAGTTCTACTTTCTTTTCCTAAGGCAGAAATGCCTTACAACATGGACATGTGAAGAATATGTTCATTGCATTCAATCACTTTAAATTTATGGTGCTTCATTTTATTGCAGGGTGTTTGCATTGGAGAAGGTCAGTAACCAAAAATGTACAATTAGCTTACCTTAATGATGAACCCATTGACTAAAGCTGCTGCAGCTGCAAGTATAAATGGATTAAGCCACTTTAAATCTGATTTATACAAAGTTAGCTTATACCTACAAGTAGCAGTTTAGCCTATAGTTAGACAACACAAGGACACGGATCCTATTGGTAACCTCAGAGTGGACATTAAAAATTATCCTTCAAGCTTCCTGTTTGAATCTATTCCTTGCTTGCTTGGTACATGATAATTAAAAAAACAAGGCAAATACACACTCCCTAAATGGTGTTGGGGGAAGGACTTTGTATGCAAAAAGCTACAAGTACAAGTATTTTCATTCCTTTCCCAATTCATTAAGCAATGCTGTGCTTTTTATTGTGTCTGCTTTCCTGCTCTCTCATGTATCAGTGAGGGGTTTTCCTTCTCTTCAAGCTAAGACAAGACTGAGAGAATGCTGAGAGCTCATAAAAAATATTTGGTTTGATCAACTGGGAAATTCACTGATACTTAATTATAAATGATCACCTACTCAGGTTGCCTGGATAACAAGAGGTCTAGTCCACTACAGAATCTGTTAGTACAGTTATATATTTCACATGCTTTTAGCAATGTCAGCACAGCTAGATATTTGATGTATTCAATTTGGCATCCTGCCTTTGGCCTGGCTATTAACTGAGAGTTAGGTGAGCAGCACAGTTTCCAGTCTCGTCACTCACCCTAAAAATACACATAAGCTGTTTTACTGGCATAGCCAGTTTTGTGCTTTGGAGGAACCCTGGATTCATGAGTTGCAAAGCTAAGTTTTAGTACCAGCTCTGCCACTGACTCACACATTGGCTGTAAGAACCTTCACTGCTGTTGGATTATTTAAAATGTCCAGCCTGCTCATTTAAAGCTTGTCTCCCGTTATGATTCTTGGGATCTTTTGTAGAGTTATTATTTATCTTCAGTTCCAGTCAAATCTATTCAAATACATTCAAATTAATTCCCAGAACCAGCATCTTAAAATATGTTCTTTAACTGCAAGTGTCTGAAAATTCTGTTGATAGTGAAGTTAGCTGTCTGTCAGGCTCGGCAAGTGTCACTCTGTTGAGCTGAAGATCTGCTCTCTGGCTGAACTCTGCTCATGTGCCATGTCATCTGCAGCTTCACCTCTAGAAGATGAGGATGAGGGCTTAGCATACTGGTGAAGGCTCAAAGGAGATTTCTTTCCTTCTCTTGCACACAGCTGATGAATCTGCTAACACTGTATGCTACACAGACAAAAAGCTAAAAAATACAGGCACAAGACCAGAGGATCCAAAGAAACAAAAAACAGTAAACAATAGGTACATATAGTGAGCCTGTAGGAAGCTGGGCACCCCAAGGAGTGGAGGGTATAATACTGTTTGAAGAGGTTTGGAGAATTATTGAGGGCACAGAGATGACTGGGTGAAAATTATGTATGTCTCCATTGGTATTTACGTGACAGAAGCTATTTACGAAAGAAGTATCACTTAGGGGAATCCCTGGAACAGACTGTTCAGATTGTGTCCACTGGTTGTAAGTATGTTTAGGCTAGAAATTGAAATTGTCTGACCATCACAGCTATTGGTCTGGTGACCTTCCCAAATGATTAAATGAGTCAAAAAGCATGTTACTGTTTCACAGATAAGATCAGTCATTTTAAGAAACAGGATGTTTTGAAGTGGCTTCCTTCAAAATCCAAGGCTCAGCATGTCCCTTAATCTGATATTCTTAATATTTGTTCTCTAGCAAATTAAAGCATTACTTTTCTAAGGATCCTTGTACTGGGGTTCTTATATGTTTGCTTTTGAGCATCTGTGTTTGGATAATTTAATCTTTGTTTTCATATCTGTCACTGGACTTCTTCAAGGAAACAAAAATATTTTGTAGAAAGAAAAACAGTGCTATTAGGCACAGGCTGAAGACATAATGGAAATACACCATGCAGTGTAATCTGCTTTTAATTGGTCATATCATTCAACTATTGCTAGTTAGAGAAGACACTGGAAACAAAATGTCTGGCCTCAGAAAAACTAAAATGTGTTATAAAGAAATAAATATAGAAAATTGATAGATCATAGTAAAATTAATCATATGGAAAATCTCAGCAAACAGTCACCATGCAATGGCTTGGATAATTCCAAGTGTAATAGAGGTACAAATGGGCTTGAAACATGGAGCTTTTTGCTTTGAGTTACAGTATTAATATGATAAAGCTTTGATTCTTTATTGCTGCATTTAACCAAAAGAAAGACTAGCTTTTTTTTGAAAGTTAAACTACTTGGGAAAAGTAATTCTAGATTACAACATTCTCCATTTAGGTTAATGGGGTAATTAATATCAGCTTTTTAAAACACAGCAACTATTCAAAAGTTTGTTGGTTTTTTTTTTTAATTCAGATTATGTAGTGTGTAGCCACAACACAAAACTATCCTACCATTTTGTTTCTACTTTTCTTTGTCCTATCCTTAGTTAGTCCTGTGACAACCAGTTAGACTACCTGCCAGTGGTACTGGGCAGTTTTCTGATATCCCTTAAATGCCTCAGCTATTGAATAGCCATAGGAATATCATTTACAGATCAAAGCCCCATTATGCTAATGAACTGTATAGACACAAAGAAAGAACCCAATGTTTTGCCTTATGAAGTACAGGCAAAGTGGAGTAACATTCTAAGTGCCTGTATCTAATTGGTCAGCTGGTAGCACATTTGTTTTGAATCTTACCTCTGTGGGGATGGTGACAGTGAGTACCTCTTTAGTGAGCCAGTGAAGTGGCTTTTCTGCCTTTTTTTCTTTAGATAGTAAATAATGCATTTGCTACAACATTGAGCTACACTTTTGCTTTCTCCCCCAGGCATGATTACTGGGACTGTATGACACAAGGTGAATGTGGTTGGTGTTTGCTACCATTGCTCCATGCCCCTCAGCAAAGGCAGGCCAATGTGGCCCAGATGCCAAGGTGGTGTGTTCATCACCCACTGCCACAGGCACGGCAGTTTTGTTTCAGACTGAGCTGGACTCGTGGTGAGTCAGGACTGTACACGCTGCACCTCCTTAGACCTCTGCAGAATGGCAGCCACCTGTGTGTGGCGAGGAGCTGGTGATATGTGCATGGGCTGAAAGTACTCAGCAGTTTCCATTTTAGATTATAGGAAGTTTTTGGATGCATTTTCCATAGTTGGTTCATTTGTGACTCCCAGCTAGGCACTTGTCCCATAAAAGCAGACTTTCCAGGAAAGCTTTCCACCCAAACAAATTTTTTACCAACTCACAATGAAGATTAAAGGTAGGTCACCATAGACACAGAAGTATGAAGGGACTTCTGCTTACCCAAAGCAATCAAATTAATGGTAATTTTTCATCCAATATAAAGAAATGCAATCAGGAGACCTTTTTTGTTTGCACCTTTGATCCCTTTGTGAGAAGGGGAGAGGGGTGCCAGGAAGCAGCAGGGGCGGGTGCTCGGGCAGGTGCAGTGCCCCAGCCAGCACAGCTGAGCACAGTGGCACGGCCCAGGTGAGGCCAGGAGGGCAGCAGGGCAGAGCCCAGGCATGTCCACACCCTCCACACAGCCCAGGCAAGGATCCAGGCTGAGGGTCTTTGCGCCAGCACCGCTCCTCAGATGTTGCCTAGAACAAAAGGACAGGTCCCAGTTTCTTAATCTGAATCCAGATTACAGTCAAACACTATCAGGACAGACCTGGAGCACAGGCACAGAAACCCTGGGGCAGGGGAGGTGCAGGCAGGGCTCTGACAGGTAGAACTTGCCCAGTCCCGTGTTGCCCTGGCTCCAGGGACTGGGTGGTGAAGGTACTGACTTGTCTCCATTTGCTCAGACCTGTTTTCAGTTGTTTATGCATGAAAATCTGAAGTGCCTGTTTATTTGCAGACGTTGTTCATATCAGTAAGGTATGGCTTTGGCTTTGATTTTAACAAGGTGTGTAAGTGTAAGTGTTTGGGGTTTTCACTTATTTGTCAAATCAACAGTTCAAAAGCCAAAATCTTTAGAAAAGGTTGAATTACCAATTTTCCTATTCCTGATGTGTGAGGTGGACAGCAATTAATCCCATCTACTATTTCCATAGCATTATTCAGACAAATTATAGGGAGAAATATCATTATTATGCATGTAATCCACAGGAGGGAAACAGGTCTCAGTGAAGTCAAACAAGAAGTGAGCCAGCATGTGTGAGGTCAGTCTTCCAAGAATTAATATTTGGCGCATGAAAACAACCGAGGATCTCTTTATTTTATTTTTCCCCAGAGATACTGAACATCCACAGCTTGCTTGGAAATTACCAGGACCTCAAGCATTTCTGAAAATTGGTTCATATTTGTCACCCACTTCTAAATAGACATGGAAACTTCTGGTGCTGCAGTTTGAGCCAAGTGACTTGCATACAGAGAATTCAAGCCTAGCTCTTCTGGAGGATTAGAAATTGGGATCCATTATTGAAAATCATGTTTATAACCAGGTTTATTGTAAAGTTTCTGGGTATTTGGGTGTGACAGGATGAGAGCAGTAGCTTTGTTCTTTTTACTGTGTTTGAATCTGCCGGTTTATACTACTTGCCTTACTGATGCTTTTTCCCTCATTTTCTGATTTTTCCAGCTCACAGCTGCAAAGAAAAGCTCTCTGTGGAGCTTATACAATACAGCTTTGCTGAGGCAAATCTTCTTAACCCTCTGACATGTCATTCTCATTTGGCTCATCTCTTGCTAGTGCAAAATGCACTCTGCATTTGGGGCTGAGACTCTATGCAAGCCCCAGGAAGAAGCCCACATTAGGTGAGTCAATGTCACAAAATACCAATTGCCTAGCAGAGTGAAGCAAAGAATTTCCTTCATACATCACTAACTAACACCAGGGACTGAAACCTTTTGGAAACAGCCTTCAGATGGACATTAACATGGAACTCAAGTGTTCCCAAATATTTGAGGAACCCCTCTGAACCCTCAACCAAAGTGCCTTGCTGGCTACCCATTTCTAACCCAAGTACTATGTTACTAATTTCCAAGACAGTTCTCGTTGGACCAAATAACTTGTGTTAAATCTGATGTTCGGTGTTGTTTTTACAATAAGAATTAATTATTTGGTATTGCCATAGCTCTGTGGCTGCTTTCTGTAGGGTCTTGTAATGAAGGGCTTAGGCTTCTGTGCATACAGATCCAAGATAAGAAGTGAATCAGGCTCACTTCTTTGGCTGGGTAGGGCATGTCTAATCCTTTGTTTCCTTTCTCACTCCCCAGGATACTGACAAAATTTTGCAGAGAAGCCTGCAAAGCACATTGTGAACTAGATCTGCTGCACAACAGAGCTTATTAGTGCAGCTTGCCAGACTCTTCCAAATATCACAGTTGTCTTCACATTTTGAAAATCAATTAAAATCAACAGCACATAACAGATTACAGCTGTAGTAAACATTTCCCTTGGCCATGGCAAAGAGTCCTGGAAACTCTAAACTGCAAACAACAGCCCCTCCTCCTGTTTGCAATGGGGATACACATTCAGATTCAACTGCAAAAACTGTTTTTCTCCCAAATTTTTGTTTGTCTTTTGTTAGACACCTGGGGGAGCCATAACCTCCAGAGTATCACAGTTGGAAAAATTAAGTTCCCTGAGCAAACTGGGGCTCATTATTCTGGAGTTTATGAAAAGCACAGACTCTAGTAGAAAAAAGTATTAATCATGGATTGCTGAGAGGGATGCACACCCTACATAGTATTCATTTCTCCCTGGCTACAGGTTTATCTGGTTAATCCCACACACTGATATTCATTAGCTAAATGAATACACCCACAGCCAAAGAGCATGAATTTGCGGGGTTGTTAGTTGGCATAACTTCAGTGACTGTTAACAAGACTTCATTCTTTATAGACCAGTTGTCAGTCAGAGCCCTGTTTGTGATTTATAGGAGAGATAACTGCTATGACGTCTTGCAAATAAAGAGATAAAAGGAAAAAGCATAGGGCTTGTCTGATGCTACTGTGGAGCCAGCAACTTAAAATATGACAGCTCCAGGTCTGTGTTTGCAAATGTAAATTGTCTGGTGGCATTGACCTTTTCTTACTGGTCACAACTGCTATGAGGTGCCTTAGGCCACAAACAGAGCCTGTATTTGAAAATAATTTTTCAAGAATAATGAGCTCTCAGACCCTGTATTAATTTTAAGCTAGATGCAGCCACAGAAACGTGTCATGTTTCATAACATATTATCCTTTTGCTCTTTGTTCCTTCTTGTTGGGTTTACAATTAAGTGTCTTGCTGGAGATTCCCGATTTTGATGGGATTTGCTGATGACTTGTCGGGGCATTGCAGGAATTAGACGGCAGAGGGTGATTTGCTGGCGGAGGGCGAGCACCACACCCAGCCGTTCGCTGTCACAGCTCAGAGCAGCGCTGGATTTCACCACCTGCTACAGCCTGTGCTTGGGGCTGGGCTGGGCCACCGCTGCCATTGACACCCGCAGGAGTCTGGAGCGGCTCAGATAGCCCAAAACCCAAACAACACCAATCCCTACAGCCTGCGTAAACCCACTGCTTTATTTGAAACTTTTCTGTCAGCGTAAATTTTTGAAGAAGTTTGAATGCGTCGTGTCTTTAAAATCTTTTAAGTCAAATTTCAGAGACTACTAAGGACACAAAGTATGGCTCGAAAGCTCATCCGTGTCACATTTTGAACACCTTACAGCGGCCGCTGTTGTGTCTGCGGCCGCAGCCGAGCAGCAGGCAGCCCGCAGGCCAGTGCAGGCACCCGGCCGTGCCCCGCCGGGACCGGGAGAGCCCGGGTGCTCTGGGATAGCCCGGGATAGGCCAGGACACTCTGGGATAGCCCGGGATAGTTCAGGACACTCTGGGATAGGCCGGGATTCTCTGGGATAGCCCGGGATGGGCCGGCACATCCCGCGCCCAGGGAGCGGCCGCCGCCCTGTCCGAGGGCGCCCCCTGGCGTCCGCCGCCCGTCCTGCCGCAGGCCCCGCCGCGCTGTTCCCCCCGGTGTCCGGGGGTTCCCATTCCCGAGCGAGGATTTCCATCGCTCTGCTCAGGTGTGTGGCATGTTCTTGAAAGCTGCAATATCCTCACATTCTTTAGACTTGATCTCCCTGGCTCCCCTTGCCAGGCATCCCTCAGGATCCCTCCCCTCTGCGGTTCCAGGTGTGCTGCTTGTCACTGAACAGTTGATTTATGAAAGCATAAATTTCACTTTGTTTACAACAAAGTGTCTTGTGGGATCAGAATTTAATATTTTAATCCCGTTAGGCAATTATAAAGGGAATTATATGACTGTAGTTGTGCATGTGTGTGGGTGTTCTGCAAAGGGGAAGTTTGGAAAAGGCTTTAAAGCCCTTCCAGCATCAGAGGAAAAGAGTATCTCAATAAATATAAATGAAGTGAGAAGATTGTACAGAAAACTGCTCTGAAGATGGCAGGCATTTAGATATGCTTGGCTGTCTCCAGGGCTGCACACCTCTGCTCAGGGCTGTGATCTATTTGTGCAGGCCCAGATGAGAGCTGGAAGGAACATTCAGAACCTTGCTTGGGACTGACAGATTTACCCAATTCCTTCAGGAAGTACCAGCTCAGTTCTGCCCAGTCCATGACAAGGCTCGGGCTGTGGGGTAGGAGAGTGTTTCTGGCTGGCCCTGATGTACTTTGGGGGAGCCCAGGGTGGCAGCAGCAATATGAGGGGCTCTGCAGGACATGTCACCCTGGTGTTCTGAGTTCTGCTAGCCTGATACTCACCTAGCAAGCCTAAGGCTACCTGGCTTGGTGAATTCCAGGGGAAACACCAGGACCAGCTACTTAATGGAAAGGATATGTTTATGGCACTTATCAGTTTCTTTCTCTTCTTTATTTCTTTCTCTGAATCCTCTTGTTATTTTATATGCAAGTTTCACATCACTTTGATTTGTTACCTTTCTAATTTGAAGAGTCGTAGTTTACTTAATGTTCTCTGCAAAAGTAGTGTTCTGTGTCTTCAACTATCCTTAGTGCCCTTTTTACCTATGAATAGCAGTGATCAGCTCAGAGTTCATAATTTCATACATGAAGCTGGAATTTTTTTCTCCTCAAGCATCACTTGACATTTAACTGCAGTAAATAGTGCAGGCAAGTGAGAGGGAGCAGAAAAAAGCAACATGAGTGGAAAAGTGTGGGATGCTGCCTTCTGGGGGCAGTGTGTGCTTGTGTAATTACAGTAACTGTGATCATTTCTCAAGTGCAAACACGTGGTGGTTGTTTCAACAATTCCTCGTATGCTGGAACTACCTCCCCACAGGGTCTAGTCTGGCTCTTTACACCTCCTCTACTCATTCACAGTGGGGACATTACTTGGGTAATTAAGTAAATCCATCCCCTTCTTGCAACCTCCACTTCCCAAAGTTTTGTCCCTTTTTTACTTTATCTTTGGAGTAATTTTTTTTTCTCAACAGCTAGGCATGTTGATTTTTCCCTTGTTCCCTACTCCTAGTAGAGGGCTATTTAAGGGCTTCTACAAGGATACTGTTTGTGGAGGCAGACTTAAAGATTGTCTCAGCAAGCTGCTTAATCCAGTGATCAGAGGTTCTCCTGCCTGTTGTGTTACAGAAGCAAGTGGCATCTTCAGCCTGGAAAACCTTAACTCACATTAAACTGGGTGTTGAAAGGTAGACTTTGGGGTCTTTGTTGTCTCCTGTTACAGTATATATGCAGTATATAGCATCATTAGTTTCTGAAAAGCACAAGAAATTAATAATTGACATAGGTTTGATTGTTGTAGTACAATACTTAGAAATGTCTTGCAGTAGGTGCTGCCTGAGATTAACAAAAAAGGAAGGAGTACATAGCTAGTCCAGCCTGATGTTAAATTTGCAGTAATTTTCAGGGGAAATTACTTAAGTGAATTATAATGGCATGGGATATGCTCCTGCATTTGTTCTTGTGCTTTTCCCACTCCTTTTTATATGTAGTATTAAAAGGTTGTTTTAAATAGGTTCTTAGAAAATAAATTTGAATATACATACTTGGCTATCTTGTAGAAATCAGGTATTCTCAAATATATATTAGCGATATTTGTCATTTCTCCTCCAAATAGTTAAAAAAGAGCAAATGATAAATATAATTCCCTAAGTGCCAAAAATCTTTTTAACCTGGTAAACTGAATCTAAATTATGGTTTCTTAGATAAATGACACAGAAAAAGGAGAGAGAAATTTTTTCAGAGTCCCTTCTCAAAACACTTTTAAAACATGTTTTAAACCTTGATTAGGAGTTCTGCCTCTGTAATGATGTCCAGTCATGACTTATTAATGCAACTCTTTTATTATCTCATTAGATTGTTGTACATCACTATGTAAATACTTGCTGACCTGTGCAAATAAGAAGCCCATCTCGAAAGAAGTCTGTTTGCCACCAAGAAGCCACAAAAACTGTTCGGTAGAGGAAATTATTTATGAGAAGAAGGCAGGATCCTATGGTAAGGTTTGATTTTACTAAGGGAACCCTGGCAAATAGCACAAAGAGTTTTACAGGAGCCGAGGGCAGCAAAAGCAGAAGCTGTGGTGTCAAAAGCTGGAAACACACACAGCTGAAGTGTAATTTTGCCACGTGGGTAATTCATAACTCCTTAGACTGGAAGTGTTTTCTTCGCTGATTGAACAGCAGGGTCCAAGTGACCCTGAAGTGCGGAGGTGGTTTTGCGGCCGGGCAGTTTGGGGCTGTTGGCAGCTGGGTCCGTGCCGCTGCAGCGGTGGCTCGGTGGCCCGGCCCGTTCCGTGCCGCCTGGCCCGGCTCGCAGCAGCTCTGCCGCCAGGTGTCCCTGAGCGCGGCTCAGCATGCCCGGCTCCTGCCGAGACACCAGGTACCCTCCAGCGCTGCACGCAGCTCTGCCCGCGCCCTCCTCATTTTCTACTAACTTCTTTCACTCTTAAGGAAGAAATTTGAAGCTATTTGGTTTGGACTGTTTTTCATGGCATTGTGTACTGTGATCTCCTGAGGACTTTCACTGGCTGTAGGTCTTGAGATTTTGCCATACTTATGCATGTTCTATAAACGCTAAACTGCATTGGCAATGATTGCAGTTTTTCCCACAGTGGCCTCTTTTTACTTATGAGTCAGTAGTAGCAGGACTGTTCCAATAGTCACTGATACTTTTCCTCCCCCTTCACTCAGATGTCCCACATCTGTTCTGGCTGTAGGCAGCTTGCATCTTTTCCCCTGCTGCTTCTTAACTATTTACTGCTAGGAATACAATATGTAGAGAGTAAGTACTCAGCAGTGCTTCCTTTCCCTTTTGGTCGTGCTGGTGGACTTACATGAGGATGGGTCCCCACAAGCACCATTCCCAAATGGCATGCCTGCTTTCAAGGTGAAGTTGAAAGCTGCAGATGAGTCCTGAATGTCACTTGTCCTGTGCTCCTGTGCCTAAAACAGTTTCAGAAGCAAAAATAGTCCCAGAAGCAACACACATGGGCAGGGTGGCACACAAGCCCAGCATGTGCAGTATGTAATTGACAGAGCCAGTACTGGCATTTGGAGAACTTGTGCTGTAAACTTGAACTGTGAATGTCACTGTTGCTGGGCCTTGTCTGAGTACCAGCCCAAGGCCAGAGCAACCACGTGTTGTGTGTTTGAGCAGAGCTTTATGCTAATGTGTTGTGAAGGTAGACTTGAGGCAACCAAAACCCACTCATAATATATATTCTTGTCACTTAATACAACATTTCTTATTTTTCTGGCTATTCACTTTAACAAAGTTCTAGCTCAAGAAGGGTGTTGGAAATATAGGAGGCTGGATTCTTATCTCCAGCATTGAGATTATTTCTGTAAGGTTTGGCCTGTTAGCAGGTGGACAGAGACAAATAAGTAAGAAATGTAATGCTCAAAGTGTGCATGGTGAAGAAATCCTCATCTCTAAATCAGGTGGGTGGTAATCATAGCTCAAAACTGCATCCATCACAATGTTTCAAATACAAGAAAGAGCTGCTGATCTAAGCAATCACCTTTGTGATATCAGTCTTGGTAAATATGCTTTAGAAAATGATGAAGAAAGTTTCAGTTACCAAGAAATGCATACCATCCCAAGAAAACAAGAGGATTACACCCTTGAGACAAAAGGATGAAGGTATAGATGTAAATAAATAGGCAATATTTAGGTTTAGAAGGCATTTCAGTTGTTGACAGAAAAATATGAATATGATACGAAGCTCTTCCAAAGCAAGAAAAATGGAGTCACGTGGAAGTTTCAAACATTTTGTGTGTGCCTGTAAAATTCTTGAGTTTCACTCTGAAATGATATTTCTAGTGACATGCAATACAACTAAGTTTTTAACTCCCCCATTCTCTCTTGCCAAAGGGAAGTGTGAGCTAAGAACAGGACTTTCAAATCCTCAATTCATTTTGTCAAATTAATTACCCCAGCTCCTGGACTTGAGGACCATTCAGTGGAGTCAGGGACAGTCCAGATTGTGCTTTCACCTACCCCTGTGCATGTCTAGGGATAGAGACAGATGCCAAAGCTGAGACAGATATTAGCTCTGTGAATCTTAGTTACAGCCAGCAGGTGTGATTTCCACGGGGAGCTTGCTCTTCCTGTAAGAATGACAGCCGAGTGTTACAGCTGCATGGGATCACAGAGTGCACTTCCAAACTCACTCAGAAGCAAAAGCTAAATGGAGCTTTGCTCTTAATTGTACTGACAGCATTTATTTCCTCATATAAACAAAATGCTTTGTCACTCTCTCTCTGACACACCCTAGCCTTTCCTTGTTTGCTGCGTGGAGCTCACTCTAAGTCAGTTCCTCCCTATTGTTTCTGCATCCTTGGCCTTTACACACATTGTGTCTCTTGTATGCATGTAAAAACACCTTTCATCTTTCCTTGCAGTTCATGGTATCTCTGCTTTTGTTCCCATTTGTGGGACTGCAGTACCTACATACAGCTGGCCTGTGCACCTTCCAGTCACATGTAGACGTGCACACCTCAGCATGAGTCGCCTCATCCACATCTTCATGACCAGAAGGTTCTGCTTCATGCACTTGCACACACTTCTGTGATTTGCAAGTATTCAAGAAACAAACAGCCACGAGCTAGCATCTAATTCTTTTGCTGGGATGTATTTTTTCCACTGGTACTTCTCAGATGTAACATAAGGTCATTAAACATGGAAATAACACCCTCCTCTGCAGTATAGAAATTAGATACTTGAGGGCTTCTGAATGTGCAAATATTTGTATTTCCGCACAGTCAGGTGTGTTTGCCTGCTGCCCTTCAAAGGCAGGAAGTCTGTGTCACTGCAGACTCACAGTGGTGGATTCTTAATGGGGATCCCAACCCAAACTGACAGATGTTGGGTGCAATTTTTTTAACTTGTCAAGAAACATCTTTTTTCCTTTTGCATTTTATTTTTATTAACAAGATACAAGGAACAAAGTGCACTCAGAAGGAGGCATAGAAAACAGTACAGCCACTCCATAGGAAAGAGACATAGGAACATAAGAAAGGTTTAGTGCATTTTTAATTGTGAGTGACACTCCATGCTGAGGCATAATTTTGGGGAGAAATCTGATGAAAGCTGCAAGTTTAATTCAGAGTGGCACCACTGCATTACCTTTACCCAAAATCAAGATCCACAGAAACTGTCTGTATCTATTAATGTTGGAGGAGCAACCTGAATTTTGCCTTCCCAAGACAGATGCACTCCCATAAGGTCATGAGTCACTGTCCCACTCTCTGGCTCATTTCTCTTATTGTAAAACATGATTTACTTCACTTATTCCCACAGGTTTTGTGGCTGTAATGGGGAGTGTAAATCATTATTTTACTACTGCTTTGGCTGGGAAATCAGGCCTGTCTTTCTCACTGTGTGTTCCCTGTTCGTTACACACAGGCAGAACTGAAACCTGAAGAAACCAGAGAGTCCAGTTGCTGGGTGGAAGTTTTGCTGTGGTTCCCAAATACCCTCTTGCTGCTCTTGTTGGCTTAGGCTGTATTTGTAAACATTCACAGGCCCTCTCCTTTGGATTGTTCCTTGGAGCCAGATTTTCTTTTGATGTGGAACAGGATGTGTGTGTTAATTAATTTCTTTTACTCGGGGTAGAAAATGACTGCCAATGTTCTTTGAAGAGTCCTGTGAGCCATCTCTCCCATTGTGTAAACATTCAGGCAATTTTGGTTAAAATGTTTATTTTTAAAAAATGATGCATAAATGTTAAACTGGCTCTTTTACAGTGGAGAGGTTTTACAGGCTCTTTTAAAAATGTCAAAGTCATCTTTAAACAGCTACTGTTAAAAGAGAGGAGGTGAAACCCTGAACCAAGAGGATTCAAAGACAAAAAAAAAGGAAAACCAGTATTTTCTGCTAACAGGTGTTAGTTGAGAGTTTTGTGCTGGTGAAAGTGATGGTGAAATACTCTGGAGACATTGCTTCTGCATCTACTCCTTTGTACTTGTACTGTGGACATTGTTAGTGAAAATACACCCTTCCTGCCTTAGTCCTAATTTTGAAAGGACTTCTGCATGGTGATGACAGGAAAGCACAGGCTCTGTAAACGTTGACTTCCTGAGACTGCCAGGAGGGGCCAGTTCATGCCAATTTTGGCAGTGACATTTGTGCTGTGGAAGTACACTACTTCATGGCTTATAATGGACCAGGAGCTTTGATGATTAAATGTTGCTTGTAATGTCTCCCAGACTCAGAGTAATCTCTCAGGATAAAAAGTTTGAGAATCCCAGTGCTGGATGATTCTGTCATGTTACATATTATAATTCAGCACTCCGATGAGGGCAAGGAGCACAGGGTGTTCCCCATCAAAGCAAAAAACTTTCAAACTGCAAGTTTAACCAAATTAATAATAAACCCCTGTATTTTTTAAAAAGCTTTCTATTCTTTTGTGTTAACATTAAATAACCCCAGTCATGGTTTGATGTTTAATTGGTAGGGTGCTATGATTTGAGAGTTTAAAACTGATCAGTGAATGACATGCTATCAGACACGCACAGTATTTTACCAAACACGACCAGACAGATGCCTTATTCTGAAGAGACTGCAGTTTGAGATTGATCCATCAATGTACTATATGACAGCAAATTCTCCAAGGGAATTATTTGTTTTCTTTGTAATCTCAGGAGTCTGCACACACTTCAGGGTAACTTTGGTATTTAGCACTTTTATTCTGGGACAATAATCTACAATAATCTACATTTAAATCAGGATCTAACAGAAAACTCAATGGAAGAAGTTTAGTATCTCCTCAAGGACTGTGCTATAAATTAAACTGAGATGACAAAATGGCAAAATTGATAGTGTGAGATACATTCATTTATCTTAATTTGAATTGAATTCAAATAGAGCTAGTAATAGCCAAGTGTTTAGATTACTTTGGTTTTAAGAGTTACACTGGAATTTTTCTCAGTGATCATTTTAAAAAACAAAGAAACAAGATTTGTTGCAGCTGGCACTAAATGGAAGTCTTCTCTTTCAGCAGTAGCTACAGATCATATTGACGGATCACTAGAAACCAAACTGCTCATTTCTCATTCCTTTTGGTTATGGGTGAACCCTAGCAATGAGGGAGTTACTTGTTCATGTTCTTCTCAACACTCTGAAAGGCAGCATTCAGCTTTTGTGGCCTGTCCATCCATCATCTTTTTTGCAATATTAGCCTTTCCTTTGACAGGGACCTTATTTTAAAAAGAGGGAGACTCCATTCCAGAATGTGCCATAAGCTTTTAGTATTCATTCAGTAATCAATACATTCAGTATGGTTTACGTAGAATTCTATACAGTATTTTAAGTTGGTGGAGATATCTGGGATATAGGGAGAAATCTGTATTAATCCTTTATGTAACAGTCATTGAGTCATGCCATCTTGTTTAAACAAACAGTGTGAATCTTAAAATAGCCCCTGAACATTCCAGTGCGATGGCCATATTCAAATGAATGTTCAAGATGTTTCCCCACTATCGTATACCCACAGAGTAACCCTTCAGTGACAGCAGAGCTGCCTGGAGTCTCTAGTAAGCTAAACTGGGCACTGGCCATATGGATCTGTTCACTTCCTCTGGGGAAGTAGGAAAATCTGTTCCTCTGTCATCCATTCACCAAGGGAGGCAACAGAAATTAAATGTTTTGAGGCTAACCCCATCTGAGAGTGATTTTAGCATACCAGTTACTGTTACTGGATAGTTATTAAAGGAGCTTGTGGAACATGACCTTGTTGCCATACAAGTGGTAGGAAACCCTGCTCTTCACCTGATTAAAAATTGACATTGGCCAGTTTCAAGAAGATAGAAGTCAAAACTTGGTTTTTTTAATGCATTATTATTAATATTCTTAGAGATACAGAACTAGAGGAAGTTCTTATTGCTCACATTATTTGTCCGATTTCCATAATTCTTTCTGTTTTCTATAGGGTCTTATGGATTAATTTCAAAGGATAATTTACATATGATAAAAGCATACATTTTGTAAAACTGATCAGTTAAGAGAAAAGCCAGTAGACATTGCAGCTCAGCATTCAAAAATTGTTTAGTGATGCCTCTCTACCGAAAAAAGTTTCCAAGAGGAATCTGGAAAGGTGAGTCTTATGGAGCTCACTCAGTTTCTAACCTAGAGCTTGTGCTAGTATTGAAGGGACTTGGATTTTCATGAGACTAGAAACATAAAATCAGGCTACAATAGCCCCTTCTCTGTTGTTCTCAGCTTTTCCAGACTATTCATTTATTGGCTATTATCTTGCACTAGGGTTTGCCTGTATCATATGTAGTGGTGCAGGAATCCAGAACAACTTGTGAAAACAGTCAATAAACCTGATATTGATCTCTTATTAAGGTAGGATAGGGCTCTAGAGAAAAGATAGTGTGGAGTGAGCTTTTGGCAGTTAAATATGCTGAATGTGGACCAAATGCTTCCCTTTCCTAATTGAGGACCTGGCCCGTGCTTCTGAAATCCAAAACTGCAACCTCTTCAAGCTGAGAGGAAAACACCTTGTATCTAGGTGACTTGGAAAAATCCCAGTGAAAGGCATGTGCCCCCATGGCTCACTAGAGGGGCTGGGGAAACAGGCAGGCTGCCAGCAGGTACCCAGAGCCTGCCTGGAGGCACCCAAGGACTGAGACCCTGCCACAGCTGCCCTCTCCTGGGTCTGAGTTCCTGGGGTACAGACCCACAGCACTGAAGAGCAGAGATGTACAGAACAGGGCTGGCTGCTTGGTCACACTACCTACTGACCCTGTCTCGTAACAGTAGAAAGCACTCAGAGACATTAAAATAGAACAAATTTGCAATGAGATCAGGTTATATGTTTTATGAGCCATATAATTAACATGCGACACTCAGAGCCATGGGATATTATTGACTTAAATAGCTTAGTAACTATCAAAAAGGATTAGGCGTTGACATGAAACAGAATAGCATGTGCACTGACACAAGCTAGGATCAAAATTACAGGGGCTACCAATCCTGGTGCTTCAGGGCACATTTTGATCATCAGCTTGGGGTCAGGAGGAAAGCCTCTCTCTAATCAAGAAGCATGCAATATGCACATGGGTCATAGTTACACGGATTTCTTTATTGGCCTGCTTTGATTCCTTTCCCTTTTTCTTCTCTGTCTTCCTTTCATACCCTTCTCTTCCCCCTCCTGTACATTTATCATCTGGAATAGGTCACTACTGAAGACAAGACACTAAACTAGATGGATGGCTGAATAGTCCCTACTAATAGGGTAATTTAATATTTGCTTCTCTCCAGAACTCTATCGTTTATTTCAAATATAAATTTTATATTCATTCACTAAAAAGTTCTTCTCTTTCCAATCTTCTTTCTATGCATGCTACTTTTTATCAGCCTTACTTATAAATCCTCAGAGGTAGCAAATGAATATCAGTTTGGGAGAAAGAACAACCAGGCACATTAAAGAAAATTGATTTTCTTGGTAGATGCCCAACAGTGGCATCAGTAAAAAAAAAAAATTGAGATTTTGTATAGCCAACATGAATAATCATGTGTGAAAATAAGGGGGCTTTCTTCTGTGAACATGAACTTTCTTCTGTGAGTCCATGAACAGTAATGATAAAATGATGCTTCATTTAGGTAACTCTTTGCATATTTCTTTGCAGATTCAAAAGCAACATAATAGTTAAGAATTTCAAAACTTTCCCTTACTTGCAAAAAAACCTCTCATTTTAAGATGATGGAATATTTCAAGCAATTTTAGATGTTTGGATGTTTTGTTTTGCATTTTCATTTGCTGAAATGATAGGTAAGAGATAAGACCTACCTGGAGCTACCCACTTTAAAGAGGCAGGCTGGAGAGCAGAAGCATAGAGAGGAAAATTGGCTGATTCTTTGTGGGACCCCAAGTTAATAGCAGAAACCCAGAAAATTCTGTTTGAAAAATACGCCTACTCATTTTCTTTACTGCATGTTTCTTTTTTTGGTACTTGCTTTCAGCCTCCCAGTCTGATTTCTAACTCCACCCATTCTTACCCTTCCCAAGTCCTTTACTTTTGCTAACATCCTTTCTTCCTATCTGGCACTAGCCAACACTGCTCCACCCAGCACACTGATACATGCTACCCTTGGGCTTGCTCAACCTTGCTGGAAAGCTGCTATCTATCATACATATTATCCAGCATCCTTCCCATTTTCCACAGTGGTTTGAATCCCAGTTAGTTTCTGTGAAATATTTTTTTAGTCCTTCACTCTGCTTCCCTAAAGACCAACGCTTTTGTGTTATTGCCTTCCCACAGACATTCTTCAACATACCAAAGCTGACCTTAGGCTCCATGGACAGATGGGGCCTGATCCGAAGTCCATTAACATCAGAGGAAATGTCCATTTACGCCCATGGGCTTTGCATTAAATCCTTTGCATTTTACTTACTTTCTTTAGTGACTCTTACTCAGCTGCAGTTATTAAAATCAGATTATTACTTCACAGATCCCTGACAGTTCAGAGTACTGTATAAGGCAAACTGTGCTACTTCAAAGATAGAGACCAAAACTGCTACTCTGCTAATGTGAAATCTGCAGCTGGCTAGTACTAAAAGCAAAGCATTACTTCCAGATTTCAATCCTGCATATAAATCAGGTCAGAGTCTCACTTACTGCTCATTAGCTGAATCTCCCATTACTAGTGCACAGGCTCTCAAAACCATTTCTTACTGTTATTTTCTGGTCCCTGCAACATTATTGTGACTAAGCACCATCCAGATTCACCTCTGTTTGCAGTTTTGCTCTCAGTACAAGTAGACTAGAATGTCAGCCAGAACATCAATATTTCTTTCTGTTGACACAATACTCTCTTATCCATATTGCCACCCCTCCTCCTGCTTCATTTTGTCTACATTCCTTTTAAAAACTCTACTCCCATCATTTAGTCTCCCACTCAGTACTTGGTTTAATCAAGTCTGTCACTCAATTTATATCCCACTTCTCACTTAACACAAGTTTCTCAGTTAGCAATCTGTTTCTGTAGCACTTGCTATGCAGAACACATGGTTAGCTTTTCTTTACACACTTGCTCCTCTGTTCCCTTTCTGATTTCCAGACTTCACTTTTCCTTGTAGTACTTGAGAAATGTCCTCTTCTGTCTCCCTTTTTATGTTCCTCCTGTATTTTTATCAGACCACTGCTATCAGAGCTTCTTAAATATCTTTTGTCTTTCGCTTTGTCTAGAGCACAGAACACTCCTTGAGTCCTGTTAAAACAGTTTTCAACTGCAGAATAGCTCTCAGTTTGATACATAGCTTTAGGTAAACCTCTCCTGTTGCTGTACTTTTTGGTCATGGCTCAGCCACCTTTCTCCGAATTGAAGTTAGATTCACTCCTTCTTGGCTGCTTATTCACTACAGCATGCTAAAATTTGGTCCTAATCCTCCACTCTCAGTTTTGTGTTGTTGGAGCAGAGCCCTGTTCCAGTTGCTCTGTACATTTTAACATTGGGGAATGGGTTGTCTATTTCCTGATGACATCGCCTAGTGCAACCACAGCACAAACTTAACAGCTCACTTTTCCTGCACAAAGGACATCTAATGTCATTTTGGGTGGTGGAAATGCAGTGCAGGTTGTGTATCAGCAACACTGCCCATCTCCCACTTGAATTTCATGTTATCAGCTAATTGCCTTGGTAAGGACCATGGGTTGTCAAACTGCTTTCCTCCTTGGCTGCAACTGTTCTGTTAAAGAAACTGGTGAACCACCAAATGGGGCTGTTGGAAGAGTTTTATCTTGGCAGGAGCCTGATCAACTGATACTTGTTGGATAGATCATTTGTTGGTTCTCTGAATTATACAGCTGTGTCAGCAGGTTTCCAGGTTTAAATGCTGGCATGGTCTAAGACGCAGAATGCTGTTGTTTCATAATCACCTTCTAGAGGTATTGCTTTGTTGTAATGCTACTGTTATCTTGTCCTACTTTTGCTATCTACTTTCTGCATAGGAGGAGGGAATTTTTGCCCATTGCATCACTTCGGTGTAGTCTTTGCAGCACTGGGCAGGCTGCATTTAACCTGGAGACAGGGAGCAGGGGGGTATATGCAGGTGGCTGCTGTCACTGCTTTTCATATGATATGATTGAATATGATGATTGAATAACATGATGATTTCATAGTCCAGACACGGCGCAGAAATATATGGTACTTATAATGTAGTCTTAATTTTTCAGATCAGTCTAATGCTACTCCTGGCTTATGGTACACTCATCTGTCTCTCTGAATGTTCTTAACACAGCTTGCACTCCCAGTCACGCAGGAGAGGCCAGTGCAGCTCTTCCCTCTCTGGCTGGATCAGTGACTGCCCTATATAAATCTGCATATTAAGCAGATTTGGCAATTGTTCAGACAGAGACAGACTCACTTAACTAAAAGGAGAAAACAAACTTGCTTATGAAGGCACTGCAGCACTCTCAGACGCTCTGCTAGGAGAGACAGCACAGAGGCTGGTTTGTTTTCTTTTGTAGTTGAGAGACTGATGATTTCTGTTTGTCTTCTGCGTCCAAGTTCCATCACCATAAAGCACGCGTGTGTGCGAATGCCGGTTCTCACTCTCTAACAGTTTCAAGCAATTTCGCGTGTTACCGCTTTACCTCTGCACCAGATGGTTAATTTCCTCGGGGACTTCCACAGGCGTCCCCAAGGTCGGGCAGCCTGACAGCGCTCGGGAGCGCATTGGGCCCAACTTTGAGGTGGATCCGCAGAAGGGCTTGCGGCCCCGCTTCCCCCGGTGGCGGGCGGCACGCAGCGGGCCGGGCTCCCTGCGCTGTGCGCCGGGCTCAGCTTGCGGTCGGGACGGGCGGCGGCGGCCGACAGCTGCCGCTCCCTCCCCGCGCACGGAGCGGCCGGAGCGAGCCGGGCGGTTGCTGCCGACGGGCCGCGACACGCGGGGGCCGGGTGGCCCGGTGTTAGCCCCGCTGACGTGCGCCCGGGGGAGGGCGGCGGCGGCGGCTCCCTCTTCCCTTCCCGCCCGCCGCACGCAGGAAGCTTATCCGGCCGCGGCTGGCCCGGCGCCCCTCGCGCGGGGAATCAAGAGAAACACCCGCGGTGCCCCGGCCGGGCTCTGCTCCGGGTCGCCGGCGGAGCGCGAGGGGAGGGGGCGCGCCCGCCGCAGTCCGCCCGCCCTTGGCGCGGGGCGGGGGCGCTCACTGCAGTGCCCGCTCCGCGCCCGCGCCAGGGGGAGCGGCCGCGCCCCGGCTGCAGCCCCCGGCGGGCGACGGCGCTGCGGGCGCCCCGGGAGCGCCCCCGGCGGCCACACCCCGCGGCGGGCCGGGGCCGGCGGAGGGAGGGGGCCGGCGCGGGGTGTCTCCGAGCCAGTTCTCGCGGTGCTGGCCAGGCTCAGCCTCCTTCCCCTCCCCGGCGAGCGGTGACTGTGCACGGCGGAGCGGGGAGCGCCGAGCCGGGCGCCGGGGGAGCCCGCGCCGCCCCGCCGAGCCAGGAGGAAGGCCGCCGAACAGCGCGCCCGCCCGGCCCGTCCCCGCCGCCCTGCCCCATGCCCCAGCGACGCTGAGCCTCCCGCAGCCCGAACATGGCCACCACGGCAACGTGCACCCGCTTCACCGACGAGTACCAGCTCTACGAGGAGCTCGGCAAGTACGGAGCCTGCTGCGCGCCCCGCGCCGCGCCCTGCCGCCCGCCCCGGCCCCGGGACCCGCCGGCGCTGCCGGAGCACTGTGCCGGCGACCCGGCTCTCCCGGCAGCCGCAGGAGGATTAGCTGTCGCGCTGTAATCCTGTTCTCCAGCCCTCCGTCCACCCCAGCGGTACAGCCGCCGGAGGGAAAGGTGTTCCTGCCCTCCCGGGTCGCCCCGCCGCAGCGGGTGTCCCTGCAGCCCGTCTCGGGCTGCGCGCTCCTGTTGCACCCCGAGATTTCCTCTCTTCCCTCCTTTCCTTCCTCAGGACCTGGCTGCCCCGTCCTCCTTCCCGCACCGTCTCTCAGCTGCACGTTGCCGTTCTCTGCAGCCGGGACGTTTCTGCGCTGGGACGCGGCACTGTTACCGCCACTCCGCGATGCTTCAGTCCCCACTTCCTTGTCCCTGTGAAAGGACCAGGTGCTGCTGCACCGCGCTTCTCCTCCCTCCCCGCTTCCTCGCGTCTTCCCTCCCTCTCTCCGCACTTGTCTCCGCATTGGCAGACTTGCTGCTGCACCCTAGGACAGGGCTTTGCAGGGGAGCGCAGTTGGGCAGGAAAGCGGCGCAGAAAGGGCCAGGGTAGGATTGTGGGGACGGTGCTTTCGTGGGTTCTGCTGCTGGCTCTCTCCCTTCCTGCACCAGCTGCTGGGCTCTGCTGCATCTCTTCTGTCCAGCCCGGTGTCCCTGTCGCTCCCCACACTGCTGCAGCTGTGTGTCACCAAGGCCGGGCCCCAGTGCTGGTGCTCACCTTGATGCTCATTGGTTTGTATGTAGAGGTTGAGGAAGGGGATAAAAAGGCAGGACTCCGCAGTATTGGAAGGATTCAAGCTATTTTAGGCTCTCTGTAGGACTAACTGTATGTGGGGCCCTTGTGCAGTTTCTGTTCCCCTCTCTTATTTGTTCCTAGACACGGGTTTTCATTCCTGATCTGAAGGACTTGGAATTTTCTGCTCATTTTCTCATATTTGTCTTTTCCACTTTCAGATCTTTCTGGTAAAGCTAGTTGTTTTTTACCCACCATGGTTTTTTTGTAGTTTTTTCAAAATAAAGGGCTGTTTCCAAGTGCTAATTGTACAGTCTTGTAGATTTTCAGTCTCTATCTTTTCACCTTGGTCTCTGTTGTAGTCACTCTTTTGCCTCACAGAAATCCTTCTTCCCTCTCTCTCAGACCTCTTCTCCGAGAGTAATTCTCTTTGGAATAGTTATAATAATATCAATAGTTTCAGCTTGTGAAAATGTACAAAGCCTTGTAGTTTTCTACTCACTTCATTAATAGGTGCATGCTTATCCCCACTTTGCAGGTGGGTTGAGGGATACAAGAGAGCTAGTAACTTCTGCAAAGTATTGCAGTGATTTTGTGACTGAGGTTGCACTTGAGCATGGGAGACACGAGTCCTGGTTTTGTGCTGTGACTGCCGGGGGTGCTGTCTCTGTCATGGACTTAGCAGCTAGTGTTTGCAGCGCCTTTTGGAGCTGTTTGTCTCCTGTGTATCAATCTCTTCCTGCCCTGTTTCTGTGCCTGTGTGGTCTCACTCCCCACACAGTGTGCTCTTCTTACTGTGCTGACTGTGAGGAGTCTTCAGGAGCCTTCAGGACGCTTGAATGCCATATAGACTTAAGTGTTTTACAGATCAGACAGCATGCATTGTTCACAGATTCTCAGGTGTTGTGTCCCTCCTCTGTATGTCTTCTTGCCCTGTCCTTAATCTGGTCTACTCTGGGGACAGGAATTGTTGCTATTATACTCTCATTTTCAGTTTCATAGCACCTACCCTCTTTATTTTTCTTCCAGGGGAGCCTTCTCCGTGGTCCGCAGATGTGTAAAGAAAAATTCTTCACAGGAATATGCTGCAAAAATCATCAACACCAAAAAACTGTCAGCCAGAGGTTAGTGTCTCTATCTACCTTTTTTCCCTGTATTAGTAGAAAAATATTTCACTGGAGTTGGCGATAATAAATTTAAGGGATCTGGAGTTGCTTGTTTCCATCATTATTTAGGCACTTCAAAATAATTCAGTTGTGTGGCAAAGAGGAGACAGAAGGAAGAAGGTAGTGTGGGATGATAGAAAAATTCTTGTGTCTGGAAATGGATACTCTGTATAGTGATGTTGTCTTTTTTCTTCTTGAGATCTTTCTTCTTCAAGCTGAGCTAAAGGTAGATTCATCTATGTGTGTGTATGTACCAATCACTCATAATAAAGAGAAATGTTGCAGACTTATTTTGCTGAATGTCTTTTTTACCTAGGAGATCTGTCTTACCAGAACAGATGTGATTATTTTTTTGAAAGATAGATGCTATATGCCTTGCTCCTTTCACGCTGTAGTTAAAGGTGGTGTGTTTGGAAGCTAAAAAGTCTGCCTTCAAAGGCAGAAATAGGTTGGAGGTGAAATCTTGCTTATTTTACTTCTCAGCTTATTAGAACAAGGGACTTGTGCTTTCATTACTTCTGGAGACTTAGAAAACCTTAAACTAGACTGTAGTGTTATAGAAAGAGGAAAAATTTAACTATTCCAAGCTGTTAGTCTTGTGCCTTTCAGGGACATACGTATGCATAAAGGGTAGTAGACCATACAATATGAAGCAAATGTGCATCTTCTAGGAAATCACTTCAGGGATTAATGTTGCTCTGTGAGTGGAGTGGATGAGGGGACAATGATGGAAACTGAACTGCAATGAAAGATGCTGGAAATAGGGTGTGCAACAAGTTGAGGTGCCAGAGGCAGCTCTTTCTAGAAAAGGTGGACAAGAAGAGTTGCGAGTCTTTAGAGGCCTTTCAGATTTGACAAAATTAACGTGTGATGCCCTTGACTATCTTGCTAGTTGAGTAGAGGGCTTAGTGGGGGGTGGCTGAGAAATGGAAGAGAAATTTGTAAGGAGAAAGCAGATGATCTTGAGAAATGATTTAGAAGTGAATAATGTTCCCCCTAATCCTTACAAAAAAGAAAACTAGAATATGTATTCTCCTTTTTGCCAGAATATGAAATGTGATGATAAGAACAGAAGACAGCTTGAAGAATAGTGAAAAATTTCCATTTACTGTAGTTTGTATGGTTGGTGTTAAGAAGTGTGTCAGTGGTTGTGTGCTGTGAAGCAGTGATTTTTCTCTTCTCTTTTTCAGTGTTTGGTTTGGTTTTTTTTTCCTTCTGGAAGCAAGCATATGTGCTAAGGTGTTTAGTTTTTAGCCTGAGTGAGGTCGTTTTGGGAGCCAGCCAGTGGAGCCCTGGATTGTTAATGAGGTGGCTGCAGATCTTTTGAGAATCAGTGTCCCCTCAATGGTCACGTGACAGTCCTGCTGATGTAGGTGGGATATCCAATCTCTTGAGTTCAAAATTAGTCCAACTTAATATGGGAGAGGGTTGAAGAGTGGTTTTGCTTTGCTGACAGCCATCAATGCTGTGTTTGCTCCTCAGACTTCATCCTGTAGTGAGGACTAAAGCTCAGGAGGATGTTTTCTCAGATGTTAGTGGACACCAGGCTGCTTGAAGAAGGGAGGGGACATCTCCATAAACTGTTCATGAGGGTTAAACCATTATCCTACTAAGGACAGGGTATTGAAGTTAACTCTGGAGATAAGAAAAATGGGAAAAAATGCAGGCTGAATGTAGTTGAAAATTCAAAAATATATTAGCTGAAGTCCAAAACTCTCAGAAAAAACTGACTGAGTCAGTTTTAAAGTATTTGGTCATTTCATGAATGACAGAGGGAGAAATGTATAGATTCTAATTGTTTTTCGTAGTGAGGTGATGACAGTTTAATGATACAACAAGTAGAAAAAGTAAGTATGGGTGAATATAGGCCATATTTTGATCTATACTTACTATTTAGATTTCATACCTTTTTATAAATAAAATACATTGAGACTGCTAGCCTGGTCCTCAGTTACTTAACTCAAGGCAGCTGGCAATGATATGCTTAAAAATGTATCAGGTAGGGTAAGTGTGAGGAGAACCAAGAAACAAAATGTGTGTTTCTGCTACACAGAAGAGTTTCAGCTACAAGGGACTGATCAGGTTGTGTTGAAGTTTTAACTGAGAACTGAGGAATCTCTGAAAAGTGGATGGTGACTTCAGCTGAATATATAGGTTCCTCAGTTATTCCAGCTGTGTTTGCTGAGAGCTGAAGTACAAAAAGTACATATAGTAAAAGACTTGAGTATTTTGATAGGAAGTTAGTGAATTCACCTTGGAATAGGTCTTTAAAGCATTGAAGGAAAAATGTGTGCTATTTAGGCATTGCAGCTGTAAGTCAGTGATTAGGGAGATTCAATTCAGCAACCTGGAAATGAAAGTCTTGGGAAAAGGCGTTTTAGAAAGCTGTCTCCCTGAGGAGCAGAATTGTGGTGTTAATTCTGCAGCATCCTGGCTATGTGTTGCCTGATGTGTCCTTTCCCCAAGTTGGCACTTCTCCTTGGGCTGTCTGTGTCTCTGCCCATCAGTACCTCTGTCCAGGGCTCTCCTGTGCACCCAGCTGCACGCTGTCCATTGTGCAGGGTAACCCACCCTGCTGACCTGCCTCCCACACTGCTGCTTTTCTTCTAGGCATGGTCACAGAGCCAGAATATTCCCTTATGTGGAGACAGCCAGCCCCTCTCCAATTTAAGCATAGCTACATTTAACATTTTTTACTATCTCTAGCAGAATTTGAACCTGTATGGACACCTGATGCAGTAACTGCTACTTCAAGAGTCAGCATCTTATTGCTGCTGCAAAGGATAGCCCATTGCTGCTTCACAGAAATTTTGCCTGCTGTAGTGCTTTCCTTGATTCTCTTCAAGGCAATGATAACAGTCTTGCTCTCCTCCTGCAGTACTTGTTACCTTCATTTATCAAGACTTGTGATGATGAAATACTGGATAGCTAACTGGGAAGTGCTGAAAAGCTTAGTGTACAGGGCTGAAAAAGAGGAAGAGGAATGCTTCAGGCTTCTCTGTGAAAGCAAGGAGGATGGATAGGGTACTGGTCCTAGCAGTTTCAGTCTAGTAAACTTCATCTTTCATAAAATACCAAGTCAGCTGTTGAGAGGAGAGTCTCTTTTTTATATTGTCTGTGATTTTTGGATGCTTGTTCTCTGTTTTTATAAGTTTTGTCAGTAAGAGCTGGTCTAAATTAAAATTCATATTTTGGCTTTAGTGAAGTATTTGCTATTTTTCATGTTGTGTTGATGCTTAAGACTGCCCAGTGAAGACCGTGCCAAGAAGTTTAATGTTAAATAGGGTCCAAATGCTTGTGGAAAGGAAGAAGAAACAGACTTCACCTTAGTCAGCATTCAGCTGACATATAAGAGCAGTGGTTATTACACATGGAAGAAATACAATGCTTCAATCTCTGAAATTCCCATGGGATTGAATGCACAGACTTTTACCAGTGCTACGGATAGAGGGAAGTAATAACTGTAATTTTTTGAAAGTTGTCTTGTGGCTTTCACCAGAATATTTTTGAACATGAAAATTCATAGCAAGTAGTGCTACAGTGAAGTTCAAATAAAGTAAAATTACTTGCAGTGATCAAAAGATCAAGAGAGAAGCAGCAGCTTTAGTAGCAGTAGGGAGATATCCACAATTTGACATGCCAGCATATACTTCAAGAGAGAGTCTGGCTTTGGAAAGAGGTAGGCAGAGCTTTAGGATTGATCATTTTTGGGATGTTTTTTTTACCAAATAGTATTTAGTGATCCTGCCGCTATCTGTAGTATTTCTGCCCTTTTTTTAGATGCAGAAGGAAAAATATCTATTACATCTATTGTTAAATTTAATATTCTCTGGCAAATCTGTGTCTTTTAACTCTTGCAAGTGACATCTCTTGATGAAAGAATTAAAAACAGCTGTCTTGTTAGTCCACTGTGCTGTCTTTCTGTGGCTTTGCTTTTGACTCTGAAATGAAAGTGGCTTCTCTCCCTGCTTTTCATCTTTCCAAATTTATAAACCAGATATAAATTTGTAGCCTACCGAGTTATTTTGTTGTTGTTCCTGTAGGAGATTATGTGGATTGTGGGAGGAGCAGGGAATTACTTCTGTGTATGAAACCCCCAACAGGAAAAAAACACTCTTTATATTCCAACTCTGCTTTTTTCCCCACACAACTATTGTTCTGGCTTTTGATTCTGTAGTGCTTGCTGATTTAAACTTTTCAATATGCTTTGTTGGAAGTGTCAGCAGGAGTTTCCCTGGGCACTAAAATGTTGAGCTTGAATGCTGCAGAGGAAGTTTTGCAGCATCAGTTCCTGACATCTCTCTTGCTCTGTTCTGTACGTGTTCGTAGCTGCTGCGTGCATGAGGACTGCCTTGTCTGCTCTTGAGGCTGCCAGCTTTTGAGTCAGTGGGGCACACTGCTGGAGTTGGCTGTGTGCAGGCTGCACTGCAGCAGGGCCACTGGCTCTGCGAGGGCAGGCACAGCACCCTGTCACAGGGGCTCAAGAGCAAAGCCAGACTCGCGTAGAGATGTCCTGAGATAGGTGTCCTCTGTGTGCCCCTGTGTTTGCAGGTTGAGGACAAATGTCCTTTCTTGCAGAGGGTGGCAAATCAAACCGTGTCTGCTTGGCCATACTTGCTGAGCAGCCAAATCACGTCCAGTCATTTGGTTTGGGAGAGAAGCTCCCTTCCTGCAGCATGGGCTGAGTGAAGAACTTCCCTGTGCCCCAGCTCCACCCCGTGCCTCCCCTTTGCTGCCTGCAGAACTCTGAGAGATGCTGTGATTAGGGAGTGTGTCAAGCAGAGCAGCTGCAGTGGGTTGGAAGTTTTCTGGAGGTTTCTGCACACATGGAGGGAAGCAGGGAGCAGAGCAGAGTGCAGTACACTCCCCAGAGCAGTGCATGAGGCTGGGAGCTGCCTGGTGGAGCGACTGTAAGAGGCTGGGTGCTGCTGGATGGGGGCTGCAGGGGAGGAGTCAGTCGGTGGAGTGGGTAACAAGTGGCTGAACTCTTCATTCTGCACCACAGCACACGGGTGCAGCAGGGACTGGTGGTGAGGCTGCTGAGCTGATGTCAGAAGCAGCAGCCTTCTACCTCACATCAGCAGCCTGCCTCCCCCTCTTCTTCCTACCTGCCTCTGCTTGCATTCCCCTGCATAGGGGAAGAGGGGTTCAAATAGTATATATACATATACACCAGTAGGGGAAATTTCATTGGAAGAGGTGTTTGAAGAAGAGGAGGGCTTCTGCCAAAGAAGAGACCCTGATCCTGACCTTGGAGGAGAGGTTGGAGCTGGGAACTTAGTGGGGGGCTGCTGAGGATGGGCTTGGCTTTTTGCCTGCCCCAATGTATCAGTACAGGCAGGAAAATGCCCTGGTGTGAGAGCCAGCAGAGATTGTTGGGGTGGTGAGTGTTGGAAGCCTTGCTTTAGTGTGGCTCACTATGGCCAGAAGCTGGCTTCTTCCCACTGTGGATGTTAGTGATGGTTGGGGTTACCCCAGGTTGCCTCTCAGTTTACGCTGTATATTTTATAAAGGAGCTGGAACAGAGCAGACAGGATTTCAGCTTGTGTCTGTCTTCTCAGTGGTCACATTGAGTATTAAATTTCCGGCATTAACAATGAGGAGGGGGGGGGAAGTGGGCACACAGATTGGGCAGGAATTCCTACTGCCTCTGCACGAGGTTAGAGAAAGGAGCTTGGTGAGAGAGTCGGGTTTCTTGTTTTCCCAATATAAACTGGATTTGTGTATGGCAGAAATGTGATTAGGCTAACTCCTGCACGTGTCCCGAAGCCCTTGGCTCTGCAGCATTTACTCTGATCAGCCAGCCATGGCTGAAGTATTTGTAGGTGTCCCTATGGTGAAGAGCAGTGTGTTGAGCAGCCTGTAGGTATTTGGGGCAAGGACAGCTACTTCAATTTCTTGTAAGAAGGATCCAGTGAAAAAACTATTTACTTTTTTTTGTTGGTTTTGCAGTGTAGCACAGAGATTTCAAAATTTAATCTTTCTCTAGACAGTAGCAAAGTCATCACTGCTGAGGAAGATTCATCTGTGGATCATAAAGGAATTTTTAAAGGGTGCCCAGTGCCCTCCTCCCTAACAATGGGTTAGTACCACTGTTTCACTGTTTTAAGAGAGGACTATGCCAATATTTTTGTTCCTTTCCACGCCCTGCAAGTATTCTAGTTGTTCTGGCCCTCCAGATTGGGTGAAGACAGTTTTTAAAAGGGAAGCATGCTAATGCAAAAATTTTTCTCCATTGTGCAGTCTGTGAGCACAATGAAGGTATCACCCCCCACTTTTTCTGACCTGTTTTGATATTTCAGGTTTTGTTTTTGTTTTCTCTGTTCTTGAAATCTCCCAATCTCTACCAACATTACAGATGTAAAAAAACCCCTACATTCATTTGCCAGTGTTTGACTATGAAGTGAGCTATTGCTGTTGGCTTAGTTGGGTAAAGAGGTGAATATTGCTTGGCACCAGGGTCACCAGCAGAGGAAAGAAGCCTTGAATGCTGTAAAAAAGAAATGTGGAGTATCTCACATCACTGTGTGTTTGCCTACAACTGAAGTGATGTCAGTGCTCAGAGTAGTTATCTTCTAGAAAACAGAGGTGCACTGATTTTTGATGGGCAAATGCATCCATAGAATTTTGAGTTTCTCACTAGATGTTCTGGGATTTTTTAATTTTTTTTTTTTTTTGGTGTGTGTGGAGGAAATGTGACTTCAACTACTGTAGTTGCTGCTGATCCTCACAACAATAAGCTTAATGCTTCAAAAACTGGGGCCCTATGAATTAGGCTGACATCATGTTCCTTTTTATACCTTATTAAATTTAAATACCACTTTATACTTTGGTAACATCTCCCCACACATTCTGGTATTGCTGCCTGCATGATTTTTGGAGAATAGTTGCAGAACACCTCTGAAGAAATGGGCTGGCAGTATCTTAGAAGTAAGCTTTCTGAACACTGAGGGCAGCCAAAGATAAGTGGGGCATGGATTTAACTTTCTGCCAAAACTGAGCTGTTAGATTTTGAATTCCTTGTAGCTTTTTTTACCTTTTACTCTCCTGCCTTTCTTTCCTTTTAAATTTTGAGTTTGTTTTGAAAGTTTGTTTCTCATGGATCAGTTACTTTAACCCTTAATTATATTAATTTATAATGTTTTGGTTGAAAATAGCCTTTTGGTAATGCTGCTTTGCTTTCCTTCCCTCTCAGAGAATATTGCACAATTTCTGTTGCAGTTTAGATGAGCAGACTGAGAAGTTGATTGTTAGTGTAAGCAGCTAATTACTGATGTCTGAGACTAGTACAGAGATGCCAGGAGAGCTGGTTAATGCTGTACCTTGCTTTTTTATGATGGAATCAGGAGAGGAGGAGATGACTCTGGTGTTACTCCTGGTGTCAGGATCTGTCTCGCTCTGCTCCTGGCAGAGTCAGAGGGAGAATTCCCCATCTCTGAGATGTGAGTTGAGTAAATGCAGTGACCTTTCAGAGAATGTGTGTGTGCATATAACTTTCGTGTTATGTTCCTGAGAGCAGGAGTTACATATCTCTCTGGTGACCCCCTGTCCTGCTGCTCCTGTGCAAAGTTCCCATCCTGAGTTAGCTGCTGTCCAAGCATCCACAGCCATGAGCCCTTGTTTTGCCTGTGGCTGGAGTATGTTTACCCATGACACTGGGACAAGTCCAAGTTAGTGTGGTGCTTCAGAGAAGACTGCTAGTTAATCTTTTCTCTTTGCTAGAAGCCACAGGTGATTTCACTGTTAAACACAAAACTTTTCTTTCTCAGGCAGCAAAGGTACCATCTCTTTTGGCAGTACTATTGTTTGTGTGATTTTGTCAGAGTCCCAAAAATGGACCTGACAATTGTCTCAGTAGGCATTGTGGGAATGAAGACACAGTTCATTTTAAAGAACAACAAATGCCATGTAAACTTATCTCTAAGGAAGGAATATGCTTGTGAAGATGAGCCTGGGAGCGGCCACAGCTCTTAGTGGGCCTAGGAGCCAAAGGCTAAATGGCAGATCAGGCAGGGAGTGGCAGCCTGCTGGCTGTGGCAGAGCTGATGGGTTATCTCTGGGGGCTGTTGCCATGATGACAGTGGCAAACAGGGACTGAAAAAATTACCAGATGCAAGTGAGCCAAGGATTAAACTTTCTCATAGGGGAGGAGGGTAGGTGATGATGTATTAACAAAGGGCAGTATCCTAGTGAGAAATACCAGGCTCACTCTCCTATAGCTACTGCAATGGCAGGGGGGGAATGCAGACTGGCATTCCTCCTCCAGCCTAAACTCTGAGCAACACTGCTCTGACAGATTTCCTCTTCGAAGAGCGGGTGAATGCATCCTGCTTTCATGTGTAAGTCACTGGGATTTGCATTGCTTTGGCAGGCAGGAAAGTAAGAAGTGGGAAAAGATGGTCTCTCTTTTTTACTCTTTTTCTATTCCCTATACCTACAAGTAACTTCAGATCTTTACTTTGTGCTTAGAGATTTTCTGCACTAGGGTTCATGCAAATCAAATGTCAGTGTTGGCTGCAGGTTGCAGGCTATGGTTCTGCATGGTTCTGACCAGCCTCCACTACTGTCATCAATAGCACAAGACTGTTGTCATTGAAAATGTCTGATGCAAAACCATGTCAGCGCTACTGGAGCTAGTAGTGGTCTTGACCCTGCATATGCTTTTGTCTCCTTCCCAGAGCTGGGGCAGTGTCCTTGCATATCAGAGTTGATAGCATGGTGGGCCTGCAGTGCATGAGAGATGCTAAGCTTGGCAGTTTTCCCTCCTCTGAAGTCTGAGAAAGCCCTATTGCTACCTGTGCTGCAGCCTGCTTCGGGGAGGTTGACCATGATAAGGGCTGGTTCTAGGGGAATTAGTGATTTGCAGCTGGCTGGGGAGCATGGAGCTGGTGAGGGGGATCTCTGTACTCAGTGCCCAAAATCTCAGTGCTCCATAGCAAAAAGTGGTATCACTTGGTTGTTTGCAGTACTGCAAATTATCACAGCACCTTCTTGCAGACAGCTTCAGGAAAGACCTACCTGATTGTGCCTGGTAAACTTCTGAGCAGCAATATACTAATATAAAGTGTTTGTCTGAAGGCTTAGTAAGATAGAATTGTGGTAATAAAAACTAGATTCCTTCTAGAAGGGCTTCTTCAACTGAAAACATTTATTTATTGAGACCCTAATATCTATGGAAATTATTGATATAGGTTTTTCCCACCAGGCCAAATCCCAGTGGACTTCTTATGCTCCTGTGAATACATGCCATATGTGAGAACAAGCATTTTAAGCCTCCAAAGCCAGTTCCTGAAAGCCTATGTAAAGGATTCTGTCCTTTCCTTTACTTCTGCTCTTCTTCAAGGCACCTGAGTTAGGTGGTGTAGGCTGCAGTTTGTCTTTGGAGTAACTCAGTGTTTGGACAGGCTTTATTTTCAGCAGTTACTGTGTCATCTCTGATAAGTCAGCTGGTGTAGACTGTGGTAAGTGATAGCTGTGAAGACAGAAATGTCATTTCTTGATGTTGAAGACAAGTCTTTCTTGAAAGGGGTTTTCTCAGTCTCAGGGGAGCAGTGAGGAAAAGGATAGCCTGACACCTGAGGTGAAAAAAAGGAGACTGAAGAGCTAAATCCTTAAACTTCAGTGTACTTCCTCTGTTCCCTGTTCGCTTACAGGGACCTCTCTTTCACAAGGGCTCTCCTTGCCTGTGCAGCAGAATATAGACTGTGTGAAGTTTCTTGCAGCTCTGGAGATGGGTGAGATGTGTGTGTTTATCCAGCTCTATTTGCTGCTAGAGGCCTGATCTCATACACCTGACTTGAAATGTGATTTCATAGGGGACAGTCCAGTTCTTTCTCTGGGATGCACTTTCTAGATGCACATTTCAGATTACATGGGTACCCTGGAAGCTTTTTCAGAGAAAAAAGCTTGTTAAAACTCATCCTATACTGATTTCCAGTGCCTGCCAAATAAACTTTGTGTTTCTAATGTATTACAGCAGCTGCCATTCTGAAAACGTCCATGTGTCTCTTGTTTTTTTCTTTTTGTTTTTTTTCTTATTTTTTTAAATTTTATTTACTTCCTCATATTCCTTTATGTCAAAGCATATAATGTTTCATGAGTAATGAGCTAAGAAATTGCCCATTGGCTGGAGGAAAAAGTAGATGTAGAAGGAGGAACTTGTCCTTACTGGCCCCTGTAACCCATAGGGACTTGCTGGAACATTATTCTTGGAGGCTACTAGAGAGTATAGCCTGGTGATGCCAAGCAGGACTTTTCTGTTGTTTGCCAAAAGAATTGGTGTGCTGTTAAGTTTAATTTTGCCTGCCTCAGGGCCAGTCCATGTAAGCTTTGGGTATCAAATGTCCTCTGTTGAGATTGTGTCAGAGAGATTAGGAGCATTGAAGTTGCACAGCTTTATTTTATAACTGGTGCCTGTGCAGAGACAAAGCTTGATTATGATGATGTGTTTATTCACTGCAAGTTAAAGTAGTGATTCATAGCTCCTGTGTTACTTTAAATATTCCTGATTTTTGGATTGCAGATTGAAAAGTGGCTTTTAACTCTGCCCATTTTTGTTTGACTCGTGTGTCATCTGGCCTAGAATCTGCCAGCTCTGCAGATTAGGATATTGTGTTTTGTCTGCTGCTTGTTATGAAGTTGCCTGGATTAAAATTTTCAGTGCAAAGCAGTGATCCACAGCCTTCTCTGTCTGTCTGAATTGCTCTTGCACTTAATGAGGGATGATGTAGAGAAGTGAAGTGTTGGTCAGCTTGTCCTTTCTGTGGAAACACTTCTACAGCAGTAGGCTGGGAGTCAAGCTCTCATAACACATTTGTCTTCTCCAGACAGCCAAGTTCAGCATCAGAGATACAAGAAAAGAAGCAGAGGCAATTGGCTTTTTTGATAATCATTATCAAATATGGATAATGAGTTCAGATGACTCTAGTTGCTGCAGACCTGGTTACAATTTTAAGGAAGCACATTATGCCTTGTTAACTCTTTGTGGCTATGTACATTTAGTTTCTTCAGTAGTCCTGAAGCAGAGCTTAAAAATCTTTCCCTTCCACCACCTTACAAATAGTCAAGAAGTTTCTAATCTCCCTAATAAATTATGAAATGTTAGTTGCTGAAGTTTTTTCTCATTTGAAAACACAGCCAAAATTTCTTCCCTGTCTTGGAAACAAAACTTGGGTCTCATGGTTGCAGTTACCTTATCTAAAGAGGTGGCAGGGGTTGGCTCAGGAACAAGGCAACATGCAGCTCGACTGAGCCAGAGCAACTTAAATTCTTCCTTCTGCATCTTTGAATCCCTGAATCCTGCATTGCAGTGACTTGACACTGCTGAGATCTGCCTCCCTGTCACACTGTTACCTTGTCTGCTAACCAGCTGTAGTCTGATACTTACTTAGCTGGTTCATCCAAAACCACTGACACCTGATGTGATCAGCTGATGGGGTGAAGAAGAGAACTTATGTCCACAAATAAGCTCACTTGGTGTGGTTTCTCTTTGTTATGCTGTGTTCTTCAGAGCCCTCTGTGCCTAGTCAGTTTAAGACAGAGCTGCTGGAGTTCTTGCACAGGCACAGTGACTGTGTATGCAGCAGAGAAGGTGCTGATACGGCTGTGCTGCCTTTGGAGCAGCTCTGTGTCCTACTGTCTCACTTACTGCATGTCCACTTTAAGAGAGTTCATCTGCAATGCAGCTGTTAGCAGGGAAGTTCTGTAAATCAAGAGGGAGTGAGTGCAAGTGAGCCTGGTGTCTGCAGTTGTGGCTGGGTCCTCCCCATGGCACAGGGAAACTAGTTCAGAGAAGACTTTTTGCAGGAGGATAAAGGGATGGCAGCACCGTGCTGATGGTGGGAGCCCCTCCCTTCTGTGCCTGTGTATGAGCTGTTCAGAACCAGGGAAACATTGAAAAAAGCACAGTGGGCAGCAATCCTGGAACTGGAAAATCCTGTCACGCTCTTCTCCTCCTCACTCTGCCACAGAGTCTAACCAGGTGTTTGCTTAGGGCCAGTCCTGTCAGGATGTCTTTGTAGCACACTCCTTTCTTACACAGGATGTCCTGTTACAATTTGGAGCTTGTTGTGAGCTTCTGCTTGTCACTCAGAAGTGCACAGAGGCCCCATGGGTTGCAGGTTTATGACTGTGTTGTCCCTCTTTGCATGGCTGTCAGGGGACCATGTGCAAAGGGATGCTGCCAGGGAGAGAGCCCAGAGGTGGAGTCAGCTGGAGTGCCCTGGCTGCTCAGGTGCTGCACCTGGCAGGCTGGGGGCTGCTGCTGAGAGACTTGTAGCAGGAGGGGGAGAAGAACCACATGTGCAGTAGCCCTGCTACAGGTGGGGTAGATGAGCTGTCTGAGGGGAGCTCTGTGAGGATTGCAGCCCCTCCAGCACATGTCAGGAAGGCTGGCTGGGGGAGCTTGTGGCTTTAAGCACATGGTTGAGGAATGGATAGCTTGTTCTGCTCTTCCCCTGCCTCTCCTCTGCTTCTCCAGCAAGCAGAAGCTCCTTGAAAGACTGCCTGACTATCAGCCATGACAGTAGTACTTGTACAATTGCTTCCTGGTTCCTCATCCACAAGTTTCTGAGGATATTCTGGTGAAGAATTTCCTCTGTAGCTCACAGGGATCTGTGGGGATACCTAGGGCCCCTTGGGCCATTGCTGGAAAGGGCTCCTTCCTTCAAGGTGGCTGTAGGAAGTACATAATGCCTTTCATTTGGTGCTTAGCAGGCAAGGCTTCCTGCTTCACTGTATTTAGAAGTATTCTGGGCAGACTTGGTTCCAGATTTCTATTTCCATTTCTTTATTTCTACTTGGGAAATCATTTCCAATTGACAGTCATTGGTGATGCAGAAAAAATTGATGTATGATTCACCACCCACTTTTCCTCCTCTGCTTCCTCTCTGTCTCTCCTGTTTTCTGGGCATTTGTTGCCCCTCTCGTAATAACCAAATAGTGCTAACCGTGTGTAAGCAATGTTCCCTCCCCTTTTGCTGGGGGACTGTCTGACTTGTTGTAAGAAGTTATTTTTAGGGTTTGCTTCCTGGGATATTCTACCCATGGCCAGTTATGGTGGTGAAAATGTCACTGAGATGCAGAAAGGACTCCCAATTCATTGACAGCATGCTTGATCTCTCTCTTGTAAGGGTGCCCGTGGAGATCATGAGTTCCTTGCAACTACACTGCCAGTGCTCAGGAGCACAGCCCCAGTGTCTGTGCAGCATGACTCCCTTTTAAAAGCATAATGGGCTTCTGAATTAGCCCAGGGGAAAAGAAGAATACAAGAAAAAATAAATTAAAAATAAGTAAAGCCTTTCTTTGGTTGCAATGGAGTTTGTTTCTGCCCCTTTTCTCTTTTTTTTGTGTATAGGGATGTCAGTGCTGCAGAGCTGTGTGTCAGTGTACAGAGAAGTCCCTCACAGGCAATTTGCTCCTTGTACTGGATGTATTATGTTGCACTGGGTTCCTGCCAAATGGCTGGTTTAGGCTATAGGAGAAGGTGTGTGCTTATTCTTTTGAAGCACCTCTCCCACCCCAGGTCTGTTGTTGGGCTTACAACATCCAAAAAAGTTGATCTTTATGGCAGCTATAGCTAACAAAGCATGAATGTAATAAAGGCAAATTGCAAAGCTCAACTGACCAAGGCCATGGGCTGACAGAATACAGTCTTTGGTGTCACTGTTGGCTTAAGGAGCATCTGTGTCTTTCTCTGAAGATGTCTGTTCCCTCTGTACTGCAGCACATTTCTTTTCCTTTTCAGTCTCATGCCTTGGATCAGGAAAACAAGTTCAGAAGAACCATTCAGTAAGGAATTATTGAAGTGATAGGGGTGGGCAGTTATTTGTTCTCCAGGTAGATTGGAGATCTATTTAGATCTTCATATTTCTTGGAGCAACAGTAGGAGGGGCTGCTTTAGTGTAGCTCTGGAAACCGGGATCTTCAGCTGGGTCTGAGAAAAGTGCATGTGGAGTGTTATGTTAGTGATGTGGAAATAGGTATTATGTGCCTGTATCATACTGCATAGGAAGCAGAGCCCCTTGAGTGGCTTTGGATCAAGAAAAGGGAGTAGCAGAGCCCCTTGAGTGGCATTGGATCAAGAAAAGGGAGAAGCAGACCTTGGTTTTCCAAGGCCTGATGCTGTTGGGATCGGATGCTGCAGGGATGGTGGCAGCAGTCTCAAGTGGGTAGGTGCTGTGCCTGTACAACAGAGACTTGTGAGCTGCCCACCAGAAAACCCAGTTACAGAAAGACTGGGGACACTCCTCCCTGATTGGATAGCATCTTCAAAGTTATCAGTGCTTAGAAACTCCTCTTATGCTTTTACATACAAAGAGTTTCTTTCCATGTGTTTAACATACATGCATAACCCTGTGTATATTTTTAAGTAATCCTGACATCTGAAGTTGTTTTAGTGAGTGGTAACTTTTATTGTGTCTTCTTGCTGTCTTGCTTCCATACAATACCTTGAAGTGCCTGAGCACTTTATATGCAGAGTATGAAGTTCTTGGACTCTTCAGGAGCCAGAGGCAACTGTGCTGTCTCCTTTCCCTGCTGCCCTGTGTTCCTAACTGCCACATGGATTTACTGAGACATGGTGTATTTTGCTCTTTGGTGCAAAAGTATTTTGGTGGCACTGCTACAGGTGGTATCTGGTGTGGCACGTGTGCATTTTAAGTTTTCTCTCATTGAAATGTCTGGTTAGCTGCTCTGTATTTACAGCTTGCTCTGCTTAATTTAAAGTTCTCCTAGCATTGCTAGGGGAACTTAGCCTTAAAATAGATGGTTTGACCTTTTTTTTTTTTTAATTATTCTAATCCCCTGAGGCTTGATGTTCCTTCTTGTCAGAAGAGCGTATTTTAACAGAGGTATTATCTCTTTTGGAGAGAAGTCATTCAGTGCTGTGGTGCAGTGCCATTCATCTGTGCCTTTAAGAAGATTTTCGCTTCAGTTTACTTCTCTCATTCATGTCTCTCAAATATCAAATTGAGGCAGCATTTCCAGCATCCTTCCTTCTCCCAGCTGGCTGGAATAGCTAAAAAAGAAGCAATGGATATAGGCTTGGTGTTGCATGGACACAGGCCCCACAGCATCTCCTGCAGTGAAGGATGGCATTATGCAGTGAAAAGTGATGTTCTGTTGAATACCAGTATTAGGAGTATGCAGAAATTCTGAGGTGTTGGTTCCCTTCTGTGTGTCTTATTTTTTTTCAAGCATAAATTTCCTTGGTTTATTCAAAAGAAATCCAGCTGTTTGGTGACCAGTGGCTGCATTATCATGTAGAATTTTATTCAAGAGCCGCACTGTACAGATGTGTTAAGGGAAAACTGGGATTGGATGCTGTAGGTCTGCAGGCTTGGACAGCCTTGACAGTGATGGCTGAATTGGAGCAGATTGGGTTTGAGAAGGAATTAGTGTAGTCCCTGTGCACAGGGGGGACCATTGTGGTTTCTGTTCATGTGTTGGTAAAGGTGGAGTCAATGCCAGGAACTTCCTCTTCCAAGTAGGGTTTTTTTCAGGGTTTTGTTAATGTGCTTTCATCTGTGGATGTTTTGTCTTCTTTTCCAGGAGCTTGGTTCTTTTTTCTCCACTGCTTTGTCCTTCCAAAATTTGTATTCCCCTACCTGAAAGAATGTCATCATTCCACTGCAGTGTGCTCCTCTGCACCACCAGGAAAGTGTTTCTGTAGCTTTTTTTAAACAATGTACCCTCAGTCTTACTTTGTTGGTCTCCCTGCCAACTGTGTAATGCATCAACAGATTTCCTTAAGGATCCTTTATCCTCCCAGTACTACTATTGGGCAGGGAAGTTTTAGCCCTGTTTTACACTTGGAAATACTGAGAAAGACGCAAATTTTCAAGTGCTTTCCAGAACACTTGGCAATGAGCCATGATGAGTTAGGAAAAGGGTCCAAGTCATATTCTTTACTGTAACAGTGATAGGAAGAGTGTAGGTAGAAAAAACCCGTGGGCATTTGGCAGAAAATAATGTGGGCTAAAGCATGTAGTAGTACAAGGAGCTGTGGTCTAGTTTTCTGGTTATAGGAATAATGTTTTGATGTGTTTTCTGTACTGCTTTTCACTCTGATTTGCTTACTGTTTGTGTAATAAAGCTCCAAAATATGTTATATTTGGTATGCTTTTGGACTCTCTCCCTTTCTGTGATTTTTCCAGGTGAAGGGGATTGAAAACTCAATCAGAGGTAACTGCTGTTGGTACAGAAAGCTCTTACATGACTGTAAACACACAATGGTTCTGTGTGTCCGTGTGTTTGAAGACAAGTCAGAAAAATTAAAGGAGGTCACTTAGATGCAAAATTATTTACTTGTATTAGTCATAACTACAGGGACAGTAACATCTGCAATAGTTTATTTTCTGAAGTGTGTAAAAGTAAGGTGGCAAAAATGAAAACTTAAATCTCTAAGATAACTGTACCTAAGAGTTAAGAAAACCTCAATTTCATAACAAAAATTTAGGTAAACACTAAAATTGTCTGCATTTTGAGACCTAAGTAATGGATTCAGTTGTGAAAATTTGGATTATGGGTGCTCTCAGGAAACTGTTTCTGCTCCACTCTTGCTATGTTTTTTTTGGCTAATAATCTGTCTCTTAGTGTAAAGGTTTCTGCCTTCCTGAAGAATTTGGAAACATCCATATTAATGTATGGTTAAGGCATTTGAAGTCTTTTCCCAGGAAACAGCTGTAGGTGCACAAGGTATACTGCTGCAAGCCCTCTTGACCATATGATAGTGTCAAACTAATATGAAGTCTTCAAGAGCAGAACATCCTTTACCACCCAGGGAGGAATAAAATCTTGTGTGTGCTTAAGAAGATTACTGCTAGCTCATCAGCAGGAATAATGAGAAGTTATGGGACAGAGCTGAAGACCTGTCATTAGCTGGAGGCCAGTCCAGGGGAAGGAATAAAAACTGTGAGGGAATGACCAGAAAGCTATTCTACACTTAATAATGTGTATGCTGGGGATACTGCTTACTTCTCAAATATTGTGATTCAGGTTTTGTTTAGAAGACAGAAACCATACTGTGGCAGTACTGCAAGGAATAGCCATATAAGAGGGAGAGTAGAGGGAAAAGGAAAATACTAGGGAGAGGTGGAATGTGATTAAGGTTAATTAAAGTGTACTCTGAAAACTAGTTAGATGCTCTGGTCTGCCCTTTCTGTAATAAAAACGAATGTAGTTATGCAAGGAATGGAAAATTTATCTTTTCAATAATTCATTTCAAACTTGTTGCCTTTAGACAAATATTGTAGATTAGAAAAAAAGAATGAAAAACTTGTGTGTAATTTAAGTCAGCATCTTTGAAGAGGAATGCTTTTGAAAAAATAAAGGGCTTACAGACTTAATTCTTTAGATTTTTTTGTGTTTTGCATTGTGAAATTAATTCCTTCTTTTCTTTGCGCAGGGTGACTGAGATCATCCTGAAACATAGATACGGTGTCATTTTTTTTTTTCCTTTTAATTGGCAGTTGTTTTCTTCATAACTTCAGCAAAGAATACAGGCTTCCCTTTAGAGAGGAAGGTGCTCTCCTAGCACCAGAGCAGGAGAGGGACAGATGGAGGAAGGGGTGGATATTCGGCTCCAGCATTGGGAATGATTCATCCTATGTCTTGATACAAAAAACCCCAAACAAACAAGCAAGAAAAGCCACAAAAACCAAACCAAACAACAACAAAAACAAAAAAGCAGCAAAGGACATCCAGACACTATCCTTTTTCAGTCTGGCTTTTCTGCCATCTGGCTGTCCTAATGTTCCAGCATGTTGCAAGTTGAATTGTTGCTATTCTACCTGAATTAGAAGTTTTCAGACACCATTGGTTACAGAATGCGAAGCAAAATGAATTAGAGGTCTGGCAATGAGTGTATATTAAATTTAGGAGCTGACAGTACTGCCTACCATGACTTGACTTTCTCCACTTTTGGAATTGTATTTGTCTTTTTGTACTTGAGCTTTGTTTTCATCTTGAGCAGGTTTGCATGGTGTGTAATGCTGCTGAGGACTAAAGCTCATGCATGGATCTGTGCTAGCCTTATTGTACATAATGTTTTGGCCTCCAGGTTACAAAGAATTTTTCTGCTAGTTTATTTGGGTTTTTTTGATGAGGGACAGAGGAGAAAAGGAAAGCCTCAAGAAAATGTAGCATTCCATGATACTGTTTTTAGATATTCTGTGTGGTCCTGGTTTATATAAAAGACACTTAGGAGCCATTTCCTTGCCACCTCCAGTTTTTTACCTCCTATGAATAAAAGAATGTTAATATTGTGAAGGAGGATGTGAAGCACTATTCTTCCAGGCTCCGTTCTGTGAACAACCTCAATGTGGTGCATGGTTGGAATTAACTTTTTACACTGGAGCTATAAACATTGTTCTGCTATTCTCTGTGGATGATATGTCGCCTTCAAACAAGCAGGGTGTCTGTTCATGACTAGAAATTCACTTTGACTTAAGCAATATTTGAATTGAAAGCGTGAAGAGTATGATATCAAGCCTTCTCCATGGAAAATGATGTTAAAAGTTGCTAGCTGTTTCGACACACAAGTTGTAGTGGTGTCAGCTATGTTACTAACTGAAAGCCCTGGTGATTCTGCAAGTTTTGTGTAGCACTGAAACATTGCAACAAGTGGGGAAGGTCCTTTTCTGACTCTTGAGTGGACTTTATTATTCTGTGATTCCATGAAAATTAGAATGGCCTGGGCTGGAAAGGACCTTAAAGATCATTGAGTTCTAGCCCCTTGACATGGACAGAGACATCTTTCAGAAGTCCAGGTTGCTCAGAGCCCCATCCAACCTGGCCTTCAACACAGAGATGAGGTAGGTACAGCCTCTCTGGGCAACCTGTGCCAATGCCTCAGCACCCTTACAGGGAAGAATTTGTTCTTGGTATCTAATCTAAACCTCTTTCAGTTTGAAGACATTTTCCCTTGTTGTGTCACTGCATGCCCTGTAAATAGTGCCTCTCCATCTTTCTTGTGAGTGCCCTTCAGGTACTGGAGGGCTGCAGTTACGTTGCCCCGAAACCTTCTTTTCTCCAGGCTGGACAATCTCAGTTCTCTCAGTTCATGAGATCCCTCTAATCAATTTGGTGGCCCTCCTCTGGACTCATTCCAACAGATCAATGTCCTTCCTGTGCAGGGGCTCCAGAGGTGAAGGCAGCACTCCAGGTGTGCATTGTTGGCTCCAGTGTCTCATCCACCAGCACCCCCAAGTTCTCGGCAGGGCTGCTCTGGAATGCTTCATGCCCCAGCCTGGATTGATACCTGGAGTTGCCCCAGCCAGGTGCAGCACCTTGCACTTGGTCCTGTTAAACATAATGATATTCCCATGGGCCCACTTCTTGAACTTGTCCACATCCCTCTCAATGTCAGCCTGGGCTGACTCTTCTAGGAAGAAGCCAACTTTCCCTGTGCTCAGTAGTTCCGTAGCTTCATAAAAGTGAAGTTCTTGTTCAGGCTTCTCTTTGGGCTTCCAAATACACACATTATTTCAGACTTCCATCAGAAGTGAGAGCTCACTGTTCAGTCTCCATGTATGAGGGGGATTGGGGGGAAATATGTATTTGTTCCTTTAAGTCGCTTGCTTATGTGCCTGAAATTTAAGGGTGTGGTTGCATATCTTTATAAATCTGTGATGTGATTATTAACCCCAGAAAAGTCTGAAAGTTTGGCTTGGGTCAAGCTTCTGTTTTAAAATGAAGTGGTGTTCGTTTTTAAGTCATCATGTATAGCTTAATTGCAAACTGGAGATCTTTAAAACCATCCTCTCTTAACTGACTACTAATTTGAAGTAACCGTGAAACCAAATGAAGGGCAAATAGTGCTTGGTTTTGAATTATTGGTATTTATGGAAAGGCAAACTGTTTCTTTCCTCCTGCCCTTGCCACAATAAGGACATTGCTTTTGTGCAGTGTAAACTGCATTTAGTAATGGTCTTATGCTTAAGAGCTTCTAGTTAATGAGACCTATTAACAATAATGAAAAATGGCATCCTTAAAGTGCAGAGCTAGTCAGAAAAATAATTCTCCAAGAATGACTGGATGGCTGTGTACTCTTTCTTGGCTTGTTTAATTTAAGGGGTGGGGGAGGAGCACAGGCTTGGCTCTGAAACTAATTATTCTCCTACATATGTGCCCGTGATCTGCAGTTCCCAGTGGGGATTTGCAGAGCTGGGGCTTCTAGAGCTAAAGAGCTTCCCAGACTGAGCTTAGCTGAGACTGGGGCGTGTAGGCTTGGCTTTGCTTTCCCAAGTCTCAGTGGGAGCAGCAGTAGTAAAACCCTTTTTTTTTTTTTTTGTCTGTTCAAATGAACACATCTGAGTCAACAACACAGAGCAGTTGCATGGAGTAGAAAAGTGATTTTTTTACACGATTATTCATCTGGCTATGTTTGTATTTTAGTGTGTTGCCACCTCCACATCATGTGCTGTTTTAGTTAGACAGGATATGCATTGCTTTTCAATATGTGAATAATCCTGCTTAAGGAAAGGGGAGGATTGGCAGTGATTTTATTGGATTTGAAATACAAAAACCCGTACATTCCTGCTTAGGAAAGGACACAAGGAGACTGCCTTGATGATGGCTGTTCATATGAATAAATAGTAAGGCATTACAGGGAAAGTCTAGAGAAGTGAAAGCTACCTATATCTCTGCCTTGGTGTCCTCCTACTCAGTACTGTACTCCCATGTACATTTTAGTAATTTCCTTTTCAGCTAGGAGAACCTGTCATGCCAGCCAGCAGACTTGGAATAGCTTTATGGGACCACCTTATCCGTCTTCACTGAAAAGGATTTCTCACATTGTTCTGCTACTGCTCTTTGTGCTAAGAATTACAGCTTTTTGTGGTTATAGATATTGTGTATATTGGGAGAACTCCCATGCTGTGGGGCAAAGTGGGCACATGTTAGGAGAGATTTTCATGTAAAGGGAATGTTTCTTTTCCCACTTTGGGGGCAGCATTGATTGGTGAAGGCAGACTTAATTTCTTGGTTCTGTACCCTGGCTGCCAACTCAAGCTAATGGTACCACACCCTTCAGGGTTTTAATTGAACTTCATCTTCTGAGAGGGTACCATCCTATTAACTGCCATCTGTGGCAGGATCACCTGCTTGAAGCAGTCCTAGATGGACGGACAGTGTCCAGCTCAGTGGTGATTTTTGTGTGTCTTTATCCTCTGGTGCTAAGCAGGAAGGTGTCAGTGTCTGCTCACAGAGGAGCTCTTTCTGTGCTATAAAGAAAGCACTTCAAACCACTTTGTCCTTGCCTCTAGCAGGTTTTGGGAGGTTCATGTAATTTTTCAGGATATATTGTATGCTAATGTGTGTGTCCTTTGTGGAGGAGAAGGGTTGGAGTGTTTGCCACTGAGCACTCAACCCCTACTGTAAGGACTGTTGAGCCATCTGTGGGAGGCAATCACCTTCTTGAAAAGAAAACAGGCTTCTGAAGCTTCTGTGTGGAAATTGAAATCCAGTGGATACCTATGGCATGCAGAAGCATTAGCTAGGAGCTTTTAAGATGGAGCTGAGAAAGATGCTGCATGGTGAGCTGCTGCATCCCCAGTGGAGCTGCAGGATTGTTAGACAGGAAGCTGGCCAGAGAAGGTGGCTGGCAGTGAAGCAGGGAGCAGAGCACTGATGGGGGACTGCAGAGAGCTGCTCTGTAGGTGAGAGGAGAAATTAGTTCTTGGTGCAGAGTGTTTTGTGGCCTGATGGCCAAAGCCACTCACCAGTGCCAGTTTTGTGTGCATATTTGGCCAGATTTTCTTTTCCAGGTCTTGCTCTCTCCTGCTGTATGCTGCCACAAGTCCAAGATTTCTGAGTTTGACCCAGAATTGCAAGGATATGCCTCTGCTCTGTTTTTTTTTTCGACTGATTTTAAAAGATTGAGATTTCCTTACTGAAAAATCAAAACAAATATGATTCCCCTGGAATTTTGTATCTTCTAATAAGACGTTAACTGAAGGAAGGGAAAAAGTAATTCGGCAAACCTGAATACCATGATGTAAGCTTGTGCTAAAACTTGGACTTTATTAAATGCTTCCTGCTCACCTTAGCTTGTCTGTTTTTGAGGTGCAAGCACTGAGCACCCATGTATCTACTGGGCATAATTTATCTTGACATTGCCATTGTTGAGCATTCTTTGGGATCAAAGGTCTAATCATGCATTCTCTAATGACATTTACTATGTGGCATCTCTACCAATTTGCATAGACAATGTTAGTTCTGCTGTTTTTAAAACTTCTAGGTATTTTGGAACAGATATTAGGTATTCCATTTCTAAAAATATGTGTTATGTCTACTGGATCTATAAATGTTCTTCCTCTTTCCCTTCATTGACTTGGTCATTCAGTGCTGCAGTCCAGTGTTTATTACTCACACTCCTGGGTTAACTGTTAGCTAATAGGGAAGGAAGGCTTTTACATCTATTAATCCTTTGCTAAGAGATAATATCTTTTGCAGTATCTGCCACTTCTTCAGTCTCCCTTTCTATGACTTGTGAAAAGGATGTAAAAGAGCATGGGAAACAAAGATACAGTTTGTCACAATGTGCCTTCACTTCCAAGATGCCTAGAATGTCTTTCGATTGGAGTGAATTGGGATAAATGGCTGGGTGCCACTTCAGAGTGCATTTAATGTTTGGATATTAGAGCATAGTTTCTGTGTAGCTGATATGAAGAGGAGACACCATGAACTGCCCTTTATTAGAAGCACCTATAGCAAATGGGTATCTCTGGGGCAATGTTGCCCTTTTCCTTAAAAACCTTACTCATAGATTATGTAATAAGGTGATAAGGAAGTCATTGCATTTTGGTGTCTGCTGAGGTTTGGTATTAAATGGTATTAAATTCAGACAGAAAGCCCAATACTCCCTTTTTTAATTTTTTTTTTTCCCTCCCTTTTCTCTCTTGTCTGTCTCCATTCTTTTGGAAGTAGATAATGTCTGGTCAAAGCAAGTCAGATTGTTGGGCAGGCATCATCTGTGGAAAAGCAGAGAGACATACTGGGCCTCAACCTTTTAGAATGCAGAAAATTTTGAATCTTGGATCGTGTTTCTGTAAAATGGTGGATTCTACTATGGCTGGAGCTATTAGGCTAAATTAGTTGTTGTTCAAAGCATCTGAAAATCCAGTGCTAGAAGTTGTCATAGGAAATGCTAGGTGTTCTTTTTGCTGCCAGTATGACATCCTAGATCTGTATTTTATTTGAAGGGTGTTTCACATTCTTCTTGATGCTTAGTCATGGCCTGTCTATATGTTAACAGGCATTTTCTACATAGTAAATGCATACTTTAACAATTTATGTGCTGAGCAGAAGGATCTTATAACATGAAATATTTGCTAATACACTGTCATGTTTTGGGTCACTCTGGTCTACTGAGGTAGATGATTAGAACTGGTCTAGTGATGCCCTTGGAGCTTTACTAATCAGAATCTTATGAACTGAACCAGGAGCAAATATTTTATCTTTGTAATAAAATTTCATAAGCCGAGGGATCTCAAAGTGCATTCCAAGCTGACAGTGGTAATAGGACCACTGAATTGCAGTCCTAGGCTGGGGAATCACAGAATGAAATTGTATCTTAAATTGGAGCTGAATCTGAATTCTCCCATTGCACAACTCAGACATGATGAAGACAGTTAACATGTTGGGAATATGATGGTTCAGCATAAAATCAGAAGAAATAATAAAGCTTTTTTTAATGGGGGGAGTGGTGATAGTTATTACTCTTTTAAAGTGTGAGGAGCAGAGGGAAGCAGCCTTGCACTGATGAACACAGGAAGATACAAAATAAAGATCTGGTGTATTTTTGCCAAAATATGACTCATTGTTTCTCTTATCCGAATTATATTCCTGGGAGCATCTGATCACCACAGAGTTGCAAACTGATTTTGCTCAGTGATTAAGACTAAAGGATGCATCTTGTTAGCATGAAGGCAACCAAAAGTTCCTAAGGACAGTCTCCTGTCAGAATAGCTGGATAGAGCAAAATATGTTTACTGAGCAGGAGGCAGAGAAGACTGGAAAAGCACCTTAGAGCAGCAGACATTTGGTTTTCTGAGATATGTTGCCCTTTTTCACCTCTGATGTCAGAAAGCATTCTGCCCCAAGTCCTCCTATATAAGGACCTGCTTATTTGATAAACAAAGCAAACTCTTCAAAATCCCCTCTTTTCCTGGTAAAATGGGTGTTTTCCCTCTCTGGCTCTGCTTATCTTGTCTTCCCTGTGCTGCAGGTCAGAGAGGCCAAGGCAGGTTTATCTGAGCCCACAGCAGTTCAGCCTGCCCTCACTGTGAGTCTGGCACAGCACTTGCCACCAGCCACGGCTCTTCCTTCTGAAACACCTTCCTTCCACACCTGCCTGGGCAATTTGGCAGCTGCTTTCCCCAGACATGTCTTCACTTTCTTTGTTCCTGCAGTGCCAATCTTTGATTTTTCTCTTAGCATGCAGAATTATGTATAGGCTGTAATGAAGAAGGGCTTCTCACATAAGCAGTCACTGATGTGCTTTTCTGGATAAGCTGCTGTCCCCTTGAAACTTGCATTTCTTATAGTTGCAGAATCAAGTGTCCTGTTTCTCTAATATTTGATAATTCTTTATGTGTGGCACCATTCTGATCTTGTAGGGCAAACTGGGAAGCTTTAGCTGTCTCCACTTTTAACTTTGGATACTGTAAATGCCTTGGTGCTCTGACCTGGTGGTTTCCTGACCAGCAAGAGAGAGAACTGCTCTATGTGCTTACAGATGTAAGAGGAGATGCTGCTCCTTGCAAGTTCTCCAGTTGTTGAATGAATGAGAGGGAGCTAAGTGCAGATTTAGGAGTTAGTACACTCTAATTTTGGCCGTTCTTGTTAAAGAGCAGTAGGCAACCTGGGGGATATCAGGCCGTGTCTGTTCTCAGGGGAGAGCTCCTTGGTTCTGGCTGTAAGCAGCCAACTGCATGACTGCTTCTTGGGAAATTGCTGTGTTTCACTGACTGCTGAACAGCCCATCTCTAAGCACTGCTGTCTCAAAAGCAATGTCCTATTTGCCTTGGTACAATGCAGATTGCATGTGGTATCCTGGTATTCGATGGATGGGGTTTCATTTCTTTCTTCTGGGTGCAGGATCTGACTCCTTGCAAATTTCAAACAAATTGCTGTATTCCCACTCTACTTTTTGATCTCCAGAACTGAGTATTTTTCTTTGCTGCACGATGAGGGGATGGTAAAGATAGATATTCCCTATGTACCTACAAAAATTAATGGCCTGTTTATGAGTGCCAGAAGATATGAAGGGAGAATATTAGGGGAGCTCTGAACAGTTTACTCTTATGATGGATCAGAAACTAGGGGTAATTCAGTCAGAAGACTGAAACACCTTACGGTCTGACATGAGCTGTATGTGAGCAGTATCTTGGAGTGTCACAGCACAGGGTTGAGGGTAGTTGAGAGTAGTCCCCCATAGCAACATGAGCAGTCTCTTAGCCAGCATGAGCTCTGCTGAAGGTGAAAGGGGCAGCTTTTCTTCTGGCTGTTGTCTCCTTGCACTAGCACAAATTCTTTATATAGGTGTGTGGTGAACCAGGTTAAGGATGGATCAGTTCAGTTATCCAGTTCAGTGCACTGCTGCACAAGTGCTTGTGTCAGCATCAGAAGTAAAGAGGATACAGGGCCATTAGCAAGAGGCAGGGGAAGGATGTGACTGCAGTGACTGCCAGCTTTGCAGCAAGGGGATCTCCTGTACCTGCTGTTGGACAAATCTGCACTGCAGGCAGTGCCAGAAGAGTGCTGTCTTTTTTTCCTAGAGATACTAAAAAAAAATCTGGCTCTGTCTTAGGAGTAGCCTAAGACAGTAGGGGAGGAAGTCAAAGTACTACATAGTGCTGTAGTGGGATGTTAACTTCTACAGCTGTGCCACTGAACCCCTCCATTCCAGGAGCTTATCTAAGGAATCAGAGATGCTGTTTTATCTCTATGCAGCTGAATTGCTAAAATACTAATCTAATGGGTAAATGGGTTTTTTGGAGGAAATGTGAGATTCTTTAGGCTAAACACTGTCTTGCAGTGGTGCTGGCTTTGCTGATATGCACTAGCCTTTGCTGAAGGAACTCTTCTAATGCAACATCCTGGAATTGCATGCCTATGAAAATTATTTACTGGTAGACATGATCCAGACAAAAAGGAAGACCAAAGCAGTGGTTAGTATCACCTCTAGCAGGGAATTTTAATGTTCTGGAATTGTAGTCTTGATGGTATTTTCCATCCACTCAAGCCTCCATGCAAGGTGCTGAACTCAAAATTTGGGTCTGATATTGGTCAGTTTATCTATTTAAAGCTGCAGCATAGTTGAAGAGAATGTCCTACAATCTTAAGATCCCTTGAATGAGTGGAGATCTCTGTAGAGTGTCTCTTTTGTGGGAAGTCATTTCATAGAGTTCAGGAGCCAGGCTCCAGGAGTGGGAGCGATTATCTGTGTGATCCCTCACAGTGTCATTGCCCACACGGTGAGTCACTGGTAATGCCTGAGTTCTTATTTTTAGTCCTGTTGCTGCCATCGTGCTGAAACCATTGGCCGGTAAGAGACTTAGGCAAGGAGATAAACATGTTAATCTCTTAGACCTTCCCCCTCAGCTGCTGCCTCTCTGCCTTTGTTCATCTCAAGATGTAGCCTTGCCTGGACCATTGGGCAGAACGATGTCCTGTGTACCCTGGTGAGATGTCACTCAAGCATTTTCACAATGGAGCGCTGGAGTGGGAGGAATGCCTTTCATGCACGTGGGTTTGCATGTGCAGGCAGGGCAGTGTGCTTTGTCAGTGAGCAAAGGCAGCTGGGCAGGCTGGCACTGCTCACCCGAGCACCTTTGCCACCAGGGCTTTCCTCGGGTCTTGTCACCCCAGCAAGTGCCTTTCCTCAGTTCCTCAGGAAGAGTTCTGACGCAAACAGGATTCCTTTGTATAAGCTTGCTGTAACAATTAAGCAAGTCTGTCCCTTTTGGTGAGGTTTTAAAGTGTCCTGTTGAATTCTTAGGTGAGGACACTGGTTTCTCTGATACATAACTTTAATAACTGTTTTTGCATTTTTTCTTGGACTTCTTATTTTGCTTGCTTTGTTGACATGTCAAGATAGAGGATATGTGAGTACTAGTGACTGCTTCTTTGCCCAGTAGTGGGCTGGTAGTGATGCAGACTGAATAAAGGGGTTTTTTCTGCACTGTCCTTCTTGTGCTCTCTTTCCTAGATACTTCTGATCCTGAAAAATAAACTAGCTTACAGATCTCTAGGGTTCCAGCTAGTTTCTGTGGTTAATTTTGTTAGCATGTGTCTCCAAACTTTGGGTACTCTTAAACAGATTTAGACTGTGTGAATGTTAAGGGAGGAAAGGTGTGTGTTCAGCTGTTCTACAGTTAATTTTCTTCAATTATGTATTTTGAGGGTTTTGCTTGGTGAAGAGAAGTGAAGGAAATACAATCAGCCGGTGGAGACTTGCTTTTGTTCCAGCAATAACCTGAGCCCTCCTGGACCTCATTGTTCCAGAAGTCCCAAAACACACATCCCCAGCTAGTAGCACTGTGTGTTTATGGGTGATCTGCTTCTCAGTTTCTTGGGCTCAGAGACCTTGGTTGGCCAGCTGTAGCTCGTAATTTGAGTATGGCTCAGGCTCCTGAGCTCCTGGCAGTGTGCTGCTGGTACAACAGGCACATGCTTAGCTGGGATGGAGTTCAGTCCTGTTGATGATGGCTCAGTTGGTATCATTCTTCTGACCTTCCTGGTCCAAAACCTCTTTCAGTTCTGTAACCTCATTTTCATTCCTGTCCATGTGCCTTTGAGGGTGGCCCAGTCTTTTTAAAATTCAGAATGATAATTTTGAAAACCTTTTTTCTTTCTGATGCTTACCTTTTGTAGAAAAGGAATGAAGTGCTGGATGATTGAGGCCTGGCCTCCTTTTTGTTTGTTTGTTTGTTTGCAATCTGTTCTGACTGTCAGACCTGGGAGAACTTTAACCTAGCAATAGCACACTCAAGTATAGAGTTGAGCCATAAATTGAACACAGTAACTACCAGTACTGCCCCATCCTGCTGAGTGATGTGATGTAAATAAGCGAGTGCAGGGAGTGGTCACAGTTTTGAATGAGGAAGCAGTGCTGCCTGCATGCTGAGGTGGGGGACCAGTCCTGTGTGTGACTGGACTCACCTGCAGCTTCTCTGGAGGCTGCTTATTGCACTGAAAATGAAATTGACTGTGGACAGTGGAGTTGAGAGAGAGGAAGTGTAATCACTTCACCCACATGCTGTGAGTTCCTGGAGCTGGTCTTCATGTGTCTCTCCCTTTTGATGTGTTTTTCTCATTACTATTATTTATTTGTATAATTATTATTATTGTAAAATTTTGTTTCTGGATGTGTTCAGTGTTTGAGAGTGAAAATGCACAGGACTGGACAAGCAAAGCATAATTAGTAATATCTCACCGTGTCTGTATTCTCTCTTTCTCTCTGCTTCTCCCTCTCTCCATTCCTTTTACTGTTCTACTCCTAGTCTAAACACAAGTGCTAAGCATCTGAAGCTGATGAAGAGAGAGCTGAGTCTCTGCTGGTAGTATAGCAGAAGGTGTGATTGCAGCATGAAGGACATAGTTCACTAACTTTATTCTCAGTGGTGTAGAGATAATAGCATTGAAGTCCCAGTGATGTGGGTTTCAGTGGAGGCTAGCAGCTTAGGCACATATCTAAGTCCCCAGCAGGCCTGTACAATTTGTGTTCAAATCTATGAATCCCACTATTACTGCTCCTGCTAGTGAGACATAGTGCTAACATGGTTATGTCTGTTCATGCTGCAATTGAACCTTTGATTGTGGAGTAGACATCTCCATAAAGATTTGAGCTCTTTTACAAGGACAGAAGGTGCCCAGCAGGAACAATATCAGAAGCTGGGTGTCTGTCTCCTGCTCATGAGTGCCAGTTCCACAGGAAATTGTTATGCAGTTTTCTTTTCACTTCAATTTTGCACCTTCTCACTGTCTCTGCTGCTGTACTTTTAAAGTAAAGGTTATGGCTTCTCAGAGGGCAGCTGCTCATGATATCCCTTGCATAGCATCTCATTCACTGAAGCCCAGCCCCCTGGAACTTTTCCTCTCTCTAACCCTATGGAGTAAAGTCTGTGTGATCACTGGAGTCCTTATAGGCAACAGCTTGTCCACAATGCTGGATTCATCACCCTCAGATCCAAGGGATGGCTGATTTCTGTCCCCTTAGTTGAGGTGAGGAGACAGATGGATGGAAGACGCTTCGAGAGCCATCCGTCTGTCCATTCATGGCACAGTAGCAAAGACAGGGCTCAGGAAGCCAAAGGATTTTGATAGCCTGTGTCTGAGCTAGCTGTGGTGTTTTAAGAGTGCTGATGTTTTTAATGTCCTGGAGGTCATGAAAGTTAGTACTGTGTCTGTAGAGTGCATGCAGAATTACCATGAATCTCATGGATTATGAAATGTAAAAAAAGGATCTAAAGCCTAGGAATGTGACCACAAAGCCTAGTAACCTGTGTGTGCTGTAGTGTAACTTGCTTTGCTTTTCCACACACATGTCCTACCAAAAGAATGAAAATGCAGCCATGGGAACTATTAGCTATGTTGATGTCTAAGTTTCAGCAGTGGGATTATTGGGTTGTGGTTTGTCTCAGTGATTTTGGTTCGAAGAGGCCTTGGTTTTTGTTGTTTGTTTGGGTTGTTTTTTTCCTTCCCCACAAAGCTCCAGAGAAAACTGTGTTCTTGGAAAGGTGACTCAACTCTGTCCGTGGATATGTTAGCCCTGTAACTCACCAGGGTAGATGCCTTGAGCACTGCAGAAAATAGGGGAGAACTGTGGGGATGGCAATGCTGAGACCAAGATTACCTGATTCTTGAAATCAAAATAAGAGATACCTGCTGCTTCCCTGCATGTCTGGGTGATGTCAGATCTGGTGACAGGTTCTGAGAATTTCATTTTTCTGGTGCTTGGCTCTTGACACAAAGTTCACCAGCAATATTGACTGTGATTACTGCAGTCATGGCCATGCAGAAGATACCCTCTTGACCCTGCCACCTGGTCCTGTGTGTGCTATGTGCTTCCTCCAGTTTGCCAAGCAATTTTCAGAATCTTTCTTCCTGTTCACTTGGAATCTCTCCAGCTGTAGATGTGTCAAGATCCTGTTCTGAATCAAGGGTGTTTCCCCACTCTAGATATGGTTTCATGGGTTTATTCAAAGCTGTTATTAGCAATTTAGGCTCTGTGAAGCAGGAAGTGGACAGTGAAGGTCATTTATCATTGCTGCATAGGATGAACTTTCCTGTGCCTATAAGTGTGGTCAAGTAATCACTGTGAAAATCCTTGCTGACCTATTCCTCAGAACTTGTACACCCTCTTTTTCTGGATTAGACAGAGACTCACCTAGAAGAAGGAAACAGTTTGCGTGCAAACTGATGGCTCAGCCACCTTTTGTTACTCCTTTACAGCAGCCTCAGCTCCATTTGAATGGCTGCTTCTGCTGGGCATTGGAGTGAAATCCTGTCCCTCGTTGTGGAGTTCCCTCCCCCACTTACTCTTCCCCAGGCAGACATCCCCAGATGCTCTACTCTGGCCATGCCATGGACTGCCTCTCTGAGCATTCAGTTTTATAGTGTTCCTGTTGCCCCTTAGTTAGACACAACTCTGGATACACTGCCTGTATTGTCCTTCTTTGTTGTGCTTTACAACTAATACTGTGCTCTGAGCCTCTCTCAGTTGTACAGATGCAGGGAGTTCCTGTCTCAGTTCCTGTGAAACTCTGTAGCAGGAGATGAGAATTATCATCCAGCTTCTGAATGAGGGTACAGCCAGAAGGGAATTAGCCTCTGACGTATGGTGGAAGGGACAGTGAACGCACAACATCACTGATGGCATGTGGGCATAGGTTAAGAAGGTCAGGATAGCAAAGCAACATCTGCGTAATCCCTTTGCTATTTTGTGTGAAGATGAATGAGTGGCTGGGCAGAGGAAGGTGACAGCAAAATCACTGTTAGCAGGGCAGACTAGAGTGTGGTTATAGGTTTGATTTTTGTGGGGTTTTGTTTTTAACAGGAATGAACAGGTTTTTTTGTATAGTAGCAGTAAAACATGTACAGAGCTGGCAGTCCTCTTCTCAGGAATTTGAGAACTTCCTAGAATTGCTCGAATGTACTGGAGGCAGATTCCCCATAGCTCAGAAACTCTTGAACACTTGATAACAGCTCAGCATTTGAAGGACAGCATGCTTACTCTGTGACTGCTCTTCCATTCCTCAGCCTGCCTGACCCTCCAGCCCTCTGGAATGCAAACCTCTCTGTAGGTGCTAGTGGAAGCACAGCAGCAGCAGCATTTCCTTGGTGTTCCCTTCATACTGAGGGGCAAGTTCTTGCTGCACTTTCCCTGTTGGCTCTGGCCACCTCAGAACAAGGAGGTGTGCAGTAAGAAATGATTCCTGTCTGACTGCTGGGGATGAAGTGTGCTTGGAAAGCTGGAGCAGGTACAGAAGCCATGCAGAAGTACAGTGTAGTCCCAGCACTTCAAACTGCCCTGGCTAGGGGAGAGTCTCTGTGTATTTTGGGCTTTCTGCAGCATGCTGCAACTTTAGGGAGGAGGAGTGGCTGTCTTTTCAAAACCTCTGAACTGCTTGCCTTGCACTCTTTCTTTGTGGATGAGCTTTCATGAGAACAGTGACAGCTCCTAGAGAAGCTGCAGCCTCAGGATTTTCCTGCGTCTTCCTCCCACCAGGGCTGTTTTGATGTGTTTAATAGAGCGAGCCTTGAGACAGTGTGAGCCAATGCCAGTTGGAAGGATCCATTTTCCAGCTGCATCTTCCTGGATGGTGTCTGCCAGAGAGCAGAAGGCTGTACCTAGATGGAGGGATATGGAGACTTGTGCATTATGAGGGCTTTCTGGAAGGAAATGTGCAGCAGCTGCACTTTGGGTTATGGAGGCCTTGTCTCCCATGGAAGCCAGGAAGATAGAGCCCTCCTCAGCTTCCTCTGGAAAAAAAAAAACAGTGGATGACTAATGCACTCTTTGTAAATACAACTTATCCTATCAGTCCTATCAGTGACTAATGAAGGTTTTTTTCTCCCTTTCCCTCGTGTTTCACTAATATAAATGCAGTTGCTCAGAGCTCTCTTTCCTCTTGTTTTATTTTACTCTTATCAGTGGTGTAGCAGGTGATGCAGGTCTTTTACAAAAGGCAGCTTATTGCCCCTTTTTCTCATGTGAAACTTAATTGTAGATGGTAATTTGTGTATTCTTTTTTTTTTTTTTTTGAGGGTCATGGTGCACTCCTAAAGTGATTTTCTCTTCCATATGCTGATCTTTGTTTCTCATATTAGAACCTGTGTCATGTCTACAATGCAGCAAACCCTTGCCTTAATTTTTTTGGTTAGGTGTGTGACAACATGCCGTTAGTCCTGTACATTTGGACTGTGCTCAGGCACTTGCTACTGATTGCACACCTAATCCTTGTGAAGGGGCATCCTATTTTTTTCTTGGCATTCTACTAACAGGCAGCTGCCAGCCTGCAGGTTAGGAAGCCTGAGGGCTTGCTAAAAGCTCTTGGAGAAATCTCAGTGTGCTACTGCCATGCTGTCTGGCCCTCACAGATACACACAGTATGCTAACAAGCTACCCTAAAGAACCTCAAACAATATTCACCAAGATGTCTATGGAGATTGGACTCATTGGTAAGTGCACTGTTAAAAAGAAGGACTTGTAATTCAATAGAAAGTGTAGTTTTAGGTGGAAATGGTATATCAAATAGAAAAATTGCACACAGAAGTTCTCTGAACCCTGCTCTGAATTGTCTCCATGGTCTCAAAGGTTATTCATCATCGGAGACAGATTCGTAAGGGACTTGGAAAAATACTGTTCCTGAGTGATGTCTTGGATTTGTTGAGCAGATTCCACAAAAGCCTATCTGACTTTGTCACATTGACCTCTTCTGAAAAGAAATCTAGAAAATCCGCTTGTAAGTTGGATCAGGTTGTTTTGCATCTCAGATATATTTTTATTTTCAAGGCAGCAAGGACAAGAAAAGATGTCTTAATACTGTCAAATACTGTCCTTCCAACTCTGTCTTGTGAACCTTCTGGAGAGAGCAAAGAAGAGCAGTACTTGGTAAGACCATGTGCCTTTTGAGGAGGCTGTCAAGTACACCTTCTTCCTTCCTGCTCTGTGCAAACCAGCCCATGTAACATTCCTCTGGCAGTTATATGTTATTAGAGCCATGGTTTACATGTCACTGCAATGTTACAAAGGAGAACTTTGCAGATTTTTTTTTTCCCTTTGTCAGGCAGGATCATGCCTCATTTTCTTTTCTCTCTGTTTTACTCTGCAGCTCCCATCCTGCCCTTCCCTCTGCCAAATCATGGCTTGTTCGCTTTGGTTTCTCTCTCTGCCTGTCCTGGTATGACACCAAGGTTTCACTGCAGCCTTTCCCCACCCCCTCTATATCCAGCTTATAACTGACCTTAGCTGCTCCTCCTGTGGCAGTGTAGCTGTTTGCTCTTGCCTGTGCTTGTACTCACAGGTCTCTGGGGCGCTTGTAGAAGTGAATCATAGAATCACCAAATATCCTGAGCTGGAATGGACCCACAGAGATCATGGAAGTCCAGCTCCTGGCACTGAACAGGACCATCCCCAAGGGTCTCACCAGGTGCCTGAGAGCATTGTCCAAACATTCCTTGAACTCTGTCAGGCTGGTGTTGTGCCTGATGCCCCCCAGGACACCAGTGGCCCTCTTGGCTGCCAGGGCACTGCTGGCTCACATTTGACTTGCCATGGGCCAGGACCCTCAGGTCTCTTTCTGCAGGGCTGCTCTCCAGCATCTCATTACCCAGTCTGTATACACATGTGGAGGTAGCCAAGCATTATGGTCCTGCCTGACTTTCAGAGGTCACCAGCAGTGGCCCTCAGCTGTCTTTTGTGTACCTTCTGCATTAAGATTTACATGAAGTTACTTGCTGACTTTACTCTAAAAAGACAAAGTATGCATTTTCTTCTATAGACCTTTTGAGTTTGTTGTTTATATTTCAAAACAGAAAATGTTTTTATTTATAAGCACAACTCTGTTGGTTAAAATGTGAAGTAAGGAAATAGTCCACAATTAAGGTGAGATAGAAGGAATATAAGAGGGGAAACTTGTACTTCAAAAGCAAGAAATCTGTGCTGGAATCACACATTAATTCAAACTCTGGTCATAAATATAAACAAATTTGCCATTTAAAAGGTAGCATAATTGCTGCTAGCAGCAAAATGTTTCTCCTAAAAGTGTTTCTTTCTCCAAAGAAGATAGACCCCTGATCTATCCCACACGGGTTCAACAATCCTAGTGACTTTCTCCTCCCACAGATCTTTTGTCTCTGAGTTCTTGGTCTCCTTGACAGCTCAGTGAGCAGTCTCTTGCCCTAGGCTTCAGAGTTAGGCTAAAGAAATGCCCCTCTTAAATATGACAGTGTGATTGATTGCACAAGCAGGACCTGAGCCAGTTGATACAAATCTGCCTCTACCACAGATGTATAAGCAGTAGGGCACATGATGTGTGTTCTGTGCTCAGGATCCAAGTGCTTAGGGAAGTTAAGCAGAGATTACTTTGGAGTGGTATTGGATGGACCAAGCTGACCAATAGAAGGAAATAAACAAGTCTTCCCAGATCTCCAAGTCCACTGGTTGATTTGTCCATTGCTGTATTTTTACATGAGCTCAGTATAAAGGGAAGATACTTTCCTCTGCCTCTCCATAGTTCATTTAGTACCTGGACTGTTTTCTTCTACAGCAGGGATTTGCTGTTGTAGGACACCTTTGCAAGAGCTGGGTGGAAGACAAACTTTTTAAGGCAGGACATCTTTTTCAGGAGACTTTAGAAGCCTCATGAATGCATGATTTTCTTGGGCTAGCCTGTTTTTTGGCACATCAGCATTGCTAGCCAGGTGTTTTCTTGGATCAAGCAGCAGCATTGGGTGTTTCAGGAGAATCAGTGTGCTGGAGTACCCAGCTGGAGACTGGACAGAGTGCTTGTGACTAGTGTAAGTCAGTTTGCTTTGCATGTCTTAGGGTATGATAGGCAGCACTTCATGTCTTCACCTCTCCAGTTGCATTCATTCTCTTGCTGTTTCTCAATGTGCACTGTGCTGGTCTGAAGGTAGAAATGGTAATCTCTTTCCTCTTCACTTTTTAGTAATGCAGTCAAGGAGCTCAGATATGCTTGTTTTGGCTGCAGTTTCATTAGAGAAACCAGCAATGAAAAATGAATCAAATCTTTCAAGCAATTCCATCTGCATAGGGAGCTATATAAAGACTGCACAAGCAGTTTAATCTGTTGACCTTTTTTATTTAGTTATATCACTGACCCTTTATGAAGCTATTGCATGTACATGTACTTGGTAGGATTTGTTGGTAGCAAGCTCTGGGTTGAGGCGGGTGCCCTGTGCAGCACCTTACTTGCTGCTTTGTGCTGCTCTCTCTTTTTCATGTATTCCCTGCTTTTAACTATGTGTGGCAACACTGTAATCCTCCCATCATGTGTTAAAAGTTACAGGCCAGCAAGTTTTACAGGTGCACCTAAAATGATTGGGTTTTTTTTTTTTTTTGTGGGAGTGGGAAAATCACTGTAAGGTATATCTTCAGCCCAGAGGCAAAGATGGATTAGGTGAAGGATAAGCTGTTCTTTTATTTATTTGGATTTTCTGAAATACTTACGATAATGACTGGGAAGAGACACCAGTGCAATCTTGGTTAGTTTTAACTGTGAGCACAACTGTGTTTTGCCCAGAGTTCCATTTGTTTTGTAATTTCACAACTAAGAGTAATGAGGGAAGTTTTCAGAACTGTGTGACATAGAAAGTAGAATTTAGAAAACTGCAAAATGTCGCATCACTAATGTGAAACTTGGAGTTTGTGGCCTGACCTTTTCTTCTTGGTATGAGTATCAGCTAGCCAGCTTCCGTTTCTGAAATCCTTAGCATCCAGTATGTATACCAGTGTTGTAGATGCAGCCAATTGAGACTCTGTTCCTTCAAGGTTCTTTTCCTTTTCTTGCCCTGTTCCTTCTGGTATCTCTGTACACCTGGGAAACCAGGATAAAGAAATGCCACATTCTCAGCAGGTGAGGACAGTTAAAACTTTAATATCTCTTCCACAGGGGTTGCATTGGGCACAGGACTTAGTTAAACTTCTTAATTCTTAAAACAATGGATGACTTGACTGCAGGATCGGCAGCTGTAATGCCTCTGTATTACACCATTCTAGGCTTTGCCTTATGGAGATCTATCCAGCTGGAGTGTCTGTTCTAGACCACTTCCTTGTCTTTGGTGCAAATGTAGTGGAGATGTTACATGTGGTGTAGACTTGATGTGATTTCCCCTTAATTCTAATGCATTTTGTGCTTTGGGTAATCATCCTAAACTTCTGCATCAAAGTAAGGCAGTTCTTGTTGCTCAGATGGTACAAGTGAGCAGCCTGCACTGTAAACAAACTATTGCCAGTGCAGGGACTCAGAGCAGCTTCCTATACATGTCTTTATTACTATTTTTATTATCTACTTTCACACTTTTTTTCAGTGTTTTCCTTGTCTAAATGGGTGAGTTTTATAATGTATCCTCACCTGCCTGGTATCTCAGCCCTTGAGGGACAATTCCTGAAAGCAGGAGCAAGTGCAGGAAGAGACATAAAAGTTGATGACAGCCAAATGGGAACCTCTGGTGATTGTGACTACCTCTCTTGCTTTGTCACACGAAGATGGTGTTGTTCAGTGCAGGCTTTGTGCCCACCAGGAGATGAGCAGCGGGGATGCTGTGGGCTTAAGAGCTGGTTTGCAGCACCCATCATGGGCTGGCAGCAGCGTTTATCTAGGCCAGCAGGGATGCAGGGAGTGAGTGACTCACTCGAGGATTCATGCGTGCTTTCCCCCTCTCCTCCCCCCCCGGCGCAGCTGTGGCTTGGTCATCAGCCATTTGGGAACTAGCAGCTTTATTTGGTTGCTGTTTGCAGTGGGCAGTTTCTGTTAGGGTTGTTAATTTTATCAACTGCTTTCAAAGCTAACTGACTTCAGAGAAGACTTTAAATTGCCTTTGCTGCACTCTTCTCCTTCCCTGCTCATAGGGCTGTCACCCAAACAGCTGATCTGGCAGTGAACTTGGCTGAGGAGGTGAGAACAAGCAAATGGGCTGGAGGCAGAAACTTCCTAAGCTGATCCACCAAGAGCGTGGTCACTGTTTTGGATGGTGGCTGTTGTGGTTAGGCTGGCTGCCCTCTCTGAGAATCTCCTTGGCCATGAGGACTGGAGGGTCTTGTGGCTTTGCCCCAACTGAACAGAGAAACATGTTTCAGTGTGTGGTAGAGGAGCGAATATGGGTACAGTGTGAAGAACAGGAAATTGTTTAAATAACTGTAAAATTAAAACTGGTTAGTGTGTGATGATAACAGTTGTTAAACTAATCAGAAGTGGCCAGAGTTACTTTCTGTTGAGCATATGGGTGACATGGTCAGTAAGGCTGCTGAGTGTTATGGTCCATGAAGGAGAGCAGCCTGCTCTGGGCAACCACTGTGCTGCCCTTTGCTCTGTTCACCAAGGCAAACAAGTCTCATCTCTGAGCTGGGCTCTCTCAGCTCACAAGATCCCATTTTCATTATGCTGCCCCTTTTGGTGGGTTCTCTGTCCTTCCCATGCTCTGTACATGTGGCTTTGTCTTCCCTCTGGTCGCTTCTTTAGTTGTCTTTGTCTCCTGTCTCTCTTCCTGTCTACAAGTGCTGTTAATGTTTTTCTTTTAGAAGCACATTTTATGCTTGCATTTCCCAGGGCCTGGAGGACATGCTTTCTAGGCCTTTCTGCCCGCTGGCTGCTGTCACTTTAGATCCTGGCTGTGTTAGATATAAGCAGCTTGGGAGACTTGCTGTCCCTAAGTCCTAAACAGTGCTGCTTTCTCTGCCACTGCCCCTCTCCTCTGCTGGGTCACAGAACCCAGGAACCTCTTTTTCTGCAGAGACCAGTCCTGCAGCACTGGGGAATAGTTAGTTATTTTAGGTAATGGGCTGTTCTGCTTTTTTCCATGTTCCTCTGCTGTCTGTGAGCTTGTGAGCTCTGTGTTCCTGTGCTGGGTCTGCAGCAGTATCTTCACAGCATACACCTGTAGTTGTCCTCTGCCTGCTGTGCTGAAGGACTGTGCTATTTGGATACACTGCTTGACAGAAGAACTGAAGAAAAGAAGCAAGGCTTAGGAGGGGGCAGGGATCACCTTTGCTAGCATTCCTCTTGAAATGAAGATAGCAGTTTTAGTGATAGGATGAGCGAGGTCCCGAGTCTTATTTTGCTAGACCAGCTGGCCAGGTAGAGATAGCAGAAAAAAGTAAGCATAAGGACATATTTTTTTACTGTACTGTCTCCTGTGAATGGTGCCTGTTCAGAAGCTTCTTCTGCCAGGGAGTGCAGCAGTCTGCAGCCCACCTTTATGCTCCCCAGAGCTCATATTGGACTGTAAAGGCTCCTTGGGCACTGGCCATAGGTGTGACCATGCTCTGCTGTCCCTTTTGCATTTGAAATTCAGCTTCTTTGTTGAAATAACATTTGTAGGGCAGAAGTGTTCCTTTTAGCTCAAAGCTGAGGCTGCCTGATAGGTAGTGTGGAGAAGGTTTTTTTGCCACATTTTCTTCTCATTTATGTGTTCTGTAGACAAAGGAGGGTTTAATCTTCAGACATGTTGGCTCGACATCTTAACCGCCACCTCATTAAAACTAAATCTCAGCAGAGAAAGTTCCTTGTAGCCATCAGTGTTAGTGCTTTAATAACTGTTTCACTGCATTTTTTTTCTCCATCTGACACACCACCCTTTCCTCTCATTTTTTGCCTTAGATAGGCAGCAATTTACAGAACTGTGTGCTCTGAGATGAGGCTACAGTTTCAACCCCTCATCTTCAGTCTTTCTTTGTGGTGGGGTGGACCTCATCAATGAGAATGTTCTGGGTGTGTTGTCTGTTAATCAGCAAATCTGACCATCTCTTGGGATTCAGTAAGTGTCTGTTGGCTTGATATGGTACTGTGCAATTCAATGCCAAAATGTACCACATAATCTAGATCCAAATCACAGCAGAAGACTTGATGGGGGGGAGCTGTAGATGACCTTATATTAGTGTTATAGTAATGTAGCAGCATTAAATGCCTCCAGGCAAACAGGACCTGAACTGATCTAGCCAGGAGCATTAATCATTGATCAAAACAAGAAATTAACTTAGCCAGAGAATAAATCAAAACTATAGCATAACAGCTGCTTTTTTGGAAAAATGTGCAAGTCAGGTGCCTCATTCCCTGAGAATCTGAAAGCAAGTATGGTAATGGAACAGGGTGACCACTTTAAAGCTGTTGTATGCACCAGATTGTCCAAATCTGGAGCTTTCATGTGAAGGAAGCTATTTTCAGGCTGTGCTCTTGTCAAGTGCAATGCAGTCTTTGTTGGGTGGCAGTTCCCAAAGAGACTAAATGTGGCTTTTTTTTAAAAGAAAAATATTTTTTCCAATTCTGAACACCAGACCTCATAATAAAAATTCCTTAGGTTCTAGCATGCCGTTTAAGTTGGATTTCATGCTTCCCAGAGTGAGACATGATGAGATATCACAACAGTACTAATGCTGCCCCTATCAATTTTTGCTTTGAGTATTCAAAATCCATTAGATTTGAACTGCATTGTTTGTATCTTTGTTTCTCTTTCTGCTGAGAGATGAAAAACAGGGTAGTGAAAGGCTCAGATTCCAAAGATCTGAGTTTGTTCACAGACTTGTCACTGACGTGTTCTCTGGTTTTAGTACCTCTACTTTTCTTCTCAGCTCTTTAAAGGTAGGGAAATAAACTTTGTGCTTCAAGGGTTTTCTGGCCTTATAGTAAATGGTTGTTAGACACCTAGAGATCCTTCAAAAAAAAGATAGTGTGCAAGTAGTTATTCATTTATGAGCATCTCTGCTTGTGCTATATAGGTCTAGGGACCATTCAAGAGAGGTCTCCAAAGGGCACCTGAGGAAATACATCATTGTACATCTCTGTGTGAGCTAAGAGATGCTGTCATGCATATTATCCTGTCCATCTCATTGCAGAAAGCATATAGAACACATTTAAAATTTAGACTGAGTATTTTTTAAAGAAATCTCTTCTACCCTCCCCATGTCTCTGTGAGAGCATGTTGGGATGCTCTTTATTGAAGCATGCATTCTACAGCCAACCTCTTGGATCGGAAACATTCCCATGCAACTTTCTAACCAAAATATCGTGGTGTGTTTGTTTAAGTTAGCAGTGTTACTGCAGCCTCCTGCCTCAGTATCTCCAAACCCACAACTTCTCCCTTTCTCTGTGTGGGAGCCATAGCCTTTGTAGGAGAAATGAGCCCCTTGAATGTATGCCTTCAGTGGATCCACTGGGATGCAAAGCTGGTGTCCCACCTCTTTTTGGACTTGATGCTTGCCTGTAGGTATGTGAGTTGCCAGATTCTCCTGTTGTACATTTACTCTGCACCTCTGCTGTGAGAATATCAGGGGGAAGGGGCTGTGCTGAAGGAGGGGTGTGGGTGGAGGATCTGATCTGCTCTTGGTCTCAGTGAAGTTTCTGGTAAGCTGAAACAAAAAATACATCAGCTCCCTTCCCCCATACACCGAAGTGTTTCTTGGCTCTGCACCCAAACTAGCAGCTGAGCACGTGATTTACTTGTAAAATGCAGTTTAAAAAAAAATGGTGCTCTTGCAGATGGGAAACTAGGGATGGGAGAGCTGGAATGGGGCTGCCCTGTATGCAGCTGGGGCTGTCTCAGAGGGAAGGGGGGTGTCTCCCTGCTGAGCTGCTGAAACTGGGGGGATGTGGGGCTGCAGAGGAAAGCGCATTTTGCGGAGGCAAAATGGAGAAGGTGCTGCACCACAGCCTCAGCGGGGGAAGGAGGTGGGTGTGCTGCTTGTGGGGCAGGGACAAGCAGAGGGAGGGCTCTGCACCTGGTGTGGGGGGCTGTGCTTTGCGAGGTGGGCTACACAAGTACTCTGAGCTGAGGGTCTTCTGGCAAGATACACGGTCTGAAATGACCGTGACAGAGTTGCAGTCACGTTTGGTGCAAGAAAGGGGAAGTTGTTTCACCATTCACAGCTGAGGAGCTCAGCATCTTCTCTTTTGAAAACTTCATTCATTTTGCTAGTTGTGTTTGCACCCCACAGTTCTTCTTTTCTCTGGAATGTAGGCTTTCCAAAGCTTTTTAAATTACACTAAGCTAATATGCCCAAGAAAAACTAAAATAAGCTGTTACACTCAGCACACTCTTAGTGGGAACCTTCAAGCAAATGCCCCCAATGTGCCAGGCTGGCCAGCAGGGCAATCACACCAATCTTAGGGGGTGTGCAATTGCACCACATCTCTTCCTGTGTCAGGGCTCTGATGGGTGCACTAATGCCTCTTGGCCACAGCAGATAAAAGAATTCATGCCCTCTGCTGTGCTTCAGTCAGTCTGACAGCATTTGTGGCTGGTGATCTCCATTGTTTCAGATTAGGAGGAAGGTGGCTGCATTTTTGTTCTTGTCAGCTGGAGGATGCATTCCTTCAGAGGAGGGCTACAATCTGCTGCTGCAGGAATGGTTGCCAGTACCTCCTACTTCCCTTGTGTTCCATCCCACCCCAAGCAAGGAAGAAGTTTGTAAAGCAAGAAAAGGCATTCTTTGCAGTAGCCAATGGAACAGGTGCAGTTGGTGAATGATGGGTAATTTTAATGGCCAATCTGTGGAATTCTTAATTATTGCAGCAGACTCTATGTACCAACTTTGTGGCTGCTTTGCAGGCAACCTCTGAGGTGAAACATTTCCTTCCCAACCATTCATCACCAAACCTGGGGGAGTATTTCCTTCTATGACTAGTCTCCATCATGGTGGCATGAAATAAACTGATAGTTATCAGGGAAAAAGGAGGGGGAATTCAAGTCAGAGGCTTTTGGAAATTCTTCATTGGTTTTTAGCAACTAAAGTAAATATTTGATGGGAAAATCAGATAATAGTAAAGCAGAATAAAGCAGAGTTGGCACAGTCCTTGTATATCCCACTGGCGGCATGGGAAAGATGACTGGGGAGATGGAGAGATGTTTATCTTGCCAGCAAGAGGGACTGATATGCCCTGAGAAATGTGGACCACAAACAGGGCTCACACATGAGATGGCACATATGTCATGTCAGGTTTTATTGAAGACTCTAACTGGGTGCTTCATCCTCTGTCAGCTGTTCTGTGGACAGGTGTTCTTCACTCTCCTAATGCAGTCATGCTGGCTCTTTGACACCAGGGCTTCCAGCTGAGTCCACTGGGCTCTACCTGGCTCCTTGCACTTTGCTGAGTTAGACTGGCAGCAGTAAAGCTTTTGAAACAGCCTGAAGAGCAGGGGCTGCAGCAGGTTGTGACTCATGGGGAGGGGGCAGTGTATGTTGTGGAGGGATGTCTCATGAAGAGATTTACAAAATTCTTCTCTGAGTGCTGTAGCAAGGCAGATTCTGAGTTTATCTCAAGTTTGAAGCCAAGGACTATGTCTGTAGTGGATGGCTGGGGTGCTTGCTCCTTCCCCTTCCTGAATGCCCATGCAGTTGTATTTCACGTTGGTTGACAGTGCTGGTTTTGGTCAAACTGTGGGATCTTCCACAGGCAAGAACCTAAGGAAATGGTTAGCATTCTCTCTGAATGGTGAAAACACCCAATATGTCTTTATCTGTGCCTTTGTAGGCAAAGAATGGCGTGTTAGGCTTGAGCATGCTTAGTCTGCTTGCATCATTAATTGTGACAGAGATCACTCTCACCTATAGCAGTGAGCCTGTGCTGATTCACTGATTTGACCTCCTTTGACTCGAAGTTCCTGGAAAGCTGCAGGTGCTGTGAGAGCCCAAGCTCCCCACTTCCTCTTAATGTGCACATAGCTGTGCTGCTGGTTTGCTTGAGAAGATGTACAGTAGGTGATACTCAGGGTATGCATTGCTGTTGAAAACAAGTGGATAGGAATTCTCTTTCCCTTACCAAGTCCACCTGCTGGATAATTCAAAGAAAAAATTTGGACAGGTTGTTAGGTGATAGAATGAAAAATACACATGTGAATAGAAAAGGCAGCTTTGAGTGACACCAAATGTAGAATGTGCAATGTCAAAGGTGCACACTATGATTTTTTAAAAAAGAAAAAAGATTCCTCTCTTCTAGGTATTTTAATAGCTTTTTGCTTTTGCCACTTGTTGTATACATACTAATATCTGCCTTCAGTTAGATTATCTTTGCAAGGTAAGTACAAGGTAATGAAATGCAGAAAAAGAATAAATTGCCTTGGCCCACTCTTCAGGGTGCTCATTTGAGATACAAATAGAATTACTTAAACCACCTTGACTTCTACTCTGTGGTGTTCAAAGTCCAGTTTCTGCATTGCTTGAACAGAAAAGTGGAGACTGTACTAAGTTTATATAGGTTGTTCATTTCAATTTGTTTGTTTTGGTTTTCCAGTTCAGTAATGCCAGTGGGTTCAGAGATACTAGTGTGTGTAAATAGAGCTTGTGACCAACTGTGTGGACTTCAGGTTGTCTTTAAGATCTGTGAGTATGTGTACTGTTAGGGGTCATATTACATTTTTACTCATGGAGTTGTTTGTTTCTGGGAAGTTGTGAGAGCATGGGAAAAGTCTGCTACAAGGTGCTAATGTTAGTGGTTTTGCTGGAGGAAAGGCTTTCAGAAAATATGTTTGCTAGCATTTGTTGAAAGAAATCTTGTATTTGTTTATTGTGTCATGTTGGCACTTGAGCCTCCTCCTTCTGTCTGTAGCTGAAGGCAAGCAATGAGGATTTTGCTGCTGTCTTGTTTCCCTAGCTTTCGGTGGCTGAGAAAAGTGGAGCTTGACTCTTTCATCTTCACATGCTGTCTCCAGACGTGTCTTCCCCTCAGTGACTTTGTGACTCTTGCACAGCTGCTGCAGCAGAGATTCTGGGAGTGCTCTTTGGGTGTGAGAGCCCCTCTGCCCTTGCACTTTGGACATGGTGGCACTGGGATCATTCTGCACTGAGAGGCTGGAGAGCAGACTGGCTTTCAGAAATGTCACCTACAATGGCTGTGCTGCTACAGATTTATTAATTTTAGCTGGCCTTTGAAAGGGCAATGTAAAAACACTGAAATGGAAATGAGGGAGGGAGGGGTCATTATATGCTTATTTTCTTTGCACTTTTCCTTAGGCATCTGCTCTTAGCTCTTGTCAGAAAGGATATACTGAATCAGTGAGTGCCTCTGGTCTTTCCTAAGGCCTGGGATGATTTTTTATGTTTGTTTCCACTAATTCTGCAGATGGGGAAGTGGTGTCAGTCTGACCATTGCTGGCATCCCTGTTTAAGGTGGTGGTGTAATGTGGCATACTGAACTCTGCTATCCTGTTGCAAATGTTAAGACATCTCAGTTGTTCTGTAGTACAGTCTTGCTGGAGAAAATAAGAGAATATGGGGAAATATCTGTCTCTTGAAGTGCAGGATTAGAGAACTATCTCCCTTTTGCTGCGAGTGTTTCAAAGATGAGGTTTAAATTGAAACAAGCATGAAGGAACCTGAAGGTTCAGACCAGTCTCACACTACAAAATGCATTTGATGTAAATTCGATTTCTGTCTTGAAGCAACTCAAATGATATCTTAGCAGCTGGCACCAATTGACTATCTCCCGGAATTGGAATGATGACAGCAATCAAACTGAATTTATTGCTTAGAGTTTGATTCTTCTTCCGGACTCTTCCCGTTCTCAGAAATGTAATCCAGAATGTGTTCCCACAGGAATGATAGTTGCAAGCCTCCTTTAACAGCAAGGACAGAGCATGGTCCTAATGCAGGATGAGGATGTGATGCTGCAGTATTGAGCAGCCAGATTGTATATTCCAGATGAGAATAGGAAGATTATGTGTTTGTAAAGGGAGGAGCACTGGTTTTTACTTCATGACATAGATTCTTATCACAGAGCTGATTCACATCTAAGTGTTAGTTTTCTTGATGATTCTTTTTACTGCTTTAGGAAAGAATCTGCCTTTTCACTGAAGTGGCTAAAATTTAGGCTGCTAAAAGTTATCACCTCTGGTCCTTTTTCTTTTTCCTTTCTTAAGGCAGGTGTGCTAAATAAAGAGGGAGTTTTAGCCACAAAACATCAGTATAACTGCAGTTTGGTAAAGTAAGCCAGTAAATGCTGCAGTAGATGTAGTCCTTTGCACAGGGAACCATTTTGAAACACTGTTGTGTTTCTAATCATTGTAGAAGAAAGTATGGTAGAATTAAGTTTTTACACCTTGCTTTCTGAAAGGTGTGAAATTAATCACTTTTACTGATAAATCTTTATTTTTGTCAATAATTGTTTTATCCAGTATTTCAATTAGTTTTTAATGCTGACTTCTACTTCCTCATGCCAGTAGAGGGAATAACCTGAAATAAGTGTGCTTTTGCTCACATTTATTCCTAGAGCAATAAATTTCAGTGTTCCTTGGGCAGGTGGAGGGAATGGGATTCATGATGGGCACTTTTCTTTCAGATTCCCTGACAAGTGATCCTTTGTGGAGCTTGTGGCAAAGCTGTGGCTGGAGAGTGTGTTCAGATGGCAGCTGCCCACAGCTGATACAGAATCTCTCTGTGCACCTCTTGGGGCATCACAGCTCTGTCTGAAGCTGGGAGGGTCTCATGCTGTGCTGCCAGTGCAGGGTGGCAGTGCTGGCACCTGACACCCAACCAGCTTCTCCTGCTCTCTGGCTCGGGTTTGGGACTCAGGCTCCCTGCCTGCTTGGGACTGATCTCCTTTTTGGGTTTGTGGTAGGTGGTGTTCTCCAGGCTCTGCCTCTCACAAGCATACATAGCTCCATGCAGACAGATCTCCCTGTGCTTCCCTGGCAGCCTCTTCTCACACAGCTTCCTAACAGGATGATTAGGCACAGTGAACTTTTTCTTAATCTTTTTTGTTCTTGTTGTTGTTACGTAAATGTTCTCACTGGGCAGCTCGAGACTACTGGGATTTATAGATATCCTCTACCCTGTCTGTGTCTGAAAATGTTCTCCAGGTGTCAGGTGCCCTTGGAGGAGAAAGACCTGGTGAGGATGAACCTCTTGCAAAGCAGCCATGTGTGTAGTGGCTAGAGTAGTAAACTGGGAACTATTTCCCTGGAGAAAAATGGAGCCCAGAAATTAGGTCTCATGTTATTCTTCCATCTCTGCCACTGCACCTTATTTCAGGATATCAGACAGAACTGGTCAAATAATAAAATAATTTTCTTAGCAAAGAGTGAGAATTATGCATCAGTATAAAACCAGTTATATTCCACATTCGGCTGGAGATTGGCAGGTGTTTGTGAAGTAAAGTTATCTGCTTCTAGAATTTTATTTCTGTTTGGTACACCTTTCTTTAGCATCCAGCTATCCTGAGTGTCTGCTGAAGTTTGATGCATTGTGGAAAATCAGGACAAACTACGATGGTTTTGGTCTGCTGTCTGCTGTACTCGGGCAGGGTTGTTGTTTTAACCTTCCCAGTTAGAGTTCCTTACAGCAGTGACTTCACTGATAGTGCACAGCCATTCCAATCCATCCTTTGTGCATGAAGAGTCCTGCCTCAGTGAGGGGACTGCATGGTTGTGTAAAGTGGAGCAGTTTCATTTTTATAGGTCCTTAACTCTTACAAATTATGCTAACACAGCCATTCTTGTTTTCTATTTAAGTAAATCCCTAGTCAAATCAAAACCATCTCAGAGAAATCCCAGTTCTTTTAAAAGGAATTTTCTCTTCAGATTCTAAAGAAATCCAGTAGTAACATCACTAGAATGACAGTGCTGTTTTCAGAGCAATAAATATGTTAAGAGATACTTGGGTTAAATGTAGGTTTACATGCTGGACAGAGATACAAAAATCATATTATATAAAGGGCTGATAAAGATAAATGGATATTCACACTTCAGTTTGTGTATTAAACATGAGTACGTTTTCTCTTATTTTTAAACACCATCTTCTTAAGCATTTATATCTTAAGTTTTGCTACAAAAGAGATACATAGACTGCACTTTCCTGTCTGTGTAGATACTCATTGCTTCAGACTGCAGATAGAATAATTTCCCAAATAGCAAGATTCCTTTCTTTTTTTTTTTTTTTTGGCTGGAAAATAGTGAATGAATATTGGATGAGTGTTTGTAATATCCTGTACTTAAGTTTTAAGCATCAGCTATTGTTCAGGGCTAGACAGCTCTGTAACGTAGCAGGAAAAGAGCTTTATGAAATCCAATATTTGGAAGCAGGAGGCAGATGAATTCAGACTTGGAACAGCAGTGCCGAATTTTAACAGGAAGGATAGCTAATATTTGGAGTAATTTCTGTGGGTGTATGACTTTATTTATCAATTAAAGTCTTGAGTATGAACCCTTATGTTTTCAAAAGGATATACTTTGTTTTAGGCAAATTATGGAAATTACTGGTTGGATTTCACAGGCTTGTGGAAGGTGGGAAATAGACCAAATGTCCCAGGCCTAGAATCCTGTAAGGTAGGTCAGATGTTTTGTTGTACTCCTGTTAGCTACGAGTTACAGTTCTACTGTGCATTGGAATAAACATCTCCACTCCACAAATGACTTGCAGAAATAAGTTTTATCTTAGGGCAGAGGGAGGAGAAATTATTTCTTTGCAAGCTCTTGGTAAGTAAGGGATCTTTTCACTGTTATTTTAATATCGTTAAGATTGTTTTGCATTTTAAAGTTCAGAGAGACCCTGTATGAGAAAAGTGTTGGACTCAGAAAAGTTTGGACATTTTGTCTCCTACTGGGCATAAAGCTTTGTTAGACCAGAGTAAAGTAGAAAATTGAGGTTCTGTTTTTATTTCTTATGCATTTAGGTACCAGGTTTTTCTCCACAAGTACCAAGTTTACTCTGTGGGTTGAATGTTTACATGGTGCCTAAGGCCACCGGGTGATGAAGACCTTTGGGGATGGGGTGGGGGAGCGATTATCAGGTCACTGGTTGGGCTGTGCTCTGGTGCTGCCTGGAGCAGGAGCTGTGACCCTGCAGGAGCAGGAGCTGTGACCCTGCAGGATCGGGAACTGTGACCCTGCAGGATCGGGAGCTGTGACCCTGCAGGATCGGGAGCTGTGACCCTGTAGGAGCAGGAGCTGTGACCCTGCAGGAGCAGGAGCTGTGACCCTGTAGGAGCAGGAGCTGTGACCCTGTAGGAGCAGGAGCTGTGACCCTGCAGGATCGGGGGCTGTGACCCTGCAGGATCGGGAGCTGTGACCCTGCAGGAGCAGGAGCTGTGACCCTGCAGGATCGGGAGCTGTGACCCTGCAGGATCGGGAGCTGTGACCCTGCAGGATCGGTAGCTGTGGTTCTGCAGGATCAGGAGCTGTGACCCTGCAGGATCGGGAGCTGTGACCCTGCAGGATCGGGAGCTGTGACCCTGCAGGATCGGTAGCTGTGGTTCTGCAGGATCGGGAGCTGTGACCCTGCAGGATCGGGAGCTGTGGTTCTGCAGGATCAGGAGCTGTGACCCTGCAGGATCGGGAGCTGTGACCCTGCAGGATCGGGAGCTGTGGTTCTGCAGGATCAGGAGCTGTGACCCTGTAGGAGCAGGAGCTGTGACCCTGCAGGATCAGGAGCTGTGATCCTGTAGGACTCGCTGCAGGAAACCCGCCCAGCCTGACCTTTCGCTGCTCTCGGTTGTGGCGGCTGACTGCTGCGGGCTGCTGCTCCTGGGGCTGCAATGTGCTTTTTCTCTGGGAGTTGTGCTTGAGTTGGCCTGTTTTGTTGCCCTGGAGACAGAAGAGTGTGGTATGCTTTCCCCCCGACCAGAAATAGTTTCCTGTACCTTGTGACCGGAGTGCTGTACTCCTCCTCTGGTCTCCAGCCAGGCTGTGTGGTGCTGGAGGGATGGGGTGTGGGGTGGTGACCTCTTGTCACAAGTTCTGGTGTGGCTGCTGCCCATGAACACTAGCTGCCCTGCCAGCTCCCCTCCCTCTGCACCATGGTGTAGGATTTCAGGGGAGCAATTGCTCTTGATTTACATCTCCCATGGCATTTTGATGGTTATGTCATTTTGTTTGAGCCTTGCTCCTGTCAGCTGTCTGTCCTGACTGTCAGGACTTGGTAGCTGAGTAGCACGTGGTAAGCTCTTGCTTCTTCTTCCCCCTTTGCTCAGCTGTTTTTGCTGTCTGCTTCTCTGTGTCCTTGTACTTGGGAACAGATTCTCAGCAAGTATATCTGTGCACGAGGGCAACGTGATCCGGGTGGATGAAGGTTCCCCTTCTGTTGGAGTTCAAGTAGAGCTGGGAGGGAAAGTGGGGAATTTGCAGGGCCCAAACATGCAAGCAGGCTGGGGATAGTTTGTCTTAAACTCTTGTCCTGCTGTGAGAATCTATCCTGAGTGCAGAGTGTGCAGCACTGTCTGGTACTTTGCAACTGTGTTTTGCACAACTTCATTTGTGAGAGATGCTGCTAAAAGGGAAGCAAATACACCCCCGCCCCTCCCAACCAATGCAGGTGAGGAAGCGCTTGCACTGCACCAAGGCTTTGGGAGCATGGAAGCTCTCCAGGCTTTCTTGCTGCCTTGTATTTTATTGGAGAGTGGTTCTGGCTCAGAACTCTAAAATATATGTAACAACAATAATTTCCAGGACTGAGAAGGAAGGAGAGATGAAAGGAGTAATTTACCTTCCCCCATCCCTGAACAATAGCAGATGAGGATGTAAGCATATCTCAGCTCTATAAAGTATTAATTGGGACATTTTCTGTAGTTCAGCAGTGGAGAAGAAGACAGGAATTGTGCAATGCCCTGAGCTTCTATTCCCAGCCTGGGAGAGAAAAGTGTTCTGTGCTGAGATTTGGCTCAGTCTTGGTCTTCTACTCATAGGGAAGAGAACAACTGCCAAAAGCCTCCTTTACAGAGAGAAGGGAAGATGATGCAGAGACCAAGGAGCTGAACAGGCAATTTCCAGGCAGAGTAGTGCAGTGCAGCTTTGTTGAAGTGGGTCTCTAGTGCGATTCCTATAATCAAAGGATGCTGCATTCCTACCAGTCATCTGCTGAGTAGTCCAACCAGCCAAGGGTCCTGCTTACTCCTATGAAGGTCTGTGTGTGACAGGGATGCAGAGTCACACCTGTGCTGATGATCTGCTGGAGAGGAAATGTCAAGAGTGAGCAGGGTCTGCTGCTTCCCATTGCTATGTTCTTTAGACGGCTGGAATGAGAAGTCCAAGGACTGGATGTTCTTACTTGTCTTGTTCTAAGCATCTGCATCCACAGAAGTCTGGATTTTAGCAGCTGCCAGGGCTGTCTAAAAGATTTTGTCTCCCTCAGTTCCTTTCAGTCAATCTATGTTTGTCCAGTGTGAACATTTCACAGGAGAAGATGGGGTTATTGTAGTGTAAATTCAGGAGTCGACCACTGCTGTAGTGAAAAGTGTCCATGGCTAAAAAAACCCCCAGTACTGGGCTGAGAAAGGCAGAGTTGCTCTAACTCTTTCTCCTTTCCTTGTACTCACACATGGGAAGAAAAACCATTTTTTAGTCTCCTCGATATTTTTCTTTAATCCAGATGAATGTCGTGCCTGAACTGATGTTGCCTTTGGGCTGGAATAAGCATACTTAGCATTTGAGCAGAACTTCTTGCCTGGAGATTTCTAAATGCATGATCAGCATTTCACCAGCGTGTCTGTCCATGGGTACTGAAGTATGGTTACCTTTTCAGTTCACTGAAGCTGGCAGAGTTCCCTACTTTATGTGATGGCTGAGCACTAGCAGGAGCTGTATATTTCTCCCTCCTACACTGCCCTTCTTTCACAGTTTCTTTGGAGTGGAAACAGTTCCTTTTCCCATTTCATGTGTGTTATTTTTTCTGGGACTTACCCTCCAACTCTCCAGCCTTGGAGAAAGGATACCTCCCAGAAGGGGTCACACTGGAAGTGGCTTTGCATATTTGAGAAGCTGATGGAAGAGCAGTGCCTTTCATTCTGCAGCTACTCACTTTGAATCAAAGGATGCAATGCCATTTTGGTGCTGGCTCTGTAGTGGGAGCAGCAGTGCTTGTGCAGCCTCAGCTGCAAAGCCCTCACCTGGAATGCCTGCGAAGTTTTGGGAGACCAAAACATGTTCCAGCAGTTCTCAGCCTTTGGGATATCTGTTGGGTCACTGTGCTCCTCTCTCTGTTAAATATGAGCAAGAGCATAATTCAGAGATGTGGTGCCTAACACCTTGTTTCTTATTCTCTTTCAGATCACCAGAAACTGGAACGTGAAGCTCGAATTTGCCGACTTCTAAAGCATCCAAATATTGGTAAACTTCCTTTGGCTCAGAGGGATGGGGGTGAGACAGGAGTAGGAATGTGTCTCAGCTAGCATGCTGTAGGAGAACAGATGTATTCTGGATGTTCACAACAGCTGATCAAAGTTGCCTGTTGAAATCACCTCAGTAGTTTATCTCTCTGACAAATTCTGCATCCAGCCCTGTCCCATTCCTTAGCATCCCAGCCTGAAGAGTTCACCAAAGAGTGCCATGTTCCTGCTGCTCACCCCTGCAGAGCTGTCCCTGCTCTTTGGGTGATGCATAGCTCTTGTCTGCTCATCTGACATTCTGCAATGGGAATGAGGTGTTGTGTTTGTTTTCCCCACATCCATCTTCTGTTTGTTCTCCTTGGCCTTTAGTGATGTGTCTGTTTAAATGCTGTATTCAGAGACGTGCCCAAAGTTAAAAAGGGGTGGGCTAATACTTCAGCTCCTCTCATTGCAGTGGCCATTTACTCTGAAAACAAATTGCCCATATTGGAGGGGGGAAAAAGAGTACTGGAGCAAAGGGAATGGTTTGTCTAAAAATATAGAGAAAGGAAAAATAAGGCCCAACATTAAAAAAAACCTACCTTATTTACTGAAATGTAGAGAGAGGGGATGGATTTTATCTAGTTCCAAAGCACTATGGAAGCTTGGACCATTAATAATCCCCTATTTTAGCTTTTTAAAATAAATAAAGCCTCTGGGATCCTAGCTACAATCTGATTTCAGCTAATTTATTTAAGAAAACATTAAGAAATACCAAACTGCCACTTTAACCAAACCACAGTTAAATATCCATTCCTGGGCAGACTATGATGTATTACTTAGTATTACTTTTGCATAACTCAGTCAGTGAAGATAATACTTTAAGGCCATCTCTCTCCTCTTCTGACTTTCATCTTTATAATTATTTGCTCCTGGTCTCTGAAGGCCTGGGAGAGGAAAGGTGCCTTAGAGCATACCCCATGGACTGGCACCTGAACTCTATTCCCTGCATGATGAACAAGCAATTTCTACAGTCTCAGGACTTCACATAATGCAAAGTTCCTTAGCAGCAGCTTTTAATCAGAAAGAGCTTTCTTTGTCTGGGTGTAGTTGTGGTGTAGGTATGGCTTGGGAGGACCAGGGGCCACCTTCTACAGTAACTAGCCAGTAAATTTATTGCTTGGCATTATTCAGACTAAAACTCTAGTTATTTCACTTCATTTGTCCTGTAAGTCTTGCTATACTTAGTTTAGAAGGTGATGTCACTTTATATTTTGACCTTAACTTCACTTCCATCATCTTTCTTTTTATATTTATTTCCAAAACTCTTACAGAGTTAATCCTACACACAACAAAACCATTCTTATAAGTAAACATCATGGATAGAGAAATGTATGACATTCCTGGTTCAGTTCTACAGTTGTAATGCATGACAGTGTTTGTCTCCTGTTGTGGTTAGGAAAAGACAGTTTGGGGGAATGTCAGTGGGCCTTGCATTTTCTACAGACAATTTCTTGTCTTCCTAGAAAGAACAGTTTGTCTTTTAAGAAAAGGAACTAATCATTGTCAACTCAGTGAGTGCTTACAAATAAAAATAAGGGAATTAATTTTTATCCCTACAACACAAAATCAAAGTGCATTGAATAAAACCTCAAGAAGTCATATGGTTCATTCAGCAGTCCTGTGAAAATCTTTCATACCTGGCTGGTTCCAGGCATGTTTGTACTTAAAAACCTTTAATCCTATCACAGCCCCTGGTGGCAGTCTTTCAAATGTTTCATTTTTCTGTCAGTTAAACATTAAAACATAATTTGCCTTTCTCTTAGCTTCTTTCTAATTCTATCCCGAGTATCTGTTGAGAGTAGTTTTTCTTTCTTGTAACAATCTTTTACATATTTGAAGACTGTTATCATGTCTCTTTTTAGTCTTTTTCTTCAGACTAAACAAACCCAGTTCTTTCAATCTTTTCTCATACGTCATGTTTTCTAGACCTCCAGTCCTTTTTTTATTCCCTTTTTCCCCCTCCTTCTTTTCTGGACTCTTTCCAGTTGCTTCATATCTTTCTAGAAATGTGATGCCCAAAACTGGACATGACTGAGGTCATGTCAGTGCTGTCCAGAGTAGAAAGAATTGCTTCACCTGTCCCACCAAAGATGATTGTTTTGTACATCAACCTTTGAAGCTTTTCATTTAAATATATTGTTGATGCACATTTGTTTGTTGACATATTATTGGTCCAGGCTATTTTCTGCACAATTTCTGGCAAGCTAATAATTTTTTTCCATCTTATATAAATGAGGATCCCTATTGAACTGTATATTACCTTTGTCTTTATTAAAAGAGACACTAAGAAATCCAGTCTGTGGGTTCCTCCCTCCACATTTGTCAAAACCATTTTGATTTATCTTCTGATAAAAGGGTTGCAGCTCCCACAGTAATGTGGTCTTTAATAACAATGCCATATACTGCATTATGTAGATAGTTAATAACACTATTTAATACTGTTGGACTCCAGTCAAACTCTTGATGATATCACTTGATACATTGTTCCAGTGTGACAGTGATCAATTTTGAGTATTTTTTCAATGAGTTGTGTACACTGTTGTCAGCTAGTTTTGAATACACGTTTTTTTCTTAATTGCTTGTGGAAAGAGCATGTAAGATGCTGTCAGAAGCCTTGCTGAAGTCCAGATGCTACATGCATTGCTGCTTCCATGTTCCTTGGACTTGTTATGTTGTCATAGAAGAGAAACATGTTGTTTTGATAGAGTGGGGTTTTTTCCTCGAAATGTGTATTAGCACTTAGTAATCACCTAGTTACTGGCATTCCATGTTGTAAACTCTTCTGGGTGAGTACTTGGTGTGTTGCCTCAGTGTGAGCTATGTGAGTAACACTGCACAAACCGTGAAGAATTCTGCAGCTTTTGCACTTGCTTTCAATTTCAAGTTTTGTTGTCATTGTTTTTGTTGTGAACTGTGTTGCAACACAGTTGCCTTCTTCTAGAGGGACTCAGCCTGTAGTGAGTCTGGGAGAGAAGTCTGAAAGTTACAACTCTGTGTGGCAGATTGCTTTTCTCTCTTGCCTGTACCTAGGATATAAAGCAAGCCTGTTGTTGAATTTGTGGTCTTGTGCATTTACTACTCTGATAAAATAAAGATTTCTCTAGATACAAAGTAGTAGTGATATTTCCATTTGCTGTTGCTTTATTTTTTTTTTTTAATGACTGCTTTCTGAGTTATCCTAACATGCCTTCATCAAATTTCAGCTCTAATTACAGGCTTTGTCTTTGTAGTTGGGTGTTTGGCTTGTCTTTAGATGCACATTATGGCCAAGGTAGTCAGAGTGGAGTGATCCTTCTAAAAGCTTGGTGTTACAATACGGGTTTTTTGGTCTGGACAAAATTGATGCAATTTTCTTCTGATTTCTGACTTATGGTATGAATGATATGGAATGTGTCATTATAGCTGGTCAGACTGCAGTAGAGGAAAGATTCTTTCCCTTAATTTCAGTTTGTTCTTTCTCTTTTTGATAACTTCTAGAGAACTTTGTATTCTGGCCCAGAGAGCCGTTTGCCAGCCATGGTCATCAAATACAGCAGAATTGGACAGAGATCAGGCAGAGATCTGAGAGAAGGCACCCATTACTGAGGATATGGGTGTGTAAAAGAGGCAGGAGGCAACATCAGTAAAACCCCACTGTCCATAAAGAGATAAAGTGCCTGTGGAAGTTGGCAAGAGTTATGGCTCTGTTGCAAATTCCTCTTCTGAAACAACTTAGTGCTCCAGTGATTCACTTACATATAGATCTTGTGCCATTAGACATGGATGTATTTGTGAACATGAAGAAGAGAAGTATACAGCTACTTCCCCCTTAATCCCTGTTTTGCTGGAATGAGACAGATTTCTGTAAGAACACTCACAGCCCTGACCCTTCATTTGCAGATGCTTTGCTGGTTATGCCACTGAAACCAGTGCAATTGCTAAGATCAGAGCTGAACTTACAATGTCTTGAATAACAACTCCTGCTTACAGGAACAGCTCTTTTGTTCTTCTGCTTAGTTGAAAACTTTAGTCAGTCTGAAAATCTGAATTTGATTTTTAAGTCCTGTAGTAGATCACTACAGATACTGTCTTGTGCATTAATTTTTCCCCCATGCTTCCTGCTGCCCATCAAATGTTTAAAGCAGTGACAGAGCTAGGAAACCTAGAATCTTCCTGCAGGTTTGTTCAGTGCAGATATGAAGTTCAGAAAGCAGTTAAACGTGACCTTTCCTGTCTTAGGACTCCCTGTGATGCAAAATTCAATCAAAATCGCCATTCATAGTTTTGAAAAGTCTTTTCTAGTATTCTCTTACAAAGCTATGATTGTGACTTGTTTAGTGTACAGAGCAGAAGTCTGCTCTGTGTGTGGATTTTGTCCACTGTGTTGTTAGGTGTTGCCCTTCTCCTAAATTTTCTTTATAATGGCAGTCTAAATATGTGGCTCTTCTCTGGATTTGTCATCACTTGATCTGTTCTCTTTCTTAGGTATTTTTAATCCAACTGTACAAAAGTAGTTCTTGAGTATCTTTTGTTCATAGTTGGAACTGGGCACTTCTGGTTGGTCATTGTGCCCCAGCTCATGGCAGCCTATTGCTGTGAAGAACTGCATGCACTTAGGTCTAGAATAATAAAAACACATATTTTAAGAGAGGTTGGTAGTAGCCCAAGAGCCAGAGCCAAATTCTTTTTCTGATTTCTGCCTTTGTATCCTCTGCTGAACTGCTTCGGAGTTCATTTCTTTGAGGGAATTTATAGCAGTGGTGAAATGCTGTCCTCAGCATCTATCAGAATTATTGCTTTTTCAGGTTTTTCCTACTTCAGACTTCTCCAGAATATGCTTGCACCTGAATTCTTCTTATTTTAACTTCTATCCGTTGGCTTTTCTCAGCATAAACCCACAATTTTGTACATGTCCTTATTTATAATGGGGAGAAAATGGTATAGAAATCTCGTGTGAATTAGAGGAATTTCTTTTGATCCAGTTGAGTTTTATTTCCTTTGACAAGTGGTCTGTCCTCCTAGTACCTCTGAGTTGTGGGTGTGATTTTGATGGATGTGTTTAAGAAAAGGGCTCCAGTTTGTGTGTCCTTAAATGCTGGTTACAGTTGAAGTGTGAAGTGGGGCAAAGACAGAAGGAAGGATGCTGTGCTTTTGTGTACAGCCAGCTGGAGAATCCCACAATGCTCATAAGGAACCTTTGTGGGAAATGGTGCATGGATCACGTCTGCAGACTGAATACTGGATTTATTGTCTTGGTGGTATCAGCCACAACTTCAGCTTCACTCATGCCTCATTTTAAGATACTAGTCTTGATAACAAAGCCTTCAGTATTTCCCCACTGCTGCAATTTGAAATGTTGTCCTACCACCTTTTCCTTAACAAGAGATTTGAATTGCTTCCCTCAGTGAACAAGAAAAAATCCGTAGGCTGTGTTTTGCTGTAAACAGCAGATTTCCTTGTTTTCATTTGGCTGTAGGCATCCAGACTGCCTTTGCAATTGGGACAGAAAGGATGTGATGTGCAAAGAATAGTTAAAATGCTGGGCATTCTTGAGTGTTTTGGCCATGATTGCTGCCCTATGGATACTCAGTTGTATCCAAGTGGGATGCTCCCATGCATGGCTGTCTTTAAATCTGCTGCCCTGCAATTTCTGTTGCTGAGGGACTGCTTCTGATGCAGAGGGGATGGTATGGGGAAGGTGGAGTGGGGGATAAGAGACCTTTTAGTAGGAGTTATGCTTTGGGACTTTCTCAGTTACTGAGCAGCTTTTCCTTGGAAGTGTCAAGGGGCTGTCTGGGAGGGACAGCAAGTTGCTGAGCTTCCTAAGAGGTCAAATAATAATATTCTTGGACTTATGCCTTTAACCTGCTCTCCTCCTATCTTGCCAAAAGAGAAAAATACCACCAACAAACACTCAAAACAGACTATCAGCTGAAGTGAGTTCCTGCTAGAAAGTTTGTGCCTTTGAGCTGCAAACTACCATTTGTTATTTCCAGTCTCTGCACTGTTAGAGATTTAGGTGAGTGCCCATGCATGTTTGCCTGATAGAATGCTCCCCAAAACCCCAGGCAATCCACCTTTTCACTTCTCATTCTGATTTTCACAGTTAATTCTTTCACTATTATTTAGCTCTGCATGTTTTCTTCTTTTGCTGCCACCTCTTCCTATAGCTTTTCTTGTAGTTTTAAGAAAACCATTTCTCCATAATCCATCATAATTTGGGAATGGAGTAATAATAGCATTTTTTCCTTGCCAGGAGATATATTTATTTTGTACATCTCTCTGGTCTGTACTAGAGACATATTTTGATTCTGTTATTCATCTCTCTAGCTGCGAAATTTATCTGTATGCAAGCAATCCCTTAAAAAAGTAAATAGTGGGACGAGGGCCAGATTCTGTGCACTCAAAGGTACTGCAAAAGTCAGAGGAGGATTCCCCTACTTCCTGCCTTCCCCCCCACACTGCAGAGTGGGGGGAGCCTCCTTTGGGCTGGGAGGAGGATGGCTGTGCTCAGTGAGATCCTGCAGGTGACTGCTGCTTTGGAACAGAGCCCGTGTCCCTGCCAAGGGCTCATGGCTGTCCTGGGCAGCACCAGGCACGAGCTGAGGACATCAGGGTCACACAGCAAGGCTTGGGGATGGCAGGCAGAGCACCTGCCTGCAGGGATTCATCCCTGAAGGCAGAGAAGTGGGTGTTCTCGGAGTATTTTATTTTGAGACAGTGGTGAGGTTGGCTTGTTATTATTTTGGGTGTTTTTAGCAAAAGCTCTCATATAATACTAGTGGTTATCGTAAGTACTCTGCTTATCTGCTGTGTGGCTAATAGGAAATTATTAATAACAATTCTGGATGGTCATGATTGCACTGTTATCAGGAGAGCAGGAAATATTCCTGTGAATGCACTCTTTTGGCTCATCTAGTGTTTAAGTAGGACATTCTAAATGTTATGTATCATGTGCTGAACTTCAGCTTTTCAATACAGACATTATAAAATCAAAGGGAAAATAACATTTACTTGGCACTGAAATGTTTTTTAAAAATACTTTGTGGTTTTTTTTTTTTCTTTTTACATCTGCAGAAAGACAGGTTTCCTAACAGGAAAGGTACTGTTCTCCCTGCAGTTCCTTTCTAGGCTGTGAATTTCTGTGCATAAGGGAATTTTCCAACTGGGCACTGCCTTAGCCTCATCTTTTAGGGCTGGAGAGTTAAAAAGGTTACAGTGAGAACAATGGTGAGGGGGACAGGAAACCCACCTCTGTGCTTGTGGCCTTTTCATACTTCCTTAGCACTGTTCTGTGCCTTTCTTTGCAGAGCCTGCAGCAGCTTGGTTCTGCCTGAACCTGAGCAGACTTCAACAAATCCTCCTTCTCTTCCATTTTCCAAAGCTTTGGAATGCAGTTGGTGTGAAATGCAGTGTGTCTGGGGAGTCTGCAGCAGGCTGCTGTATGTCCAGCATGGCGTGACCTCGCTGGGTCAGATTTGGGAGGGCAGGGAAGGAGAGCACGTTTCCCTGTGTCCTGTTAGCTAACTGTCCTGCTGCTGCTGGTTACTGCTCTGACAAAGCTGGTCATTAGCTGCTGGGACGGATGATTTCTAGAGGATTATTTGCATTACACAATTTAGTGCTTTTTAATAGCAAATTTTTAATTAAAAGGCGAGTCCTTTTGGAAGCAGCCTGAGCAGCTGCAGCTGAATCCTGCGTGTTTAATGTAATTAGAGAAACAGCTGGGGTGGGAGCTGAGCACCCAGCTCACAGGCAGTCACAGGTTGGTGGTGGCTCCTCGTGGGACGGACATCCTGAGTGATGTGAAGCGTGCAGGAAGTGTCCTGGCACACTGCCAGGCTGGGAGATGGTGGGACAGTTCCCATCTTGGCTGCCCAGGCTGGTGAGCAGCTGGGGAAGCAGAGACTGTGGGTGGTAGCCATCTGCGTCAGTTCACTTGTCACTGCTGCCATGGACCATCGTGCTCAGTTTGCAGTCTGTCGGGCCGTGTGTGTTTGTCATAGTTTCAGCACCTCCTGGCACTTTGCACAGTATCAATGAAAGAGGAAATCAGGTAGGTTTTGCCCTCCAGTTTTATTCTGCTGCTTCTGGTATACAGAGTCTCTTGAAATAAACCCTTGCAGCATCTCTTACCTCTTCCATTTCTCCATGATACAGGCAAATGTCTGGTGTCTGGAAAGTTGCTGAAAAGTGTAGCTGTGGTTGTTCCTAATGAGTGGCTGATGTTTGAATAACATGGTTCAGTCCAGAAGATCCCAGAGAACTTTTGAGTTTGCATTACTAAGGCTGCATGGAAGAGTTCCTGTGTTGCAATTACCATGACCCAGGAGACAAGCATAAACCTCTGCATTATCTTGTACTGGCTCTGCAACACTGGCAACTTAATTTGTGTAAATATTGCATAAACACAGCCTCAATGTGTGTTGGTGCAGAGATAGTTGGCTGATACTGTCCTTTATGTGCCCATAGTATCAAAATGCTTGACACTTAAGAGCACCAGTGAACCTAGGTTTAGCAGACAAGATCACCTGTAGCTTGAACACTTTCCCTAAGAATGGGCAAAGACCACTGATATGTAGGAGCAAGCAGATTTCAGCCCATGTTACCTTTTCCTAAGCAGAGATGAGTGATTGCTGGATGAAGATGCTGGGAATTGTCCTGTGAAATTCTGCTTCTGTGCTTGTTTTTGTTGCAACTTTGGAAACTTCTTTGCTTGAAGATATTTACTTGCAGCAGGTTGCCAAAGATCACACTGTGTTAACAAGAGCCTGCCTGCCCTAGCCATGGGCTAAGCCCCTGTACAGCCCTGCTCTGCTATTTCCTGTGGATATGGGATACAGGGAATGTTCATCCTGGGGCTTATGTGGCAGGCATAAATGCTCCTGGCCTGTTGTGCTTGATGTAAGAGTAAAAAAGATAATCATATTCAGCACACTGGACAGAGTGAAAGGGAGATGTGGGTCAAAGCTAGGCTAGGCATATTCTGTGTTTGTGATCCCAATACCAATTAGCTTTTTAGATATGACCTTTTAAAGATGCCTGTTGGTTTTCAATGTCTTTTGTTTTTGTAGTTCAGGTGGATTTTTATAAAATTTGATAGCTTTTTTCTGACTTCTTCATGATTGACTTCAACTTTTGCATTCACAGAGCCTTGCTTTGCGTGACTCAGCAGCAATTTGCATTTGGCTGTTCTAGTTTGTTATGAAGGAGATTTTCCTCTTATGTTCAGTTGGTTTGTATCACACTGAGGCATCAGAGAGCTGAGGCTGTCTGTACAGGGTCACTTTATTCAGGCACAGAATGCAAGCCATATGGCATAACTGTTACTGCATTGCTGTTTTTCACTAAAATGCCTAATTTTCTTTCGTTAATATAATACCTTATCAGTATTATTTATTTCTAAAATAAAAAATGTAAGTGCTCAAGGATTTTTAAACACTTTGAAGTAGCAGCTTGAAGTTCTGTTCTTGAGGCAAGATTTCCATTGGGACTCTGAAGACAGCAGGCAGGGAAAAGTAATATTCACAGCAGATGTTCTTAGAAAGTGCTTGAACTCCTGGTGCACAGCTGCTGTTAGATGCAGTAACCGCAGCACGTCCCCTGGAGCCACTCAGTGTGGTATCAGCTCTTTGCAAACGCTCTGGATTGCATTAGGGCCTTGGACCTTGCACACACTCCCACACAAGACAGAAAAAACTTGGCCTAACTTGCATCAGCGTGTGCTGAAGAGCTGAGTTTTTGGGGGAAGGAGCCATTTGATGTCACTGTTTCTGTTGCTAGTTGCTTTTCCAAAAGACCAGCGTTGTGAGAGATGCTCCCTGTACGGGTAAAATGGGTTTATATAGGGTAAGGCTGGAGAGGAGACTGAGGGAAGACAAAGATGATAAAGCAGTTAGCTAGGCTGTGTCTTGTGTATGTGATGCCTCACAGCTTTTAACAGTGCAGTTACATGTGTGCATTTAAAATTGGAGGGACAGCTTTGAGTAGCAGACTCTCCTCACCCTTGGTGGAGTACCACTGCAGTACCAGATTCTAGAAATACTTAAAAAAAAAATAAATAAGACTTTCTTTGTGGCTTGCTGAAAACATTTTCATCAAGATGCTGTATTGAAACCATTGCTTATTCCTCCCAAAATTTATGTGCTTCTTGGAGATATCATCCAAGTGGGGATGCACACTTTCTGCTGACTGAGCAGCTGATTTTGTTGGAAAGGTTTCTACCTACCAGTCTGTAATTGATGCTGCTCCTTTGGACAGCATTTGTTCTGGCAGTGCTTACTAGTGCTCTGGGGGTTTTTTAGGTATTATTTTGAAAGTTTTCTGTGAGACTTGTCAGTCTTACAAAATTAGATGTTATTAGATGTAGAGTTTGCGAACTCTACAAAACCTCTTTTTTGTGTGTGAATGGGACCTTTTTTTTTTTTTTTCTGAATAAAACTTTGTGTGAAGTCTTTCACCATATGCTGTAACTGATTTAGTGCCTTTGTTGTCTGACTTGCTTCTGTTTTCTTTTTTATTCCCCTCTCTGTCTGTTCTTGTGAACCTAACCATTGTAGTACATCCCTCTGAGATCTTTGAATGGGAAGTCATCAGGTGACTCCAGCTGCCAGTGGTGTTGGCAGGGTCTAATTTCCTACATCCATAAGAATCCCTGTATTAAAGGTGTTTGGCTAGGAAGCAAATACGGTTTGAATTGCTGCTTCTGGGTAACAGAATCAGCTAACACAAATAATCCACCTCATCTTCTGGTGAATAGAGTGAGATGAGCTTCCTTGGCAAATACTGATCTCTTTTTAGCTTGGTCATATTTTGAAAGACACTGTTACTGTTGTGCAACTTCCCTCTTGCTGCGACTTGAGACTCTTTTTGTGATGTGTGCATTTGTCTAGCTGGCCGTGCTAGACACATGCATCACTGCTCCCCTGATGAGAGAAAAAAAACAGTACTCTAGTATTTTTGAAGGAAAATTTAACTGGATGAATACTTTTGTTTTTATTTCTATGTTTTTCTTAGTATGGATAATCAGGTTTCAGGAGTACTTTGCCCTCCAGTGTCCCCATATAATTATATTTTTCACTCTCTCGTAACCTCTGTCAACAGATTATACAGATATAAGCAGCTTTTGTGGGCTCTGCTCAACCACTGCGTTAAAGCTGAACTTGTGGTAATAAAGGAGCTGTTAGACAGTGTGCCAGGGCCAGCAGCCTGTGGAAGAAATGGGATCTTCTTTTCATGGGAAGATGTTTGAAACAGAGGACGGCCCAGTACTTTCTGTGCTCTTGGAACTGGCCATTCAGGAGCCTGTGTTCTGCCTTCAGGTGGAGGATGTTTGCACAGGCTGTCTTTAAGCAGAGAGGGCTCTATACTGTCTGGATAGTGAAGGTATCAGATGTTTTCTGATGTTTGTGTATCTTCATGGTGAATGTGGCCAATCATTGGAATGTGGATAATATTTGTGAACCACCAAGTGGAGAGGAGGGGCAGAAACTTCAAAAATGTTTTTATCATTCAGTTACTTCTGAATATATACCATTTCATGGACTAGCTGAATAGTTTTGGGAAAAGGAGGTTATGTTTTTGAGCTAATTATCCCTTAGTTAGGGATGCTAGCACTGTAGTAGAAAACCAGGTGTTTTAACTTTGCATGTCAATAGAGTGAACCATGGCATTGGAGCTGCCCATTGCCATCTCTTTGCTATTCAGGAAAGCTCTTGTGGCTTTGCAGAAGAGGGGAAGCAAAACCTCAGGATGGAAGGACACTAGGTTTTATTTCTGTTCTGCTACTGGGTACTCCTTTTGTTTCTTTGCATCAGTATGAAGTTAGAGCTAGAATTGAGAGTCACAACAATTTTGGTATATTCAGACTTTTTTTTTTTTAATCCTTTCTGACTTCCCTCATTGCTGTCCTCCTCCACACTTAAAGCCTACTATTCTGAGCTGTCACTAATTATTCCTGTGCAAGGTGTTGGTGCCCAGTGCAATTTTTCCTGCAGCTTTTCTGGATTTTGCTATTCTACCACTATTTCCTGAGCTTTGTTACCTCAGCAGATGAAATCTCAGGCAGATTTTATTCCAGCATCATTGTGAGCTGTTGTGAGGAGGCAGCTCCCTTGTTAAGTTAATGACCTGTGTCCTGCCTTCAAGGCCCTCTTTTGCTGTGCAGCCCTAGGGTGGTGCACAATGTCAGTATTTATGAACTGTCTCTGTCATCCTGTCATGGTTCCTCACCTAAGGATGCAAGTAGTGTTTTACTGTCCTTGAAGGCTCTTTTTGCTGCCTCTGCTGGTCTCTGCCAGCTGAATTGCTACTTCCTTCCGTTTTAATAATGCAGCTGACAAAATTGCTTCCCTTGGGACAAAGGAATACACCAATCAGTACATTTGTGTTTTCTGATGTAATTTGCTGCCCTAATATTTGCATCAAAGTTTATCGTTCACTATTTCTCACTCCTACCTGCTGACATGTTTGCATGTCTTTTTCAAGGCCACTGTTTTCAGCATGCTGCTGGCTGTACTCCTCTGTTTTGATATCACTCATGCCACTGTCCTCTGTGCTTGGTGTTTCTGTCAGTGCTTTGGTGACCATTCCTGTGCCAGACAAAGGAGAATGCTTTTTCATGACCACTGAGCATCACCAAACATGACCTTGGTAGTACATTGAGCTATCCTTGAAATTTCTCCATCTCTTCAAAGGTCTCTCTACAGACTTTTGCCTGTGTTCTGGGCTTCAGCTTTTTCTGCTTTCACCTCAAGCAGTCTTCACTGGAGTGAAAACTGCCCTGGACTGGAAATCCAAGTGTGTTTTTCAATTGCTTTCCATCCTTTTCCCAATCTTGAATGGAAATCTTCTCTCCTAGGAAATGCCTCTTCCTCACTTGTGTTTTTGTAATGCCACCTCAACTGGTTTCTGCCAAGTGCTCAGGAAGCAGGTTTTCTTGTAAACACAAATTTGTGTTGCAGTAAGGTTATTACAAACCCAACTAAAACTGCTTGCTTGGAAGAATTTTTTTGTTTGCAGCAAGGGATTTGTGGGACCTAGTTCCTCAGGGTGATGTGTCTGTTCTCACACAGTAGGGACAGCATGTTGCACCTGAATGCGCTACTGGCTTGTTTGCAGCATTTTGCTGGATGGAATGCTCCTCCCAAACCCCTGCAGTTAGATATGCAGTAGAAATTCTAAGGAAAGGAAACTGGCTAAGAAAGTTTGTAGATAAAGGGAGGAAAAATATGGGAATCAACAGGCAAAAAGAACAAGAAAATAATTAAATCCTCTGAGGAAGGATACTGGCAGTCATCTCTGCACATCTGTGCTACTCACTTTTCTTTCTTTGCATGCATGTGGAAGGGTGCCTTAACAAAGGAGAGTTGCAAGGAGGAGTAGAGAAGAACATTGAAAATATGTGCAAAAGCTGTTACGTATGTGCCCAGTGCCAGTTTGAAACATTCCCAAGACAGTGATGGTAGCTGACGTCATGCACTGATAAGAGGTGCAAACTGACTTCTTGATACTGACAGAGAAAATCATGATGCTGGGAAAATCAAGGCAGATCACCTGCATTGTATGTGGAAGAGAATGGAGGATAGGGAAGTGAGGCATAAGTGCCATTGAAGGGACAGGGCAGGATAATGAGATTTTTCCTGTAATGATGAGAACGGTCAGCGCTGCTTTGGTCAATACTCAATTACAAGGTGTTAAAGTGACTGAGAACCACTCTTGTCTCAGCTAGTCACTTTACTTGGGTGAATCAATAGGAAAAAACTATAGGTGGTCGTGGGAAGAAGACATCTTGTTCTAGTCAGGATGTGAAGGTTTAGGAATTGAGTCAAAGAGAATTGCTGACTTGTGGCTGATTGGCAGAGAAAAGAGTGAAGCTCTGCAGCAGAGGAAAAAAGCAAAAAGTAGGGTTTATATAGCTACATGAAGTTTCTCCTCTTGGGTTACTGTGGTGCCTAGGTATCCAAGAACGGTCAAAGAAATGGAGATTTTGGTTCAGACAAGAGGAAATGGCATCGTGCTGAATGAATAGATACAATAGTTATTGCCTGTGTATAACATAGGGAAAGGAGAACAGAACCTCAGAGATCCCAAAATATCAGGGGATAGTGGCCCATCATGGGCCTGGGACATGGAACGTTAAAAGATGACAGTCAGTTTAGGTCATAGGAAAAGAATTAAGGAGGCATAGCTGAAGGTGGATGAAATTTTGAGGAGCAGAATGGGATCAAATATGTCTTTGGAAACAAGCAGGTCAGAAAAATGAGACAAGAAACTAGTTCTGAATTTTGTGTAAGGATGTACAGTGTAAGTTGGTATGAAGTGGGGGAAAAAGAAGTAACAGAAGAGAGCATTGTTGAGCCTACAGGTAAATGGCAGAAAGGAGACCAGTGGTATTGACATGTAGGTAGGGTCAGAAGTCAATTTATGGATGGGGTCTTGTTTCAGGACTTGGAAAAAGGTTTGTTTTAGGAAATAATGGATTGGGAGAGGTGCCAAAATATGAGCATATAGGAAAAACTTGACAGATGCAAAAGGAGGGTGCTAAAACATTAGAGAGGAAGAATGAACAGGAGGTCAAAGATACTCAGAGCTTGTTTTGATGCTAGTGAGGGGTGAATGTGTGTGCAGGACACCCATCTGTTCCTTTGAGATAATGGAAGGAAATAGGTCACTAAGGGAGCACACAGAGTAAAGGGCATGGGGAATTAATAGACTGAGTGGGCTGAGGGAGAACTTGGTTGTGTGCGTGAGTTTGACTTGTGAAGTGTCATATTTGCTACATGCTCTGTAAATCACCAATTCTTGATTATGTTTTTGCAGTGCGACTCCATGACAGTATTTCAGAAGAAGGTTTCCATTACCTCGTCTTTGATCTGTAAGTGTCTGTTCTGATGCCTCACTAGTGATGCAGGCATGTTGGTAGTTGACTAAGAGTGGAATAAAAAGCACTTGCATTAGTAGAATTCTCCCTTTCTCTTTTGAGACCTGTAAATACCTTTGACCTATTTGATAAAAATCCATTGACTGTGTGGTGGGGACAGACCAGGAAGACTCCTGGCACCAGGTGTAAGTGTGAGATGGCAAAAAATGTCTATCCTGTGTATGGAGATGATACAGGAGGGCTGTCCTTCCCAAGCTTAGCATACACTAAGCTCAGCAGAGGTGTGTGGGCAGTTTGTGCCCAGTGTGTCAATGTGTCCTGTACACTGCTGGTGAAAAGGCAGTCCAAAGGCTCAGTGCTGGTGTGGAGCTCTGCCCTGGCTCCCCTGTAACTCAGTATCCCACACAGGCTGTGGCAAAGGGCCCAGGTGGGTGACCATTACATCTTGTGCAGCCTTCAACTGCACAGACATGGGCTCTGTATCATCTTTTGTTCTTTTGCACTCCAGGGTTACTGGTGGGGAGCTCTTTGAGGATATCGTTGCTAGAGAATACTACAGTGAAGCAGATGCCAGGTAAGACTATTTCCAGACCCTTCCATGCATGTTCCATGTACATGTACAAGTGGAACGAGTTTCCTGACTGCTGATCTGCGTGACTTTGTTCTAACACTCTTGCCCCTTGTCTGGATAAAACAAATCCTCTTTCTGCTATTAGTGTGAACTTGCTGTCACCAGACAGTCTGACTCAGTACAGCTCTGGCCCTTGCCCACTTGCAGACATTACTGTCTCTGCCACTTGCAGATGCTGTGCTCTTTGCTGGGAGAGCCACTGCTAGCAGATTTGTCTACCTGGCCTTTCTGGTGGGTGGTGACAGTGTGTCCTTACTGAGCAAATACAGAGGGAGAGCTGTGAGGTGCTGCCTGCTTGGCTGCTTCTTCTAGTAGGGTTTCCAGTGATGTGCCACTGCTGTTGGGCAGATCCATTCAATTTGCCTGTGTCTAGGTAGTAGTTTACAGGGCAGTGAGGAGAGGGGGCTTTGGAGGCTGTTTTTCTGTGGAATCCCTTTCTGACTGTCAGCTGGTCAGTGCAGGGATGGAAAGCATAATATGACAGAGCAACCTTCATATTTTAGTGCTCAAAAGATTTAGAGTTATGCCCTTCTGTTCCTGAATATGTCCCCTCTCTCCCACGTGTGAGTTCCCTGAAGTGGCACGTGTTTGTCCCTGTTTATACAGTGTGGGTGTTATGTGCAGCAGTAGCTGAGGGTGTTGTCTGACCCATCCATCTGCGGACATGCAGCATCTGGAATCAAAGCTGGGATTAGGCCACTCCTGCTCTGCTTTTGTACAGCTTGGGAGTGGCCCAGTGGTGACATTTCACCCTGCTTATTCTGCAGTCATGTTCTCATCCCATACTAACCCCTTCTGAAGCAGAAATCAGGGGAGCCATGAGAAGAGAGGATAAGAAGGAAGTAGTGGGTACTGTGGCAGGTTGAGCTTGGTGGGCAGTACTTTAAGGATGGTGATACTGAGTGCTGGGAATGAAGGAGAGCGTAGCCTGGGGTGTTGGTGTAGGTACTGCTAATGGAGTCTGCAGGCACTTACTGCCCTTCCCCATGGCTCACTCACAACACTGCAGGCTTTCAAATGAGGCACTGCCCTGCATGTTCTGCCAGGAGCCATATAGTGATTGGGAAGGCCAGTGAACTCATCAGCTCTGCTGGAGCTCCTGGCAGAGAGGTCTGAGAGCCCCATAGATGTTTTCAGTGGAGTGTACAGATCTTGTAGGCACAGCATTTCAGATGGATACACAGTCTATCATGCCATTCTGCCTTGAAGTTGGGAAATTTTGAGGTTATCAATCATAATTCTTCCACTGTTCCTCTTGCCAGTGCCTGTTCCCTGAAGAGCTCAAAAGCTGTCAGTGACTGACACTGCTCAGAAAAATTATGGCAGAGTTAGGGGAAAAGGAGGACTGTCTGTTGCTCTGTGAGCCCTCCTTAGGGTGCTTGGCCCACTGACTGTCAGCTGGTCAGGTCTCCAAGTGCCCACAAGATGACAGAGTAAAACTCCTCCCTTTCTCTCCCCATGCTGTGCTGAATTCCAGAGCAGTCTGAGAGAGCGAGGGAGTGAGGTCTGTGCCAATCTGCCGTGTTTGGCTCGCCTGGGACACCTCACACTTTTGCCATTTTTGGCCAGAAAATCTCTCTCGCTCAGACTCAGCTCTGTTCTAATTATACATTTTTGTTTTGGGAGCAGGGAGATTTTCGTGGATTCTGACCCTGAGGATCATACTGCCAGCTCCAGAGGGGTGGGAGTAGCAAATACACAGTGCTGCACCTCCTCTCCTCTTCCTCTCCTCACCCTCTTCCCATCTTTTCCTCTAGCCCTTTTTCCTTCCCTCAAATACTTCACTAATTTCAAGTTTGTTCCTCTGAGATTTGCAGAAGTCAGTGAAGGGTCTGAGAGATCCTACAATGAGGACATAGACCCTTCTGAGTTGTCCTCATCTGCATGCTTACTGCACAGCCATAGTTGTCAAAATCCCTATTCCATTCCACATTCACTCTTGGGAGTCAAGTAAATGTTTAGTGGAAGAGGTGGTTCCAACCTGGAATCTCACCCATGGGCTGATTGTGCTGTCATTATGTGACAGGTGTAAATAACATCTTGATCTTGTCCCTGTGGTTTACAGCAGTGAGAATGGCAGAGACAGGGTTTTCTGTGAGCTGGGGGAGTGCAGCACGCTGCACTTAATGGAATGAGTCTGCTTTTCAGATTACTAACCCCTTAAGTGGGATCTGTACTTAAAAGGCACCCAGCAAGCGGGTGTGTGTGCACATTGTGTATATAAAGTGCTTGAGATGCTGCTCTGAAAGCTTTGCAAACTGGCAGGCGCCCAGGCGTCGTCATCCTGAATTTGCTGGGGGAGGCTACTGCTCTCCCAAAGTTTATTCTTTGCTCAGGACTAGCAGTGGAATGTTTCCTGGAGCAGTTTGGTCTTGCACAGTTTCGGCTGCTGTTTGAAGATACTCACGTGCTGTAGTTGTTCTGTGTGGGGTGGGCACTGCTGGCTGAGGGAACAAGTGAGAGGCTTAGTATGGTGGGAAGGGAAGGAAGGAAATGATGAGAGGTAGGAAAGAGGCTTTGTGGTCCTGCTACAGAGAGGATGTTTGGCATCCTGTTGCTTGGGGGCTGGGGTTGTTCAGCTGAAATGGTGCTGAGCTGTAGCATCCACTAGTCATGATGAAGAGATTCAGCATGAGATCTTGAATGCCCTCTAATACAAATATAATAGTTAGGGAAATAGTTCTGGGATGAGATGATATGTTAAATGTGTGTGCATAATTTTGTGTGTCTCTCCCTTTTATCTTGCAGCCACTGTATTCATCAGATACTGGAGAGTGTGAATCACATTCACCAGCATGATATTGTGCACAGGGACTTGAAGGTAATGTTTCCTCTGAGCTGTAGTCTGAGGAAAGCAGCCAGGGGATCATTGGAAGAGGCAAGACAGGAATATTGTTTCGCCAGCTGGCAGGGTTTTTTGTGTGTGTTTTTTTGGGGGGTTTTTGGTTGTTTTTTCTTAGGTTTTTTATAAACTTAAACTGGGTTCAGGGGCTCCTGAAGCACAAATCAGCTTCTTCAGAGTTTTCTAGAGGGCTAGAGGGTGTGCTGAACTTCCAAGGAAGCTTTCAGTCTTTGTGAACCTTGCCAGCTCTCAGCCTCTCTTGGGCAGCTCCAGGATGGAGTAGTTGTGAATCTTGGAGAAAAGCTTGCTTCCAGAAAAACTTGGGTAGGATTCATTATGATGAAGGACACTTTCTAGTTTGTGATTGAAGAGATCTCTAGAGACCTGGAGCAATCTTTGTTCAATCTGCCAGGATGAGTTTGTCTGCACAGAGCATGTGTATTTTTATTCCACAGTGTTGCCAAACACATGCCTCTGCACTAGGGCAGAGATGTTCAACAAGAATTTTTTTGTGTTATTTCTTTCTTCTCTCATCAGTAGAAGCACTTTTAATCTAAAACCAAAACGACTGGCCAGTTAAATACTGGATGAATCAATCATTTGATGCATTAAAACACATTTATAGCCCCTAAGCCTCTGCAGTGGAGTCACCTAAACTCCCCATGCTGGGCAGCTGTGCTGGGAGCTGGGCAGGCTCCAGAATTAAGAGATTTGTGCAGTAGTCTGTGTGCCCTGGAGCCTTCTCTGTCTAAAGTAGGAATGGTGATGGTCACCAGCAGTCCAGTTAAACTAATGAAGGATGACGCCTGCTACTAGTGTTGGTTTGGGCTTGTTAAACAATGTACAGGGGGAAAGTAGAAAAATATTTTGCAGAGAGCAAGGTAAAAGCACATTTCAGGCTTGATGGCAATGTTCCTCTGGTGTTTTGATCTAGTGGAGAACCATTTGTGTTTCTGACAAACTCCCATGCAACACTTTTGACCTTCTGATTCACTGCACTGTGAAAAAATGCAAATGATCTACTGTGGGCTGTGGCTGCTCCTGATTAGACCAGCAGCAGCTCCTGAGAAAGCAATATCCAAGAGACACTACTGCCCAAAATTAGGGAGTCTATGAAAATCAATAATGATTTCCAGTACAGAAGTTTTCCTTGTGTTCAAATATAATCTGGTTTCCTTCCAAAAGTTTTGTTTGTAGGAAAGCTAGCAACTTATTCAGAACTTATCAGCTGCTAGAAACTCCCTATTGTAGATAATGTTTCTTCTGTTGCTTACTCTGATTGACTGAGACTATCCAGGCCTGAGGAATAACCATTCCTTTTAGCAATGAAAGTTCCTATGCTTTGTTTTTAATATTTAGTTCCTTTCCAAAAGCTTGGCCTTCAGGGTCAGTGTGTAATAACTGCTGAGCCCGCTTCAAATAAAGTTTTGTCTTTTGCACCTCACTCTCATAAGCCTTTTGGTTGGCATGCTATTAAAGAATGCCAGATATTGAGCTGCCCATAGAGACTGTAAGAAATTAGGGGGTACATTCACATCCTCACCAAAAAGTATGTGAAATGTGAGACAACCCATATGTTGGCAAACATGCACATGGATAAGCACCATTAGCCTTAAGGTGTTTGCTTCTAAAATGGAGCTACAAAGTGCTTAACTAGCACAAGTCTGTCTTAAATGTTGCTCTTTCTTAGTCTAGTTAAGCCCAGGTGTGATCTGGAGTTGGGAGGGATTTTCAGATTTCATTGATCTTCTGCTTTAGGGTCTTGTTTATAGCAATGAATTTTCATTAGTGTAGCTTGATTATCACAATCTTTTCTTCTTGCCATATAGTGAAGAGCCAGTGGCATCCAAATGTATTGAGACTCAGTTGCCCTTCCTTCTATGCTCCTTATGGCAAGGACTGTGTTGAGGAAGGCTTTTCTGCTTTCATTAAAGGCACATGCCCAGTACTTTAAGACAGATTATTGAGCAAATAATCTTGTGCCTATCAGGCAGAACAGGAGTAAAGAGTTCCTATGGGGTGAAAATAGTGAGCAGGCTGCAAAAAAGAACTTTATCAGATTTGTGAAAGTGAGACAAGCTCCTGTTTCTGGATTTCCAGGCTTCCATCCTGCTCAGTTAAAAAATCAACTTGATACGAATTGCACAAAAGATGAGAACGGGATAGGATGAGAAACCATGTTTGACCTGCCTGTCTTCAAGTTGATTTTCCTGCAAAGCCATAATAGCCATCACCTTGAAGCTTTGGGGCTCAGGGGGTCACATGTAACTAGCTGCTCTGGTGCTTCAGAGGAAACTGCCAAACCTCAGTCCAGTTTTTGGAGTTGTGTAAAACCTACTACAGGAACACAACAGAATTATTGTTTGAGTGAGATTCATTCAGGGTGGAAATGTGAGGGTCAAAAGTCTGTCTCCCTTTCCTGGTACATGGAAAAAGTGACATGGCTTCTTATTGTATAGGTGATGGCAGCAGTAACAAGACAATATTTTATGCTGCTGTAAATGTGTAGCATGAAAAAATTGCTTACAAGAATACTCACTGCTGTGCTGCTTATGCCAGTTTGAGGCTGAGGCTTTTTCTGTAAGGGATGAAAACTACTGTCAGCCAAATGATGCCTTCCCACATTACAGCAGTGTGTTTGGCAGCCCTTATTAGCGTCATATTTACTTTTTCAGTGCCTTGGGGACTGTCTAATGTTCAAGGGGAGAAACATCACTGCAGATTGTATCTCCTGCATTGTCCCTCCCTTCTTCCCCCTCCCCCCAGTTATCCTCTTTGAGGAGGGCAGAATCGAATTTTGGCTTAAGTGCTGCAGGAACTGTACTGCCAGTGCCCTCTGGTGTCAGCATGTAATGTATGGGCTGGGTTGGAAGAGGCTCTGGCTCCCACAGAGGAGCCAGAGGATTTGTGTTAGACTTGACAATTTTCTGCCTCTCTAGGTCAAGGCCATTCATTGCTGTTGCTGTGTCTTCACCTGAACAGGTTTAGTACTGCATGCTAAATGCAGTCAGAAGGTGCAATTTAGTGATGTGAATATTAGGTGAGAGATTTTAACAAGGATGTCAGTCTTTGATTCTTATTCTCTTTTTTTCTTTCTTCTCCTCAGCCAGAGAATTTACTCCTAGCGAGTAAATGTAAGGGTGCTGCTGTCAAACTGGCTGACTTCGGACTGGCTATAGAAGTCCAGGGAGAGCAGCAGGCCTGGTTTGGTAAGACTGAGCTTTCCCAGCTTTGCTCCCCTGTTTTCTGGTGGCTGGTTCAATTGCATCCTCCTGAGTATTTACTCTCAGCTCTTCCAGCTCACTTCTCTGTATTTGGCTATTTCTTTTTCAAGCATGACAGCCTCTGGATCTTAGGCACAAGCCTAGGTTCAGTAGAGGGAATAGTGATAAATAAAGACAGAAAAAATGGCTTTGTGTTTCTTTATTTTTCTTCTCAGTTTGCAGTAGATGCTAGTGTCAGAGATGAATGCAGCTGCTAAGTTTAGACCCTGATCTGAACTTTCCTACAGCTCAGAATCTGGAATTTTGTTTGGTCACGTTACAGAAATGCATTTGACCTGGCCTTCCTCAGGCACATTTGGATCTGACCTTATCTTTGTTTAGCTAAAACATAATTAGAAATGAGACCTTTTCAGGCTAAAAAATCAGCTCTGAGATTCTGCAATGCTGCAGAGATTCTGGAACATGACTTTTCCTGATATCCCCACACCACTTGGCAATTGGATGTGTCCCATCTATGTCTTATGTTTTCAAACTCCAAGCCATTATATGTAACAGTGATGTATGGCCTGGCATACAAGTTTGTTCCCAGCTGGTTGACATGGTCCCTCTTACTTTCTCTTTTTCTTGCAATACACAGGCACTGGATCCCATCTGATTTTATGTTTTATTTTGGGGGTTTTTACCCCTTTTTGTTGGTTTATAAAGAGACAGCTCTAGCAAATATGAGGTGAAGGGTGGGAGAGAGTTTTTGGATTTGTTAGTTACCACTAGTGGATTTTGTGATATGGCAAGATCTCTTCTGCTTAGGTACTGTAAGTACTTCATGTCATCCATTTTCTGGCAGGGTTTGCTGGTACTCCAGGCTACCTCTCCCCTGAAGTCTTAAGAAAAGATCCTTATGGAAAACCAGTGGATATATGGGCATGTGGTAAGATTCTGACAAAATGTTTTACATTTAAACAACATCATTCCACCTAAGAGTGATTCATTGTAGCCTGTTGCTGGGAGGGTGCTCGGTGCTCCTTCTTACTGGGTGGAAACATGAAGGCATAACTGAGGATAAGCACCTTGGTGGAATGAATATGGGAGCTTGAACTCATTTGATTCTGGCTCCTAATCTTTTCCTCAGGCCATCTATAAGATGTTTGAGACTCAAGAGATAGGACCTGTCTGTGCTTTGCAGAGTCAGTTTAGATAACTGTAGTAATTTCCTATTACACTAACTATGTAGAAGATGTAATACTGAAGAGGGATGTTTTTTTTAAAGAAAAGAAGTAAGTGTAAATGTATCTGGGACTGATAAGTTTAAAGATTTATCATATCTGTGTTGCCTGACATGGACTAAATGGTTCTCTGCAGGCCAGGAGTGTCAGCTTTGTCGTTTTTGTCCCAACACCATGCACAGTAAGCATCTAAAAACAGAGTCCTTCCTCAAATGTTCCTTGCTGCCCAGGAACCCTAGGTGATGTGGCTTCATCTTACTCTGAGAGCAGCTGGGAGTTGTGGCTCACCAGCCATGGTAGCCAGAGGAGGGTAGAAGGACATGGTGCAGCTCATTCTAGCTCCTGGCACTGGTGTTAAGAGCTGAGCATGAAGTGCCAGGGTGAGGTTCAGCAGATGAGAGATTTGTACTGTGTTTTGCTATCTCAGAAGGCTAAATATGATGGCAAGTGAAGATATGGAGCAATCATTGCCTTGGGGACTGTCAAGAGGGAAGGAAGAGGGGCTCAAGGAGTAAATGGCGTATTAGCCTAACCATAGTGTATCTGTGTCTCTCCCTCCCAGGAGTGATTCTGTACATATTACTAGTGGGGTACCCTCCCTTTTGGGATGAAGATCAGCACAAACTCTATCAGCAGATCAAAGCCGGAGCCTATGACGTAAGGGCACTTTCTTGCTGAGTACCTGCATGGTTAGAAGCCATCCAAAACATGGCACTATCTTACCTGGCGTCCAGCAGCAGGCCCCAAGCTTCTGTGCAAAGTGACGTTTGACGTTCTCACACGCCTCCTTGTCTTCATGCCTGGGATACACTCCTGCCTGGGGCCACTGAAGGGATCTGTGGAAAGCATCACAGTGGGCACCAGAACACTGACACTTGTTAGGGAAATGCAGAGGGTGGGAAATGGTGTCTTCTGGTTATGCTAATGTTTTCAGTGGAGTAGAGGGAAGATAGGACGAAGGAGCTGGTCTTTGTCAAGGTGTAATAAAAAGTATGGGGATGTAGAATGTAGAATAACAGCTTAAATTATGGTCTTTTACTCCTCTGTGCTGTAGTTTATGGAAAGCATGGAGCCCAGTGAGAGGACTGAATGGTGGGGACCGCTGGAGGGGTGGCTTTGTGATGGGGTTCAGCATGGTGGATTGTGTTGGAGGCTCTGGTAAAAAGCTAAGCAGTTCATGGGACACTTGTTAGAGCATGACAAAACCGAGGTGTAAAAAGTGCCTGAAAGAGGAATAGCAAGGAGCTTAATACAGAGGGAAGCAAAGGTGGTATAAAATAGTAGTAGTTTGGGTACCACAGCTTTAATGTTTGACATAAACTCTTCCATGTAAGGATAGGCTTCAGAGGGAAGAAGGAACTCCTAGAAATCCTAGTTCAAAGCCTGTGGGCATGAATATCAAGAGGAAGTTGAGGGGTTAATTCTGTAGGCTGTCTTGTGGTTTGTATTAAACAAAAATAAAACCCCAAAAGGTGAGGTTTCTGCTGGACTCCTTCTGCTGGTTACCTCCCAGCTCCTGTGCTTGAGAGCATGAGAGCAGCAGTACTGGTGAGAACAATGGTCTGCCTGTGTCTTGGCTCAGTGGCTTCCTGAGTGAAAGCAAAGTGATGTCTTTGTACTTGATGGCCTTAAATGGACTTGTGTTCTTCTCTTGCTTTGCTGCCCCTCTGGTTTTTGTGTTGTTTGTTCTTATTTGAAGTGTTTTTGCACTAATTATATCAATGGGGATTTTCAAAGCACTTCAGGGATTAAATGCCTCTTTCTGTAAGTCATGAAGAGTGAAGTGCCTGATCCCTCCTTATCTGTCTTTTGGTTTTGGATTCTTCAGTATATTCTTCACTCATTTTGCCTGATAGAAAACTGCTTCATTTTACTGATGCACTTGCCGCTGGTATGCTTACCCATCACCAAGGGGCCTGTGTGGACAGGACCAGTCTGTTCTTCCTTGACCAGAGAGGAAGTGGCAACAGTGAAAACAGTGAATTTTTTTTTTTTCTTTGTGCTGTTGGGTAGGGGTTTTGCAAGATGTTACCATGAATACTTCAGAGTTCAGTTCAGATACAGGGAAAGTTTCCTTGCTTGAGACTTCAGTATCATGATTTTTGAGTATTGTCTTGCAATGTTTGCAGAACAAATTGTATAATGCCTTAGTGATGCCTGCAAATGCAGAAATGAGATTATATGCAAATCTAATACAGCAGGTATATTGTTACAACCCAACTGAGAAAAGTGATAAAAAAGCAATAAAAAAACCTATGGAATAAACTTTTTCTAAATTATGTAGTACTGTAAGGAAATGTTTTCAGTATAAATCCATTTTTTAATCCCACTTAAAGACAGGGAGTTTTACCCCAACAGCATATTTGTGTTCTGAAGTTCACCTGTATTTGTGCAGTAGATTCATAGGATTTAATCTCAGCATGCTGTCATCCATACCACATGTAATCCTCTACAGGATGGTGTAAAATCTCATTTTTATCATTACTGGAATTATAGCAGAAAGCAGTTACCCCTCATGGAATATCAGCAGCTGAAATAATTAAAACTCTTTTCTTTGTTTTCATGCTTCTGTATTCCCATGCACTGTTACATCTCTCTTGCCCCCAAGTAATGATCTTGGTATGGTAGGTGGTTGCTAACAGCTTGCTGGTGGGTTGCTACAGCTAAGTGACTGGTATTGTTCCAGGATATTGCATATTATGATGGGAAAGGTGTACCTGATGGGATGTTCTCTGTTAGTGGGTTCTGCTTCCATGCAGTTTTGCTGTAGTTAACTGTTTGTGATTTCTCATAAGCTGTTAGAGCTTTTAGCATGCTGCAGGAAGAGACAGATGGGGTGAAAAAAGATAGTGCCTGTGTTCTTCTTGTAAGAACTCAGTTTAAAAGATCTTTATTTTTTGGCTTTACTTTTTTGACTGTTGAGTGTGAAAGAAATTCAAAAGTCTGTGTGATTCCTAAAAAGCTTTTAAACTCTTAATCTTCTTGCTTATGTCTGGTGAATGGTACAGGTGTGTCCTGCTGTCTGGTACCATTCATTTGCTGGATTATGGATGATTTTTTTTCAGTATGGGTTTTCACAAAAATCAGTGGGCTTTGCAAATGTGTCCGCCCTGGTATCGAAAGGGCAAAGTCTGGAATTTAGCTGTGTAGCAGGGGAGAATCTCTTCTGCTAGTAGAAGATATTTCTATTCAGTTCATTATCTGTTCCTTTTTCCTCTTTTAGTTCCCATCACCTGAGTGGGACACTGTGACTCCTGAGGCCAAGAATTTGATCAACCAGATGCTGACGATAAACCCAGCAAAACGCATCACAGCTGACCAGGCTCTCAAACACCCATGGGTTTGTGTAAGTGTTCTCCTTATTGCAGCTTGGTTTGTGGTTTACCTTGAATGGACATGCCAGCAAGATTTGAAGGACCCAACATATTTCTAATATTTTAGATTTTTTTTTTTTTTTTTTGGATACTGGCCTTCAACAAGCCAACTTTGTCATGTTGTGGTGCTTTTATTCCCACAGTAATAATCCTTTATTCGTTTAGAATTTTGTCAGTGTCCACAGTGTCCACATCTTTTCCAATCCATAGCATCCTAAAATGTCAAATAGGGTCTGGCATAGAATGAAAATTTTAGGGCCATTTTGTTCTTCATTTCTGCTTCAGTTTATGGCATAGCATCTTTGCAATATTTGGGAATTTCTGCTATGCTGCAGCTTAACTTGTAAACTTGAAGTCAGCAAAAATCTTTTGCTGTTTTATCTATGTAGTTTCTGCCTTGCCAGACCTCACACAGAAGTATTTTTCATCTTTTGCAAAGTTGGCAAGGAAATCCCAGAATACAGCTGAGTGTGGGTGTAGGGGAAGGCAGGGGTGATGCACTTTTATCTCTGCAGGATGGAATAGTTTCACCTAAGTCTAACCAGATGCTCTAGTAATACCACAGCATTCTGGGATGAGTTTAGTGTGCTCCTTTGCTCATTTGTTCTTGAGAAACTGTGATGGCGGTGTTCTTATACCACAAATCAGCAGACAGCAATTTAAAGTTACTGTTGTGCACATCTGTCTAACAGGAGTGTCAGCTGTAAAGTGATGCAAGTTCCTTGGAAGTCAAAACTTAACACTAGCTGAGACTACAGCTCTTTTTTTTTTTTTTCCCTCCTTCCATGCTTGTAATCACAGTTGCTGTGTATTAAACTTTTCCTCCCAATTCCTGTAGCCAAAGTTGTATTGTGATAGCCCACTCCCTGTAGCAGCTTTCTTTCTCTGAGCTGGGGAGAGACTGATTTCACTTCCCAGCCATGTCAGCTACTCCTGAAACTGCCTCCTGTCGAGCCTGTTGTTTCTTTTTGCTTTGCAGGCCTTGTGTGCACAACATATGTTTCCTTTCTGGATATGTATGGCTTCTCAAAGTAAATGTTGTAGGAAATCTAAAACAGTTTAAAAGTTTATCAGAGACACTGAGTGTCTTAACATCACTGAACTTCTGAAGTTTGTGTCCTGGTTCTTGTAAGTGCACATTGAGCAGCTGATGACCATCTCTCCTGAAGAGGCTGGAGGAACAGGGACCACCAGAGTTGTCTGAGGACACTGGTTGCATTCTCCCCACATGCTGCCATGTGTTCTGCAGTAGGTGACCAGCTTTCACAATTGGCTCAAAGCAGAGACTTCCCATGAAACTAGCTGAATATACACACAGTTTACAGTTCTTTTGGGTATTGCAGAATTTTTTCCAAGCAAGAGAAAGTTAGTGAAGACTTTGTTCACACTTATCTGCCAGGTTAGAAATTCACCCACTATCCTTGTAAAGGGATTTCAGGCTTGCAGTTCTATGCAAGAGCAACAGCTACTTTGGCAGTAGTCACTGGCTTCCTCATGTGCTCTAAATCCTTGGCAGTATCAGTCTGTGATTTCCTCTTGTGGTTTTAATGGCTGTAACACTTCTGGGAAGTTGTCTTTTTGCAGCTGATGGGATCCTAGTCTGCTGTGGATGGCAGGTGTGCATCACTACATAGAAATTATACTCTTTTTTTTTTTTTTTTTTGCATTGGTACAATAGAAATACGTGACCTTTTCTCTTATATGCTGAGAATCTATTTCTGCAGTACTGAAACAAAGATGCCAATGTCACTACTAGTCAACCTCTTATATTCAGAAGTATTTCCTTGCTGCTTGAAATTTCCCTTTCAAACTGTAACTAATGCAGCCCAGGTCTTTTCTGTAGTGCCTCTAACTCAATTCTCTATGGGTATGATTGTTCATTTGGCTTTGTCTTCATACTATCTTAAATCCTGTGTGTGCCTGAAAAGCAGGGAGCATTTATTCTCACCTGTACCTCAGTAATAAATTTCTTGGGTGCAGTCCTGTCATAGCCCACCTTGATTTAATATGTCTTTATGGAAGTTCTCAGGCTATGAACCTGTTGCAGTTTTTTGCAGCCATGTAGTGGTGAGAGGCTTGGCTATGTCAGCCTGAATGTCTTGATTGTGTGCAAGTGGAGTGAACTTCCCTGGCTGATTTGTTCTGGGTATGTTCTTGATGTTTTGCTGTTCCTGTTTTTCAGCAACGATCCACCGTCGCATCAATGATGCACAGGCAGGAGACTGTGGAATGCTTGAGAAAGTTCAATGCTAGAAGGAAGCTAAAGGTAAGTACATCTTAATTTGCCTTAATTTTGTTTTTAGTTCTCTGAACTTGAGGTTAGTGCCTTCCTAGTAGCAATACTTTTTTTCTTGACTAGTACAGTGTTAGAGAAGTACTTTATGTGATCCTCCAGTACAGGGCACTAAAGTAATGTACTGAGGAGCTGGGTAGTTTCTTTCTCCAAGCTTCCCATGCCTCTTCTGCTACATATTCACCCCTTCTACTTTCTGCCAGTGAGTTGAAATAGAGCAGCTAGTTCTGGGACTTCTAGTTCTGAACACTCTGCACCTTCCAGTACTAGTGTTACTGTTGTCTGCAGTTGGGGCAAAGCCTCTGGCCTGTGCAAAAAGCATCTCTCTGCTGTGTGAAATCCAGGAAGCAGCTATGTGTTTAATTCTTAGTGCCATTACAGATTTCCTAGGCTATCCTGCCTGGCATCTAGCTGCTGCTCTAGAAAAGCAGGACTGTGAGTGTTCCCATATTAGGCACATGTGGGAATCCTGGGTACACTATGGTTCTTCAGGTACCAGTGGTACACCCCTGCATTGGTAACTGATGCATTGTGTTCTCTGTGGGTCAGCCCAGCCCCTTTCTCAAGTGGCACTTTCTGTTATCCCTGCTTTGTCTTCCCCACAGGGTGCTATCCTCACAACGATGCTTGTGTCTCGGAATTTTTCAGGTAAGTCCCATGTTTTCCTTGGTTTTGTTTTGTGTGAATGAGCTGGAGAATATTTTAACCATTTTGGGGTCAGCTGGGTGAGGATGAAACATGCTTTCAGTTCATCTTGGTGTAATGGTGATCACTTTGCCTGGGCTGATGACCAGTGTGAAATAGGAAATTATTTTTTTGGAGAGGAGCACATTTCGTATTCTGGTATTGTAGCCTGGTACAAAACAGAAGAAAAGTCAGCTTCTATAAACATCTGATGATATTTTGCTAGCAAATTACTTGTGAGAAATTCTAGCTGGTATCATTAGCTTTCACATCATAAACCAGGAGTGAAGGGCTCTTATTAGGTAGGAGTGTTTCCTTCAGACCTGGGGCAGGGACAGGGAAGTAATATTGGTGAGAATAGGGGCAGGAGTGATTTGGGTATTGTATTACTTTGACTCATCAAAAATGGGTCTGAAGTGGCTAGCTATTAGTTTTCCTTCTTGGAGTCTCAGAAATGGTTTTCATCCTTTTAAATTTAATAGCTGGTAGTCTGGCTCCCACCCAACTGCATTACGTAGTGCATTTACTGAAAATGCAAATCTCAACATGTAAATCCATGCTTTTTGGAAGATTATTATCTTGGCTCAGCACACCTAGGTGATGCAGTCTTATCTGTGTTCATTTTCATTTGGGTGGAAAAACTCTATTTGTAAGTGCTTTTGGTTTATGGGAACTTTGTTTTCTTTACCCTCTTTGTAATTCTCTTTCTCTTTTAAAAGAGCAATCATTAAATGCATGAGTCAGATTTTTATTGCACCTGACTACAGCTGCTTTCAAATGGAAGTCTGCTATGTGGATTATGTGATGGTGGAAGTGTATTAATTTCATCTGACCGTTTACTAATGGTGGATACCAATACTTATATTCTGGATGTTATTACAATAAACTTGTAATTTGAATGAAAACCTCTGTGAAATTATCATGCCAGCATTCAAAGTGCACATTCATGCATACATTCTTCTGTGAACTGAAGGCAGTGTTTTTAACCTTCTGTGTGGTGATATAAAAAAAAATTATGTGAAACCATGCCACAGTTAAGGGCCAACCCTCAACAACATCCAAACATTTTGTTCTTGGTTCTTTCAGGTGGACCTGTGCCAATATGTCAGCATTACTTGTGGCTACAATATTTTCTTTTTACTGCATTTCTCATAGTTTGGCCTTAAAGGGACAGAATGATTTTATCCATTCATCTGTCTCACAGTTGTGCTATTACAGGACTTAAAAATTCTGTGCTGTTTTCTGAGATTGATTCTGAAATAAGTGTTTGAGGAGCTGTGGCACAAAGACAGGAGTTCCACAGGCCTATACAGAGCTAAACATTTTCTTGGGCCTTCTGCTGTTGTGAACTGTTTTAGTTATGTTTACACAGCTTGTTTTTATTTCACTAATTGATTATTCTGAAATAGGGGTTTTATTTTTTTTTTTTATAAACAGAAGTTTTAGATTAATTTTTAGTCTGCAAATGTTGTCACTTCTAATGAAGCTGCAGAAGTGCTTGGGTAAGAAAACTTCTTACAGCTAAGATTCTGAGTACATGAAATGCCAGAGAGAAGGGTTCTCCTTAATGGTGTGTGACCTATACATCCACTTAATCCCTAAGCTAGTACTGAGGAGGAAAAAGCTTGCCCTACTCATTTTTCTCTGTGTCAAGGGCTGAAGCTGCTGGATCCACTTCAGTTAACAGTAGAAGAAAAGGAAATCCTAGGTGGCCCACAGTGAGTGCAGGATTTGCAATGTCACTGAGTTCTGCTTTGAATATACACTGTGACTCCAAGTGTGAGATAGTCAGAAAAACTGTCCAGAGAGAGATGTTGTGAATTTAGATGCAAAGCCTTTGTCGACAGTAGCAATTCTTTACATTTTTATGTGTTTTTAGAGGGGTGAGATCATCTACTCCTGTTCTCTTTGCAGGACTGTGTGTAATATGAGCTTGACCTTTTTTAATTGAAATTGTGTTTTACATATTGAATTGTAATTATTTTTTACAACTGTTGGCTGCAGTTGAAGTAGATACCTCTGCTGGAATTAAAGAAGAAATGCATACTAACTGAAAGTAATAAATTAAAAAGTTTGTGTGGGAACGTTGGGTAGAGCTCAGACTTTTCTTACCACTGCCCTTGAAGGGCTCTGCAGTAATATTTGTTTCTTTCCCTAAAGCCCTTTAGGGGTTTTCATTTTCTCTAATTGGGTGGCACTTCTGTGGGTTTTTAAAAGTCCCATTCCCAGCAGACAGGGAACTAGATTTATGAAGAGAGAAGCTTCTTCCTGCCTGGGGATGAGATCTCTTAGAAGCTTCTTTCACAGATGTTTTGAACAGAGAGGAAAATGAAGGCTCATGTGACCTCAGCATCAATTAATTAGGCAAGATCATACTATCTACAGGAAATATGAGAAGTCTCCCTGAATCTTGTTGTCATTACTATCTCCTGTGTTGTAATATGGAGTTTCTTCACTGTGTAGACCTGTGACAAATTGTATTCCTAAAGAATCTGTAGCAGTACTCTCTCTTTTTAGCCCATCAAAAATTCTTGCTTTTTACAAAGAAAAAAAAACAACACCCAAACTGCACGTTTCTTTTCTTTTGGGAGTAATTTTTCTTTTGTCCTTTTGTGAATAATTTGTTGTTTGCAATGTGCCTTTTGCCCCAGGCCAGCTAAGTTAAAGGATACTCAGTTCCTTTCCCCAGTTATGATATATACAGCCATTTAATATTGGCTGTTTGTGGTTCTTTTAGAAGATTGCATCTCAGGCCATCTGTAGGCTGTTTGTTAAAAGCAGGTACAGTTGCACTCCTTTCATCATAAGTCAGGAAGTTGAAACCTGGTTACAATAAGGGATTTGTAGCTTCTCTCCACATTTTGGTGGGTGTTAATTCAGCTGCAAGAGAGAACAATGCAATCATAATTTTGCTGTAGGATTGTTAGGGTCACACCAGGGTACACACAGGATTACTTGGGTGTTCACTTGAGGCTTTGGATGTTCAGATGATCCAAGCAAGCACTAATCTGATCTGCATTCACTTAGAGAATACAGAAGTGCAGTTGGGTACATAAACTGATTAGATCATATGCAAGAGACTCCTAAATCATCTTCTGAGAAGTAAATGTAAATTTATTACTAGAAGAGAGTTGGCAAGGTTTTTCGAGATTCCTGCAATACTTAAGGGTGCTTGGACTCATTTATGTAGGTAAAACTCTGTAAAAAAGCTTGCTATAAACTGAGTGAAAGGATGTAAAAAAGCTGGTTTTCATCTTAGGAGCAGCCATCTTCACAAAATGCTGACAAGTGGCTTTTCTCCATAAGCTGATTTTTTACACAGTTTACAAGTGGCCTGTGTGAAATTCTTAGTACTGTTTTCCTGAGTGGTTTGCAACTGTTAATTTGGAGAACTGTACAACAAATTTTCGTACTGTGAAATTCACTTCTACCACATGGTTCAGCACAAGTCCTGTATTCAAAATAGATCCTAAGACAGACATTGCAGGTAATTAAGTTTAATGCCTAAAACCTCTATTTTTAACTGATGCTGAGGTTTTTTCTAGGTTATTGTCACTGCTTGCTCAAGTCAGTTTTATGAGGGAGCTATTATGGCAGAATGTGACAATAACTTGAATTAGTTACATGTCCCTACAGATCCTTATTAACATCCCAATGTGCAGGTTTGGGTTTTTTGCTAGATGGGTGAGATTGAGAAAGGCTGGAGGCATATTCAAGGAGCAGAGTTCTTTCTAACTAAGTAAAGAAGGCCCTAATATACCTGTGCATATTTAGTGTAACCTGTACAAAGACATTTTTTAGCTGACTAAAGAGCAAGGAGGGAAAATAATGCAAATACTGAAGTACTGAAATATTTTGCTGACTTGTTATACCTCCCTTCCAGAAGCATGAAACTGAATTTTTGCTATTTTGTGTGTGTGTGTGTGTGTGTGCATATACATATATATTTATATTCAAAATTTATACTGAAATTTAAAATATTTTCTTTAACTGAAATGAGTAATATATGTGAAGTTTCTACTGTATTGTGTTAGGTAGATAATGATTCAGGACCAGAAATTTGTATCTCCTGGTAGGAATCCAAAGGTATGAAAATATGGGTGGGGGGGAAATTATTAAGATATTTGCAGAGTTTTGTCTAAATAAATGTAATATCACTGGAAACTGCATTTCCCAAGCAGAAGATGAAGTCATATTTAGTGAAAAATTAAGTTGTTTTAAAGTGTTTTCTCTGTATCTACAAAATCTCTGAAGAAACAGTAAGGGTTTTAGTGAATGATGCTCAACTGCTGCAGTGTGGACCTGCCAAAGTAGTGGATTTCACCTAGTAACTTCCATTTGCAACTTCCAAGAGTGATATGGATTTCATTACTGAATTTAAGTGTTTATCACTATAGCCAGAGTCTAATTTATCATCAAAAGTGGATGTAAATGATTAATTTCTTCTATGTTCTTATCTCTAAAGTTCAATAAAACTGTGAATACTTTTTATTGTGGTTAGTCTGCATTCATGGTAGCCAAAAGTGCCTCTTGTGACTGTTGGCTCCTTTCTGGTCACCCCAGAAGTGACATGGAGTTGAGAAGTAGTTAATATGACTATTTGAACTGAGAATATGAGAATGACTAGCTGCAACTCTGTGTCATTGGGTATTCTGTGTTGGTATGACACAGTTTTTATTTTATCAAGTCTCAGTTAAGTCCAGAATTCTTCAGTTATATATGCTTGTGTTTAGAAAGCAGAACTTGGCTTGTTTGTTAGACTAGCATCATAAGGTAGTCAGACTTAATAAAAGCAGCTTCAGTGTTCTTCCTCCATCCCAAAAAAGAGCTCTCTGGAAGCTTAACTGAAGTGAGAAATGTAACTGAGTTTTGGCAGCTGGGGACAGGGCAAATGCAGGGACAGGCTGGATGAAGGGTTGCTCTCTCTGGAGGAGGAGGAGAGGGGCTGGCAGTGAGGAAGGCACTGTGGTGTCTGTGGAGTGAGTGTTTCCTCTCCAGTCCCCCCTTGGCTCTGCTACATCCAGAGTGTCTGGTGTTTATTGCTAATGAGTTCAGCTCAGGGATTTGTGGTTTCTGCCAGGAGCATGGTCCAGAGCCTAGGCTGTTTACTATGGAGGCCAGACCTGAGAAATGTGGGAAGAGGGAGGGGTATGTGAGGAGAGGCCTTTTCTGTTTTTCTTCAGAGTGTCTTGTTAGGCCAGGAACAGAATTGTGTTTATAAGTTACTGGGTTAGCAGCATGTGCTTTTTTGTTTCTTTATTCTAGAAGAAATCTTAACTTCTAGAAGTTAAGAGAGAATTTCATCCCTTTAATATGTTGAGGAGATGGGAAAGATAGAAAAAAATAATATTGGCATCTCATGCCTGGAAAACTGTAGAGCATTGGTACAAGAACATTTCAGGAACAGTGAAGAATCTGCCTGCATGTATCTCTGGATCTTTCCCCTCCTGTTGTCTCTTTGCTAATCTGCCTGTCTTCTTAAAGGATTATTGTTACAGAAAGTCCTGTCTGTTGCTTGTGCAGAAATTCCTCTTGCATCCCCTTTTATTTCTGTTTTGTAACCTGTACAGGTTGATCTGTGGGTAGACCTGCTTGCTTCCCTGATGTCTGAGGTGTCTTGAGCCATCTTTGTGTGTAAATGCATTTCATGCACTCTCCAGCTGTCTTTATAAACCACATGAACCAAATACACCACAGACCAAGTTTCTTTCTGCAGTACTGGGATGCTGTCAGGCCTGTGGGAGAGCAGTGTGTGCCATGCAGAGGTACAGCCAGGGAAGGAGGCACCAGAGAACATGGATCAACATTACAGAGTGCTGGGCTGCACAGAGGGACTCTCAGCTGAATTTGCTTTAACGTTGTAGAACATGATTTTAGCTTTCTTCTGTCCGTGAAGACAAATGTGAGGTTGTGGGAAAACTGCAAAAAGTGTGAAAAATGTTGCTTCCATGCTTGTCTCTGGGATGTTCCCAGAGCATATGGTGGTACTATTTTGCTTCTCTTACGGTGGTTTTGGGTTTTTTTTTCACTTTGAGGATGTCCCATTTGGCATATTTGCTAAGTTGCAGAATCATTTACTCCTTCTGAAGTGTTGTAAGGTCGTAACAGTTTCTTGTTTTCAGCAGTTGTTGTGTGAGATGCCTTGATGCATGTGTGGTATGAGTGCTGGGCCCCTTTTGACCCCACAGTCACATTGTTCTCCTTCTCACTTGCATGTGGAATCAAGCTAGTCTTTGTCATGTCTTGAAGGTGGCAAGAACTTACTTGTCTTGCAGTCTAGCAGTGCTTTAATGTGTACACTCAGAGAAGAGAGTGCTGCAGGGCAGATGAGTTGCTTTGTCCACCTTCACATGTGCACATTGGAACACTGTGTTTTGGCACATCAAATTCAGAAAACCTCTGCTGAGGTTCTTCCAAAGTTCTTGCCTTCTGAGAGCTGTAATGAAAACAAATTTGTAATCTCTCTTTATACTTGCATTAGAGAGTAGAATTAGGAAGCCAATTCAAAGATTCAGGTAAGCTTATGTGGGGTGTCACCTCTTTTGTTGGGAGGAGATGCTGTAGTCATTTGCATTCACTCAGCTAATATTGTGTAGCTAATCTATGTCTGTAGGGTCTTGTAGGGAAGGCAGGGTAGAAAATGTGGTTGGCATAAGATTGGAACAGTTGCTTAGGTGTTGCAAAAAAACTTTTTTGTCTAACATTGCTGCTTCTAGAGAGACTGAACCCTCTGTGCAAGTTGGTCAGTTTGTCTTTGGGAATGGAACATTCCAACATTTCAACAGTCATGTGAGCATTGTCTTAGGATTTGCCTTTTCTCTGGGCCTCATCTTTGCTGCACCTAAAACCCAGGTGCCCAGACCCATAAACTTCTCAGCAGCTGTTGACAGTCATTGTTAATGTACCACTTTGCTGCAATAGATGGAGCAGCTCCTCCATCACTCCCAAATGTGCCTTGTGCCAGGCATTTGTTGTGGGCTGTCTGTGCTTATCATTCTTGTGGTTTCATTAGTAGTGTCACTTGTTCAAGTTGAGCAGAGCATCTTCATCTTTCAACGAAGAAATTCAGCCTAGTTCCCTGTCTCTTTTGCCATTCTTCCTTTTTTTACCAGTTTCCAGATAATGCCTTTTGCACTTTTTCAGTCCTTCTTTTAGCTCTCCAGCTCTCTCCAGAGAAACTGAATAACAGTAATTAAAAAGCTTCTGTGTTATCAGCACCCCCTTTATAAACCATAAACTGTATAAAACTGTTATGTGAATGGCTGCACTTACAGGTTCAGTCTTTATCCTGTTGCAAAAATCAGGTTTCTTAAGCTTTTCCCCCTGCAACTGCTGATACTTCTGGGTGGGGTCACTGTGTGAGTGAAGGATTGACAGAGAAGCTCTAAATTACCATTTGAGACTTGGTCTTGAAGTGGTGAAAGTGGTAGTATTTTGGCTGAATAGGTGAACAATAGATAGGATAGATGACCCTCTGCTATCAGGATGAATTTGATGAGTGCCTTCTCCTGTTTTCCAGGTCTCTTGCTACTAGAGAGGAATTAGCAGGATGGCTATCCTTCTGAAGTTTTGTGAATTTTTGAGGGAAGTGGGGGGAAGAAGGGAAAGAGAGAGAAGACAGTCTTGGAACCAAAATCTGACCTACTTTTGCTTCTCTCCACAGCTGCCAAAAGCCTGCTGAACAAGAAATCAGATGGAGTGAAGGTAAGTTACTGCTTTGCCATTTCACTGTCTCTCCCACCATCTGAACAGAAGGCAGCCACACTTTCTGGTGCCTGTCCCCTTTCAGGGTAAAACCACAGCCCTGTCCTGTGGCTGGGATTGCTGTAATCAGTGTCCTCTTATGGAACCCTGGGTGGGATCTTAATGTTCCTTATATGCATAACTAGCTAAGTGCACTGTTGCAGCAGCAGGAATTCCTTTCCCCCTTTCTGTGATGTATGGAGAACTGGTCAACACTGGATTAGAAAGACCAAGGACTTGCTCAGTTGTGACACATGCCTCTGATTAGTCTGTTCTGTTCAATGCTTCTGCCTGTGAAAGTTGCACAGAGCAATTGTGACTGACTGATGATATGCCCAGCAGACCCAAATTTCTTGGGTCTACTCAATTGGACAGATGCTGAAGGCTGAGCTGGGAAGAAGGGTGGGGAAGGAGGAGCCTCCAAATGTTCATGTTTGGACAGAATGGAAACTGAGGATTGTGTACAAGTTCAGTTCATGTGCCTGAAGTTGAGGCACTCTCCTGTTCCCTTCTGTTGGGAATTATTTTTTTCCCCACTTCAACATCACTCTTTGTGTTGCATGGTCATCATTTACTACTGGAGGTCACACAGCCCCTTGCCAAGGCTCTGTTGTTGCAGGCAGCAGCCCTTTACCATCTGATACTGGAGAGAGACAATTACAGGCTAGAGCATGGTCTTCCCTAACTGTTTTGAAGTATAATTGTCCTCCACGTGGAAAAGAAGAGTTTGGTTTATTTGCTTGCATTTTCCTTTGAAGTCCAAACCTTTCTCCACAGCTCTTAGGTGGAACAGTTCATCTGCTGGTTTAGCACTGTGGGCAGTCTTCATTCTCCCCATGTTGGGGGGCTGACATTCACACTGTAGGACCAGCACCCTTGTTCTCTCCTGCTCTCTGAGCCCTTTTCCCGTTTAATGAGGCTTTGTTCCCAGAGGGCTCACAGTACAAGCAGGCTGCTGGAAAAATAGGTGTTTTCAGAAGAGTTGTGTTTGGTTTGGGGACTGCTCTAATAAAACATGCATTCTTCCTGTTCTGCAGTATTCTACCCTATTGACAGCCAGTTTTTGGAGGTTTTTTGTTTTGTTTTTTTTTTTTTGTGAAAATGCTGTTTCTGCCATAGGATTCTTGTCTTTGAAATGTACCTGCAAGTGTGAGCTTTTGGCCATTGCACCAGCCTGCCTCTTGTAGAGACATGCAATGAATACATGCACACTAATACAGCAAGTGTCTTAGAGCTGTTGCATCTGTTGATATTTAAAACATTACAGTAGAATTCCAGTGGAATAAAAATGGATTACTGAAATGTTGTGAAATGAAAACCAACAGGTGTTCGCTTCAAAATCCCAATGAGGCAGAAGAGAAGTAATTGGAAAAACAGCAGGTATCAACATGCCTACATAGTTTTGTTACCTATCTAGAAAAAAAATTGCTTTCTTCTTAGGATTCTTGATTTCTAACCAGCCTTCTGGGAGTGTCACATCTTGGGTTAAAGTATTTTAAAAATGGACAAAGGATGTACATGTAAATCTTGAGCCACGACTTCCTGGTAATGTAGTTACAAGGAGACCCTGTATGTTTGAACTTTCCAGCTCCACAGAAGGCATGTGGTATTTGGTTCATGTAGTGCACATCTTCCTCTGTGAAAAGGATAATTCTGGATTTATTTCTTCAGCCCTTTGTTGTTCCTCGTATGTGTAATTGAATACTTTGATAAAGTGGAAGGTATATTAGAGAGCATAGCATTCTTTGTTCATGGTGAATGAGATTGTCCTCTGGAAAACACTGCTTCTGCAGGACACTGGAGACCTGTATTCAAGAGTCTGTATGCAGCTTCCTCCCTCCAAAGTGTTGCAGCAGTCTGGCTTTGCAGTGTGAACCCCGAGTGTTGTCCATGAGGTGCATTGCTCATGTTCACCCTGGGCTGAGGGCCCCCAGGAGAAGTGTTTAAATTTCCCATTTTCCTTAAATGGTGTCTACCTTCAGGTATGAATTTTGAGTCCTCATTTCTGTAAGTGTTAAAAGTCAGAAATAAGTCATGTATTTGTTATTAAAGCTCCTGATTTGAGTTACTCTTCTGCTCAGTAATACAGACTTTTGAAAATACATGTTGTTTTCCTCAGTGCTAAGCTTGGACAAGACAGAGTGTGTAATGGTCTGTATATGTTTGTAGGACATCCTTAACACTTCTGTTGTAGGATTTTCTACATGCTTGCCCTACTGTAATGGGTGCTGCATCCCATTAGAAGTGTAGACTTTTGCCATGCCTGTTTGCTTATTGGAGCAGTATTGGCCAATTGGCTGCTGGGACAGTCATTGTACTGGTCACTGTCTGGTTGGTGGCCTCACCATTGTGACCAGCACTTGTCATATGTTGCTCCTTATGCAGGAAACTTGTAATTTTAGTTCCACTCACTTTCTCACCCTGTATAGTTCTGAAAAACAACTTGTGACAGTGTCTGGTTGAGGTAAGAGCATCTGGTCTTACTCGTGGCAAACAATTTTCTGCCCATTGCAGTAGTGCAGAGCACAAATACCATGGCTTGAACACAAAGAAGATTTTCAGCTTTGTGGTATACTTTTCACTCCCACTTCCTGTATAAATTATTCTACATCAGATGTAGGTTTAGAACAAGCACTGCATGCTGTAGTTTTAACTGTAGTCTTCTGCTGACCACATGCCATCTGGTTAGGCTGTTTCTCATGTTTCCTCCAGATAAGAAGACTGTTTGATTATTGAGTTTCCTGTTTGTTTGTTTGTTTGTCACTTACAACCTTCTTGGAAATCAACTCTTTATGGAGGTTTGAGAGAAAATGTTTCAATTTTGTCATTGGTTTTATCTGATCCAGGATGACTATGCACCATAAGACTGTTGTCACAGATATCCACAAAGTAGATAAGAATGGGAAGAGTATTTCTTCCACAAATAGATTATTTCACTGGTGTAAAACTTAATTTCTTTAAAGACATTGAGAAAAAAGCACCACCAGTTTGTGTTAATTTACTCTCTGTTCAAGGTAACTTTGCCCTTTTTTTGGCTAGTATTCAGAGCTGTCTGTGCTAGAATTCTGCAGTTTGACATGGATAGTAGAAATTTCTATTACACAGTATTGCACAAGCTTGAATGAGACATATACATCTTTGTTGTGCTTTATTCCCAATAACTCCATGAAAATGTGTGTTGGTGAGTTTCTGAAGCAAGGTACAGTATGTACTTGCTGACCTAGCATAAATGAGAGGGGAATGATTTAATAGTCATACATGCTGATATGAGCATCTAGTATGAGGTGTGTTCAGCTCATATATAAAAAAAAGGACACCATTTTTGTTTCTCTAGCAGCAGGGTCCTTTGCTGAAGAAGGTTTAGCACTAAAGCAATGAGGATGCATGCATTTTACTTGGATCAGACCGTTTTGGAATGCAGTGGAAGAAGCTTAAATCACAAGGGGAGGACAGGAAAGAAACTTGTTGGTTTTTTTTTCTTAATTCCAGTACTAGTGTGTCCACATTGGGGTTGTTTTGATAAATTTCCACAGATATGATCCTCCCCTCTAGCAAATTCCTTGCCAAATTTTATTTGAAGCATTCCTGGTTTTCATTTTGTACTGTTGCTTCTATTTCAAGCACTAATTCTGCTAATTGGTAGATATTTCATCAGCTTGGCACTTGAGAACTTTTCCATTATCGTAAATAATGAATGATTTAAACTGCCTTGAATCTTAAATTCTGCCTGCTCACCAAACAGTAGTGCTGCACTCATTTTCTTCAAGCAGAATTTGGATCCAAGCTGTTGGAATAGCAGCAGGAAGGCCCAAGTTTTATCCCCAAGGAATATAGTTTTCTGCTTTCAAATCCAGAAAGTGAGGCTAGAAGATACTGAGTGACGAGTTGCAGAGTCCCTGTAACATACCACATATCTTGTGGTCATCACTGTAGGTCCCAGGTATTTTTTTTAATTCTAAATTTATGAGCAACATTGTGCATCTACCATTTAAAAATTTACTTTAGATAGTTTCAAATCAAATTTATTTGCTTTTTTGTTCCCCTTTCTGACTGTAATTTGGAGTTGCCATGTACTGCAAGGTGAGAGAGGGATTAAGGAGTGGGCTGGGGCAAACAGCTGGATGAATACTAAGGACACTTTATGCTTAGTGTCCTTCTAAGCTTGTCGGGATCTGGGCTCCCTGTAATTAGTGTTACAGTCATACTGTTTTTTTTGTCTCTGGGTAGCACTTTAGAGAGTTGTGTCCCCTTTTTTCCAAAGGGGTATTTCACTTCCTGCTGTTGCGAGTGTGTTTCCAGTTCTAGCAGGGCCTGTACAACCCATTTCTATAATGAGAATTTTTCTTAATGCACAAAAGTCTTATTTTCAGTTAAGCATGTAATTGTAATTATTTTTAAATTGGTCCTTCTCTAAGCTCTTTGCCAGTTTCTTTTGTTTAATTCTGACTACTTGGGTTTGTGACTAGGATTTGCAAAGACATATCAATAATATTCCTCATGTCCACTGTAACACTTGAAGTAAATTGTGGAGTATTCTGTGGGATTCACTAGCAATGCTCTGTCAAGTCTGTTAATTTTCTACCTTGCCTTTTTGCCACATGCTGTTTTCTTCCCCTGTAAAACCTGAATAGCACAGCTGAAAGGACCTCAACTGAAAGAGGAAAAATCCATTTATTTGGTTTAACAAGGTTAATATTCTAAAATCTGCCCTATATATTACATAACTGCAGAGATACCAAATACTAATTGTTCTGCTGTTTATATGGAATATTGCAGTAAGTGTACATTTTATACCTGATATTTACCAGATTTCCCTGCCCTTTGCCCAGAAAAGAGTATGTGGGGAAGGAAGGATGCTCTGCAAACTGGCATGGCTGCTGGGAAGCAGTTGGTGAAAGCATGCCTGAAACAGAGAAGGCACAGTAGCAAGGTGAAGCAACTTATAAAATCTGCAAGGGTAAAGTAACATTCACACAGTGACCAACAGGAGTTAATGCTCCTATCTCTGTGTCTGGACTTGTTATAATCTTAAAGCCATATTGTTTAAAGATTGTTTATGGTAAAGCTAAACAGAGAGAAACCAAGTTCATCTGAGCAGCAGAGTTTTGTGCTGACCTGTGTTATGCTAGACACCTGGGGAGTGCTTCAGATCTGTTCAAGTGCTGACATCCAGTAGCACATTATATCCATCTTTGATGCATTCAGTTTTTTCCCTGCATTGTTGTAATGCCTAGAAATACCAACAGAGATCAAGGGTCCAGTGTGCTTAGCTAGTGATGGCTAAGCAGAAAATCCCTGCCTCTTAGCTTACAATTTAAATAGACAAGCTGACAAAAGGGCAAGAGAGAAGATGGATTGACAAAGATTATTTGCTCCGAGTCACACAAAAGGGCTAAAGCAGAAGTAGAAATAGGACATCAAATTTGCTGGTTCAAGATGACTCTATGATGATCTGCTTTTAGTTCTACGTTTTTTTCCTACCTTAAGTTCTGAAATTACTATACTCTCCATAGGAATATGAGTTGCATGATATTTTAACATAAATACTGTCAGTATCAGGCTGGAGGAGAGCTGCATGTACAAGGTGGAAACACAGAAAGTTGTCATTTAAAAAAATAGCCATGTTAAGTTCCCAGGACTGTGAATGGGACCTTGCTTGGAATCACTCTACTTCTAATGATATATTTTAGTATGTGCTGTGGAATGATACTAGAAGTGCTCACCATTTCTAGTATTGCTGCCATTCAGATTGTCTTCTGTCACCTGCTGATTCCATTGATTGTTACCTAAAGCAAGACTCTTCCTTAAGTTTCACTGTAAAGAATCTGCTTCTCTTTCCAGATGAACATCTAAAATTCACACACATAATAAAAATAGAACTGGGGCAAACATTCATACCTAGGTTTGTTGTCTGCTTTGGGAGAATGTTTTGTTACTGAGGTGTAGGGAGACCTTAAGATGATCAGTGAGGTACTTTACTGTAGGCTGTGTCTGCCTTTACCAGTTTTTTTCATTCCCTGGGACATCTCTGCTCTGCCTAGTAGTTCTTAGAGACGTATCTGTGCTATGAAAGGGAAAGAGAACTCTATAATTAAACTTCTGTTCTCTTATTTACTTTGCCAAGTTGCAGTCACATGACAAGAAGAACAAAAGGGTTTGTTCACTTAGCTAGTCACCTTGGGAAGGTAACAATAAGTAGTTGTGATGCAGCTGTTAAGATGTATTGGGAAATTGATCTGGTTCAGTAACTTCCTTGTATATTATTTGTCTTAATAAATTTTGATGCTTTAGCACTTACTGCCAGTGCCTCATGTTGGCATTATCTAACCTGTCCTGTGTTTTAGTACTACTTTCATGCTCTGGTCATAACACAGACCTCACTCCCTCCCCTTTTCATACTGCCAACCTAGCTTTTCTTCCCTGTGTAGTTATAGTAGCCAGTAATAATGTACTTTCTGGGATTCCTACACTGCATCATGCCCTATAATAGACTAACACTGTTTTAAATTTAGTTTGTATTCTAATTAAGTTCTGATCTGCAGAGGGTTCTGTTTCCTCCTGTGTCAGTGTTACTTGTGCCTCTGTGTAGGAGGGTGTTTATTTTCTACATGGCTTAGTTGATTCTTTTCACATTTTGCTTGTATCTTAACATTTTCTGTCTCTGTTTTCTTTTGTAACTTACTGGAAGTCTGTATGCATTTCAAATGAGACTGTCTTTCTTAGAGACAGGTTACCTCAGTATCCATATAGTCTCTTTTTGTCTGCTGCAACTTGCAGGATACACTAAAATAAAAACTGAAGTTTTTCATTGGTGTGAATTTCCACTTTTCCCAGTTAAAAATTCCCTGTTATGGGGGTACAAAGATTTCTCTGTTGATAGCAGTCTAGCACTGGTAGTATGTGCTATTTTAGTTCTAGCTTGAGGAAAAGTCTGTGGAGAAGCTAAATTGTCCTGAAAGAAATGAGAGGAAACACAGATTTGTAAATCATGCAATGGCAAGCCCTGTCTTGTGCCTCCATGAACTGGAAGATTAGTGAGTCAAAAGCTGAACAGATCAGAGTCTGTCTGTAGTGGAATTAAAGATCAGATGAGGCAAAAGCTGTGCTGGTTTGAGTCTGTTCATGCAGTGGCTATGTGACTGTGGATTTGTGGTGTGATGAGGAACGTGCTTCTGGGCATGAGGTGAACCTGGGCACTTCTGCTTTCAAAGATATGCCAGTCTGTGTGTGCTTGAGCTGTGATGTGAGGATAGCAGGGATGAAGGCAATATTCCAGGTCAGAGCTGTGAAGGCTCAGTAAGTGGGTGCAGTGGGGAGCTACAACTCCCGGGCCTGCTGTGTGTTCACAGGCTGCTCCAGAGGTGCTGTGGTGGTGTGCAGGAGTCCAGAGCTGCAGAACTGAGCCCACACCATGGGTTTGGACTGATTTGAGGTGTGCTGTCCTACACCATTCCGTGGGCTAGACTGTAGTAAGCAGAGAAATAGCCTAGATAGTACTGAAGAAGGGCAGGTGGAAAATGTATGTGGAGACAGCGAGGGGATTGTAGTGCTGAAAGGCCTGCTAGGCTCAGCTTAAACTGAATGACACCAAGAGTTTAGTGAAAGAGGAGGGAAGTGTATGCTGAGCCTTGTGTACTGGTGCAGTTTGGTGTGAAGGTGTCTGAAGATGACTGAAGATGCTATTGAACAAGTGTAGAGTCCAACAAGGCTGAGTAGTGTTTGTATCTGTTCTTCTCCCAAGAGAGTGCAAAGTGTTCTGGCTGTTGAGTGCTTCTGTCTTGTTTGAGCATTAGAGCACCTTACCTCTCCAGTCAGCCCCAAATTCTATGTGAGGGAGCCTTTCTCCTCCCCATACTATGCACACAGGTTCCCTCTTCTTTCTTTAGCCCCTGTGTGTGCCTTTCCATTGTGACCTCCTCCCTACCCTCTAATTTGAGTTGCAAACACACCTCTGCATCCTCCACATGTGAACACACAGGGGGTTTCTGCCTACCTCTTCAGTTTGGCTGGGGAAACTGCCCCATTTTCTGAAGTGGGAGAGCATAGAGAGATACCCCCTTGTATCTTGTGCATATATATTGCTTTCTCTTCTTTCCTTGTATCAGTGTGTGGGGCACTTATATTCTGCCCTCAGTGTTTGAGGGGATGGGGGTCTCCAGCCCTGCCCTTTCTCCTGGTGTGGAGTTGTGTGCTTTTATGGTGACTTCTCTCTCTGTTCCTTTTTTCTGTGTCTGTGCATTTCTGCTGCTGCTTATACCTGCCTCAGGGGAGCATTATTGGCAGGGGGGCCCTTGCTGGCACACTAATGTGTGAATAGTTTCTGTGCTTTTCTTCTCATCTCCTCTCTTCCCTTCTCTTTCCCTCTCTCAATGATGTGTCCAGAAAAGGAAGTCGAGCTCCAGTGTGCATTTGATGGTGAGCACCTCCCGTAAGCTGCCTGCGATTCGTGCCTCCGCCATTTCCATGCCATGCACGCTCGGCTTGTGCTCATCACCCTACATAGCATGTCCGTGCAGGGGGGTGGCAGGGGGGGTCAGTGTGCACTCAGGGGTCCATGTCCTCACACAAAGGGCTCTGTGATCCTCTGACCACATACAGCTCCCATTTTGTGCAGAAAATCCAACTACTGGCAACGCAGTTTGACTTTGCCTGCTCTGAGTGTGAATCAAAAAAAGGCAGTGGTTCTCCTGGGCTCAGCTGAGCAGGTGTGTGCCTTGCCTGGACACGAGGCTTTGTCATTCTGTGCAGAGGTGCCAAAAAGAGGAACAGGTGCTTTGCCTGGTGTTGGTGCTGTCATCCTTGATAGGAACCTTGCAGTGTAGAACAAACTGGGAGTCACTCCAAATGTGGCAGAGACTGATGGGGCTCCACTGTTCTGATGAAATGTGTGGGCACAGCACCACTGGGCAGCTCAGAGCTGCCAGTCACTTCTTTTTTTAGCATACTTACTGAAAAGGTTTGTCAGAGCCTTTATAATGCAAAACTGCCTTTTGTCCTGATCTTGTTTATGTATCCCAGCATTACCAAATGCCCAGTAACTGCCTCCCCTGTCCTGTTCATTTCCTTTTTCATCCATCAAAGTGTTTGACATTTGTAGAATTTGTCAAAAAAGTAGTCAAATCCACTCTCAAGGGTCCAAAGAGGAAATTGGCCAGTGTCATATTGTCAGAAGTCATACACAGCCCAATGACACACCTTGACACCAAGATATGAACAGTAACTGAAGTACAAAAATTAATTATATTATTTCCTCTGCACAGGAAAATAACAGAAAATATTTATTCCCCATTTCAGATAGAAGTGGGAATGTTACAGTACCAAGAAAACAGAATAATTGTTTCTGCATTACTACCTGGAAAATACTTCTCTTCTTCCTCCTTCAATGGCACCTTAAAACTGTGTAAAAAAAACCCCACAAAAAAGTAATCCCAAAATATTGCTTTGAAAACCTGAAATGAGTAACTAACTTTTCACCAGCCCAGTCTTAATGTGGGGCAGAAGCTCATTGTGCCTTTCTTTCCCTTCTTTTTTGCCCACTGCCAGCAGTACTTAAATTTCCTTTGCCTAGATATGTAACCCATGTAGGCATCAGCCTCTGAAAACATGAAAGCAGTGAAAGTGGCTGAATACCCAGAGACAGTCTATGTGCTGGGAGTTACTTTCTTTTAGGGCTACATGTGTGTGTCCCTACAATATGAGCATTGGCCTGTTTTCTTTCTCTTGCACCCTCTGTGTTGTTCGTGCCTGTCTGTCTGTCTCTTGTCGAGCTCAGGAAATGTTGCCAACTTCTGTGCCAAAACTAATTGTGTTACAGACCTTAAGAAGGGCCTAGCACCTTTTTAGGTGAATTGGCTTCTTTTAACTTGAGTTGTACAGAATTTCCAAGGATTGTACCCTGGCCAGTGACTGAGGTTGGCTGGCAGCAGGGGGAAAGGAGGGGTAAGAGTTGGCTGTGCTGCTTGCACTTCTGGGAAGAGAAGGCCAGCTTTTTCCAGGGAAGAGCAGTTGGTTAGATGGCCACAGGATATGAGTGTGTGCAGGAAGCTCAATATGTCAGATGCTTTCCTTCACCTGAGAAAGAACTGTGAAAAATGTGTGGGCTAAGCTGCCTCTAATTTCATTGGGGCACTATCCTGTAGTAAAATGCTATCCAATTCTGGACTAGCAATACTTGGTCTTCTTCAGCCCACTGGCTGGGAAAGAATATCATGGGTGAGCTGGGTGCTCAGTGCAGACTGGAGGGAAGGCTGTGTGCTTTGGGTATATGGGGTTTTATGCTTTATAAGGCAGCATAACACTCCTAACAGGCTGTTGTCAATTTTTTTCTGGAACAATGGCTGCCTGGATGTTTGTTTAGATTTTGGTTGGTTTGGGGTTTTTTGTTGTTTTTGGGGCGGGGGGGGGCTTTTTGGGTGATTTTTTGTTGTTGTTGTTTTGATTTGGGTTTTTTTCCCCTCATTTGGCCTTAGTTATAAAGACTTCCAAAACACTGGAATTACATTTGTATAGCTTCTTTCATGCTAATTTTATCTTCTTATCCCAGTGGACTAAGAAAAATGGGTTGCATTCCTCTCACTGGAAGAGGCTTGGAAGATAGATCACTGTTTCTGAAGAAGTACAAGAGCCTCAGTGCTGTGTGGAAGGGTGGACCATTGTCAGGAGTTTGATTGTGTTTGTGCCACAAAATAGCTTGAGAATAATTTTTTCAGGTTGATCTGCTCCTCTTTGACATCCACAGTGGTCTCTTCTGCTATCAGGCTGGAAATACATGCATAAAACAAAACTCTTGGAAGGCCAGAGTCTTAATGCAATACAGGGATTTATAGAAAGAGGTAGCAAACCATAATTTCTGTGGTATTTAGCCTTTTTTAGGTTGGAATTTGAGTGCATATGTTCTTTTTTTCCCCATGGACTTCTAAAGAGTTCCTGCCTCTCTCTCTTCTACTTCCTTCCCCTTCCACCTGACTCTTTTGTTTCTCCTCTCTCCCTCTCCAAAAGGGATATTAAGCTAAGACATGTTGCTTGTGAAGAAAAAACAAATTGTTAGCAGGTGTTTAAGTCTCAGTCTTGTAAGATCTGTCACTGGTTGACATAATTATACCTTTGGTAGATGTTTTCCAGGTTACCATTTGGCTTTTCCATTCTTTGTGGTTTTTGTGGTGTGGTGATGAGGGCCTGATGTTTAGCAGTATGAGTTTGCACTCCTGAGTGGGATAGAGAGCCACTGCAACGGGGGCACACTATGGTGAGCTCCCATCGGGTGCCCTGATCTGTAAACTACAGTGTGAGCTCCTGCAGTGCCAGTTTTGGCCTTGCTGCTGGCATCTAGCAGCAAAGGAGACATAACCTCGTGTGGGGGTCACACATGGGCTGGATTTGTGGGCTAGCAACTCTATACTTATGGACACAGGTTTGGCTTCCTACAAACATAGACTTGGCTCATTCCTGATGTACAGGACTCAATGGGATGATTCTTTTCAGGAAGCGGAGATTTTATTCTTCTACCACAGCTACAAAGAGTCTGAAGAGGGGAGAGATGAAAAGCTGCTAGGCACCATCCAGAGAATTTTCTACTTATGGAACTATATGGCCTTTTCCTTAGGTCCCAATCCCATTTCTTTCAATATTTTGATCCTGAAGTCTCTTCGTTCAGGTCACAGCAGGGATACAACATATATATTACATTTTCTCTACCTTTTCTAGGGCTGACCACACTTCTGCTTGGATCAATAAATTCCCTGGACCTCTCAGCATTATCACATACCTAGAACTGTTTCTGTATATTTTGGGATGCCTCAGACTTGAATCCCATTTGTGCCCTGTTTGAGACCATGACTATTGTGTGTCTCTCACTTCTGCAGTCTCTTTCTCTCAGGACAACTGCCATCTCTCATTTTCCTTCACCAGATATTTTTGTTAGAGCTCATTGCAGGATTCTCCTCAACCCTTTGGGCTGCTGCCTTTTTGCCTTCTGTTTTCCTTCCTTATAGCTCTAGTAGTCTATTCACATTTGGATTTTGGTACATCCCTTACAACTTCTATTGCCTCTGGGGGAAGGATGATGTCCAGCAACCCAAGCAACACTCCTCCTTCCTCCCTCTTCTTGGTGATTGAGCCTGTGGGGAGGGTTGGGTCTGAGGAGATGGTTGGGGTTGAAGCAATACTGTAATTTTCTTGCTACCTCTGCTGTCCAGCAGGGGAACTAAAACCATGTTTTTCTGTCTCAGCCACAGAGCAACAACAAAACCAGTATAGTAAGCACTGCAAAAGAAACACCCCCAGTGCAGACGTCCATGGTATCTTCCCCAACCGCTATTTTTTTTTACTGTTTGGTTTAATTTTGATTTTGTCCTCTCCCCTTCTGCTCCCAAACCCCTTCCTGAGTGCTGCTTGTGCCACTCTGTTTCAGCTTATGTTTTGGCTTCGTTCTGTCTGTGTCCCTGTGCTGCTGTGGGGCCTGATGACAGGCTCGCAGGCTTTGGGATGGGGGTGCTGAGCAGAGCTGTGGTTGGATGTGGGGATTGCAGCTTGCCTGGACTTCCCCGTGTGCCACCCCTGTACAGTTCTGTGTGTCCCGTTCAACTGCTCCTGCTGCCTTTGGGGAGGATGGTTTTGAAGAAGAGAGTGACAAGCTCCATCCACTCTCCAACAGTCAGGAAATGGAGGATGGATTTCAGGACACCAGAGAAGAAAGGGTAGACAAAGGGTTTTTAGAAGAATCTTTGCTGGCCTATTTGGCCTGCTCAGTTGAGTGGCTGATCTCCTGCAGCTCACTGGCTTGCTGGGCTGGCATTTTCTGTTTGGCCTGTGTACAAGCTCTCCAGTGGCAGTACAGTGCCCGTGCCAAGTACACTGAATGGCACAGCTTGGGTGTGTGGCCTGCCTCAGTGCCCTGGAAGATGAGGCAGCAGTGCAGGAGGTGGCAGAGGGAGATGGGTGGGTGTACAGCTCTGCCCAGCACTGTCCCTGATGCCCTTGCTGAGCCACCCAGCACGAGTGACAGCAGTGGGAGGAGATGGTGCAGGATCCTGAAGTCTTGTCCTGGCAATGAAGAGAGTGCAGGAGCTAGTTAGCACCCTTAGGCCTGGTAGCTGCTCTTTGTTGTCTGTCTCTGGAGAGTTGGATTTGGCATTTTTGGGGCCTGGGAGGGTGGGATTTGGTGTTGGGCTTTTTTGTTGTAGGATGAAGGATTCTTGGGACACTTCATAATTTTCTGCTTTTCATTCACTAGCTTTGTTCATGATGCTTTTGATATTGAGAGAGCCTTTCTAAATTATTAAATATGGTTGTTATTGAAATTGGAGCATTTCTGAGACTTCTGGAAAAATGTGCCTTTTTTCACAGCTCCTTAGCAACTCTTTTCTGAGAGACATTGAGGTGGTCTGGCTCATCCTTTTTTTATTATGGAAATTATGAATGTCCCTTTTTTAGGGTAAAATACCCAGCAACCTTTCCAAAAAACCGGGAGACAAAGGCCCCAGCCCAGTATTATCCTTTCATCCCCCTCTCCTCTTCTGAAGCATTTTCCGGCGAGGACGTTGCTGAGGGGTCATTACTCCATGCAGAGGGTGCAGACTGGCTGCTTGGTTGCCCCCTGGTGTCTGCACCAGTCTGGTTCTCTGGAAGTGAATTGGGGATTAGGGGCAGTTGCAGGGAAGCTGGGGGCTTTGTCTCCTTGTGACTGTAGCTTTTAGTGCAGCCTCTCTCTTAATGAAACCTGTGCAGGAAGTGTGTGCGCACGCACGCAGGCACACGTGTGCTGTTTGGAGTTTGTGATTTGATTGGATTTTTTTTAATGTCACTCACCTTTTCTCCACTTGCTGGGGAGTGAAAGTAAATGAGAGAATGCTTTGGAGCTAGAGTTTAATGATTCTTCCATCCTTTCCTAGGAGCCTCAAACAACTGTTGTCCATAATGCTACAGATGGCATAAAGGTAAGGGATGGGAGTACTGCCAGGGAAACCTCTGCTTCTCTCTTGTTCTTGTCTTGGTGTGTCTTAATTCAGTTTCTACCTTTCCAATGTCTGGTTTGTAGCATGCTCCCGAATACTGCTGACAATAGACTAGGAGGGTTGTGTTACATGGCAGTGGATCTCTGAAAGAGGCCAAGTGAAGACAACTGTTCAGATAATAACACATCATTTCCTGTTGTGGTATATAACCACCACTCTGTTTCATATGTGAGAAGAGGAACAGGAAATATAGGCACTTTTTTCTTCTGCAAATGGACACTTCCTCTGAGAAATCTTAGGAGCCTTCTTTAGCTTCTTGTGGCTATTCTTCCAAACAGAAGCAGCTCTCTATTAGATTTCATTTGACAGAGTTTGGTAACTTCCACACTTGTAAAAGCTCTGGGTCAACGGCTCAAACATGCAAAAGCTGAGCAGAGATGCTGTTATGTTATGCTTTGTATTTGGCCTGCTTACATCCAAATCTTCCTTGTATCATCCTCTCCCTTCCATCCCTGCCAATGTTTTTGTGCTTTTCCCCATCTTTCTTCACAAAGAAATCAAACTATTTGCTCATGCTCCCGACTACTGATGCCTGGTAATACTTTGTTCTGCTGTGCAGGGTTCCACAGAGAGCTGTAACACCACAACTGAAGATGAGGATCTGAAAGGTAGGTACTTTGACTGGACTTTATAATACACTTAAGTGTAGGCAAGAGATTCTAGAGATTCAGTCATTGCCCTGAACTAGCTTCCCAGATTTCTGTGTCTGAGTTCATAAATTCACCATGACGCTCTCATTCCTGTCACAGTGGGACTGTGCACTGGGGAGCCATCTGACTTGGCCTCTGTGGTATATAAACACTGAGCTAATTTGTTTTTGTCTCAAAGTTGGAATTATTTTCTTGCATATGTCATAATCTGCTCATCTCCAGTCCATTTCTAGGTGTGGAAAAAACCCTACAAGTCGCATGAGATTTGGACTCTGCTTGTGGTTTTGTGCTTCCTTGTAGATTACAGGGAGCTGAAACCTCTCTATTACTACTCAGTCTCCCTTTTCACCCCTTTCTGGGAATGTTTTTTAGATATACAAAGACTTCCCTGTTATTTTTTTCTCTTTGGGTCTATTTTTTTTTCTAAGATGAAGATCATTCTCAGCCTGTTGTCCTTGACTGAGATACCAGTAGAGGGAGAGGCTGAGAAGAGATTTCCTGCCTTTCAGAGACCATATCATAAATATTCTGTGCTTCTAAAACTCCTTAAATGAAGGAGCTCCAAGTTCCATTTCTGTTTGTGTTGTTTGAGTAGCTATCTTTTGCCTAACCTCCCTAACAAAGATGAGCAGACATTTTCCTGAATAAGCAAGTTTGGGATGGGTGAAGGTAGTTTACATTCTGAGACAAATGTGTTAATAACTTGCAATTTGAGGTAGAGGTCTTCTCATTCTCCTTGTAGTTCATCTGAGTTACATATCCAGGGAAAAATCACTGCTGACCCTGTGATGTAGCAGCAATATCATCTCTGTCAGTGGGATAGTTCCTGATGCTTTTCCTGTGGCATGTCACAAGCTGCTGGCTCCTCTTCTGAGGAATCACAGGGAGCAGAAACACATTCCATGAGTGAATAAGCTCCGCAATAGAGATTGTTTCAGATAAGACAGGATGGTGTTCTAGCTCTCACCTTTTTGCTAAAGGGTAATCCGTGGTTTAGGAACCTAGCTTTGAGGGATGGGAACTGGATGGCTTTTGTAGTGCAGTAATGATTTTGATTTATCATCTCTGCTGGATAGCCATCCAGAATCTTGTCTCCTGTGGCACTTTTTATTCTGGAGAGGTCCCATGGTTGAGCTAGCTGAGCCAATGTGTATTTTAAGTCAGGAATACAAATGCTGCGAGGAAAAGAAGTCAAGGACTGGAACAGAAGGTGGGGAGGAAGGAAGGCAGCTGGTCAGTGTATAGAGTTGTATAGGGATACATTGCTAGAGATCAAAACTATGTTTTGGTTTTTTTGGCAGAGGTTAGAAAATTTTGTTATGATTTTAGTAGAAGGGAGCATTTGAATGGTGATTGGGAGGGAAAGAGTTTGCACAGTAGTGGTTTGTGCTGTGGCCAGCTCTGGTAATTTTAGTCCTCCAGTTTTAAGCATAGCTGTGTTCACCAGTGTTCCATTCCTGCCCTTCCACATTTTAAGACAAGCAAGCATTTGAGCAAAACTAAGTAGACCAAAAGGTTTGGGAGTGTTGGAATTCTCACTGTTCTGCATAGCTCTTGGAAAAGGGAAGTGCTTGTGCAGTTCCTCTGCCAACTTCGTGCTTTAAATTGACACCAGGATACAGAGACCAGCTCTGCTGTGCTGTAGGAGACACTGTCTTTATCCATCAGTGACAGTGCCTCAGGGATATGTTGTTTCCACTGTGGTGGGGCTAAAGGCAGTGTTTGTCGTCGTTCTTCCTCCACCCCCTTGCCCTTGTGTCATTCTAAATTGCACAGCAGGTTCGTGTTGGAGAGCTGTCTACTTGGCTTTGCCCTGGAGGATACTCCCGCATGTTTTGTGCCCAGCATTGTGGTTTCTTTAATGTTCTCCTATTTCCTTTCTCTTTTTTTATTTACTGAACTTGCGTGTTTTGTTTGTGTTTGTGTTTAATTCCCTGCCATGCTAGCTCCCCCTCTCTCCACCGGGGACGGCAGCTCAGTGCTTGAAGGACGGAGGCACAGTGAGAGCAAAACACAGACTGAGTCCATGCAGTCCCAGCTTTCTCTCTGTTTCTCAGCCAGTAAGTCCAGGGGTGCAGTGCTTCACAGCATCTTTTTCCCACCCCTTCCTCCACCATTCCCATTTCTCCTTACCTAAGATTTTTCCTTTCCTCAATTTCCTTCCAAAATGTTGATTTTTCATTTCCAGTACTCCAGAATAAAAAGAAATCATCTCCCTTCCTGCAAAATACCCTCCTTTGCACATTGAAATTTTCCAAACATTTCCTTCCCTTTCTGAATTAAAAAAAAAAAAAAAAAAAAAAAAAAAACACCAAAAAACCCAGAACCTCATCCTAGCTAATTTCATTCCTTTGCTTTCATCTGGGTGAGATGTCTCTCTGGAGAGACACTGCCTTTTGGGGTTTCCTCGGGCAAGTCACTGCATCTCTACTGCATCTCTTAGTTCTCCTTGTGGTAAATGGGGTCAGTGGTGCAGGTCTGTTTGTGGAGGGGATGCATGAGACTGAATTCAGTCTCACTTGTCAGAATTTCTGAGGACCTCAGACGTGGATGGTGCTCAGAAAATACCAAAGGAACAAAAACCACTTTTTCCAGACTACTTTAAGGTGCTTTGAAAGGGAGGCTGTGGCTCCTGAAAGACCCAAAGCATTTTTTAATCCATTATCAAGTGCTTTGAGGGCAAATCCCGGGATAATCTTGGCTCTGAAGAGCATTTGTCTGTCGTGAGCTTTACCTTGTGTGCTTGTCTTGCTAGCTCAGTTAGCTGGTATCATGGCTAGTAGGGTTTTGTAGTGTGGTAATGAATTTGATTTATCATCTCTGCTGGATAGCCATCCAGAACAGGTATTTGTCCAGAACCATGTCTCATGGCACTCTTTATTCTGGAGAGGTCCCATGGTTGAGCTAGCTGAGTGTTGTAAGTCAGGAATACAAATGCTGCGAGGAAAAGTAGTCTAGGACTTGGAACTATGAGTTACAGTCTATGAATTATGGTGAGTTCTGCCTGATATCTCCTGAACTTGCTAGCTCTGTAGAGGGGCCTGTGGCTGAAAAACTCTGAAAATGCATATTAAAAAAAGCTATTAGGATGGAGAAAATCTAGGTGGAATTCACAGCCTTTCTCTTACACAGACATACTGTACTAGCTGCCTGACTATTTAAAGCAATAAGAGAAGGAACTTTAGTGTAAACTGGGAATATCTGGAGACTATTTTATTCTGCTCAGGTCAGTCTAGGAAGGAAGAACCAGGTGTACCCTCTTCTGTCTCTTTCTGTCATATTTCCCTGGTTTTCTACACACAGCACCAGTATGTCATACAATGCAGCAGTTGGAGCATCTCTGTTACTTGCTTTTGAACTAGCTCAAAGGATGTCAGACTGCTGGTTTGTAAGGTGCGATGGGAAAGGTGTTTTGCCTAGCCAGAATGGAAGGGAAATGATCTCTTCTCAAGTACTTTTTGCTGTGAGCTGTCCATCACTGCTGTTGTTCATTCCTTCCTCTTGCTCATAGCAAGGCCCTGCTTGGTACACTGAGGAGTGCCGAATCACTTCTCTGCCAAGTGGGTCGGTGTTCTCCCACTTTGCTTCCCTCCAAGTTGAGATTTGCAGTGATTTGGATATACCTGCTTTCTTTAACCCAATCTTTTATTTGCCCTCGTGCTGCTCTGTCACTACTCCGACCATTGTTTTAGGTCACCCTCAAACTTCCTCCAGCATTAGTGTAATTCCTGCTGTGCTTTTTGCACCAGTGCCCGGGTGGCCCCGGCCAAGTGATGTGACAGAGGCAGGAGAGCAAGTACAAGTTTCTGGAATGTGGCTGTGTCTGTGTGCCAACCGGGGCTGGGGCTGTGTGTGTCTGTACTTCTTTGTTGTTTTTATTTTACTTTCTAATTTTTGTTCGTTTATCATTTTAACGCTCACGTTTGTTTTGCAGCTACACAGTCTTGTGAAGAGAAGCTCCATGCCTGGGACAGCCCAGGGCAGACATTGGAGTTAGAGCGTGCTCGGTCGGAGCCGTTGCTAACTCCGGTAGTTCCCTTTGTACTTAACCGAGCACCGTGTAAGTTAGCAGCTGGGTAGCAGTAGTGGAGTAGTGCAACTCGTGCTAGTTTCCCTAGATGTTAAGCTCCCTCCTCTCCTCCCCTGCCCCTCACCCCGTCCGTGCGAGCCGGGCCGAGGCTGAGGGCTCCGGGCTGGCGCCATCGTTGCCGGCGGGGCGCGGCCCAGGAGCGGCTGCGGGGAGCGGCGGCGGCCGCCGGGGGGCGCCACGCGCAGGGGCGGGGAGCGGGGCCGCCCTCAGCCCGTCCCGGCCTGTGCCCGTCCCGTGCCGCCCGCGGCCGCCGCCGCTCCCCGCCCGCCCCGTGCCGGGCGCAGACAGAGCCCGGCCCAAACGCGGCCCCGGCCTCGGTCGGTGCCCGTTAAACGCGCCCGCGGCGCTCCCCGGCCGGCGGCGTAGCTCGAAGCAGGGTGTAGCCGCCGCTGGCCATGCTCGGTGTCCGTGCTGGTGCGTGTCGTCTCCCGCTTGTGCCTCTGCCGTGCCGGTTTGGAGGATCCATCGGGAGCGGCAGGCGCTAATGCCGTCCCCGCACACCCTCCTGTGTGCCGGCTGGTGCTCGGGATGTGTAGCGAAAGCCAGGAAATGAGCACAGTCTGGTGGGATGGACTAGTGTTAAAGGACACGCCTGATGGCACTGCCAAGGCACCATGTGCCTACCAAGGCACCTTGGTAGGGGATGCACATTTCCTTAAGATGGGCCAGCACCCCGTGACTGTGGTCTGCAGGCTCCCTCACTCATCCCAAATGCAGCCTTTCCAATGGACTCCCTCTTCTCGACATTAGTAGTGCATGGTTTGGAGTCCAACACGTAGCCCTTCTTCATGTGAAAGTAATCCCAGACAACTGGTTTGTAAGGACATTTTTCACAACAGGCATAGCCCACTGTGTGATTTTGACCCATTCCCTGTAAACATCTTTTCACATGTGGAAGTGTATACAGCTTGCATGGCAAAACCAGCCACCTTTTTGTTGTGAGCCAGATGTCCATTGTCTGAGGGGTTTCTGAGGCTGGCTCAGTAGTAAAATTCTCTTAACTGATTTCCAGAGTGGGTACGGACATATTTCATAGCCAGTGAGATTATTATCTTGTTGCTCTTTGGCGGCACTTACCAGTGGTGGGATGAGGTGCACATGTGGATGAAAGCTTATGGGCAAGGGGGAGCAGAGTAGCATCTTCTGGCATTTAGAATGAAAATCATCTTTCCTGACTTGAACATCTAAAGATGGTAGGTTGGATTTAAACACCATCCCCCTAATAATAGGCATGTAAGATGCCTGTGTGATTCTTCCAGAAGTCCCAATTTCTTTCAGTGCCCAAAGTGGACTGGTTCTATTTCAGACATCTATAATTTAGATGCTGAAGGGCACAAGAATGGCACTTCTGGTGGTAGGAATTGTATGTTATCTGATAACATTGAAAAGAATGCTAGAGAACCTCTTAAATGTCTGTATAATGTGCAGAAGAGTCTATCTGCAGCTGTAGGGAAGGCTGAAGAGATGTGAGGTTGTGCATATCGCTTTAGGCATGGTGCACATAGTAATCATGGAATGGAATTGTGTTGTTTAACAGACCCGATTTAAACTTTGTAAGTGTTATGAATTCTTAAGACCAGCATGGATAATGGAACACTGCAGAGGGGATGGGGCCTGGGCAATCTGCTGTGGGGAGCCAAGAGAGGAGAGTGCAGAGGTGCTGGCCAGATGGGGCCAAACAACAGTAGACAGACAGCCCCAGTCTTCATTCATCTTCAGGTCTGGTGTCCTGGGCTGGGTTAATGGCAACACTGTCAGGGTGCTGTAAAGAATTGTGCCATAGGGATTGGCAGAAACTAACTGCCTGAGGAACAGTGTGCACACTCAGATATAGCTAGGACCTGCTCATCCAACCCATCCATCCTGCTGCAGCTCTTTGTAGCTTGCAGAAGCCATCCCTACATGTCCCAGTTGTTTGTTTGCAGCATTCACAATAGCTGAGGTGTTGATGATCATGATAGGCAAGTTGCTGGGAGATTCTTTCCTATTGGCTTGATCTGTGTGGTGGCCAATTGTATGTGGCTACTGTGTTGAAGGTTTTCCACATTTAAGCTGCTAGACAAGTACTTCACATGGGCAGAGTCACTGGCGTTCATTGGTCAGATTCCCCAGGAGCAGCTTAGGCTGTCATTCAGAAGACACCTCTAGCTCCTTAGACTTCTAGAAGAAAAAAATTGAATATGGTCTCTTTATTTCCTTTCTCCCTGCATTATGGGATCACCATTTCCCTTTCATACCACTGCCCCCCTATTCTCATGTGGTTGACTGTCTTTACTGCATATCTCCAGAATGCAGGGAGCAGCATTCTATGAGATCTAGACTAATGGTGCTCTACAAATTGCTTGTAGGAAGCACCCACTAGCCTCATATTTCTACTGAACTCTTCAGCACAGCTAAATTGCTCTTTCTTCTTGTTCACAGTGCGTAAGCAAGAAATCATTAAGATAACAGAGCAGCTGATAGAGGCCATCAACAATGGAGATTTTGAGGCATATACGTAAGTAGAGCTGCTTCCTGACAGGTTGTTTATCAGTTTGTGTGCAAGTGATGCTCTGGCTCCTGGGTATGAGGAGCTGTCATGCAGTCAGGCATGGTAAAAGGTTTTATCGTTTTTAGCCTACATCACTTAGGAGTAAGGGATGGAGTAGTACAGCTCTAAATAAATATCAAGTCAGGTATGAAACAGCAACAGGAACAACAATAGGAAATGTCCTGGGTTTGTAAGAAAAGTACAGGGGAGGGGAACGAGAGGACCAGAAAGAATAAAAGGAAAGTCAGAAACCTGAAAGATTATTTCATGTGAAATGCCATCTAGTTGGCTCCTTGAGTTGCAGTAGGGCTGAGTCTTCAAGAACTTATTCTTGGAGCAGGGAGATGTAGTTAGGTGGACACAGGGTGTGAGTCAAATGGTATACCAGCACTTCACTGTGTGAATAGCTCTTAGGCTCAAATGCAACCTGTAAGGCTGTGCTGCTTTTCTTTGCAGAAAAATTTGTGATCCTGGCTTGACCTCATTTGAACCTGAAGCACTGGGAAACCTGGTTGAAGGAATGGATTTCCATAAGTTTTACTTTGAAAACTGTGAGTGGGTAGATTTGGTAACTCAAACAACTTTCTCTCTACTCTTCCTTTATGTCACATTTGGGAGGGAAAACCAGCTTTGTTTTTACTAGTTATCAGAATAAGCAGGAACTTGACTGTGCTTGGGTTGTGGTGCATTCATAAAAGCCAGCAGCCTTTCTGTCAAAAACCCTGTTCAGCAACAATTTCAATTCTAACCCCATATCCCTTCACTCTAGTCATATAATCTGCCAGGTGGAAATGTTTTGTACCTGGCATGGACTGCAGGAGCTTTAAAAGTTTGAGGCACTGGACTTCTTACTGATACAAAAATGGAAAAAAAATAGATCAGATTTTGCTGAAATTGGCATGTATGTTTGGGATAGACATACTGAATGGTCAGGCATAAAGATGCTTCCATTTTGAGTTTTCCCTGGATGGTTTCAGATCTCTAACAGCTAGTGAACCTTTTATATAGATATAAGGGTCACCTTGTCAGCTGGGGCAGGAAAGAGTTGGGACAAATGCTATCATTTATACTGTGGGATTTGTCTCCCTTCCTAGATGTTTCCACAGGGTGAGATAATTGAAATTTAAATCCTAAGCTGTTCAATCTGTTTTATTTCTGAGGTTAGGTCAAAGTCCTTAGTATGGGCAATATATAGTTCTCTAAGTATGTAGAGACTTGGTCTCTCTCATCAGCCTATTATGGAGTGATTTTAACACTTCTCTGAGGTTTGTTCATTTTTAATGCTGTCCTAGCTTAAAGATCTCCTGATTACTGACTCCTTTGCAATTACATTTTGCAAGTGAAAGATTTTTCCCCATAACTGAAGACACAGCAGCACTGATGTAAAAAAGTGGCGAGTATGCTTTACAGAGGAAGGGGGGGCAAAGGGGCCAGGGGATTCCTGGCAGTAAGTGTGCAGTTCCTAAGGAGAACAGCAGGTGATAGGGGAAAGAATTGCTTGGATTTTGCCTGAAAAATTGCAGGAGCAATTTTTGTGGTATTGCAGAATCCAGTGGAAGGTGAGTAGAACATAGAAGAGGTTGGAGAATGTGGGACGCTGTTCCTTCTTAGTCATCAAACGAATGTGACGGTTTTGCGTGTCCTGCCAGTGCTGTCGAAGAACAGCAAGCCGATCCACACGACCATCCTGAACCCGCACGTCCACGTCATCGGGGAGGACGCCGCCTGCATCGCCTACATCCGCCTGACGCAGTACATCGACGGCCAGGGCCGGCCCCGCACCACGCAGTCGGAGGAGACCCGCGTCTGGCACCGCCGGGACGGCAAGTGGCTCAATGTCCACTACCACTGCTCTGGAGCTCCTGCAGCACCTCTCCAGTGAGGATCAATACGGGTATGGACTCCCAGGGAAGGAACACGCCACACACCCAGCTGAGCCTGCTGTATGGGGGGATTCGGCATTCAAGGCTCTTCAGTTGGCTGTGAGAGAACCAGGTTTAGTTGTCTGTAGGCTGAAAACTTCGGCTTGTCCTCTGGACTCAGCAGGTTTGTCTGCTGCTCCTGGCAAATGACAGTCATGTGCCAGACAGGTGTTCCTGGGCATAGGTACTCTTGTAGCAGCTGTGCTTCCCCCCTGGTGCTCATGTCTGCGCTTGGGCAAACTGCTAATCCGGAGCAGAGAGGAAAAGTGTCTCATGTTATGCACAGGCTGGCCCTTTCACATCTGCCTCTCCATGCTGGGGTCATTTTGATGATTATGTCATCTTCTAGAAAGGATATTGTAGAATCCATACAGAACAATTTCTATGCCATAAGGGGTAAGGGTTCATGTTAATTAATAGAAATTTTTCCACTGATTTTCTGATAAGCAAAAGCTATTTAATGTACCGTCTTGAGAAAACAGAAAGGGGCAAAGAATCTAAACAAATAGTAGCATCAGAGGATTTAAAATATCCCCCAATTAACTTGCTACAATTCAGCATTGGAAGAAACTTCGACTCTAAAATATGTCATGAAGAAACACTTGCTCCTGAAGGAATCAGATCCATTTACTTCTTCAGCATTAAGGCATTCTGATTTATTGCCTTAGTGGTTTCTTTTAATTAAATGTACAAAGCCTTTCTGCATCCTTTTGTATTATGCTGAAATATGTCACATTCATTTTATAGCCCAAAGTTTCCTAATCTTAGGACCTACAACAAATGCCTACAGCTGGGAGACAACCTTTTTTCTGTTTAAGGGCAAACACAACAAATATCTACAGCTGGGAGGCAACCTTTTTTTAATTTGGTCATTTAAGGATGAACCACTCAAGTGTAGCTGCTACTTGAGTCCTAGTTCTGTGAACAACTTGGGACTAAGCCAAGAGCAGTTTGTGTTCATGTGTTGTGAGGTATTCAACCCTACTAAACGCAATGGGAAGGAATGTGGACTATCACAAGAAAGCTGCAGAGGTCACAGATGGAATTTGAAAAGCAAAAGCCAGTTGGGGGCACCAGAAGCAGGGAAACTTTCAAGAGAGCTGGAAAATCAGTTGAATTTCCAGGAAGTAAGGCAGTGAGAAGGATATGGCCTTTGCAGGAAAACAAAAAAACCTTGCATGAGATTTCATCATAGAAATGGTGAGGGAAATGTATGTCCCAGGCTTGGATGTCTGTCCAAAAATAGATGCAGAAGAAATTATTAAAGATCAGTGTGGCTCAGTGGCTATGCCTAGGAGTTCTGAGGAAATTTAGGAATGGAAAGTCTGCTGCAAAAGAGGTATGTTTCTTGGCTGTGGAAATGCTGAAGCTCTCCAAAACTATGTGCTGGAGGCTTTCTGAAAACTGCAGAGCAGAAGCTATTTCCAAACCACAAAATGTTGGTTAAAACAATATTTAAAAATACCCTGTAAACTAATAGAAGTTGAAGTATTTGCATGCATTTCTGGGCTCTGAAGGAGGTGTACCCACAAGTAATTACAAATGGGGTCAGTGTGGGCAGCCCCCATCTGAATGCACTGAATCATTTTGGAGCAGTGTTATCCCATGTGCAGTGAAAGCTAAGGATGAAGAATGAATGAGGTGAGTAAGAATGCTTAAATAGAAATTAGTGGTTTCTTCTCACCTGGAAGGCAGAGTTCAGTTCTGGGTAAATCATCTCGAAAGGAAGCTGCAGCCAGAAAAGAAGTTTGGTGTTAATCAGAGGACTTCTGTGTAAGGAAAGAGTGGGAATCAAGAAGGGAGAAGACTATAATAGGGGAGATTCTACTACAATTTTCAAACTAAGAAATGGTAGAAAGAAGTGTTTGGCTCTACTTTTATGACGGCCTAATGCTAAACAGACATGAAAAAAAAATCCCAAACTTAAAATTGATCAAAGTAAATCAAGTAATTTGTCACATGAAGGTTAACTAGGAAGGGCCTTTGCTGAAAGCAGTTACTAGGGCAATAATTTCACAAAACTGCAGAAAGCTACTGCATTTATTTAAATATTAAGAAAGTTCAGATTCAAAGTTACTGAAGGTTTGAAAACTAAAAACCCTAAGAAAAATAAAATAACCTTTCAGTGTCAAGGCAAAAGCCAATGGAAAGTGGGCCAGAAAATGTTCCTTAGGAATATTTGAGCACCCCTTAGGAAACCTTTTCAACTTCTGGGTCATGGCTATGAGAGAGTGGACCCAGGGCTGCTCCAAAGCAGCACATAATACATTTTAGCAATTAGTTAATGTTCATTGGCACACTCAGCCACCCAGAAGGGGAAGTGAATGCCTATGTAGAGCTTTCCTCATGAGCCCCAGTTTGTCCTGTTATAGAGGTTTCTACCTACACCAAAGAATTAGCATGTAGAAAGCATGTTTTTTTTAATTGTGTACAGCTAATGTATGGCTTTATTTCCTTCCATCTTCCATCCTGTTCTCCCCTCTCCTTTTGGGTGGACACTACCTCTTCCTGACTGCAGCAACTTGTGGAGATACTCAGCTGGAGGGCAATATCTTCTTAGCAAGCAGCTCTGGAGTGCCTGAGTGACAGCAACGGTCATGTCTGTTTTGACATTAAAAAAATAAATACAAATTACAAACAGGCAGCAGCCAAATGCACGAAACCCTGCATGCATCTGATGCTCCGGGCACTGCCTTTCTGTTGTTTTCCATGGATCCATCGTGTCTGTTTCTGCTGTACGAAGGTGTTTTTAAATCTAAAAAAAAAAGACATGTTGTTTGTATAAAATAATGAAAAACAGGAATAATGCTAAATAAATGACAGATTATCCAACATGCCCCCTCCCCCAGGGCTAAGAAAGTGGCAGCAGCCAGAACATCTTTCAGAAATGAAGTAAGGGGGAAAGCAAAAGTGAAGGAGAGAAAGAGAGAGGGAGAGCAAGAAAGGAGGCGGCTCGAACAGCGGATGGCTGAACTGTGCTCCGCAAAGCCATGGTGGAAGTTAATACAGCATTCGGGCTGTGCTGCAGCTACAGTCGGTGAGAGGTGGCAAGGAGACCCCAAAGGAGCCAGTGTGAAGGCTGGGGCTCAAGAGAGAGGAGGTGCTTCTCTTCCTGTTGCCCAGCAGTCTGACTTCAGCCTGTTTCTTCTTCGATTTCTGCTCAGCAAGAACGCTACGGAAACCTGGTTGCTCGGCTGCTGGATCCCAAAACAGACTTTTTTTTTTCCTTTTTTTTCTTTTTTTTTTTTTTAAGAACTAAAAGTGGAATGTTGATTTAAAACTAAAGATGGAAGGAGGGATTTAAAAATGGGTTTAAGTGAATATAACTTGAATAGAAGCTCACTCTTTAGTGAAACAGTCACTACCTGGACAAACATTGAGTTTTGAAGCCAGCTTATTTAATTTAATAAAACAAACATTTCATTAAGAGCAGAGATTTTAGAGGAAGAGAGTGTGGGATTGTTTGTATGGGATTTTCTATTTTTTTCCTTTTTAGTAGCATAGTTGGGATCCACAGTGCTGCAGAACACGTGTTCCTTAGGAAGCAGACAAAAAACTTAGTGTTATGTTCTTCATGAAAACTTGCACATACACTCCTATATGAGGCATAAATAGTGTGTGTTTTTTATACTGAAATATATGCACCCGTAGAATTAAAGGGGTTACCTGGCCTCCTGTTTGATTTGTTGGTCTCCAGTAAAATAGCAATGGGAGCCAGCAGCCCCAGCCAGGTGCTTCTCCCCATCACTAACCCATCTGATGTTTGTAAGTGTCATGTTTCCTAGTGTTTATTTGGGTAATTTTTCTATTTTTTACAGTGATGTTGTAACACAGAAAACTATCAGATCAGAACCTCAAAAGCTGTAGCTGAAGGAATCCAGGCCACCCCCACCCCTTGTTGCCTCTGGGTGTTAAGAGGATACCTCATGAAGCATAGGGGAAAGGGAATGAGCACATGATCTGATATTCGTCCTTTGGGCCAATACATCTTCTTTTCTTTTCTTTGCTGCAAAAGGAGTTCAATTCCTTTATTCATTGGGTGGGGGTTGTGGAAGTGTTTTGTTGACCTTACCAAGGAGGGAGCCTAGCCCCAAGAAGAAAATGGCCTTTCTGATGGGGTTTGTCTTGACCAAGGGAAGGCATCACTTGCAGAAGTTGGAATGGGCTTTTACCTGAATTTATCAACCCCTAATCATTTTTTGGATCTCTAAAGGGAGTTAAAATGATTGATGCCTTGACAGCATACTAAGTGTGTGGAAATCTTTCAGCAGACTATAGAAGAGAAGAAAGACAATTTGGAATTTTAATCCTTATTCAATAAAATGCAGAAAATAAAAGCATTTGCACAAAGTGGAGCTGTCACGTTGCAGCAGACAGCACTCTGCTCCCTTTGTTGGGGAGGTGCTGTCCCACATGAGGATTAGATCAGCTAACCACTGATGAAGGAAAAAACCATCCACACTTCCCAGGTTTGTTTGAGCAAACACCCTTTTCTTTCTCCCTCCACTATCCCAGGGGAGGAGTGAGGAGGGGGTTGAACCCATGGGGGGGCAAACACTAGATTTTATTATTTCAAAACATTTTTCAGACAGCACTAAGCCAGTGAGTGAAGTGGAAAAGCAAAAGCCTTGATATTTCATTCAGAAATTTTTTAAGCCACAAAGAGAGCAAACAGATTACAATTATGCCATTTAAAAAAGATTAATACAAAACAATATGCATGCCTTCTTTCGGTCTGATCTTCCTTGTCTCTTTACCTGATGATTATTAATAGCTAAAAAGAGAACCCTCTGTATTAAGTATATGCATCTTTCAGAGAAAATTTTAAAAGAACAGAACTGTTGGGTTTTTTGTTTTTGCACAGTCTTGGAGACAAACTCCTTTGGATTTTTTTGTTTGTTTTGTTTCCTTTTAAGTTAATGAGAACCTTAGCTTGGTATGGCCATTATCAAACACAGCTGTACACCTTTAGCATTCTTAATGTTCTCTTATGGGGCTAATGTAAGCATCTATATAATATATATTATAAATATCACATTTTAAACAGGAAATGGAAGGCATTTGATGCAGAATTTTTGCATGATATAGAAATAATTAAAGTTAGCTAGTGTTTGTTTGTTTGGTCTGAATGTTGGTAGAACCTTCATAGCTTTGTTACAATGAAACCTTGAACTGAAGATATTTAATAAAATAACATTTAAACAGTGGAAAGTTTGGAGTGTCACATTATTCTCCTAAACTATGGAACAATATGAAATTGGTACTTCTGGGATAAGATTCAATTGACAGAGGAGGGTTTTTTTCTGTGTCATTTAAAAATGTAATGTTTAAAAAGTTAAGTGGTACCATACCTGCAAGGGGGGAGGGGAAGAATACTGGCATTAAAAACAAAAGGATGATAGAACCTTTTAAAATTACCTTTATGGCATTTCGCTGACAGACCAGAGATAATAAGGAAATTCTGCATTTTTTTTCCCAATAGCCTGATCCTTGGCAAATCTCTGCTGTTACTTCCTTTCCTGGTCTTTGTTTTCTCACCAATATTTAAGATTCCTTGTGGCAGGAGCTATCTTGCTATTTGGTTTGCCTGGTGTAAACATGATCATCTCAAGTTTTGTTAGTTAATTGTCAATAGTCTGTTTTGTGTCCTAGCTGGGATGCTCCTGCAGAGGCACAGAACTTGTCAGGTCTGGCAGTGCAAGCAGCATTTCTAAAAGATAGTTGTATTTAACTTACTTTGTTCTCATACTGCCTCTCATTGTTAGCATTTCATATTTTGGTATCAGGTTTAATGTATGCCCTGTTAAGTAGCTTTGTCTCAGTCCACTCAGGCCTTTGCTGCTTTGCCATTTCAGTGTCGTTTGGCAGCTTGCAGCTCTGCCCTGCTCTGGAGGGCAGGCGGCTGAGCCGTGGGGCTGCAGCAGTGCCGAGCCCGCCCGTGTGACAGAGATGCTCACGGGCTGTGCAACCCTCCGGCCTCGCGTCTGGCACAGCTCCTGCTGCCATTGCTGGCGACACGCAGCTCGTTTTGGCACCGCTGGGCTGAGGGGCTCCAGGCAGCACGCAGCCCCCCATTCGGTTAGCCTGGCTGCCCCCCGCCCCTGAGCTCTGCCCAGGTGTGTCTGGGAAGCGCAGCGAAGGGGAGGGGGTGGCTTGGCCTTATCACTGAAAGGGAGTTCATTGTGCTTAATCCCCTTCAACTGCAGCAATTACCCAGTAAATAGGTGTCAGCTGTTGCTGCTTAAAGAGATGATTACTTTTGCTGCCTGATGAAACAGGAGGAAAATATAGTCCTTACTATTGAAAGGGAGAAGGTAAGAGTTTTATAGTCCATTTTACTGGGACTGAAGGCAATCTGCTTGTGCCCAGAAGAAATGGCTCCTGCTATTTCGGGAGCAAAGACACATTCTGCTCTCATTTCTGACATATGCGGCGGTAGCATTCATCAGGTAAGGTTTCTCCTGAAGCAGTTAATCCTGTCTTAATGATCTTTGGAAAAATGTTGCAGTATGAGCCGATAAGCACTAGAAAGATACTCATAAAATTCGTGATGATCTCCCATGTTTTTAGTAGCTCTTTTAACCAGGATAAGAGTAATTTAAATACTTACTGAAAACAAAATCGTCGGATTAACACTCAGGTCAGGACTATTTATTGTAGTGTATATATGGGGCCTGTTTTATGTCTTATGTTTCAGCTGATAGCTGAGATTGGGAGTGGTACTTCCCTGCATTGTAATAGCTCCAGTATTGAGCTATCAAACAGGGATACTCCCAGAATCTTAATTTCCAGTATGCTGGTTAAATTCTGTTCATCCTATTAGATGAAGTTTTGCCATCTCCCTACCAAAGATAAGTGTCTGAGCATGGCTTTTTAAGTTCCCTCCCAATTTATGTACGTGCATGATTGTATGCATAGGTGGATTACTCTATGGGAGACCTGTAATTGACAGTAGATTTTATTTATGCCCAAATAGATTTCCTTTTAAAGTATGATTGCTCTGCTCTCACTTGCTGGGCTAGTGACACAAAGGCCTGGTAGGATGTTCCTATGCCTATGGTATCTACGAGATGTGGGGAGAAGCATGAACAACACTGGATCCTGAATGCCAATATCCTTTCCATTTATTATGAAAATTGTTACTTCTCACTTACGTGTAATTGATAAAGCATTTGACTAATGATTGGATTTGTGGTCTGGTTTTGATTTGCTGTGGCTTTGCAGGGTGACTGCAGATAAGTGTGTGCTCTGTGCTTCAGCTTTCCCATTTGTCCATGCACACAATAAGCCTGACCTCTGTAGAAACCACTGTAAGAGACTGATGAACAGTGCTGCAGAGCACCTATTGCTGCTATACATCACAGATGATTTTTTTTTTTTTTTCCCTGAGAATTTGAAAGGTTTGGGACTGCAGATTAATGCACCTGGAATGCTTGTTTATTTGGGTTTGGTATACATTTATTTAAGAGTAGAGAAAGGTGATCCCTTGGGGGCACTTAAAGTGGCTTGAGTGGAGGATTATGAATTTTTCCCTTGAGATCATTAGTGCCTGAGAACTCCTCACCTGCCAGAATGTCCTCTCTGCCTGCTGGTAAGGAATAGGAATTTACTGATTGGCGTGTAGTACTCTGAAGAATTTTAAGCCAATTTCTTATGTACTTAACAAGTATTAGGAAACAAAAATGCATATGTTTGTGGGTTTTAAGGCAGACTGGCTACAAGGAAAGGATGGATATAATAAAGCTAATAAAATCTCATTATGAAAGCTTTTTGTGCTAGGAGGGTCCTCTAAAGCACTGGTGGATGGGGAAGAGGGAAAGGTGGTTGTGCTTAATCTGTGGCAATTTATGTAATTTTATCATAATTATCCACAAATGGATGGGCAGGTGACATTTATTCACAGAAAACCATTTTGTTAATGCATCGTATGACTGCATGTTGGCAGACTTGGGATTTGGCCAGTACTTGCAGTGAAATACTGTCTCATCATGGTTTATTTCTCCTTCATGCTTCTGTGGGAAAGAGTAGTGCTCATACCAAGAGAGGACAGCCTGCAAAAATGGCACCAGGGCTCTGCTTCAGAGGCTTGTTTACATTGGAACGTGTTATAGGTTACATCAGTAGTCAGAGCAGTGCTACTGCCGTATGGTAGTTCCTGTTCCAGAAAGCCTTTGCTTGTTTGTTTCTTACTACTTGTCTAGGAGTTCAAAATAAATGAAAAAAAATTACTTATACAAAAAAGATATGTTCTACTAAAGTGACATTTGAAATTCATTGCTTTGGGTTTAGCATATTTTTCTTGTATAAAGAAAGCCCAAACTTGGCATAGATAGTCTTAAATGTTTTAAATGATTGTAAACAGATTTTAGTCTTGTTCATCCCAAAACAGTATTAATGCTGAAATACTTTTATCTATGGTAAATTAGCAAGTTTTAATATCTTCTAATCTGTTACAATATCAGTAAAAATCTTCCATACCTATTACAAAGACTGTATTGAGCCTCAAAAGAAACGGCAAAACTTTTAATCTTCGACTTTCATCTTTAGGAAGAAACAGGACTGAGCCATTAAATGGAATATCCAGGGAAAGATGGTTTATGTAACCTTAAGAAAGAGAAATTGCTTCAGCAAAGTGCAATGTTGCCAGAGATAGCACATGCTAAGTGAGGTAGGCACAGAGCAATATGATAACCTGGAAGATGGGAGTCATTAATCCAAGCACTCAGAGTGGTTTGGAGTGTGGGGAAGAGAGCAGAGGTGCCAGATAGAGTTGAAGATGTCTTGCAAGAGAGTACAGCAAGGTACATATAAGGTAGCTAGAAAGGCAGTGGGATATGGAGAGTTGTTTTATGATGAAATGAGAAGGAAAGCAGGTGAATTCTGTGCTGGTCTTTTGAGGAGCAGTTTGGAGAGATGGGGCATAATTTCTTCCATGGCACATTTAAATGGAGTTTTAAGCTGACACTCTTGCACCTGTATAGCAAACTAAAGTGTACAACATACCCTCCTGTCACTGATTTTCCTTCCTCACTGTAACTGAGATGGTTGGGCTGAAGAAAAGATGTGAGCTCCCAGAAAATACTTTTTTTTTTTTTTTAAACCAGAATATCAAATTGTGCTTTGAAATGGTGACTCCTATTTTGCAGACTATATGATAAATGCTACAAGCACATGGCACAAAGTGCTGAGCTGCCACATAGTCTGTCTCTGTTGGCTCAGATTTGATCAGCTGTTTTGGAAAGTGCAATGTCTATGGTAGACTGGGCATCACCTGTTGCTGCCACGCTAACTTTGGGATGGCTGCAGGCAGGGGGACGATATTAATCTGATGTGAGCACTATGGCATGTGTTTGGATTAACTCAACAGAAATGCAATCACGTGTTAAAATATGTGCTGCTGGGTATTTTGGCAGCACAGACCTGTGTGATGTGACTGCAGGTGCTGGGAGCAGCTGCCTCATCAGTGTCTGCTGAGGTGGGGGTGCTGTCAGCCAGAGGCACAACAGGGCTTTTGAAGCACACTAAGATGTGATTGCTCATAGCTTTGTCTGCTTTTCTTCAGTTATTTTATTCACCTGCTAACATGGGCTTAACCGGCTTTCAGAAGCCTGGTCAGTGCTTCAGGTGCAAATTGATTAGCTGAAGATGAAAAGCCCTCTATAAATGTGTCCGTAAACCATAACTTTCAAGTTTTTAAACTTTTTGACAGAGGAGCAGGTTCCTGTACAGCGAATTTATATATTGCATTGTTTTTTGAGAGTTTTCTGAGAACTATTCACTAGGTGCCAGCAATCCTCTGACAACAGGATGGGAAACAGCACATTGCCAACATGAGGCCTTATTCCCTGGACGCTGGCTTTCCCTTTGCTCGCTCCTCTGCTGTTGTCTTTGACTGCTCCGGGTCCCAGTCGTGCTAACCTGTCCCAAATGCTGGCAGTCTGCAGCACGGTGGGTGCTTTCTCCACAGCAGATCCAAAAGCAGGACCGTGCAATAGCATTCCCAGACTACTGCCCACTCCTCCAGCCTCCCCTGAGAGCGTGTCTGTGATGTGGCTTCACATCCCATTCTGGCTTCCTACTAGAATTTCCTCCACCTCTTTAACGCAGCAAATTGCACCGTGCGTGTTTGTGTTTCTCGGGAGGCTGCTGCCCGCGGTGTCAATCGCTGCCGACTGCTGTCCCGGGCATCCCACGCCTCCCGCGCTGAGGGGAGCGGGCAGCCCCCGCCCCGCGTTCGGGCGCGGCCGCGCTGCGGGACCCGGCACCCGGCCGAGCCTCCCGGCGGCGGCCCCGCCCCGCCCTCACCGTCCCGCCTCCCCTCGGAAGATGGCGGCCGGGCGGCGCGGCCGCCGCGGCTCCCCCAGCGGCCGGACGGACGCGCAGCGCCCCGCAGCCGGCGGGCCGCGACCGGCCTGAGCGCTGCGAGCGGCGCCGGGGGACGCCCGTCCGCTCTCCCCGCGGGACCCGCGTCCTGCCGCTCGGCGGGGCCTCCTTGCGGCAGGTGAGCTGAGGAGGAGGGCGAGGGCGGCACGGCCCGGCCCGGTCCGGCTCGGCTCGGAGGGCGGCGGGGCAGAGCGAGCGGGGCCGGGGGAAGTTGTGCCTGCCGGGGACGATGGTCACGGGTGGGGGCGGTCTGTGAGGGGCCGGGGCGTGGGCGGAGGCGGGGGAGTCGGGCCGGGGCGGGCGTGCGGAGGCGCTGCCCCCCGCCCCGGAGCCACCTGTGCGGCCGGGGGTCCCCGCCGGGAGCCGCTCGGGGGGCCGGTGCCCCTGCACGGTGCTCCGTGCCCGCCGTGCCGGCGCCGACGGTTTCGCAGCCCTGCTCGGCTGCTTTTGTCGGGCCCCCGACACGCGGCTGGGAGCGGCAGCCCCTGTCCCATCGCGGCTGCCGCCCTCGGAGCCCCGGAGCTCCGGCCGCCGGCGGGGAGCGGGTCCTGGGCCGGAGCTGCGCTCCCCCCTCGCTCCAGCTTTGTTTACCCCAGGGCGCCGTGCCGCGGGCCGCGAGGTGCCGAGCGCGGCGGGAGCGGCGCCGGGATGGTCGGCGTGCACCGGGGCACGGGATGCTCCTGTCCCCGCGGCGAGGCTGCGGCTGCACTGCCCGTGTGCTCACGCTGCTGCCTGGGGGCTGCGCTTAGAGCAGGCCAACCGAGGGTACAGTTGTGCTGCTATAAGGACAACAAAAATTACATACAGAAAGCTGATGGAACGTGAGGAATCGTTCCCGTAGTTTTCCCCATCTTATTTTAGTTGTTAAAACATTTTTGTAGTAGTAAAGTGATAAATAAAAGCATGAGACATCCCTGTTTGCTTGTACAAGAGTGAGTAAACTGTGTTGCCTGAATTAGAAGTGAGCAAATGTCACACATCTGAATTCAGCCACAAGTTACGCTGCTCCACACTGGGATCCTTTGTGACCAATTTTGCCAAAGAAGTATTCAGAGTTGTTAGTTATATGGGCAGTTCTCATTAGGTATTGTAGCATTGTCTTTTGTGTCAGAGGTAAACTAGAAACTTCTGATGAATTGTTCAGGTTATGTGCAGTCAATTATCTGTGGTCATTGGGCTGGTAAATTTTTGGATCATGGCAGTATGGAGGGACACGTCATGGACAGAAACACCCGGAGAGCCAGAAGAAGTTGGAAGCTTAGCATCAGCCCCGAGAGTTTCTTGGCCTGGGTGCCCACAGGTGCTGGCGTTTCCCATGTGAGCCGGCTCTGCACCCTGCAGAGATCCCAAAGCCGAGCCCTGCAGAGCTGCTGCACAGGCACCCGAGGCGCTCTGCCCGCCCTGCCTTTGTGCAGTGTTTTTGTGTTGGGCTTCTCAGTACAGCTGTTTGCATGGCACCGAGGTCACTGATCTGCTGACAGAATGGACATAGAAAGGCTTTTTAGTTTGTTCTTTACCCTGCACAAAAGTGATTGTGGTGTGTTGAGATTGTTGGTTCCAAAAACAGCCTGACTCCAGTAGACCAGTTTTGAGCCAGTGGAAAATCTCTGGCAAACAGCATAGAATGGTCTGAAAACTTTCTGTTCTCAGCAGCTGTGAACAAGTACATGTCTCTTACAGTTATCATCTTGTCAGTTGCTGCTTTCTTAAATTTTTCTTCCTTATCCTAAATTCCTCTTTTTGTTACTTTCTTGCATTTTAATTTTTGTTCTCCCCTAAGCACGTGGTACTCTTTTCCTTGTTGCTTCTTGAACATGTTTTCCTAAAGGCTCTTCTCTTCCTTTGTTTCACTATTTCTTCAGCGTTTGCAAAACTATTTTTTTTGCATGTAGATATGAACTATGAAGAACTAGAATTTTTAAAAAAAGGTGCAGCTCAGAATGATCTGAGAGCAAGGGCACAGAGCAGGAGTAGTGGTACATCTGTCCATGTCAAATTTTTTTGCTCCAGTGCAGAAATCACTCTTGCTTGTGGGTATGGGTTCTCAGACTGGGTGTCAAAATGGAGAATGGGGGCAACTCTGGCATCAAAATGAGATTATGATGCAGAAAAATTGAGAGCCAGTGTTTTGGGATATGGTATGTGTGATTGTTTATCAGGATGTGACCATGTTCCTGGGCAAGCTGTGTCTCCCAGCAGCATCTGACAGTGCAGTGATGGTGGGATCTGCTGAATTTTGCATAAAACATGTGCCTAACCTTCAGTCTGATCTGCATCAGAATTCATATAGGGGCCTGGTAAAAATAGTTTGAGCCTACTTTTGTATTTACATTTATAATTCCATGTTTGTTTGGGTTTTTTTTAAATGGGGGAAGGGAAAATAACCAAATGCAGCTGAGATTTCTATGTGTCCTGAGCCACAGCCTATCTCCTCATCACTGAGCCTTGTTTCAGAGGATTGAATGGCTGTCTCAGATCTCTCTGTGGTATATCTGGAATATGTGGTGATTCTCTGAGCAGAGCTGCATAGATAAGATAATCCATTTCATTTTAATTGGCAGAGTTGTTTACACATGATCTCTTGCTCATTTTCCTCTTTTAAAGGAATGCATATCTATCCCTGATTACAGCTCAGGTCAAAATCCCTCAGCACTTGTAGCAAATCTCCTTTAATTGGTCTCATTTAGCTCTCATAAGGTTGTGTTTTAATTCTTGCTCTTCCGAATCCTTTTCCCCAATCTGTAATGTAATTTATTACAGGATATTTTATAGACAAGGGAGCAGCCTCTGGCTGTCAGCAACCTTTGCAGTGTATCAAATTTCCAGCTCAACAGGCAGCTGCAGAGGAGTCTGTGGGTGTAAGGCAGTGATGCTGCAGCAGCAGCACACAGGCAGTCAGCAGTGGCAGCACTGGCCATGAGTGACGGGTTTGTCGTGGATTCTGGAGATAATTGGGGTGAATACCCCTGTTTGCTCTCTCTGCTTCTCTAGTCTTGTTCTTGGTTCGCTGATGCAGGGGTCTTTGAGTTAATTTTTTTTTCCTTTCTAGCTGTCTTTCCAATCCCTTTGTTTCAAGGCAAATACATCCAAGTTGCTGCTGTTTTTTGATGACAGGCTTTGAGCAGCACAGGAGTGGTGGAAAGCAAGTACTGGAAACATATTTCTAGAAGGCCCAAAGCAACGTTAGCTGTCTTTAGAAATTTCCCTGTGACTTTGCTGAACACAGTTGCTTTGGCTAATTGAGCATAATGCAAAGAGGTGAAACTCTGCATTTTGTTCTGCCTGTGCCGAGGTGCTTCACCTCTGGCCTGTAACAGCACAGTCTGCAGGCACCATGGGCCAGTGCACCTCCTGCCTGATCTCTGGGTGTTCTGACATCAGCTCTGAGACTCTCAAAGTCTGGGGTTGTTTTTCTCTTTTTTCATGCTGTGCCCTCTGCCTTTACACTGGCAATTCTGCCACAACATGAAATCAGAAGGGACCATGTGCTTTGGCTTCAGCTGCTGGAGGTGGTAGGCTGTGTGCTGCAGCAATGAAGGTATGGACAGACCTTTTGCTTTGCTGATCCTGCTCTGGAAACAGCAATCTCCAGTAGAGCTGTGGAGCACATTTGTCTCACCACTGAAGGTTTAGTGGAGTGAATAGATGATAGCCCTACCTATTCTTCCAGCATAGTGATATTTGAAGGTCTTTGTCCTCTGACAGTTGCTGTGTGGGGACTGTTTTTTGATATAGACCCATATCCTGAAAAGGAATTATATAGATCACTAGACTTAATCCACATGTGCTCTGTTAAAAGTGCAGTAGGACTCTTTAGACATGAGCAATGAATTAATCTTCTGTACCAGGAAGATAGTCCCCATCACATTCTTGCCTGCTCTAGTATTTTTTAGTCAGCTAACTGATTTAGCAGTGAATGTGAGGGTTTTGGTAAGATTGTAAGTGCAGTTTGGACCTTCTCAAAATACTTGTGACTTATGCTGGGCAGTGTAACAAGATATGTTTTCACAGAAGTGAGATTTGCAGTTTGATTGTTTTTTAAAGCTGCCCGAACTCTTCAAACAAGGAGAGGGATGGGCACATGCTCTCCCTCTATAGACTCAGCCTGCTTTTAAATCTGTCAAGTAAAATGAATAGTGCAAAATAAGAAAGGACAGCTTCATGCAACTTGCTTATGTCCTAGCAACATCAAGAAGGTGTTTGGAAATACCTATCTCTCCCAAATGTGTTTGTAGCTGTGTGTAACCGCAGCTGTTCTTCCTGATGGAGTTGCAGATGTGAAATACCAACAGTGCTTGCAGCTCCTCTCAGACTGAAATGTTACCACCTTCACTTGATCTGTGATAGTGCCCTTTTCTTTCCATTAAGTAAATTTTATATTTGTCATTAAATACAAATTATGAAGTTATGCATTAAAAATAACAGCGATCTGATACCAATGTTCATATTTTTTTCTCCAAAAATCAAAGGAGATTGAAGGGAGAGATACATTTTGTCCTTTGCTCAGTGTACAGGGCTTGTGCTGGTGGTCCCTGTGCTTTGAGTGTCTCACACTGCACTTAACATCCACAGCATTTTGTCACATGTTTTTAGTGTGGAATGGAACTTAGAGAGTGTGGGATACAGTTGTACTGCACTAGACTGATCTGTTTTCTCTCAACACTGCAGTGCATTATTCTGAATAAATTTTTTTTCCCTTGAGAAATATCTGTTAGTAGAAAAGATTGACTAGGTCATTCTCCGTAAAGCAAGAGACAGCAGAGTCTGTTCCCTCCTCTCCTACTTTCCCATCCCAGTACAGAAGCTCACAAGAGGAGGATGCCTCCTCAGGGAGGGTTCCACAGTAGGGGAGAGCCAGTCATAAAGCTGCATGTGTTAGATGGCACACCACCGAGTCATAGAGAGTCCGGGATCACTGCTGATTTTATTTATTAGTGTAAGTCTTTTTTCTCTGTATTCACTTGTTGGACTAGGAGCTGGGTTGGCATAACTGATACAAGAGGAAAGAAGGACAGCAAAATGACAATTTTATCCTTTCATAATCTCTTTTTGCAGTTCTGGTCTGCCATCTGGTCAGTCTTTTTGAAAGCACACAACCCCAGCACCTTGTCCTTACTCTTCTCTTTTTTTTCTCCAGTCTCCTACATCCTTCAGTTCTGTGTTAGGAACTCTCCAAGAATATTACACTCCTCTGAGTGGTTTGTGTTGGGAGACTGCTGTGTCAGGACCATTAGATTAGGTGATGGAGCAACTTTTTTTCCTTTGATCATGTTTAGTTTTACGGTTCCAGATGATTCCATTAGCCTAATATTTTATTGGTCTTTAAGCTTGTCTCTAATTAATGCTAATTTGCTTGGCAGTACTTCTGAAGTAAAATCAGGTCTTGCACGTGGGTTTTTAGAGCTCTTCAACAGATCTTAACTCTTACATTTTCAATCACTTTGGTATTAATTCCTCAAAGGAAACAGTGGAATGATAGGTCTTAGCTGTGCTACATTGCAAGTAGTAGAGCTCAATTTTGAAAAGCAGAGAAATTTGAGATTTACTTCAGAAAGGTTAAAAGAACCACAGAACATTTACAAATGTCTATTTTTGTTTTAAGAACCTCTTACTGAATGACTTTGCATTAGCTCTCTAGCCCTTACCGATGCTTTAGAGTGAATGGAAAATTTTGCATCACAAAGGGCTCTTAAAACAGTCAGATCTGGCTTTTCCTGGATGATGAGAGTTGGGCTCATCTGATTGCATGTGAATATATAATATGTAAATACAGCTCAAGTGTCTGTATCTGAGCCAGGCTCTTTAAGTTCCCTTTATGCTAGGGGTATATTAGGTCACTGTTAATTTCTAAACCTACCCTAAAGTAGATGTCCAAATTTTTTTAGGTGAATCACTTGCTGGAAGTTCTTTTTTGTTTTTCCACTGAATATATTAAAAGCTGAGAATGTCACTCCAGATGTGGAGGATGTCAGCAGGATAAGTATCTGAACAGAAACTGTGTTGAATACCTTCCAGTGTGACAACTAACTTGCTGCTAATCCCGGACTGCTTTTCAGTGTAGCATTTTTAATATCTTCACTATTAATTATGTAAATTTGTCTCTTCTGATCTTAGCTACCTTTCCCACATTTAGAACGTTTTTTTTGTACATTTTTCTTTTTAAGCTAGTGCTGATGTGAGGTTTCTGTGCCACTCACACTTTATTCTGAAAGCTTTTGCAAGTGCTGACTGTTATGGCTTGTCCTGCAGCTGTCAGTTGTCTTTGCCCTTGCCTCTGTGGTTGAGTTGTTCAACAGCCAGGGTTCCATTGTAAGTGGTAAGCAGGACCTTACTGTCCTGGACAGCCATGCCTGTCCCAGAGAAGTCAGACCAAATCATGGGCAGGTCTTTGATTCCTAATGTAGCTGCAGAGATTGTAGTTGACTCTAAGCAGAGTGATTGTCAAAATGTCAGGTGCTGGCATATGATTTTTTTTCTGTAAAGAGGCTGGTTTCTCTCCTTCACAGCCTGGGTTTTGCACTGCTGGAAGCTTAACTTTGAACAAATGGTGAGGTCAGGTTTGGAGTGGCCCAACACTGTGGCACATTGTATGATTGAGATGAATAATGTAATTTCACAGCAAGTTGAATACCTCTTAATATTTAATGGCCCAAGATGAAAAAGGAATACAGCAAGACTGGGAGCTCTTTGCAATCTAATAAAAGGCAGAAATTTTAGTGGAGAAAAATTTGATGTTTTGCCTGACCCCTTAAAATGTCATCCTCTTGAATCTGTCATCACCCATGTTTTGTTTGTGTTTCCTTTCTGGACATCATCTGTGTGTAGGTCAGTTGCATGTACAGAGATGTCTTTGAAATGGCATCCTTTGTCTCAGCAGTGGAGCTGCACAATCAGCATCATCTAACTGTTGTAAATCTGCTTGTCCTCCAGTTATTGAGGGCTGCAGAGGTATTAAAATGAGCAGACAGAAACCAGTGTAGACATTGCATTGATCAGCACAGGGTGTCTGTGTGTGAGGACTGCTGCAGCTCCCAGTTTCATCAGCTGTGTGAATCCACTTTCAGGAAAACGATGTGAGCTGTTTTTCAGTGGGATAAAGTGGGATCCTGGCCTAGTCCAGCAGTTGTGAAGAGGCAGATTAATTTCAGCATTGAAGCCTGGCCTAAATTACTATTCTTCATGTCTGATCTATTGTGCAGAACAGCTCTGAAACATTCAGCTTTCCCCTGTCCCCCATTTTGGTTACAAATAATGTATTTCATTTGTTACATGTAATTTCATTGGTTTTATTTTTAATTAAATGCACTGGATTCACTCAGTGATACTGAAGCTCAAAATGCCTGTGCTTTACTTATGGCTGAGTCATAATCATCTTCCTCATAAGCAGGGATCTGTCACTGTCGTCTGATTTAGTTTTGTCTGGAGACTTCCATCCATATCCTTCCTTTATGTTCCTTTTTCTGTTCTGGTGACTTGTATCAAAGCATGATGTGAGTAAGGCTGCTTTCCTGAGTCAAAGCTGCCATGAAAATGTGCTGTTATCATGTGCTCACATCTATAATTTAGTATCCTGTAACTGTGGATGGAACAGAGTGTGTTTCCGTGGCCCACGTCCACATAAACGTATAAACACAAAGCTTTCTGCAGGAAAACTTGCTTTGCTTCAAACAAAATATTGATGTTTGCCTTTCCCAGCATTACTTATAAATACAAATTCCTCACTAACCACACGCAATGCTACAGTGCCTGTGGCAGCAGGCAGAGCTCAAAAGTTCTTTTTGGTCTTGTGTTATGTATGTGGGCAGGTTAGGAGCAAACTAGTGTTCAGGGATTGTCATAATTGCAGTTGGTGTTGAACATAATGTTTCTCTGAGGTTGTTAACTCTCTTGCATGTAGTAGAACTATGGTATAATTATTTTTATGTTAGTCCTAGCGTTTTCCTGTTGCTAAATGAAAACAGGGTGAAGATGCCCTTTGAACATGCTCCTCTTGGTTTGCATTTAAACTGATACTACTGCTGATGAAAGCAATCCAATCCTATAGTGGATCTTCACTGTATTGATGCAAAAACTCAGCAAGGAGGATCAGGAAACTCATGTGAAAATTAAAACAACAGAACAAAACAAATATCCTGGTTTTTTTTTTTTTTTTGCTATTTTACCATTCTCCAGAAGGGAAAATCTTACTTATCTGTAAGAAACCCAGTCAGGCTCAGGTGCTCTCATAGTGGCACACCACAGAGTACCTTGAGGATGAGATGAATTGATGGCATGCCAGGGCAGCTGTCTTTGGAGGAGAGGAGTGACCACATAAAGGCATACCAGATGGTCACCTTGGTACAGTTTTGCATGGTGTAAGCTGAAGAGGAGTCATGTGCTACTTCTGTCTGCATCAGTCCTGCAAAGTTTTTAAATCTAGGTTAGCCTCAACTAACAGTGATCATGAGAAACTCTGAAACAAGCAACATAAGAGCCAGGCTGCATGCTCAACAGACTGAGAGCCAGTAGCTGCAGTCCTTCATTGCTGCCTGTTCTTTTCCACTTCTAATGGGACACCGGGTTAATTTTTACATCACAGATTTCTTGTAAGGGGTAAGATTGAAGAAGTAATAGCAATAGTAGTTGCTGAAGAAAATGGATCCTGGGGAAGAGCAAAGCAGTCATTTTGATCAAGTCCTGAGTTCACAGGTCCTGCACTTCATTTTTTTTTTTTTAAATTTTGTTTTGCATCTACTCCAGGACTTCCCAGCTTCTCTGATGAGCAGCGCTGCATTATCTTTATGGTCCTTTGCAATTTACCAGAAAGACATGACATGTTGTGTCAGAAAACTAGTTATGTTTCTATGGAAGTGTTCTTTGGCTTGATTTTTTTCATATCTTGTTAAAAAACCTCAACCAAACAAAAGCAGTATTTCTATGTTTTCCTCAACATTTTTTCCTAGCACCCTTGCACAGACAGTCTGTCCCATGGTGCTATTCTGGACAGATCTTGGAGGACTGAAATTATTGGGAGTGCTCAGGCCCCTTCCCCTTCCTGCAATTATATCTTCCTGAAATGCATCCTGTGCAAGGGTGAAGATTAGCTCTGGGCAGTGCTGGGAGACAGGGCAGTGGCTGTTCTTGAAGGGTATGTCTGTAAATGTTTTGATCTTAAACTATACTGAGTACTTCTTTAAATGAGCCAGCTTAAGGAAGTATAAAAATACAGTCAAGCACATCTTCATGCAGCTCTAGGATGTAAACCACAAATGCAAAATTCTGGTTTTCCCTGTCATTAGACTTTATCTGGAGAGAACATTTGGTGGGGATATGGATGTTGTTTGGTATTCATGAGTTAGTGATTTAGAAACCTCATGCTTGACCTGCCAGGATGGGATGGGTAACTCCAAGCTTGAAAATGAGTTGAGATCCCTGCTCGTTTTGTCTTTGCAACTCTTTCACACTGGTGTTACAGTCTCTGCTAGCTTCCCTCTGTTGGGATACTGTAACTTTTCCTGGGGCTCTGTGGAGTTCCATCCTCACTTGCAGTCATGACCTTGTACCGCGGGTGTCTTGCAGTGTAGCTATGAAACTGCTGCCGAGCTGGGGGAGTGGTTGCAGTGCTTGTGAGCACAAATGCCAGGATTTTCATGATAGAATAACACCAGGGAGCTCTCAGCCCAATGAAATAGGAATTACCTTGCATGCTCAGACATTAGGATGTAACACTCAAGCCTTTAAATTTCTTAAAATTAATTGTCCTTAGGTAAGACTTCTTAAAAAGTCTTACCTAGCTTGATTCCATTTGTCTTGAAGGAACAGCAAGGAGATGCAGGAAGAAATATGAGTTAGAGTTGTTTATTCATATAAAATTATGGGTACAAGCTGGCTACTGCAGTGAAATTCATCCTGTGAGTGTGAGGAGACTTCTTACCTCTTTTTTCTGTTTGTAAGGCTGGCTTCATTGAGACTGCAGAAATCAGTGTGGAGTACAAGAAAAAAGTAGAGGTAAGTTTTGACTAATACTGATCTGAATCTAGCTTTGAGTTGGTAATACTGGTGCAGAAGATTCTTCATCCTATTGCTATAGAAGTGAGTGCAATAGTTTTTCCCCTGTTACAATTGCTCAGATATATTGTCTCTCTCCTGGGCAGCAAGTCATACAATGCATTTTTTTGGCTTGGCAAGCTTTTTGCAGGAGGTCAGCATTGCCATTACACTGCTAGCACAGTGTAGTCACTCTATAAATGTACTAGCTGCAGAGGTTGTACATGACTACTGACTTTTTTGTGTGGTACAGTATTAAGTATTCAGCTTGAGGCCTTTTATTGAAGTGGCCTTATTGGCAGTGCCGAGTGCTGTAAAAATTCTGTGCCAATGTAATGTAGTTCATATTGGGCATAACTAATCACTGCTAGGGCTTTGGTGTATAGTGCATCTGGGAGCACGTAGCTCTAAGACTGGGCAGGGCAATCCCCTTTCTTTTCCTTCAGTAAACGCTCTTTCTTAATATAAAGGTCCAGTTGCTGCTATTTCTTGTATAGTGTGCAAAGCACAGCAGTATGTGGGCAGCAAACTAATGCAAAGTGTTCTCCTGTCTAGTGTTTCATTGTTCTTTCTGCCCGAGGCTTTGCAACCTTGGTCTTTTTTAGTTAAAATCTTTAAACAATGGATTATCTGTTTTCTCAGGCTTTAGAGGATTTGAAATAGCAGTCACCCTTAGGCATTTGGCTCAAGATTACAGCAATAAATACATTCATCAGAGAGCCCCCTGGCCCTTCCAAGAGCCAGGCAGTCATAAGATTACCTCTACCATATTAGTCTGCTTCTAACTCCAGTGAAGTGTGTCACCCTGCTAAGAATTCGAGGTAAGCCCTGCTCTTCCTGAGCATTTGCACTCAGATGGTTTGTAAGGAAAGGGAGGGCTGTGTGTGGTGAGGTTGAGAGCACCTGCAACAGGCAGATTTCATTCTTGCTGCAATGTTGGCTTTTACAGCATTACCAATTTGTATTTTCCAGGAGATCAGAAACCTTTTTGGAAAGCCAGATTTGCTTCTTTTCCCCCAAGGTCCAGCAGTCTGAAAATTTAATATGGCTTTAAAATTTTGACATTGGAATTTAATTTTAATCAATATTGACATTTCTGATCTTTGTGTGCCAGCTGCTATTTTTCTGAATGGCTCTGGGACTTGGAGGGCCCTGTGCCAGAGATTACAAACCAGTTACCACCCAGTTGTGATATCTGACGTGGCAATTTCTGTAAGAGTGCTTCCTGATTGCACTGGTTAATGAGTCGAGTATAATGTTTTTCTTCTGTTACTGTGAGATCTAAGGTAGTTTACAGATATTGAGCATTCTGCTGTGTTGCTTTGGAGAAAAATGTCATCTCTCAGAAGGAAACTGAAAAGTCAGTTTCAGTAAAAAGCTACATTTTCTAAAGGAGTTTATTTCTGGTAGAAGAGCTGTTTGTTTTGTGAGTTTGCATGGGCAGTGCTTTGCACAGTGGGGCTTACCCCTTCTAAAGAGAAGCTTTATCTCAGGGAAGTTCATGGCATAGAGATCTGTGATGTCTGTATATCTGTGAAGATTCTGCTCTTAACAGCTTCTATTGATTTTCACCAAGTGCAATTTCCCAGCCTTCTGAGCTGCTGTTATCACACCACATCACATTGCTCATCACAATTAAATAACTTGTGCTGGTTGGCCACTGGCTTTTTCAAAAGACTCTCCCAGCTCAGGTATGCAAATTGGAAAAAGAAAAAATTAGATTCTCTTTGGCTTTTATACTTTGCTTCGTCTTATTTCTTCTTTCCAACAAGAAGTGATGATAAACATTTATTAAACTACACTGTGTGTTTTTGAAGTATATAGCATACATTACCTTTGCCTTGGAAAAATCTCAGCTTACTTTTCAGTAAAAGGTAACTATTTCAAGTGTTTGTAAATAGTGCGAGTCAGCTTCAGCACTTAGTCACATAAATTTTTATCAGAAAATGGTGGAAGCATGGAGTGTTTTGGGGGGTCTAGTACATGCAATGTTTGCAGCATTTCTTTACTGTAGTTTTAGTCATTACCACCATTCCTTAATTTGCTTTCCAGAGAAAAGTAGTCTCACTTTTTTTTTTTTTTTTTTTTTTTAACTAGTGGATAAGAATTGGTAACTTAACTGAGGTAACTTAAATGAGCTGTGTAGCAGGTTTGTCTTTAGGGACTCTTGGTTTGGAGGGTGAGGTCTTTTTTAATATAGATAGTGAATATAAACAATAGCAAACATGAATATCTGTTACTATGGTTTTGACTATCAAAAATAATAGAAATATACAAAGTAGATGGAGTATATGGTTACTAATATTGAATAGTCTTTCGTGTTCCCCTGAGAATTAACTTAGAGATGCAGTGTCTGGAGAATAGCTGTATCTTTAGCACGCTTTGTAGACTTTGTAGGGCTGGTTAGAAGTGCTGAAGATGCCAGCACCATTGAGCTGAGAGCCTGGGCCTGATGTCTGTCCTAAATCGCTGGTCTATGCCTGTGGGATATGGTGAGCACTGGAGCGGTGCCAGGACTGAGAAGCTGTCCTGTAACCTGGATCCTACAGTTTCTGTATAGAGGGGAGAGGAGGGAGCTCCTGTACTGGGACATCACAGAGTTCTGAGCTGGAGCAGGCCAGCCTACACACTGAGACTTAAAGGAGATAGAAGCTGAAGCTTCTAGTTTATGGGAACTATGGCTGTTGAAAAAGGATCACAGAACCACAAAATACTGAGTTGGAAGGGACCCACAAAGATCATTGCAACTAACTGTAAAGTGAATGGCCTGTATAGGGATCACAACCTTGTTGTTATTAGTGTAATGCTCTAACCAACTGAGCTAATCTCGGTTTGATTTGAGGATATAAATGGAAATGGCAGATGTGCTAAGGTGCTGCTAGGTTTTTAGGTGCTAATGAAATAGAAAATACTGTGTCAGGAGGGTACTGCATCTGTCAGCTTGTACTGCCAAAAGAGAAATGTTAGCCAGGGAATCAACAGATGACCAGCGAGGACAGACAAGTGTGGCATGAGCAATGTGAGAAGGTTGAATGGAAAAGATGGGTTTTGGAGGAGAAAGGAGGTTGAAATGGCTAAGATACAGACAGCAGAAGTAGACACAAAGCTTTGTAACATCTTCCTGTGCCTTGGATGGATTGTAGGTCTCTGAATCTGAAGACCTGGCTGTCAGAGAATACCTAAAAACTTTCAGTGGTGATGCTTCAGTTCTGTAGTTCTTCCACCCTTAGAACAACCACCTATAGTTGCTGTAACTTATAGTTAGCTCAAGATGCCCCTGTGGCTTATCAGATGATTGCTCAGCCCGTGTGATACCAATGGGATGTTTGTTTAGTGGAGTTTGTCATTCAGGATTTTGCTTTAACTTGGGAGCTGTAGACAGGAGGAGGACAGATGTGGAGGTATGTGTATAGATGTACACTACCACATTCAGAAGGTGGTGAGAACAAACACTTAGAACATGTCAGAATTAATTTTGTTTGAGCAACTTTGATATGTCCTTCTTAAATAAAACAAGTGCTAACTTGCACAAATCGTAAAAATACAGTGGAAAAATTTAATTTTTCAAAATTTCTCCTTTTAATTCTACTGTCTATATGTGCTTTATTGTAATTGCTGTAAGGAAGAAAGCATGCTACAGATTAAAGATTATTTTCTATCTCCTGGTATTAATTGACCTTTTGGAACCAAACAGTGTGAGTAAACATTGCTTATTTATTACTTCTTGCTGGTGTTTAAGAGTGGTATGTGCAGTTTACAGTTTGAATACTCAATCTTGGGATCTGAGCTTGCTCAGACTTTTTCCTCTGTCTTTGGGGAATAATGAGTTGGGGAAAAAAAAATTGTACCTTGTATTACTTCCTGTATTTTTTCCTTTGGTCTTCTCTCCTGTGACAACAGCATTAGTATTTTGGCCTAAATGATAGTGAGACTTGCTAGATAGAGAGATTTGCTAGCATGTGGGGAGAAAATAAAGTAAGAACTTTTAGGGGAAAAGGAAGTGAAGAGGTTGAGGGCGGATGATTCTGTGAAGCACTTAATATAGAGCTATGAGTCAGCAATTTCCTTTTGCAGTCATCTTGTCCAGATGGGATATTTTCTTTTACCTTATCAAGCCAGCCTCTACTTCTATCCTGTTTCTTTAGGGAAAAAACCCTGCAAGAATAACATGCACAGGTTGTTTCTTTAGGCCATGGAACTCAGAGCCAGGTGACAGGCAAGGATCCACTGTGGGAGATCAGATCCCACAGATGGTAGGATAAGTGATGGTTGGATCCCTCTACTAATTTTTACTAATTTACTAATTACTAATACCCCCTCCATTTCCTAACAGCCCAAATCTCTGAGCATCTTGCATTTGTGTTACCTGTGAAGAAGTGTGCAGCTCCAAAATGTTTTCTAGCATAATAGCTGACATGCAAAGTCTTTAGACAAAATAATTGTTGTGAATGAATGAGATATAATCCTTTTAGAATCAAGACTGAAGCAGTTGCTCAGAGAGATATGGCTCCCTTTTCATCCTAGTGCCATATTATCAGAAAGTCATTTCAGTGGTTACACTGCTTAAAATTTCCTTTAGAGGGGAAAAGACTACCCCTTTATTATTGCTTTATACATCAAGAATTCAACCTTATTTTCCAGGAGAATTGTTTCATTTGTAGTTTATGTATGTAGGTATTTAAATCTGGGTGCTCTTAGTGGAGTTACTGTGTTTTCTGTAGACCCGAGTATCTGGTTACATTAGTCCCATTTGTTTTGCACTTGATGTAGCAGAGCAGTCCTGTCTTCTGGTACTTCATCCTTAAGCAGCTCTGAACATAAATATCTCTGTGATCAGTGGCTCTAGGTACTATAACTAAAGCAGACCCATTTTTCCATATTACCTAGTTAAAATCCACGTCTTCACATTAAAGAGACTAGAAAAGTTAACAGTAAGTTATCACTGTGTTAAACAAAAAAGAGCTTCACTTCTGTGCTGTTACAAGGCCACCTTACTGTAACACTGCTGCTGACAACCTGCTGCAAATTTTGAGGTGTGTGCCTCTTTGACAACTTTGAAATTTGTTAATTGGTGTAGTCAACCTACAGATTGAAGAAGTATTGGATGCAGCAAACACTGGTATTACTGATTGCTTACCTGTGATTCATTTCTGAGGGCCTTGCTGGGCTGGTTGTGAGTCACCTGCCCTTAGGGATGGAAGGAGGGCTGGTGGTGGAGTGGACATTAAATCTTCCTGAGCAGAAAGTTGGGGCAGAAGACAGTCACAGACTTGTCTGATGGATTTAAAAAACAAACAACTAGTCAGTCACCTTCTTCTACCTCTTCAGCACCACTCAAAATGAAAAAGTTGCTGCCTACATTTTTCTGTATTAAAGGACAAACTCACTGTGCAAGGTGTTGAGGATTGGAAGAGGAACTTAGGCCAAAGAGGGAAAATAAATGCTGAAAAGTAGTTTTAAAAAATTTTGAAAGGAGATTTTGATTTGTGATTTACCTTTTCATTTTGCACCCAGTGTTGAATTCAGATGTTCTGAAGTTCTAGGTAGCTTGTCTGTGCTAGAAGTAATTATTTGGGATCAAATGAAAAATTACATTTGCTTAGAGACTTTTTGTGGAGTGCTCTTGCCTTTTTTTATTTATCTGCATCACATACATTTGTGGAAGGTGCCTGGTATCTATTACCCTGCTCCTTGACTCCTTAATTTGCAAGGAAGTATTTTTATTTACTTATCAATACTATTTCAAGGAAAGGTATTAACAGGTTATTTCAGTAAAGCACAGATTACTCTGAAAATACTTAAACTGAGTTTCCCATGATGGTAGGAGAGAAAGAGGAGAGCAGTAGCTTATCTGCACAAGAGATATTTGTCCTTTCAGTGTTTGTGAGTAGATTATTATTGCTATTTGTTTTTTCACGAGACTTGCTAAAATGATGGTTCCCCAAGTAGGTGTCTCTGGATTGTCACTGATTCACTGGAGGCATGTGAGCACTCAAAGGGGCAGCAGTGTTGTAGTGTCTGTATCTGCTGCATCAGAGAGGGAATAAAGTTGTGCATCTTCACTTACAGCCTGTGTTGACAAGGAGGAACTCAGTGAATATCTATCAGATTTAACTTCTTAGCATTAGATAAACATGCCAAAAATGCTATTTCACTGACATTTTATTGTATGAAATTTTTGAATGTCTCTGGCTCATCCAGACTGAACACTCTTTGTCATAACCTCTCTCTAAAGAGCCAAGAGACCTTCTTTTGTATAATGTCATCTCTGCTTGGTTACTGCCAGCATCAAATGACTTGAAACCATTGCATAACCTTTTGTCATTTCAGAATAAGTGGTGATCTCATCATTAGGCCTATCAAAGACATGCTTTAATATTTTGAAAACTGTTGAGTCATCTGGAATTGTTCTTCTAATAAATGGAGAGATTATTTGACCCAAGTAAAGCCCTGATGGCTAACATCAGGGAGATAATACTGGATGTCTTTAGCAGTACTTAGATATCCATCCATGTTTTTGAACTGTCAATACAAGAAAAGCTGAAATCAAGTAAGAGTGTCTTTGAAGATGGGTAGCAAGGTATTTAAGCTATTTCAGGGACACCATTAATTGCAAGAAATGAATTAATGGCTACATGAGGCTTTTTAACGGGGAGAAGGTCACATAGTTCCTGTCCAGGTTTTCAGATGATGGAGAGAATGCCAGCCAGCACACTGATAAGATTTGGCTTTTGCTGCTCTAAGTAATTCTGACCAGATCAGGACAGAAGATCCAGTTCATGACAATGAAAAGTATAAGAAAATGCTTTACTCAGCTGTTCTAACAGTTTGTGGTGGATGAAGAGATGAAATTACTGTATTGGAATCTCAAGGGGGTTGTTTATTGTATTTCTTTCTTTCTGTCAATTAGTTGAGTAATCTCAATTTTTATGTATTGTTTGGCAGATTTTTGTATGTGCTACCTCCCATTTCTGTAAAAAGGCATCATGAGGACACTAGCTGCTTCAAACTTGACATTCTGCAGGTAGGAATCATATATAAATGCAAGTTGAAAAGAACAGCACTCCAGTGAATGGCTAATTCGTGCAGCTGTTCCAACCATCAAGGGAGGCATGAATCTTTCTGGTATACCACAGCTGTGCTGCCATGCTCAGAAAGCTTTGTATTCATCATCATTCCTCATGATAATGGTGTTGCTGGTCCTGGTGTTCCTAGCCTGGGTGTTGAGCTGTGAGGAAGGTGCTCTGAGCTCTGCCCTTCAAGCCTTAAAGCAGGAGCACATAAAAGGTAATCTGCTGCTGAGGAACAGGCAGTTGCATTGTCAGAATCTTTCATACTGATTGCAGCATCTTTATGAATTACTGTGATTGCAGAGTCATATTTGTGAAATTGTTTCTCTATAAAAAACATCCTGTAAAAGGGATATTAATGATTTTTTGTTTGAAGTAGGGCTTAGTTAGAGATATCTTGCTGTCATCAGGAAGGGAAACTGTCAATGATACTGGAAAGTAACAAATTCAGTTCTGGCCCAAGGAAATATATTTCACTCAGTACACATATTAGTGTGTAGAATGTATTGCTACAGTACATCACTGAGGTTAAAAATGTGTAGGGTCAAAAGTAATCTGATATTTATGTGTCAGTTATATAGACAAATCCTGCAAATAAAAACAAACTTTTTAAGGTCTTCTGCATGGCTTCCTTGAGCTCAAGGTATCCATCAGTGTAAACAGTAATAATAAGGACTATTTTTCCTTACTCCTATTTTGCAAATTTGTCTTCAAGGCTTTCTTCTGTTAGTCTTTGAAATACCTGGAGCTGGACAGTACAGATTGTAGGAACTGATGTGAATGAGTTTTAGACCGAATTCAGAATGATTTTCTTATGTTCTGTACTTTTGAAGTATTTTAGATAGCTGTGATTCTTGTCAGATCACAAAGCAATTAAAAATATCCTATTAAAAACAAGGTGTTAAATTCAGATTATTACACTGGTGATAAAATATTTAGTAGAAATGTATTCTGCTTTGCAGATTAACACTAAAAATAAATGCAGAGCTTTGATAGGGTTGAGGAAAAATGTAGTTCAAGGGGGAGCAATCCCTCCCCCCTTTTTTTGTAATATGCTCAAGAACTATAACCTAGAGTATAACTATAACTATAAAAGAGAGTAGACCTAGTTGTTATTTGTATGGATCAGGCAATGGCACATCTTCATCTTGTTCTCCCACCATATTCAATTTAAACCAAGTCCAGTGTTAGCTCATTTTGGACAGAACTCTGTGTGCTGTTGTGTTTGTCTAAACCTTTGTCCTTGTTGAGAAATTGAGGAGAGATTACAGGCCTGTGCCACTGTTCAACCCTTGCTCCACAGGAGTGTGACTTGTGAGTGGGCAATTTCTGTGCTGGTCACAAACAAAAAGTATTTCCAAGGCATTTCCTACCTCTCCTAAATGATTAGGCTTCTCTTTGGGGTTTGTTTTGTTGTTTTTTTCTTTTTTTTTTTTTTTTTTTTTTTTCTTTTGGTTGGGTTTTTTGGGATGAAAAGGTAATATTCAGATCCTTATTGGTTTATTAGTCAGTTTTTAAAGAATTCATTTGTTTTGTGTATTTAGAAACTGCAGTTTATGAAATGAAGGTCACATCTGCAGTTGAAGGTCAAATTACTGATAGTGTATGTGGGAGTAGTTGTTTGCTATCCATTCAGTCATCAAGTGCCAGTAAATTAACGACACCAGGGTGCTGCTGTTATAGCATGTTATCTCTTGGCTGTATAACAACAGGAAGAATTGTCAGCAATAGAAGATCTGAAAAGAAGCTTTTTAAAACAATACAAGCATTATAGTTTTGATGTCTTTTTACATTTGTGTGTCTGGCTTATGCTTTTTCACCTATGTGATGGAGTTTCTTGCCTTGAGCTCTGTGCCCTCTCTTATTGTAGTGTCAGATACCTCAGACAGGCATGAGTGACCTGATGTGCTATCAGAGTTTATAAATAGCCCTAGAAAATTAGGGCGTACTCCCAGTTAGGGCTGAGCTCTGTATGTTGGAATTGCAGTGGTGGATCAGGAGGGGCATGGTAAGGGGTGTTGCTGCCAGGACCTGAGCTGTGTTGGGAGGGGTTCTTGGTCTCAGGCTTGGAATAGTAGATAAGGGAATGGGAAAGCATAAAATGGGATGAGTGCATTTTAACTGATGTTTTCTGGTTTTTAGTTTTCCTTACTTAAAAATTCACTCTGTGTGTTGATTAGTTTAGATTCTTTGCTATCTTCTTGACTTGTATTATATCAAAGTCCCAGTGGTTTAACATGTTAAAAGATTTTTGTATACAGACTGCTGGAGGTACACAGTGCAAAGAGGGAAAAGGGAAACCTTTTCATAGAAGTGTCCAAACAGAATGCATTTAGATGTCAAAGGTACCTTTGTGTAACAGCTGTTACTTAAGAATGAAGTGTTTTAGTATAATCCAGTGGAGAGAAACTAATGCTATTGAAAAGTTACTATTTTGTATAAATATGTGATATTTTTATGTCTCTTCTCTTTTAGCATATGGTCATTCTGCACAGTGCTTTATTGCCATCTATGTCTTCTTGTCCCACTATTTTCCTTCATATCCTATTTTTCCTTCTCAATGCTGAAATAACAATATATACTGCCAAAACTAGAGGTTTACTTTTTTTTATCTTGGAGAATAAATTTGTTGTTGGAATTGTTTTCATCAAAGCTGAAATTCTTTCTGCTTTCCTGCAATTTCTTGAATACTACAGCTGAAAGGATATTGGCCATGTATTAGTGCATTTGTGGCTGGAAAGGATATGTGGAAGTGGAAGTCAAAAGCTGGTATTATCTTTCCTTCTGTTTTTTAAGACAGAAACTAAATATAGTGAATGTTAAACAGATGGCTATGTTGTCTCATAATAAATATTTGAAGAAAATTAAATTATGTTCTGCCTGTTTGCTGATGATAGTTCCAGCCCCCATAGTAACAGCAGTAATAATAATAGGAGGATTTATAGTGTATTTATTTTTTAATTTTCAAAGTGAGCTACCTTACCAGGTCATTTAAGGTGATGTTTTTTTAATGTGGGAAAGATAAGTGATGTGCTTGAGGTCATCCAGCATGTCAGAGTCTCTTGAAAGAGCATGCAGGGTCCCCTTGACTTCCAGACAGAGTGTTTCCATTTTAAACCATGCTGACTTGAAAATACTTACTCGAGTACTTCCTACAGAACTTTGGGCTTTGATGTGGGTTTTTTTTTTTTTCCTCAATTCCAATATAATTGTTCATAAATATTAAGTTGCCAAGAGGAGATAATAAAACTGGACTTGCATTCCTGTCCAGTGTACTTGAGCAAAAAAGCCCCTGCACTGCAGATCCTCCTGAGAGTTTTGTTGTGAAGAGATGGTGGTGCATGCCAGAGACATGATGAAGACTTAGCTGAAATGAGGGGTTTTATTTATACAGCTGAGTTTCATCTTGTGATATTAATAGCATACAGGCATTTCTTTTGGAGAGAGGGGATGGATACTGTATTTAGCAGAGGTTGGTGTGCTCTCTTTCTGCCACAGCCAGAAAATCCCATTGCCTTTAACCGTTCGCATGCATTACCTGTCTTTACTGGGAGGAGTCTTCTGTAAATCATTCTGATGTTGCAAGTCTGAAAGCTCTGTAAGAGCTGTAATATTTCACATAAAGGTGAGTAGGCTGGACAGCAGATCAGTTTCATGGTAGCAACAAAGTTCATGTGGCTCATGGTTCTACTCTTTTTCTCAGGATTCAGCAGATGTGCAGAAAGCAGGCTGAGGAGTTTATGAATTGTCTCAATTACCCATTTCCTGCTAACTTTTATTGATACTTTTCCATCCTCTGCAAGTAATTATATCACATAAGCACCAGTTCCACTTCTATTATCACATGATAATTTGCATGATGGGAGTAGTTTGCTGCTGTATTGCAGCAGAGAATATAATCTGGGGGAGAGTGGGATGATTTCTGAATTTGGGGGTGGGTTTTTTCCAGTTGGTGGGGAAACAAGGCTAAGGAATTCTTCACTGCCTCTGTAAAAATTTGTCATCTGCCCCAGCTTAAAGATATATTAATAGTGTCCTGATCTCTTACATGCACGGTTGGTCCTGTTGCCTGGATACAAACATAAAGTGATTAGAAAGATGTAATTAATATGAAGTGAACAAAATAGGTCATAAAGGTACCCAGTTACATGTTTTTCCTATGTGCCCACCATGCATATTGGTACTTGACTCTTTTGCTTCTTTGTTGCAGATTGTTTTGCTGTAATGCTGCATTAGGCTTTTCACTAAGCTGCAAATGTAACCTGTGTGATATTTTCTGCCAGCTCTTTCTCTGTGGTTTCTTCTCTGTTCTTTGAAGTATACCCTTATCAATTTTTCTCACATTATTTGTACCCTTCTGTGGTCTGTTACTTTTGTGTGTCTGATCAAATGCTGTTGTATCTCCTGAACTTTTTTCAGTATACAATTGTATTTTTAGTTTCTGCATACTGCCTTACTCTTCTTGGTAAATATATGCACTGTGTCACATAAAGGGGTGTTAAGAACACTACAAAAGGCCCTTGTTTTTTAACATATCCCTAGGGTCTTGTGATGGATTTGTTAGGGCTCTGGGGAGATGTCCTTTTCAAACCCAGCTTCTGGTTTAGCTCTTCACTTTTCTATAATTTCCTGCAGCATTTACAATATTCTTCATAAAAACATATACTCACTTCTGATACCACTCTTAGCTGGTTTTGCATGCTTTTTCTCAAGTGTGGATGGAAATGTCTGTGGCTAGCTTGCTTTTTTTGCAGTTACTACTTTTTCTTAAAGTCTGTACTCTAACTTAAGGTGTGATTTTTCTCTTTCCATCTGTTCTAGTGTAGCACTCCATCACATAAGGTCTAAGAGTGAAGAAACTACAGCAGTTTTTTTAGTTCTCCTGATTTAACAACAAGCTGCTGGAGGTGGACTGCAGTGACAGAGTTCCTAGTTTCCTTCAGTTGTGAAATGAGCTGTTTGTGTAGGCATTTGGTATGAACTGGCATGAACTTGGAGAAGAAAAAATAAAAATAGTGATATTGGCTTCCTAAATGCAGGATGGTAAAGAAAGAAAATATTTCCTCCTTTCTTTTGGAGAAATTGTTACATGTTGTTCAAGCACTATTACTGTGAGCATTGGGTGCAGACATCATATGTCTGTACTTGGTGATAATGGAGAGGACAGGAGGATTGGTTTGTGGTTAATGAGCTGAAACTGCAATTAGAAAATTGGATCTAGACCTCTTGCTCTGCTTTTCATGTGAATTTTAGTAATTCACTTCCTTGCTGTCTCAGTTCTGTTTATGCAAAATTTGGTTAATTCTTCTGTTCTACTTGTGTGCTTGTATCCATTTCTTTTGAAAAGATGTGGTACAGCATCTGTCTTTTGTTAGGCATACAGAAATCTGATTACATAGAGGGATAGTTAGACTCCTAGGATGGTTTTGGTTGGAAGAGACCTTATCTAGTTACAAGCGCTCCTGCCATGACCAGGGTTGCTCAAAGCCAATCCAACCTGGCTTGAACACTTTCCAAGATGGGGAATCTGCAGCTTCTCTGGATGATGTGTTGCTGTGCCCCATCACCCTCATAGTAAAGATTTTTTTCCTAAATGAAACCTGCCCTCTTTCAGTTTAAAGCTATTCCTCCAAGTCCTACTATTACATGCCCTTTTTAAAAGTCAGCTCTCTGTTTGGGTAGATACATAATATGCAACAATCCTAACCTTGGCTGAAGCCTTTTGATGTGTGCTGTAATGGAAGTGAGAATATAGTTGAAGCCAACAATATGAAATTTTCTCAACAATTTGGCCACAAAATACAGTTTTTTGTATTTTACACTAGGTGAGGTTTTTAAGTGTTGTCATAATTACTGTGTGATGGCTTTCAGATGTCATATATCCATGCACAAATGCATTAAAGAAAGATTACTGTCTGTCATTTCATTACTTTGTTTCTTTGATATCATTATTAGTTTATTTTAACAGCCAGTCTCCTTTCTGGCTTACTTTGAGGCATGGAATGATGAGAAATAGAAAAGGAGAAGAGAGTGCTGTATGCAGTAATAGAAGTCATATGTATAGTACAGTGTTTTGTTCTTAGTACCTAATCAGTTGTTTGGAGGAAGTGATAGAATCTTTATTTTTTGTGTCACGGAAAATTGATCAATGGAAGAAACTGACCTGAATTGCTCCAGTCTGAACTCAGATCATGTAGGACTGTTGTAGTCTTTCTCTCTACTGTGTTCTGGAACAAAGGACTGCTGTAGATATTTTTGCACACCATATTTGAGGAAAAATGAGGACCAACTGAAAGTAGCTCAGGAGAAACTAATAGCAAAGAAAACGTGACCTACCAGGAGAGAATGGAACAGTCAGGATTATTCAGGCTGGAGAAGTTACAATAATTTAAAAGTTTTTAAGTGTGCTTCAAAGATAAAAAAAAAATTCTCTTCTGTGTTCACACAGCCCAGTGTAAATTGTATAATTAGAATTCAGGAAAAGCTTTACAACAGCACAAGCAGTTTAGCAGTAGTCTGGATTGCCTAGAAACCAGGCATACTTTGTCCTGGAGGATACTAGCAGAGGTAACAGGCAAATATGTTGGAAATGCTTTAGGTGTCACTGATTCCAAGCCTGTAGTCAGTGATTTCAAGGATACTGAAATTGTTTCTGTATAGTTTCCATTCAATTTTAAGTGTATTCTTTGCCCTGATAATTTTCATTGAGTTTTCTTGAGGATTTTTCTTTCTGCTAAATATTGCTGGACTTAAATATATTAAAGGTGAAGGTATAGGTTTAGAAAGTGTATGCTAGAAAATGCTAATATACATAATGTTTTTGATTTTTTTCCTAAACATCTTGTTTACCTTTTTTACAGTGCTGATCACATGACTGTTTTCACTGACCGACAACATAAATTCTTACTGAGTAATGACAAAAAATTTGTAGCTCCTAATTCAAGACCTCTATTTCTGGTTTTTATTTATTTCTCATTTTCTTTGTTGCTGTGGTCCCAGACTGCCCAAGAGCTCTCTCTGTTAAAATCTCCTTTAAATAATACACATTATTCTGTGTATTCAACCCACCTCACTCAAAGTTGTGTCCAGATGAAATTTTATTTCAGTTTTTGCTTTCTTTTGCAATTATTTAATAACAACCTGAAAAAAGTAGAGGCTGATCTTTGAGAACTCCACAAATGCCCTTCTTCCACACTCAAAACTGATCAGTGATTCTTGTTTCATTTCTTTTTGCCAGTTTCCCACTTGTGACAGTACTTTGTTCTTCTTGCCTGCACAGTGACTTGAGTAGCCCTTTGTGAGGGACTTGACCAAATCTTTTGAGAAAGTTCCAATAAACAATGTGTTCTTGTATTCCTTTACTCCATCAAGTTTTTTTCTAATCCCTGAAAGAATTCAGCTCTTTAACAGATCTACCTTGTGTTCAATTCATCTTGTCCCCTCAGCTATGCAGAAATCTTCAGCATGGCCTTAAGGATTCTCCTTCTGTTTGTTTGTGAGAACTCTTTGGGCTTTTGCAGACTTGCCAGTTACAGGATTTCAGGCTTATTTTCTAATGCTAAGGTGATGCTTACAAATGGGAATTCAGTACAGGACCTGACTGGCATTTGCCTTGGTGTGAGTTCTCACACATCCCACTCTTCTGTCCCTGCACAATCTGTGCACAGTGCCATTATAAGTATTTGTGCAGATGCACAGTGCACTGCATCTGAAATAGAGAAATAAGCTGGCTCACCACAGGGCAGTGGTGGCATGACAAAGGTAATAATTGGTTAATGTGTGGGGAAGGGAAGAGAAGGGATACAGCTGCTGCCCTCTAACAGCACTGCTGCCCTGTGTGTCGTGACTGGCTTAAGAGACTTCAGGTTGTGTGTTTTCGTCATTTGCAGTAGATAATTCAGGCTGAGAGCAGGAAATTCTCAGCAGGAAGTCACAGAAATGTAAACATAGTAGTGATATAAAAAACATAGTGATGAAAAATACTCTATTTAGTCATGTGGAGTCCTTGTATTGTTGTATCTCACTGGAAAATGTATGATTTTGTACCTTTATTAGAGACTGGAGTCTTTCTAAACTTGTAAGATGTCGAATGTTAGAAGTGAATTAACTATGAAGGCACTAACAGAAGAACTAAAGATAATAGAACTAATCAGAGAATATCAAAAGAAAATACTTCCCGCTTGTGGGGAGGCACTGGGGAGAATTCAGCCAAAAAGGTTTAACCAGAAATGTGTTTGTGTGTGCTCCAGAGAAGGAGTGAAATTGAAAAAACATTAGTGTTTTCAAGTACCAGAAACATTGTCAGTGAATAGGTGTGCAACAGATAAATCAGTTTGCAGATGTGTCCTGGTAGCAAGAGGTAAATCAATATGGGTTTGAGTTACAAAAATTAAAGAGATCTTGAACAACTGTTAGAGTTAACTTGCGAATTGTACCAGGCCCAAACTTCGTGTTTTTAGATAGATATAAATGAACTGAAGAGATTGGAGGGACAAATGGCAAAGGAGTACAGTCCAAGGGACCCACAGGCACACATGCCTTCTTGGGCTATATGATAACCAGAAGTGTAGCTGAGAGATGTGATAAGAGTCTACAAATATTTGAAAGGCGCATACTTGAAAGATAGAAACTAATTAAATGAGTAAAGTGAGAAGGGGCATAACTGGAAACGAGGGAATGAGGTTATAAAATATGTTAAAGTATGGAATAGTCTGCCCAAAGGAAAGACTGGAAGAACAAATATATAAAAACAAATATATAATACAGAAGACTTGTAGAAATACTCAGGAAATAGTTTCACATCAAAGAGTCAGTTTTCTAATGAAAATAGATTAAATAATTTGGAAATCTCTTTACCCATTTAATTTATGTTTGCTTTTGAGGTATTAGGGCAAGTTGGCAGCCTCTCTTAACTCTTTAATATTGCCTCCCTAATGCTTCCTGCTGATTCAAATCTACATTATTGCATACCAATCTTAGATACTGCCTTTCTTCAGAAAAAAAGTGTTTTAAAAAGGAACAGTTGGGCAAACAATATGAAAAGGTTTAAGGGGAGAAGAAAGGTGAGTAAATTTCAGGAATGATTTTTCAAGAATGGTATATGGCTATATTCTGCTTAAAAACTGTAGCTGCAGAAAATGGGAGCAAACTCATGCCAGATATAGAGGTCTAGCTGCACTGGTTTGTTCCTGTTTGCATCTAGTGGAGGAGGTTAAGGGAGCTCCCCAACTGTGGATTACTGCTTGTGTTGTGTGGCCAGCCTGCACATGATGGGATGTTGTGAACAGGATGGAAACCTTTTTAATGTAAAGAAAGGCAGCAGAGAATTTTCATTAATGAAATAAAGTGCATATTAAAATTCTATTCAGAAAATCAGTTTGTCTGTGTCTGAACAGAGCAGCCCTAAGCTGCTCTGTTTGGCTGGTGCCACAGGGTAAATAGTAAAATGTGTTCAGGTTCACTGCTCCCCTCAGTAATTTCTCTGGGTAGGTGCCAGGTGCCTGCTGGGCTCTGGTGTGGTGGAGATGGACAAGGAGGAGTCATCACATGGAGCCTGTGCCCCAGACCCCATCTTGGGGCAGAAAGGATTTGCCTGTGCTTGGCATTTGCTGGGTGATTCCTGTAGGCTAGAAGGCAGCCCTGGAACTAATTTGAGGAGATTATTTAAAGAATTTGGAAAGTGTCTGGGGGATATCGCTTTGCAAAGCAAAAACATCTGAATCTTCATTTTCAAACACAACTATGAGACAGCAATTTATATTGTTCCATTTAATTTCTGTTAATTTCTAGTCTCTACATATCCCCAAGATCAGCTCAGTTGGTCAGAGTGTGGTGCTGATAACACCAAGGCTGAGGGTTTGATCCCTGTACAGGCCATTCACCTAAAAGTTGGACTCAACCATTCTTGTGGGTCTCTTCCAACTCAGAATATTCTGGGATTCTGCTATGATGTGGTCTGCACAAGAGTTTCAGTTGCTGTCTGAGCTCTGGTATTGAGGGCTTTCCTATGGGGACATGTTCTAACTTCCTCATTACAAAGAAATGTATTTATGTGAAATTTAAAGTCAGGTTCTCTGGCAGTTATAGTCAAGAAAGTTAGAACCCTCTTCCTGGTGGACTGTCAACTCTTAAAACAAACCAAGGAGTTTTTTAGCATATTCCTTCTTCTCCTGCTTTCCCTTCTGTTTACTTGGGGATTGGTTTCAGTGATTGAGAAATATTGCATTTGCTTTGACTTGACATCATTTTTGGGAGACAGAATAGTGTGTGCACTGTGTTGTTTAATATTTTCTGTTTGGAACAAAGCAGTTGGTTGCACAGCCTGTGTGCAGTACTCTTCATATGTGCATAAAATAAAGTACTCTTTGATCTTTCTTTCCTGTGTATCGTTAATCTAGACCCATTCTGGTGTTTTTTTTCCCAGCTGGAGGGTGTGCTTGTGAGCCAGGGATTGTTGACTTTGCTCTGTGTGTTGGCTTCTGAACAAAGGCACTGCTGAAAAGGTGAGTGCTTAACTTCCATCCTCTTTGATGCACATTTATGTTCAGAGGAACTGATAAATTCAGACTTGCCAAACCTGTCACCTTAAACTGTATCTAGGTTTGCACTGAAGAAAGTCTGAATCTACCAGCTCATAAAATTGCAACATCAGGCATCAAAACTGATGACTGAGACTCTGGTTTAGTGTAAATTGTTGGCATTCTGCAGCACTGGAGACAGGAGAAGCTCAAAGGTAGGAATGTTTCATCTCTTGAGCAGTTCTGCATTTAGAGCTAGAGAAACCTCTTGGACTCTGTATTTTGATCACTTATTTTCAATACCCAGCCTGTAATCTACCTAGGAAGGGATGGCTGAGGGGCATGCATGGCTAAATGTTTCCTATGTAGTTGTGTGCCTTTCTCATAAAATGCAATGTTTGCCACATCAACTGTCTTCTGAAAGTAGCTGAGGTACCTGAGCATTAACTGAACAGGCTTTTATCAAATAACAGGACTGTTCATAAGATGGGGAAGAAATCTAATGGCATTGCTTTTCTGTTAATACTTACCAGGAGTTTTAGAAAACCTTCCCCTTCAGTCAGTGAAATACTGAGTGTGCCAATGTAAAAGTGCAGTGACTAAGGGGATTGTCAAAGTTAGTTTATAGGAAATAAACAAAACTTGGTTTATAGGAAGTTATTAGTACTTTAAAGAAAGGTAGATGAAAGTAAATATGTGATATTGAAATGCCTATATTCATCTGTTTTCCATGGAGATTGCTTTAATCATCAGCCTGCTAGATTGCAGGCTGTATCTTTGAAACCATGAAAGGCAAGGCAAGATTCTTCTCATTTTGTGTAGAGATAAATTTCTCTGGTAAAGTAAAATCTTGTTCTGTGATTCTTTTGTTCTGTGATTTCAATGAGAAGAACCTGTCTGGCCAAGGACTCTTGCAGTCTCCTAACTGAAGAACTCTAAAATCAGTAGTCTACTGCATACAACTCCAGGAGTAGTTCTGTGTGTCAGAAATGTGTCCCTGGCTGACATTTGACACAACAGTATGCATTGAATTTAAAATTCCATTTAGTTTGGCGTGTTTTCTCTATCAGGAAATGGTGAGGTGCAGTCACAAGGAATACAATATGAAGAAGGATTAGCAAGCAAGGAATAAGCTTAATTTAAGAGGTGGCAGGTAGATGTAAGGATCTGTCCTGGAAGAAGATATGGTTATTAAATTGTAATTTTATTAAATAATCATAAAGAATAATTCTCTGTACCTGGGGGGCTGTACAGAATAATCGTTTCTAATAAGGTTGAGTTCAGCAATTACCATGGTACTCTTGAGACTATGCATTTTTGGTCTTTCTACCATTAGTGGCTAAGTCATGTGAGACTTAGTGATACAACTGAGCCAAGTTGGAAATAGCATTTTGGGTTTTTTCTTCTAAAGCTTGCTGTTGCAGACAAGGCTATAAAAGAAAGTAAATCTCATATGTTGAAAACTATAAGGGTAGCTATTGATGAGCCATGTGTTTTTGTGGCTGTCCTCTAGAAAACATGGATTCCTTAAAAAGAGGCAAACCTTCCCCTATCCCAGGCAAACTCCCTTAACTATTTCCCAATGTGATGCTTTTATAAAATATGTAGTCTAAGGAATCTGCATCAAGTTATTTTTTTTCTCTTGTCATTTCTCTCATCCTTCTAAATGAGTTACTCTCTGCCATGTCCATGTAACTGGCTGAACTGTAGACGTGCAGGGACTTTGTGCAGCTACAAAAGCAAGATATAATGCACAAGCCAGGTTTTTTAATCAGACAGTCTGATGAGACCAGAGATACAAACACTGCTGGATTTAGCAATGCAGTTTTAGATATCGAAAGAAGCTGATTGCTCACCCCTCCTATTTAGTGGTATGTTTCTTTGTGCTTTGATTCATGATGCAGAAAGGCTTGAATATATTTTTTGATACGCAGAATCTGTAGAGGGATCTTTGGAGTCCTTAATTAGCATACTGCAGTTTCACTTCCTTTTCCATACCAAGAGAACTGATGATTTGGAAGTGGCTGTTAATGCATAGGTTTACTGCAGGAAAACTTCCTAAGATCCCTTTTGAGATACACCAGAAATTCAGGCACAGGACAAACTTTTTATGCCTCTATGTTGGAAACAGCAGGTTGGAACATGGAGTTCTGTTCTGCTGGGAGCTCTGGGTATGTAGGGCTGTATTATCAGCAGCTGCCTGAAACAGACCCTTCCTGCTGAGGAATCCTTTTCAACCAGACATCTCCCTCTCCAGTAAGTAGTAGTATCCTTGTGATTCCTTTCAGATATGCTGGCTGTTGTGGACTCGAGTGTATGAGGGTGTATATTGCACTGAATTTGGTGTCTCTCCCAAGTTGGCAGGATTGTTCCCAGCTGTCAGTGACTCACAGTAGCCGAGTTGCTGTCTGAGTTCAAACTAATGGAATCTGCAGTTCAGTTTCCCTTGATTTGTTTGGCAGAGATGAAATTTCCCATGAACTAGCAGGAGGGAGATTCCACAAAGTAGTAGCTTTGAATATGTGTTGGGTCTGAAAAATTGCTGAGAAGTACTGTCCTTACTTCCTCAACTCTTCCTTGGGAATAACTCCTTGCCAATAGTCATGCCTTCAGGTGTTTCCTTTTGTTTTGTCTAGCTTCTTACACTGTACTGATTGCCAGCAGTTGCCAGTTTCCAGAACTGCATTAAATATGGGATAAATATATGCCACATGATTGTCATCTTATTTCTCTGGATGGCAAACTTCATTTCGATTTAGAGGGTCTGTTTTCTCAGCAGGGTAACTACTTTATTTATGCCAAAGAAAAAGGGCACAAATGTCATCAATGCAATTAATTAATAAAATTATTTTATGAGTGAAAAGTTATATTTTATCCTGTCTTTTTTGCCACTTGACATTTTTACCAGCCAGGTTATCTTACGGTAATATGAAAGGATATTTGAAATAACTGGGGTGTATCACATACAATGGGAGCCTGGTTTTACATGTTGATTTTGACAATGGCTCAGTAGAGAGCCTGCTGAACTCCAATAGAGTGTTTGCATGTAGGCAGTAATAAGTGCTGGCTCCTGAACAGCACTGATTATTCCAGAATCAGTAGGAACCTTTGAATTTTGTTTATTTCTTTTGAAGACAAGTGTTAGGTGACTGAGAATCATTGTCAGTTTCCAAAATAAATAGGTCTTCTGAAGCTTATTTGCCTTCTTACTGATCTGTTGCAGAGTATCAGAATATTGGAAGCAAGTTCAGTCTGAACACTTGTAGCTGGATTATACTGCATGTGAACCTTGGGAATGTGGTGTATTTTTTTAGTTCAGGGTGCTATTAGAAAATTCATGAAAGTCCAAGAAAATAGCAGATGTTTGCTATTCAATGTTGTGGCTTTTCTATTGTCATTACACTATTAGAAAGAAGCTCCAAGAACCCAGTTCACTAATCAATAAGCAAAGAAGTGAAGAAGTAATAGATACTGTTTTATTTTCTTATTATACTAAGCAAGAACAGCCCAACAAGATTAAATGTGTATGTGTTTCAGACTTCAGGTGCATTTTTCTGTTAAGCAGGATTGCCTTCTTCTTTCCAGCTCTGTATTTGCTTCCTTTGTCTATGCTTTTATAAGCAATAATCCTGTTTTATTCAATGGAATTACAGATAGCGAAACTCCTTTGTTTCTATGTAGTAGAGGTTTGCCACATCAAGTTTATAGGGCATGGTATTTGTAGTGAGATTAAGGACCCTTTTGGGGTACTTTTCTCCATTAAATACAAAGTACTTGTTTCAGTTTTTATTTTGGTTACATCCACCATCATATGGAAAATATTGAAATAGTTTTCCTGCCCCAGATGTTTTTCTCAGGGTATGTGGAGGACAAGAGTTTCACATGTGGACTGCTGAAGACTCGTTTGCATGAATGCATTGAGAAAAGGTAAAATCAACTTTTTACAGCTAGGAAGTCAGTATGTGGTAAACTCAAGTACCTTAAGTCATTGTGTAGGCTTCTTATTCAGAAAGAAATTTACCTGAGTTTGTTGTGTCTTTCTTTCTAAATACCTGAGGGTAAAAAAGCTCCTTCTGTGTATGACAAGGGATTTTTGTAATGATCTTCCTTACTGATCTCAGTGACATATTCAATTCTGCAGAAGTCATACAGTACATGCAAAAGCTCTTTATGTTTATCACTTGGATTTTTTCACATTGGTGTTATGGCACTGACTGGTGGTTGTTCAGAGTCCATAGAGCAGTCTTTGCTAGAGTACTTGTTATAATTAATATCAGACTGATTGGAGTAACCTTTTTATGGTCTTGGAAATGCAGAAGAAATTGTGCTTAGAAATGTACAATAGGTGATAATACTGAAGATATTGTGTAGATAATGTTCGTTACCTGGACTTCAGCATGCAGCATTTTCTAGTCACTTTAAAGCTTAGGAAAGGATACAAGAGAAGAGGGGCAGAGAATTACATACACAAATGAGAAGTACCATGGTACCAGATGAATATGATTCTAACTTTTTTCAAGTATTGAATGCTTTGGCACAGGGTATTTAGAACCCATCAGGCATTCACAACTGATGGAAAAGAGGAAGAAAAGAGCCAGATAGAAAACAGATAGAAACTTGCACAATTGTCCAATATTTGAGCAACATAAACTCCAACTCTGAATTGTCCTCTGTACAATTATACAGTTTCCTGATTTTATCAACTAATATAATTAACTTCAGAGAAATGGCATCAAAATTCATTCTGTTTCTAGAAGAAGGAGTTCTCCCACAAAAGACTTACTGAATGTATCTTACTTTATCCTCTTCTCTACCTTTTCACTCAGCTATGTAATTTATAACTTTTGTTCTTCTTTGACTTCTTGATAGTTTAGAATTCCAAATCCTTTAGTCATTTTCTCCTTGCAGCTGCTTTCTGAATTCATTCCATCTCACTTGTGCAGTCTAATAGAGGAAATCTTAGACAAAGCATGTAATCTCATGTTTTGGAAATTGGGAATCAAAAGCATATGTTTCAAGTAAGGAAGGGACTATCTCCATCTCAGCATACCTGAACTGCTGTCCTAAGTGGCTTGTCATGTGTCAAAAAGTGAATAATCTAAAAAATTTCCAACTGTCATCAAGATAGCCAGTTAAAACCAGGCCTTTTAAGACAAGAGTACTGTAGACTGTTTATTTTACTGAGCCATTAAGGAACTCTGAATGTAAGGGACTTTGCTGTATGTGCGTGTGGCATCAAAAGTGGTAAATGTGCACAAGTCCTTCAGCCAAGCCCTAAAGGCAGTGAGCAGTCTCAGGGTCAGCTGTGCAGCACTAACTGGTTGGCAAATTGTCTTCCCAACCTGAAATGGCACCTGGAGCTTAATGTTTTGCTTTGTCATTATTAAGAAAAGTACACATTTATTCTTTTGGCTCCATGATGTTTTAAAAGCAGTTTACAGCTTCATGTCTGTTCTCTCTTCTCCTAGTGCTCTATGACTCTTGTGTTTGAGCTGTTTCCTTGCTCTTTTTTTTCTTGAGCTGAAATATTTTATCGTCATAGAAAGAGATCCCTGTTGCTTTTGTTGTGTGTATTGTAACTTCAGTAGCTGAATTTGAGGTACAGTAGTTGCTTACTTTCCAAGACAGCAGAGGTGAGAAAAGCAGCAATGTGAAGCAGGTAGGTGCATCAGTGTAACATGTGAGAGAATAGTGTGATGATGAAAGGCAGTGAGCTTCTAAATAATCACAGGGAGAATGTGTGTGTGTGGTAGAGAGGGAGGTGTCTCAAAAAGCTGTGTTTGCTCTCTTGAGGCTCCCAAGTGCTATAATTGAGTCAATGTGTCAAAGTGAAGTATGTGCTGAGCTTTGGGAGCAGGGGAAAACTGCGTCTTCTGCACGTATGGGTTTGGATGAACCCCATCTTACAGCAATAATAAGCGCTCTGCTTTTGCACTGCTGAAACTACAGCTCAACAGAATAGCTGCCCAACCAAGCTCTATGACTGACGTTTCTCAAAGAACTGCTTTAAATCTTTGGTTGGTTGGGAAGCTGTGAGTAATTTGCTTTGCTTTTTCCTCTGATATGGGTGTGAACAAAGGTGATGAAGAGAGAGCAATATGACTGAATGTGCTGTTGAGATACAGGCAAAACAGACTGAAAGGGTCTTCCTTAATTTATTTCTAAGTCTCAGAAAAACAAATATCTGTATGTCTTGCCATATTTCTTGTGTTGCTGTAATGTTTTGGGGATATACTGACTTTGCTGATGGATTTTTGTGTTTTAAATGGATGGAAAAGGACTGATTACAACCCTTTGTCCTGGCAGTTTCTTGCAGCCTTTGGCTGTGTGACTTCACGCATGATGCTGCACTGGCAGCTCTCTCCTTGGCTGTAGCTCACTGCAGCATTGCTCTAGGAAATCATATTAAATTGAAAGTTCTTTAAAGTCAATCTTTTCTTGCTAACATGCTAATTTTGTCTTGATTTGGTTTTATGTAGAATATCTACCTTTGGTGCTTTCATATTTTATAAATCATGCTTACTGACATATCTGATGTTCTGATTGTTTCCATAGTGACAGCAGTGGCAGAAACCTGAAAAAGGAAGGTGACAGCACTGTATTTTTAAGATGAACTGTTTTACAGAGGAATGGTTTGAGGGGGTAGGAATACAGTAGATTTTTTTCAAGCAGTAGTACTTACTTGGAGGTCAGAAAGGAAAGATATATGGTTTGGTATTTTGGCATTCATTTACGTGGGGAAGCAGTGAGCGCAAGGTGAATCTAGATAATATGAAATGCAACATCTCCTTTCTTGCTGCTCCAAAAGATGATAAAATCTTGAAATACAGAAAACTGAAATGTGCAGAATATCTTCACAAGAAAGGTAGAAGTCTCACATGTGAGAAAATATGTTACATATTTTTGTTTCATAATTTCTCCCTTCCAAATTAATAAACTAAGTGCCAGAAGCTTTTAGCATTCAAAAATCAGACACAAAGCCATTAGTGAGAGCTTCAACCTTCTTTTCTCCTTTGGTAAAATCAGCCAATTGTCTTATTTTATTTTCATGCAACAAGGCTTTATTCCCTTTCATTACACATCATTATTTGCATTTAAAAGTAAGATACCTTGAGAGAGTATAGGCAATATAGTTTAGACTCCATGCTACAACAGAGAGGGGTTTTTTTTAAGCATTTTGTAGGAGACACAAACTTCCCTAACATTCTCTTTTGTCATTGCTGTTGATGATTCTTCCTGAGGTCTGGCCATGTGAGGCAGTTGCCTGCAATATAAGAACAGCAGGTATACATTATATCAGCACAAGTGAGAGGAGATAGTGTGAGAGATGCTTGTAAATGATGTCAAATATTTTAATTCAGGGGCTTTTTTTCTGTGAAGCATTGGTTAGCATTCTGGTTGAGTCACCCTACCTGGAGATATTTAAGCGGTGTGTAGATATGGCACTTAGGGACTGCCAAACTTACCACTTGGTTTGATTTAGGTGTCCTGGCAGTGTCAGGCTGATGGTTGGATTGCATCTTGAAGGTCTTTTCCCACCAAATGGTTCTGTGATTCAAAGCATACATCTCCTGCCCACCCCATTGCAGTGCCTAGGATCTGCGTCAGGCTGGGGACCTTGTGCCCAGGCAGCTTTAGAAAGAGCTTAGAAAGAGTAAAGTCAGGCTGTGCTGCCCATCTCCAGGTGCCAGACACATCCTCCAGCCCTGGGGAAATCAAGCAGCCTGGTAGTAAGACACAGGTGCTACACACCAATTTAACACATTGTTAAATTCATATCTCTTATGCCTTCCAGCCAAAATATGGTATCATACTGTAAACTGAATATGTGTCACATCCTGTTACACTGGGGAAGAGAAGCCAGCAGCTGGGAGTTTGTGTTGCTTTTTAAGTTGTACAGGTTAGTTGGTTATCTGTGCCTGAGGCCTCTTAGGTCACATCTGCATTAGGACCTCAGCTGGTGGTTCTATCATTTTGGTGTCTTGGGAGAGGGGATGTGTAAAAATATGTAATTTATGGTTCTTCTGTATATTTATCTGCAGTGTTCTGGTCAGCTTGTTGAAAAGTGTTTGATTCTGGTTTTCTATTGACCTGAAGGAAGAAAAAAACTGGAATCACTGTGTAAAACAGTGAAATTATTTAGAAGTCAGGGGAGCAGTTAGTTGTAGCAGAAAGGCTGAAGAAAATTGTGTCATCTGTTCTAAATAATGTCCTCTTATTTCCAGAATGATGCAAATCTAAATATTTTTTTTTTCTTAAGAGACAGGTTCATTTATAGATCCTTGAGTAGTTGAAATGCTGACTTAGTGGATAAAAAGATTAGTTAGTTGGTGTTATCTCTACACCCCCACTGTTCCCCACCCAAAAAAATCCCCTACCCCTTGTTTTTATATAATTTATGCTGGTGGGGTTTTAAGACATTGCTTAGTGCTTTATCTTAAGTAGTGTCCCATATGTTGGACATCACTTATATTTCAGTAGCATTATGAAATGTAGTCAGAAGTAGACATTTAGACAAGCCTCTGTGAAACATATTTAGTTTCTTCATTTGTAAAACTTACAGGTTTAAATTTGCAGTTTCTTCTGATCCCCATTGGAATGCAGAGGTATCACAGTGAGCTTACTTTGGCTTGCTGCATCTTTGCAGCTGTTTTAATCTTATATAAAATAGATAAAATCCAAAAGGAAATTGGGAATGAAAAGAAAAAAAAAAACCGAAACCAAAACTAACTATTCACGTGTAAATGTACCTATTAAAGCCATAGACCGTGTAGATTTAGATTGTATTATATTAATTTCTTGAAGTAGAACTTTCCCTTAAATCTTGGGAAAACATCTGCATGGAAAAAGGCATCTCTTATATTTCCTTTGCTCCTGGTTCCAATTACAGGCAGCTGTCTGATTTATACTCAGTGAAAACTGCTAATTGTGCCCTTGTAAACTCTTTTAGTTTAGAGGAAAATGTATTTATTTGCATGAAAGTGTTTGCATGTGAAATACTGAAAACCTTTCTTGCAGATACAAAATTTTACAATTCAAAACATATGAGCCTCTAACACTCTCCTAAAAGCTGTTCCTTCCCTGGCTGATAGCTTTTTACCTTGCCATGTGTCATTAACATTTACTGCTGCTGCAAGTTCTTGGATAACAGATTGAGGTGACTTTGTGTGCTGGTTTTGATGGCATTTGCCAAGCAAATTGTTAGCAATCTTGCAGTCATTTGCTCTTTGTCTCTTATGAAACATGAAACTCTTGTGATGCAAAGGATTTTGCATTTATTCTTTTTGTTTCTAAAGTAGTAGAGAGTTACTATTTTATGAAAAGTTTTTAAAACACTGATTAATAAAAAAAATAACCTCAAGTAGGTTAACATTTCAGTCTTCACCTCTGTGGTGAATAATGCTGATTCTTTTGAAGAGCTTTTTATTGAAGTCTTATCTTTGATTTATTTTGTGGTACAATTGAAAATAGCAAACTATAGTATAATTTTTCTTATTAAAAAAATACGTTTTGATAAAATTGCATGCATGAATTCCACCTCTCCTGTTTTGGAGTGGTGTGTCTGCAGTGGAAAGTGCCTGGTAGTTCAGTGGCACAGTGTGTTCTTTTACTGATGACACCCACTCTGTGTCATCAGGTCAGCTCTGTGCACTCTGTCCCTACTCATTCCTACCTTGAAATCACTTGTGCTGAGAGTAGCTCAGAGATATTTCAGCCATGGTTGTCAATTTAAACCTAAATGCTTTGGCTTTCCCGAGTGCTGTTCTCAGAATTTTTTGAGATCTGGATGATGTTAGTGTGTCTCCAACTCATGTTTTTTAGGTTTTTTTTATGCCTAGAAACCATTTTAATATATATTTTGAAAAATACATGTGTAGTATTTTTTTATTGCTTTGTCCTCTGAATTTTTATCATTGAGTATCTGTCTTTATCTGACTGAACTTCCCTCAGGGTTAGGAGTGGGAACAGGAAAGAATTTGGTCTCCACCATTTTCTCATGTTATGTGAGTCAGTCTGGGGCTGGAGTATCTCTCTGGTGTTTTAAAACACCTTTAAAGTCATCTTCTGTGGGAATTGTAAATTCTGGCTCAGTCTTGGCTGTGTAGGTGAGTGGACAAATACTTAACTCAAAGTGTGACACATTTGCTAGTGTTTAATGCATCTATTTTCTTTCTTAATATAGAACAGGCTTGCTCATTTCCCTGTTTCAATGTGGTGCTTCAGGGAATAGCTGCAGAAAGCATTCTGCTGCTAAGTCATAGCACCTGGGAAGAGCATCTCCTGCAGGTTGGGGGAGGTGGTCCTGCCCCTCTACTCAGCCTTAGTGAAGCCACATCTGGACTGCTGTGCCCATTCCTGGGCTCCCCAGGACATGAGAGACGTGCAGCTCCTGGACCAGGCCCAGCAGAGGGGGACAAGGAGAATAAGGGACTGGAGCACCTCTCTTATGAGGAAAGGCTGAGGGAGCTGGGCCTGATCAGCCTCAAGAGATGAGTTAGAGGAGATCTCATCCATGTCTGTAAATATCTGAAGGGAGGGTGTGGAAAGGATGGATCCAGGCTCTTCCAGTAATGTGAGGCAATGGGCAGAAATGGATGTGCAGGAAGTTCCAGCTGAGCATGAGGAAGAATTTCTTTACTGAGCATGTTATCACAGACTGGAACAGATTGTCCAGAGAGGCTGTGGCATCTCCCTCAGTGATGTCCCAGAACCATCTGGATGCAATCCTGTGCAATGTGTTCTAGGACGACCCTGCTTGTGCAGGTAAGTGGGATCAGATAACCCTTCTCAACCTTATCCATTCTGTGTTACAGTGAAGTCACATCACATGTTAATTTTCATGGTGGGCATGGCAAAGTTTTCAGAGCAGACATCTACTTGAAGGTGACCTTAGTTCTGGGCTCAGAGCTGTGGCAGCAGCAGATCTATTTGTAACCTGGGCAAGTGCAGTTCAGGATGCTGTGATGTGCCACTGCCAATGCTGTCCCACTGAGGCTCACCACTGATTCACTTCTCTGTAAAGTTGCTGTCAGTTGAGAATGGCAGCTTTTGTAATGCAGGAGTTGTGTGGAGACCACCAAACTTGATCAGAACTCAAGTCAGTTTCGTTCTCAGCCAGCCTGAAGCTATTGATGCATTTCAGCTTTTATTATTGCCTGGCAGGCACTCATGGTGGGCAGTCCTTTGAATCTTGGCTGTACTGTTTATTCTTCTGTTTTGGAAGCTGGATAAGGCCTTGATTCTGTGTGGGCATGCTTCACCCTGCTTCTTGGTGGAGTGCCTTTTGAGATACTAGTTTTAGCCAATTCATAGTAGTTTTGTTTCCAAAATGTGTATCTCTGTGTATGCCATTGGTGAGACACATTAACATTTCCCTTCTGGTGGCTGAAAGGGAGCATACAGTGGGCACTGTGGTTGGTATGACTCTGTGCTCTTGGACTGGTTTTTGTCCAAGTTTTCTCAATATTGGTAACAATGTCAGTGTCTTCTTTCTTGCCTAAAGCATGCTGCTAGAACAGATTTGGGAAAGCTCTTCATTTCTAAGGGTATAGTTTTTGAATAATAGGAAGACAAGTGGATAATGATAATAGATGGCAACTCTTTGAAGTACATTAGAATCAACTTCAGAGAGAAAAAAATCCCTTCCCTGAGCTCCAGATAAACAACAATGCTTTCAAACCTTCAAGAGGATCAAGGTGAAATGCAGTGAACAGCAAGTGCAGGGACGATGATTCTGCTTTTATGGCGATTGGCCAAAATACATTATTTCCTTTTCGTGCTCCTATAACAAAGCAAAATAACAAAGCACTCTGAGACTGTTCTATGAAAAGAACACAAAAAGCTTTCTATGTTAAATACCCTTATCTTAATAGATGTGGGTAGAATATATTTTAAACAGGCTGGAAGTATCTCCTTGGAATTCTGAAATATCTTCAAAACTAGCTGAAAAGAACTGAATTAATCTGATCACAGAGGTGCATTTAACAGCATTTATTTGCTTATGTAGAGTTGTAGGAGGCTGTCATCTTCCAGCTGAGGTGTATGTCACTCCCACTTTAGTTGGCTTTAGCTGGGAAAGAGAGAATGGAGCAGTCTCATTTCTCTTTTTCTTGTTAAAGTCTTCAGGAAAGAAAGGAAAATAGTTCTAAGCCATGGACCTGAAGTACAATTCAAAAGGTGAATATACCTTCCTTTGCCTAAGGAAAAGACTGTTTCAGTAAAGTAAGTTGGGGAGCTAATAGAAAGTGGCTGTAGGATTGTTCCTGTTGAGGTTCCGTTTTTAGTTTTTCCAAGAGTCAATCTTGGAAGACAAAGGAGAAAATAAAACAGTTTTTTTCAGAGAAGTGAAGTAATTTTCAAAAGTAAGAATGTATTCATGTGACTTTGAAATGATTGGTGTGAGTAAAGGCTGAAATTCAGCAGACAGGGTTGTGTATTAGCATGCCTTATGGGTTGCAATGTAATGAATGGTAAAGACCTGTGTAAGAAATTGAAAACTATGGTCTTAAGCATATTTGTTTATACATAAGGACTACTGTAAGAACTCAAAACAACTCTGCAGGTCACCTTTAGCAAAAAGCTCTCTGTATAGATAATAATATAAGTTATAAAAAAGTATCACAACAACAGCGTGTCCCATATACAATACGAAAGTGAAAACAAACTCCAAATTGGGACGTGGTAGGTTTGGATGGGGGAGGGAGATTTAAATGTGTTTTTCAGGAAAGAATCAGTGTAAAGAACTGAGAAAAAGTAAGATGGCAACAGCCAGGATTTGCAGAGCTTTTCAGCCCTTTGTTGGGTTATCTTGCATAAGTGCTTTAGCCAGAGACTCTTTTCAGTAGCTGCATGGGGCCAGCTTGGAGCACAAACGTGCATGAATCCAAATGTAATTTCCCTGTTGTGCACATTCTGGCTGTGACAGCTCAAGTTATGAATGTAAAATAGCAGGAAAAAAAAGTTCAGAAGATGGCCAGGCCTGAAATGTTAATAAGAGCTGACTTACCATGAGATCCCTTGAGGCTGGCAAAGGTGCTGCCCGAATTTTAAGTTTGTCTGCTTCTGTTCTTCAATTTGGTGTGCCTTGGAGAAGAATACATAAATGTCTTGGGTTTATCTGTGCATCTAAGTGGTTCTGCATAACATAAGCAATGAACATTTTCTTCCATGTAAGATGCAAAGCAGACAGAGAGTGAGTGATGTTAATCCTCCACTCCGGTTTGTGGTCAGCGCTGGCACACAGACTGAATCAGCATCAGTGGCTTTGATCTGTAGGCAAGAAGTACTGTACAGGGAATGACAGGATCTGCTCCCTTTCAGACAGTTCTTTTTTCGGGGGGGGCAATAATCTGCAGTTTTCCTGATTTTCCAGTGTTCAGAAGGCATTTGTCTTTCTTCTGGGTAGGATTGGTGCAGGATAAGGGATTTCCTCCCCCCACATCAGTGCACAGCTTGCAGAAAGGACACCTCATCATGGCCACAGGACAGCTTGTCTCAGGCTGTGCAGCAAGGAAAGGGCTTTCTTCTCTCCTGCGTGCTACTTGCACAGCACAGAAAAATTGCAAACTTTGCAAGTTTCCCTGTGTCTTCAACATCGGATTTTCCCGGGTCTGTACTCTCTCCTTTTTTTTTTTTTTTTTTTTCTCCCAACCTCCTTCCATCTCTTGTTACCATGGAGAATGAAATGCCTGTTCCATTCAAGTTGTCGGCTGAATAGGTTTTGAGGTTGATGGATGGTGAGAATCTCTTATCCCTCCTTCTCCAAACACCGCCCCTGCCTGGTTCTTGACATTTCACTTGCCAGAGACTGGCAATCAGTGAGTGGGAGCTGAAAAGGAGGCTGGCAGTGTCCTGCTGAGATGCTCTTTCAGTTTGTGGATGAAATCAGCAGCCGTGAGAAGGTCTTAAGGGCTTCAGTGCAGAGCCTTGTCCTCAAGCTGAGTGAGGCATGAATGCTCACTTGAGTGCATGTTCTTGCTTCCCCAGAGCACCCAGGGGAAAAAGAATTCATATGTGAAAACTGTTGCTGCTTATGGCTGTGTCAAGGGGTGAGGTAACCTCTGCAATGCAAAGGGAAAGGTAAGGAATGAATGAATACAATAAATGCTCTGACATAATCTGTTCCTCTCATATATATACTTCTTTATTTGAGTCCACGTCACACCAGAAGTGGAATTTCTTTGCTGCAGTCTGACTCGGGTGGTTTCCTGGCTGTGAAGCTGAAGTTAGCAGGAGATTCTGTGTTTAGTGGGATTCCAGCAGTCCCTGTATGTACTGGCTGCGTACGCGTGGCATCAGCAGTGCAGTGTCAAAACAGATTCCTGAATAAGGTACCTTTGAAAAACAAATATGTGGAATTGTGACTATTGACAGGCCCAGGGCTGAAATATGAGTTTGGGGATACTGTTAATGAGCAAGAAATGGAGCTACAAAGCAGAAAAATTAAAATTATAGATCTGGAAAATTATACAGAAAGTATTTGTTTTGTTGTTATTTATTATTTTTCATACAAGATAATTCTAGTATTAGAGAGTATCAGAAAAATATTTAGCTTATGCTGAAAGGCTGAAGCCTGTCCTTTTTAGAGGAGAGGTTGTTTTGACTGATGACCACTTAGTAGTGATAGTTTGGGGGAAGTGAATACCGGACATTGTTTAATAGATGTGTGGATTTTGCATTGGGGAGTAAATGTTATGGCTTTACATTCTGACATTGTTTCCAAGTAGAAACATTCCACAAACATATAATTGTTGAGAGAAGATATTTCTGTGATTTTTCTGCTAGAACTTGCTGTGTTAGGACTGTACCAGCATAGGAATTAATACTGGTGGTATACCTTAGTGGGTGGCATCTCAGTGTTGTTGAGATCATATGTGAAAATTTGTCCTGGGTGGTTTTGAGCAGCTGTGTTTGATAAGTGACTGTGAACTTTCTTTCAATACATTTTTTCAACACCTTGCACTGATAAATATTTCCACGCCTTCTATGTATTGCTCAAGTTGCCAACCAATACATCTCTCCACACTACCACCAACAGCTTTTGCATCTGTCTTAGCTCCTCAAGAGTTCACTTTCTGTTTGATGCTTTATGTCCTGTTTGTTGTTGGATTGTTGTCTCCCTGCTGGAGTTTTCCTACTGTGCAATTGCTTTTCCTGTTGTGCAAGCCGCTTCCAAAATGCTGCTGTGTTAGTTGTTTGGCTACTGGTGTGTTAGAAGGGAATTTTAAATTCCTGTATCAGAAAGGCATGTGTGTATGTCAGTACATATAAAATAAGAATATTAAATACATATGAAATACAGATGAATATACCATCCAGTTCCTTAAGTGGTTTATTTAGAGATTGTAGTAGTATTTTTATTCCCAGAGCTTGGGATTTCCTAGGGGGATGTATAAACAGAGAATTTGACTGCCTGTGAACTTCAGTCATAGAAGATAATATATTATAGTATGCAGGGCTTTGGTTTCCTGGTTGGCTGGGCTACTGCATAAAAAAATAGATTTTCAAAAATACACCACTGAAGCAGCTGTTTTTTACCATGAATGCATCACACATGTCAGGTGGAGTTGAGATAAAGTGTTAGAGAGAGGAAAAAAGGGGGAAGTGCATTGGGACAGAGAATGTAGTTTGGGATTGGCTTCCCAATAGGACCACAGCTTCATGTTACCATTTGTAAGGGATGGGGAAAGAGTGAGCATCTGTTAACATGGTGATTTTGACTGAGCAACATCATCATCAGAATCAAAGCTTACATGTGTATTTCCATTTATTCTGTTAACCTGCTGGAGTTTTTTGATTCAGTATTATCTTCTTTATAAAAAAAAGGTACTCCCAGCAGCTTACGGGTTTGCATGACATAAAATCCCAAATCTTTCTCTCACACTCTGTGGGGATTGTTATGCCAATAATTTTAGAGATTGAATCCTGTCAGTAATACTAAGTCTTTTTTTTGACAATCTCTGAAAAAAAATCTATAGTTTTCAACATGAATGTATTTAAATTCACTTTGACTTCTAAAATTCCTCCTCTTCCTATTACTGATTGATTGGGGTCTTTTTTTAATATTTTCTCTGAGGAGAATTTGACTGACTTAATAAACTTGTAATTAGGACATATCACTGCTTCATTCCATCTGGTCTTTGGTTAAATTATTCTTGGAAAAATTCTCATGTCCCATTTTTTTTAGAAACAGAGTTGTTTGATTCCTGTTTCCTGTCCTCCTTTTTTGTCTGAATGATAGCCAGAACTTGTATTTTTTTATCTTGTCCTAGCTATTTAGATGTGGGCAGCTGGAGAACAATCCATCTCTAAACCTCTTTCTGCTTTCTAGATGTTTTATTTCACCTTTTCCTTAGTGATCAGTGCCTGGGTTTCCCACCAGAGCCTTTCCAGGCAGTGCAGTGTGGAACTGACCTCATTTGTTTCAGCTGCTGCCTGGTGCCCCAGTCAGTGAGGATGGGCAAAGCTTTGTTCAGGGCAGCTGGGGGAAAAAAGTGATTGAGCTGCAGACTGAAGCAGTCTGTCCATGGCTTTTTTTTTTCCTTTACTGATTTGTACTTCACAAGTTACCTTTATAACCTTAAAATCGGGAAAATTAATTTGACTTTAGCTTTTGCCAAGGCTTCCTACCTGTTCTGAGTGAATTTTTAAGCCCTGTTTAATAGGCTGGTACATATGCAAAGAATGAGCATCATGCTCTCCAGTAACTCATTCTCTTATCTCAAGTGTCATTTTCTGGAGTCTCCTTACCTTTTGCCTCTTGTGAAATGTAAACTGAATTACAGGCTTAGAATTAAATCAGCATATTAAGTGTATGAGAAATGAGAGGCAGTAGGAATTTTGATGGCTATATCCACAGTAAGAACATTAAAATCTAAGTCATCAGGTAACTAAACTATTTTCTAGTGTATGGAGAGCACTAGTTGTAAAAGAACAGTTTCTAGGTGGATGAAATGTATTTCTGTGCTACATCAGCACAACAGGCTGTACTTTCTCTTCACCTGGCAGAAAAGCTGCTTCATGAACCATGTGGCTGCTAAAAGACTCAGATGTACAGTATTAGTGTTCATCAGGAAAAGGGACATTTGAATAATTACTAACTAGCTCTGAGGTTTTGGCTGGGAGGAAAAGTGACAGTTTCAGGTGCTGATTTGCTTTTGCCTGTAGTCCAAGTCACTTTGTTGCATATGGCATACTTCAGACTTAAAATTAGTGTGGTCAGTAGTTTGATGCTGATTTTTCTGCCTCATTTTTTTGTACCTAAGCATCAGGCACGTAGTGTTGGTGCTGGCATTATCTAAAGGTATCTAAGAGCCTTTGCTTCTCAGAGATGAGACTTTTAAATTTATTTTATTTTATTTACTTTATATTATGCATAGCAATTCAAGTTCCTGTTGTCTTGCCATAACCCAAATTTGGAACACAAAATTAAAATTAAAAACGGAAAAATAAAGTAAAACACAGAAGGCATGACAAGAAGTGGGATTGACCTCTTTGATGTAAATATTATTTTCTCTAACTTTGGATTTTTGATTAAGTGTTGATGTCAGTTTACTGTGAAGACTGTTGTGAGATGGAGTCAAATTTGGGCACAAAATGAGAGATGTCTCTTGTATTTGAGTGGATTTGTGTTGTGTGTGCCTCACAGCCAGTTGGTGGCTCTTTCACATTTGTCCCTGTGAAATCCTCTCCTTTAGTCTTGTTCCAGTGCAGTAGCACTCAACTCCAGTAGATCCCTCTCCAGCCAGTCTGGTTATCTTCTGTTGGCTCTGCAGTGCTCTACCCTGGCTGTGATACTGGATTGTTATTCTATCAGTAGAGCAAAAGGATAAGGGAGGAAGCAAGGAAAGGGATATCTGAAACTAGTATTGGCTTCTGTTTTAAATGGAAGTTAACATTTTTCACAGCAAGGAGATACTGTAGGAGAAACAGGAGGGCATAATAGGGAGAGCTCTTGAAAATTCTTTTTGTGTTTCAGTCTTGTTCAGGAACACATTCAAAGTTTGTTGCCAGTTTTAGAATTTAGAAGTCTATATGGAAATAACCGGTGTTACAGTTCCATAGTGATTCTTGAGATACAGGATAAGACACACGTGAAAAATTATTTTCCAGTGGACTAGGACATTCGTTAGCCAGCCTTTTTATCTCCTGCCTTCCTCTTTAGTCTGTATAATAAGGACACTTTTGTGAAAGGTGATCTCAGACTGTGCTTCTGTTGCAAAGCTCAGTGTTGATCTCATCTGCCACAGTTACAACATTCTGTCTTCAGCTCCTGCAATCAGGGAGCTGTAGGGTGCATTTGATAAGCTCATAAGTCTGACTGATTGATAATAAATTTTTTGATTGATTAGTTATTTGGATCAGCGTGCTATGAATAGCCAGGGATGTGGATCCACCTCTTTTGCTGGCAGCCACTAACATTGCTTTATGTTCTTGCAGAGCTGTGCCCTGAAGCCCCCACTTTTGGATAACCAAGTGCAGCCTAACCTTAACCCAGTGTTATGTTGCAGGTGAGTACAGACAAGCTGCAGCATATAAGAAGTATCTTTATGTAGTATAATAACTGTGTGTATTGAGTTGTGATGTGAGTTTTCAGACTCAATGGGGCTGTTTGTCATCTGCAGGAGTCAGATCAACCTGAGCCAAGCTGACACAACCATAGGTGCAAGCACACTTTTATTCCATCCTCTTCTGTCTTCTCTCATTGTTTGCTCTCTCTTAGGCTTTGCCCCATAGGACTGACTACCTCTTCCTATTCTGTGGAATCTCAAACTTGTTTCCATCTGTGTTTTGCAACCCCACAAATCAGGCATTACTTGAGGTTACTCACAAACACTGAAGCCGTGCTCCCCTGTGACATCCTGCGATGCCTCTGTTCCCGTGCAACACTGAGCAGCACAAGCTGCCTGTACACAAACCAGATGTTAGTGACCTCAGCCAGAAAACATTAACTGCATTGGCAGGGGTGCTGGCCCCATGTTCACATGAGAACCAACAAGGTATCATCAGGAGTTGCTCTTGTGCCCTAACTTGGAAATTGTTATTGAGACACTACTTTGGCACTTGATCTTCACAGACAGTATGGATCTTTTATTACCTTCAATCATATGTGGGGGGTTTTTAATTTTTTTTTTTTTTTTATTTATGGTGAATAGATGGATTTATACAGTAAAGGAGGTTGCTTCTAGTCCCATTTTCCAGTTTCCATATTTTATCCAATAGTTGCTTCAGTTGTTTAAAGTACATGGGTTTGTTACTCTGGATCATGGATATAAATAAATACCAGAAGCATGAGGCCTTATCAACTGTAAGCAGCTGTACTTGCCTTTTCATTTTAAATCTAGACACCTAAAGTGCAGATAAACAACAAAACTCGTTTTTCTGGAAGGTAAAACTTTAAAATTTGTTGGAGTTTGTTGAAGACTATTGCTTTTCTTAAAGTAAACTAGCATTAGTGTTTTTGGGGAAGAGTCTGATCTCCTTATGTTTGTAGTGGCTTGGTTTTGAAATGCTGTCTATGCATGGACAGTCATGTTTAACCTAGTATATTGCTTGCATATATTGGACAGCCTAGAGAATTAAGTCTGATTTCCTTGAGAGTATCATCTTTATGTACTCACTGCAGAAGTGGCTCTTGGGGAATGCCTGAGGATGCTGGCAAGTGAAGAGGAATATACTCAGGCAAAGCTTTAGAGGACAGGATTTTAAACACTGTATGGGAGATGTTGCAAATAATCTTTGTTAGCTTAATAAGCTAATTTTTTACCTCAGAATTATTTTGTAGACACAGAAATCTGCTTTCCTTCTCTTTAATTTTTGCAGTCAATGTTGTCTCTTCCATGGATACATTACTCAGATAACAAGTTATCCCTACTAAAATCCTGGGCTCAGACCTGGAAGCAGTACATAACTTTGTGTGGATCAGTCCCTGAGCTAGTTCAGCTGCTGAGCCCTCTCCAACTTTGCTCAGAGCTACTGCTGGTGTCTCTGTTTTGTGCTTCTGAAAGATGAGGTGCTGGGAAGCTGGCTTTGAAGGTGCTGGAGGAACATACTGGAGCTAGCTGGGCTACACAACTCACAGATTTGGACTAAAACTCTGGCTCTGCAAGACTTAGAGCCATGCAGCTGATGAGAGCAGCAGTTTCAAGAGGGATAACTGGTGAAAGAGTACCATGCATCTACTGTGATCCCTTCTGCTTTGAGAGCTTGTCAGATGGGGCTGCCTTTGTACCTCAGCTGAATTGTCCCAGAAAATGGAGTGCTGCAAAACACGGTGCAAGGGCACAGGGCTTTGGCTTCTGTGCAGCTGGGTTAGTGTGTTTGGGTTTTCTGGTTATCTGGCTGTTCCCATCCCCCACTGTTCTTGGACAGAGGAAAGCTAAGTTAGTATGCTAGTGCTGGATTGAAGGCTCTATGAAGTGGTGTCTGACCAAGGTAAGACAAAAAGTGTTTAGTTGTCATTTAATCTTTACACTTTCTTTATTGTGTTACTTTTGAAATGTCGTAAAGTACAAGTAATCAAGCTGTGTAGTGACTCTCTAGGTGTTCAGGATTGTATACTCTTAGAAGTTAGGGGGGTTTTTTGTGTGTTGGTATTGGCACTGAGTTATAAAAGTGTTAGAATTTGTGCTGGATATCTAGCCTATGTACTGTGTAATAGTACTATAGTGAAGTACATCAGCATATCCATATACATATATGCATATTTTCAGATGCAAATACTGAGATACAGATTGCAAATGAAGAGTTTAGTTGTCTGGCTCTTGGGCAGGGAAGAGTATGTCCTCATTCTCAAGTATGCTGTAGCTATTAGCATGTTAGGTCTAAGGTTTTTCTTTCTGGCTTTTCTGGTTTTGTCCAGTGTGCTCTTTAAAGATCAAATTTTTATAGCACAATTATTCAAGGATAACCTGAGTATGATGATATTCCAGGGATATGAAGATGAATCAGTAACCTTCCACAGAGTGTACCTGTGGTTATTTTTGGCACTAGCTTGCTGCACTTTCTAAAGCAGAAATGTTCATTTTGCTTCAAGTGATTTTTATCCTCCAGAGTTCAGTGGGATGATTCTGCACAACATAGGGGAGCTGTCACAAGTTCCATCCTATGGATTGCTTTGATTCAGGAGCTAGAGCAAAAACTCTACCATTTCAGAGCAATGTATTTATTTTCTCATCATCAACTTCTGGGATTAGTGGTAATGAGAGATTTACTTCTTGTGTCCCAAGTATTCCCTCAAACATGTATTCCCTGCTCAACCTCAGCTACTCTGCAGGGTTCTCTCTGGCACCAAAAAGCACACGTGTTCCTGCCATTTGGCAGATGCTTATTTCATGTTTCCCTGTGTCTCTCCAGTTAATAAAGTTGTTTTGGAATGGGGAATTTAGAAAGGAAGAGTGGTCACACTTTCTGGGTCTGATTTCTTTGTGTTTAATGTGACTACCTGTTTCTGGGCTGGGGCTGGCCACTGAAAGGTGCTCCTTGTAACAAAGGGGTGTTGCATCACCTTGGTCAGGTATTGCAGGTCCCACTGTGATTCAACTGATGCAGTTTTACATAGGACAAGGGTACCTATGTTAAATTGCAAAGTTTTGTGTTAAACCTGATGTTACTTTTTTAAACTTTTTTTAATGTTACTTTTCAGCAGAGAAAGACTCTTTAATCTTGTTACCATGTCCCAGGGGAGTTGCAGGGACAGTAACATCTGTGCTTGGTGTATAAGGTTGGCAGCCTTTTCAGGAGTCACTTGCATGTTTTATCCAGTGTCTCTGAATAGCACAGGGAATGTGGGCCCTGCACCTTTCTTCAGGAGGCTTTAGGATGGCATTAGTGTTGGCATTGCAGCATGCTCAGCCATGGGGCTCCATTACTTGCCTTTGACTTTTGAATACTTCTGAGCACTCCAGAAAAGTTAGGAGGCATGTTGGTTGCAAGTGAGGGAAAATCAATAGTCAGACAAGCCCTGAGCTTGGTAGGTGAAGAGATTGGATCAGGACTTTAGTGACTGATTATGGAATGGATAATCTGCTTCAGAGAGTATCTTGGAGATCCCCCAGCCTCAACCTTTCTACAGAATTACTATGTTGAGAGTAAGGGAGTGTGATTTCCCCTGACTCTCTTTGTTTCTGTACTACTTCCTTTTTGCTTATAATTATTTAAAGAAATTACATTAAACCCCCTTACAATTTCCATAATTAAGAAACTCCCCCAACAACAACAACAAATCTATATAAAAGGGGGATGTATAGGAGCCTCATTCATCACCTTTTGTTCACCAGACTTGATTTGACATCTGAGACTACAGAGAAACTTTGGCAAGTGCAATGATTTCCCGTGTGGGGGTAATAAGAGGGAAAAAACCTGTCAGTTGAAAACAGCAGGAGCTGCATTAGCAAATATAAATTAAACAGATGGCTAAGATACTGCAGCTGTCACATAGAAGCTCCAGGAAGATTTTTAGCTTAGAGCTGCAGGAGGCTATTTTAAAAGGAAAGATGAAAACAACAACAAAGCAAACTTTAGTGTGACGAAAGAGACAGTAGAACCATTCAGATTATATATGAAATTTATCCAGGATTGTGGTGTTGGTTTGTTGTTTGGGTTTTTTTAATTTATGTTTTCAAATCTTAGGATCTAAAATTAAGTTAGAATCAGCTATTACTAGATGTTCAGATGTTCATGGGTTTGCTTGTTTAGAAATACTCTTCTGTACGAGACACTGGCTCTAACATGCTCTGGAAAGCTGGGAGACATGCAATACACATCATGCCATTTTGATCTTCAACTGTTTGTTTTACAGCTATTTCAAGAAAAGCTTCTTATGAAGGAATGTTTTGGGAAAGCACTGTGGAAAGTGGCAGGAAGGTGGAGGAAGCACCTACATTTTAGTGTCTTTCATGTTCAATCTTAAGATAACCTTTTTCAGACACATTTTCAGCTGAGAAACAACTATTCCTTTGTGAAAGAATTGCTAGAACAGCACCCAAGTTTGTTATGTTAAAGTACATATGTTTCTTGGACACCAAAAGGCAATTAAATTTCTAAATGTTGTGTCTTAAAGTATTTTTGTCAGCTGGGATTGGTGGTTTGTCATAGATTATTTGTGAGTAAGCAGAGATTGTTGTGCTGCCTTCATAGTTAAAGGGTGATGTGAATTAAGAAGTAGGTTCAGCTGCATTTGAAGCCTGTGTTTTACATTTGAAGAAACAGTGTGCACAAATGGATTCCTGGGCAGACTGATTGACTACCCAGAGTTCTGGTTTTTGTTTGTTTTCTTTACTGCAAAAGGGTAAAGAAAGCATTTCTTTATGTATTTGTGGTTGACTTTTAAAATCTATTTACTATGCAAGACCTTCTGGATTTTGATTGCACTTCAGCCCTTTGAGCAAAATTAGTATGTCTTCAGTTCTCCCTGTTGTTCTCCAGCTTGTATATTTCTTTACAATAAATATCTTTAGGTACTTTTATATCTAATTCTAAACAACTTATATATGGATCATTTGAGGGCTACAAAATCTACATATCAAAAAATTAAATCTTTTTTCCCCTCTGTGGTTATCCTTCTTGCCATCATCCCCATAAAATTTGAGTACAGAAGCCCCAGCATACTCTGGAAGTTGGTGAACTTCCATTCTATTAGAAATAGGAAGTTCATCACTGAGATATGCATGTTCTTTACTGGCTAGATTTTTAACCTGTCATAGACTTTTTCCCATTCTTAATGGCTCAAGGACACAAATCATGATGGACATTAAAGGTCAAAAGCAACAGCTTGGCTTGTTTGTATGTGCTTGATGAAAATACCCTCAGTCTTCCCATACTGTTCAGGGTGCTTTAGCTGTCTCAGTAGAAGTGAACTCCACATCATTTAACTGCATTTCTTCTGTGGTTGTGGATTCATGTATAAGTGTAGGAAAGAACAACTGATCCTGCTGAGTCACTGTTGTTTCTACACTTCAGATTTCATTTCTACCCCTGCAGAAACTTTGCGGCACTTACAAAGTCCAGAAAACTAGGAGAGGAAAAGCCTCAGCCTGAGTGTATTTCTTTTCTTCCATTTTTGCTTAAGACAAATGAAGCTGGTCTTGAAGAGTACTTGAACTTGAGAATTAAAAATGTGGCATATCTTTGTCTGTGATAGAGGGATGTTCCAGAGTAGGTGAAGTGGGAAGCCTGGCCTCAGCCTCTACATACTTGCTTCTAGGCTTTAGCTCCCAGTGCTTTAGCTGAACTTCTCTGCCAGGAAGTCCACAGCAAGGGAGCAGCTGTGCAGGCAGGACCCCATGCATACAGGAAGATTACACACTGGAACCTGTAAATTCCCCTGACTTCTCCTGGGCACAAACACAGTGATCAGTCAGTGTGATCAGAGACTTAAGAGAGCTGACTGCAAAGAATGGATGGGAAAGAGCTAGAAGTGAAGTGAGTTGGGTGGGAAGAAACAGGGGGGCAAGATAGCCCTATCCTGGAAGATAGTTAACCTTAAATTTTCCTGCTGAGTGTCCTCAAGGCAAGAATGAACTTTTCCAGCTGGAAGTGTAATTACTGTCTAATGGCCATCTATATTCTCTTCTTCATCTTCATGCAAGCCTTCTAAAGCATGCAGGGCTGCATGGCTGTTTTACTGTAGGTACAGCAAATTGAGTGCTGTCTGGCCTAGGGCACAGAGCTGGTGAGGAAAATGTCTTTATAGTTTTTGAAACAAGTCTGTGACAAAAATTTTTATGTCATCTGAGGTGTTAATATCAAACTCTCACTGATTAGGATCAGTTGCTTGCATGCAAAATGTGTGATAGTGGGAAAACATCCAGCTTTTTTTTTTTAATGCTCTCATGACAAGAAAGTGCACTTTAACTGGAAGCAAGTGAGCCCAGCCTTTTGGTGCTGTAGCTTTGGTGTATAGCCAAATCTGCAAAAAGAATGAACCTTGATCTTTTTAACCCTAGTCCAGAATTGCCAAATCTGTTTTTTTAGGTCAGTGTTGTTCCTATGCTATAAACTCAGCTGCATCAGTGACTGAAAGAGCATGTAGCAATTATAAAATGCTGCTTATTATTTTGCTTATTATTTCAGAGGTCGCATAAATGAATCCTAGGTGGAATAAAACAGCACATTAGGTAGTCCTGCTATGTGGGCTGTGTTTTCTTCAGTGCTCTATCAGTAAATAATGGGTTACTGATTAATTTACAGTAGTTAGTATTTTCTAATCTGTCTCAATAGCAGAAGATTGTTACTTTTGCTTTAGAGTAGTTTTAGCTTTACTTTTCAGTGGAAGGCAGCTGAATACACCTGCTTTAATTTCCGTAATGAAACCATCCTTCGTATGCAAAACAAATATTGTAAAATATGGCAATTTCTGTCTTTGGATTTTGATCTCCATTCCAGAATCGAGCACGTCTGATCCAGATTAGTTTGTGGAATAGTGTTAGCCAATCTGTAACCCACTACACTTTTGAAATATGACTCTGCCAAGGTCTTACACTTTAGTGCATTACTTTGGTCTGTTGTATGCTGACAAATGGTATGCTACTGCACATGGATACAGAGTGACACCTTTCTAAAATAAATATGGGTACTGCCAGAGAAGAGCCTTCCAGAGATGTGAAACTGATGAGTTTCCTTTCCCTGTGTAAGCAAGCCCTTAGGTGATAAGATCTGCTACAGGCTTCTAGCAAGAAGAGGAAAGTTAAAAGGCAAAATGCAGATGCACTACTGCTGGTAGCTGCAGGCTGCCACCCCAGGCAGCTCAGAATAAGGCCAATCATGTCTAGAAAAATGGCAAGTAGTCTTTTGGGAACCTGGCATAATAGTGCCTCTCCACCTTTCTTAGGAGACAAATAGAAGTTGGCTATTATTGTTGTTTTAAACTTGAGTGAGAAAACTGGGGGCCTGAATGGGAAATAAGAACAGTACAGTTCAAAAGGAGTATCGCATGAATTAGTTTCTTGTGCCACAGTCATTGTTTTTTGCAGTTGTGTAAATAGTTTCTAGACATTCATTCCAGTGCTGTTAATAGGCTGTTCTTTCCTGTTTGGCAGAATATATCTGACCAAGGCTTTGTCTTTATTCCTTCAATTAATTTGTATAATATAGTAAAGTCATATGCATTTGCTACTAAGAGGATCTGTTTGCTTCTAGCTCGTTCACATCAATAAATGAACACAGATGCTTGGTAGTGTGAAAGTAGTAAATACACAGCCTTCATTTGCACTCTCCAAATAGGTTAGTCAGAACTACCTCACAGGATTTTTCAGTGTAACTGTTTTGTTAAGATTGAAATCACCCTTAGTTGATGTACAATGTTCTATGCTAAATTCAGTTAAATGCCACCAAAACTATGCTTCTACCAGTTTAGCATGTTTTTTTTTTTTTTCAGGGAACTGGTATTAGTTGTTCTGTCAAAATAACTTTTTTGCTTATGTAAATCACATCTTGACTAGCAGATTGGCTAGTATAGCTATTTTAGCAAAGCCCTTCTACTGTAGGAAAGACCTTATTGATAATACTGTGAGGTTCCCACAGTAGATGAAAGGCACAATACAAAGGGCTTTACAAACATGAATTAAGCTTCACAACACCCTTGTGAAATAAGTCATTATTCTAGCTTGCCAATGGTCTAGTTTCTTTTAATATGAGATGTTTTGCAGGGATGAAAAGGGAAGGTAGAAGATGCAGTTGGGGGATTAATGTCTGGTAGCATTGCAATGTTTATAAACAAATTTCTAACCTGTTCCAATCCCCTGCTCTCTTTGTCTGGTGTTTAAAATGTCCTCACAAAATCAGTGGTTTAGACTATCAAACTGCTTCAGATTGCTGGTTTCACTGATCTTTGATTATACCAGGACTTTGGATACTGACACCTGGCAATTTCTCACTCCTTGAAAAAGCCCTCACTCCTAGAGGGTTTTTGTGTATACGATGCTCTCATTAACACTTGTTTTAACTACATTGCTCTCTCTGATTTGCATTGCAGTCTCTGTTCATGAAGCAGTTCAGTTAAGGAACCTCAAAGGGAATGGGGAGAGGAGTAAAACTATAGGTTTATACACATGAATGATTTTAAATTCCAGTTACTCAGATTAGAGTAGTCTGATATTGCATTCACTCACGTGGTCTTAGTTTAGACACTTTTGTATGTTAATTATCATGTAATCTTTAAATCCACTATCATATTCTATTTATTCCCTTTCATTTCTTAGGGAACAAAGAACAAGATTAATATTCTTCTCTACCATTCATCAGCATTGCTTTTGAATTCAGCCTGTAAACCTTTGCATCAGGCCCAGGCATTTCTGCTGTCCTCTGTTAAACACCATATCCTGTATTCTGTATTAATACATCTCTCAAGGATTTAAGCAGGCTGTGCAATTTATTCACTGCCCAGTTTAGGGCCTTCAGATGGTGGTAATTGTTTTCACCAAGTATAGCAAGGAATGTTTGAAAAGCTGTTCCAGATCTGGGTGATGGTGGAGACATCCGGCCTGACTGGTTCCTGTCCTAACCCTTCACACGTGCTGGGGGAAGTTCCAGTAGCTGTTCAGTGGTGTGCCTGGTCCTCCAAGAGGTATCTGATCTAATAGGAGTATTTCTCTGCTCTCATACTGTTTCCACAGCAACAGCACACTTTCCTTTTTTCTCCCTCTCAAGGTGACTGCTGCCTTGAGAATTAGACACGTGCAAAAGCTTGGCCCTCTTGTTCTCTGCTGAGATTTTGGTTTACACAGTGAAGAGTGGAAGGAATGGGATGGGGAGAGTGTGACTCTTGGCAGAGACAGTGTAATTATGAAGTGACAGTGGAAGTAATGAGTCTTATTTAACTGTGGCTTTAGTGTAGATGATATGATTGCTTTGAAAGTCACAGCTCTTCCTAAGCTCTGCAGATGAAAGGTCTGGGTCATTAGTGACTGTCATCACAGCCCTTTGCATGTGCTCTTGTAATCATTTAGAACCCACCTCCACTTCATGCATGTGTTCATTCTCCTGTCCCCCTGCCCATAGATACTTTGTGTGTATGTTTAACATTGAAACACATTTTAAACGCTGTTCTTCTGTCACAGTGTTTGTCCTAGCACTGTGGGGAAGGGATTTAATGGCTCCACTGAAGTAGAATGCCGATGTTAAGCCTTGGGTAAGTTGCTTGCTGTGGGTATTGAGACACTTCCTTTCAAACAAGTACACATGCCTTTCTCAACATCTGTTGCAGTGTGGAGGACTAAAAAGCTTTCAATTTTTGAAACAGTTCCATAGATCAGCCCCTTTTCTTGCCATTTAAAGGTGGGTGAGAACAGAAGCATGTGCCTTGATACCAATCTCTTGCTGGGGTTGGCTTTTTTCACCAGTTAAGAAAGCAATCTCCTCTTATATGAGTGTCTAACACAACTCTAAAAACAATTGTTTGATTTTTTTTTAACTGTTTTATTTTACCTCTTTACCAGTATCCTAGTTCTAAAAAAATAAGCTATCATCTTCTCTTACAGAGCATACAATTTGTGGTACTGAGCTGTTCCCTGTGATTTTTTTTTTTTCTTCCTTTATTCCTCTTCCCTTTCTTAGGAACTGCATGTTCTAGAGAGCATTGCTGTAAGTGCTGTTTTGCTTTTTAACACAATCGCTAATCCTCTATATCATGGAATAATTTAAATTTCAGACAAGTCAATTGTATTCATAATGTTTGATTTGGGAATATCCATTCCTTTAAGAGTGAATATCTTAAGCAATATCTGTCACTATGTTAGCTTTTGCCATAGAGACTTCTGCTGGATATGTGATAGTTCTTTACCATCAGTATTTCAGTGCCTAGCAGTTTGGAGTTAGGATGTCAGAAGTTTTTGTTATTTTTCTCTCACAAACAGTATGTAAATGTTTTGACTGGGGAAACAAACAGCTAATGTATGAAACCACATGATCTGGGGTTATCTTGGAAAGGCACATTGTTTATGGCTATCTTTACAGTTCTAAGGCCAGAAATGCACTTATCCATATAATGCTTATCCATCTAAAATGTTAAAAGCTGTTCAGGATTAAGTGTCCAAATCAGAAATGTCATATACATATAAAATCCAGAAATTAATAAAAATACCTTTTATTACTTTTTTTTATTTTAAGTGCATCTGGATGTACTTTTCCTGTTAAAAATCTTACATTTAGTTCAAAGATGAAGAGCATTCCAGTATTGAACCTTTTTTAAAACTGAAAATAAGTTTATGATTGCAGGTTTTGCATTGCTTCCACTTCAATTCTTTTTGGCTTTATCTAGCTCTTTTTGACTGCACACTGAAGAAAGTGCAGATTTTAGTTTACTCAAGAATTTGCTTATTAAAAGACCAGAGTAAAAAAATCCCATGTCTGTTTAACATTCAGTAATTTGCTATTAAGCTACTTGACACAAGTTAAAATTTATGTTAATACTGTCTTGATTAAACAGCACTCATTATCACACACTCTGATTTGGCTAAATTGGTTTCCTAGCAGATGTCTCAATAAAGGAACTCACTCTAACATGAGCTCACTCTTGACATGAGATGCTGGAGTATGTCCAAATTAAGTTAGTGTATTGCAGTAATGTTTGGCACTTACATAGCATCTTTCATTTCAAAGCATTTCACACAGTCATGGATGATATTGGGAAAATGTGTTAGATAATACAATGGCCAAAACAAATTTATAGATTTTAAAGAGCTAGAGGACATTTTATAGTCCCAGCAGATGTCTGGTATTACAATTTTTAGTGTTAAGCACAAAGTAGTTGTCCAATGATTTCTAACACAAAACTCAGTTCCCATTGCTTGCAGAATAAGGTTTGAGTTAACCCCTCTGGAGGTATCTCTGTATAAAAGAACTTCAAATCAGAATGTCAAACTACTTTATAAATAATGCTTTTCATCCAGTATTAGAATCATCAGTACTCTTCAATCCTCTTTTCTTTCATTTTTTTTAAAACTATAACCACAGAAAATACTCATGATTTCTCATCTTTGCTTTCAGTTGTTCTTTGGTGACTACTTGCAGCATCATTTAAATCTCCTGCCATGTAAGCTTCACCAAACACTGAAGTCCAGAGGACATTTTTTTTTCCTGTGTGTGTGTTACTTCATAACTATGAGTTAAGACACTTCTTTAGTCCTCACAGTTTGTTTTTGTGTATTTTATTACTTCAGTTTATGTGTGCAGGAAAAGCTAATACAAATAATAATTGTGTATATGCAAATCTAAGGATTCTTGTGTGTTCCAATTGTTTGCCTATAATGTACTTTTCTAACTCCCATTTTCCAGCCTTTTCAGTATCTGGAAATTGGATTATATTTGCAGTGTAGTGCAAATCAGATATCTGACACATGAGACCTAACAAGTACCTGCCTAATTTTTTATGCCTAAGAATTAGACTTACTACATTTTGCATTTCCTTAATGGTTATGTTTATTGATTGTATTTTACAGATAGCTTAACTGAGTGCAGACACTGAAAGCAATTTGCCTAAGATTCCCAGTATTTCCTGTAATTCTGGTTCTGTTTTCCTGATTTGATTTGCAATGATTCAATTATGAGCTATATGTAATTTCATAGATGTGTGATGTATCAGGTTTGTAGCTCATCAGATAACATTCAGACTCACCTTTCCCCCCTGCATGCACCTGTCTGGGGTTTTTTGTAAGCACAACTCATTTTATTGACAAATTTTCCCAAGTTGCATGGGTCATCTTGTAAGGTTGATGTCCATGTTATGTCACAAGGTGAACACTTCACTTGGATGTCAGCCATCCTTGAAAGCAAAGAGTGCATTATCCAAATATGAAAATGATTTCTTGTGTTCGTTAAGTTTCTCTACAACCCAAAGGCAGATGAAGTGGTTTTGCTTAAACGAAGGATTAATATTGCAGGGCTGAAGGCAAAAGTTAAATCTGAGGAGCAATTAACAATAGGCTGAGGAGGTGGAGGAGCTAGGTGGCATAGCCAGGAGGCTGTGGGGGCCAGCCCCCCTGCAATCTGCTGTGATCTGCTGCTGGGGAGGTGCTAAAGGTTGGAGCTCTGAGTTCCATTTAACGCTGGTGCTGTAGCATTTAAAGGAAATGAAAGATATGGCAAGTGAGAACTGAACTGTGAGACCTAGAGAAGCTTTCTGAGGCATTAGGGGTCCTCCCAGTGGAGTTCTCTTATATTATTCATGGCCTTTAAGCTTTTAGCCAAGCTGAGCACTCTCCACTCAAGTGTAGTAGTAGAAGGTAAAAGGAAATTAACCCTATTGTGATACACTGTAAGTTTCTTGCCAAGGCAATAATTTTTACAGTGTGTTGAGGGGATAGGAGCATGTCTGAGAGAGGGAAAAACTGGTTTCAGCTCTGGACTGATCTCAGAAAGTGCTCAATCAGGAGTACTCTGCAATACACCAGTAGGAAGACCACTGGAACCTGTATGCAAGGCCTGGGGTCCCTTCCTGCCCTAGCTTTCCTCATCAAAGTACCTCTTCTAAGCTTCAAAAGAAGGTATAACTTCAAGCTGCAAGATAAACTAGTACTCAAATATTTCCAATGATGTTATAGAAAGATTTGCTGTAGCAGGCTTCTTTGAAAAGGCTGACAGAAGTAGCCAAGACTCCTCAAGGATTCTATGGTCAGGTACCAGAAACCTCTATCTGAATTCTGGCTTGAGTCTGTAGATTTTTCTGTGCTTGTGCTTGTTCATTTGAGCACGTTTACCTTTTCTTAGGTAAACTCCTTATGTTTAGGATTTTTTTTCTTCTTTCTCTCCTTCCTACCATTTTCTATCCCATCATTATGTACATTAGGACTGTGTTCTCAAGGGGGCTTTTAGAAAGGATTCAGAAACAGGAGATTTTTAATGCAGTGGATCTATACTGGTAATTGATCTGAGGTATTAGTGCTGGAGTGGTCTCTCATATCCAGTTTTTACTCCCTGTCTATTCCCTAGCTCCTCTGAAGTTTCACAGCAAGCAGAGTGCAGAACAGATTGTTGCAGACTAGTGGAGAATGACCTCACTCAGAGGCTGAGTTACACAGGGGATAGAATGAAGAAGTGACAGTATACAGAAGTCCTTTGGTAGTGTGTAAACTTCAAAATGGGTAATTTCAATCTACTGTATGTACCTTTTGTTGATAGAACTAAAATACATTACTTTGAAGGCAGGGAAGATAACACATGGGAAAATGCAATACTTGTGCCAGGTATTGGTTAACTTATGAGCACAGAATACCTATTTCCCCATGTGCTTACACTATCTTTAAATCTCGATTCCTCCTTTTTCTTTCATCCTTAAAGAAAACTGTGTTCAAGGGTAGTATTTTTGAAAGCAGATTATTACTTAGAAGCCCAAGGTGTAAGGCTTTTAGTTAAAAGTCAGTTCTGAAAATTTTACCTTGGAATGTATTTGTCTTCTAGGCTGGGGAGAGTAGTTCTGCTTTTGTTGAAGCCAAGAATTTAATACATTTGCCACTTGACATAAATCTTAAACATAATTTGATTAGAAGACTGTGTGTTGGAGTCCAGCAGTCTGAAATACACTGTTCACAGAGATTTTTTATTTCTCTCTACTTTGTTCTCAGGGGAAACTAAAAATGTTTGAGCCACAGCAGTAAGAACCAAGGGGAAAATGACACAGGGGACACAATGATTAGTCCTAGTTTGAGTGTCATAACTGCACCCAGGATCATTAAAAAACAGGAAGAAGAATTTAAAAAACAAAATAACCTTCTTGTGAGGATTACTGCTCTGGGAGTGTGCTGTTGGTTTTGCAGCCTCATAGCTTCATCTGAAATGAGCTGTTGGTGATTTTACCCCTTGGACAATTTTCAGGCTACTAAACATTTCTTTTGCCAGCAGATATCAGCAGAATGTTTTGGAGATCCAAATGTTACTAATGGCAGCCTTCAAGTCATGATTGAGAAACTGTGTTGAAAGTTCTGCTCAAAGTATGTTAAGCATTTGATAGTTAAGCAGTTAAACTCTTTTTGACATTGGTTCAACTATGGCATTTCCATATAATTGCTGCTGATGCCAGATAATTTTCTTGGTGTGGTGTTTTTGCTCCAGTGTCCTTCAAGACATAGGATCAGTAACAAATGCAATGGAAAAAGATGCTGGAAATTCCAGAAAGTCTGTGTTAAAGGGCTTTAGCAGACCAGGCTTTCCTACTGCTTGGCTGTCATCTTATGAGACACAAGCTTTCACAAGAGCTCTGTTCTTGGTTAATTTTGTGAATGATTGCAAAAATTGAAGTGCTGTTTTGTCCTTCTAGGTAATACATTCAGATTCCTTATATGTTTCTTATTGAAGAAATCTCTGTAGTGTTACAGCCTCTACAATGGCACAAGCAGGTGGAGTCCCTGGGGCCCTTCCTGCTCAGTCAGTTGTAGCAGGGGTCTCTGTACACCTGCCAGGTGTGCAGCAGGAGAGCCACGTTGGAATTTCAGTGCAGCCTTTGGTTCCTCCCCATCCACAACTGGAAGGGCACCTGTGGAGCCACTGGGGAAAGGGTGCAAACCCCTCACTTGAAACAAAGAAGCTCTGTGTTAGTCTCCACTGCAGTTAGCAAAAGGGGAATCTATTGGTTTTTATGGCATGGTTTCTATGATAAGGTATTGTAAGCTTTCCCTGTGTCTGATGGTCCTTAATACCAGCTGGTACTGTGATGGACCTGCTGCTGGCCAAGGCTGAGCCCATCAGAGATGGTGGTAACATCTCTGGGATAAAGAAGGTAAGAAGAGGGGAAAGCTGTTCTGTGCAGCAGCAATTGCAGCCAGTGAGAGGAGTGAGGAGATGTGAGAGGAACAGTCTACAGACATCAGGGTCCATGCACGACGAGGGGCAGGAGGTGCTCCAGCTACTGGGGCAGAGGTTCCCCTGCAGCCCCAGGTGAAGACCATGCTGAGGCAGCTGTCCCCCCACAGCCCCTGGAGGTCCCTGGTGGAGCAGACACCCACCTGCAGCCCGTGGAGAACCCCAGAGTGGAGCAGGTGGATGTGCCCAAAGGAGGCTGTGCTGGAGCAGGCTCCTGCCTGTGGATCCCTGGGGAGGAGCCCATGGTGGAGCAGCTTTGCTGGCAGGACTTGGGACCCCATAGGGAGCCCCTCTGTTCCTAAAGGACTGCACTCTCTGGAAGGGAGCATGCTGAGCAGTTCATGAGCTGTAGTCTGTGGGAAGGATTCACACTGGAGAAGTTTGAAGAGGACTGTCTCAAGTGAGGGAACCCCAGCTGGAGCTAAGGAAGAGTGTGAGGAATCTCCCCATGATGGGGAAGGAGCAGCAGAGATGTGTGATGCACTGACTGCACCCCCCATTCCTGTTTCCTTGTGCTGCTGGGAGGATGTAGAGAAAATCAGGAATAAAGTGAAACCTGGAAAGAAGGAAGGTGTTTTTTTAAGATAAGGTTTTATTTCTCATTATCCAACTCTGATTTGATTGGTAATAAATGAAACTAATTTTTTCCCCAAGTCTAGTTTGCCTATGACAGTAATTGGTGAGTGATTTCCCTGTCCTTATCTCCACCCACGGACCTTTCATTATATTTCCTCTCTCGGTTCAGCTCAGGAGGGGAGTGATAGAGCAGTTTTTGGTGGGCACTTGGCATCCAGCCAGGGTCAGCCCATGGCAGGGAAATAAAAAGCAGTAGTCCAAGGGTGATAGAGCAGTGAAACACCACTGCTCTTGGTCAGAAATGTAACAGGAAAGTCCTGCTCTGGAAAACAGGTAAGCTTGGCCTGGGAAATAAGGGGGAGGAACTGCAAAAACTGGATTTCACATGCAGCATTCTGGCTCCATTTGAGTGTGCAGCATGTCTGCTATGCTTAAGAATGTTGGTATTTAAATAGTTTTAAGCAGGCTTTGAAGTTTGAGCCATATTGAGTTAAGGTAGAGGTCAGTGTGTTGTAACTGTTGGCTGAACATTGCTAACAACTTTGTGTACTTTTACATTTTTAAGCTACTTGACCAAAAAAAATAGGTGTATGATTTTTAATCACAAGTTGAATGTTTGCAGTTTTATGTGGGAAACCACAGAAGGCTGTTATTTTCTGCATCCACAGTACCTTTCTTCATGGCCTGACCGAATGTGTGAAATGATACCCTTGGGCCCGGATTTTTCCTCCAACACGCAGAGAAGCGTGTATTTATGGTTTTAAATTTTCAGCTGTGCTTGTCAAGTGTTTCTGAAGCAGGGAAATCCCAGGAAGGAAGGGGAGGCATCTCCCGTTGGAGCGGCAGGCGGTGTAGCAGTGGCTGTGCTGGAAGCTGGTCCCGCGCCGGCCCCTGCGGCACTGGCAGCGCTGAAACACGCCAGTCCTACAGAGTATCGATGTAGGCAAGCCCAGCGCTGCTCATGTGGAAGAAATTAGTCCACAAGATTTTATCTGCTCTTTAGGTTTGCTGTTCTCTGCTCATGTCGTAGCTCCTCACTCTTTCTGACTTCCAGGGGTGCCTTCTCCTGCAGGTGAGGCTGCCCTTCCCTGAGCTGTGTTTGAAGAGGGTGTGATATTGGCAGAGCCTTGAAGAAGGGTGTGCAGCTGTATTGCCTGTGTTGTCAAGAGTGTCTAGAACACTTGGGATGGTGATTGCTGGAGGCAAAATGCTGCTTCAGACCTTATAAGATACAGTTGAGTGGAGACTGCACTGGTATAAAGAGGCCAGTATGGGTTGAATGAGCAATTACAGGAGAGCACTCTAGTGCACGTGAAGTGGGAAAGAAGTATTTCCCAGCTCCCCACACCTCCTGTCCTTCTCCACCCTCTTTGGTGAGAATATGTTTACATAATTTGTAAGAAAACTGCTCTCAAGTATCTGTAATTTTATATATATTCCCAGGAGTAAAAACAACTCTGAGATCTGTTATTTTGTGTATATTCCCATGGGGACGGTAGAATGTGTGGTATAAACCACCCTTGATCTTTGGCACATCATCTGTCTGTTCCTTCAGATAGGCTCAGTCCTTTCTTGCACTCAGAGGTTGCAGAAAGCAACTAAGCATCAGCCCTGAAGGCACAATGTCCTGCAAACCTTCATTCTGGCCCTCTGCTCGTGTCCTTGTTTCCCCAGGAATTCAGATATTGCCCTCAGTTCCAGCCTAGGACATGGTAGATGTGCCTGTCTCCTCTTGTGTCTCCAGCCTTGTTTCCTGGATAGACCCGTCGTCTTGTTCAGCCTTGGCTCCATTCATCTCCTTTTGCTATTAACTGAATGCCTGGGTGACCCTGAGACCTGTTCCATCCCTCCCCTTGCCTGGGATTGTCATGGACCTTGTCACCCACACACAGCTCTGCCCACCATGTTCAGACATGATGGGAGTGTGGCCTTTAAGTGCCCTGGGATCTCCACTCTTTGTGTGTTGGGGCAGCCAGCCCTTGAGGTACCCTGAGACCATAAGACATGGTGCCAACTTACTCATTTTAGGTGAGCAAAGTAACCAAGAGTGATGGAACAAATTTACCTGCAAGATCACTTTGTCTTTATGAAGCTGAAATAGTTGCAAAAATGAAAACGGAAGAATAGGGGTTGAAATGTTTCTTTTCTTGCTAGTGGTATTTCAGTGACTTTTTTTTTAAAAGCTGTTGTTGCCTGACACCAGCCACCCACATTACTGGTAAACAGCATGTGGCACACAACAAAAATTCTGTTTTCTCTCTCCTTATTTTTGCTGCAGGACCAACAGTGGTCTGTCCCTTATATTTAAGGGTTTCAATCCTTAAATACCATATTTAAAAGATCTCTATAAATACTCAAAATTCCTACAAAACCCCCTTGATGTTAAAAAGATTGGCTCGGTCTTGGTGATTACTGTTATCTTACCTTCTGTTACAGCTTTGACTGGATGTCCTTCTGTTGTCTCTTTTCTTAACCTTAAACCAGAAGCTCTTTGTTCTGCCTTTCTGTGGCATGTTTCATAAGACTTTTTATCACTCTGGCTACAATGCTATAATTTATATTTTTTTTTCTGCAGATGAAGCTGCTGGTATTATGCATTTTCCATTTTTCTTAGTGGATCAGAGTATCTGTCCATCAAGATTCCAAGTATTTCCTTTGTCAACAATAGCTCTGTTTAAGAAAAAACTTCTGTAGAAAATTATTATATTATATTTCTCCTAGATGTTTACTGTTATTTTTCCTTGAAATGAAAGTGTTTCTGTTTTTTTTCTGATTGGTGTTTATTGTTCTAATTCAAATATTCTACTTATGAATATTTATGTTTTATAATTTTATTAACATCAGTGTAATGACACAAGTAAGCATTACAGGATAATTGTGTATGATGTGTAACTATATAATCTCAAATTACCCACATCTTTGCCCCTGAGTTGCATTATGTATTCCCTTGTTCTTTTATTAGGAAACCAAATTAATAGCTCTTAATCTGACCAGCCTCTCCTCTTGACTGTTGAGGATTTTTTCATGTGCTTCTTAAATGGCTTGTTGGATTTTAGAAAACAAAACAAACAAAAAACCAACAGACGTTAGATGATTTTCTTTGTTTTCATCAATTTGCAATTTCAATCCATTACTTCAATGTTCTTCTGTTTTTTTTAGGATCAACCGGTGAGAACTGAACAGTGTTTCACAGTGAAATGCACATGTTAGTTCTTGTACTACTCATCTCTTAGTTTCTTATGCATCTTAATACAACTTAATGTATTTTTTATTGTCCTCTTTTATCAAGCTCACAGTGGGCCTTCATTAAGGTGTCTAGTTTTTCCTCCTTTTTAGAATTAGTAATTTATTTATGGCCCTGTTGAACAAGAAGTATGAGTGGTTATAATTTTCACTGTTTAGTACTTTGCTTAAATACAAGTTGTCCTCATGTTTCCTCTACATAATTCAGTTCTTCTGAGAGGAATATGCATATATATATAAAATTACTGTTCAGATTACAGTTTATTTGTATTGCACTGTACATAGTCCTCCACAGGTCAGGTATTTGCTGCTTTGGATGCTCTATACAGCACAAAAGCCCAAATCCTTCATTTGAAGTCAGATTTTTTAATCAAAAACTCATTGCACCACCATTTTCTGTATCTTTAGAGTACAGCATTTGTGACTTCAAATCTTTGAAATATTTTTATACTGTTATGTTTGATTAGTTCAAATAGTTGTATTTTCTGTTCATCAGTATTATTTTGTCAGACAGCTTGTTTTACTTCAGTGTTACCAGCTTGTTTTACATCAGTGTTACATGCCATTCTTTCTGAATTTCTGTTCTGTATTTTGTACCATGATTTGAATGGTATGAAAGTTGTTTCCATATGAATTAGATTCTGTTTTTCTCCTAATAGAAAATGTTTTTATTAGACTCTCTGTAATCCTCTGCATGTGACAAATCTTTTCCTACCTCATTAGTGTGATGTATTCTGGTTTGTAGCCCACTCTGATTGCAGCCTGTTGGCTTCTGTCACTCTACTGCATTTCAGTTCTGCTTGTTAGGTCCTTCTCTTCTTACATGGCAGAGTAATTTTCTCTCTCTTTTGTATCACTCTTCATCCTACATCAGCCTGTTGAGCCCCAGATGTTACTGGTCTAAAAATGGGACAGAAATTGACCCTGAACTCGGAAGACCCCAAACACTCACTTTTACCATTTCTGCAGTCTACCATGTATGAATGCATCTTATGTCTCTCACAGGGAGAGCATTTTGAAAGGGGCCAGGGCTGTTCCACAGGCTGTGATTTCCATGTCCCTCAGCTGTGAGGGATACCTGGAGTAATGATGGGCTGTGCAGATAAACCAGTTATCAAGATTCTCCAGCAGTGTTTCCCCCACCCTTTTGCCTTGCCCCCTACCTTGTGGGCACTATTCAGTGCTGTTCTATCCGTAGGCAGCCTGCACTAGTAGCTATCTGCTACATACTCAGGGCTTATCATCCACTTGTCAGCAGTTACATGTTATTTCATACCACACCTTCAAAATGTATCCTTGTGTTTAGAGCTCCAGACCTTGCTTTCTCACATTGCCTTGCCTATAGAGTTGGCCTGTGCTACAGAGGGTGCTGGTCCATGGGGGAAAGGTGGATCTGCTGCTACAGATGCTTGAGAGCAAAATACTGGCCAGAGTCCTTCCCTAGAGAGTGCAAAGTCTACTTTTCTATTTCTACCAGCATTCTAAGAAGTGAAAATTTGTGTGCTGGGGCATTTTCTGATGTTCCCTGTAGCAGGAAGATGTAGGATAGCTCCTGTGCTTGCAGCAGCAAGGTGTGATGACAGATGTGGAGACCTGATTCTGCTGGCACTGGGTGCCCATTGGCCTCCTTTGTCAGCAGAAACTGTCCTCTTCAGTTCTTCTGGCTCAGAGAGCTGTTCCCTGCATCCCTGAACATGGCTGGGGTCAGGGCAAGTCTAGGTGATGAGACTTTTATTGGTGCAAGAACTCACTTTGATGGATTAACTTTCCCCTTGAGTGACTGGGCATGGCACATCCAGAAGAGACTGTGCAGAGCCTGAGCAGAGCAATCAAAGGCTCTGTGTGAGCTGTGCTCTCCTGGCATGGTCCCTCCAAGGCGTGGGGTGTCCAGGCTCCCTGTGCCCAGGGACACAGCCCTTCCCTCCCTCTGACAGCTCCACCAGGTCCCTAGTGGGCCTCAGGGGAAAAGATGAAATTCATGAATAACTTTACAGTCCCCTTTCTCCCGCCTACCCTGCTCTCTGTCCTGGGAATGTGCTGCCCACACACTGACCAGAGAGGAATTTGGAGACATTTGCAAGATAATGCTGTATCAAATGTTCCATTCTCACACTTTTTTTCTTGAATTTTTCAAAACTGTTTACTATGGATTTCCTTTCAGTTTTCATGAATGAGCACACTTCTCCCAGACTAAAAATGGGGAAATGCATTTCCAAGTATGTGAAGCCATGTAACTGTAATAAATTGCTTTAATTACGTGTGGTGTGGTTAGTTTCGGTTAGTTTCTGGAAGCCTATTGTGCATTTCTGCCTGCAACAAGTAGCTTTTCCTGTTTGCTTGCTGCTGTTTATCACACTGGCTGAACTCCCAAAGTAATCCTCGTCCAAATTCTTCACTTAACAAATGCTCACCAAGAGCCTTTTTGATCTTCAAATGTGCAGTGTCGCCTCGGCTGTTGCTCTGACAGACAGCAGAAGGCAGAGCCTAGGTTTCCTCATTAGGAATTTGGTGTCTTACAAGGCTTTTAAGGCATATGTGTTTCATCTGGTTTATGATGTTTTTAGAAAGATATAAAGTTACAGCTCAAGGGAGAGTGAATGCAGTTTCAGACATCTAGTAAGCACAGGTAGAGGTCATTTATATCATCTTCCTCAGCTCCTTCCTTCCATCACAGCTCCTGAGCAGTGCTCATGCTTTTCTGTAGTTACTGTTTTTCCTGGTAAGTGACAAATTCTTTACTTTTTTTCCTTTCTTTTAGTGTTTGGGAAGATTGGGGAAATGTGCTAACAAAGTGTTTTGGCTTCCTTATTTTTTGAATGACAATAGATACAGTAGCATAATTATCTTATTTATACTCCTGGCTAACGAATATTTCTTTTTTTTTCTTGTTCACTACTGCCTGCCTGCATTTGACCTATTTGTTTCTGTTTGTCTTGAAAGTGAACAAGCTTCCTAACTCTTTCACCTTTTGTAAGGTAGATAGTTTTGGAGTTACTAAGCTGAAGTTATTCTCTTTGACAATCAGTGACTTAAGGTGTTAGGAGTTATGAGAAAAGGTCTTACTTTGAAGACTTTCAACTTGAAGTTGAAAAGGAGGTACTAAAGATTAAAGAGAACCTTTCCTACTTTCTGTTAGGGGTTTTTTCCTATCTGCAGTGTGGAAAAGCTATTCAGTACTGTTGGGATTAAATGCAGACAAGAACTGAAAATAAAAATTTTCTCTTCCTCTGTAAAAAAAAAATATTTTTCAGAAGCTTTGGAGTCAATTTTGAGAGCTAAAACAACCCTTCACATTATGCTGACCTATCTGTGCCCATCATATCTCTTGTCCTCTCTGAGGTGCTCCAGCAGAGCCAGCCACAGTGATCCTAAGTGTCTGGAAATATCCTTTGTGCAGCCCTTCCCACAGCTGGGAAACTGATAGTGTTCATTTATTCCTCTGTGCGTAGCTATCTGTGTGTGCAAAAGGGAGATATTTGCTCTTCCTTCCTGTAGCTTTCTCTGTAGAAGTTGCTGTACTCTCAGGATACAATGTCCATATTAATGAATTTATCAATCACAATAATCTGATTAAATTGATGGAGGAGAGGGAGCCAACAGATGAAATAAACAGATAATTTTAAGATATATGTGATATCCAATTAGTAACTGACTCAGCATTTAAGTGAAAGTGTTGCTTAAGAGATTTCCTGGTAACCAATGTAATAAATTACACTTTATGGCTTTTCATCTTTGAGAAAGGCTTGTGCACTGGTATTAGGAGCCTGTGAGTAAAGCAGTAACAAAGTGTTGCACTTAAAAAATATCAGCTATATATTACTTAAAAAAAAAAAAAGTACTAGGCTATGGGGAGTATCATGGACAGATTAATATGGAATTTAAGCCTTGTGCAGATACTTGAGCTCTGACCTGCTCAATGTGTATTCAGGCATATAGGAAACTGAGACTTGAGTAGGAAGGGAGTTGCTTTGTGTCACTGAGGTTTTGGGGCCAGTCCCCTGGAGTACAGAGATAATGGGAGGGAAGCTCTCTGTCAGGGAGCATATGTTTTTGTAGTGATTACACTGTGTATAGATTAGGACTTCTGGGAGGGAGGGAATGGGAAGATGTGCTTGGAACACAGGACCATCTGCCAGTACCTTGGCATAGTCATTTCATTAATGGGAAGCTTATTAGCTTGAGTCCTGCAGAGATAGACAAGAAAGGGAGCAAAAGAGAGAAAACTGTCATCCAGCTGCCATTCAAAATGGGAAAAGATGGCTCTGATAACCTTGAAAATCTGATTTTATTAGAACTACTTGTGCTCTTCTAGGTAAGAAGGTATCAATCGTCTTGTTGCATACAACTTTTTTTCTAAATTTTGTTATGCAGTGTGGTATCTTCTCAGGTAGGGAAAATGTTAAAACTGAGGGTGCCCTGGAATAGGAGGGAAGGTGCTAGGAAAAAAAAGGAAGGAACTGTGATTTTTAGTGGGAAGCTATTTTTTCACCATAATCTGCCTTTTTTTCTTTGGTAAACATTTGAGGGGACCTATATTGAATGTTGGATATTTAATGTTTGGGATGATATAGGATGTCACCTGGAAGATACAACCCTGAGAGCACAGTCCCAGCTCTGGCCTATTCTGGGAATTTCAGAGTGCATGGCCTGTGTTCCATGTGAAGCAGAAAATTAGGGGAATGTTTTGGTTGGACACAAAATAGTGTTCAGAGGCAAAAAGGCAATGATTCCTGTGTCCTCACATACCCAGTTCTGCTGCTGACATGCTAAGTGTCCAACCTTGTGTTCTCTTCCTCAGTTTTGCTGTCCTGTAGATCATAAAAACTCTACTTAGCCTGTTTTAGGGAGAGCTCTGCTACTCTGTTGGCAGGAGGGTTAATGCTGTTGTATTTGAACAGCTCTGGGGTTTTTTTGATAGTTGAGTGAGACTTGAGTCTGGGTGAGGGTGAGTTGGCAGAGCCTTTGCCTGGTGGAAATGGTGGTTTGAGTGTTGGCGTTGGGGAAATTATTTTCCTTTTGTTTATGCAATTCAGGTTGGACTGGTAGTTAAGATGGAGGGAAGGAATGAGGAAAAATACTGTTTCCCATGAAAAGCCTTATAGTCTGTAGGTGCTTAGTTCGTGGGAGCTTGGATGTGTTCAGGACAGGGTGAGGGTCATGCACTTCTGCAGCAAGATGCTCTGTTAAATAAGGCTGGACCTGCTGTTTGCACTGCTAGGATGGAAAAGGCAATTTCCCCTGATGTTTTTGCTGGTTTTTGAGGTAACTCAAATGGAGCATTGTCTCTGACTTCATCTGTTGTAAATCTAGGGGAACAAAAGGAACACACATTTTCAAAAAATGAGTAGAAAAATATAGCTTAGGAGTGTCAAAACACCTAAGCAGAGTGATGCTTAACTGAAAGGGGGTTGGTTAGTCATCCACTTTGCAAATTCTCTTTTTGTATTGAGGATGGAAGAAGATTAGTGAGATGGAAATCTATGTTATTACAGAGATAAGAATGGGTTATGGCTGGGTCCCAAAGGAGAAAGAATTTTTTTTTTTTTTAATATTATTTGAAAAACCCAACCCTTTGCTGTGAGTCATATGTAATGGTTAGACAATTACATGCAAAAAATTATTATCGTAGTGTACCAGCATAGTGTTTATATCTGTAAATGTATGAACAGATACTAACATAACATAAATTTAGATCCTGACCCTGTGCTTGTTCAATTCAGTAGAAATACTTCTGATGGTTCTGACAAGCATTTGATTAGATTCTCACAATGACACTTGAATGTGTTCTGAAACTCAAACTGAATCTCCTACTTTTGAATATTTTTTTCTAACTGCCTTAAAATGGAGCAGAGTTGATTCAAAGTCTTAAAAAATATTTGCCCTGCACATGGGACCTTTCTGTGTTTTTTATCTTCTGAAATGCTGATAGTATCATACAGTGATAATACTCACCATGCTACATGGTTTTTGCATAGAATCATAGAACCATGAAGTAGCAGATTATGCTGACTTGGAGGGGACCCACCAGGATCAACGAGTCAAACTCCTGTCTCTGTGCAGGACAGCCCAAAAATCCCACCATGTGCCTGAGTGTGTTGTCAAACTGACAGTTCATGTACTTTCTCTCTCAAGAAGTGGAAGAATGTTGTTGGCCCCACAAGGGCATGGTAGGTCAAGGTTTTGGCTCAGTTTACAAGTCTAAAAGGCTTTTCACTTAGTGAAGCCATAAAGAAACCTCCAGTTGGCTGGATGCCTCTCTTAAAAACACAAATGTGGCCTTATTCTGAAATGATGCTCAAGGAAAGTTGTGCATGCTTCAATGTCTTGGGATGAGAGGAGTGGGAGGGGGGCCTTTACTGAGATTCCCATGAAGCCAGGAAAGTCAGATGTTTGCATGAAAACACAGGGAATTTAATCTGATTGACTCAGAATTACTGTGAAAAGATAGAATAAGACAGGGGAAGAGAAAGAAGGATGGCAGCAGAGAACTTTTAACTTGAGATATGCAAGGAAATTAAGAAGGTGAGCAGCACAAAAGCTCCTTTAGCTGTTTATGTGAACTGTGAAATTGTGGAGCTTCATTCAGTGTTTTCCTTCCATCAGAAGAGCACAGAGCTGAGTGCTGCCTGCATTGGGAGTGTAATGTTCAGCTTTACTTGAGTGCCTTTCTGGGTCAGTGGTTCTCAAACAATGCCACACAGAGCTGCTTTAGTCGTGCTGCCATGAGTCAATCTGTAAGTACTGACACTTCTCCCTGATCATAACCCAGTGTCCCAGAGAATCTGCAGGCTTTTCTGACTGCTAATCTCAAAGCATTTATGGTGTTCCTTGGACTCAGGTTGGCTGATCATGTGTGCCTTTTTTCAGATGCCATTCTTCCTTACAATTCAACCACAGTCAGATTGTTGACTTCAAAAGATAAAGTAAAAGTATGCAGCTGAGTCCTTGCACCTTTGGCATTGAAAGAATTGATACTGCCCTCCTCAGAATGTTCTGGCACTGCTCTCTCAGTAGCCATAATCTGTATTATTATCTCATGTCAAATAAAGAGAAAGAAAATTACTGATTTATGCAAAGATTTTTTTCCAGGCATCATGTGCAATGGGATCAATTGCATGATTTATTTGTGCAGCAGATTGTTTTGCCTCTGCATGCCAAAAAACATAAAGAAAGAGGGATGGTAGAGTAAAATAGTGCATTTAAATATACTTCCAAACAGGCATATATAGTAGTGGAGACTTCTCTGAGTGGATCAAGTACCATTTCCATTTGTGGGAAGGTTTGGTGATGTTTTGAGCATTTATATAGTCAACTTCAATGACAACTGGGAGGCCCGAGGGAGGGCAGAACAGTCTTCAACATTTGTGTATTCCTCATCAACTGACTGCACCTGCAATCTTTATTCTCAACAATCAGGTATTTGGGCATTTTGCAAAGTAGCAGTGAGGAGCAGAGCTTATGAAGACTGTGGAAAGAGAAAGAAGGCTATCATACCTGAAGTGTGAGGAAAATCCTGAAGATCTGTCTGTTTCTGAGCATTGGCTAAGCTGAATTTGGGGCTGAACATTAAGCAAGCATATGAAAAATAATTGGGTAGAAAGTTTTGATTTCTTCTTTCCCTTCACTCCCCTAAATGTATGTTGGAGTTTTTTTTACCTGTTTTCCCTGTTCTATGTATGGAAATAAAACAGGTGCAGATACAGGCAACCTGCAACAAATCTTGCCCAATTTAGCTTCAAGATACCCTTATTCTTCCAGATTTGGATTTCATTCAGTTCTGTGTGTTTGTATCCAGGAAAATTCCTGTAATTTTTCACTTGGTTTATTGGATTGAGTATCTCTTTTCATTATACATTCTTTTCTGTACAGCCAGTGTGGTATGGCCACTTTTTGGGTATCTTGGAAGTTACTACTATGGACTTCAAAGTGCATATAAAGAAAGTTGCTTAAACAGCAGATTTAAATTGAATTATGGGCAGAATTCCATTTTCTTTATTGCAGATGTCTTTACCAGCATATCAGATGTGTTTTATGTGTTATATTTGTGTATAGATTTTTGACTTTATTGATTTTCTCCATTATAAAAATGAACACTGTTAATTCTAGTTTTAAGTATTTCCTTAGTGGGGGTGTGTTGTAATTTAAAATTGCAGATTCATATCATTATAGGCCCTAGGTGAGGGTAAGTGAGGAGCTGCTTATACCTTTTTCCCAATAGCATCTGAGATATTGGAGGAGTGTGCTCTGCAATGTAGAGTGCATGTCATTTGTGTTAAAAGACAGCAATAAAAGCAAGCATAAGGAGCCTGAAGAGGCAACACTGTCCAGGTCAAATATTGACAGTAATATAGGAAAAACATAAAATCGGCAGGCTTCTGGCTTAGTGGTTTGTTTTTTTATATTTTTTAAATTAATTTAATGGAAGAATAAAGTGAGAGAAGGGAATTATCATCTTCCTCTTCAAATTCTGCATAGTAGCTGGCAGCTTCATTGGGGGTCACCATTTAGGCAGAAAACCTTTACTAGCTATTGGTTGACATTAAGTTCATTCCTATGGGATTTGGGCACCCAGGCGTTTCCAGGCTGTCTGGAAATGTAACACGATTGCCTTTCATGAATGTGGTTATTTGTGTGCTGCTTTTTTTAAATGCTGTTCTTCTTAAGATAGCAATGGCTTTGTGAGAGGTGCAGAGGGATAAGGCTTTGCTTTGACTGTGCCAGCCATGGTTTACTAGGACCAGGGAAAGACTAGTACCAAACTAGGTGGTTTTAGTTCCTTTGGGTGCTCTTAATTTGGAATGCTTTGAGGAGGATTAGCCTAAACAAGCCATTAGCAGAATTGTTTAAATTATCTGAATGGGGTGACAGGTTTAAATACAGTGCTTTACTACTCTACCCCAGTAATTCAGAGAATATTCAATGCTATCAACTTAATTACAGCATTGTTGCCAGGAGGCAGTGGCTTTGTGGCAGGACAGAAACTGACAGTCAATCAAGATTTATCTATCTAATACATAAATCATGGTTATTCCTTCTTCAAGACTCTTCTTTGCTCAATAAGGGACAGTCCCAAACAAAGGGTGGGAGTGAAGAGGAAGAGAGAACAGTAGCAATGGAGCTTAACCATCTGAGAAAGCTGCTTCATTCCTACCACCTGATGAGAGCAAAAGCAAATGAAAACTAGGAGAGATCTTTTTGTAATATTTTGGCCATTCCCCCCTTCTTTACAAATTTCTCGAAAAGGCAGTGTGGTTTTAGCTCCTAGGTTGCAGCACTGGGAAGAAGGTGACTGATAGGTTTTTTCCCATTGACCCTGGTTGCAGTTGGTTTGCTTTTTTGCTTGTCTGGTGGCATACAGTTAAGCTGATAGCAGGAGAGAAAAGGGCAGAGGCAAAGACAGCATCACTCCTTTAACACTCCGCTGCCTGCATTGGCCTTTCTGAAAATCAGACTGCTGAAACATTCAGAGTCATGGGCATTTCAGAGCAGCATGGTTGCAAGCAGAGTCATGCTGATGGCAGAGAGAGCCTGGCCACCTGCCCTTCATGCCATGAATAGGTTATAGGGAGGAATCCTTTCCTTTGTGTACAGGGAAGGCAATGCCCCATGAGGACATGCAAGATCTGAAGTAAGATATGGGATGAATGATGAGCTGTACTAAGCTGTTTGCTTTATATTATCAAAGTGATCATAAAACCTTAGAATATACTAAGCTGGAAGGGACCCACAAGTATAATCAAAGTCCAGCTCCTGGCCCTGCACAGGAGAGCCCCAACAATCACACCATGGGGCCTGAGAATGTTAGCCAGACACTTCTTGAACTCTGGCAGCCTGAGTGCTGTGACATTGGTGCTTCTCCTTCATCAGATGCTTCTGTCTTTTTCTTCTGTTGTGGAAAATTTGTTGGTGAATTATGTTGAAGGCAACCCCACATACTAGAGGGAGAGGAGGAATTTAAGAGATCATTTCCAGAAATTTGAAAATTTCACTGCTTTCTCTTATACAAAATACAAGTTCCCTTGAGAGCTTCAATGCATCTCAAAACATTTCCCTTCCTAAACCAATTCTGCTGGATGTATGTGAATGAGTAATAAAGGAACTACCATGGAATCACAGAATGGAAGGGACCTCAAAGATCATATCATTCCAACCCCTCTGCCATGGACAGGGACACTTTCCACTAGACCTGGTTTCTCAGGGCCCCATCCAACTTGGCCTTGAACACTTCCAAGGATGGATCGTCCCCAGCTTCCCTGAGCAACCTCAGAGTTGCAGTCTCACCACTCTCACAGTAAAGAATTTATTCCTACTATCTGATTAAACCTACTCTCAGTTTGAAGCCATTTCCCCTTGTCACTACATGCCCTTGTAAGTAGTCTCTCTCCATGTTTCTTATAGACTTCCTTCAGGTACTGGAAGGACACAATTAGGTCACCCCAAAGCCTTTTCTTTTCCAGGCTGAACAATCCTCAGTTTTTCCTCACAGCAAAGTGCTTCATCCCTCTAATCATCTTGGTCGTCCTCCACCTTTTGGACTTGCTCTATAGGACATTGACCTGTGGGTATTCCTGTGCTGGGTATTCCAGAGCTGGATGCAGTGTTTCAGGTGTAGTCTCAAATATGTTAAGGTAAATGTATTCATGTGTTTTCATGTCCAGTGTCCTTAATTAACTATTTCAAGTATATCCTTGCTGCCTAGTTTCCATTTCTTTCACTTGTTTGGAGATTCTGGCAGTGAATGCAGTTTTCTGTATGGTTCTTTTTCTTGACTATTTGGAGTTTCTGACACTAATATTTTCTGATAATTTTTCCTCGATTTCATTCATACCCAGATACCTTTGTATTTCTTCTCCTTCTCTATGTATATTTTCTTTTTTTGCAGTTTGATTGCTGCAGTCCTTCCACACTCACTTCCTATACCGCTAGAAAACTGACCTTGTCTTTGCTCATCTTTGTGCAGCTTTGGACTGTAAAACTGCACAATTCTCATAAAGTATTTGTTGAAGGGCCTCAGGTGGCCCTGTTTTTTATTCTGAATTCCACTTTTTTCCCACAAATTAAATAAAATTTCCACCATTTGATAAGCAGGACTTTCTATTCTGTTTTTTAATCTTTATTTCTCTATTTCTATATTTTTATATTTTTCTATATTTCTTTCTGTTCTCATATTTCAGTAAATATTTGCATATTTTGACTATATCAAGCTGTATTCTCTTTTCCTCATGTGTGCTTTATCATTATATATTTTCACTGTGCTTCTGATTTGGGCTTTTAAAATTATTAATAGTTTTAAACTAAGGACAGTCATGTTTCTTTGGTGTAATTACTAAGGAGACATAAAAGTAGAACTGTTGTCTAGTGTGACTTGGACTGTTTGCCCAGACTGAGGATAAGATCTTTATGGGAAAGTAGTCCTGCCTGGCTGGGCTCCTGTGTGGATACTATTCTTCTGACTAAGAGAATATTTGATTGGTGTAAATATTAAGGTTTTTATGCTTAAAAATACCAAACACCCTTCTGATTTTCCTGAAAGCTGTTTTATCTTGTAATGATGAAGGGGACTACACACATGCTCTCATACGTGTCCTGGGATTTGCAGACAGCATCTGTTATGCTGAGATTTGGCCTTTATTCTAGAGTAAAAAGTAAAGTTAAACTTCCAGTGTGACTGGTGTTTGAAAAAATAAAACTGTCAGGAATACAAATGTCCCTGCTTATTGAGTCTCTGTACAGTGCACACCCTGACTAGCAGCAGCTCCTGCAGGAGCCTACCTGGCTGGGACACCAGCTCCTGAGCTTTCCCACTCCACTCTTATGGCTGGTAAATTTGCAAGTAAATGCAAACATGGGAAAAGATATGATGCTTCTAGAGTTAATGACATCCTTCCAAAATCACTTAATTGTGTGCTAGGCAGAGTTTCATTTCCATTAGTAAATGCTTTGAAGCCTAGAGATGAAATGTGGGGTTGCCTCTTCTGCTGAGCATTTGGGAGCTGGTATTAAGCAGCTGTTGATAATGGTGATAATACACTTTGTGCTGAGGGCTTTGCAAACATACAAATCTGTTTGCTTCTCAGGGACAACACAGGCATAAGAGTATGTATGGAGGAGGGAGATGGGAAATTGTTAAGTAAACTTTTTGCCACCTCACTTGGCTTTCTGTGGGAATGACAATAGTGTCATCCATTTCATGTTGCTTTAAACCACTCCTTGAACTTGGGGTTCTGTTTACAAATAAATCTTGTAGTGAATCAGATTTGGCCAATTCCAGTCTCATTCTCCTGATAGATTTTTCTGTCTGGTTGATAATATTGCTCTGTTCTTTGTGTTTAATCACTGGCAATTTATCAATTATTGCATTCAGTTTAAATTCCCTGTTACCCCATTCAGCTGGCATTAAATTCTGCCCCTTTCCTACCAGCCTCTGTTGCATTATTTCTTGTTACATCTGTTTTGACATGCCTTAGTGATAAAACTCTGGCATTTCAAAGTGCAGTTTCTTTACCTCGTTGCTGTAACAGTTTTCTGAGTTTCTGTAAGGAGTAGTAAATTGCATTTTTAAAAGCTGAAGACAAAATTATTTGAAAACTGTGTTCCTCTCTATCTCCCCTGCATTTGCTGTCTGCTAAGCCTTTTGGGTTTTTTCAAGTTTGCTGTATTCTGGAAAGTAAAAACAGCTAGATCAGAGTGATACTCTTATCTTGTTCAAATTCAGCACTTTGGTAGTAGTTTACTTCAGAGAGTGCAAGACGTTTATGCAGTGAAAGGGAGAGCCAATCCCTATGGGGAACCTCTGTTAAATGCTAATAGTTGGACGTTGGTGTATCTTCTGCTAACAATTAACTTCCTGATTTGACTGTTTTTTCTCAATGACTCTCACTGGATTGTTCTGTGATTAAAAAAAACAAATTCCTTTAGTTGTCTATTATTTTTACAGTGAAATCAAATGTTCATATCTTCTGTAGTTTAGTTGTTTCATGGTTGCATGTGGCTGTTCTGATGTTTACCCTGGTGTTTTGGGATCTGCAGAGACCAGGCATGAAAGGCTTCTTGTTCTGCCTTCTCAAGCTATTTAGTAAAGGAAGATAAGAATTACAGATAAAAAGAAAAGAGGCAAATTGTGTCCTGTGCTTTTTTTTACTAAACTGCTCTTTATCTAACCAGGAAAAAGGAGAAAGTTTTGCTCTTGTAATTCTGTGAGGAAGGCAGAGAGCTGGGTGTGCTTAGTTGTATTTACAGGCAGAGCAAACGTGGTTCTTGTTTAGTAATTGGCTGTAGAGATATTAAAGATTGTTGGAAACTCAAAGGTCAGACTTTTTGCTGAATCAGGGTCTGTGTGAGCTGGAAGGCTACAGAGGCACCTGCGTATCTGTGGCACGACTAATGCGAAAGAGCTGGTTTCAGAGGCTGTGCAGCAGGTACAGTAGAAGCACAGCAGTGCAGTGTGTGCCCTCCCTCGCTCGGGGTGCTGGCGGCTCTGAGACTCTCCCAGCGAGCTGCTCTGTGCCTGTCTCGCTGTGTACACACACGGCTCCTGCTTGGCTTCACCAGCGCTGCCGTGCCTGTGATCGCCCGCCAGGCAGGGGCGTGGAGGAGGGTGTGACTCCCTCCTTGGGGGTGGTTTGTTTTTGTTTCACAGTATTCTTAATTGTAAAGGCTTTGGGAAATAGACTACACAGACTTTGTCACACCGTTGAAGTTTTACTGAAATGATTGTCTTGTGGCCAAGACAAAAGAAGGTAACATCTTATAGTTTGCTTTGTCGGCTGTTTCAAAGACAACAATAATTAATGAGCAGGTGTGAGAAATCCCATTTGGATTGTGCTGGCATTTCCAGTTCTCTCAGCTCCTACTGAATGTGCTTGTTCTGTGAACTTTCTTTTTTCCTGTGTGATTCTAAATCCAGGTTCCTGGTTTGTTGGTTGGGGGGAATCTCCCCCCCTGCATTTGTCATGTCTGATTTTGCCCCACTCGTGCTCACTCTCGCTCAGCTGAGCTTGCTGCCATACAGCCCTGTCTGGTCATTGCCACCAGGGCTGCTGGCATGGCCTCGGTGTGTCCTCATGCCCTGCTCAGTGCAGTGTAATCATTACCTTGGCTGTGCTGAGCGAAGGTGCTCCTGCTAAGTAAATGTTTACCAACACTGCTGGAGGCAAACCTTAGGGAAGAGAGAGAGGGAAACATTCTTCTAAGTCTTGTTTTGTCTCTTTATTTATTTTAAAACAGAACCTTGTTCCTGAGTGAAGCAACTGATGAGTATTTTCCTTCAACAGACTGTGATCAAAGGTAGGTGCACAATCTTTTGCATTTTTATGGGCTGACATATCCAGATTTGGTGAGGGGAAGACCTCAAGTCCTTCTGAGCAGTCTCATGTCAGAAAAGAGGCAGGGTGTGAGGAGGAGGAGGCGACTAGACTTTTTTACTGCAGTGTGAAGTTGCACTCCTCCTTCATCCCTCTATAGAGAGTTGCAGAGGAAACAATTTCATGTCTCTGGTCTTCAGTTGTAGGGTTGTCAGCATAAAGAGGCAGATTAATTAATTTAGATCAGGAAGGAATTTCTGTAGCAGTTCTGGGACTGCAATACTGTGAAAGGATTGGGTGGTTGCTTATTGCTAAATATTACTTTTTTTAGATGGAGTTACTACTTTTATACCTTCTGGGCAAAATTTAGGGCAATGTTGTTCATTATCCATTAACTCTGCCTTTGAAAAGAAATGGGAAGGATGTGGGCTAAAAAGCTTTTAAAGTTTCAGATTTTGCGTTTCACAGAATCTCTGACCTGTACATAACAGCTGTAAGATGCCTTTGGGAATAAGTATTTATGTTGCTCCCATCATACTGGGACTGCATTCATGACTTATACCCACAGGAAATATCATAAATGTAATTAAAAATTAAAAATAGAAATACTGGATTGGTCAAAATTCTGTGCTGAAGGAAAGGAGTCCTACTTTTTTGTCCCCCTCGTTTCTGTCTGGTTGAATAGTGGGGGAAGGTTATTCTTGTGGAGTTTTACTATATATGTTTGAATACTGCACTCTAATATAGCAAAAAAAAAAAAACAAAACCCACCAAACCAAAAACCACTGTTCTGCCAAGATGCATGATGGAAAACTTGCAGAGATTCAGCCTCCTGTAATATTTCTAATTTCCAGGTGCCAATATATTACTAAAGTGTTAATCCTGGCTTAGGAGAGGAAGTTCATACAATCAGTGCAGTGGAAAGAGGGATGATGTGGTCCAGTGAAAGGTTCTTAGACTTTTTTTCTTTGAAAGAACAGAGATTAGTTCTGTATGTGTAGTGAACAAATCTGGTAAAAATTCCTTTTCATGCCTTAAAGAGTGCTGTATGGGTTTCTCAGATTGCTTTGTATGAATAGACCACTACGGCTTCAAGTGTGCAGCAAGTCAGGGCAGAGAAGGGAGGATGGAGCAGCTCATGGCTTGGGCAAATAGCCTGGGTTTATAGGAAGGAGATGGCAGGAGCTGGTGCTTGGTGCTGGGTTCAGTATACAGTAGCTGAGATGGTGAGGAAAGGTGGAAATGCTGAAACAAGGACTTTGGGCTCTTTGAGCCCTACACATGCTGCAATTCTAAATTCCTTTGTTTGTTAACCAGAAGCTGAACTTTACCCTAATTTTCCTGCAAAGGCTCTGATACTGTTGGCCAAATGAAAGATTTCTTCTAGGGCTGATTTCCATGCAGCTCACGCTTTCTTTTGGCAGCCACTCACACTGCAGCTTTGTGCTTTTTCACAACCTCAACCCCAACCCTGAGTTTTCTAGAGACACGTAGACAAGAGTCTTTAGACCTTGGTTAGATAAAAGGATTTTGGAGAAGAGGTATAACCTATGAAACTGATGTGACCATGTTATCATAGCTCATTCCAATGTGATTGGAATACTTTATCTTGTCTCCTGTAAACTTTTATCAGGTGACATTTTCAGACAGACTATAGTAAAGGAACCAAAATAACTTGAAATTTGTGATACATGTTTTTATACTTGGTACATTCCTATGAAGTGTAAAGTGATAAAAGAAGCTGCAGCTAATTCTTCAAACTCAAGATTTTAAAAATAATCAATTACATAAACATTTGAGATGGAGTAGAATGAGTGTAGTGACCACATTAGCATTCTATTCAGCTTGAATTGTGGTGTACTTCCAGAGACATTTGGTGTCATTTTCACATGTGAAATTGATATATATATATATAAAATAAGTGAAAGAGTCAAAATATTAATGGAAAGCTTCACGTGTTCTACTAGTGTCAATGTGGCATCATGGCTAGAAGAGCAAAGGGAGAGCAATGTTTTACTTCAGGTACAGCCACAGTGAATTGCTACTGCACCACTGATTTCATTGACACAAAGGGTAGAAAATGGGGAAAGACAGCAAAAATGTAGAAATTATAGGAGATGGAAAGGGGTCCATGCAATTAGAATATACAGGTAGTCTATGCAGAATCCATTTCACTCTACATTAAGGCATAGTTACTGGAAAATTTGCGTTATTATTATTAATTTAACAGTGGAATTTAGGCTTTCCTTGTGCTAATACATGATTAGTTCATCCTTAGCAATACCTACTTATTGCTTAAGACTAATGTCTTAATGTTTCCTGCCTATGCCAGCAATATCCCACAGTTAAATTACAGAGTCCCAAAACTCCTGTAGCTTACTTTTCAAAAAATCTTTATTTTTCCAAAAGCCTTTATTTTCCTTTGAGTTATGTCAGTTCTGTTCAGTTGTAGCAGAAATAGTGGGGCAAATAACTTCTTTTATCTTCTATTATATTTTCACTTTTTCTGGTTCCTAACTGTGTTTATTCAGTTAGTTGGTTCTAATGAGGCTTTGTCTGCCAGGTGTTCCTTTGTAGTCACCAGTTCTTCATCTCTGTGTCTGGAGCAGGTTACAGTAAGCCAGTTTCTCTGAAACCTATGGAATTGACCTAATATTATCAAATGGTGTCTCTTCATTACATTGTGTCACATTTATACACTGGGGATGAATTTTAGTGCTTGGACAGGATTTGGTTTTAACCATTTTAATTAGCTCATTGGTCTGAAGTTTAAGAACTGGCACATTCATGGTGGATTTTTGCCAGTTACAGTTTGTCATTTTTAAGGATTGGCTGTTGCTGAAGATGAGCCTGTTGAGTATTAAGTTGAATACAAAAATGAATTAACTGTCTGAAACTGTAGGCACTATGAATTGTAAAAACCAGCAACCTGCATAGCAACACCCACTAACCTCAGTATCCTTTCCTCCATGTAAGCATACTTTGTCCCCAAGTGGGCTTTGAAGATCTGTGAGATAAGAAATGTGAGCACAGCTGAACAGAGACAAAAAAAATAATTACAAAGCAGAAGGGCATGACTTAGGGTGCTTTGTGGGGGCATGTTCCTCCCTTCTGGATGTATCATCTGTTTGTCAATTGAATGGCTTTGCTATGACCCTTTTCACCCCATTCATCATGCATTTTAAATGAATACCATGGCTGGGAAATGCTGTGTTCAATACATGAAGAGCTTTTCCCCTCCCTTAACATGGAAGACGAAAAGCAGCACATTATGGTTAGGTTTTCTTCTATAAATCCAGACCCATATTCTTCCTTTCTTTCACCTTCTACAAAATGATTCATGTGCTTAATATATTCAAAACTCTGTTAGTTCCCAGATTATATTTCCTGTATCTGTATTAAAGTTGTTGGTCCAAGGCACACACCAAACTGCCAAGGTCTGTCTGAAGGCCATGCTTAAAGGCTTCAGAAATCAACTTAGGTTTTGATTATGGGCAACTTGGAGGGCTTCCCAGAAAAGACCTGTACAGTTGACAGTTACAAGAGATGAATATTGTTTCCATTGATTTTTTAAATCTGTTCCTGCAGCCACTATGCACCAGCCTCTTGTGAGGGTACAGCAGGAGCAGGATGCAGAGGCAAGTCCGAAGGCAAGGGTGACCCCAGTGCAGGGTGCCAGCTCTGATGGGCACAGTTCACAGGGTCTGAGCATGGCAGGCAGAGCTGGGTCCTGGTGACAGGGTTTGTTGACACTCCCAGGCAGGATGGAGCAATGAGGTTCCATCCAGGAGTTTAAGTTAGGGTTGGAGACAAAGCAGCAGTGTAGGTCCAAAGGCCAGCCAGGAGACAGGGCCAAAGAAAGAGCTGGGTACAAGCTACACCATATTACTGAGGGATCTTTCCAGAAGAAGAGCTTTCTACAGCCTAAGTCAATCCAGGAGATGAAGCCAGGGCAGGGCTGCAGACAGATAAACCTGTGGCAAAGTTCAGGCAGAGGGCAGGGGCCAGCCCAGCCTTAAATTGGGGTGCAGAGGGGATGCATGGAGGATCCACTTGAGAGCAGTCCATGTCACCAGAGGCTGATGGTGCCCTCAGGGACTGATACCTTCAGTTCCTCCATGGATGAAAGGCTGCTTGCTGCCATCTCACACAAATTTAAGTGATATAGCTGGTACCAATAACAGCCTCTGTTTCACTGAAGAGAAAGAAAAGGGTTTTCACTCACATGTTTCTTCTGGCTTCAGAAATGGTTGTTTCCCTGGATAGGCACTTCATTCCAACTGGAATGGTGGATAGTGGTTCACTTGTCTCCTGCTGTCAGAGACTGAGGTGTGTTTTTAGGATAAAAACCGTTTACTGCTTGTTTGTTTTGCTTTGCTTTGTTTCCCCTCTTCATTCCAACATCAACTACAACCAGAGTGGCAAGAAGGACCTTTACGAGAACCATTCTTGTTTTCTATTTCAGTGCCAGGACAAAAAAAAAAAAATAAAAAAAAAAAAGGATAACAAAGACATTGTTGTCTTTGAATTTCAGGTAGGGTAGACTTCACTAGTGACCATGTGAACATGCAAGCCAGCTAGAAATTTACCAAAATATGAGTTGATTGAAGCTGAAGAGATTCTGCCTACCCAGGTCTGCAAAGTCAATCTCCTTTCTCAGCCCAATCCTAGCCTCTATTCTGGCAATATTCACATGGCTTGTTAAGGCAATAAGCCCCTGTTGGGTTTAATTGTAGTCCTTGTCCTTTGGGGTGGATCTCTGATATCCTCAGTTAAAGAGGAAATTCAGGAGAGGAAACTGTTCTGCTGTTAACAAGCAGATACTGGCTGGGTTAAATGCATCCTTAGATCTCCTGTCCCTTCCACAGTTGCTGAAGTGAGTGAGAAGTTTTAACTTCTCCCTTGGTGATCCCTAGAAAATCAGACTTGTGCCCAAGCATCTTTCTTAAAAGAGCTAAGGTGATATGTATACTGTATTTGGGTGAGGAAGGATGGAGGAACTCAAAAGAAATAAACTTCTTTTCAGCTGGTAAGTGCAGTATTTAAGCACCTCAATATTAATCTTATCTTTACTGGTATTTTTTTCAAGGAAGTTTACCCACAAATAATTTGATCTTCGCTAGCTTTGGTGAGAATTTCAATTACTGCTACATTGTATCCTGTGTGTTGTCCCCAGCTGTAAATAGGGTAAATTGAGTTGGTGAGATGGTGGCCAGAGCCCTGGGGAATGGGATCTGTGGACAGGGTAGACTGGGGATAGGGAAGGTGTGTGTGAGACTGAAGAACTTGGGTGAGTAATTCTGATTTGGCACATTACCATAAACCATTCTGGATTTGTTATGTGTTTCTGTTTGGAGGTTAAGAATTGTTCCTGGATAGCACTATCAATGCTATTGTGCCATGTTGACTTACAAATAAGGCTTGATCACAAAAAAAAATTTCAAATAATGTAAACTAAACCATTTAGGCCTTGACTGTTTCTCAAGTGTAATCAGTGTAAAAAGCATCATAAATCTGAGGCATTTTGAAAAACACGTAACACAAAAACATATCCTTTCAGCATGGCAAGGAATTAAAAATATGTTCTATCCAATTGTTCAGAGTCTTCATGAAAATTCAAGTGAACATTGCAGTATAGCTCAATAAATGAGAGGCATCAGAGAGGATTATCAAGTGTCTTGCTTTATGAAGTTGGGATTTCAGTATGTCTGTTAGCAGATTTGCTTGGACAGTGGGATTTTGCTGTTTTTTAATTTATTGTTTCAAGACTGGGTTATTTGCAAACAAAGGCCACTTAGTTGAAACATATTTACCTTGGTATCATGTACTCTTAAGCTACTGATACAAAACACAGCAAGAGGTTTGGGTTTTACCAACACCTTAGAAATCATGCCATTACACAGTATGGCCCTGCTGAGGAGGACATACTGCTAATACTGTTAACGTTTTTGTAAAAAACATGATTCTTTCTTAAGGTGTGGGGCCTCTGAAAGACACCTTTCTTTCTCTCAGTTGTTGGTTTTGATTTTGGCATGCATTTTCCAGATTATGGGTATTAGAAGTAGAGGAAAGATACTGGCTGGGCAGGCAAAATTTCAGCCATTGACAAAAGAGAGATGCTTGTCTGAATCATGACTAGATATTTTGAGTTTGTTTTCATTTTTCTGGGCATTACCCTCACAAAAATTACTTTTGAAATTTGTTTTTATTCACAGATCTAAAAACAAATTACAGACACCTTTACAGTGAATCAAAAGTTCTGAGGATTGGCTTGGTTTTCTTGGTTTTCCTGGACCCCTCAGAAATAGTCTGCTGATTCTGGTGGAGACCCTCTGCACTGGTGTTGTATAATTCTGCAGTTGTGCCTCTGCTGTCACTATGTGATTTAAATCCATTGAGCAGCTCATAAAGCTCATGCAGTAGTGTCAGATAGGCCTTGTTGTATGTCACAGCCAGCACAGGGCATGTTATTGAAAGATCTAAGGGGTTATCCCAATGACTGGGAAGCTGCCTGGGAAGGGGAGACTGTCCTTAAATTGAGCAGAAGTAGAGACTGTTTGTTAACTGGTAGCAATATCCATCATTATGCCCCTTTATTTCCAGGGCTCTTTGAAAACAATCACCACAAACTGATGCTGTGCAGAGCTACATTATTGTGTTATGGCAGGATAATTAGGACTGAACTGTTTAGAAAAATGCCACTGAAATCTCACCATAACTACCTACTAGCATGAGGGCATAGTTAATGTACTTGCTCCTAAATGGTGCTTAACATCATTTGGGCTGAATTATTCCTCTGCTTGCCTTTGATCTGGAGGACACTGTGGAATAGTTGTGAGAGTTGGTGGGGCATGGGAAAGGGCAGGGGGTTTGGTTAAGGAGGATGAAGAAGAGGAAATCTAGCCTTTGAGAGAAATACTGAAGTTGTGACTTTAGGCAGTGAGCAAAAGTTAGTTGTCTTCATACATATGAAGCAGTAGTAATTCTTCTTTCTAGTATTTTCTAAATGAATAGATTTGAAAATATTACCAGCAAGTGTTTAGTAAGCCTGAATCTCTATAGAACACTGGAGACTGGAGCAAGATATATTAAGTGTATGATGGAAACCCATAATGAAAATCATGGCTATTCTAAAAATTGGTTCTTTGTTGTGTGGAGTCAGAATTTTCTGTTGTCTTTCTGATTAGTGGAGTATCAAGCGATTTCCAACATCTGCTGTTTGCATACTGCAGCTAGAGTGGAAAGGGTTTGTTTACTGGCATAGATGGGAGCTGGAAGCTAAAACATGTAATGGTTTTGGGTTACGATTCTATGAAATTTTTTGTCAGCAACATCCATCTGCAGCTCACAAAGAGGCTCGCAGATTTGCAGTGCTGCACTGGAGCATGGCACGTATGTGAGAAGATTTTTTTTTTTTTAATGAGGCAAAATAGAGAATTGTCTCCTCTCTTAGATGTGGAAACATTTTTCAAAGGTGCTCAACTTCCATTTAACTTTCACTGATTGATTAGGACAGCAGCTCTAGTTTTATGTGTGTAATCCTTATCCCTCAGCACCTCGTCTTTTCTTTGCTGCTTAGCAATAAATATCTTTGTGTCTGTGTGCTTTTCTTTCTGAAAGACTTACGTGCTTTTTTCAGTTTTCATATTAAATAAATGAATGAAGAATTTGTGCCCTTTTTGTAATATAAGGTATTGTTTTTGTAATATATCTTCTAGGATTAAAACACTGAGCAAGTTGTGCCATTATAGGACAGAAATAATACATAATTGTGGCCCTATTCAGAATGAGTTTTATTGTTAATTCTAAAGGAAAGTAATTTACTCTTAATAAACATTTTTAAACATTTTCTACTGTCACAGGGATTTTTTTCTGTCCTGTCAAAGCAATGAGGCAGTAGGAAATACCTTTGAGGCAGACCTTAGAGCTGGACAGTCTACAAAAGCAGGTTAAATCATAGTAGGTAAACCCAAGAGCCTGGTACTTGACCCTTCTTCCTGATTTTAGTTTTTAGTTTGGTATTGTCAGGATAAAATTTTAAGGAGGTGCTTTTTTCACTTTATAACAGAGATGGCACCTGATGAATCAGTGGGATTCAGGCCTCTCCCGGTGCTCTCTAATACCCTGTAACATTCCAGCGCATTAAGCTCTCCCTGCCTTGCTACAGAAGTGTTTGCTGTGCACTGTCAGCTCCTGTTAAAAGAACTCCTCTAGAGATGTGTGCTAGTGTGTCATCCTGTGTCTGAAATCCCTCTACTCCCAGACCCTGACTGGGAAAGGATACAACTTTGAGCATTCCTGGGGCATTGCATCTTTGAAGATGAGGGTATGCTGCTGTGGTCAGAAGTGCCTCATTCCTGGCTGTCTCTGCTTCTCTACAACACTGTTTTCTGTTGTTTTGAAGCAGAGAGCCCCTCTTCTGCCAGGCTTTCAGGAGCTTAGCTCCTGCCCCACCCCCCAACCATTGCTACCAAAAATGCTTACATAGGGATACAGCATAATCCGAGATTTATGTATTTGTACTTTCAACATGTTAATTTTTTATTAGTGGCGCACAAGAAGGTGATTTTTCTTTGTCCCTCAGTAGATTTATTCCAGTCTCCAGATTCCAATAATAGTGTCTGAATATACATAGTTGATTTGCTCCCTGCACCGCCCCAAATGAGATCAGTTCCCTGAGTGAAGCTGCAAACCACATTAGGGCAAGAGAAGCAATTTACTGCTGCTGAATAGATTTTCTGAGTGTAGTTTCCCTCCTCTTGTCAGCTTGTCAGTCTAGAGGCATCCATAAACCCGTGACAGCTTCAGAAGATGAACTCTGGCAGCAGGCTGTCAGGGTGCCAGGCATGCTGCCGTGGGCTCCCTTTTTCCTCTCCCCCTTGCCTGCCTGCTTGCTCTCCCTTTGCCTGCCAGCCTCTCTCTTCTCTCCCTCCTCTTCCCCCACTCGCTCCCCACCTCTCTCTACCTTACTGATGTGGGTTTAGGTGCTGTTCTTGGTGCTGGTCCCTTTTCGGTTTCCTCCTTGACCCTCATGCCCCCAGAACAAAAGGAGAGCTGGCTGCCCATGTGCAGCACCTGCCTGTGCAGCCGGGGTGTGCAGGGAGGAAGTGAGCGCTCTGCATCCTCGGCTGCCTGCGCCAGCAGAGAGCTTGTTCAGTCACTTCGCTGTGACTGCCTTTGAACTGCTGCCAGATCCCATTGTCTGCCGTGCAAATGGAGTTCAGCACCCTGCCCTACCGTGATTAGAAGCACTGTGTGTAAGAGGAGGAGGGAATGGAGCAGTTCCCACCCTGGAGCATCCCGAATCTGCCGTGTGCCATGTTAAGCTGATCACTGGAGTGTGCTTTCCCTAGCACTGGACCATGCCTTCCTTTGCACACCGTCTTCCTGACTTTCCTCTCATTGTTCCTGAGATTTCAGAGTGTGACATGGAAGCTTTTCAGAGAGGAGCTGCAAGGCAAGATAGTTTCTGGGGGAAGGGAACTGTGCTTTTGGACTGTTTATGTGGGACTGTGCTTTGCCCACCACCTACCTGCAGTTGCAGTATGGTACAGCAGCTACTCTTTAATGATTATGCTCAGCACTAATGTGCTCTTTTTAATAGCATGAATTTATTTGCATTTTTCCACTTGCCTCTACTTAAAATTACAGCCTCCTTAGGTTCACAAATGACATGGAGAGATTTTGGCAACACTGAGTGAAGGGAAGGCAGCCACTGCTACTAATGGTTTATCCATCTACCAACTGTGCAGCCCAGCTGCCCTTCTCCAGAAAGGCCAGCTCACTGTTATGATTTTTGTGAAGACCAGCTCTCAGGCTTTCTTGCCTTCCATTTTGGCTCCATTCCTTTCCTTGGGTTGCTGGCTGTCTGACCCCTTTGGATAGAGTAACAGCATATAAGGATTTCACTTTAAAAGGTAGGAATTTGAATATTTGTGCCTATCTTCACTATTCTTTGTCTAAGTGCTACCTAGGTTGCTACAAGACAACAGTGTTTTCTTCCATGCCTTGCTGTTTGACTGCTTGTTAAGCAGTCATTATCTGCAAGGACAATGCTCTGAGGGGAGGATGCAGGAGCTGCTATTCAGTGACTGTATTAGGCAGTGCACTAAGTGGAGTTGGCAGGGCTTGTATCTCATACTGATATGCCTGCTATAGTTCTTTGCTCATTAAGCTCTTTGCTAGTTCCTTCTCTCTTGCCTCCTCCTGCTCTCCTTTTCCCTCCCCACAGAATGTCACTGCATCTAACCTTGCTGCTGAGTTAAATTCAGGTTCAGAAATGTTCTGGAGGAGGATGAAATCTGGCCTGTGATGAACTGGTGGCTCATTAATGCACTTGAGTAGCACAGGGAAGGTGGTTGTAGCTGCACATGCCTTTGCCTAGGCTCTGGTCATGATACACCATAAATAAATACTCCTTGAACCTTCATTGTCACTTCATGTCTTGGGTACCACACTGGTAGATGAAGAGATATCAGAAATATTGGTAATTGATGAAATTACTGTGAAGATCAGAGCTATTACAGAGAACATTTCAAAAAATCAGATGATGCTTTATATGTTTCCTGAGGACTAAACCACAATTGCTGGCGCTTTGTCACACAGCAATCTAAATTATCATTTGCATCTCAAGAGCAAAGCTAGTTCTGCTTAGTTAATATTTAGCAAGATGAAAGCTTAGAAATGGAAATTTTTATAGATATTATTTTTCCTTTCACCACATACTAGTAAATGATCGTCTTTCGGTTAAGTGTGTTTGATTTCCATTTTTTTTAGCGTCTTGGGAAAAAAGATTCACTCAGAACATTGAGGGTTTTTCTGGTCATTTAGAAATTTCTTGATCCTGGAGCTGACATGTAGATGCCATTCTCCTGGTCAAGGCACATTAAACAGAATTTGGGTATTTGAAAATATTCTTTCATTAGCCAGTCATGTTCCTGTCACTTTTACAGATTCTGAAATTTGACCGGACACTGCAGATGTAGAAAGCAAGAGCATGGCCTGGAGTATAGACTTGAGACTTTTTACAAGGCTTCTTTTCTTAATGGCCTTTGGTTTTTCATCTTAAAGTAACAAATATAAGTTAGGTAGTTAACAGGCATTGTAAGCAGCAGTGTAGATGTAGCTCTTGCAATCCAAAACCTGCCTTGTGAAATATGGCTATATGGAAGAGGAGACACAGTTTTCAATACCTTCTCTGTCCTTCTACCTCACTGCCCAAATTCAGCTCATAAAGGATCAGGAAGGGTGATGATCTCTGTTTAAGTGATGTCATATGTTTCAGGTTAGCAAAAATAGCAGTGACTTTTTTTTCTATACTGTTTTAGGATGTGGCCTTTCTGTGAGGCATCCAGTTCAAGAATCCCAAAGATAGAAAGAAATGGTATACTTTGATAGGACTGCTTAACCAAAAGAGAGCCACAGAATCCTGTTGAAGGGTGGTTTGCTGCTAACTCCAAAAATCTTGGATCTTACTTCACTGCTGGAATTGTCAGACAGCCTCCCGTGTGGCTTTTCAGCTTTTATGATTGGAAGGAAATTGCTAAACAGTACAAATGCTCTTCCAATATAAACACTTGAAATGCTGTATTAACTGTTCACCTTAGATGAAATCTAACAGGAAGTTGTTAACCCTGCTGCTGTCCTTCACTGTGAAAGAACCATGTTAGGCACAGTAAAATGCTGCAGTGTGGTAGAGATGTTTCAGGAGTGCAGCAGCCTTTTGCCTCAAGGTACAGTTAAGCTCTCATTGCAAGGCCCCTGTTCAGCCTGCTGTTACCACTGAGTATATATAGACATGTCCCTGTTGTTGTATCTCCTTTCCCATGCCTGGACCTTGCTGAATTTTTCTTCCAGCAGGGTGAAGTGCCACTTGTAGAGCAGAACTGGACAGGAGCAGGTATTAGAGCAGTTATCACTCTGTGGGATGCCTGTTTTCTTGTGCTTCATGATGGAGTCACCCAGTGCAGTAAAAGCATTCAGTTGTGTTTGAAAGCTGGGAACTCTGGCTTATTCTCTGCAACACTCTAAAGAAGGTGATGGTTTCAATAACCTTGTTTCAAAAGAGACAATTGATAGTGCTCATTTGTAAAAAATGTTGTTGGGTTGCTGGAAAATAGGAGGAGGAAGATGTAAAGAAGGAAGGTCTGCAGACTAAGCCTGCTTGCACACATTATGATGAGCCCAGGCATGAAGTGAAACGAAAACTATGAGCTCTTCAGTATCTAATGCTCCCTTAGGGCAATAACAAACTCTCTATAGAGTCAGCAAGCCCAGCCCAGGGGCTTGTGGAGAGGCAGCACACATTGTTCTCAGAATATGGCTGGTGCTGGAATATTTCACAGCAAGTATGAAGCCATCTTTAATGCAAAATATTTCTCAAAGGAATTTGGTTTTGTAGCTTGCTATTTGAAAAGGTGCTTTCAGTCAATGTGATGCCTTCTACCAAACAAAAGGCTGTGAAGTTAGATATCATATGAACATAGTACAGTCTTGCTTTTTCATATCCCTTATACAAGCTGAAATTATGCAGAGACCCTCTTTTTGGAACTGAAAAAACCCCAAATCAAGAGGTGTGCTTCTATCTCCTTTAGTGTTTCTGCTTTAGGAGCTTTTCAGCCTTTTTGTGGTGCTTAGTGGCCACTGTGTATTGTGTGCTTCATTCCAGGATAAGTAAATAATTTTTATATTGAAAATTCAAATGCAGAATATATTTGTGTAAAGGCCAGAGGGTCTTCCTGGGGTGAGGGATAGGCAACGTGAGAGAGCTCAGAACACAATCCTCCAGTGTCTCCCACTGATAGGTTGTTTAGTTTATATTTCTCTAAGGTCCAGGAATAAGGTGTTACTTCTGAGGTGGAAGCATTTGTGTCATTGATTCAGCCTGCAGATGTTATATCAGTTGGTGAACTACTCTGTTTATCATCATGGAGGGCAGTGGAACTCCCCCTATATCTCCTCTTTATTTGTATTCTTAGCATTTGCAGAGTCCAAGGTGATTCTTCATATAAGCAGTTTGACCTAAAATAAACTCTCTGTCTTCCCCCTTTTCAATAAATTAAATGTCACTGCCAGTAGTTTAACCTCCGAGGTGGCTCTTGTTGAATGAGTGTGATTCCTGTTTTGATGCAAATAGCAGCAGTGAAGGAAGAAAAATATATGAGAGCCTGGAAAGTGCAGTGGAGGGAAAGAGAAATTTCACCCCTTCCATGGAGTGGCCTTTATGTTGTCAGCAAACCAAGCTGAATTACAGTCCTTCTGCTAATTGAGAACTGATGGAGAATTTTTGACTGTCACATCTGGTTCTCTGGAGTGTTGGCAGCAGAGCAGCAAGTGGTGGCAATCCCATCCTTATCACTGCTTTGAAGTTTGTGTTCTACCCAGGTAACACCAGGATACCAGTTCATTCTGATACATTCACAAAGTGCTGTAGAGGCATTGATGCTCAGCACCTTTGTGTAATGTGATTCCCATTTTCCGGATGGAGTTCCGGAACATGTAACCACATCAAGGTAAAGTGGAGTAAAGGACTGAAGTCAGCCTTACCCTTGGATTCCCTGGCTTTTAGGATGATGTCTGGCTCCCTCCCAGAGAGTACATGAAGAACTCTCACTGTCTCAAAGATTCTTTGAACCCATTTCTGCTGCTTGTGGACCAGTGCACAAAGAAGTTTAAGATTTTAATGTCCCACCCTGTCTCATCTCCTGTGATAATGCTGCTTGTCCTTTTGTTCTTCTAACCCTGCAGGAACAGAAAGATGGAAACCAAACAGGGCATTGAGGTTACCCTGGTAGCTCCTGAACACAGAATCCCCGCCTCGCTCATCTGTGGAGTCATCCTCTCTGAATGCTTTGGGAAACTGGCATTTGGGTGAGAGGACAGAATTGAGTCCTCAGTTTATGTGTGCAGGAATTAGTTAGAAAACGCTCAGTCACCCTGTCTGAACTCTGGAGGAGCTGAGTGAGGGTAGCAGAAAACTTGGTAACCCTTATACACACCCTGTGGCTCCGCTGCCCAGGGCCAGCCTGACTGAGCACAGGGACACCAGGGCTGGAAAACAAGGGCTGTGTCCCTGGCTTTCTTGAGGCTGAAATGACCAAGGCATCTGTCAAACTGCCACCTTGTGTGCTGAGGAAGAGAATGATGTCCATGTCTGCTCTCCTGACTGGGGTGGAGCAATACTGCTGAATTTGCACCCTTGTCCATGCCCCTCTGAGCTGAGAGGGAGGTCAGGCAGCAGAGCCAGCAGCTGGCAAGCAGAGGAGGCTGGGTTGAATCCAGTGGCAGGCAGCTGCCTCACAATGCTGCCTGGTTGTGTCAACTAAATTGGTTGGAAAAATACAGGCAGGCAGTGGGGAATACAGCAAAAATAAACATGAAACCACAGGGGCAGGATCCTTGCTATAGGTACCAAGATGTCAGCAGGTCCTCTGAATGTGCTTTCTGTTAACACTTGCAATCACTGATATTCTGCAAGTCACTTAGCACTTCACGGGAGAGTGGGGACAAAGTCAAAGCATTTCAAATTACTGCAGAAACACTAACCCAGATTCATAATGAAGACTGAATTTTGCAGGCTTCATTTCTTTGTTGTATAAGAAAACAGCATCTTCCTAAAAATCTGTAATCATTATATTTCAGCTACCAAATTAGTTATGTGAGAGTTAAGTAGACCAAATCATTAGAGTTAAAATTAAATTCTGTGTTTAGTTTCTAAAATTAATGTCTAGAATTTTAGAATATGTTTATCATTATGTATTTTTAGTAACATAGCTCTTCAAAGTTGCTGTCTAGCTAAAAATTATTTCATTCTTGTGTTTTGCCTGCAATAAAGAAGGTAGGAAGCTTCAGAGTTGGGATCCAGCCTGCCTTTGCTCTCTCATTTGTAGCACTGTAGGAAAAAGAGGGGAAAACATTGTCTAGAAGTGTAGTGTTAATCTAATCTGAGGCTATGAGAAAGCATTAATTATTTAGTTACAATGTTGCTGCAAAGTCGAGTTTGAATTACTTGAATGCTAAATGCAGTTGTTTCTCTCCCATCACATCCATGCACAAGATACAGTGTTAAGTGATCTGAAAACTATGAAGTATCTGTTACTTCAGTGAGATCAGTTAGCACATTTGAATTTGGGGTTTCAACATTAATGATGAAATTTCAGCATTTATAATGCTTCTTGGGATTATTCTTTGATATTCTTTGATTCTAGCTAATCTAAACTGTCAGCTAGCTAATACCACTTTTGTCTGTGTGTGGGACACAGTTCTCAATTGAAAGGGCAGAAGGTACTGTAGGAATGTAGTTGAGGCAACTTTACAGCCTTAATGTAGCTCTGGCCTTCCATTGCTCCAGAACACTTTGCTCTGGGCACAGGAAAGGGATGAATGCAGTGAGTACAGTAAGCATTGTTAGATTTTTACAACCAAACCAATAGTGCCTTTAGTCAGGATACGGATGCAATCATGTTGCAGTGTGTCTGGAATATTGCGTGACATTGTGAATTTCAGAGGTCCAGACTGTTTGAGCCCTCCTCTGTCAGCATTAAATACATAAACTGTGAGCATGCTGGCCTGTTCCTGGTGGAATTCATCTTTCAAGATGAGTTGCTAAGCCTTTTAGACCATGCTTTTTTTGGTTATTAGAGAACCTATGTTTTTTAAATGTAGGCAAGCTAGACCTAACATCCTAGGAAAATTCTGGCTTTGGGCACTACATTTCTGCTTCTGCCTCCTTAAGCAATGTGAGCTGTCATTTTCTCTTACTCCCCTCTGACTGGCTGTGTGCTCCTCCATTTATCTCTTCCTCCTACTCTCTGCTTTGCATTTCGTTTCATGCTGCCTCCTATTCCTGGAACAGTCTCCCAGTCTCTGCTGCCAAATCCTCCCTCCCTTTCTCTGCTCTTGTGAACCCATTTCTTCCAGCAATCATTCCCAACTTGTTTACTTGACTAATTGTCCCTCTTCTGCAGCCTTCCTTTCTTATAAAATCTGCTGTTCTGGGTCATGTTTCTTAACGTGAGATAGTACATATGGCAAGATAAAGGAGTGTATTTGCCACTGTTTTGTTGAGCACTGTTTGCATTAGACCTTCATATAATGTTAGTGTGATAAATTCCCCTTCTCTTTTGAGTGCAGAATTTTTTCAAAGAGTTACTGTTTTCTGTATGCTGTTAAAGAGCAGCCACATTTTATCTTAAACTAGTTGCTAGATTGTGGAAAATCAGTGTCTGTATTACAGCAAGTGCCATCAGCTAGCCTGTCTGTACAGGCAAAGCTCAGTTGTGTTGATCAGCCTGCATAATTTAAAGTAGAGAGCCCAGGGCTGTGGGCAGATCTGGTGGTGCTCAGCAGCACCCCTGTCATTGCACACTACAGTGCTAATTGTGCTGCCATGGCTGTTCCCTAGCAGGGGCAGGCACTACATGGATCTCCTTACTGGTTCTGAACCATTTTGTGTCTCTTTCTTTGTGGAACAAGTCCTTCCACAAGAACAAGCACAAGGCCCACCATATTAGTAGAAATATATGTTGGTAAGTGATTATGTTGTTATATGCAAGTAGGAGATCAAGCATTTTGTGCAATGCATTTTACAGGCTGAATACCCTGTACCAGCCTAGACCAAAAGAACTTTGTTCTCTGTGCTACTGAAGACTTCACCAGACAGGCAGATGCATATTTCTACTTGGAGAGAATTTTGCTTTTCTGGCAATTCTCTTCTTTTTATTCCAACTGAGATAAGGCAATTGGATCACTGTTTTTTAAAAAAATTATTGAGATTTCCTGTTTTCAGTTCACTTATTTGAACTAAGCTGAAGATTTATTAAGAAAGCCAAAAAATCCCTGAAAACAATCATGTTGTGTTAAATTGTTTCATAATCAACAGTTTTCTGAATGCTTTTTTCTTAAGTCTTGTTTCTGATAGCATTTGTCCTTGTCTCTTACTGCTACATGTGCAACAGAAATATTTTCATAATTGTTTTATCCTGTAAATACCTATAAAAGCTTGCAAAATGGTACAGATTAACTCCATTATTTTGACTTGAAGGTTAAGCATGTTTTTCATTATCAGAAGCTATAAGTGAATTTAATATTAAATTTCTTCACAGAAAAAATTTAACACATGGACAGTTTCCATGCTAATTATAAAAAATTAGTCCAGATTTCAGTAATTGATTGCATTTCATTGGGCATTTTACTACAATCTGTAAATTTGGAGCAAGAGTCCTGAAGATAGCAGAATTAGTCTCCAAAATTGGGCACCTTGCAGTTTTCAATACCCAGATCAGTTTTACTTCAACTGCAGTCCAAAACAGAGATCTATATTTTGCTCAAAACTCTTGAGCTTTCCTGACAAAACTTCAGTTTTATTAGAGGATAGATTTGATTGCAAATATGGCAACTTTTTTCCTGAGTTGTCCTGGGTACTCTTAATTAGGATGTTAATGAGGTCCTGGACTTAATTCTGCATGAATGAATATTTTAAAGGTGCAGTGCTTTATAGCAGAAAAAATCCTACTCGTAAACAGTTGACTAATTAAAAATGTAAGAATATTGCACCCACTTTAGTAATTAAGTCTAGAAAATGGGAGAAAGACTAAAAACTAGTGGCATGTAATTACAGTACAGTTTAAAATTAATATGTTTGAGATGCATGTCTTTTCAAAGGAGTTTCATTTCTGTGAGTTGATTATCTAAAAACAAGGTAGAAACAAGGGGAAACAGAATGTACAGGGTTGAAATTACTGTTGTCTGTGCAAGCATGGCATAGTGTAAGGTGTGGAAATAAATGCACACTGCCTGGGATTTTGTAACAATTGCAAACACAGATGGTTTGAGAGAAAATTAAATAATTCCACCTACACGAAGACAGGGAAGTCTAACAATAGTCACAACTTTGTGTCACCCTGTTTCTCTAGCAGTCTCTGTCCTCCTGTCACCAGCATATCCTTTGTCTATGGAAAAGTAACAGTGTGTGGAGCTGCTGTGGGGTCCATCAAGGCCATGAGGACTGCATGGCTGGAGCTGCCTCACCCCACTGTGCAGGGAGGGGCCCTCCATCCACCCTCTGGCACAGGCAGCATCCTCAGCAGCAGCACCCAAAGAGCACAAGCACAGAGGCAGCCAGTGATGGGGACCAGGTTCAGCCTGGAGCCCAGGCACCAGGTGAGTGCACAATGGTCAGTCAGGTCAGCAAGGCAGAACGTGCTTGTGTTTGTGAGCTCAGTGCAGCTCACAGCTGGGGAGGTGGAGCCTGCTCAGGGCATTCAGAGGCTCTTGGTGGGTGCAGTGCTCCCACTGAGATCTATTTCTGACATAATGCTTGTGAAAAAGCAAATGATGACTTTTCATTGCAGAGATGGTCATGAAGGCTTAGAAAGGGCAGTAGAGCACTTTGGATTTGCTCCTGTCTTGTAAAAACCAGGCCTCCAAGCCATTGTCTCACCCAACCTATGTAATCACCAAAGACCTGAATTTGTGCCTTTTCATTACACTGGGTGGAGATCTTGTGAGTAGAACATCTCAGTTGAAGGCAGGTAGGAGGAAGCTGCTGTACACAGCTGGGGAACATGTTCTTTTATAAGCCTAGCAGATTTTGACCCTAAATTTTAGTGCAGGTACACCAGAAAGGTGAGCTCAAGAGCTTTGTTGGGCTTTTAAGATTTGGTAGAGCGTACTTACAGTTTTCTTCTGGTGTCAGTTTGGACAAACTTTCAGTGTAATGGTGTTAAACCTGTTCCCTACTATCATATATTCCTAGATAAAACTGATTGTAAAAGATTGTCTCCTATGTGTTACATGAAAGGAGGAAGCAACTGAATATAGAAGATCAACCTCTTGTTAATTAAGGTGAAATTTTCTAAGTTCTCATTGGAAGAATGGTTAGGCCACTTTTGTAGCAATTCCAGATAAACTTTTGTAACACACATTCTATATTAAGACACTTCAACTCTGACTGACACTGAATTTTCTCGGTTTTGCCTCTGTTTGGCTGTATTTCCCCACTTGATTAAGTTACTTAGGAGAAATCACCAGAGAAAACGTTTTTCTTTCTGCAACAGAATAGTTGATCTGAGCTGTGATAAGCAGGGAGCATGAGAGAATGGAAATGAGATTCTTGTCCATATCTAATGTGGAAGGAACTGCATCTATTTCCTGTTCCCAGAGCTGAGCTGGAGATGTTCTGCCACGATAGTGTGCGTGTTGATTCCTGATGAAAGGAGGCTGGAGATGCTGCGTTCCCTCCTTTGGGGTGACTGAAGAACTGATTTTCCACCTGGAGGGGGATTGTAAAACAGTTTGGACTGCCTTTGTGTTGTAAGGCTCTAGGCTGCTCTGGCTCTGCCTCTCTTGTCCCAGAGCTCTATGTGCCTGTGTACAGAGAAGAGCTGCTCTGTCGTTTTCCCTGGTGTAGGAAAAGGGTTAGTTATGTGTTAGGAAAGGCACAGAACAAAAGGACAGGTATGGCCAGAATGAAACTGCTGTTTTTATGCTGGCCTGATCCCCAGATTTTAAAAGCTCAGTACCACATGAAATGAAGCAATGGATATGTTCCTTCAGTTATCTCTGTAAAAAGTGTCTCCTTTCTCTCCTGTGAGCAGTTGCATTTCAGAGACCTGTGCATCCTCAGGGCAGTTACATCCCCTCAGCTGCTGGAAAGCTCTGACTTGTGTGAGCACTTCCACTGCTACAATACCTGTAGTCTTTGCTTTTCATTTCAGCAGAGGTGTCCAGCTGCCAAACTACATATAATTTTTATCAAGCAGCATCAGTAACTGCTGAAATCAGAAAGAAATGTTGTTTGCTTTTTTAACAATTCTTCAGGTTCTTTATTTGCAGATCCTCTTTAAGGAGGCTGAAAATACAAGATAACAAACTGTTTTCCCTTCCCAAGTTTGTCCTGTGCTAAGGCTATGAAACTTGTTGAGGCTTGTGGTTCTGACATTTAACTTGAGGGAATACCTCAGTGTAAAAGTCTGAAATTCCCTTGCTTTAGAAAATGAGTCAGGTCAATTGTAATGACCCTAAGCAGTGAGTGTATTATGATGGGGAGAAGGCAGGGAGCTGAAAACCAGATTTCCTAGAAGCTCTTATGAGGAGGACCTTTTTGTTTTCAGGGGAAAGGATTGGTTTATGTTGCTAACAGGTAATGCTGGGCCATGCCTCTGTCACTGGCATGAGAAGGAATAAACCTATTATTTTTTTTTTTTTGTAATATAAAAGAGCAAGAGAACCAAGATGTGCAGCAAACAAAGATATCCATCAAGTATCCAAACACCAAGAACCTTGCAGGAGTCATGGGATCTCTGTGCAGCCCTTGTTGAAGCTGAGCTGGAGCTGGCCTCTCCAGGATCTCTGTCTTCATGTTGTCTTTAGACTTCACTGCTCTGGCACAAGGGTAAATTCAGTGCTACAGTTGGGTTTCCAGCAGGCTGGGATGAAAGGAGTGCATGCAGATCTCTTCAGCATGGACAGCAGTTTGTTGCCCTTGCAGAAGGTGTGAAGTTACATACTTGTCTAGGGGTGATGATAAAATAATTAAAATAATTATTACTCCATCCCACAGGTCTTCTCCTCTTATATCAGACAGGCACATTGCAAGGCTGCTGGCCAGCTGGCAGCTTTCTGGCTCAGCACAGGTTTGTACTGGGAGGCTTTTCCCTGCATGGGGACTTGCCCAAGCAAAACACAGAGCTGGCTGGAGGCTGCAGCCCTGTCTGTCAGAGCAGCATGGGCACCATTAGTGTTTCTGTGTCTTTGATCTGAATTTTGTATTCCTTAGGCAGTCTCTCATGGCAGGATTTGACTGGCAGTGGATGTTAGCTGAAACACATGGCCAGAGCCCAAAAATGAGCATGGCAATTTCATTGCAATGTGGCTGTAGTTTCCACAATATGTCTTTTCCCCCAATATGTGAAATATAAGCAGCATTCATTCTCCTGAGCTTTCTACTAATTCTTTTGCTGTGTGGCTTGCTATGTTTTGTTGACACTACTTACCAGGCTCCCCATCTTTGTGAGAGAGGGCTGTACCTGGAGGCCTGGCATACAGATACCACTACAGACAAAGAGAGGGGCTGTGATGTCTCAGAATAGAACAGACTAATGAGGAATTTTGTGTCTTGATGACAGCATTAAAGTGGAATGGGTTGGAAAATCAATCAGATTCCTTCTCTGATTACTGTGTAACTCAATTACTGCAGTCCCCCTGGGGCCCAAGGCAACAACCATCTCACAGGAAGTGCAGAAGAAAGGCTTCTGAAATAGAGCTATTGTGGACAAAGGCAAGATCTTGCTGCTGTGCATTCCAGATGGAGAGATTATATTATGAATAAAGAAAAGGGCTGGGGAAATATACTGGTCACACTGGGGTTTGGATGGTAAGACCTTCTGTAGCTCAGCTGGGAATACATTGACAGTTCTTAATAAAGGTGTGAGATGATACCCAGTATCTTCCATGTGCCTTAGCATGAATGTACGAGAAGCCCCAAATACTTAGATTCTGATCAAAGCCACTTACCAAAGTGGTTTGGGGTAAGTGCTGGTCCTGAACGTTTGTTCTGATCTCCCACAACCGTTTCCAAGCACTGGAAATATCTGGAGATCAAATGTTAAAACCACAGGGTTGGGGTTGTTATCTTGCTTTCATATCACATCAGTTGCCATGTGGCTTAGCAGCTGATAACTCACAAAGCAGTGTGTGTTTGACATTAACACTGTATATCATTAGGAAACAGAGCACCTCAGTTTGATGAAGCCTTTGTCTTCATGCTGGTGGTGATCTGTGGGATCGCTGCCCTTACAGCTGAGGCTCTCTGATCGGGAGATGCTCTTCTGGCAGGACAGTGCCTGCTGAGCCTGAGTCCTCGGGCCTCTGGACACTCATTCTTGCTGTGCAGTCTGACTGCCACCTCCCACAATTTGCACTGGGGCAGTTCTGGAGTTCAGAGTGGATCTCAATTCATCTAGAAACCTTTTTTTTTTTTTTTTTTTTTTTTTTTTTTTTTTGGTGGTGTTTTATTCCCAGGAGTTCGATGTCAGAAGAGGACACACAGGTATTTTCTTTTCCTTTAAGAGGGAATAATTTTCACTGTAATTCAATTCCTTTTTTTCTTTTGTTTCTGCAGTATAGATATTTCTCAGCTTTTCATGTATGACTGGTTTCTGACAGTTCTCTCACCTTTTAATATAAATTTTGTTCAGTGTACTTGTTTGTTATTCTTTTTCCTCTTTTCGTTTGAACCTAAACCAGCTGATGCGGTCCCCAAAGAAAGAAATGCCTCCCGTGCCAGCTGGCATGCCCTCTGGCTGTGAAGCCTTGTTAAAGAGATCAGAGCTGACAGATTCTTGAGCAGCAATCTGATACAGGCCTTTTTTTTTTTTAATTTGTTTTTTTGAGCTCACCCATGTAACAAATGGGGGCTTGTTTGGGAGCTTCGCTAGAGGCTTGAATGGAATCATTGTTATCAAAACACTGCTGTGATTCAGAAGTGCCCAGCAAAGGGGGTTCTTCTCCCTGGTGCCCCTCAGCTGGGCACTGCAGGTGTGGCAGCCTAGCTTAAACTCTGGTTTCATTCTTATTCTACAGAATAATCCAGTTGTCCTGTGATTTTCATCTTTAAACTGATAACTGGGAAACTGAAGCTACAGCTCTTTATAGAACAGAGTCAGTTCAAAAGTAAAAATTAAGTTGGAGAGATGAATGAGTCCAATCAGGGAAGAGAAGTGTTCTCCATGTTGATGCTTTGGGGATAAAGAGTTGTAAAAGTAGAACCTTGCCAGGCTTTTGCATAAATCAACATCTTCTTGAGTTTTTTTAACATTACCCTGGTGTTTATATTACAATTTCTGCCCCAAAAACAACACAGTGCTTGGAAATTCATAGAAGTAACACTTGGGCTCTTGGGGCTCCTCTTTACATTATTTTCTCCTTCAAAACCAGCTTTGTGTCTAATACATGTTAAGATAGTGAATCTTTAAATTCAAAATAGTTTTTATGTTTCTGTTTTATTCAGTGGGATTGAAAAACAAAAGGAAGTGAGTTATTTGGGAAGGCAAGAACTAGGAATTCTCATGTTTCTTCATCAAAATTGATTATTATTGGAATCTGAGTGAAGTGTTCAGCATGCATTTGTTGCACAGGATTAGAATGAAGATGAATTCTTGCATATGCAGTATGTGATATGCATGGAGTTGTGTATTACTCTTGTAAAAGAATTGACCTCCTATTTTGCCTCTCTCTACCCTGCTGAATTCTGCTTCTGCTAGCTTCTGCCTCTGAAGCTTTGGAGCTGTAATCACAAGCAGGAAGATGGAAATTGGGGTCTTCCTTGCAGAGTCAGTGAGATGGGAAAAGCTTGTTGTGGAGGTGGAAAGGCTATTTTCCTGGTTGCTTTTGGAAGATGGCACATGTTTTTCAGTACTGTGTTGATACACTGAAAATCCTGATGTATTACAGGAACTGAACTTGACTTGAAAAATCATGTTCTATGCTCTGTCCAGGGAATCATATATCATATATTCAGTAGCAAGAAAAAGAAAAAAATATACAAGTTATGGGGTTTTTTTACATCTTCACATAGTTATTTCTCACTTTCTCTGCCCTGTCCTTTTTCCAGTACAAAGTTAACAGTACGTAGAGCCAAAACTAAAAGATGATCAGTTGTCTGTGCTGAAGAAAACACAGCTTGTTGTGGCTGACTGAGCTGGGTTTCCAAAGCCAGTTCTGTCCTTACAGAGGGCCATTTGGGAATGGAGACCCCAATCCATTTGGAATATTGGGAACAGGGGTAATTCTGCCAAAACTCCTGATCCATCTGCTGTGTTGCAGTGCAACCTTCAGTGAGGTTTACTGTGTCTCAGTTTCTCCAGTGGAAAATGATTTGTGTGATGTACTTTACATTGACAGTCTACAGCTATTCTGAAAATCTCATCAGGGCTAAGGTTTCATTGTGCACTACACAAACCAGTCCCTGCTCTGCTGAGCTTGTAGCAGGGGAGTTGAGATAATACTTAATGATCATCATCAGGCTTGTGTAAAGAGCACTCTGCCTCTCTTCCATCTGCTGCCATAAAGTTAGCAGTATTATATCTCTTCATATAAAATCTGTTTGTGGTTTTTGTCTCTGCTTCAAGCTGCACCAACAGTTTGGAAAACAGCCTGGTGGGAGTCTTTAGAGTGGGACTTCTGGCCTCATCTATATTTTCCCCAACCCAGAAGGATTTTTTTTCCATCTAGTAAAAGACATTACAAAATAAGCACCTGTATCACAAGTAAATTCTGGTGGAGCAAAATAAACTTCTTTCAGCTTCTGTCTCACAAGTAGTTCCTTCTCTGGTGGAGTTAGTTGTTAGAAACCCCTGGCTTTACTATATAAGAAACTTATGTATGCCTTAAACTCATAGGCAAGTTAGTCTTCTCATATTCTTTGTTTTATCAGAATGGTAGTAACAAAAGCTCAAAAGTGTGAGGAATGGAGAAAGGATGAAGCTCTCTTTTGGTAATATTATTTGCTATTGCTTTCTTGTACCTCCTGGTGTTGCAAGCTGTGCCAGTTGAGCAGGTGGTTAGAGGGTCTGTATGTGGTGGAGTTGGGGGGGTGATCAAAAAATCTTTTTAAAGAAAAAAAGCAGTTTAATTTTTACAGAGAAGTCATTGTATGCATGACTGACTTGGTGAGCAGTATCTGGCATTTAGAGTGTTCTTGCATTGTTCTGGGAGAGGCAGCAGGTGTGCCCCAAAAATGTGCTCATATCCCAGGAAAGTTACCAGGGTATTGCTGTGGGTAAATCACTGCTGGTAAGGGAGAGAAGACTCTACTGTGAGTTTATTTTTAAACCAAGGAGAGATTTAGTTTGTTTCTCTGGTGTTTGTTTTGAATTATTTGGTATTTGTTGGCTTTGTTGGGCGTTTTTTTTCCTGGGAAAATAACAACATATGGTGGAATAGTCTGCTGCCATGAACACAAAGCAGGAGGTGAGAGAGCTTCGTAACAAGAGGTTTTCATGTATTTGAGACCAACCCAAATTCATGTTGTGCTGTTGGTGATTTAAAACTGCCTTCATGTTCTTCAGTGGCATATGAGAGAAGGCGATGAAGGTTTCAGGAGATGTTGCCACTGAATCAGTTGGCAACCATTAAGTGTGGGAGCCTGTGCCCCCCACCCTCTGTGCTGCCTGGGGGATGGTGCCTCTCTAGGGCTGTATTTTGAGACCTCTGGAAGAAAGTGAGTTTCCCAGGACAAATGGGGCAGCCTTGCAGAGAGTGTTCTCCTGTTAGCTTTGAAATTTAGGCTAGAATAAAAGGGTTTTGTGTTTTCTATTGAGTGGCTTACAGAGGGCTGAGGGAAGGCCAGGCGCTTGGTGGCTCTATTTGCTGTAGTGTGTGAGAATTTCACCCAAGGTGAATGTTGAGTTGCTGTGCACTGTTGGGGCCTTTCTTCCAAAGGTCATTGTGGTTGTTCTGTCAAGCTCCCACACAGATGGGGTGTGACACTTCCCAGGGTGCAGATCTGCTGATGGGTGAGTGATGCTGCCCACCTGTCACCTGCTAGTCCTGCCATTTCATCTCAAGCCTGCTAAATGTTGAAGCCGTACTGAGAATTGACTTTTTCTTTTTAAATTGCAGGATGCAAAGAGAAGGTGCCACCATGTGAATGTGAAACAGCTAAATGAGAAACAGGACACCTGGGAAGGCTGAGCTGAAACTGCTTGTGCACAGAATGACAGACTGATTTGCTATTGGAGACGAGATTCTGGAATCCTCACTCCTCCAAAGACTTTTGAGTGAGAGGAGAGGAGCCCGAGGAAGCGCACAAAAGAGCGATGGGAATTGAGGGCCATGGTTACCTGAGATAAATGGCAGATCTCTGCGAGTCTCGCCTTGGAGCTGTTTGCTTTAGCTTTTTCTCTCTCCGCAGCTGCTCTTTCTTTTTAGTGAGCTGCTGCTGGGCGCTGGAGATCCCAGGCGCGAGTCCAGCGCGGGTGCAGGGCGTGAGGAGGGGCTGAGCCGCCCGCCTCACCATGATTCAGCTGTGGAAAGTGGTGCGGCACGTGCGACAGCTGGAGCTCCACAGATTGATCCTGCTGCTCATCGCCTTCAGCCTCATCTCCATGTGCATCCTGGCTTATTACGTCACTAACAGCCCCAAAATCAAGGAGCCGCCTCCGCTGCCCTTCAGTGACTGCAGCAGCCAGCACCGCATCCTGATCCCGCCGCAAGCCAGCTGGAGGCTCACCAAGTCCGTGGACACCTCGCGCACGGATCCCGTGGTGCTCGTCTTTGTGGAGAGCATTTACTCCCAGCTGGGGCAGGAGATAGTGGCCATCCTGGAATCCAGCCGCTTCAAATACAGGACAGAGATCGCCCCTGGCAAAGGGGATATGCCCACCCTGACAGACAAAGACAGAGGACGCTACGCTCTAATTATCTACGAGAACATCCTTAAATATGTGAATCTAGACGCTTGGAACCGAGAGCTGCTAGACAAATACTGTGTAGAGTATGGGGTGGGGATTATAGGCTTTTTCAAAGCTAATGAGAACAGCCTGCTCAGTGCACAGCTCAAGGGTTTCCCCCTTTTCCTACATTCCAACTTGGGGCTGCGGGACTATCACATCAATCCTAGTGCTCCCCTGCTCTACGTCACCCGGGCCAATGAGGTGGAGCAGGGCCCTCTCCCTGGTGATGACTGGACTGTGTTTCAGTCAAACCACAGCACCTATGAGCCAGTGCTGTTGGCCAGCACGAAATCCTCGGAGTCCATTCCTCACCTGGCCACTCACAAAGCGTTGCATGCCACAGTGATGCAGGACCTGGGTCTGCATGATGGGATCCAGCGGGTTCTCTTCGGCAATAACCTCAATTTTTGGCTGCACAAACTCATTTTCGTGGATGCCATTGCCTACTTGACTGGCAAACGCCTCTGTCTCACGCTTGATCGCTATATCCTTGTTGACATCGATGATATATTTGTGGGGAAAGAGGGCACTCGCATGAAAGTGTCTGATGTGGAGGTAAAATCCCAGTAGATCCCTCCAGGGTTTCTAGTGTGTGCTATGTCATTTATTCTGAGGGAAAGCATTGATTGCTGCAGTCATACTCATCTCACACAGAGAATTAGCCTGCAAAGACACTGGGCACCATGTGTGATGCTCTCAACAGTTTTGCAGGTTTAAATGGAGCACTTTAGGAGCTGACCTCTCTCAGTTTAAGAGGAAGATGCCTGTGGTAGTCTATCCTGTCGCCTCTTTAATGTATACAACAACAAGTATATGCAGGTTTCCTATGCCAACCTATTTGTAGCTGTAAACTCTGCTGTTCTAAAGAAAATGGCAAGTTGTGTTAAGAAGTACATTTTTCTGTTCTATTCTATTTGTGATGTGTATAAGCTGTATGTGTTATATTGCAAAACTGTAGGCCAGTTCATGCAGTCCAAACTGATACAGTCTATATTTTAGCCATCTATTTTTTCAACACACAACTAAATTAGGAAAAGAAAGGTTTTTTCTCTTACCCTTTGCTCCCTCCTGATCCCTGAGCAGGGAATATCATCAAATACACCAGAGAGACATGATCAGACCAGGCCTTCATGAGAACCATCTCTGTGGCCTCACAATTGTGAAAGAGAGATGCTAGCTTTGTGGTTTGCTTTCCTTGGCAGTTCCTGGGATAATACAGTGACCTATTAGGAAAGATTACGGGTAAGAGACAGATTTTGTGGAGGAGAGGGAACTGAGACAAAGATAAAAATAATTAGGAAATAGGTAACAAACTTAAGTGCTCCTTCTGATTCTCCCTGTCATTCAAAGTAGATGGTAAAGCATTCTGTTAAGTCTGTGATCCATGTGCATGTGATGCTTCATGGAGCCAAGGACTTTGTATCTTCCCATCAGCTGTGGTTTGTAGCCATTGAGGCAGGTGCCCTGCCTGTTTCTCTGGTGTGCTGAGGTTGTTCATAGGTGCAGACTCTGGGTTCCCATTCAGCACTTGCTCTCAGGTGAGTCCAGGCTGGTACCAGCCATGATAATGGTAAGACTGACAGCAACTGCTTTAGCAGGTTTCCAAAACAACTTCAGGATGAAGCATCCTTTGAACTTGCATCCAAGCACAAAATATTTGAGGCAAATGTGTTAGAAGAATACTGTTGTACAGATTTACTTGAACCTTTTACTTATACCCTTTCTACATGTCTTATGCATCCATGCAGGATATGTCTTGGTTATCTCCAAGGATTTTATATTTTGTGTGTAGTATTTATTTAAGGAAAATGCTAAAATTTTCTTCATTTCACTGTAGTGTGCCTGTGTTTTGAAGTACTGAAATGTTCTGAAAGATATTTTTTTTTCTTTTGTGAAGGATCACAATCTTATCTTGGTCTTAAGCAGGCCCTATACCCACTAGTCCAAAGCAGCAGAGATGCTCACCTCTGTAGTTCTTGTGCAGGTTACAGACCCATGTGGGAAGGCAGGATAGAGCTTCCCAAAGCTCTTGGAAACAAAGGCTGCTCTAGTGATGTTAAAAACAAACCCAGACAAGATTATTCCAAAAGATGCTTTGTTTGGGTTTTAACAGGGTGAAATGGAGGAATAATCTGTGATCAGTAAGCAGAGAATCTCAGGCAAAGCAGATAAAACCCAGATTTATCCATTTAAAAGAAGCTCTCTGATTGCAAAGCCACGTGAGGTTAATGAATTTTTATTTTTTAAAAGCGAGAAATAACTACATGGATTTGTTGATAGTCTCTCACTGTGGGGAGAGAAGGGGATATAATAGTACCAGAACAGCTGGCATTTTCTTTGGCCTTTTATATGAAAGCTCTGTTTCAGGGCTGATATCTCAGCACACAGCTCCTTATCTCAAAGCTTAGATTACAGTGGTCAGGGTAGTGTTTTGAAGACTGGATGTTGTGTGAGGGTATAAAATTGACTCTGCTGTCCCAGTGAGCCTCTTTACCATATTCAGGTCCATGTTCAGAGACCTTCCCAGACAAAATGACTATTAAAAGAAAGCACTGAATATAATTTGATCAAATGTATGCCTATAGTACATGTCTTACCCGAGAGAAATGTTTTTATTTGTGATGCTTAAAGGAGAGCTGAATAGCTTTATTCTTTAACAAGAAAAAAATGGAATTGTGGTTGCTTTAAAGATGATAACCTTTGAGTTCCTGTTTCTGCTGAAGGGCTGCAGCAGGAGCTTGCAGTCCTCAATAGAAGTGGAACAGTTGGAAGTTGCACAAAGGAAATGTTTTCCCTTTGTAGAGTTTACTAGAGATTTGAGCTGCACATAATTAACAAAACAAAATCTCAGAGAATCCCTTCTCTTCTCAATTTATTCCACATTCAGTCTCTTCTAAAATCATAATCCTTGGAATTTACCAAACCTCCATGGAACTGGCCAACAAAGACAAGCCGTTTCTAATGCAAAAGGATCTGTTTTGTGTGATCCTTTCTACTCGTCTTTAGGTATGAGCAAAGAAGATTAAATAGATGAGTTCTTGCCTCTTTTGCTAGTAATCACTGCAAGGGCATAAATAGTGAGCAATCATTGCAAGTGAGTCTGAGAGCAAGCTAAGTGAAAATCAAGGACAGTAATTTCATTTTGGATTATGAATGGTGAGGGTGCAGAACAAAGAAGCTAGTGAGGGTGACTATCAGCCAGCTCTTGCCTTTCTAAATTGTAGAGTATGATCTTACCTGCAATTAAAGTACTCAGCAATTTTAAACTGCCTGATTTTAAGACTGCAGGGGAGGTAGACACACCACAGTACCATGAGAGTTTCTTCTTTGCCAGTGTTGTTTGAGTTCTGGCAGTGCTGGGTGGTAAGAAAACTGCAGGAACTCCTCTTAAGAACATACTGCCTGGGGCAGTATCTGCCAAGACCATGTTTCTGCCACATGTTCCTAGTATGCTTTGCATGAGCATTGAGAAGAGGCTGCAAAAGCACTCAGCTTTCTTCATCCATTTTTAATCATCTCTTTCTCTTCATTTGTCCATGTACTGTTTTCTTAGAGTCAAGTTTTTGTGTTTTCCCAGCATCTGAATTATTTTAATTTTCCTTTCTTTTGCCTCTTGTTAGAGGGAGCCGAGATAGATAATGTTTGGGGTTTGTGTGGAGCAACTAAATTCTCTGCAAACACTCCTGGAAGTAAAAATTTTTGTAGCTTGAAAAGCAGAGTTGCATTAAGATTTAGCCCTGTATGACTCCAATGCCAAGGAGTTATCTTAGAAAAGAATTAAGTCCTAAAGAAGCTCCCAGTACAGTCAGGGTGCTGTGGCTTTTCCTGATTTCCTCCTCACTCCTAGAGTGAAGAGAGTTTTTATTTTCTCTGGATGACATCAAGAGCTTGTAGTTACTGCTGAGGAAATCTTTGCAGATCTGTCAGTGAGAAAGAAATTTTTAATGTAATGCAACAAAGGGCACAATTTTAAACAGTTTTCCCCTAGCATTTGCTTAGAAGTAAATATTTATTGTAATTTGATATTATTAAAAGACTTTGTTTAAAATTATGGGCGTTTAACATCAGAGTGAAGCTTAGACATTTTTATGACATTGTGTGCAGGAATCTGCTTTGGAATGCAGTTTTCTGTCACTTGGGCCTGCAGCATGGCTGCCACAGTTAAGTACTAAAGGCTTCCCAATATAGTTGTGCATGGCAGTGAATGCCCTGATAGACTGTGACAAGTGTGAAGCAGGTCTGGCCGTGACGTGGCTTAAGCATTCCTGTGGCCAGTATTGGGAATCTCTTTGGAGACCCCATCAGTGCCCCCTGGGGTGAGTCTTGCAGAGCAGGGAGCATAGCTGGGGCAAGAGCCTTTCTGGCTAGTTAGTGGGCAGGCTTGTGTCTTGGACGGCTTTCTGAAATAAAAGATAACAATAAAATATAAAAACAGACAAAAAATATAAAAAGAGATACTTGGATGGATTGAGGAACAGTTTTCTATGGGAATAAAATCTGCCTTTTAGAGGTGGGGAATAGCTAAAATGCTAGACCTCTCTCTCATACCATGTGAGCAACTGAACTTCTTAAATATGCAAATGAAGATCTGTTCACATCTGGCTGGCTGTTTTCTCTCTTAAGGGGTAGCCTGCTCCACGTTTCTTGATTGCCTTTTGTTTAAGAGTCTCAGAGCACATTATGGATACAAATGAAATGCCACTTGAATCACCTGTTAGATATCATTAGTATGATCATATTCATCTTACTTCATGAAAGAGAGTACAGAGAGAAGTGCCATCTTCCAGCTTCTTCCCACACCTGCATTATTGCACCTTCCTACAGCTTACAGACCTCTTGGAACCAGTGTGGAACCAGGGAACACAGAATTCATAATGTGTTGATACAAATGTCCAAATATTGGCAATTTATTCTCCTTTATCCTGTTCAGGGGAAAGACATTTCTTCAAACCTGTGCTGTGCCACCTCACAGCTGTGACTGTGACAAGGATTCAGCATCAGCAGAGGGATGGCACATGATTCACAATAAACTTGCCAGGAAAGCAGGGCTCCATAGGACTCCATAGTCTCTGAATTTCTGGGGCCCCCATAGTTTCCCCCAGTCCCTTCCCGGACACAAAGGATTGTAGCCTGCTGGAGCAGGGCTTTTTGGGATTTATTATCAGACAGATGTGTTGTCATGGTAACCTCAGCCAGCTTTAAATCTCTTCTGTGCAGAGGAATGCTAAGCCTCTTAACCGCTGTCTTTCCTCCCACCACTTCCTACCCAAGCTTGGGACACTGGATGTGCCTTTCAGGGCAGCAGAGGGAAATGCTGGGGCTTGGGACAGCTCTGGAGAAAGGAAAAAAAAACCCAAAAAAAAGTGGCATTTTCCTGTCTGAATTACTAGGTGAAGTGTTCAAGGTGCTGGTCCCAAATTTGAAGTGGTCTTGTATACCATCATCTGGACAGGCAGATCCTTCTCCCAGGAGAGATGGGGTGGGGACTGAGGTAAAGATGTAGTAGGCAAGTGGCTGTGGTAAAGCTGAAATCTTTGAAATTTGTCCCAGGCTGCATTTGGTGTCACTGTTGTGTGGATGTGGGACTGAGGAACAGGCAGTGAAATGTGTCTGTAATGAAAAGTCTGAAAGCTTGGTTCCCTCACAGAGGGCACTGAGAGTGTCTTATAGCACTGCACATGTAATCTGTCTGTCTTCCCACCTTGCCGTGGTCATGGACTGCCTGCCTTGAGTGTAAAACCACTCAGCATATGTTTGAGGTGAATGGATGATTGAAGTGAATTATAGAAGCCATTTTTAAATTAATGTGATGACCAGTGTTTGGCTAACACTGGTTTGATACATCAGTGACAGCAGTGATTTGTCAGGTTATCCACAAGAGGTTGGTGTCAAGGCAGCTCCATGGAATGAGAGTCTGCCTTTGTGAGTGCACATTCACCACTGGGGGAGTGCTGCACTCAGACATGGAGTGTGAGCTATGTGAGGGCACCTTGCAGTGCTGTTTTGTGCTCCTTGGGGCTGGGGAAGGGCTGCTGGTGCAGGAAGATCTGTCCATCTTCCCTACACAGTTTGATAGGTCTGTGTGCTTTCCCCAGAGTTATATTCTGTTTCCTGTGTAATTAGAGGTCATCATCTCAACCTTGGAGCAGCCAAGGATCCATTGCTTTCTGAGAAAAGCTATTAAAATCTAAATAGTCCATACAAGGACTGTGTCTGTCACCTGCCAACAGCCCTCCAGTTTGATGGAGAATTCTCCCACAGGGAGAGGCACCAGTGTCATTTCCCTGAAGCACACAGATAGCAGCAGCAGAGTGTTTGTCTCTTCTCTCTTTTTATCATTTTCCATCAGAAGAAATTTGACTAGAATTAGTTTGTGTCCTACTTGTCTGTGACACACTGAGCCTCTGGGGTTTGTTTTTTGATTTGTTTTTTTTCTGGCAAGGCTGTGTGCTGTCTTAATCTGTACACTGCTGGACCCTGAGGTTCATGGCATGAGGCACCTTCCCTTTGGTTAAAGCAATTACTTTGGACATTTAAGTGAGCACGAGAGAGCCTGTAGGAGATGTGAGGATTGTGAATGTTGGCTTTCCCAGATTTTCTTCCCAGAATGCAGGAAACTTTTTCTGCTACAAAATGTGGGCACTTTCAAGGGAACACAAAGTCAAGGGTACTTCTCTGCTGTGGCAGTACTCTCTTGCATGGGTAGTTCTCAGAATCCACATTTCCTCTCCAAATAAAACCCCCCCTCTATTTGGATCACTTGGTTACTATTCATGACATTACTGACTTCTTTTCCTTTGTCTGTGTACATAGGCTGCTCCATCCTCCTTTTCATTAGCACATAGACTGAGAAGGGGTAGAGTTTCATTAGCAGAGTCCCAGCCAACATGGGTGAGGAAGGGAGCATTGAGGCTGAACCTGTAAAGTGTAAAGAATCTCTTGCTTTCAAGTAGGATTTATTGTCCTTTTGCCTTAGCACAGACACTCTGCGTCCCTCACATTGAAGTGGAGGGCATGATCTGACTGTGGTTTTAGAGGCATCATTTAGTACAGCAGATCTACTGCAAGTAAAGTCTGTGTGTGAGGAGCATTTATCTCCTCTCCAAGGGAAACAGTGCCTAAGCCCCATCTCCTGTGATACCTCTTCAGACTCAGCTTGGCACCAGTAGAACACAGAGAGATGTTGCAGAGGAAACAAAATGAATGTTTCTTTTCCCTTTCATTCAAACAGGCTTTACTGAATACCCAGAATAAGCTGAGAACTTTAGTCCCAAATTTCACCTTCAACTTGGGCTTCTCAGGGAAATTCTACCACACAGGTAAGCCCCTGACACTCCTTTGTCCCAGCACCTGCACAGCCCCCACCTCAGGCTGTGTCCTATGTAATGCAGTAGAGAGAGCATGACTCTGTTGGAAGGGGATTAGCTACTGCTTTTAAACACTGAGCCCCTCTCCTGCCTTTTGATTTTGCACTTCCTTTTGTGCTTTCTGTAGGTACAGATGAGGAAGATGAAGGGGATGACATGCTGCTCAAGCACAGGAAGGAGTTCTGGTGGTTTCCTCACATGTGGAGTCACATGCAGCCTCATCTTTTCCACAATGTCACTGTGTTGGCTGAGCAGATGAAGCTCAACAAGCAGTTTGCTATGGTAAGGGAGCATTGCAGATTATATACTTTACAGTGTTAATCCTTATACATTTTTCTCCTGGTACAGCTGTTTGGACCCCATTGAACCCAAATACTAGTCTAGTAATTCAGCTGCAATTAAGGAAGGCAGTTCTGGAAGTTCAAATTGATGTGTGGCTTCTGCTGTCTTGAGGCAAGAGACACCATTCTGCTTGCCTGTGTGATGGGAAATGTTTCCTAGCACCTGCATGGCCCCAGGCAACTCTGCTGCATTCCAGGGTGCAAATCCCAAGACTCTTGTTTCCTAAGGTGTGAACTTGTAGCATTACCATCCAAATGCAATTAATTTACAAAATCTGGCAGTGAGAAAGCATTTCCTTTTCCATCCTTACTCAGTGTGGTTTTGTAAGGAAGTCACCTGGTAGCATAAAATGCTAGTATAAAAGCCCTTCTTTTTGCTGTCCAGACAATGCTGAAGGAAGTTACTTATCTAAGAAGCATAGAGGAAAATTCCCTGGATTTTGGCAGAGGAGGGGAAGTCTTGAACATCCTGCATTGATGGAACAGTGTGTGTTTGGTTCTTACAGCTCAGAGTTGAATATAGCATACATGTTTCACTGAAAAGAAATGTCCTCTTCACCTCTAGTTTGGTTCTTTTGATGGTAATCCCCTTGGGAATAACAGACTGCTGTCTTGTGTTCCTGTGAAACACAGAGATTAGGAATGATCTTGAATGCAGAGCACAATCACAGCATTATAGAAACAATTTAGGCTCCTCCTTTTCCTGGTTAAATAACAATGCAGTCTTTTGCACAGAGAGACAAAGCACAGAACACAATTACACATATTTAACATAAAACAGGCTAGCAGTCAGAGAAGGTTATTGCTTCATTTAGGGGCTCTGGTTTTATCATGCACCACCAGGCCAGAGCTGTCATCATTGATATTGGTACCAGAACCACACAGTGGAATTTAAACCCAAGAAATTCAGAAATTTCTTGTCATTTTTATGTAGCTCCAGACCCTATACCTTTACCTGCAGTAGTCTCTTACTCCTGTCTGCTTTTCTTTAATTTGCTAGAGACAATACAGATACCAATCATCTCCCTTTCCTCTATATCAGTTAAGGAAATTTTGTTTTCCTTCTCTAGTGACTCACATCTAGGCATTGTGGGAGTGAGATGTGTCACTTAACAGCATTGATGAGGTTGTAGTAACCAGGGAGCCTGACCTGAGGGTTTTGAATTAATCTGATCTGTCACAGCTGCAAGCTACAAGACCATTCTTACAGCAGCTGTTACCAGTGCTGAATGTCCTTGTTGGTACAGAATTGTCCTTATATTTCTACAGATGCATAAAACAAGAAGTACAAGCAGTATTTCAGTTCCCAATGCATAGAGTTTTCATGTTCCTCTGCAATCTTGCTCCAAGTCAGATGCTGTTGTTAAATATGATCCTTTTTAAGGCTACTAGTTAAGTACCGAATTATCAAGCTGTGTATTCTGCTTCCAGGAGCATGGGATTCCCACAGACTTGGGCTATGCTGTAGCCCCCCATCACTCTGGGGTTTATCCTGTCCACACACAACTCTATGAGGCATGGAAATCTGTTTGGAGCATCCAAGTAACAAGCACAGAGGAATACCCACACCTTCGGCCTGCCCGCTACCGGCGTGGATTCATCCATAATGGAATCATGGTGAGCACAGCAGGGCCCACTTGCCTCCCCAGGAAATGGTCTTCTCAGACCTGCATCAGAGACAATAACCTTAATGTCACCAGTATTTCCAAAATCATTAAGTGAGGCAAAGAAAAAAGCTTGGCTAAGGCCAGTTCTGTGTTTCTTAAAACAATTCAGGGGTCAGTACTCAAGGGAGAGCAAAACCAAGCCCATCAAGGCTAAATTGAAATCCCAGTGCTTGTTCACAGTGTGATGAGTTAAGTGGTTGAGAGCAATAGCTAGAGTGCTCTATACCTATGTCACTTACACCCCTTACTCTTTATATTGATCTGTAAAGTGCTGCTTTTACTCATCCTCACACAGATGCTGCTGCATCTGCCTCTTGTGTAACTTTGCCTTTTTCTGATATTGCCAGGTTCTGCCTCGACAGACCTGTGGTCTTTTTACTCACACTATCTTCTATAATGAATATCCTGGTGGCTCAAAGGAGTTGGACAAGAGCATTCGTGGTGGTGAACTCTTCCTGACAGTGCTTCTGAACCCAGTAAGTTCATCTGAAGGGGGAGTTTGTGCACAGCTGTCCCAGCCTGTGTGACTCAGTGTCACCCCCATCACAGTGTGGGTGTCTCCAGTGTTTTGCTAAGGAGATGGGAAATGAAGGGTCAAGGAAGAACTTGCTGGTTAAGGGTGCTTTGCTTTACATGCTGCCAAGGGAGCATCAGTATTGAGTGTGTCAAGAGGTGCAGCACTGAGCAGACAGAAACCAGCCAGAGGACACCCTGGCCATGGCCACAGCACAAGGGGGTGGTACCTGGGCTTCTCTGTCTTCGTAAATCACAAGTGAGATGTGCCATGGCTCCTTCTGTCCCAAGTACATCTGCTGCCTGCTGGCTTCTCCCTGGCTTACTGATGAGTTTTGTTCACAATAATTGCTTTTGCTGGGCTTTCATTATGAAGGGTTCTCCCCTTTCTTTTATTATGTAGACACTTGAAAAGATTTCTGTGTTCTGTGTTTGTGATGTAGCTGTTACACTAAGGCTTTTTTGTGAGATATAGGATCTAACAGAGGTGTTTCCTTTTCTTTCAATATTGACAGTTCTGTTAAGCCACTAAATTAATGTAGTATCTTCAACACCCTGCAGTCCTTTCTTAGAGCCATGGACAGCAAATCAGATGAGTTTCTCACTTCCCAGTGAGGCTGGGATGGTGTACTAGGAGACAAGAGACACAAAAAACCCTGGTCATTTTTTGTAAATTCTGAATGGGTAGAATCAAGAGATGAAGTTTCGTAGCCCTTTCCAATCACAGATCACCCTCCCTCCTATTTCTGCTTGTTGGCTGCAGCAGGAAGAAATGCTGCTCTTTTTGTTTGTACTTTTTCAGTTCTCCACCTGAATTTCTTTCTTACTAAAGCTGATTTGACCCACAGATGCTTGTCTTCCATTTCTCTGAATAGACATTGCCATGCAAAGTTTAGACAATCACTTTAGAATATCTATCTCTGAAATTACTCCTGTATTACTCCATAATAGTGCTGAATCTTTTCTTTTCTCATGACTTCCACATTTCTACCACCTTCCTTCTCCTTTACACATCTTTTCAACCAGTGGCTGAGTATGCACAAGGATCCATGCAGGGACATTTGGGAGAAAGTACATTGGTTCTGCCTAGTTTCCTAGGGAGGAATCCTGGAGTACTGGTGCCAGTCTTTGACTACTTGTTTGTGGGATTTTATGTGATGGTGTTGTTCACCGTGATGTTTTTCATTCCCTCTTTCTTTTGCACCTTGATTGCAAGGTTGAATATGCAGCTTTAGCCACTTTGGGTTGGGGCTGTAGAAGACCAGCAGATCAGAAAATCAACCTCTTTTCCATCAGTGACTTTAATTTTTCCTTTGTCTGTTGCTTTTTCTAGTGTTTAGTAGAAATGATAGTGAAGAGACCTTCACAGTGTGCTCTGGGTGCACCAGACAGACAGGCTGTAGTTGACAAACAGGTCTGATGTTACTGAAGGTTAGCCTGTGACCAGCTCTGGCTTGTGTAGGATCTGCAGAAGCTGTGGGTCTATGACAGCCCCAGCTAAAAAGCTGTAGGAGTTCATCCTTTCATATCTGAAGGCAGCCTTCTGTCCCTATTGCCTGAGATGGAATTGTTTTCTTTACACACCACAACCAAACCTTCCTGCTTAATAAAAGGAGTAAGGAGGAGATGGTTCTTTGCATTGTGTGTGGAGTGATCAGTCAGATGGAAAAAGAGCTTTTTTCTCTTGACAATTTCTTTTCTGGACTTGTGTTCCCATATGCTGGGTGAATTGCATGTTGCCCTCCCTCTGTAACTGTCAAATCTTGAAGCATGCAGAAACAGCCTCAGTGAAAGTAAAGGCTGTATTTTTTTTTTTAGGCTATATAAAGGCTATATATATTATTTTCTATTTTCTCATTCTGTCATTCCTTCATTTGTTTATTTTCCATTTTCTCGTTGTTTCTTTCATTTGTTTTCTTTCTCTTTCTATTGTTCCTTCATTTGTTTATTTTCTTTCTCGTTCTATCGTTCCTTCATTCGTTTATTTTCTTCTTTCTCGTTCTGTCATTCCTTCATTCGTTTATTTTCTATTTTCTCGTTCTATCGTTCCTTCATTCGTTTATTTTCTATTTTCTCATTCTATCGTTCCTTCATTTGTTTATTTTCTTCTTTCTCGTTCTGTCATTCATTCGTTTATTTTCTGTTTTCTCATTCTATCATTCCTTCTTTTGTTTATTTTCTATTTTCATGTTCTGTTGTTCCTTCATTCATTTATTTTCTATTTTCTCATTCTATCGTTCCTTCCTTCATTTTTTTATTCCAAGAGGTCCCTCTTGGAAAACCAATTGCTAGGCTGTAATCCAGAGATCTTTACCGATCTAGGAGGCTGTGCCAAAGAATTAATAGAAATATAGTATCTAGAACTACCCATTAACTGTTGCTGATAAGATGTGATGGTCAAAGGAGCTGTCAGTAATCTGTGATCCAAAAACACTTGGGAAAATTGTGTTCTGGTACAGGACAAGCTTATTTGCCATATTTACGACTGGCTCTTTGTGGTGACTTAAAACTCTTTCAGGCACCTTCAGATGGTTCCCATGTTTACATTTCTGCTTCCTTTTGGCAGCATAGCATTTGTCAGGGCAGAGTGCTGTGCTCTAAGCCCCTCTCGTGTTTGCACAGTGACTCAGACCTTGCATTCCTGCCCTTGCTGATAGAGCCATCTCAGGGCTGATAGAAATCTGGCCAGCTCTGCAGCCCCAGCAGTGATCCGTAGCACACTTGGACCCGGCTCTTTCAGTCCTTTCTGCTGCTTCCAGCTCCCGTTAAGTGACACGGAGGAGTCTCCAAGCCTGTACGTGTATAATTAACTGCACAGTGCAAACAGAAGATGTTTGATCTTCTGACTAGTGAACAAGGTCTGATGTCAATAGCTGTTGATCTGAGCACAGGCTGATTGCCTCTCACAAATGCTTCCGCTCACACTGAGCAGGCCAGTTTCTGCTGTGCCAACAGCTACTGTTATTGAGGGGTGCTCATGCCCTTCTCTTTCTGTGTGCTGGGTTCTCTGGGACCTTTGCTCTCATCCTTGCTCAGTGTGAAAGAAGGGAAACCGCAGCACACTGACAGTAGAAGGGAGGGGAGAGGAGGGAGGTGTTCTTTCCAAATCAGTTTGCAGAGTCAGGGTGTGGATGGCAGGGAGGGAGGGATGGAGATGGCCCTTGAGTGTAGCTTATGTCAGAAGTCGTGCTTGGAGCTGTTCTGGCAGCAGTAGCTGTGATGGGGCAGAGCAGGCTGCCAGGCCTTGTTAAACAGCACATGTTACAGGCCATGATTGCACACTCACAAGTCCAGGAAAATGGCTCATAGGCTGGGTTTGTCTTTTCATCTTCCAAATCCATTTGCTTGGGACTGTTTGCAGGTGGCAGCTTTACCTATGTGAGCCATTTTAAAAAATGTAGTCAGTCTGGAGACACAGTTGCTAACTTGGAGCACATGTAGGCTCTTTTTTTTATTCTGGAAATCCTGAAGGGGTCCCAGGTGATTTCTTTTGTACTCCCTGCTGCAGTATTTGATTTGTGCCAGTGAGCCAGACTCTTCATGCAGCAAATTTCTCCTCTATACATATTTCTCCTTTACATATTTCACCAGCAAGTCAAAGGGATGAGGCACATTTTGCTGTTACAGAACCTTCCTGATATCTCCCAGAAAAGGGTAACATGAGATGCATCCTTTTTCCACCATGCCTTGCAGTTACACAGATCATTCTGTCCTCTGCTCTGTGTTGTATTTAGCACATCTTCCTTACATAACGGCACCAAGCACAGGCTGCTCTTTGAAGTGTAGGTGCCAGAGCCTGTCTGGCAGGGCCCCTCTGTCAGCTCAGTAGGGAACCAGAAGTAAAAAAATCACAAGCAGAAAAATATGATAAATCTTGATCTCCACTTACTTTGCATGTGTCCCAGAGTCCTACCAGTGTTTTCTGTTGCCTACCCAAAGATGCTGGGTTGTGAGCACCTTATAGACAGAATTAGATTTGTTTCATACTTTCTTGGGGATGGCTCAGGCACAAAGAGCTACTTGCTATCAGTGCCTCTTCTCTTGCTGAGACCAGCCCATGGTGACACTGGGCAGAAAACTGAATTCAGACTTCCTCAGTGCCAGCAAATGTCTTCATCCCAAGACCATCTGTCTCCTGCTTCCCCATTTTGCTCTTTTCCTACTGTGAGTGGGAAAGGCATTCCTGCCTCCTGCCAGGGAAGCCTGTCATTGCCTCCTGACCTTACCTGGTGTCACCAGAATTGAACCCATGAATGTACTGCAATGGGTGCCCCTGCTGTGACTGAGGTCATTTTCCCTCCCTGCACTTGCAGACTCTGGACAAGGAGTGCTAAAACAGCCATTCCTCCACTGGCCTCAGTGTTCTGCTTTTGTTTTTCTAACCTCTAGCCATGGTGTGGTTTATGTCTGGCAGAGTGTTGTGTTATGGGCACTGAGATGCTGAATTCCATGGGACATACCAAAACCACACACTAGAGTCAAGCTGACGAGTCATTCGCATTCTTTTGGAAAAGTTAAACTAGTGAAAAACTGACAGGAGGAAAATGTATCTGCTTGAGGGAAGAGATGGTTTGGCAAGAGAGAGATAGTGCACAGCCTCCTGAGCACTGCAATGCTGAGACAGCTGCCACGGCTGTGGAATGCCACTTTGCCCATGGATGTTAAAGCTTGGCAGGACATTTTTCAGGGGCTGTGTGTGCTGAAGGTTCTTGCAGGGTAAAACTTAGCAGCTGGTGTCTGTTTCTAGGACAGTGTCCTAGTGCAGTGTCTCTTTGCAGTCCCTGTTCAGATCCCCAGATACACCTGTTTATATTTTAAAGTGGGCATTGCCAGTTGTTCCTTTACATTTGATGTGCCAGCTCTAAAGAGAATGAAATCTGATGGGCTGTGGGCCCTGGAAGAACTCCTGTGACAGCCATCCCTGTGCTCTGTGGCTAGGTCTGCAGCATGGTGCCCCCTCCCTGGCCTGCTGTCCTGCTGTAGCAGACTCTGTGGCTCAAGAGCTTGCCCTGGTTGTGCTGTGGGGAGAGGAAGGCAAGTTCCTGTTTTCCTGTGAGGGAGGCTTTCAATGTTTTTGACTAGTAGGGAGTTACTGACTAAGCCTTATTCACCTAAAGGTCCTAGAGCCAGTTGAATGGGATTTTGCATTATCATACCCCTGCACTATTCCCAGGGATTACTGAGAGGTCTGTGACCCTCCTGAGTTCTTATCTTGCTGCAAGCAAGATAAGCTGTTTCCTAGCAAATAGACATTTGTCAACCAAGACAGCCATGGCAGTCTGAGTTGTGAACAGCCTCTTGCTGACCATGGAATCAAGCTGGGCAGAAATAGTTCTATTACCTGATTTACCAATATCTCATGTCTTTTTTGTATTTCAGATCAGCATCTTCATGACCCACCTGTCCAACTATGGGAATGACCGTCTGGGACTGTACACTTTTGAGAGCCTGGTCAAGTTTGTGCAGTGCTGGACCAACCTTCGCCTGCAAACATTGCCTCCAGTCCAACTTGCAAAAAAGTACTTTGAAATCTTCCCACAGGAGAAAAATCCCTTGTGGCAGGTGAGAAGGCAGCTTTTACTGCTCCTATGATTTTCTAAGAGGTGTATCCCACATTTGAAGTGCAGCAAGACTGCTGATCTAGAGTGCAGAGGAGTAAAACATATAAAGCTTTTAGATTTAATTTTTGTAGTTTCAGGCTGGCTGTGGCAAATGGCAAGGTGGAAGGGATGGAAAGTAGGAGCAGTAGGACACAGTCACAATGTGAGCTTAGGGACAGGGATGACTGTCATACGTGATCAGGGGCCAGTTTGCAGGCATTTGGATCATTAAAGGGCTTGTATTAGAGCAAGCTGCTGTGAAATGTAAAGTGTACAAGCAAGAGCCTGTTTGGTGCTGGAGGAGCTTGCAGGCATGTTAATGTGATTAATCTCAAAGTAATTTCACACTGCAGAATTCATGTTCATTAAATAAAAACACGCTTATTCTATTTTATCCCAGTGCAGCAGCTCTCTGCATTATAATGAGCAGATGAAATTAACTGAAGGTGATAGAGTTGCCTGTCTGCCAGTTCACAGATTCTGAGCTGTGCTGTTACAGTGGCCCAGCCCAGTATGGCTATATAGGGCAAGGCCTGTGGTTAACACTCTCAGAGGGACTTTGGATCTCATGTCACTGGAGCTTTTGAAAATAGTCCCCAGTGTTTTTACTTAACACTTCTTGATGCCTGGCAGAGCAGCAGTGTGGCTCTCAAGAGTTCTTCATATGCTAATTTCATTTTCCCCAGAGGACTGGCCCTTCCAGCTTTTCCTCCCCTTGCCATTACCTTCTGTGGTAATGCTTAATCTCATCACTTGTGCTACAGAATCCCTGTGATGATAAAAGGCACAAGGATATTTGGTCTAAAGAGAAAACGTGTGATCGACTCCCCAAGTTTCTCATCGTGGGACCTCAGAAAACTGGTAATGTGAATACTGTTATATGGATTGCAGCTTCCATCTCACTCTTGCAGAGAGCTGGAAAGCTCTGTGCTGTAGATCTGTCTCCCTGCCCTTTGTGCAAGCTGCCAAATGGCCACAGAGGACATTTCGGACAATCTCAGATTTGTTCAAACCTAAATCTGACAAGACTGTCAGTACTTTTCCCCTGGCTCTGTGCTTGGCTTGTTCTACCTGTTTTGGCTTTCCATGTAAGCTGAGAGAACCTGTGACCTTAGTGTGTCACAAACATGGGCTGTCAGCAGGACTAAGCACATACATTTAGCAAAGGTTACAGTGAATGTCCCCTAGTGCTTTTATTGCTGCAGATCTGTACCCACTGCATGCTCCATGTCACCATAATTGGGAGGGACGGAAACTCCTTTGTCTGGTCTCTGTCACCACCTTTTAACTGCTGTGCCATTGTGGTTGGCAGTGACATAGCTGTATATACTGTACTGAGGAGTTCCCTTCTAGGCTGAAGAGAGCAAAATCTCCTCAGCTAAGACCAGGTCTTCAAGCCTTGGCTTTCTGTGTAAAGCAGTGCAAACAGCAGTATCAACTATGCACTGCAAATGGTGATCCTGGACTTGGAACAAAGCTTGTTCCAGGTAAGCTGCTGTCCCCTGGTTGTGTCCCTGGGAAGCTCTGACTGTGTGTGTGCAACGTGAGCCCTCCTGTATCATGACCAAGCTGGTTGCAGGTGGCTTAGTAAAAAAACCCTGCCCTTGGCTGATTGTCTGTCATGCTGGAGGCCCACAGCCATGTGCTGAGCAGGGTAAAGGGAAAACATCTGCAGCAAAGGCAGGCCAAGGCATCTCTGGCAGAGTTCTCACCCCAGGACACTAATGTTGTCCCTAGAATGCCTCCTGCCCAGGACACCTCTCATGTGGCAGTTTGGGTTCTGCCATGTGCCAGTGGCTGTGCCACCAGCACTGGAGTAGCTGACGTGGGTGGCAGCTGTCTTGCAAAGGAGGCAGTTCAAATCAGCTGCATGAGTTCAAAAGTGGATTGAACTTGACTGAGCAGTACTTGGTGTCACTACTGTTGTAACCTGCGTGAGTTATGGGGTTGGTCAGGTGAGGAGTGTGCCCAACTGGGAACTGTTTCTTACAGTGTGGGTAAAGCCTTTCATTGAGCCTGTTAACTGGTTCCTGTTGCAGGCACAACAGCTGTGCACTTCTTCTTGACCATGCATCCAGCTGTCACCAGTAACTTCCCAAGTCCATCCACCTTTGAGGAGATTCAGTTTTTTAATGGCCCCAACTATCACAAAGGAATTGACTGGTAAGAAACCTGACACATATTCTTCTGTGATATGGTGCACCCATGTTGCCCTCCTCCTGAGTCTCTCTGTAAGTCCTCTTCATTCCCCTTAGCAGCTTCTCTGTTTCTGAACATCCTTGCTATTGCTCAGTGCATGCTTTCTGTTTTCCTGGTAACCCAGCTGTGTAGTCCCAGGAGAAGCACAGGTAGTTTCTCATTTTACTGACTCTTCATCAGGAGAGTTGTCGACATGATTTAGCTTTAAAAATTCAGCAAGTTTTTGTTTTGCTGTCATGAAGTTACTTTGACATGCAAAATAGACAGCAGTGTTCTCATTGCAAAGTTCTTTGTGGTTTCAGTTACAACACATAATACTGGATGAGACAACCTCCTTGCTATTGTTTGTGGGCCTTGACACTTAGAGCCACCACTGTGTTCCATGTGCTGGCTCCAGTGTCCATGTGCATACCTTGGTGTTCACCTGTGGAAGTTTCCACCTGGCAGGGAAATTCTAGTGTCACCATGGCAATATTATGCCATTGTGTTTCCAGAGAGAAAGTTTGAAGGTGTTTCATGCTCACAGCAGTAGCTTTGGCTGGCAGTGGCACTGGCCTGCCTTTTGCATGGCTCTGAGGGATGGCTGTGTGGCACTAAGGCAATCTGCTGTGGAATTTCTTTACCCACAACTAATGGGAATTGACTTCTCTAATCATTTGGAGGACTGTTGAGAAGATACTGGAAGATGGTTAGTACTTGAGCAGAGCTCACAAGAGTCAAGCACTACAGCCCAGTTGCACTAGCTGACAGGTTAAAGGCTTTTATGTGAATCCCCTGGAAAAGTCCTCCAGATTGATCTGAGTGTAGGATCACATACAAGGGCGGAATCTTAGTATTTAATACGGAATTTGCATTTGTTGCACAGCTTAGATTTGAGCATAAATCAGCCTTCCAGTGCTTCACAGTCTCCTGCCCCCTTACCCTGTTCTTCAAATATCCTACAGTTTCCACGTTACTAATTTGACAAGCTCCTGTGAGGCAGGGCAGAGCTCTTTACCCTGCACCTCAGCTATGGACTGAGGTACAAAGAGATAAATACTTTAGACAGGTTTAAGCAAGTGGTTGGTAACAAGGTAGGCAGGTGATTCTCATTTTACTCTTGGACAAAATGTCTTTCCTGCTAAAGCTTGCAAAATTTACCCTCAGGTTTTTCCTTCCACTGCCCAGGGACTCAGGGAAAACACTCAGCAAAATACTTCCTCACCTTTGTATCATTTCTCAACTTTCTTTGTCATGTGCCACCACCCGTTTTTGAGTCACGCCTCTGCACTCCTTTGCCCATTCCCTGCTTTACTGGGGAGGTGCAGTTGTGCTGCAGCTGTGTCTATTGAAGAGGAGTGAGGGCATCATGGCCTGTGCCTTTTCATGTTGGGCCATGCTGCTCACCAGCATCCCATCTGTTTGGCAGGTACATGGAATTCTTTCCCATTCCCTCCAATGCCAGCACAGACTTCATGTTTGAGAAGAGTGCCAATTACTTTGACACAGAGGTGGTACCAAAACGTGGTGCAGCCCTGTTGCCTCGAGCCAAAATCATTACTGTTCTTATCAACCCTGCTGACCGAGCCTATTCATGGTATCAGGTAACTTCCCTGTGCTGTGCTGGGAGTGAGGGCCACAGAGGTATTTCAGTGGGGGAGGTAGAAACCCATGGATGTGCTTCCTTAGAGGAGGTGGTTCCCTGCAGGGTGTGGTACAGAGGCATTGGTGGGTGGCTGTGCTGAGTCATGGGGGTCTGCACGGAGAAATGTAAGGCGGAATCGTGTTCCTGCTCCTGAATTCAGCTTGTGTTTTTCAGCACCAGCGTGCTCACAATGACCCTGTGGCACTCAATTACACCTTCTACCAAGTGATCTCTGCGAAATCCCAGGCCCCGCAGGAGCTGCGCACCCTGCAGAGCCGCTGCCTGGTCCCTGGCTGCTATTCCACTCACCTGGAGCGCTGGCTCACCTACTATCCCTCGGGCCAGGTGGGACATCAGGCACAGAGCTTCTCACGGCACCTCTTGCAGGTTTAGTGTGGAGGAGAGGGCAACAAACTGATTCATATGCATGTGCTCTCCCCATAATTTTAATTTCACATTCTTTCTTGTCTTTTGGAACAAAAGCCACTGCTTCCTTTGTCCTGATACGAGTGGGTAGGAAATCAGGCTTGAATACTCCAATTTTGCACTTTATTGTATTTGTAAAACAAAATGAGTGCAGGAGTATACTGTGATCTCCTATAAATCTCCACAGTACTGGGAATTTCAGCAAGAACAGCAGTGTTGGCACTCCCTTCCTTTCATCTTGGCAGTCTGCAGTCCAGGGATTCTCTTCAGGCCCAGAATGTCTTCAGACACTTCATGTGGTTTTGTTGCTTTAGAGAGGCTTGGACTCTGCCTCTAGTTAGTTCCCATGTTGTGAAGCCTTTAGCTGTCTGTTGAAGGGAAAGTTCACTGCAGAGATGTCAGGATTTGGTGCTTTGTATATAAATTTCCAAAAAGGCAATTTAATAGACAGTGTGGACTATTTCAGTATCTAAATTACCAAGAAGTTTCTAAACTGCCAAAGATAGATATCTATTTTTATATATATATATATATGATGTGTGTGTATATGTGATTACTGTGAGTCAGAATATGTTTTTTCAAGTTCTTTTTGCTGCTGGGGTTATTGTTAAGACAGTCAGTAATCCAGCAGAGGTTTATCATGTCCATTTGGTCTCTTATTCTTTGCCAAAGCAGCAGAGCCTGAACTGTACATGACAGATCTGCCAAGACTAAAAGAGAGATGGTAAAGCATTCTTAGGCTAGTGTCTTATTGCCTTACTATTCCTGGAGGTTATTGCTGTGAGGAGTGATGGAGCCAAACACACACCTCCTTGTACTTATTGCAGGTCAGTCTTCAGTTCATGTGACTATTGCTCCGTTCTGTTCTTTGGAGTAGGTCATTATTAGCACAAATGCTGTTCCTTGTCTATGAGACATGTAACAGGAGAATTATCACAGGTTATAGAAGAATACCTAGCACAATGGCTGCTGACATTAAAAAAAATGGTTTCCAGAGACCATCTGTACGTGCTGCTGCTGGGCCTTAGTGCTTTGTTACAGGGCATTTGGCCAAAGACAACTTTATTAAGCAAAGCCTGTCATGATTTACTGTTTTATGGTACTTGTGGCCTATATCATAACGTCTCTATTTGTGGTGACAAATGGGCCGCATCCCCCCACTGTCCTAGAACAGACAGATTACAGGGCAGTTGGAGATGGAGGAAGTTCACAGGTATCAGTCAGCACAAGCTGGCAGAGGCTAAGGCAACTGTTCTCTTTTCAGCTTCTCATTGTGGATGGTCAGGAGCTGAGACACAACCCTGCCTCTGTAATGGACAACATCCAGAAATTCTTGGGAGTTACGCCGCTCTTCAACTACACCCAGGCCCTCAGGTAGGGAAATAACTGTTCTTGGAGGAAGCTTTCTCAGCCAGCAAGCCCCTTGATTGAAAGAATACTTCTTTCTCTGATCACAAGACCTGCCAAAGTTTCACAGTTCTGCCTAACCCTAAAATTAGATTGAGAGAGCATGAGATGCTTTGTGGAGATTGGAATCACACCTTGGTGTTTCCTGAAATTACAGGGGAAGGACAAGGTTTTGCCACTGTCACAGAGAAGTATCAATTTGTTCACAGCAGTAACTATGATGTTTTTTTCCATTTGGTCTTTGTGTTTCAGAAAAGTGCTAGAATTATTAGCACTCCTTATACATTGTGTTATATTTGTATCTGACAAAAAGTAGAGGAGGTATGATAAAAAATGTGTGACAATCTGCTCATACCTTCACCCAGATGGAGATTAGGGCCACACTGCAGTTTTGAGGTAAATAGCCTGTTATTAGAAAGGATGTGGATTTGACATGTGCCCAGAGCTGTGAGGGAGCATTAGCAGAGGCACCACCTCACTGCTACAGTTAAAGGATGTTACTGAGCCATGACTGTGATCTTGCCTGCACTGCATGTACAGTTAGTCTGAATAGATTAAGTGCTGTTGAAGGTGTACTGTGGCCATACCAGTGTTCAGTGGAAACTCTGCAAGCCCACTGAAGATACTGATTATTGTTCTTTGCAGCTGAAACCTGTTTTCATGTCTTCTCTGCTGTGCCAACTGAGGATGGTGGGTGAGGATGCATGCATGTAGGCACAGAACAATTGCCCTTTCACAATAAAGAGAGGACAACTCTCATTCAGTTCTCCCACTACAGCTGTTTCCAAAGGGGTGGCACATGGATCCCCAGGGAGGAACAGATTTAGAGAAAGGTCAGGTTACTTGAAGCTTTACTTGCTACAGCACGTGCTGATAGTGAATGGTGTATCTACAGTAGTGGTACTGGCTGGTACCCCTCAGCCAGGGTCAAAGCTCAAGCTCACCTTTGGCCAGCTGAAGGGACAGATCTGGTCAGATCCAGACATGGTTCCCAGCATTGTTTCATGCCTGTGTTTTAGCAAGAAAAGAAACACTTAAAAAAGAAACACTATAAAACAATCAGGGGATTCTCTGATACTCAGCTATAGTGAGGAGATTTAAAAGAATCTACATACACTAAAAAACTATTATCTTTCCCCCAGCTGAATAGACAAATCATTTTACCATGTTACTTCTGAAATTTGCATAAAGCTGAAACAGTATGTTTGTAATGGATTTCTTGTCACAGTAGTCCAGTGCTAAAAAACTCAAGGAACCAATATCACAAAATAAATAGGTTAAAGCACTGAAATCAGAAATAACTATGGCCTTACTTAATTTCTGCTGCTGCTAATTGGGTATGGGGCTGTATCTTTCAAAGACAAATGTCTTTTTCAGATATGATGAAGCAAAAGGATTTTGGTGCCAGCTGCAAGATGGAGGAAAGACTAAATGCCTAGGAAAAAGTAAAGGAAGGAAATACCCTGATATGGATTCCTTGGTGAGTAGCTGTCTCAAATCTCTTGGCACCAAGAGACGTAGAAATATTCCAGCAAACCCACATGGATTTTCCTACCATCTGTCCTAGATGACCTGTGGAGCATGTGTTGAGGGCAACATCTTTCATGTTCATGTGGTCTGTTTTTTTCCACACAGTCACGGCTCTTTCTAAGAGACTTCTACCGGGAGCACAACATCGAATTATCCAAGCTGATGAACAGACTTGGGCAGCCCCTTCCAACCTGGCTCCGGGAGGAACTGCAGAACTCCAGCTGGAGCTGAGAGTGACTCCCTTGCTCCCAGTGCCACTGGGATGTGTGGTGCTCCAACTGTGCTATGATGCCATCTCTTGTCAAGCCAAAACAACTGGACAAAGGAGCAGGAGCAGAGAATGTGCTTGTGGAGCCTTGCCCCACCCTTGGAAAGGGCTGATGCCCCTGACACTGCCTTGGGGCATAGAGTGCAAGTCACATTCTTGAGTATTAATGGTGTGCTACTACAATTCGACTTCTACTTACAAGAAGGATTTGGAATGCGTGCTCTACTTTGAGCAGGGGAGAGAGCAGAAATACACTCTGTGTATTTTAAAATTACTTTTCTCAGTCTATGAAACAGGAACAAATGTGTTACTTCTCTGAACCCAGAAGTAAAGGCCAAGGAGGGGAAATAATTGAGCCCACTGCTGAGAGAAGAGCAGCAGCCTAATAAAAGGGGAATCTAGTGCAGTGAAGCCCAGCTTTTATCCATAGTCTGGTTGGCACAGCGAGGCCCAAGAGCGCCTTGTTCTTCCTGCCCGTGCCCGTTGCTTACAGTGCCGCTGCGTGGGGATGGGGGGTACTGCACCTGCGGGGACAGGGAGAGAGGGAACCGTGTCTCTCCTTAGCTGCAGTGCTTTGGGTGAGATGCAGTGGCTGGTGACTCTGGGCAATGAATTGCTTTGTTATCTTAGATAAAAGGTTTGCCACATGTGGCAATGTGGCAAGTATTTCTCCGCAGGGACTGTAGACATTTCAAAAGATAACCGAGGAGCAGCAATGTCCGTGTAGAGCACGTGGAAGGTGTGTGTAAGTGCAGCACACAGCAGGGCGAAGCAAAGCTCAGGTACTCTAAAATAAGGCTGATGATAGAGCTGAAAGCAGGCAATTCAGTTCCCCAGGTCTGATCAGCTTAAAAAAAAAAAAAAAAAAATCCCTTTCCAGCAGCTCCAGTGCCCCTACCATATCATCCAGTTGCTAGCACTGTTTTAACCTTGCACTCCTCCAATCCAAGGAGAAAAGAAAAACAGTTAAAACCAAGTTTTGTTCAGCTACAAAGGGAAGGCTTTGCACCAGAAGTGATTTCCTCTGTCCAAGAGGGATTTCTGCATTTGGTTAAGTACACTAAGGTACTCTGCCTCTTCCTGCAGTTGCTGGATAATGATTTTCAGAGGAAATCTTCCGTTATGGTTGTACATATTTTCTTTGAGCTATGGGCTTCTGGAATGCCATGGGCCATCCCTTCCTTCCCAGGCTCAGGCAATCCTTGGAGAGTGCTGCAGAGGGGCAGGATCCACATGAACAGGTTATGGAACTTCCCTGTCACAAGCCACTTCTCCCAGCCAGAGAGAAGTTGCTTTACTGAACTTTTCCATTGAGCCTTAGGTATTGTGTATTTCTGAATGAATGGTGCATTTACCGTTGTATGTAAATGTATATAAGTATGCAATATAATATTTTATTTCATGTGCCCTTGGAAAGGGTTATTTTGTGCAGCCAAAAACCAGATGGAAAGACTAGAAACCCCTCTCTCATTCCTGTTAGAGAGAAAAGCCCAACTTCCTGCACTTGATTCATGTATAGCATCATTCACATTGAATGATAATGAAGAAATTCTTGGCTCTCGAAGCTGAGCACATGTGTCTGAATAAAGGCTAGAAGTAGTAGTAAGTGGAGATTCAATAAATGTACTACTTATTTTTCTTCTTTGTGATGATTTGAAGTGGTGTCATAGACTCTAAGCCAGTACAAGGGTAAAAAAAATTGAAAATCCTCCTCCAGGCCTTAGAGCTGGTATTTGGAAGGGCAGCAGTGGTGTTTAACTTACATTTGAAACAAAATTGAAGCAGTGTGCTACACAGCTTGCAGCCAGCCTGGAGTTTGATTCATTCTTACTGGTTTGCAATAGTGGTGACTTTCCTGGCTCTTGCAGCTGCTGTGCCTGCCATAGTAGAGCTTGGCTCTGTCCCTCCCATCCAGGTGTGCCTGGCACAGCAGGCCTTACAGTGAAAACTGGAAGGAAAACATAGTTTGAATAGTCAGGGTTGTGAGAGCACTGTAAAACAGTCCTACAGCTCTCCCTCCACTTCACAAATAACCTGGCAGCAGCAAGGTAGCTGTTTTCACATGCTGCCACAGGAGGTGGAGGATCCCAGGCCGAATGATTGTGCTGCTCCCTTAAACATTTTCCTGCTCTTAATTCATTATAGGTTGTCACACAATTACTTCATGCTTTACCTCAAACTATGGTACATCTTTGAGGAGATGCCCAGTAAAAATAAACATGATATGAGGAATTAACGGTGGGAAGGGCTCTGTAAGTATCAGTATTTGCTGGTCATAGTCTGCCACTCAAGGCAGTGAAGGGCTACTGTGGAATCTCAGTACCTATTCCTTCCCTCCCCTACTTGCTTAATTTCTGTACTGCACTAGTTCCTACTGCTGATGCTAATGACAAAAAAGCACCTGCTGTGGTCAGTTCCAAATATAGGATGTCCTGACCTGATGAAGACCTGTTTTCAGATCTGCTACCTCTCTCTGACAGCACATGGATGCAGAAGCTACCTGCTTTCCAGACATCTCTTTAAAGCTGTGGAATTAAACACTGCCTCCTAAAAGAAGCTCATGTAATATCAAAAGCTCTGTGATACCAAAATGCCAACACAACCCATCTTTTTTAATAAGAGACACTGGATACTAGATATTGACCCAATAAGCACTAAAACATTCCAGATCCTCACAGTTCCACAGTGGAAACAAACCTCACCTTCTTCCTCACTGGTTTGTAGCAGAAGTTCATGGTAACCAGTTCTAAGACAAAGAAAATGATAAGCACAAAACAGGACCTTAAAGTTCTGTTTAATACATTTCCAAAAAATACATTTTTTGGTAATGTATTAAAAAATACTTCTTTAGTTTGATGCAACTGACCCATTTAAAAAGGAGTAATTTGACCCAGGGACCAGAAGGTCATGTGATTTTAACAGCCAGATGCATGAAAGGCCACAATTGGCAAAACAATAAGAAACTCTCTGGAACTTGTGCTTGCACACCACCTCTGGAATTCAATTAGGAACATACTTTAAAGTTGTCTGCCACCTCTCTCTAGTTAGTACAGGGAACACTGGTATGAATCTCAGTCGTAGGTGAAGATCTTCTAAGGGAACTGGAGAATTTCTCTGTAGGTGGCAGCATGTATCAATTCTACACAAAAAGCTGATCACTGAAAATTGCAATTTTCATTTGAGGACAGCACTGCAAAGACAAATATTCCTGACAGAAGCATGCACATCCTGAAAGTCAGAATGACACAAAGGAATCTAACAAACCACTTGATCAATCTCATCCTGCTGTTTTTCAGCCATTACATGCAGCTGGAAACAAAATCCTTTGATTCCTTGCTGAGCATTATGCTGTATCAGTAGTAACATGGCCAGAAAAGTAATGATAAACAGGTCTGAACATGCCAAATGAATCACATCTGCTCAGCCCCTTTGCTGAGTCCTGAGGGACTCCTGGCTGACACCATGCAACTGCACACAAGACACCACCACAGTAGCAGCCAACACATACAAGTGTTTTCAGGCTGCCTCAAGCCAGGAATCCCATCCCCCATTGCACAGCAGAACATGGAAGGAGCACTGGTACCTCCACTCCATTTATCTGTTTGTTTTTTCATAAAGGCTTGTGAGGGTTAAAAAACACAACAAACCAAGTAATATTCACCTCTGAAATATGTAGCAGGCTGCTTTTGCTACAAGAAGTATTCTTGACACTCGTCTCCACTACTGTATGTTGAAAGAAATAATCTATTTTTAGCTTTAAAAAAAAGTTTTCTTCCAAGAATTGGCTTCTCACCTTTTTCATCTCCAGAGCTTTGTCAGCTCTCAACGTCTCTCCACAATGCTTGTAAACCAGCAGGTCCATAGTGGTGACACAATCCCAGCAGCCAGAATCCAGCTCATGGTTATGTCACTTACAGTAACAGGATCATAAATCAGGCTGGCTGTAACTCCTCAGGTGACTGGAAAAGGTGTTTTCAGGACTTGGAGAAAAAGGTCCTGGCTGACTTACATGAGGCAGTGTAAGTATGACATGAAGGAAATGTCAGGAACCCAGTCCCTGTTAACAAGGCATGCTATGTACATATACCAGCTAGGTACTAGATTTAATGCATTTCCACCATTTCCCCCTTACAACTCACATCCCCTTCAGGGCAAAAAAGGAATTGTGCAGTACAGCCTGGACAGTACTAAGTAACTATGAATACACAATGCCCTTAAGATAAGATGCAATTTGTTTACAGAGCACCATCAGTCTTTACAAGAAGCAGAAGCACTATTCAGTAATGACAGCTCCTGACAGCACACCTGGTTCATCTGCATGGTGCCCTCAGGGAAAGCACTCAGCTCAAATGAAAACCCTCACTCACTACAGCCCCAAGCTGCACTTACAGCTTCCACAAATTAATGCTACTTTGGGAAAGGTGTCTCCACCACCCTGCTCCAAGTGCAGATACCCTTAAAATGGAAACAAGAAGCAGAAATTAGTTCAAAAGCCACATCTGAATTATTCTGGGGGCAAGGGGATAGTGAGGGAGAGGCAGATTAAAAAAAAACCTACCAACCAAAAGACCCAGCCTTCTCCATAATCATGTCACTGGCACTTAAATTCAGGCACAGGAAGAGAAACACAAAATATTTTAAATAAACTGTAGTTGAGAGGCATTTGGTCTATAGCTTAAAAGGGCTTAAAAGAAAAGACATACAACAGTCTTGGTGGGAAAATGCTGAGAAGGCTGATGGCCCAACTTACTCTTTTATTTTCTGCACCTCAGTTGAAAATAAAAAAAACGGTCACATCAGTGGTAGCAATCTCTGAGAACACATTTCTCTATTTCTCTTTTGGCACATCTGCTTACCAGTTACATCCTGAAAAATGAATTTTTCTATACTGCCCATGTCTAGGTAAGAAAACTACAACTTTCCTGCCTCTTACATAAAACTATTTTAAATTTATGCCATGTTGTTACAGCTGACAATTTTGACCAAGAGGTGGTGAAGAACTTCATGGGTGATTCAATGCTTACCCCATTTCCACTGACTGAGATTTGCAAGGCTCTTCGGAACACTCCAGCACTTTGTAACAGTAGCCAAACTGGTGCTAAATAAGCTGGGAAAGTATCCAGGCTTAAAAACCAAACTCAAGCAAAGGAAATTTTAAACTTTAGTTTCCACAACTCTCCAGAAGGCTAGTTCTGAATGGGCTCTCCAAAAATACAAATCCCAAATAAATAGTAAGGACTGTAAACAAAACTAGACAGAGGAGCCTTTCAGCTAATTCCAGCCATACCTGTTGCCAGGCACATCATTTCATTACAGGACAGCTCCAACTCACCTTGTTCATGGGCTGTAAAGACATTGAAGTCCAAAGAAAAATACTGTTCTGTTAACTCATATTCCTAGAAAGTGCCTCCAAAAGAAAATTTTAACAGGCAAGAAAGATGGTAATAGGTGAACATGTCCAGAGACAGAGACACTTCATGTGTTGCCTGGAAAGTCCTGGAGAACCTTTACTCCAAGTGAAAAAACCACATGGGTTAACTGAAAGTCAAAGGAAATTTGAGTTGCCTGCAATCTCTTCCACAGGTTTTATGCTGAAATGCCTTTTCAGAGTTTCTAAGCCTATATATTTTTCCCACTCCTAGAATAGTGACCAAACTAACCAGACTGCAGTGGGTAATCATTGTTCTAAAAGGAAATTAATGCTTCTAGGACCATCAGGACTTATCCCATCTCTTAATAATAAAATACCTCAGTTACCTCACAGCAAGAAAAAAACATCATCATCTCCTTCCTCATTTTCTTGTGTCCTTGCTCAGATATATTTCATGGGACATAGCTCAAGAACAACAACAAATTCACAGACACAGTGGTCTGAAAACTTGCCTGCTAGGGGTCTAAGTGTATTTTTTCCCATCAGCATCACAGATGAAGCTCTGACATTTCATTTCCCTATTCAATCCAAATCCTTTGCTACAAGTCACTTCTGCTCCTGATACTTAACATTCAGCTCTTTTACCTATTTCCCTTCTGCTTCTTTCCTTTTAAAACATTCTCCCTTCTCTTCCACAGATGTTCTCCTTTAGCATTAGAAAAGATTAGACTTTATTAGACGACTCATTTTTCTCTAAGCTCCTTTCACAGTTCTGAACATGCAAGAACCAGAGCAAGAAAGTGTTCTAGAACTCAAACCTTCCACACATTACTAGGCTGTGCTCTCCAGTCAAATCCAGAAGCTTTGCCCAGTAACAGGCAGCTCATAATCAACAGACTTTAGTTTAAAAACCACAGAACTTATTAACCTATTATTACAATCATCTGCATTTCTAGTTAGCATCTAACTAGACACCTTATGGAGGAATACAAGGAGCTCAAAGGAGATCTTTAAATAGTTACTGTTGCATAATCAGAAGAACCTCAGTCATACTCTCTGGCCTGTGCAGTACACAAAGCCAAACCAAAAGAGCCTATTCATCTCTTTTGCTCTATGCCTACGAGTTATTTTTCAAGAGTATCCTTGAAAATACCAAACAGGCACATATTTCTAACTTGCAGAAACTAAAACTCATCGGCTAAACCCAAGTAAGAAGCAAAATACATTACTATTGAGAAACTGGATTCTTAACATCCACAAGTCATCTAACTTCCACTTTCAAAAGCCCTGAAAGTGCTAATACACTTACGCTATCTAAATTTAATTTTCAGCAATGCTGTCCCTACTAGATATTTTTCACAGTCCACCAAGTACCTCTCTAAATACATGGGAACAGCTGCTGTTCTGCACAATATTTGGGAAATACAAGGCTCTGCATTATCATATGTATCAAGGCTAGAAACGGAATCCAGTGACTGACAGAACTGTAGGAAGAATATCTCAGGCTTACCACCAACTTTCCCAGTACTCATCAAACACGTACCTCAGCCTCTCCAAAGGCACATCATTCTCAGAGCAGTACCAGGCAAGAAACCTTTGGGCCCCAGTTTGTGCTCTTCAGAGCACAGCAGCCACCTACCAGGGCTCACAGGAGCTCCCACTGACACACAGCTGGCCAGTTCCTTCGGACTGCCAACATCATAGCAGAGAGAAGAGAGAGTCAGTCTAAGAAAACAAGTGTTTAATCAGGAAACGAGAAGAGACGAGGGATAAGAAACTGATTACAGGAGAGTAATATCCCAGCCAAAAGAAACAGGATTGTACAATTTGTAACAACCAGGATCAAAACATTCTATGAGCCAGCAGCGCCCAGTGAGGGACACTCCTGAGAAAGAGCTCAAGCACTTCTGGAAGTCTCCAGGCAGCTCAGGTACAAAGACTCACTGCCCAAGCTCCAGCCTCTGTCCTCAACTGCTGCAGAAAGCTGCAGAGGTGGCCCTGGCCCTGCTACTCCAGTCTCAGCCTCTCTCACCAGAAGTTGCTGAAAGGGATGGAGGGAGCACACACTGTGCACTGCAGTTCCAGCCACTCCCCAACAGGAGATGGTGTGTGGAGTAAGAGAAGCCCATACAAAAAAAAAAAAAAGTTTACATATTTATAAATGCCAAAATAAATATTTAAGACAGAATCCCCAACCCCTCTAACACGTGCGTAATCACACTGCAAACTGCTCGCAGGACAGCCTCCCAGGGCTCAGGGAAAAAAGCAGTGACTACACCACAGGGCAGCCAGCTCAACTTCCTTCTCATTTCCTGATGCTTCTGAAGCCTGCAGCCCACTGAGAAGGAGGAGCGAGCAAAGCAGAGCGCCAACACGCAACAGTGCTGGAGAGGAATGTCATGGTATAAATACATCAGATCAGTGGTTTCCAACAAGTTAAAACTAAAAATAAAAAAAGACACCAGAAGGAAGGATGGTGTAAATGGAACTACAGCTATGTTGGGCAAAGGGTTGTGTGTCCGTGCAGCTCCACCTGATGTCATGGTGAGAAGGTGGTCATTTCCAGAGAGACCCTTTGCCACAGCTCCTTTGTCTGCTTGCTGCGCTTTAGGTTCTGGAGAATATCATTGAACTGCATCATGCCCATGGGAGTCAGGCAGAAGGCGCTTCTGGCGCTGCGGATGGCATTCACAAAGTCATCGTAGTCAGCTGGAGTGAGATGGATCAGCCGATGATGGATGTACTGGATGGGAACAGGGAAAGAGCCTTAAGGCATTTGCTCACCACCCTCCTGCTGGTTAAACTCAGAAGATTGAGCTCCCAGGGCAATAGGTCACATGGTCTCGTTACCCACCAGTGGTCCTAACACTCGCAGCTCCGTCAGAGTACCTCAAAATCCTGTATCCTACACCCCAGCACACCCAAGGGCAGTGCTCCCTCAGAGCACCAAAATGCAGCACATGGCACCAGCAAGTGCCCTCTAGGTCCTAAGCACTGAATTGGGCCATAGTACACCACTAAAGGGCCAGGTAATATTCTATCACAGCAGCATCCACCCCTCACAATCTTTCATTCTGCAGGTTACACCCAGCCTAGTCACTCCACATCTTTGCTAAGGGGCATGGGCGTAGTAAAGTTTACACCAAATTGATACAAAATATCTCTAGGTGTAACACCGTCACTTCTAACAGCTTCTCAAAGAAGGCCTCAAACCAGCAGGTTTAGCTTTTGAGGTCAAATGAAGAAGCTGTCTTATCTCAAAAATACTGTCTAGGGTGATAGAACAGCTAATCTGAACTGGACAATATGGCTACAGAATCATCCTTTGGTTATTTATTCAAGAGAAGCAGGTATATGTGAGATGTCCTGACTGCACTGTTTTAAAGAATAGGCAGGTTTGGTATCCCAGCTGGCTCACTGAAACACTGGTTTCAACAAAGCCTGGGATACCTGTACTGGTAGATGACCAAGCCATTTCCACTGCTGTGTCAGCACTGGCACACCATACAGCCATGCCAGGGCTTCGTGAAGAGGGAAAAACAGGCAACTACTAACAAGCCAAATAAAAAGGATGGGCTACGTACAGCGTAGACAGGGGCTTGTAAACATAGCAAAGAAAGTTCAGAAGTTAAAAGGCACATGTAGCATTTGGAGGGGGAAGACACACAACCACCCCAGCCTTCGTGAAAGAGCACAGGAGGTGGAAGGCCTTGGCAGAAGCAGTACAATGATCTCCTTTGCATGCAGCCCCCATACAGGCAAGTGCTACCTATTCCAGTCCCTGCTGAGGGAGAAGGCTGCATCAGGAGATGGACCACTTCAGCTCTCAGTGCCCAAGGCCCCTTGCCCTCTGCACATAACACACAGGCAGCACCTGCAAGGCAGGCAATGGAGGCAGGAAGATAAGACATACTTTACCTGCATATAGGCCTGCTGGCACCTCTGCACCAGCTGGTGGAAGGCTGGGGTGCGCAGGTGGTTGTGCACATGGGCAGGGTTGAGCCTCTGTAGAGCTTCCATGAGGATCTCCTGGAGCACAAAAGGGCTCAGCACCCCCTTGGCTGCACCAACGCAAAATTGATGCACGTAGTTTACACCTGCACAGAAGGAAGTCAGAACAACAGTGCTAAGATAACAGACACAAGAAATCACACTTCAGCAAGAACCTGGATCTGGACCACCTTCCTCCCAGTAAAATGCATCCTCCAGCAGGCTGGGGGAGACAGTCTAGCAAACTCATCATCAGGGTACAGAGAAGATTCTGCTATACCCATCAGGCCTGAGGAGAGATCAGGTACCACCTCAGTTATTGGTGTTCCCAAATTCACCTTTCTTTAAATGAGATGTGAAAGAAAACTAACGTGGCAAGGTAACTACAAAGACATGGATAACACTGTACCTTCTCCATTGTTTCCTGACTGCTCATCAAGGAAGCACCTAGACAGCTCAGCACTCAGGCTTTAAGGAGGCTGTAGACATAAGTCAAGCTTCCCCACCACTTCCTACAGTGGAGCTCTGCCAGCAGGAGCAGCAGAAGCAGTGCCACTAAATAGGCTGTTTGTAAAGGTTTTTCTTACTGCTTATGAAAGAATTTTAAAAATGAGCTGACAAAAAAGAGCAAAATGGAAGCAAAAACAAACATCCCCAAAAATAGGTAGTTTGAGCACCTATTGCTATAAAAGTCTTCACAGAAGGTACAAATAAAGAGGAATACCTACAATATAGTAGAAATGGAAAAGAAAGATTTGATATTATAGAATGGAAGAGATACAAGCTCTGAACCCTGACCAATCTCATGTACTTCATCCAGTGCCTCAAAATTAAACAGCATGCCTATAGAACCCAAAAATGGGACAAGTGAGTGGATGAAAGAGCAGTAGGGATCTTCTGAAATACTTTCTTTTATCCAATCTTTGAAGTTTCATTCCTTCAAGAGCTTCTTCCCACCGTGGCCCAAATCCCAGCAAGTGGATTTGTGTTAAGTACTGCTCTGAGCCTTACCTAACTTTGCAGCTAACCCAAGGAGCCATTTTACATCCTCAGTGTAGGGTGGGCTGCGGGAGAAGTTGTTGGGATGGTCGTTGTGAGCTCTTCGGCCAAGCATCTCCAGAGCCAGCATCCCTGTGAGAAAGGGGCAGCCACAGTCAAGCAGCACTTCTGCCCAGTAAGGCTTAGTCTAGTATTTCACTCACTGCAACACAACCTGACTGGCCTGTCCTTCACCAACAGAAAATTCCACAGCTGCAAAGAGTCCAGACAGAAACAAAAGGCCAGTCTTGGAGCCTGCAAGCACAGGAACTATCTGCAAGAACATCTGGATCTGCTGCTCAAGGCTGGGAAATTTACACAGCCATCACCTCTCACCACAGCTGCAAAGAGACACTCAAGCACCCACAGCAGCATCAAGAAGAGAGCCCCAAAGGCTGCACTACAAGAGGTGTCCTGAAAGCAAAGCTTTTGATCTAAATTTTGCAACAGAGAAGCTACCCAAACCAACCTGCTCTGCTGCAAAGACAATAGGTGACCACTGAGTTGCAGTATTGCCAATCTGCAAACATTTCACTTATGCCATTACAATTCTTCAAACAAATCCACCCATTTGAACAGTATTCAAATACCAACATGTGCCACGTGTTGATCTTCCAGACCGTCTTCCCTGCCTATGCCTTTCCCTTATTCAGGCTATTAAACACCCTCCATGGCTTGCCATGTACCACTGCGATATTTTAGTGTCTGCACCCCTTTCTAGCTAACAAGTACTCTCTATTTTGGCTTTCAACAAAAAAAAGTCACATTTCCTTCCATTTTCTTGCTGTTTCTCTTCCTTTGTTTATTTTAGAGGCTTCCCTCTCCTACACCAAGTATCCACTGGGTTGGACCATGAGTATGTAAAAGTTGCTTGCTACTTGTTACTACGGTAACTTACTGAAATCTACACTTAATCCCAAACCCTAAAACTGATATCCTTGTACCAATGGCAATTCAGGCAGACACTCATTTTCTCATAACCAGTGTGACTGGGAAAGGAATGCTAATTACATACCCACTCTTCACTAAATTCAGTTCCCTCTGCATCTATCTTCAACAAATTAACTGGAAGGTACAGGGCACTTCCCTTTGTGCATCTGAAGACTCAGCTTGTATTAAACTAGAGGTGTGCCCTCCTCATCCATGAGCAGCAGGAGCCAAGTATCATTTTATCATATAGTCACAACTTGCACAGTCACATCCTTGGAGCCCTATTTCAGGTTCCTTTATGTACATCTGCTGAAAGGCAAGACTCTTCTCAGCTCTAACCCACCTAGCTTTCTTTTCTGCTCTGACAGTCCTGAAAAGCAATTGTTCAATCTTACAACGCTTTGCCTTCATTTTTAGATTCCACATCTGATCATCAACTTGCTTTTCCCATGTCTCTCAGGTGCATTCACCCCCAACAGGTGCAGTAGAAAATTGCCCAACTGACAGTGAAAACCTGCAGCCTTGCCCTGAATCCCTCTCAAGGGAGCTACAGAAACCCACTTGGCCATCCTTACCAACTCGGTATGCAGAGTGGAGGTAGTGCAGACCCTGGGGGCTCACAGGCTGACTGTGCTGCTCATCCTCGGCAGGAAAACCCCCTGTAACAAGGGAGTTGGGCTGTGAGGACAGAGTTGTCAAGGAAGCACCCTGAATCGCTGGGAACGTTGATCCTGCATGGACACTGCCTACTGAAGAGAGCAAAACAGCAGCATTAGGATCCAGCCTAAAAGAAGGTTTACTTGGGACATCACCTCCTCCATCTGACTGCCCCCTGCCAATTATGTCCCCCTAATCAGAACAATACAGCAACCAAAACCCACAGGCTTACAAGTGAAATACAATGGGCCAGAAATAGCTCTTTTCTGTTTGCACAGTAGACCTGATAGCATCAGTTACATATGTGTCCATTTCTTCTCAAGTATCTCGTGAACATGCAAAAAAATCCATGTTTTACTTGTAAATGTGTGTGTTGATTCAAAAGTCTTTGCTATTATTAAATAACGCATTTGGTTCTGATTTCTTGTCCAAGGAAACAATCATGTGTATGTCTATACCTGATAAGAAATTGCTAGGAAAATTACTGGGCAGGAACAGAATTAAGTCACTCAAAGATCAAGTCCAACAATGCAAGGTTCTTCCACTTCAGCTGTGTAACAGCTGTCACTCTGTTCAGGAAGGCTGTTACTGGAGGCTGACCTCCAATCTGACTTTGGAAAGAACAGTCACTGCACACCAGGCAGCATGTATCAGCAATAGAAACAGCAAGGAGACTTGACAAGTTGTCACCTTCAGACACTTAACCATTATGAGCGAGGGAAATTACACGTTTCAAATGCAAATGTACATTGCCTTGTACCACCTAAACTTGTACTGACAGCAGTTAACACTGAGTCAATAAGCTGCACTCTGATAAGACTCAAATATATCTACACCTCTCAAGAAAGACACAAAGAATAAAAGGCAAGGTTTGGTTGAGAACTCCAGAGCACAGATGCCATTAGGTGTATGCAAATTGTTACCCTTATTTCATGGCTTCTCTGTGATGTCACTCCACCAATTTGAGCAATGTTCGAAGCTCCTTTATTTTTCCCCTCCATGTTTGCTAGTGAATAGTTGAATACCTGAGAACAATGTGTCTCCCAGGAAAGATCTGTCTGACCTCCTCAATGAAGGAGACACAGGGTGCCAAACAACTCACAAAATGGGGCAAAAATCACACTGCGTTTGAAGAGTGGCCAAGGAGAATAACCCTTAAGAATGAGCTAAATTACTGCTGGAGCTCAAGCATCACCACATGATTCTGTACCTCAGGAACACTGAAACAATATTGTAAGAACTGAAAATAAGTTTATGGAAGCTGTAAACAATGGCAACTGGAAAGGGTGGGGTTGTTTTCTCCTTTCAGTATTTTAAGTGTTCTAGGATGAATTAGCACTTCTGGAAGATTCATAACACTTCAGAAGAGTACAGAAATGAATTCTCACAAAGAAAAGCCACAGCATCAGACTGTGGCTAAGGCTGACAGCTATCAGATCCTAAGGCCTTCAGGACTGTTTTATTTCCTTTTGTGGTGGCTTTTTAGCATCAAAATACAGGATAAAAAAAAATAACTGAAATTATTCTCCTGATATTCTAAATATGGAGGCCAACACAACTCTTAAGTATTTTTCCACATGCCAGTCTTCCAGAACCTGGTGAGTTGCAACACACTGTAAGACCAGGGAAATATTACAGCATCTCCAATGGGGGGTTAGCAGAGACTGGGGTCAAACATGACCCACTGGTGCAAAACACCATGGCAACGACACCAAGTCCACAATCTAGTCAACATCTGTTGTTCCAGTGCTACACACTATTTGATAGGTTTTCACCATCACTCAAGCCCTAGGCTCAACACATGAGCAACCATTCCAAATGCCATTGACAGGATTCTGACAAAACATCCATCATCTCTGATAGTTCCACATTTGGGCACTGTCTGCCTCTAATTCTTTCAGGTAGCAAAATACATTTAGTAGTGCTTCTGTAGCAGAAGTCTGCCTGCTTCCTGCACTCTGGTCATCTCACCCAACAGAATTACATGAGTCTGCTCAAAATCATCTATGCTCACCTTGCCCAAAGGAGAGCAGGAATAAAGCTCTTTTAGAAGTCAGAAAGGCCACAGGGGCTCCAAACATGATTTAGTCTTGAGGCCAAAATAATCTCATACTGGGAATTCAGCTGAAGTTTCTCTCTGCTAGCTGTATGGGGCCCCCTTGGGAATCCCCAGTACCCCTGAGCATGCACACCTTTAGAATGGCATGCATCTGGCCAGAACTTTTCAGCACAAAACCCTCATTCCACTTGTAATCAATGAGGAACAGGACCTCCCTGGGGAACAGCTAAGAGCCAGTACAGAAAGCTCTGCTGCCCAGCCCAGAGTGTAACTTACGCGCTACGTTGGAAGACAGCGACAGTCCCGTCTCGCTGTGGTAGGGATGCACGGCAATCTGCGTCATGGAGGGGACGGGCACGCCGGGGAAGGACACTGCTGTAGCTGCCAGGGACGGGGCTGTTACTGAGTAAGGGTACTGCGCCCCAATGAATGCGGGATGGACACCCTGCAACAGAAGACATGCAACGGTCATGTCTACTTCACCTGACCGTTTAGAAGTTACTCAAAACATCATGTGTCCACACCACCCCCAGAGCTTGAAAAGTCCAGTCTGAAGGAAGCAAAGGAGGAACCTTGCACCACATGAGCATTACGTCTGCTTGCTCCTCCTCCTTTTAGAAACCTAATCAGTTTACAGAAAATCACTCCAAAACTTTTAAAAACAGGCAAAGATGAAAATAACCTTTATTTGTTTTTCCCAGTGTAGTCTCTATTTAGCCTGCAAGCTCTCAAGAAGACAAGCTTTCTGTCCAGTACTTTCTGAGAAACTATAAACAACAGAAATTAAAAACTACTGATGTATTATATTTTATATTCTCTTGAGATTTTAAATGCAGCCGCAGAAGGCTCCTTATTATGCAAATGCTGAGCAGGAGGGCCAAAGTAAGTGTCACCAACTGGCAAGCAAGAGCAGAAACTTGATCTTAAGTCACGACAGGTCTGAGCCCCATGCTGTCCCCACTCCAACATACTCCCGCAGAAGCAGCCACACATGGTCACAGTAAATAACAAGGCACAGCCAAAACTCACCTGCGGGTACGCCGAGCCAGGGACCGGGAAGACAGCTGGGCGCGGCATGTGCTGGATAGTGTGTCCAATGTACTGTGGATTACAGGGGATGTGAGTCTGAAGGGTGGTGTAAGGGTGCAGACCCTGTGTGTGTGTATGTGCCATTGCTGGCCCTGCCACCGTGTGCTGCTGGTACATGGTCGACCCCACAGAGATCACTGGCATGACGGTTGCTGCGGCAGTTACTGCAGCTGCCACTGTCACCGTGGTTGGCTCTGAGGTCACCCGGCTGTCTGCCAAGCCACGCGCTGCTTCAGATGCGGCTCGTGCACCACTGGCGCTGCAGCCAGTGGCACCTTCTCTCTGGGCTGGGGTCCCACCAACAGTCTGTTCGTACAGCCAGTACCACTGATGAGCTACTTCAAAGAGGACTTCTGGGTACACACCACCTCCTTTGGCTGCCTCCTCTACTGCCATGCAGGCCTTTTCCAGCATCAGGTTGTCCTGGAGTAGTGAAACAAAAGAAGTAGCTAAGAATGTAGAACAAGAAACACAAGAAGAAAAAAATACACTAGAAGAAAAAAGGCACTAACACCAGGGGACCAGCCAGATGCCATGCAGCAGAATAACCAGTGTTATACATGAAACATAAATCCAGAGAACTGGGATTAAGGCTGGGCAGTAGAAAAGGAGACAACCCCATGAGTAACAGCAGCATATCCTTGATGCTAGAATCAGCCTCCACTAGCAGCTGCCCAATGAAACTCACCTGTTCCTTACACTGCACCAGAGCCCTCTGGATCTCGTTTGGGTTCAGGGCATGGGCATGAGGCAGGCAGCTGAGTGCCAGTTCAGCAGCTGCCCGCACCATGTTGGAGTCTCTGGCCCGTGAAGCTCTGTCTGCCAATGATGCCACCTCTGGGGGAGTCAGATGTCCATCCCAACACTCCACCAAGATGTTCAAGGCTGCACTGCCAATCTCCATGGCCTGCCCTAAGAGGAAGAGTGAGAGAGACACTCACACCACTGTATGCTCAGCACAGTTACAGACAGTTTTCTCTCAACAGCAGGTGCACTCTTCACTTCCTTCAGGAGCGTGACAGCCCAGTTGCTTCCCTTAAGAGTCACACCAAATTTAAGTGCTTTCTCCCAAAACAATGGACAAACAAGAGCCCTCCATGAGCAAGTGGTGAGTGAGGACACCATTACCTAAGTTAAGCTAAAATGCACTGGAAATACCAAAATGTATTTGTTATAGCTGATTTTAGTACCCATAAACCAGTCTGGATGATCAGTCTATTTCATGATGTCAGGAAAACATGACTTTCCAAAGGTGTGGGTTTCAGCCTCTAGAAGCCATATGGATATGTAGTAGGTATGTGTGCAATCAGAAGGAAAAGGAAAGTGAAAACTGAACACAGCCAAAGAGCATATTAGGACTTGACAAATGTCTGTCTCTTCAGCTTACCTCTGAAGGAGAGGTATAGTCCAGTCTCTTATGAGCAATGGGCTTTTTTAGACTGAAGCATGTTGCAGTACAAACAAGAAGAAAGAAGTCACAAGAACTTTCCAGGCCAAAGTAAGCACCACTGTGTAAATCACTGCTGATTAGCAACTACTGTAGCTGTGTGAACTGCTTACACGGCTCCTACAGCACATCAGCATCGCCATTTTCAAGAACAAGCTTGCCCCCCCTACCCCACACCTCCTGCCCAAAAGTAAGCCTCCCAATAAAGTTTTGCTGTAACCTGTGATCCAAGAGACATGGGAGGAGTAAGTTCGAGAGAGCCAGTTGGGAGAGACGAAGTTGTGCAGCCCTAGTGCATACAGCCCAATCTCAAAGGCGCAGAGGTGAAGGTTGCGGTGTGGTCCCTGGTGCCCACCACTGGAGGAAGGGTGGGTGAAGATAGAGGTACTGCTGTTTCCACCTGCTTTGATAAGGACTGTCTTGGCCAATTCAAAGTAGAAGTGAGCAGCTGCCTCTGAGGGCTGGTTTGGGACATGAGGAGCATGGCTCTCCAGCCGCCTCCCTTTATACCTAGAAGAAACACAGAGGAATCTTTCAGACAAGTACCCCAAGTTGCCAGCTGGAGCTCCTGTCTTTAGGGTTCAGAGGAAACAAAGCAAATTTTCTCCATAAAGTATTTCCCGATGCACACATGCCAGGTCCCCAGCATCAGGCCTAGAGGTTGCCTCTGTGCATTGGTATTATTCATTACCTGCCAACTTCCACAGTCTTTGCACGGGCTCCCCCACTGGCTCTCCTACTGCCACTGGAAGAGGAAGACCCCAGTGAATCACTTGAAGAACTGCTGATGCTGTCACTGTCCTGTCCTCTGCCCCAGGATGTTGTTGCCCAGCCCCCACGTAGGGGACGCCGACTGAGTGTTGGAGAACTGTCAGAGGTGGTTTCAGGAGCACTGCTGTCAATACTAGCCATACCTACAACACCAGACCAACACAGAAACGTCACCAGGGTTGGTAAATGCAATGCAGGTAGGTAAACTCCAAACCATATTACCTGCAGTACCAACAAAGATCAGTTGTGTCAGTGACTGCCTTAGGGCTGACAGGCATTCACTGTAAATTAAGAGAGATTAAACCAAATCAATTTGGCCACAGTCATAAGTGTCATTTGGTAGTTCTTGGATTAAAATGAAGAAGAGTTCAAGAACAAGGTATCTTTATTTCCCCCTTCACATCACTCACAGTCCCTCACTCCACCTGCCAAGCTGTGTGGCAGAGGATAACAACAAGAAGCAAATATACGTACAAGGTCTATTTCCACAGATTATATGACTAGGAAGAAAAGCCTTCAGATATATGCTGCACAACCTTCACATCCTCTGCCTTTAATTTATACCCTTCCCAAGAGAAGTGTAGAGAGGCAGCAGCTTCTCTGAATTTGTTTCTTGATCCAGGAGCACAGTGCTGCACTCCCAGAGTCAGGAGTCACTCAGCTCGAGACATCTAATCCATCATGCAGGACATAGCTAGTGCAAGAAAAGCATGGTATCTTGCCGTATAGAAAGGGGCAGGAAATTTATGGAGCAAATCTTATTTGTCCATGTCAAACACCTCAGAAACACTCAGCTGCTTCGGTTGTTCAGGAAAGGCTGACATGTAAAACCCCAGAGTCACAGAACAGGTTGCTCAAAACCCATCCAACCTGGTCTTGAACACTCCCAGGGATGGGGCATCCACCGCTTCTCTGTGCAACCTGCTCATGACCTTCACAATAAAGAACTTCTTCCTAACATCCAATCTAAATCTCTCCCCTTTCAGTTTAAAGCTGTTACCTTTTTTCACATCACTACATGTCCTTGTAAAAAGTTCCTCCCTGGCTTAGCTGGGTACACTCCAGCAGACTGCCCAACAGAGCACTAGGCTAGTCCACTCTCACCTGTGTGTTTCTTCTTCTGCCTGACAGGTGAACCCCAGCATCGCCCATTGTATCCACCTCGGTTTCCAAGGGCCAGACGACTGGGGACCTTTCCCTCTTGTTTCAAAACAGTGGCCTCTGCAGCTGGCTCACAGGGGGACCTCTGAGAGCTCTCTGGATAAACAGAACAGTGACAAGAGAAGCATCATCTTGTTTCTGAATTTCTAAAATCTGACATGACCATTTAAAAGATACAAATATCAAAAGGATTTTTATAAAATAAATGATATTTATGAACAGGATTGTAACCATTTTCTTTCAGTTATACAGCAGATCATCTGACACTAGGCCAAGAACATTTAACCCAAGATTTGGAAAAACAGGCTGTAACTATGGAAAATTTTAGCATAGCTGTTACAAAGCACTCCTTACCCTGTGTACTCTTCTCCACAAAGTTCTCAGGACTGCTCTGGACTGCAGTGCTTACAGCAGCTTGCTGAGTGACAGAAGTCCCTGGAAGCTGCTGGATAGCTGCAGCAGACTGAGCAGCATGTTTGGAAGGAGATTTTTGATTTGCAACTGTAGGCTTGCTGGATGAGTAGAAGGAACTCAGTGTCTGTGGTTTGTGAGTTTGACTCTCTCTGTCCAGGAGTTTGTCTAAAATCTTTAACAACAAGGGAAAAAAAAAAAAAAAAAAAGGCACTCAGCAGAAGGGTAAGAAACCAGGCATAACACGAAGACAAAGAGGGAAAATACCAAATCAACTTCCTGGTGAACAGCAAATTTAATTTGTTGGAGAAAAAAAAAAATGTTTATTTTCTAGAAAATATGCATCATCTTCCTGCACCAAAGAGCAATGCAATGCACAGTTGAGAGCCATGTGGTCTGCATTACTTGAGGAAGCAAAGACTCAGTAATATCACATTTTCTCTTGAAACAGCCAGTGGCTTTACTTGAAAAACACCCAAACCTCACAAAAAAATAAGCAATTCTGATATATCAAGGACAGAATGGAGATTCTAAATTTAGTTTTGCCAGATGTTTAAGTTACAAAAATTCCACCCTCACTATTCAGAAAATCCTGTCATATATTACAGAGAAACTGGCAAAGCCAGTAGAGAAACTGCTTTATACTGGCCTACAGTAACATTTTCTTGTCATAATCTATTATGTAATTGGGGAACAATGCATCACCACATTATAAGGGTTTGTTCTCTTCTGCTGTTTGTTCTCCATATTTAATCAACACCACAAGTCTGACAGACCATTTCTGCGCAGATGATTGATATCACAATGTCCCTGTTATTCCCTGGAGAAGAGTATAGCAAAAATGCTTCTGTTTTAGGAGACAAAAAGACACTAATAATGTAGTTCTTGCTGTGTAGGAGGATTTCTTAATATAAAAGATTAATAAAACCCTTTCTGAAGCTTCAGCATTTTTCTATGTTTCTTCTTCCTTTGGGGTGGACAGGCAGTTTTACTCTCTCTCTTGCATAGGAAATTAAGACACAGGTGTACTGAACTTGTTTATCAAAGAGATGAGAGGTTAAGAAACAGAGGCTTTGCTAGCTCTACTGTACTGCAAGCCAATATCCCTGCAGCAAAACATATGCAATTCCCAGACCACACAGAGACTGCACACCAAAAACCCTTAAGAGTGGACTTGTCTTAGCAACAAAAGGAGTGACATCTCCTGACTGGATCTGAAGAAACCTATCGAAATAATGCCTCTCCCAGGGTAATGCACTCTCTACAATCAGGTTTTGCAGCAGTGCATAAATATAAATACCACAACATAGCTTGTAAAACATCAGTATGTGACATAGCAACTTACACGCACTGGCAAAACTATCAAAACCCAAACATGGTTTTGCCTTCCTTCTCTCTCTCCCCTTTCAAAGGGGAACTCACCTTCTTCAGCTTAGACTGATCATCCTTGTAAGTAATCATCAGGGCTAGAGCCAAATCCCCTTTCTCCCTTCGTGTGCCTTCACACAACAGAGGATGTTCTGCTTCACTGACAGTTGTTTTCATACCTGCAGCCCATAAAAGAGAGGATGAAGAGACAAGTGAGCTCATGGGACTACACTACATTCTGAGCACTGTCTATACCTCAGACTGTTTTATTTGCCTCACTGTTACAGGCAAAATAAGATTTTTCTTCCCCTATTTTTCTGTTAGCTTCTGGAATAGGCCATGAATAAAGAGAAGATGCAGTCTGTCCCTAGAATACAACTGTCAGAACAACCAGATATTCAAAGGCCACAAGAAGAGTGCAGGCAAGCCTGCAACCCTATACTGAAACAAACCTTTTGTACAAGCCAGCATTGCAACACCATAAAAAACTAATCTTCTTTCTTTCAGAGATGAGGCAAGAGAACAGGCTTTGTCTAATCAATTTTATTCCTTTCTGCATACTGCTTTAAAACATGCATACTGTATTGTCAACAAAATATATATATAATCACTGCTTTGTTGTAGGAGCAAATGAGGCAAGAATTCAGTATTATGCTAAGATACTCAATTACATGATAATGCTTGAGAGTACTTCTCTAGTCTAGTCTTACCATTGTCTAATCTCTTCAGAAATTATTGCATTTTGTTCTGAAGTCCAGGCAATACATATTTCATGACAAAGGACCACAGAGAAAGCTAAAATTCATATTGCTACCTAAACATTGAGTTCTCATCTCCTTCCATTTCTTCACAGCTTTGCAAGGATACCTCAACCCAGGCATGTAGAATCCTGCATCTGGTTCTCTCAAACTCTGCAAACACTTCTATTTCTGCACCAAACTGGAATGAACTACTAACTCTCACCATTCAAAATGGGAAAGTATGCCAAACATGGATGAAGACATACTTTTCTTGCAAAAGACTCTTACCAAGAGCAGCAACAGCTGCCTCAAAACCAAGCTCTTCATCTCCAGGCATTTCATTATTCCAATTACGGCTTGGGGGTCTAGAGCCTGTAGGAGAAACCACTGAAAGAAGACAACAGAATTAGTATTCATCTTTCAAAGCTAAGGCTTCAAAGCAAAAGACATTTCTGAGAGCTTTCTGAATTTGCAGAGCTTCCTATGGTCCTATTCCTAGCCTCATACCAGTTTCAAGACCACAGCACCTTACAGGCTTCTTTTCCATTTCTCTCTCTAACCTCAGGAGGCCCCAAACCAGATATATTGCCAAGTCAGTCTGCTAAACCCAGGTTGCTGTGTTCTTTTTAAATTCTGGATTTATATTAGTTTCCTCTGAATATGACCAGCAAAGTCAGTGATTTTTAACTATTTTGCAAATACATATAGTGCTGAAATGTGTTGAGTGTACAGTTGTTTTCAAATGCAGGCAGAAGGAGAAACAGTTCCACTGGGAACAAAATATTTTTAAAACAACTTAGAGGCAAGTGCAAGCAACAGTACATAAAGACTAAAACTTTGGTCATTCTTATATAGAAGACAGCATCTCTTTGAAAATCCCTCAAGACCTGGCATCACAGAATATGCCCTGCACACACTCAGGCCAATGCAGTCATACCTGGAGTGCACAGCACATCAAATATAAAGCTTGCCAACATCAGAGGAAGGACAGGACGGTAATCGCACAATGTCCCTTCTCGCAGTTCTTCAGCTCTTCCTCGAATAGTGTTCATCTCATTGGTACCCAAGGGAATCTTCTTCAAGAGGGCTGCAATCTCAGATTCCTGATAAGCCAACTTCACCTGGTAGTATCCACAAGGAAACAGAGGAAAAGGTATCAACAGCACAGTCCCCTGTTGGGAGCAGACCATTTTCCTATACATAAAGTACAGCAATAGTTTTTATCCGTTTATTAAATTATAGCAATGCTTACCAGCATAGCCACCTTTACCATTCTTTCCACAATGAAAACAAGTTTTCAAATCTAATAACAGTCTTGCTTCATATTTATACAATTTTTTTTAATTCAGATTATCATTCTTCAGCTCTATACAGAAAAAATGCATCGGCTCTCATAAGAGAATCATCAGAAGTATCTGACTGGATAGGCCAGTAGAAAAAGTGGTTACTTGTAATTGTAGGAAGAAAGGATCTTATGTTAAGTGATACACCCATTTAAGACACCAGAGACCGATTAGCAGAAGAATGGGTGCAGTGTGGCACACACATGCCATCAGGATGAAGACATTTCACTACTCTGTGCCTGTACTCTCTCCATTCTTAACACATGAAAATAATAGTATTCTTGTAGGTAACAAGCAATTGCCAATATCACAATCTTTTAATCAGACCAATAAGAAGTACAGACAATTAGTGTCATAATGGTAGTTAGTGGATAACTAGCAACAATACACACTCTAAGGGACTGAACAACCCTGCAGTGAAAAGCAAGGCAGCTGTAAATCAGACATGGTATTCAATGAACACTTTTTTTCAAAACAGAAATCCTCATAGTAATCAAGGAATGTCCAAAATAATATGCCTGCACAGTGCATATGTTCGTTTGCCAGTGAATGAGGTATCAGCAAAAGCAACAACTTTCTAACACGCAACAATCGCACCAATTCACCCTAAGGAATAACTTTCAAACCATTTCATCGATGGAAATATGGACAAATATGAATATTTACAAATTACTTTATCTTCCCCACATTAGAGAAGCATGAAGCATATTTAAGAATGATAAGTAGGTTGTTCAAATCAAAGCAGCACATTCATAAAAGATTTTGTAGTCATTTAAATACATTCAGACCTAGAGCTTCATGTGAAATCAAAGACCTTTTGGCACATGAGGTCTGAGCTTCCTGTCACTGAAGGTAGCAATAGCTGAAGTGATATTGCTAATAATAATTTTTTTAACAGATCAATATGTCCTAATGGGATGTGGGCTCAATTTAGTTTCACTGCAATCTATTTTAAGAAAACATATAAAGCACAACCAAACTTCAGGTGCCAAAACTTAAACCATGTGAGCAAACACATTCTAACAGAACAACACTTATGAATACTGTTTTTTTGAGATATTCATTACCTCCAGAGCCTTGGTAGAGGCAGGTGGTCTCTGCAGCTCCAGAGCAAACATTCCTATTCGGAAGGCCAGGTTGTGGTACTCCAGCCGTTCACTCAAGACAGTCAGCAAGAAAGCAGCTTTAGACAAGGTGTTGGTTGCCATCCATGTCTGCTTGCTGGTTGACACCTTGTTCTTTTTGCCCTGTTTGAGGAGGAATTTGTCATAGGATGCTTTCCTAAACATCCTAAATGACTCTATACTTGTCCTCTCATCCTTTGCAGTAATTATAGATAGAAGAAAGAATAAAATACATTTAGATTTCCCTTTTGCTGAGGAATCTCAAATTTCAGTGGTTACCTCTGAACATCATTGCTTCCCCTATGTCACCCCAGCACATCCAACACAGTGGAAGAGCTGGCCTGTGGACAAGACACATGTCCCCTATTGGGCTGATGCTGTGCAGGCAGATGTCACACACCCATCCCTCCCAACAGAACCCTCCTATACAACCAACACTGCTCAGTGTCACTACAACTGAGTTTCCAGAAGTTTATGCTTATCTTCTGTCCAACCCCCTTATCCTGAAACAGCAAAATTACTAACATTTTCAGTGATGTACACTATGAAATGGGAGACTAAGGTTTTGGAGAGAATCACAAGAAACAGGGTCACCTGCACAGAGCTTCACTAAAATCAAGACTACTGATAGTTGGTGCCATCTCTACCTTAGTTGGTGGCTGCTCCACTTTGAGGTCTGGAGGGTTGGCCAGTAGGTCCCTGGCAAGCTCTACAGTCAAGCGGCAAGCCTCATTACTGTATCCATGTGCATACAGTGCCTCTGCACAGGCAAACAGGATCTGCAACAAGGAACAAATGGTCATGTTCAAACCACACTACCCCTGCCTGGAGTTAAGCCTGCTCAAACCAAAGGTCACAAAGACTGCAAGCACAATCCACAACTAACTTCAGCAGCAGATATTCTCAGAGTCCTCCTTGCCTAGTCCTTCACCACTCCTTGAAGCACTCCCAAAAAAAGCCTTTTCTTACATCATTAAGTCACATCCTCTCTCCAAGTGCTATGAGATCAGAGAATAGATCAAAAAACTAAACCTCAAAGTACAACTATTTCCATGCACTGACATTTGAAACTAATGATGATGAAGTTTAGTCCCTATGGGTTAGAATTAAGGGAAAGGTCAACAAGGCTGACATCCTACTGGGATTTTGCTATCATCCACCCAACCAGGATGAAGAGGTGGACAACTTATTCTATAAGCAACTGAACAATGTTTCAGGATCATCAGCCCTTTTTCTTGTAGGCAACTTCAACCTACCAGACATCTGCTGGGAACTTAATATAGCAGAAAAACGGCAGTCTAGAAAGTTTTTAGAGTGTGTGAAAGATAAATTTTTGTTACAACTAGTGGGAGAGCCCACCAGGGCAGGGACTATATTAGACCTGTTGTTCACAAATAGAGATGGACTGGTGGGTGATGTGGAGGTTGGAGGACATTTGGGGCATAGTGACCATGAAATTATAGAATTCTCAATAATTGGTGAAATAAGGAGAAATATCAATAAGACCTCTATGTTGGACTTCTGGAGGGCAGACTTCAGCTTACTTAAGACACTTATTCAAAGAGTTCCTTGGGAAACAGCCCTTGGAAACAAAGGAGTCCAGGAGAAATGGATGTGCTTCAAAGCAGAGTTCCTGAGGGCACAGGAACAGATTGTCCTTGTGTGCCAGAAGATGTGTCGATGAGGCAAGTGTCCAGTCTGGATGAGCAAGGTGGTTTTGAATGAACTTAGAAATAAATAAAAAAAAGTATCATCTTTTAAAGGAGGGACTGATTTCTCAGGAAATATTTAAGGGAACTGCTAGGGCACGTAGAAAAAAAATTAGGGAGGCCAAAGCTCAGTTTGAACTTAACTTGGCAACTTCCGTTAAAAATAATAAAAGGAGTTTTTACAAATATATTAATGGTAAAAGGAAGGGTATAACCAACCTCTGTTCCTTATTGGATAAGGCAGGCAACCTAGTAACTAAAGACGAGGAAAAGGTGGAAATGCTTAACGCCTTCTTCACCTCAGTATTTAGTGGTAAGACAGCTTGTCCTCAAGACCACTGTCCTCAGGGGTTGGTAAGTGGTGCCAGGGAGCAGTATGGTCCTCCTGTTATCCAAGAAGAGGCAGTCAGAACTGCTGGGACACTTGGATATTTATAAATCAATAGGACCAGATGGGATCCATCCCAGGGTGATGAGGGAGCTGGCAGATGAGCTTGCAAAGCTGCTCTCCATCATTTATCATGAGTCGTGGCTCACTGGTGAGGTTCCAGATGATTGGAAACTGGCCAATGTGACACCCATTTACAAAAAAGGTAGGAAGGAGGATCCTGGTAACTACAGGCCAGTTAGCCTGACCTCAGTACCAGGTAAGATAATGGAGCAGTTCATAATGAGTGCTATTACACAGCACTTACAGGATGGCCAGGGTATCAGACCCAGTCAGCATGGGCTTATAAAGGGTAGGTCATGTCTGACCAACCTGGTCTCCTCCTATGACCAGGTGACACGCCTGGTGGATGCAGGAAAGGCTGTGGATGTTGTCTATTTAGACTTCAGCAAGGCCTTTGATACTGTCTCCCACAGCATACTACTGGAGAAGCTGGTAGCTCGTGGCTTGGACAAGAGCACTCTTGGGTGGGTTAGGAACTGGCTGGATGGCCAGGCCCAGCGAGTGGTGGTGAGCAGGGCTGCATCCAGCTGGGGATCAGTCACCAGTGGTGTCCCTCAGGGCTCTGTGCTGGGGCCTGTTCTGTTTAATATTTTTATAAACTATATGGATGAGGGCATTGAGTCCATCATTAGCAAATTTGCAGACGACACTAAGCTGGGAGCTTGTGTTGATCTACTGGAAGGAAGAAGGGCACTGCAGAGAGACTTAGATTGGTTAGATAGATGGGCAGAGTCCAACAGCATGAAGTTTAATAAGTCTAAGTGCCAAGTTCTACATTTTGGCCATAAAAATCCCCTACAATGTTACAATCTGGGGACAGTGTGGCTGGATAGTGTACAGGCAGAAAGGGACCTGGGTGTGCTGGCTGACAGCCAGCTGAATATGAGCCAGCAATGTGCCTTGGTGGTCAAGATGGCCAACAGCATCTTGGCCTGCATTAGGAATTGTGTGGCCACCAGGAGCAGGGAGGTCATGCTTCCCCTGTACTCGGCACTGGTGAGAGCACATCTTGAGTACTGTGCCCAGTTCTGGGGCCCTTAGTTTAGGAAGGATGTTAAGATGCTTGAATGTGTCCAGAGAAGGGCAACAAGGCTGGTGAAGGGCTTGGAACACAAGCCTTATGAGGAATGTTTGAAGGAGCTGGGGCTGTTTAGCCTAGAGAATAGGAGGCTTAGAGGTGACCTCATTGCTCTCTACAACTTCCTGAAGGGGGGCTGTAGACAGGTGGGGGTCAATCTCTTCCACCAAGCAGTAACTGACAGAACCAGTGGACACAGTCTTAAGCTACGTCAGGGAAGGTACAGGTTGGATGTTGGAAAAAAATTTTCACTGCAAGAATAATAAAGTACTGAAATACTCTTCCCAGAGAGGTGGTGGAATCACCATCTCTGGATGTGTTTAAGAAAAGGCTGAACATGGCACTTGGTGCTATTGTCTAGACTCTGAGTTGAGGTATTAGGACATAGGTTGGACTCGATCTTAGAGATCTCTTCCAACCTCATTATTCTGTGATTCTGTGATTTGGCTGCTTGGTGATAGAGGTGCAACCTCTAAACACATTTTGTGGTTATTACAGGAATGAGACACAGTTTATTTAGACTGTCTCTCCTTTCCAAAGAGCTTCTGCTTAAATGGTTGGACTTAAATTTTTCTTGCTGAGCATGTCTCAGTCTCATTTTTAATTTCAGATAATTTTTGCCATTTCCAAGGATGAGACTAGGTGAAAGCACACACTGTTTTGTCTACATTCGTAAATCCTGGAGTGTGAGGAGGGTCTAACTAAAAGTGAGACACGCTTGCAGTTAGCATAGAAATACAGAATCAAGTTTGTGGGAAACAAGTATGCTACCACTGCAACAGGCTCGTAGATACCTTATGACACAGTTGGTTATCACAACATTTTAATTAAGCACTTGATTTAACAACATCCTAGGTTAATTGTGAAGGTGGTGAGACCATGATTTACACAAGACATAAAACTGCAAAACAGCATTTTGAACTAGATGCAGCTCACCTCCATTCGGTTCTCCTGTTCCAGAGGCTTTATACCAGCAAATATATCCTGCTCCTCTTCAATTCCCCCTTCACATTTGTCATCATCTTCCTTGGCTACCTCTTGTGGATTCAGATAGTACACCTGATAATCATCTTCCTCTTCTCCATCATCCCCTCCCCCTGCTGCACCATTCTCTCCTACTTCTTCTGGCTTCAGACTCACACCACCAGAGTTCTCATCTGCGGAAGGCAGGTCATCATCGCCACTACCCATCTCCCCCACTGGATCCTTGGGGGATTTCTTGGCCATGGAACTGCTCCTGACAGTGGGCTCAGGTCCCTCAGAGAAGTACACTCCACCATCCTCCTCAAAGGCATCCCTGTAGCTCCTGCTCAGCGGACTTTCTGCAAAACTAAAGGTGTTGCTGGCTTCTGCCCCCAGTGCCAAGCTGCTGTCATCCAGGCTCATCTCTGCTAAGTCTGGCTCCAGAGAACTGTCCTCACTGCTCATACGGCGTTTTCCACTGTGTTTACTGGTCAAGCCTTTGCTCACGGGCAACTTTGCTTTGCCCACTGCAGTCTTATAGACAGTTTTATCCCCTTCTGCCGAGAGCCGCCTCAGAACCCTCTGTGGTGTTTCAGAGACAACTTTGCGCTTCCCAGTGAGTTCTTTTGGCCGCACCGCTGGCTCCTGGGGAGAGGGTCGCAGCCTGTCCCCAGGCTGCAGACACGGTCCCCCGGGCTCCTGCCCGTGGGTCCTGCCAGCCTCACAGGCACTTTCCACACACTGCAACCGGCAGCTCCTCTGCTGGATGGCCTTCACCCAACAGAACGAGTTCTTCTTGTCAGTGCTGCTATACGTAATCCCAGGAATGGGATAAGCTTCCTCCCAGTTGAAGTAACAGGCTTCTACAGCTGGCTTAAAACCTTGGAAGAGCTTCTCCAGTGATTTCTTGTGCTGACCCCTCTTAACATTATCTATGACTTTTAGCTGCCACTGTCTGAGCTGTGAGCAAAGATCCCTGCGCCTAAAAGAAGGAAGAGGACAGGTTAGGAAGCAGACACAAAGAGTACCTGTGACAAAGTACTACTTAACCCACAGAACACTTCCTTCCTTTGGCCAGAAACATCATCTGCTCAATTAAGTTAATGCTAAATATAGACAACACTAATAATAAGACTGGCTGAAAAAAGCCAACAGGTATATGTGCAACTGGGTTCTAGACAGGTACATGATCCAGAACCAAAATGTGAACACCACCAATATGTAAGCACAAAACAAACCGGAGGTTTAAAATAAAATATTGTCTGCCCTGTTTGCTTATCTGCCCTAAATAAGTTGTTAGTGATTTGCATCTCAGCAGTCTCAGGTGAGTGAGTACCATGGGGAACTGCCCCTGGAAACATTCATAAAACAGTTTTCAGCAGCTGTGAAACAGCCCTGTGGATAACTCCAGTTAAGACATTCACAAGTACAATCAAAATAGTCCACCCAGGGAAGCACAATGACAGACAGGATCACTCAACCTCCTCCCCAGGCATTTACCTCTTTACCCTAATGCGCCTACATAGAGGCCAACAATTTAATTTAAACTTTAGCAGGCCATCCTCAGGAGAACAAACTGTTGCAAACCATAGGGACAGCAATAACTGATGCTCAAATAGCTCTGAAGCAGCAGCAAGATGGCAGGATTACATAGACTCATGTTACACAGTTCCACGCCACCATATTACTATGGGAAGAACAAAACAGTTCTGCATTTTCCAGCTCAAAATCTCACATGGGGCCTACACACTTCAGGAAACAGTCTAAGTGGTGATCTAATTCAAGAGAAAAAAAAAAAACATTTCTAGAAATTTCATCAGGTGTCTCATCATCAACTACCATTCTGTTTCTGCCACAATTTCTGATGTATAATCCCAACACTTCAATCCTATCAGATTTCCTATCAAAAGTAAAAGAACAAGAAAACAATAAAAATTTAGGTGACCCAATTTAGGTGCAAAGGGTATTAGGACAAAAGGGAGTAAACAAAACTGACTACTTATATTTGTCCACTCAAGAAATTAATTAACCAGGAAATGTACTGGTAGGGCTTAATCAAGGAGAAGATTTTCAGAAGGAAAAAGGTGCAGGAACTACTTGGGAAGGGTAACATAAGGATGATAATCTGAAGTCTCCTTATGATTCACTGTAAGGATTGGGAAGCACAAGTAGAAGAGGATCCTTGGAGATTATTCAAACACCAAGAGAATAGGTAATCAAGCAGGAGCATTTCAATTATTCATTAGCTCAAGCAGAAGAGCTGAGCAAATCTGAACTGCATCAAATAACTCAAATGTGAATATACACAGCACAACTTCATACGTTATTAATGGCAAAAATACTTCATGCTTTTTTTATGTGATTTGATTGATGTTCGTGTTTATTTTAAGCCTCATAACCAGTTTCCTATAGTTTTTGTCAACTCCTATATTTAGCTACTTCATATTGTAAACTGTACAAGACAGAAACTGGATCCATTTTAGTGTCCTTGATGTGCCTTTCATAGGACATTTTATTAATGTCACACAATTCAGAGAAAGCAAATCCTGTTAACGTGTAATTGTTCTGAAATTACCATCCTGTTTTCATTTGTTCTGAGAAACTTCTGAGAATTTATAGCACATTAAACTAATCCAATACATTTTACACATCACACTTTGTAGACAAGATGTACAAAACAAACTATTATAATGTCAACTACAGCATCTCAACAGGAGCTCTCAGTACCTCCTCTGCTATTCAACTGGTGCTAAATAAAGATGGTGCTAAATAAAGATGGCAGTGATTTACTAAAGCACAATATGGTTTAGAAATCTGCAGAAGACACATAATTTTTTCTTAGACAATTGAAAACACTGACTGAAAATCATACACTGGTGACACTGTTTACCAATACACTGCAGAGAATAAATTCCCTAAGAGCACAGAAAATAAGAACTGGTTCATCTCAAAATACACAATAGTAAATGACTGGGCTAAACAGAATTCCATTAAACTGCTGAATGGTTAAATATAGAAATCTTTAAAATTAATTGGTAGTTGGTGCTATCATTCAAAGAAATGTTCTCTACTGGGACACTAAAATGCAGAATTACATCGATATTAAAAAAAGGACTCTCAGAAAACAAATTAGTCATACTACTTGATGTTGCTAAAAGTAAGCAGCAATAGCAATTAAAGTAATTATAGTACTTTGAATGTTACATAGCACATAGTACAGAAGTACTAATGGTTGAACAGGTATTGAGGTAACGATACAAACAAGAAATCTACAGGATGAAACTCTTTAGTGTGGTTGAGTATCAGGAATTAGACAGACAGGAACTGATTCTGAAGCTCACCTCTGTGGACTAATAGTTGGGTCAAGGACAGCCAGCCTCCAAAGAACCACCATCTCATCACACATGCTTGCACAAGCATGAGCAGCTACTTCTGACTGGCCATTGCTGCGCCCTGTGTGCCCACTAGCACTGCTGTGTGACGCAGATGTTCGCACGCTGTACCACCAGCCGGTTATCTGCAGAAGAAAAAAGCTCAGTGGAGCTCTGCTGTGGCCAACATCTCATCCCCTGCTCTCACTTCAGCTCATAATCCCAAGGAAACGGGATCCATAGTTAATACCAGGCTTTCATTTGATTCCAAAACAACTATGACCATTGAAGCAGTATTGTTTTGAGAGAACTAAGGGCCTCAAAATTTCTCTGGTTAGAAGGCACATGCACAAAAACCAAAACACTCACAGGACATTCACTTCCTAGAGGCCTTCACAATTGGAGAGAAAAATGTGATAAATGAAGCATTTCCTTTCCCTTGCTCAAAGTTGAGGTATGGGATGGACCAATTAAGGAAACTTACACCACAATTTATATTACAGACTGAGGCTAAAGTCCTGAACTGTCAAAGGAAACATTTTTTAGCATATTATTTTAACAAAACAATAATAAAAAAGTACTCCTTCAAACCACCAAAAGATATCTTCCATAAAGATAACAAAATAATCTGAGATTCTACCACACAACATATATATTTTGTTTTTATCAAAATGACAGCTCATACATTAAGCACAAAAAGTGCTTTTTTAAAAAAAACAGAAACAGAACAACAGTTGAACATCTTGATTGGGAAGAAATCAAATCAAATATGCTGAACAAAAGAAATCAGACTCTACATATTCATGTTAAAAGAACTGAGGCATTTGGGGAATACAGTCTTACCAGGACATCACCAAATCAGAACCAGAGCAAACTGTAACATCCTTTTAGCATGGAGAAGCACATGCCTACAAAGCATATAGGCTATTAAAAGAATTGTATTCAGCCATGGGTTGTATAGACACAAAGCAGCAGTTACAGGCTCTGCCTGGTCCCCAAAACATCCCCCACTCCAAGCAAAGAGATACCTGCTCATAGTTGAGACACTGGTCAGTCAGAATCTCCAGCAAAGGAGCTGCATTGCTATCCCGTCTCTTAAACATCTCCCGCACAATGGAAAGCAAGTTCCAGATTCCTTCAGGTTCTCTTCCTCGCAGGGGACGCAGCAGACAAGCCCACTCAGCAGCAGCTGGTGGCTCAGTGGAAGACAGATACATTGAATTCACATCACTGTACATAAAGAAGGAGAATAAGGAGAAAAAATTAAATTAAGCACAGTCAGTAATACAAAATCCTGAGTTTACTAAATCCTGAGTATAATCAGCATCCAGAAATATATCTGCCCTTCAACGGCACAGACACAGGTAACCTAAAAGACAGAATGTATAATGAGCTCAAGAACACCGCACAAGCAAAATATTGTACAAATACAGCCTGCTCTACTGAAATAACAGTGCAGAAGCTACACAATAATACAGTCCAGAAGAGCAACCATGAAACTGAGCATCCTTCAGTCCAAGGTATACAGGCTATATGGGGAATGAATTTGCAGATCACATGAACGTCCCATTTTCCCTTCAATACAGCCTACCTGAAAACAACAGGAGTGGGTCCACAGAATTTATGAAGGGTTTTCTTTATGTTGTCACTCAGAGTAGATTCATCTAAGTACCAAGTGCTTTGATCTGATGCAGAAGGTCCAGCAGTGGGATCTTACAAAAGAAAAACATATTTACAGTTTGCAGGCTTTGAAGATATGTTACTCTATGCGCCCAAACACAAAGTACACCAGCAGTGCTATGCAAATTCTTCCACCCATTGCTGAACAACCTCAGAATTATCTTAAAATGCTACCATAACATGACCAACATTAAATTAGCAGCTTCTTCTTGACCAGAAAGGTAATGCAGCACTAAAATAGGAATGTTTTAACATCTCTGGTAACCAACACTTAGGTGTTAGCTACCCCAAATCACAGCTAACTCAGTCTAGTGTTGCAAATAATCCAGTTTTAAACAGGAACCTGAGAGAGGTCCCTTCCAATCAACATTTCCAGAAGTCTATATTTAATACCAAATTAAAAAGAAAAACATTTTCTTAGAAAGTGCATTGCCTGATGCTCCCTTCCTCTGCAAACACTCCGAGTTGCCTATTGTTGTGCCATATAGACACATAAGTGCCAATACTCATCCCTTTTCCTTGATTTCCATCTGCAATCCAAGCTACAGGCTAACAAATCAGTTCAGAAACCTGAAACAATCAGGAATCATCTTCTTCCTATCTGGGATAGAGACTGCTGAAATAGGATCTATTAAAATTACCTGGGGCTCCACACACTGTGTTGATGGCAGTAGACTGGGAAGATAACAACTCGTCCAGCAAGCGCTGAGCTGTTGGAAGAATCTGAAAACATGAAGCAAACTTTCACCATACACAGTATTTCTCATGTTGCTACACCCAGCCCAAGATCGTGCCTGAAGCACTCTGGCAATTTCAGGAGTGTGGAATACAGAGTTACATTTAAAGAAAGGACGACAGAGGGTGCTGAAGATCACACAAGGCACACCAGCTGTCACCTCTCACAGCCCACAAAAGGCTCACTTTCTGCAGTCACACCCTAAGAAGTAAACAAAAGCATCACAGTTTATTAGCTCCTTTATAATTTCTTGAGGAATAGGAGCCTACAGAAAGTGATACTGCAACTGATTTTGAGAGTTAGGAAAGCCACATGCTGTCAAGGTCACCATATCCCTGCACTTTGAAAGATCTTTAGTTCTTGTTCCTGAATCATTTCCCTAAAACCCAAGCAAATGGGAGCAGGAAAGAAAACTACAAAATACATCTACCCACTATTTTTGGGGCAGACTTTAGCTTATTTACCATCCATTTAGCAAAGGGATTCCGTAGTAAATGAATGCAATTTCAGCACTAAACTAATCATAGCTTCTGGACCAGCTCAAAGCATAAGCTGAGAAGGCTCACACTGACTGTCAAAACCTACTTAGATACACCCTTCACATGCTATTTTTGAAAGAAAAATGAATAGTAGAAAGAGGTTTTTTCCCACATTAAGTCTGGGCTGAAAGTGTAGAACCATTAGTAGGTATGCACAGAACAGGTAAATTGTTAATCCACATAATTAGGATTTACATGACTTGCAACAGAATGTCTGATATCTTCCACCTCTGTCCATACAAAAGCTGAGATCACTTTTACTGTAAAGAAAGGCATTTCAGTACACCTATATTTGCAAATAATACAGATACATCTCAAACAGATGGAAGAAAAAATGCTTCAGAAGGCTATTTTGTATTTCAATTGCCTAAAAAACAAATTCAGCATTAAGCTATTTTCTACCTTATTCCACTACTACATATTTTAAGAAAATTCATAGGTCTTGAAAGTCACACCTTAAGGCTGAAGTGACTGTCCTTCAGTCTTCTTTCCTAAGATATTCATGCTTAATTGGAATAGGAATACTGGCTTCATAAGGAAAAATAGCTCTTGGGCAAAGAACTAGGTAATGAATTCCAGATGCTTTTCCATGATTTTCATAGATACAGAAAACATTTTCAACAGAGATTCTGAAAAATATCCAGCTGCATTCCTATAGACCATCATTCCTTCACACAGGAAAGTAATTCAGCATTGTAATACTGTACCATGACATTCACAAACTAGAAATAAGGATAAAATAGAATCATATGTACAGCCTACCCTAATTCTACATTGTGTAGTCAAAATATGGGGTCCCAAGGAATTAGAATAGCTATCTCCACCCTGAAATCTTGAAGGCCAGGAATGAGACTGTTGAAAGAATTTGGGGCATGCCTTGCCTTTTGCAAAGGAATTACACAACACAGGTTAAAACATCTCCCAAAAACCCCTAAACTTTTCTGTTGGGCAGCATTCATCAGATTTCTCTGGCCAAATTGTAATAATTAATTATTCCAGATATTCCTGAAGCACAGCTGGTACATATGTCCAAAGGAGAAATAAACCCTGCACAAAGGAGCAGACATACAATAGCTGAAAGCAAACTCATGCCATTGAGGAAACAACTACTACCATTACTGGCCTTCCAAAGCCCTCCCCTATTAAGCACCAGACTGTGCCATAAAGCTTAGTCTGAGGAGAGAAAAAAAGGCTTTGGCTGTTATGTAATGCAGCAAGAAGCACACAGTACGAATGCTCATTTCTCAGCAACAAAAAAACACTATTTTTATATCAGTTTCATATTATACAATTCTTCTATTTCCTCTCATAAGAAAATTAGTATCTCTGTAGGAAATTTATAGGACATTTTAGCAATAGAATATCTTAGTGTCCTAAGCGCAACACCATGATATGAATTCTAGGCACATGCTGCCAGTAATCTCTGACTTTAGAGGAATGTGTTATGAATGCACTGCTGAAATGTGACAGATACCCATGCAGGTCAGTTTTTCTCAATCTCCTTCAGCTGAATTAGCATAAAAAAGTTGTCAAGCCCTTATAATTTTAAAGCAGCCATTTCACAATCACTTGGCTATTCTTGTGTATTTTGTGCAAACATTTTAGACAGATGATATAAATGACCTGACCCTAAACAACACAGATATTTAAGGAGTAAGAGACCAGACTTTGCCTTTGGCTAAAAAATGTCATGTCTATTACAGTGAATGATTCTTACGAATCACCAAGAAGCTACACTGAGGGAAGTCAAAAGGTTATGAGTTAGGTGCATTAGAAAGTGCCCACTTAAAGGACACACAATACTTCACTTGGGTAGTTTTCTCCACTTAGCTAACCAAACACACAAAAAAGAAACAAGCTGATTTGGGCTAAGTTTTCAACATGAGCTGATTTACTGTGTTTGATCTTTCACAAGCTCAGCATATATTCATGCTAATATGAATAGCCACCACTCTTCTTTCTCCTTTTAAGACACTTCTAATCTTTTACTTGGCAATAAGACAATTGCTGAATAATAGAATATCAAAACTGAAAAGAGCAAGAACTGAATGTCTTCCCAGCAGCTAACAACTGAATAGCATAACTGGTTATTTTGCAACAAAAGACATCATATAAATTCACCCAGAACAAAGATAACTGAATTTAAAAAGTTGTCAGTCAGATGATGGTTCCCACTTACCTGTTGTGGAAGTTCACTGATTAAGTACTGAGCAAATTTTTGCAACTGGTCTCTTTGTAGACGAGACAAAGACTCAGAAACAGGTGCTCGTAAGCACACTGCAGATGCCTGAAGGGAAAAAAAGGAGACATGAACCACCATTAATGAAGCTGTGCCCACCAAACTGACAAAGAGTCATCACCAACACTTGCTATGCTGATGCACACCACGCTTGGTTTGATGGCCAATTTTTTTTCCTCTGAAATCATGTCATGTTTTACAGATAAGATGCAAATAAGCTGTCTAGGCCTTATAAAAACTGGTTTTAAGAGTTTTTTCAAGAAAACTGATGTAACAGCTGTGCTTAAGATCTGTTGTTGCTAGCAATTGCACAAATACTGGCAGAGATTTCACAAACAAACCTCTAAAACAGGACATTATCCCTTAAGCTTCTGGCAAATGAAGCTCTGTGGGGGGACTGTTTCACAGAATCACAGCCATCTCATTTATCTCATTAAAGTTTCTTAATTCCATCTTCAGCATCTTTCCATATCTTTGAACAAATTAGATTATAAAAAACTTCACCACTAGCTTCTTAATCTTTTCCACTCTACATAACAAAAATATTCCACTTAAATTTTAACCTCTATACAGTCAAAAGCAACTTGATAAAAGACACTTCTGATAATTGTCTTCTCTACACAGAGCAATATACCCCGGCTTTTAACTTTCTAGTGTCAGAAGTCAGTTTATACAAACACAAAAATCCTTTCACTATCACTTTCCACATGGAGAAAGGATTGGAGGCAAAAGAATGTTTTTTATCTTATACAGTACCCAAACTTTGAGTGTAAATAATGTAAGTGACAATTTGTTTTCTAGCCAAACTCTCCATATCCACTTTTAAAACTCAAACTAAGAACTCAAAGCAGAACCCGCTTTTCTGCCAGCTCTCCAGTCATAAGTACAGAAAGTATACCAATACTCTGATTATTTCAAAGAGTATAAATTTAAGCCAATTACACTTGTCCATTGTGAAATATTAACAAGCTTCAGCAGATTATTAGAATTTATTTAAGAAGCTGGAGCTGATCATAAGCACGTTAGCTGTAAGATGTTCTGTGAGGGCAGAAAATCTTCGGTTCCTTTCAATCATCAAAACTTCATCCTCTGTGTTTCTCAGTTTCCCAAGGAAATTCAACTGTATGCAAAACCAAACCCTCAACCAGGCTATTTCATGTTGATTCAATACATTTTCAACTGAAGTTGGTTAGGTTATAAAATGCCTACTTTTTGCTCTATGGAAGGCCATATAGAATAAAAGCAGTCAAATAAAAATAAAACCCTAACTGCTTGAAATCTACAATCCAAAATTACAGTTACCTCAGTAAGTGTTAAAATGAACTAGTGAACATAAAGGCCAACAGCGATCAAAAGTACTTTCCCTCTGCACTCTGATCAAACAACACAAGGAGTGAGCTTTCAAATCCTGTACTTACAAAGAGTTTTATTAAAAGATAAATTATTGGTGAGCTTCCACTCTTTACAGAGATGAAAAAATAATGAGTGATTTCAGCATTTAAATGAAAAACAGCAAAGAGACCAAAAAAGCACTCACGATCTACCCTCAGAAATCTGCACGTTACCAAAAGACAGTCTGCAGTTTAGTGCCTCGGATAATTCAGCCTGCAGACTGCAACGGCAAGCAGACATTTGCATTGCCTGGAGTGCCAAGAGCCATATCCCTAAAGAAGTGAGTGTTGCATGGAACTGGACTGAGGAGGCACCCAGAGAAGGCGCCCAGGGAGAGCAGAGCTGTGCTGTGCCTACATTGTGGATGCGGAAGAGGCAGAGCGCCACGACGTGCGCGCACCACTTGGCCCCGGCGCCGCAGGTGCAGCTGCACGACGTGATCCGGCACCGGTCAAACATCACCGCCACGTTGTACGCGCCCTTGGGGGGCACCATCTGCGGGGGCACCACCGTGGCACTCAGATGGAAACCTGTGGAAATTCACAAGCCCAAAGTTACTCTTTGGGTATTGGGGAAAAGGTTCAGCCAGCACAGAAACACATGTATATGCCATTTAAACACTGAAACAAAATGTCCGGCAACAACATCCATATACGGATGGACATGGATCCAGAGCCTCCAGTACTTTTTTCTTCCCAACCAACTATGTCCAAACATTAGTAAAGAAGCATAATGTGTTATAAGAGACTCCAACATACCAGGTTTTAATACATTAATTAATTAATTTTTCTTATTATTTAATGGAGAAAAGTGGAACTGGATAAAGCCATTCCTGAAAAGTTTTTGTTTACAGGGTCAAAGTTGCACTATATACATTACAGGCATAACTTCTCTGCTAATTCTGCCAGCAGTGCAGAATGAGCCAGGTGACTTGCTCAGAATTATTTCCAAGTCAATCAATTTTCACAGTCAACAAAAGAAGGCAGCACTTAACCTGAACACTTACTTTCACTTTGTGGCTACAAAAACTACCCATTTGTCGTAAATTACGCGTCTCCTTGCAATTTTGTTCATATCCTTCTTTCACAAATCATGAACCCAGAAAAAAACCCCTCTTGCTTAGACTAAAAACAATGGAAAAGAGAAATTTTAGCAATAATGCTGTATCAATCTAGTCCCATTAATCAGTGATCATAAACAAATAAATTATGAGAAAGGACTTTAGCAAAGCTCAGCTTCATGCAAACTCATGTGCAGTGCATATCAGCTGCACTCATAATGCAGCTTCCTCTGGAGATGCTGCCCATCCAGAGGAAAGTGTGTGATCAGGAAAGGCCAGCAGGAGCATGAATCCTCTACCTGTCTTGAAGGTGCCTATCAGCAGTTAGCCATCCTCTACAGGAAGGAGTATCAGCCTCAAAACTTTTGCTAATCTGGAATTCAGTTTTAATGAAGCACAGAAAGCATCAGGGCATCAAAGTCATAACCAAACTTCAGTCCAACAGTCTACCTTAAGTGGAAAAAACAGCTTAGACAGATGATAGTTTCTCCACTATGAGGACAAGGAAGTAGACTGTAAGTCCACACTACTAAGTTTTTATTATGATATCATGAGATCATAAAAATGATGGTGTTCAGAAGTGCAAATAACCGACTAAATTTATTCAATTTAAAATAATGTGCATCATTTCCTCCTCAAAATATAATCCTCATACCAATACAAATTTGTTCTTACCTTGCTTAACCTTTCTATTTGTCCCATTCACTACAATTCAAATCCTCTCCCTGATGTGATTATTTTGATTAGTATACATAATGCCACCCAAATTTTTCAGCCATTTTAGCTATTGGAACAGAATCAAAACAGAAGGCATTCACACAAAATTACTGCATTGCTTATTACCAGACACAGTTCTAATTTATGTTCCACATTTGGTTAATACAACCCAAACAGTTCAGCTAGTCCTTCTGTTATACTAAGAGCATCTCAGAGTAATGCTCTTTCACATAAACAAATTAAGGATTTCATGAGTTGGAATTATAGCAATTCTGTTTCACTGCAAAAAAAGAAACAGACCAAAAGTGTTAGAGAAAACTGGATTCCAGCTACAAGCTCTTACCAAGTCCCTACCAGGACATTCTTCTTTGCACATGAAGACAGTTAACTGATAATGCAGTGAGGGAAGAATACTTATAAAAAGGGACATATTTAAGGATTTTAACATGACATGTCTGACACTTACAATTCTAATTCAAGCAGTACTGCCCAGTTAACTCTTCTGCAACACCAATCTTGCTGCACTGAACAATTGTTTGTGGGATGGTACAGGAAACTATATGAGGAAAGCCATCTGTATTATAATGAATGGTTTCTTCTACCAGGAAAAATTTTAAAATGACAGCATCTTCAAGGTTGGAAAAGATGCTTAGGATCATCTACCCTAACCATTAACCTGGCACTGCCACATTCACCACTAAATTATGTCCCCAAGTTCCACATCAACTCATTGCAACATGGCTTTCTCCATCACTGTTCTGTTACTGTTGTAAGGACAGTTCTGATGGCCCTACAACAGTAACAAAAAACACACATCTCTGCTTAGGATTTCAGAACTTTTGAAATAAAAGGGGAAAACAAGAGCTGAACAAAAGCTTTTTACACACAAGTAAAAAGCAAGGCAATTTTGGACAAAGATAGGAGAACCTCTAAAAAGTGAAGCCACCATTGAAGAAGATACCAAGTCAGAATCCAAACTGAACTTGCTGCTGCCTTCCCCAGTTGTTAAAAAGAAACTAAGACTATGATAGAAAAGAAGTCCCTGAAATCTACACCACACCTGTTAATGAACAGTACTAATGTCTTCAGTACAAGGATGTGGGTATGTGGCTGCTACAAAGAGAATGGAGGGAGAAGGTCTACAAAAGCCAATTCCATGTGTATATACAGCAGAAAGCTGTAACAAATTTGAGGTTTGGAATGCGGTGAAGAGGTTCAGAAATCACAGATAGGGATATACATGGGGACAAAATAACTAAGATTACTTACAGTTAAAAATAAAACTTAGACTACAAAGGGAAATGGGACAAAAAGAGCACAAAGCACAAGTGAAGATTCACCTTACTTGAACACAGTATCACAATGCACTGCTCAATCCCTCGGCAAATCAATTCCCCACTCAACGGCTGCTTCATTTCCTGTATTGCTTCTCCCATTTGTCAGTGTCTCAAACTCAATACTGCAATTACACACCTTCTCTGCTGCCCACCTTTTGGGCTGCTATTCATGGAAGAAAAACTTCCACAACTAAAGACAGTTCCTCTATTAAGGACAAGGCAACCTACAGAATTTCTTCCTTCCCTTCCACACACATAATCCTTTGTCAAGAGTCACAGTTGTTTCTATGAGTACTTGAGAAGTTTTTCCCCATTATCACTCACCACCTCCTCTTCCTCTTTTCCCCTACAGCACAGGTTTTGCATTAATATTCCCAGCCTTTATTCATGTACATTGTACACACCTCCTCACCTCAATGCATTACTGAAGCAAGTGCTGACCACAGTCTTCTACTGTCTATCAAACAGTTTGCTCTTTTCCCGTAAAAGTCATAGGAATTACTAAATTTCAGCAAGATGCTTTTTAACTAATTTTCTCTCTCTCAAACATTTGGCTCCCTGAAATTTAGCAGATTCCTCAGAGGCCTCTCTCAGGATTTCAGTCATGACATTGGAAGATTATTAATGCCCTCAAAAGTCAGTTTAATCCTATTTAGCAAAATTTCTAAATTAATGCTGACATTCCAAAATTACTATCTGGTATCACTGACAACTCACTGACACTATGTGAGGTAGTTTTAACTCAATCTGACTTATGTATGAGGAATCACTTCACTTTCATTTCCAAGAATTACTGCTATTGCTATTACAGTAGACACTGGACTAGGTAATATCCTTTCAGAGGCTTTACCCTATATTGAGGTAACAGTTCATCAGTCTCTTGCAGTTTGCATATCTCAAAGGCTATCTCCTTCTCTTTTTGTTCTCCCCAAAGCTTTATAGTACATGTTCCTTTTATTCACTTTCTGAGGGTTCTTTACCTAAATTTATTCATCTCCCTCATCACTGAGAGTTAAGTATTCCTGGTTCTAATAACAAACAGGCCCACAGAAGTCTCTATTCCCTCATCACATGAAAATATAAGAAACTTCCTCCCTAATACTATACAGATTTTTATATTATTGTTTATTCTTTCACAACAGGCTTGGTTCCTATATGCCAAATAATATTCTGATTCTGAAGCTCACATTTGCAGAAAAAAAAATCTGCATGGGATTGACATGGCCTATCTTGACATACTGGTAGTACTTTTATTTCACATAATGCATTCTGGTCAAACAGCTGACACTGGAAAAAAAAAAAGCTATCTCAATATTCTTCTTTGCTTCAAAGGATTTAATGAAAAATCTAAAGTCCAATTCTTTGTATAGGTAAGATTAGCTTCTATAGCCAAAAAACACAAAAAGAACAAGATAGTAAGAGAAGCTATAAAACTCACTGTCCAACAAGATGGGTTTCCGTCTGCCAAAGTACTACATGAATAACTGTACTATTAATAAGACTCCTGCTTCAAGAACAAACCTTGCAAACTTCCTCTGTGCCATACAGGCACTTTAGGTTTTGATCATTTTATCAGACAACTATAAAATCTAGTTCTCCTTAGCAATGAGGAATTTAAGCATTATGGAGAAAAAGGTAGCCCATACAGTTTTTTGCAAAATGCTTAGACAGATTAAGGATCAGGCATTTCTGACCTTTAGTCCATTTCACAGCTGAGCTGACTGAGGCCAAAAACACCCACAGTGTTTAGCTCAAGACTTTACAAAGAATACATTTGGCAGGGAGTTTCAGCTAGGATGCCAGAAAAGCTTGTTTTGAGATGTGGTCACAGCACTGCCGTTTCACTGCAAATATGATTTTGGGACTCTGAAGTATCCAGAGAAGTGGAGCTGTTCTTACCTATCTGGAGAGGGTCTTTGACAGCCCTCACCCGGAAGAGCTGCTCCCCTCGCTGGAACTCGTCTGCACTGCCATTCGCCAAGCACGAGTACAACCTGCAAGACATAAACAGAATGTGTTAGGATCAGTCTGGTTTTGAGAAACTTCACAGTATTATCCTCTTTGCTGACACAGCTTTTTAAAAAACCCTTGCTATCTTGAATACAAAGTCTAGGTCGCTCCTGCCATTTTGACATGACAACCACAAAAATCATTAGTCTCTTCCTAACTGGGTTTGTACGTAGCCATTGACAGTTGTAGGAATTTTCACATAAGGCTCTGAAATACAAACTCATTCATAGCCTAAGATTAAGTCTTTATGTAGTATAGTATAGTTCTAGGTCTAATGTTAGCATGCCACAGTAAAAACTCCTTCTAGACTAATTATCTGCATGCACCTGTGAGTTTTTTTAATATCTGTGTTCATCAGAATAATGAGCAAATACAACCAGCTGGCTTGCTCTATTCCCTAGCAGGTGATCTTACATCAGCACTTCTGACATTTCCTTCCCCATCTCATACCAGAACCTTAGACAAACATATCCAAGAACTTGCAGCAAGATTTTTTCTATTAAGAGTGTAGTATCACTACTTTGCAACAAAATTCTAAATACAGTTACATGGGTAGCCCTCCTACAATACAAAAGCTTCAGGGAAGCTCAGAAAGAGATCTAAAAGCAGAAAATCTTTGACTATGTAGTCACATAGTTAATGTGGAAACATAAAAAATACAGTCCTCTGACTATATCAATTCTGATCACTGATGTATTCAGCAAATTGTGGTTCTCCTATTTACATGAACAAAAGGCTTGCACAGCACATTGAGCAAGCCCTCTTTGGCAATTTCTGAACCCAGTTAAAGCTCTGACTCCAGCAACACGGTCATATTGGAAAGATTACTGCATCAGACTAACAAGGACAAAACTCTACAAGCTAGCCTACTGCTAGTCAAATTAAAGGGTGCATTTATTTTGCTATCCTTTACACACAGAATCTAGACATCTACATGGTTTTCCTGGTACATGATGCAGCACAGCTCACCCAAGCTCATTACTGCAGCACAGTAATCCATCCATGTACTACAAAAGGCATGTGAAAGCCACATAAGCTTCAAATATACAGGACATCAAAAGGACAGCGATTGTCCTCAAGTGAACAGAACCTTTTCTTAAGCATCAATGAAAAAGAAATAGTATTTATTACCTGATATCCTCCTCATTTTCTGGGAAACTCCAGAAGGCGATTCGAAGTTGCAGTTGTTCAGGCACTGGAGGATAAACTTTCTCCACCACCTCAAATGGAATGTGAAATGCAACCTGCTTTGCAGAGAGTTCCACCAATGGGATCACCAGCCCATCTAGCAAGACAAGAAACAAAACCCAATTAGCCATTCAGAGAACAAAACTTGTGAAAGGCTAAAGAGGTCAAAGCAGGGAGCTCTTCCACCTTCTTTTTTATCTCACCATGTTGAAGACTATTTTTGATGAATAGCAAAAGTCAGCCCATAAATGTTCTGAAGAGCTGTCTCTCAACTCCATGTCTGTTTTCAGCCACTCAGGGCATGGGCACACATCCCAAAAACAACAGTCCTTGGCCAAAAGAGCTGCATCAGCTTAGCAGTTCGTGTTCAGACAAAACTGATATTGTTTAGTGAGATTTAAAGTAACCAAGTATTTTTCATATATTTCTGTTACAATGTGGCAGCAACATCCAGCAAATTTACACAAAGAACTAGAACAACATATGTGCCCAAGCAGCAACAGAACAGTTTCCAGGAACCTTAGTGTTGACTTTTTCTGACAGTATTCAGCTATTTACATGGTTTTAATTTCAATTAGTATTTGTTGATTTATTCACTGCACTACCACCTTTATTATGATATCTGTTCTGTCTTTATACTTCTTTAGAGAAGCAACTGGGATTCATATGTCAGTGCAGTGCTGACTACACCATATTCATGAGGACCTTAACTGAAGGCAGTAAGGGCTTTATATAAATACATTTAACTATCACCTTTCTACCAAACCAACTCCACTTTTCATGTCTTTACCTGCAGATGAAGATTTCTTATCATCAGGCTGTAGAAGCCTTATGTTTCTACTTTGCTCTGACTCAGATTACACTTTATAGAAAATATCAGACTTGTCTTATCTGCAAGTACAGCCCTGCTTTACTGAGATCACCTGCTGACCCATCACTACAGCAGCCTTGGTCCCCTCATCTTCTAAACCCTGATGCCAAACCCCTGATTAATTCAGTTTCAGATATTTGAAGTTATGTCTCTTCACCTCCCTCAGCAGCCTCTAAAATAGCACTGGAAGCCAGGATGTAAACTCTTCTGGCCTTCAGCTTCCCCTCCATAGCCTGCAGGCAGCACATCAAAGGAAAGCTTCAGCCCTGATGCCAGTAAGCACTTGCTCACCCTCTGACTAGAGACGCCCTCCAGTCCCAACAGCTGGGGAAGACAGGACAGGAGAGGGCTTTCAAAGTGCATGCACACAGCAAAGTAGCCAACATCTAGCCAACAGCTAGCAGATAAACAAGCTTTTAGCAGAAATTTCACTTACACTTTCGACAACCAAAATGGGTGTAAAGCTTTCAAGTCACTAAAAAATATGCTGCCTTTAATTAGTACCTAAAAAGTGGACTGTTTGGACCTAAACACAGTCAAAGTAATATCATTCCTGCTGTTACAGCAGTAGTAGATACCACAGAAAGTCCAAGTTGAGGCATTTTCAAACTTGAAATTACTCTGAACAATGAAAAGGAAAGGTATTTTGCATACTTTAAAATGCATTTCTTCTCTAGAGGTTCTTTATTCAGTTATGTCATTACACAATACTAGAAAACAGGCAACACCTAAACAACACCTACAAGGCAAAAGGCTCAAAAAACTACTTCAGTACCAACTGAAACACCTGCACATTGTTGTGAGAGCTGCAAGCCTTCAGCCTGGATGGTATTCCTTTTTATAAAGATCTAGTGATGGGTATGAAGGTTAGATTAGAAATGCTACATGAGACCTCCTCATCTGCTCCAGCACAAGTCTAGCACAAGTCAGCCAGCTTGATTTTAATAACTGTACACAGTGAAGCAAGGTAAGGCTGTCTTTGCACTGAAGTCATTAACTGATTCATCAGCTGTACTGTGTTAGCAGGAATGAACAGAAGACAGGTGGCCAATTATGTGGTGTAGCTCAGAGCACACGGCTGAAATATCTTCAGAATAAGGCAAAAGCAATAAAAAAACCTAGAAGGGAAAAAACCAAGAATCTTAGTCATAAAATCATGCACAGTTCTAAAGTTCAGAATTTTCTATAAGAAAAAAGGGAGATGGAAAAAATAATAGAAATTAACTGAAAAGTGGAAAATAATTTGTCAGTCATACTCCAAGCATGAGTGAATGCACAATAGCTCTGCTGGCACACATGTAAATGCCAAAATTAGGAAGTTAAACTGCCCTAAGTTTCAAGGGGGTAGTTATCCATGCAGGCAATGTGAGACAATCCTACCTGCAATATGGCTCAGAGCAGCATTACAGGGTCTTTTCCCTATTTACTCCTGTAAAGTCAGCTGGACAGTCCTAATTTGGTGCTAAAACTAGACTTCAAATATTCTCATCTGAGTCCTAAACAAATAGAGATCTATCAAAAAGTTTATTTCTGGATACACAAATCCTGGGTTGGTGGATTTATACTTATGTGTAGGTAGTTTTATAGCCACTTGTACCAAGAAGTATTATCAATAAAACAGACAAAAGGCACTCTCGGGTTCTACAACAAATATTTTCAGCAAGGAAGAAAAAAGGAAGTCTGCTAAAAATTACAAGAGAAAGCACCACAGCTTCTACTCAGAAAGCAAATATAAGTAAAGGAAGGAAGATTGCAAATTAATTATTAAAAAAAAAAACAAAACCACACAGCAGTGAAGTCAAAGCTGACAAATTCTTGAGACAAAACTATCCAAGGGAGAAGATAATTTTAAATTGAGGAGCAAAACTAGCAAGAATCACTATTTGCTCTTGGGAATCAGACTTGACCCCAAGTAGAACAAAAAGCACATTTCAACACTTGGAAGAATAGAGTCACAAGTAAATCACAAACAACCTGAAACAATTCTCCCATGTTAAATGACTAAGAAAACCCAGGTCTGGAAGGGATTTTGAGAAGCTATCTAACCCATATCTCCTACCTAAAATGCAAGATCAACCATATCTGAACCATTCTGAATAAATCACACCTCATTATTTACTGCCACACACAACATGCAGCTTTTATGAGGACTATACTGCTTTTTCTGCTACTGTTTTACATGAATTAAAGGTTTGATTTTTATAGCCATTTTGTAACAGCTAAAACTTTAGCTTAGATGTAATTATTCCTGCTGGAACAACAACAACAAAACACCTGATCCCAAAACAGTCAACACAAGCTGTGCATGCAAACCTGCATTTTCACCAACAGAACAACTTCTGTGCCAGCAGGACTTACCACAGAGAGGAATGTGTAGCAGTTGCTTAACCTTTCCTATTAGAGGGTAGGCTGTAATAAGTTGCAGCCAACAATTACTCATAAAAACAGATCATGTTTAAAATGAGCCAGCAGTATTCCTTCAGCACAGTAACCAAAAAACAGAAGAAATGGCTTGAATAATCAGCAGAACAGGAACCATGAGAATGCCAAAGAGCTATTAAAACACAAAGAAAAAACAACTGGGCTAAACACTGAATGTATCTGCTATCACGTTTTTTCCACTGAGTTACTTGCATTTGACACACATCCCACAAGTAAACTATATATAAAAGTGAATGAATACAAATGAAAGTGAACAAAACTCACAGCGAGATAAGACATGACATAAAGATAGGACACACTGCTTTCCCTCTATATGACTTTAGAAAAATGCCATGTTAGGCTGCATTACCTTTTCAGAGATTAGTCTACAGCTTTGCTTTTATAGCAATCCCTGGTCCCCATCTGCCCATTCCCATTGGGCTCACTCCTAAATGTAACAAAGAGTAACAAAGGAATAGAACTACACACAGAATAAGAAGATGAAGAACATTAAGTGAATCACCTCTGATACCAAAAGCTAAAGTGAGAAGAACAGTAAAACAAAGAGGAAATATTCAGAGTTCAATCTTGACTGAAGGAGGAGGTATGGGGGGGTGTTACAAAACTCATTTTAATAACAGTAAATAACACATGACTTTTTACAGGATTTCCCATGTAGAAAGATAAAACTTTCAGTGTAGAATGCACTTAAAGCATTTCTGCTTATTTAATTTAAGCACCTGTCAGTAAAATGTCCCTTGGCTTGAGTTAGTGATCCATTGTCTCTCTGATATCCCTTAAAACCAAAATGTGCTGAGAATTCTCGAACAGGCAAGCAGAGGAAGCATTGGATTCAACATAACTTACCTAAATCAACTATATGAAAAGATTTGTTTTCTTAACCACTTTCTATACATTTCCTTCTAAAATTTTGCTGTTGGTTTTAGTTCATTCTCTTGGGTATTTTTTTCTTTCTAGAAATTTATTCAGAGTTGATGTCTTTAAGAAGTAGATGCCAGAGAAATATAGTCCTTCAGGACTCAAACTTGGCAAGAAATATCAGAAAATTTCACCTTTGTCTTTAACTCTGTAATACTTGAGGGTGAATACTGTGAATGTACTCTTAAAACAGTCTCTCAACGTGAACATTGCAAAATAAAACACAAGTCTTTTAATTAAAAATGTATTTGTTATTTCAAATAAATTATATCCAAGACATTTAGGTCATTGCTCATACTATTTCTTCTTCCATTTTACCATATAACCAACATCTTATAAAATGCAACTTGTCTATTAAAAATAGCCACATGGTATGTACCAGAAGCATTTTGCAAAAATCTGAAAATAAGACACCTTCTCTTCCTTTAAAGGTGCTTCTCATGCAAAGCTCCATCCATAAGGCACATGAATTTTATTCAAAGAGCTGTTAATTAGGAGCAGAACTGATTAAATGGGTCACAGATACACCACCATCAATAGGTTTCCTATCACACTAACATTTTGCCTCGGTAAGTCCCATCCCTACAAAGTCAACAGAAAGGGAACATCAGAAGTGTTGAACTAACAGCAGCCCACATAAGCACTAAGGGCCACAAGACACATTTGTGTCTGATTGCTGTTCTGTGGCTTTCAAGCACAGACTTGTCAGATGAGTATTGAATACTTACTATACAATTTCCCAAATTTCAGGCACATTAATAAAAGACACATCTCATCTATAATGCACTAGTAAATAATACATAAGAGATGATGGAATATTAAGAGCATCATTGAATAGTCTTGGGATTACAATCTTGGGAGTAAATCAGACTAAGTATAATTAAATTAAGGCTCATGGTCCTGTCACAAACAGTACAGCTATGTTTTCAAAGGGATCAAGGAAAAGTTCTCCAGCTACATGGAAGACTTTTCAGCTACTCTGTGCCTGTAAGACTTGGAAGTGAAGTTCCATATGAAGTATGAACCACAAGCACCAAGCTTCAGAAGAAAACTAAATACTTAACATAAAAATGCAACTAAAATAACCAACATAAATTTAAACATAGGAAAGAAAGAGAGGTAACATACAAGCACTTAAAACAATTGAACTACTGACCTTTAGACACCCATACCAAAATGGGTCAAAGTTAGGGGAGAGGGGATTTGGAAAAAAGAGTGCAACTAAACTGAACAGAATGAGAAACTTCCATTCTAAAGGCTCACAGATGAACTGTTGGAGCAGCTCTGAAGCTCTATCATATAGCAAAAGAAATATTAGCTACACATATGCTGAGAGAAGACCATCCAAAGAAGCACACTAGATAATGAAGAAAAACTCAAGATGGCCTCTTTCAGGACAGTATTCAGATTCTTACAATTAGATTCTTCAAAAGATCATCCATCTCTCAGCTGCATATGATCTCTTGAAATCACACAGCAGGTCTCAGTGGTGCTCAAAGCAAACACACACCACAGACTGCCTCAGCTAGAGCTGCTGGGTGCTCTTAGCAGCCCGGCAGACACAAGGACTGAGCAGACACAAGGACTGAGCAGACACAGAGAACAGGTACCATTTTCTTGTCCCATATACAAGGCAAGGGAACAAAACCAACAGGCAAGCTGAGAGGTGAAGACCCTGAATCTGAACCAAGACCCTCCTCCATCAGAACTTGCAGCTGCATCTGCACCCAGTCATAGTCTAGCTTGACTACATGCAGAATGAAGCATCTGAAAACCAGAAGACACAATGCAATATTCAAATACTGCTCCCAGCTGTCTTCAATTAGCTATTTTCAATTCCCCTGCTTCTGATTAATAATTCCATGCCATTTTGTTGAAAGGGAAAAAACCCACAACGTTCCTTGCAAGAAAAACCAAGCAAACCACACTATTGCTAAAAAGTAGAAGTTTTTCCTTCACAAAATAAGGAAACTAATGTGAAGATACAGGCTCCTGATTCCCCACCTATTTGTGCAGCATCAATCTTAAGAAAATAAGCAACTCCTTTACATTGAAATACTTGCTGTACTGAGCTATTATAAGGTTTCAACTATTTGTTTCTCAGATACTACACACTCCAAACCAATTCCCTGCAAAACATCTCAGCATTCACAAAGCCAGGTGCAACAACAAATGGAGAACAGCAGCCTTTGGTGGAATTCATCTGTGTGAGTTTTCACACACCATGACACATCAAGAGGGTTAGACAAGAACAGGGATCAACTGATGGAGATAAGATGCTACAAATGCTACTGCTTATTTACTGTTAATCAAACTTGCTCAGAACACAGACTAGAGGGAACGTTCTCACCTGAGGGCTCCCTCAGTTTTGTTTTAATGCTTCTGTACATTTAAAATATCCACATACTCATGACAAGCACAACTAAATGAATGATCTAGCAAAAGCAGCAAGGACAGGACACTGTAATGCAACCCTCAAGTATTTCAGGCAATTAGCCACAGGAAAAACTCTAAAAACATGGTTTTATCAAAGAGGCTTGTATAGCAGGATGATATTCTCCTCATGCAAGATGAAAGTATTTACATACACACACATATACACATTTAATAACAGAAGACATATTCCTAGAGAGAGCTACAAAAATTACCAACAAATTAGAAAAATGCCCCAGAGAACAAAGCAAGATTCACTTTGAACCTCAGGTGGACTAATTTGTTCACAAAAAACACCCAAAAAAACCTATCAGGATTATTTGGTTTTATTTTTCTGTCTATGCAATTCACTCATTAAATATGCACATTAGCCTTCTTACTGACTGTAAATAGTGCAGAACTCCCAACTAAAAATTTTGGGTCTTTTTAAATTTAGGAACTAATCTGCTTCTCTTATTTGCTTTTATCTTTCTGCTTCTCCATTGCTACTACCCCATAAGCTTACTAACAGCACTAAAACCCTAATGGGATCTGTGTTTACAAGACGTTCTTATACTGCTTATTTCCACAGCGAGAGTTATGCAACCCTATCTGATCACATAAACATTCTGCAGCAGTGAAATGACATTGAAAATTATGTCAATGAGTTGAAAATGCAGAGATATACGACCATGTTAAAAGCAAAAAGAATTTGGGGGAGGCCTATATTAGCCCTAAGCCACACAGTGACATTTTTATGTACAAAACAGTGGAAAAAGATGAATAAGCAACATAATTTTTTCATTAGCACTTACTGGATAAGAGTAATGAGATTCATAGCCACAACCATTAAAAATTCAGATCCCAGATGAGCAGATTACAGTCCAGATTCGGAAACTTCAATGCAGCAACCATTACTACACAAATTCCATTGCAGACATCACAACATTTTAAGAATGGCACGTTTATTTAACCCAATGCAAAAAGGGTTGTTTTATCACAGCAGGGTGTCCAATTCCCCCACAAAGTCTCTGCCACCTGCAGCAAAAGCTATAGTAGAGTCAAATTTCATCTGAATTCAATTTCTGAAAACTGCTTAATACTACATCACAAACAGCTTGTAAGTGTAAGTCAAAATATTTTATGGCTCAAATTATCTTTGGTTGCTTGATTTGGATTTCCCTTCAAAATGAGAAAAGTATATTATCTGGGTGATGGCACATACATATCTCCTGCATCATGACTTCTGACTTCAAGATTAACATAGTTTAGGAAGCTACAATTAGTTCCTTTTTTAAAGCAGGCCTTAATATACATGAAAATATCAGAAAAACTACTTGTATTTTATTTGCACACAAGCCCTGTAGAATTGCAGAACACAAATGATAGCAGATTTAGAGGGGTGAGTGGGTCGGGTTTTTTTTTTTTTTTCAAGTGTCAGTAGCTTTAAACCTGTTAAAGCTTGCAGTTCCCTTCTGCATATTTCTGAGAAACCCATTTCACTGTGGTTTTCTACATTCGCTCTCTGGATGCAGAGTTAAAAAACCCCTCAACTGAAAACCAACTGACTTAACTTAGCTCACCTGTGGAGAAATGACATTACCACTGTGCTAACATCAATCAGAGAGACTGCACCTCAAAACAGTTTTTGCTAATGAACCTGAGCACCTAACAGAGGAAGAATGTCACACTCAGAACAACTCCTGCTGTTTCAATATTAGACTGAGTTTAAATTATTTTGTCTCTAGCTTATTATTTTTAAAGTTACGTCTTAAAGCATTTCAGTGTCATGCCAATTTCACCTGACTTCATAAGACAAAAAAAAGCCTTAGAGAAAATAAAGCTGGTGAGGTTTTTCAGTGGGGAAGCAATAACTGTCAGAGAACTAAAACTCAGAAGATGCATGATGTGTGTTTAAGGTCCAAGACTTCTAACACACTAAGAATTTAAAGAGACGCACGTCTGAAAACTTCTTGCACACTGAAGGTCAGCTGGCTGAAGAGTGGATTTCCTTTCTTCTCTTACAAAAGTTCTTTTCCTTATGTCCTTAAAGCATCATAACTACAACATTCTTACTATATTAGAAACCAGATCTCTACAAAGAAGACCAGTTTAATAACATCTTCAGAACTACAGTTCAAGGAAATGTAGAAAGCTACAAGTTACATTTGGTAACAAAGAACGTGTTTGATGAGGGGAGGAGAAAAAAACCCCATTATTTAGTTCCATGACTTCAGGACAGAAACAGAGCCAAAACTCCTCCATCACTAACTTGAAGACCTAAGATCCTATTCACCTATATTCTGCCTATGATCTGCACTTATGCTCTGCAACAAAAAGATTTTGTTGCAAAGGTGTACAATGCAACCACAGAAAACATCTGCTCTGAGAAAATGCAAGGACTTCTTTAAACACAACTCAAATCTAGATCAGAAAGGTGTTTTTTCCATTTAATTCTATTGCTAATCCTATACAATAACTGAAAATCTGCACAAGGCTACATTGATGAAACTGGAATATTCCATGGCCTTTTTTTCAACTCTCACCTACTCTAACAAGACTGACATCCCAAAACTCTGATACCAGTATTAGGCTGGTAATACATATTCACAACTTGACAATCTTCTCTGAAAATTCAGGCAAGAAAATTCTTATTTCAAACCTTTCAATTTCCTTCCCTAAAAAAAATTAATTCATTTCATAAAAAGAGCAGCCTGGGCAAGCAATCGACAGCTGTTTGAAATCCTAAAATAAACAGCAGATTTTTGTAAAGCAAGACAGACAGTGCTACAAAACACTGCATTCATGCCAGTGTTGGCCAAGGTTTCATGACAAATTGGGCAGCTTGCATTCAAAATAACTCTACAGCTGATGAAGCAGATTAGCTCCAGGCAAGTCATTTCCCCTGCACTGTTACTCCTTGCTCTCTCACCCTGTGCAGGATTGTGCATTCAGAACACAGACATCAAACAGCTCCTGAAAGCAAGACTCAGTATTACCAATTATTCCCAATTTCGCCCCACACAAGGTATTTAAAAAGCTCAAAATTCTCTCCAGTGGCCTATGACCAAAAAAAAGCTACAAAGATCAACACAAACCAAATATTTTTCTGAATGTAGATGATGGAACACAAATATAAATCAGAAGTCTGACTTCACCACAGTTGAGAATCAATCTCTATCAAGAACTATTGATATGTTTTCAGACACAAAGGAAGTCATACTAAACATCATGCAACCTCTACTATTTATTGTGCTTTTCTCTACAGCACCATCCTTAAGTATAACATGCAAAATTAATCTCTAACCAGCTTTTTTCCTGTGTCTAAATAAATGCCTGAACAGTATCACTTGGCCTCCTAACAAATGCACTGGCAAATACTGAAGAGCTGCATTTATTGAATATGTCACATGACATGAGGCAAATTTTGGGGGAGGCTAATGGGAAAGCTATTGTCTGAAAAGAATAAAGGATAAGCCATTCTCAGCTCTAGAGTAAAAAATAATTAAACAACTGTCAGGAATTAGAAGATGGTATCAGCTCTTAATACCACCAACTGGAAACCAATAGAGGTTTAAATGTCTACTTCATAAAAAAACAAGTAAAAAGAAGTTAGATATCTGAATGCTTTTGAAAAAATCTTACCTGAGTCCTTTCTCTCTCCTTTGGTTTTGCAAAAATCGCCCCAAATCTAAGCTCAGGTCTGTGGCTTTATGTGAGGTTACAAAGCTCAGTCAGCAGCGTTCTTCAATTCCAGGGTCTCCCACCACAGTCCCAAAGTGCAGCAGAGCAGCCTCCCCCAGCCTAAACCTGGCCTATCTTAAGGTCTCAGGCCCTAGAAATTGCATTTTCCCCTATTCAAGGTAAAGTATTCATCTGATCATTTGTTAATAACCTACAGCTGGACAAAGTCCCTCTTCTAACAAGAAATAAACTCCCTTCCATTTTCTAACCTCACCCGTAGGGAGAAAAAAATGGGCAAAACAAAACCAAGTACAAATGTACATATGAAGAAAGTAGGCATCTACAGAATGTTTACAGAGGAAGGGTTAGTTACAAGCATGTCTGTTATTTTCAGTGCACAAAAATAATACCAAAAGCATCCCTGGAAAACTGTGAGGCAGTGATTAACTGCAGTCCATTGCATGAATTTGGTTAGGCAAATGACTAATATCTCCCAAGATCTCCCCAACATCACAAGACTGAAGCAAAATCAACCATCTTCTGAAAATGTCTGCAGAACACAGTTTCTATTCATTACTAGACAGGCAAAACTAACTCCCCTGTCCTTGAGAAAGATATGCAGCTTAGCTGACCCAATGCACTTTAAATTTACTGCTTTAAATGCAAGCAAGTAGTCAATGAAACTTTGAGACATTTTAGGTCAAATACAACCTTCTCTGCAAGACATGCATAAAAGGCCTAAGTTACAAATATTTTCACCGGCAGCTCTGGTAAACAAATTTATCAGCTACATTTCTTTTTACCTCCCATCTCAGCATTCACTGACCTAAATATGAGGTAAGAAATGAAATTGCATGTAATATGCAACAGAAACTGTCAAGAGCTCAGGAGAATTGCTAAATGATGCCCTATAGACTTCACAAATGTATTAGCTTCTCAGAAAAACTGTAATTGCATTTGTACACCTACATACTACCTGCAGGACTACCATGAAGCTTCAATATCAAACTCTGGCCAAGTATTTTTACATCAGCAATCATTTCCTAAACCCTGGCCAAGTATTTTTATATTAGCAATCATTTCCTAAAAGCATGGAACTTGGGTATTCAAGCCATCATCAAGCTATTCAATTAGCCTGCAGCATGGATTAACAAGACTTCATGTTGGTGCACACTCCACAGGATGAGACAGATGTGATTTTACCACATATGAATTCCAGCACAGGGATATTTAAAAGAAAATAAAAATACCAAAAAAATCAGTCTCAAGAATCACAACTGGTCATACATGAAGTCAGGCAAATGGGAGCATATGCAGAGAACTGTAAACTTGAGACAAGACATGGACAGATTCCATAAGGCCATACAATACCCAATATTCACAGGTTCAGAAACTTTGTTGTACTTCAGCCAAGAATCTCGTTTTTGTAACACACACATTGGCAAGATGCCATCAAGAATGGCTCTGAGGCACACGGGCATTATCTTAATGAATATCACTAAGAAAGAGTCTAGATGGTATCTTGACTACTTTTCTTTTAAGATAGACTCCCTTTTTCTTTCCTTCTGACTGGGGAGACATGCCCAAAGCAGCATCTTTAGAGATCTCATGTGTAATGAACAGAAAACCACAATTAACTTTTTCCACTAGTTTATCTGCAGGGGGGGCTTGGGGGGTAGGAGCAATACTAATTAAATTTTTAAACATTGGTGTTTTCATGTTCATGAATTATCCATGTTTACCAGTGTTTTTGGATAGCAAATAATGATGACCATCTGCTTAAATTTTTTGTCTCTCTGAACAGAGGAAGAAGCCAGAAGCACCAGCCCACTGCTTCAATAAGTCACCAGGTAAATGTCTTAATGTGGGAGAAAAAAGTACCCCTGGATGCTTCCCTGCAAAGACTCACTGTTTGCAGATAAATTCTGGATAATATTTCTTTCATCATGCTACCTATTAATATTTTTGTCAAAAAAGGTGGATTTCTTTTTTTATATTGTTTTTGGTCTTTGAGGTCCCTCTTGTTCATTCTGTCAACTGTGTTCTCCCCTCCAGCATCTAGCTTTTCTTCCACAAAGGGACAAGATTTCTTCTAAGATATTTTTCTTCCTCCCTCCATCTTATCAATTTATCCTTTCCCTTTCTTTCACATGCCAATTTTTATCCCACAAGAAAAAGAAGCCTGAAAGCCCTACTATATGTCTCACAGTCACAAGATAAACCTAGAAGACAAAAGAAAGGCAAAAAAGTGACTGAGACATCAAGAAATAATACTCAGGTCTCCCTACTTGCAGCAGCTGAATGAGAATGTCAAGATTTTGTTTAAAGGCACTACTCCTGCAATCTTTTCTGGTTTTCTCCTTCTGTGGAAAGAGAAAGTCTTAACTTCCAACTTTTTGCTCACACCAGCAAAGATTTAAGCAAATACAAAAAAAATCAATACAAGCTTTTTCCAGCTTAAACATGTTCAGGTTTTGCCTAATTGATACCAGTAAATACTGACATCTTCATTTTTCTTCTTTTTTTTTTTTTTTTTTCTTACAGCAATCTAGAAATACTAATAATGATTCATTGTAGAAGAAATATTTTATTAAAACCAGGTACTTTTCACAGCATCACTTATCTCAAAATAGGCAATTCCAGAAGATTTTAATTAATAAGTATATTGCAACCTGACAGAGCCCCTTTGTTTCACTCTTTTCAAAGGCAGTACATTTTCAGCTGTATGAAGCAAATATAGATGAACTAAAAATAATCAAAACAGCAAAGTTTCCACAAGTCTTGCCCATAATGTTTAAAGCACGTGGGGAAATGTGGTCAAATACATCACTTTCAGTCTCTCCTGTTAAAAATGCTACACAACTACCCACTGCCTTGCCAGAAATAAAGAAGAAACAAAGAAGAAAAAACACACCAAAGATGCACACAAACTGAAGAGTGAGAATCTTCTGGTTGGCAATCTTACACTTAACTGCTCAAGACTACATAGCTTTAGAGGAGGCAATTTAAAAATGTGTCATACGGTATTTTGAAATTAGAATCAGTATTTCAAGTATTTTGTACATTACATATTACTGCTGTTTAATGTTTAAAAATATAAAATTTTAAATGTTATATTTTAGCTAGTTGACACATGTGCTTTAAATTTTACATTTGGAGGGTTTAGAAGAATGTTACAAAACAGGAGGGAAGAAAGCATTTATATAAAGTTATTCAACTTTAAGAATCAAAGAATAAATAGGTTTTGACTCCATAAAGTTTCTTTTACAAAAACAAACAAAAGCTTCCAAATCAACTGTTGATATTCTAAATAGACAAACATTTACTCCAGAAGTTCATTAAAGTATGTAAACATCTTTTGAAATTGTACACTCCTTTTTTTTCCTCTGGAACAAAGTACTGTATATTACCTAGGACACAGAATATTTAAGAGGAGATGCTCTTTACTCCTGATGTATAACTGGCATAAGAGACTGTTAAATTCACTGATGTCCATTTCTATTCCCTCAAAGTATTGCTGGGGGAGGGAGAGAAGTGAAGTTTTGTGTGTTTGTTTAAAAGACTGCAAAACAGAGGTTGACTACAGGGAGCAGAAAAAAGGGGCCTGGCCACAAGTCAACATGTGAGCTCTACTGCCACAACTCACACGCTGAACGATTTTTACTTTGGCTATATTAATTCCTCTGAACAGACTTTCTGGAGTTTGATCAGCTGTTTTCTCATTTCTTCCTTCTTCATTAAAGAAATAAAGACTGTACAGAAGGTGTTGTTTTTCTCCATATAGGTTATGCTATGGATTTGTTGCTGTTCCTCAAATTGAACAGGAACTTCAAAATTGTAGACTTGCACATTAAAGCACACTTAACTGGTAGGTCTTCAAACATACAGATCATTTCACCATAGCTCAACCAGAAGCAACACCAGAGCTAGAGGAGTACAGAATGCACAAGAGCTCAGAACAATTCATGAAGCTAGGAGGACACCACCTATTGAGCAAACCTGCCTGGCTTCTTCAAACTTCCCATCACTTTGTGAACTCATCAACTCAGGGGAAAAAAAAAAAAAAATCCCTAACTGGGAGTTGGGGAAATAAAGAAAGGGATAGGAAACAAAGGCAGAGCACAATTCAGAGTCTAGGATCAAACCTGAACCCTTATCCTTGCTCCCCCAGAGGAAAATATGGCATGGAAAAGGATAACCTCTGTAGCTTTAGTAAGCCTGAAACTCTAACAAATAGAGCCTCTGGAATCTTTGGTCATTCAGCAACATGGGGATCTCCACAAGGTGAATGGAAAGAGAAAATAAACACAAAAAGAAAAATCCACAAAAGTCAGGAAGAATGATGAGTAAAAAATGAGACAAAAGAAAATGAAACATTTCCCCACAGAAAGGCAAGACATTAAAATAGGCAAAGAACATGCAAGACTTTTTGGGAGGGGAAAAGAAACTTAACTAAAGGGAAAGGCCAAAAAACCACAGGAGAGATAAAACTGGAGTGGCAATTGAAAATCTCAGTAGTAAAATGTGTTTCCTGATAGCTTCCTCATGTGGTTTCTTCAGTACCCATTTCTGAAGAGAGGGATACACACATTCAATTATCTCAGAAAGGCACAGGACAATGCAAATGAAGAGACAAATGTGTGAGAATCATTCTCAATTTGTCCATCTTCCAAAAGACAGAGGTATTAATGCATTATGAAACCACTCTTTTTTAGAGACAGATTCTGAAATCTGCATCCCAGGTGTGAAACCATGCACTTAATCATGCCCATCAGTCTTGACAAACCACTGTCTATGCAGCTTCTCTGCAGTGTCTTCACAAACAATGTACCAATGTCCCCTTTATACCTTGTATTTATTACAAGGCAATTAAGTCCCTTCCTCAATTTGAAATTTTGCTTCTGCTCCACAAAAAAATCAACATCATCACCAACTATGGATTAGAGTACAAAAGAAGGTGAAATTCATTTACTAGGGTGAGAAAATATAGAGAAAGTTATATTCTGCTAGCTGCTAAGCCCTAACTTTCACATTACCTTTGCTCTTTGGGCAGGTAATCTCTGCTTATTTCATAACCACTTGTATCTTCTCATCAACATTTATATTTTTAGAATTCTGTTGCTTCCATAAAGAAATTCACTAGGGAACCACATAACTTCTTTGCTCAACAGTTACTGCTTTGGCAATTTACTAATGAAGTTGGATATACTATGACAGGTATACTTGAGCTACAACAGATTTGTCATGTGTTGTATTAAATTATAAAACACAAAAAACAGGACATATTACACTTGTACCTCTCAGAAGTGTGAATCAACTACATAATCTCCCTCTTAAAACAGCAGAGGCACAAATAAAGCAGAAAAAAATCTCAGTTGTAATATACAGTAAGGGCCAGTAACAAAACAGCAGCAAAACACAGAGCTTGCATTTCAAGCTTCACTGGGCTCAAGGAGTGGACATACTTTGGGATGACACCAGCATTCTCCTCTGATAATACCAAGAATCTGAAGAACACAGTATGAATCTGAAAGAGACTAAATATTCCTCCTGCTATTTTCTGAACTTACAGCTTGAACAAGGGTTAACTTGAATTTCTTAGTTACTGGCAATCCTGAGGAAGAAGCAGTGCCCTCCATGTCATTTATTCTTTTCCTGTATAAATTAATGAAAATCAGTCACTGTTATTTTACCAGCACAGACACTGCTCAGACTCTGATCTCTAAAACTTCACACTGTGGGTGCTCCTACCAGTTCGAAAGAACAAAAACTCTCGGGGGTTGGATCATGAGAATATTTTCTGAGAGCATTACCTGCATAATTTCTTAGTCAAGTCTGAGGGGGTTTTGCAATACAGTATACAATAGTTTAAGCTTACAGTAAAAGAAAGGAAAAAAGTCAAGTCTTCTCACTACTGTACACAGATTCAATACAACTCATCAGCACACTTCCAACCAAATCCACTGTGAATTAATAAATACAAAATGAGTAAATATATTGTGAAGGCACTATTTAACAATTCTACAGTATTAATGCAAACTTCTTAAATGTTTAGTAAGCATTTATGCTTCAGGAACTGTGAAATGAAGGACTGAGGGTGGGAAAGTGCTTAGAAGCTTTCAGGAAGAAATAAAGGCACAGTGGGTTTGAAGAGATAATAAGCGTACTTGAACACTTATTCTCAAAAATTCTATCACAAAAATAATTACATGAAGATAACAGATGATAAAACATTTGCAGAAAGGCTACACTTACTTCAATTACCAATGAAAAATACAACTGCTTTAAAAAGCAAGAAAGGCATGAGAGGATCATAATGGCTCCTGGGAAAGAATAGACTGTCCAGAAAAGTGGAGAAAAGACAGGTGGGTGCATTCATTAGTAGACAGGTAACAAATTGGTGGAATGTAATTTGATATGTAAGGAAAGGAGCTGGAGTTACAAACCAGCTTTAAGTACCGGATAGTTCTGAACACACTGCAAGGACATTGTATTTCAAACATCCATTCCCTCAACTTCAGAGCAGAATGCTCTGTCTGCTTGTGCAGAGAGAGCCTCTAATCAATGATGTACACAGGTAATGGCTGGCCAAACATCAGTTAGAAGCATTACACCACACAAAATTAAAAACTCAAGGGGTAAAGTAAACAATCAAGGTGGTTAATCAGAGAAAAAGGCATTTGTAAAACAAACATTCAAAATCATCACAGGACTTCCAGTACTCCCAAAACTGACAGGTTTCCTCCAGGATCTCAGGGCAGGTGAATTAGTGGAGATTAAGAGTAGTCTCAAAACCTAAGGGCATCCAAGAAGTGGACACAATGCATTCCTTCTTCACATTGGCAATTCTACACTTAATGAGAAAATTACTTTCAAGATATATAATATCAAGATATATAATATAGGAAGACTATAAGAGGATGTTACCATAACAGAAATTAAATGTGAGAAAAATCAACCAATCACAATTCTGTTTTTCTGCTCAAATACCTGATTTTATAAAGTAATCAGTTCCAGGGATTCCAAGGATTACATTACAGAAATTCACTTTTCTTCCACTTTCACCATCTTTCTAGCAAACCGATGGGGTGATTCACAAAAAAGTGAATAACTCATCTTTTTGGCAACCTTCTGTAGTGAATACTGTGTATATTTGCAATAAATTACCTCAAACCTTATTATGAAATTTCCAGTAAGCATGACAGTAATTTTAAAGATACCCAAGAAGAAAATAAAAACTTGCAAAAAATAAGAAAGTCATAATTAGTGTGCATGCAGGTAGTTTGTTTAAGAGTCAGCCAATAGCACTTCCATAAGTCTTAGGGGATTCTCTTTGAACCAATTAATGAAGAATTAGACACTTACAAGGATAAACTAAAAACAATTGAAAAAGCTAGAAATCCTTTCTATTACATAACTTCTCTGACTAATTCCACACCAAAACAGGCTGAGCTCCAAACTGGAGAAAAAGACTAACAGAATATAGTTACTCTTGCTTCTTCTTAGCATTTAACAAAAGAACCTAGTGTCTGACCTCACTTTTTGTTTGCATAGGCAACAGTAAAATGGCAAACTGTGGAAACAAAAACACATAGCTCAATTTGGAATTATCACATTTGAAATTACTCACTATGAGCAACAACCTCAAGATCCAGCAAGTTCTGTGTTTTCTGACTTAAAAACACTGTTAAGAAGAGGTATTAAAGACAACAAAATTGCTGCAGGAGTTCTGAAATCCAAGGAGATTCCAGACAATGATACATCTCATGTCAGACCAGACTTACTGGCAACACAACTGTGTACAGTAAAGTACCTGCAAGTGTTCCACATTCACAGTATCATATGTGACTTTGCAGTGTGAATAATTATTTAGGTTGCAAATCCACATTCACATTCCTCTATATATAACTCTGACAACAGCCTAAGAATTGCCAGCAAGGGCCTTAAAGCAGGCAACATGATCCTTTCCAAGTGTCCCTCCTGTTAAAATAAGATTATCATACAAAGTAATTAGGTGTCCACAGATAAAATCTGAAACACATGAACCAAGCATTAGCAATAAAAGCCTTGCCTATGCAAGTCTGCAGAACCCAGAACAGCAATATCTCAACATGGTGTAAATAATTACAATTATCACAGCAATGTTAGCTATTGTGTTTCACATGTCAGAAAAGAGCCTGAAGATTGCAAATATGCACTGCCTACTGAAGTGTATTTTCCTTTTAATGCAACAAGTGGGTGTCAGCAGAGAGACCAACTGCTGCTTGATTTAATTCGGTCAAGAGAGCTCAAGGAACTAGGTCAAGACCCAGAAGAACATGCACTCATACACTGAACCTGTGGAGAAAAGTTGGTTAAAAGCACCTAGAAGCTGGGAAAAAAAAACCCCACCTTTGCAAACATCAGTCTGACTTGCAGAGCCATACAAACCAATTCCATACATCTCTGCCAAACTATGGTGTCTATTTCCACACCAGTATATTTTAAAAATTCAATTCCTTTACAGAAAGCTAACATGTGCAACAAGACTTAATGCAAAATATGAGATAAAATATATGTATATGTTTTGCCCTATGCACAATGCTTATTTCTACATTTCAGGACTTACAGCTTTTAAAAAGGCCAAGACAGTTCCCTTTCTTTACAGAAGTAGAACTTAAAACTTAATCTGCTCTGGAAAGCCTAATACAAAGTATACTTTATGCTACTAAGCCAGTGAAAACTGAACATTTGTCCAGAGCACAACATGGCCAGATTTCAATTCAATTCAATATAAATTGCATTCTCTGTTTATGTAAGAGCAATATTCAGGAGAGAATAAAGTTTTGCAGTTCCAGATAGGGAGATACCAATGAGGCAGGTGATGGTTACAAAGATCAGCAATAACAGGAAAAGTACTGACACTGGCCTGGAGATGAAAGGAAAAGTAGAAAGAGTTTGTGTAATCTCTGTCAACTGTGTTTCTGGCTCTGCATTAGTGCAAACGTCACCTCAGTTCCAGGGTCATAACACGGCAGAATAATAGAGAAATCAAGTTTTGTAAAAAAGAAAAAAAAAAGCGAAGAGCTAATAGCTATATGTTAATTAAAAATAAAATTCCATTGCTAGTGTTACCTATTTTGCTGTTAAATATAAATTACTATCAGCAGAAAGGAAATAAAACAGCACTTGAAGCAGGCACACTGTTGTTTGCTGAGCTCTTTGTGACAGTGTTAAGGCCCTTTTGCTACACTATCGCAAAAGAAAGACCTAATTTATTAGAAAAACGAGAAATGCCAAGAATCAGACAAGGAAAATGGACTGCTCTATACAATGATGGCTTACATGGCTTTACATGAGTAGCTTTATAGAAGTAACAAAAACCTCTGTGAAACCTTAGTGTACTTCAATCAAAGCATGTGGGAACCAGCCAAGTCCGCAGTTTTTTTATAGAAAACAGTTTTCAGATTTCCAAGAGCAATCCCACAGAATCTACTCAGAAAAGCAGCACCACAATACTACGAGTGCACCCAGGTGAAAACTCACCTAAAAATCCAGCTCTGACTGAAGAATCCCGGTGAATTTACAGATTCAATCTTTGGCCAAAAAATTATCCCGACAATGAATCTTATATAGGAGTTCTCTCTGCTGCTCTGACTTTCCTTCTGTAGATCTCCCCACCTACCACCCCTTGCCCCACGAATCCCAGTGAAACCGGGTGACCTCACCTTTCATTTTGACAGTGGGGGAATTGGGTCCAGCCGATTGTTTCCTCCATCCTCTCCAGTTTTGGCAAAGGCTCTCTGCCTCAGAGATGAAGGAACAAAGAGAGTCTTCTTCAAAGCGATCGGAGTCTTCAAATGAAAACCTCTCCCCGTCCTCCCACTCTGCGAACATGAGTTCCATCACATCCGACAGGCGACGAGAGGGAAAAGAAGAAAGACAGGAACAGCACTGCTCACTTTTAACAGGTGAATGGACGTGAAGGCTCTTGCAGTACTTAAAATCTCGGTTTTGATTTGATCCCCATACTACAGTACCAGGAAAAAACAAAGTCAGCGCTCTCTGAGATGCGAGAAGCAGGAAATAACTAAGGGACAGCTGGTAAAAATTCCATGGGGGGAAAAAAACAAAACTTCTTTAAAAAGTTAAAAAATGCTTATGTCCACAGAATGTACGTGAGGCAGAGGAGGCTGGTTAGTCCATGAGAGCTGCCTCCAGCCGGGACAGGTGCCTGCCGGGAAGACGGAGGGTCCGAAGGCTCCCGGCGCCGCAGGATGAGGGAAGGGGCCGGCTTCCTCCTCCGGGGCTCCGCGGGGGGGGCGCCGGTGCCTGCGCGCAGGGCCGGGGCTCCCTGAGGTTGTGCTTGTCTCACTCCCGGCGCAGGAACCGAGGGCAGGGGCGGGCAGGGGCACCGGCGGGGGCTGGGGGGAACAACTTCCCTCCCGCTCGCGGGGGCTTAAAAACGGCCCGGTGGGGCCGGAGCGCCCGTGGAGGGGCGGCGCGACCTCCCGGCTGCTCGTCACGGGCACCGGCACCGGCGCGGGCGGGCAGGCGGCGGCTCCGGCCTCACGGGGGCGCGGGCGGCGGCCGGCGGGGAGCGCCCGGCGCTGGTCTCGGCGGGCAGGGCGGGGGCAGCCCGTCGCCGTTCTGGTTCGCGGTGGCCCCGCGGTGTCTCTATGAGCCCATGGCCGGCGGGCCCCGCTGGACCCGGCGCGGCCCCGGCCGGTCCTGTCCCTGCCCGGCGCGGGCACCAAGATGGCTCCGCGCTTCCCAGCTTCACCTGCGACACCCCCCGCCAGCTGAGCGCCGCTTCCGCCGCCGCGCTTCCGGCTTCCGCCGCGCGGGGCATGCCGGCCCGGAGCAGGAGCCGGGCGTCCCCGGGGACGGGCCGGGCCGGGCTGGGCTGGCACTGCCCGCGCCGCTCACCCAGCGGGCGCCTGAAGCGGCCGCAACACAACAACATCCTGTGTGCTCTGCCTGCCCGCACCGCCAGAGGCAGCTCTGCTAAAAGGTGGGGGTTACCCCGGAACGCACCGAAGACGAGTTGCGTGAGGTAGAAATCACTCAGCTGGAATCATCTGATTGGAGATGAAAGAAATATACGAGTTCTCAGTAACATTTTCTATTATAAGAAAAACAACAGGAAAGAAGATCGAGGGGGAAAAGGAAATAAAGCGAGGGGAGCGTGGCTGCAGTAAGTCGTGGTCAGGTGCAGCGCCCGCTCCTCACGGGCCCAGGCAAGGAGCGTCTGAGGAGCTGCTCGGCTCCGAACAGCCCAAAACTCAAACACAGGAGATAACTCACGTGCCAGACCCATGCGGAATTGCATAGGCTAGCTAAGGTCTTCCTAGCCTACCCACTCTGAAGGCAGCAGAGAAAGCATTAGAACCATAATGCTTCCCAGTTTAATATTTCAAACCCCAAGATGCATTACTGCAGGGTCCATCAGCTGTAAGAGGTATGGTCACCATTGAAATGTCAGATCCTTCAGTGCTACCAAGGCAGACGTCCCACAGGTGCACAGGGCAGGGAGGCACAATGCCAGCTCAAGGCAGTGTGCCACAGCACAGCATGCCAAGTTCTGCCTCCTCTGCTGCCTAATCCTACACAGAAGTTATCCTGTGCTGATGCCTGACCCTATCAAATACTGCCAAATAACCTGTTGGAGCACCACACCAGCAGTAATTCAGGAGAGGGACTCCCCTGCCTGATAATGGGAATTCTGGCAGGTTACATCAATAAGAGTCAAGGGCATTGCAGAGAATCTCTCATTGCAGAGATGCACAAAGGCATTGTAATACTTGGTGCAGTGTTTTATTAAAGAAGGATTTCACCTTAGGAAAGGTGTTTCCCTAGTGAGAAAAAAGCATTTAGAAAACTAGGAATTTCAAAAAATTAAAAGCTGAAATTTTGAAGAGTATTTTCATGGGGAAAAGAAGATGAGGGGGGAAAAATTGTGTTATGTACAAAGAATGAAAAGGTAACTACAGGCAAAATTCGGCTCCCTGACTCAGATGTTGTGGCACTTGAAATGACAGAAATGGTCAGGGAAACAATGTGATGCCATAAGGCTGCTGCTGCTCACCAGTATCTTTTTACAACATTATGTCCAACACAGCACTGTTAGATTTTACCTAAGTGCAGTAGAGAATACATATTACATCAAGAAAGGGCAGAGGGGAGGAGAAATATTAGTACTAATTACAAAGGGGCTTCAATACATTGTCTTTGATTCCATTAAATTGTAATAATCCTCACTCCCATTCCTCCTTCTTCCAGCTTTAGGATACCACAAGTTATGGAGATTCCTAAAGAAATCTTGCTTTCACTTTCTTAAACATCACAGGCTGAAAGCATGGAAGAGGGGATGAAAATAATGAGATAAACAAAGCAGGGTGAACATTTGCACTTTCATCTTAAAATGCATCTCAAGACCCTGTGAAAATGTGTCCTCTGCCTTGTGCAGACCAGGCCTGAGTGTGTTGTTGCCCAGGCCAACATGAGGGAGTGCAGGTGTGAGTGCATTGCTTCTCCTTGTCCTCATGGCTTGGAAAGGCACTCAAGTTCATAAACACTCTTCCATTTTTTTCCCAGCCAACCTATTGCATGAGACAGGCATGTATTTTCCCTTGTGGATCTTTCAACAGACAAAAACTAGAGACTGAAAAATAATATCCAACAATTTCAGCAGTGTTCTGCTAGGAGGAAAAAAATTGAGTAAGAAATCCTGCAGAAATGACAAGGTTGCCAGTAAAATGCTTTCTCACTTACAGGGATATACTTTTTTATTTTCCTTTCTTACTTCAGAAAAAGGAAATTGCTGTTCAGAATTCCTCTGCTTCCAATGTAGACAATTTTCAGAATGCAGCACTCCATATGAGAGAGACACATGTGAGTGCACACACATCCCCTAAAGCAGAATTTTAACATTTACATTTGTTTCCCATCTTAAGCTCTCGCTGGGGACTAAAAATCAATGAGAGTCTGCATTGCACCCCAGAAGTGTCTGCTTTCTAGTCATGTGCTACCCTACAAGTCATATGCAGCATGTTTTTTATTTCTGATTGCATGGAAAGTAAAACACATCCTTGCTATGGCTTGAATCTAATACAGACTCAATAACAAAATACAGCACTCTAGAGATTTTCACTGCAAGTGCAGTGGGACCCAGCTGTTCAGCTCCATTCTGACTCAACAAAGGTTTCATTGTCTCTTTGCATGTGATAATGCACTCAGAAATGACAAGCAAAGGCAAATTCTTAAAGCACACATATGGCTTTGTGTCTAAGTAATACATTGGATGTGCAGAGTAATAGTTTTTTGTGCTCTAGAACTGTGGCACTATGGCAAACTGCCAAAAGTTCCTGTTCCTCCTACATGATCACTGTTTCATGCTATACTGATCACTTAATAACTAATAATAATTAATAACAGATATTAAATGTCTACACAGACATAACCAGCCACCATTATTTATTTCAAAGAACTGTGCCTGTACAACAGATGGAACAAATAACTGTTTTAGCACAAAAGAAGGGAGCATACAGCTCTGCTTCTAACTAAGCAAATGACTGTACAAGATGCACAGAGATTTTCCAAACATACTAGGAAAGTAAAGCTGTCTTGAGGTATTACATGCTAAATTTTCCCCATTTGGATTGAGCTTTTCCCAATCCTTGACTAATCCTTGCCACAGAAGACTTTGAACTGATGTTGTCCAAGATTCTGTCTCTGGGATCTTAGAGAATATGAATGTATGCCTGATAACAAGTGCTGCAGTAGCTGACCCTTAACATACCTTAGCTGCAGAAGACAGCAGCAAGTATTTCTGTATTTGTTTTTGAGGGTAGTCAGCTAGTAAGTGAAGGATAACTGTTAGGGAATATAGGAAGCCCATTTGTTTATGTCAAGGCCAGCATATACTGCTGTGCAATGTATGCAAGGGCATCTTGGCTAAGTGAAGTAATGCTTCTGTATTTACAAGCTTCTCATATGTTTAGGAGCAGAAGCTTTTCCCATGCTATGGAACCTGTTCCTTCAGATGAAACTCACCATAGCAAAATTTGCACTATAGCTGCTCTTAGCAGTAAAGTCTTTCAAAATACAAATAACAGGTGCATTAGTATTAAAGACAGGGACAAAAGATTGCTAAGAAAAGATGATTCTAAAATGCAAGAACAACAATGTGCAATATTATGAACAGTAAAATGGTATGTATTCTCCACAGCCTTTCCCTAGAAAAATGATCTAACCATGGAGTTAGGGATGTGAGGGGTTTTATTTTAAAAATTGAGTTTGTGCTACCTCTCATCAGATCCCAGTGGGAAGTTCAATCATCAATTAAATTGTCAATTTACTGTAAGGTTCTCTCTTACAAATACTGTGGTTGCTACAACCACGCAGCAATGCTTCATTGAAGAAAACACACCTGACAAATTTTGTGCTAATGGGTGTGGGTAGGGGTCAGTGTTGTTCCAGTTACATATGTTTAACTGGCCTCTTGTGTAAGAAAGAGGAGACAGTAATAAAGATATTATGCCTGCCATGATGACTGAAAACTACCTGGACTGCTAGATACAGAGACAACACCTCAGTCACTTTTCTTTCTCAGTAATGAGTGAGGGAGAAAAAAGGTTTTCCTTAGACTTACTGACTTGAGCAAGTAGGATTTATTGCAGGGTGCTCTGTAAAACAAATCAGTCAAGCCTTAAAATTACCTGAATGCTTATTGGTAAAGAGTGTTCACCTATTTTACCTGCAGATCTCAGATTCCTGGTGCACTTAGGAGGCAAGCTCCTTCACAGGATTCTCCTTTATGAGACTTAGGGATTGTCAGATTAAATCCACTGCTTCTATTTTCATCCTTCTCCTCTGGGCAGGTGACCAGCCCTTAGCAAGTACTGACATCTGGTTGTTCTGTGTGCTGCCTCAAGGGCTAGTGACTTTTTTAGTCAGATCTTAATTTTCAGCCATCTTCCTGCAAAATGCTGTGACAAGATCCTATAAAACTTACTATCAAAAACCTTAATGCATTTCCCCAATATAATTATTTCACATATCTTCTTGGGAAGGTAACTAGATTTGTGTAATTCTGTCATCACCTTTAGTGTTAAATTTAGCAAACTGCGTTTATTTAGGATAAATGTAATAGTAGTAGGAGTTTAGTGAGTAGTGGCCCATTCTTTGCTTATTTCTTCATGAAGCTTGTGTGTTGATACTCCTGACTCACTTGAACAGAGGCATCTAATTCAAATAGTGCATCATCCCTAAGTTTCAACCACAAAGTTGAACTTGTTAAACCCATGTAACTGTGAGGACAAGCCTTGCAGGAAAATAAAGATTTGTCAAGTCTTAATCAACCCAGCTGCGGCTTAAACATGTGGGGAGTTAAAAGGCTTTCTGTTGAGACTTCAGCATAATTGTGCTGATTAACAGAATCTGCTTCTTAGTCTTGCAAGAGACAACAAAATGGTAAACCTGAAGCAAAGGAGCTTTCTTCTGGTATGTTTGGTTACTGGTTCTAGAATCCCACAGTCAGAGGTTATAATGCTACTTTACCTCCAGCAAGCCTGTACGTGCGACGGGGGGAAAGAGTAAGGAACTAACCTTTAGAACTACATGTTGTTTTCATACAGCTCTGGTTTACACAGAGCAAATTAAATTGCAAAGAAAAGAGTTTTGTTGTTGCTTGAAGTGGTTCTGTCCTGTTTCCAGGAAGAAAGTGACAAAAAAGTATAAACTGTTGCAGTGGTTTCAGCTGAGTCATCCACTTAGACTAAATCCCCCCTCACTCCCAGTCTCTGCAGTGGCGAGGGTGCTGTTCAGGCTGGCAAACAGATGAGCACGCTGCTCCACAACTTCTCCTCATGGAAACCCTGGGCACTACCTGCTGCTGGCTTCTGAGCCCCAAAGCTGCCAGGGGCTGGCAACCTAAACATCCTCAGCAAATGCTTCCCAACAGGATTAAATTGCTGATATTTTAATTCCAGCTTGTTTCTTCTTTTGGGCAGCAACTGAACATCAGCCCAGCCCTGAGTTCCACCTGTTCCCAGCTCAGCCCTTAGCTTCCCTGATGTGTGCATGAAAGCCACTGCAGATACAAAGGGATAGGAGAAACAAGACCTTTTGCTTAGCTGGCAGAGTAACACAGCTTCACAGCTTCTCATTAGTAAAGCTGATCCAAAGAATCTAGTTCTTCCTTTCAGGTGACAGGTTAGTTTTGAAAATCTGCAAAGAGCCTTTTATTTCTGGCAGAATGTGTGGGATTTGAAAAGCAGGGAGGAGAAGATTGAGCGGTGCACTGGCATCTCACCAATTTGTTTGAATTTGTCTGTCCTACACCTGTCCTCCATCAGCACATCTTAAATCCAGAAGTTTGTCTGAACATAAATTACTCCAGCTGGACCATCCATATACTTAAAGATTCATTTTGCTGGCTCTGCTTCCTCTTTTCACTTTTGCACATGAACAGAATTCCATATAAACCTCCTACCAATGCCAAGAACCCCTTCTAGACAGGCCAGTTTAAGAGTAGCATGGGACTCAGCCCAGCAAACCAAAGCAATTCGGGCAGTATCCTGTCTCCCTCCACTTGAAAGAGGAAACTGTACTCAAGAATTTTTTTAATGTGATGTGGTGATACCTGAATGTCCTTCCTCTCTACCAGTGAATGTGGTAGCTATCCTAGTTAGAAAACCACATGAAGTAAAGCTCGGTTTTCTCCTCATTGGTATTTCAGCTTCAAAATCCAAAGCTATCTTAGAGTAGCCAAGCAGTCTGAAACAAGTAAGCTCATGCCATACTCTCCTCGCAAGCCTTTTCACTACTGGAAGGCAGCAGTCAAGTGCTTTAATAGAAAATTAAATTTGACAGATTGTAACTTTAACCACAGCTTCAACATTGTTTTTTTTCTGAGTGGTGACTACAAGACGAACACTGGAGAACTGACAGGATGAAAGGGTGCCTGCTGACCCATGGAAGACCAGCTAGAATGCTTTACTCTGCTTCCCAGTTTTGCACAAGCAAGAAGTGAAATGTAGGTAGGTGTAGAAAACTCCATAGGCAGACATGAAGTGAGGAAATGTTAACTACAAGCAGCTCTTTCTTCAGTGAGCGCAGGTTGGTTTCCACCAGCAGGCTGGAATCTCTACATGTGAAAAGTTACTATAATTCCTGGGGACTGCAGGCACCAAGCTCCAGTCTAGCCCTAACAATTTGGAAAAGTCATTGCATACCTTGCAAGGAGCTGGACCATGTTTCAAGAGACACTTTTTTTACAGAAATTCAGATTCCAGCGGTGGTGCAGTATGGGTGGAGTATAACACTGTTCTTGAACCAATGGCTCATTCAAACTGAATTTCCTTTATCCTACTTCCACTTTTCCAGAGGCTGGCTTTGACTCTTAAGAGTGATTACACATAAATTGTAGACTAAAAGGGGACTGTGCCAACCAAGTTTGTACAGAAAGATCACCTTTAACAACAAATTAGTAAGCTGACGTATTAAAACCTGTTAACTTTTTTAATGCAGTAAGCTGACCTGCTCTTTAGCTGTTCCAAATGGCAAAAATGTGACATTTGAAGAACTGTTGCCTTTTATTGTAATGGTAGCTAACGTGAGGCTGACTTTATGACATGCTTTAGCAGGTTGAAGCTTCTCTAAAAATAATTTTAATAGAAAAATTTAATTAACTTTACTCAGTGCTGAAAAAAATCCTAAAATCTGCCATTGGAAGAGATTCCTTTATTAAGAACAAGACAGAGCCCCACACAGTCACATTATAATCCATTTATTAGCATACCTTGTGAGCCATTGGTATTGATCCAGGGGACATGGCAGCTTTGGCACTGGACTGATTTCAGAGGTATTCAGCCCTTAGTAGGAAGGGATTTTAGTAGGACTTGAGTGGGCTACTACACAAAAAAGTTTCTGATGTGGAAAATTAAGTACTTTTCCAAACAAGTGAAAACACAGCCCAGGAGATGTGCATTAGTCCAGGTCACAGTGCCTTGTTCTACAAGGAGTAGTCCCAACTTCGTTCTCACCAGAGGTGATTCTGTTCTCTCTAGCTGTAAGAAACTCCCAGTGATTATATCAAGACAGTATTAAATACCACAGTGCAGTTTCATCTCTTCAAAGTTCTCATATGATTGCTGAATATACACATAAAAATCTGTCTTCAAGTGGTTGATGAATCACTGCAGCTCTTTTGAGGTGAAGAGACTTCAGGATACAGGCTTCAGAAAGAAAGGAAGACAGACAAAAGGCAGATCTACCTCTATTAACCCTGAGATAGCAAATACCCACTTTCCTGGTTCCTCACCAATGTCTCCACTCATACATTTGAGAAACTGATCTGCTAATTTCTGCTACAGGTTTACAAAGATTACAAGGATAATTGACATCAATAAAGGTTAATAAACAGCTGCCTGATTAATTATAGCATAGAATATAATTCATAAAAATCATCAGAACAGTGTTCAGCCACAAAAAAGTGATAAATATTTAATCCAGTTTCAGATGGCCAAAGTGTGAATTGGTTTGAGATAGTACCACTGCAGGCACTGCAGGTCAGGAAGACCCCAGCACTGGGGCAGCCTTTGGGGCACTGGGATATTCTCTCAAAGACAAATAGATCTTTACCATAGCCATGTTTCTACTCCTGCCAATGCTCCTAGCCACCCACAGTGATATTCCCTTTCTCACACAACCAAGATGTGCCCCTCTGCTATGGAAAGTTCTCTCAGAGCATGCATGTGGCAGAGTGCAGCCATCAGCAGCACTGACTGATCTCTCAGCTCCTAGAACCAGTGTACATGCATTAGCCTTATCCAATGGACTAATGCTGTGAAGGTGGATTGTCTCAGCCCCCCTTGTATGTCAGCACAGGCAGAGGTCTACATTGCTCCCTGAGTCTCCAGGTGCTCCCTGCCCAGAGCTCCCCAGACAGACCCACAGCAATTTCTGTGAGTCAGTGAGACTGCTGTACCTACCTGAGACACAGGGGGAACTGACCTCAGTGGGTTTTCATCCCCTTGTAACAATGCTGCCACCAAGACTACACTAGCAAGTTTAAAACTAGCTTCCAGCATACAGACACAGCACTGAAATCACTTAGAGAATTGCCTGCTATAGAAAACTTTACTCAAATAATCAGCAGGGGATACAGCCTCCCCTGGCAAACTGTATCCAGTTGTTTACCAAAGTTTAAAGACCCATCAGAAAGTTATCAGACACCCAGACAGTTTGATTGAAGAGAGATTGAGAAGCCACAGTTTTAGAAAAGGAACTATCTCTAGAATGATGCATAACAGAGAATATAAAGCCAGGCCCCTTATTTCCTCTCATGGCTGAGAACACAAGGACAGATGGTACTCAATGAAAACAAAAGGCAATTAATTCAGGAACCATAAAAAGAAATTATGTGCTATGGAGAATAAAATTATAATGGTTTTCATTGCCAGAAAGTACTGGAATTGAGAACTTAAAACTAAAAACTTTGAGCATTTATATGAAAGATGAAGGCTGGTTACATTAAATAGTTTTTATAAGTTAGGGATATAAACTATTATACTTTAGGGGGAAAAAAAAAAAGAATGACAAAAGGATAATGCACAGTGTTTGTGCAACACCTAGAGGATCAAGTATTTATACTTCCATTTTTAATGATGATAATAGTAATGCAAGCAATTAATTTAAATGGGTGAAGAACAAAATTCCCCAAAAAGTTGTAAAACTTGTTCAGCACAACTCACACGCACTATCTTTGGAAACATCTATTGCTGTTCAACATTACAAAATACAGTCCTAGGATGACTGATCCAACCAGCCAGTTCCAGTGGCAAAGCCTCAGTGGCAAAGCACGAGTTTGGTTTGGGCCACAGTCCCAGGTTAAACAGTGAGGAGCAACAGCTGAATCCTGAAATAGGCCGGGTCAACATAGGAGAGTATTGACAGGCTTGCCTACAGCACCAGTAAGGTACAAAAGCAGGCAAAGGAGACTGGATACTTCCTTCCCTCCTCCTGGCTCATGCAGGACTCAAATTACAAGGACTCTCACAGCTTTCATAGTGACAAGATCTAGGAGAAAGAAATATTTTTTAACTAGAACACGGTTCATGTCTCAAAGGCCAGTTTGCAGGTGTCCTGACATTGTATGTTTTAATGATTCTGATAATTCTTCATTAAAATAAAGTTTGCAGGCAGGATTTTAGAACAGTCCATTGCAACACTGGTAGCCCAACTATTCCTATACCTGGAAAGGGTAAATGAAACTGTTTAGTTTAGCTTTCACACACAAAAATCAGCCACCTAGTCAGACCAGCACCTCTACATTAAGCTAATTTCTAGAAGACAAAACTTTAGATAATCACTACTTCTTGAATCCAAGGCAATTTCTAGGATTCTGTCAGCACATGCCCCGTAATATGACATTGCTAATCCACAGACTGTACTCTGCCTTCTTTCTTGCATTGGTAATACCCAGGTACTGAACACCTCAATGCAAACCTTCCAGGCAGCAGGTCAGTGCCTGACCCAGTTAGTGCCTACCCAAAACATGCACATCTGGCACAAGTTCCACGTGTCCCATCCTGTATTAATCCTCCACATTTGAGCCCTTAGTTATACATCAAAGCTTTTTGCTCCTCCTCCTGCACAGACCTGTCTCCTCTCTGCCTCATCTGCACACAGTGAGAAGATGCTGCACAGCACAACTCTTAAGGCACTTAGCCCTTCTGTCTACTTATATTTTTTTACTACTCAAGAATAATATATTAACTTTTAAAAGTGCTTAAGGCATAAGAGGGAACTCTGTTCATTTGTTTGGATGAGACAGAAGGAAGAAACTGTAATATTCAATGACCCTTTTCTCTCAGCATGATGTCTGTTCAGGCTGAGAACTACAGCTTGATGACAGTGCTTGCATACCCTCAAGTTAAGCCAGTTTACTCCCACTGAGAGGAATGAAAAGAGAAAGTGCAAAGAAGAGTAAAAAGGAAGCACGGCCCAGAGGTTTCAAGAATAGGACACACTTCAGAAAAGCGGGAAGCTGCTTTGCAGTGCACTTACTGTTTTCACAAGGAGTAATTTGAGGTGTATCTATACCCCAGGAGTAATTCCATATTTCATGGAAAACTGTGAACACAGAGATTTTAAAGACTAGCAGCACAAACAAAGAGCAGCAAATAACTATGATGAATAAGGGACCATTAGGAAGTCCCCAGAGTGTTGTTAAATCATGATTCAACACCTGAATGTTTGAGATTAACATCACATTTGCATTTAAAGAAAAATAATATGTCTATTCAGCCACTTGAGGTCAGATTTTTGAGTTCTTCATAGCAATCATGAAGGCAAGAAAGCTACTGCCTCTCACACCAACAACTGATTTGAGAAGAGGCTACTTTAAGAAACAAAAAAAAGCCCAACCACACACACAAACTACCATAGCAGTAAAGCAGAAATAAAACCATCTGGGAGCTGGAAATGTGTGACAGATTACAGCAGGAGGGACAAGCATCTCTTAGTCCAGGCAGACACTTGAAATGGATCCTATGGAAGCAGACCTACTATTCAGAAGAGAAAATGTTCCCCCTAGAGACATAACAGGGAAGCTAAAACACCCAACTGTTGGCCTGTTCCTCAGCTCAGGTCAAATCTTCTCATTCCTGGAACAGAAGAGAGCTGTTATGAAAAAATATCTAGAGATTTCCACTATGCTAGCACCTGGTGTCATCTTCCAAGCGTCTCACCTCTCCTGGCAGCATGTTTGGACTGTCCAAACATACAACTATGAATAGATTTTCAGCAGTAGGTATCTTTCTACTTCTACCATTTCTGTGTGCCAGAGCCAAGGAATAAATGTGATTACATTAAAGGATTCAGATATGTAGAGCAACGTATATTGATCATTGTTACCACTGTGCACCTGCTTTCTCTGCTTACAGATTACAGACTAAAGTGAAACCAAAGACTTTAAAGAATCAGTCATAACTGTTTTTCTTCCAATTCTACATTAAAATCTTTTTGCCAGTGTCCAATGACAAAAAAAAAAAAAATCTCTATCAGTCACAAACCAGAAGCCACAGCCTTCTGCTGCTGCAGGGCAAAAGGACCATATGCTGAGATTCCTAGAGCTCAGTCATTTTCATTTTAGCTTGGTCACTTTCTTGATCCAGGGTACGAATTTGCTGACCTTTGTGTACACACCGGGCGAATCCTTCCGACCACAGCCATACCCCCAGGAAGTGATGCCCAAAATGATCCAGCGTCCATTTGCTCTCTGACACATGAGTGGCCCTCCACTGTCACCCTGACAGCTGTCCACCCGTTTATCTTCAGAGAGGTTCCCAGCACAAATCATGCGGTTGGTGAACTTCTGCCCGTAACGGGCCTCACAGTCTTCCCGTGGGAGAAGGGGCACCACCCCCTGCAGCAGGGTTCTGGAATAGGACTTTCCTGGAATAAAACAGACCAGCCAGACTGATTCACATACAGGCAACAGCAGTGACCTGGTGCAACAGTGCTCTCGACAAAAACAGACATTTCATTTCCCAGCACTTAGGCATTTCATGTCAAGTCTGAAGCACAAAAATAGGCTGAGCTCAGCATCTCTAAAGCACAAGAACTTCAGAAAACAGTGATGCCAAGCCAGACCACAAAAAAAGAGCTGTAAGATCAAAGATGTGGGGAAGACGTTTGTAGAAAAAGGTTAGATCAAAGGATGAGTCTTACTCCTGGTTCTGTCAACAAGTCACTTGAACCTTATTCAATTTATCTCACCTCTCCAAACCTCCATTTCCTCCTCAGTAAAGCAAGGGCAATGTATACTCAAGAGAATAAATGCAGTAGTATCTGTTAAATGCTCAATCCTCAGAGAAGTTTTAGATTATGTTTCAGAAGCATTAAAATATTATTCAAAGGGAATTCCCTTTGGGAATTTAAGGGAAATTTATCTTTGGCCAGACTTGAGTCTATTTGATCAAATCTCTTTATTACTCCAGGGTCACTCAGAATATAAAGCTAATGTGCTATATTAGAGTATGACCTTTCTGTGCCCAAGGTTTATGTAAGTTCACAAGGTAGTAGGCAACTGCTCCTCTTTGAGAAAGCTGGGTTTGGTGCGTGGGAAGGATTCTAGCCACTAAGCTCCAGTACAGCTTAAGGTAGTTACATGGCTAAGTTGCTCCTTGATCCACCCCAAACATCCTGAAGTGACACGTGCAACTGGCACAACTGACTCCAAAGGCAAATATGTACTTGCAGTTAAAAAGCTGTGGTAATATCTAGGGAAACAGCTGAGAAGGACAGGCAAGTCCAAAATCAACAGATGAGCTCCTGGGGCTTTTGGCAGGAAGTCTTTCTAAAAATATGGCTTTTCTCCAGTCATAGCAGCCCCAGAAAGGCCTCCATGCTCCCTTTTACCTAGGAATCTTCACAGCAATATGCTCAAAGAGGACAGGTCCAGGCTGTCTTGAACCCAGGGCAGAAACCAGACTCAGAGTCCATCTGTCCTTGCAGAAATGCATAGAGATTAAGCAAGATAGTCCAAGAGAGATTTCTCTCTGAGGGCTCCTTCTGCCTCTAAGCCCTCACTGCTCCATGACAGTATCATGAAGGCAGGTCGTGGAAATGTGGGGACCTCCCACGGGCTTGGTATAGAGGCTCTGCACAGGCTGCTCCCTTAGGGGTCTGCTGTGGGCAAACACATGTAGAAATGGGAAGAGAGGACTGTGGAAGCATTGTTCTCTCCCATCATTTCAGAGGGATGTTATGGAGACCAAAGCTTTCACCAGTATTGAGCAGACTCAATAAGCCTCAAAATCAGATGAAAACACAGTAGCACAAAACCCACTTCATCTCCCCATTCCTTAGCACCATGTGCTAGCACAGACAATGGGAGCAGTAAGAACATAGCCTTGAGTTGACATAAATTAGTGGCCCACGTAGTTTCTGAAGGCAGACTTCCTCAGCTCGCTTGCCTCTCAAAGCCCCAGCACTCACCTGTGTCTCCCCAGCCCGAGATGATGCAGGCTTGCCTGTTGATGTCAGACCTCTCTCTCCTGTCAGGCAGGCAGATGGGCAGAACGTGGTGGTTGAAGGACAGACAGTGCCCTTCTCTGCCCCGCATCCGGACCAGGGCTATGTCATTATCATTGCTGCCAGCCCAGTAGTTCCTGTGGAGGACGATCCGCTCCACGGGCAGCTCCCTCTCAAACTCATCCTTCACACCCGTGTGGTAATCGCCCACCCGCAGGAGGTAGCGCCGCACATCAACACCAAACCTGGAGAAAAACAGACTCAAGATTTCGATACTCCTGCTAAGAGGAAAGCAGACTCACACAAGTCTCAGCTCCTGTGAGACTGAACCACTTCCTCACACCACAGTGGTAAAACAGTTCCATCTGCAGGACTCTGGGACCTCTTTAGCAGATATGATCATGCCAGCTGTTGCAGATTTGGTCTCCCAAATAGCTAGATGCACAGGACTATTTTTCCTATTAAAATGATTATTATAGTTGCAGCAGACTTGTGAACTGCCCTGTTTACAGCTCCTTAAAGCACTTAAAATGGCAAAATGCTGGTTCCCCTTATGCTGTAAAGCCTCAGAGTTAAGAGGCCAGGTATGAGCAGTGAAGGCAAAAGCAAATTCATATTGAGTCATCCCCATAAGTACTCCAAGATCACACACATCATAACCTGAAGGTCTTGGTATAGAAACTCTGTGGTTTCACTGTGCTAGGAGGATAAACTTGTAAGAAGTTATCTTGTCCATTGTTGAGTATCCCTTAGGGCTCCCCACTCCCAAACACACCTTTTGAAGCAGTGGGCTGCAGTCACCACCCAGCAGCTGCTGATCAGTGTTGCTCCGCACAGCAGACGAGTATCTCGACGAAAACCCTTCAGCCGCAGTGAGGCCTGCCAAGGCCAACTGCCTCTGAAGAGGAAACAGAGGAATAAGAGGTGTCACACATATGGAAGCCATTTTCCTCTTCTCCCATTCACTCTGTCTCATCTAGGCTCAGCTGGCTTGTATTCTTCCCTAGGTAACACACTGGTTCAAACCAAATTCAAAAATCATCAGTGAAAATGATAGATTAATAGAATCAGCATCTGCCAGGCTATTTCCAGAGCCTGCAGGAAAGCTGGAACCTCTCTCAGCAATTACAGGGCAGTACCTCAGAGACTTGTTTCCCCCTATGATCCTTTTCTTGCGACGGTGCAGCAGGCGCATCCCACACACACCGGACTCTGGACCTGCCAGGCAAAGTTAGAGCAGTTGGGTAGGGACCTTCACTTAAGTATCAGCATTGCTGTCACAGAGCCAAATACCATTCACCTTCTCTAAAGGCATTCATCCTCAAGGACTGTGTTGTGCTGTGTATATGGAATTCATAGAACATTTGATCCCATAGGTTTCCTTAATTTCACTGGAGGTGCTTATCTGAAGCCTATAGTCTCATGCCAGGAGTGGCACCTATGCTTATACTTCCTCAGTACTCTAAACCTCAAAAGTTGCTTATGGTTGCTGTTCTGAGGAAGAGTATGGTGACTTGGCTGTGGGGAAATTCTGCAGGCTCAAAGGCCTGACATGGGTGGAGCACCTCAGACTAATTTGGAACACTCTGTGCTGCTAAGAAGATACACTGAAAACAAGAAAAACGTAGGAGGTGCAGGACAGGACATGTCTATTTTGTAGGTGAAGTTTCAGTCAAGGACAAGAATGACAGGGGAAAACCACAAAAGCATGCAGAGATGACCAGAGCTCAAGATTCCTGCATAGAAGAAATGGGAATATCACCTGTTCTCCTGATATCTTGGACCTTTTCTTCCACATAGTCACAGATCACCCCAGCATCCTCACTGTGCCAGCAGCTGTGAATCCTGGTGTCAGACACAGCACATTGCCCTAAGGTGTGCTCCATGCCACTGCATTCTACGTTGTCCAGATGGATGGGCCCATGGCCTTCACCAAAATAAGCCATTGCCCTGGCTTTTGCTGTACCACTGCAATTAGAGAGAGGGTGGCTAATCTGCAGTAAGCAAGAGTCAAGTGAACCTGAAGCACCAGTGCATTTTAAGTGGAATAATATTTACGTGTCACTCTACATACAGACAGTAGTGCAGTAAGAAGAGCAACCTGCTCCCTCAAGCATATGTAGGTGTGCCAAGACTCAAACTAAGCCCCCAGAAACAAGTCCAGAAGTACTCCAGAGAGCTGTTTGTATCTGTAAGATGCCTGTACCACAGCCCTTACCTGAATCCCAGTTGCCTGCAAACCACTGTGGCATCTCTGTCTGTCCAGTCATCGTCACAGACACTGCCCCACTGCCCATTCAGCAGTACCTCAACCCGGCCCTCCTTGGTGCTTTCTCCATCCACCAGCCGCACGGGAGGCCCTGAAGGAGAAAACACATGGGCTGCTGCAAGCAAAAACACCAGAGGGGGCAGGTGTCCAAAACTTGGGTTCTATAGAAAAAGATGAATCCCAGACATCGGTAAGCTTAAAACAAAAAGTACAAACAAAAACAAACTAACAAACAAACAAACAAACAAAAAGTGTCTATATGAAGACGTTTTACCTCTGTGCTGAATCAGAAGACTATATACATACTAATTTACTTAATACATACTGGAAATCATCAGTGGATCATACTCTGAAAGCTAAGTAAAAGGAGAACAAGAACAGAAAGAAAGTTATTAACTCCCGAGCCAAGAGTTAGACAAGCTTAAACATGCCTGGGAAAAAAAAAATCCATTGAATTGTAAAACTGTTACATGATTCTAAGCAAGAGAAGAGGTCTAGATCCAGGAAAAACAAAAATGTTGGATGTCAACTATTCCAATAACAAATGTCTGACAGATTGGAAAGTCTTCTGTAGTAAGGAAAGGAGAGAGTATCAGGCATTATATAAATGAGAAAATTAGGCTAACTTGAAATACTTTCACAATTTTAATTAGAAGTGTGCCATCCACACAAGGGAGTGCAAATAACTGCTGGCACCTGAAGTCCTCCTGTCTTGGCAAGGTGTGGCACTAATGCAACCACAGCTAAGTTTCCTAAAAGGTCTAGTTACAGGGTTCCCTTGAGCAATGGCACACTAAGGCAGCCACTGTCCCTCAGTGGCTTTGTTTGTTTGAAACAAACCTCAATTCAGCCAAGGCTCATTCCTCCTCAAAAAGCACACCCCTTGTTGAAAGAGCACAGAGAAAACTCCCACATCTGCTAGAGTTTGCAAGGGAACAGACCAGAAGGTGAAACTTCCCCACTGTTCAGGGCAAGAGCAAGGTGAGTTACCCAGGCTGCCATCCATGACCATATTGTTTTCTGGGGAACAGCGGACTCCCAGATCTTCAGCATGGGAGCAGTCATGCTGCCCCCAGTTGCTGTGGGGACAGTCCAGGAGAGACAGCTCTGTCCCCACACATGCCACATCATCCAGTAAAATGAAGCCTTGGCCAGCAGCATAGTCTCCTTCAGAGGCCAGGGTTGCAGGACCACTAGAGGAAGGAAACAGAAAATAACATTGAAACCCACAGAAGACCCAAGTTCAGATCTAAAGAGAAACTCCCCTGCTTAACTAGAGTACTGGTGGCCTCCTGACCTAAACCACTCAGTGGACACACAGGATGACAACCAAGCACCTTCACATCTCACCCACTTCAGTTTTCAGGGAGGCCTTTTCAGACCAGTCAATTTTCTAGTGTCTGGTCAAAGGCACATTGCAAGGCACAGAGGGCCAGCAGAGGCTGCTTTGCAATATGGCAGGTACATCAATTTGGGCAGAGGCTTGCAGAGGAGGCATCAAAAATGTTAACATTTAAGTAATTCTACTTCTATTTATAGCAAACAGCTGCCTAAATTTGAACTGCAGAAAGCTGAAAACTTTTAGGCGCTAAAAGAGATGACAAATGCAGTAGCTGAACTCAAAGGGAAGAATTTAGTTTGGTTTTTTTTCATCTATAATTTTGAAATTTTAGGAGAACCTAATCATATTTAAAAATCCACAAAACCCCATTTTACTAGCTCAAAGGCAATAGTATCCTGATTTTCAATCTTTCCCAAACTCCTACCTGAAGGATGACAGATCAGCAACGGGCTAAAAATCCCTATTACTACTCTTTTTTGCCCTAGTGGTCTTTATTCAACTACTGAAGGTGATACCTATGGAGCAGAGAGGTGATATCTTTTTAATGATGGAACAGAAGTGACACCTGCAAATTTAAGGAACGTTAAATAAAATTTTCTGACTTTGCTGAGGGTTCATAAGGACAGTATTAAGCCTGTTGTCTCCTTTCAAAACACACTGAGGCAAGAGATAATATTTATTTTTGCCCCTTGGAAAAGATGTGGATACTTATTAATCTTTCCTTAATAAGTTGTATAATAGTAATAAGCCTTCTAACAAAGACAGCATTGAAGGATTAAGGTCTGGCCTATCCCAGTGAAGGGTGATGAAATCTAATCCTTGAAATTAGTAAGCACAGACACTACACACTCTCAGTCCTACCTGAAGCCCAGCTGCCTGCAGACCACCTGGGCTCCGAGGTCTGTCCAGCCATCATCACACACTGTGCCCCAGTCTCCATTGTAATAAACTTCCACCCTGCCTTCACTGGGGCTGCGGCCACCAGCCAGCCGGACAGTGCCCTCTGCAAGGGATGGGAGAAGGAAAGGGCAGCACTCAGCAGGGGAGGAAACAAACAGCCCGTGCACCACTGCTAGGTCTCTGTACTGCCCATGAGTGAAAGGAACAGAAGACACAGTTTTTTGAGTACCCACAGTCTGTGCGTACTCAAAATACAAATAGTCGTTGCTTCTAAACATACCCCTCTGTTAGGGGAGAATTCACTTCAGCCTTTCCACACCACCTGAGCAAAACCATGGGAACACCACCAAGTTTGCCTCTGATCCATGCCTTTACTCTCTGCCTTCACATCTGGCAGCCCTTGTGGGAGCCATACATGGAAGCTGTGCAGGATCCTGAACCAGGGGGTTCCCAGCTGAGCAAGGCAAGCCATGTGGGGGTAAGACCAACCGCATCCGTCTGGCAGAGCTGTACATCTGTACCTGTGAAAGGGTCACAGGAGACCCCAGCATCTTCAATGTGGTCACAGTTTTGCTGTCCCCAGTCACTCTTCTTGCACTGATCAAGGGAGAGTTCATTACCCGTGCACTGCACTTCATCCAACAGGATTGGGCCAGATCCCTGTCCATAGTGAGCCCATGACAAGGCTTTTGGGGTCCCACTGTAAACATTACAGACATGTATGCTCAGTAAGGAAGGCCACAGTCTTGTGTCCTCAGATTCTACCTTGCACAGGGAATGTCCTCTGTTGGGTCACTGTCTCCCATAGATTATCTTATTTTCAACACAGTGGAGTTGCCAACTGTTAATTGAAACATGTCATTGGAAAGTTTATAACGAGACCTTCCAGCAAATAACAAAAATGTTACTACAACACAAACAGTTCAGACTTCTGCAGACAATGACATAACAGGACTCAGTTACAATATCATAACAGATATAACTCCAAAAGATTGAGGGATCTCAAATTTGAACAATCTATTTTAAATAATCCAGTACTGATGTGATTTTCAAGAATGCTCAGTATACAACAGCTCCTGTTTTAAGCACTGAATGACACAGGAGAATGAGGCAGTCTCTCTTGTTTCCCTGTCTGAAGAGGATAAGGGCAGCCAGTGAAACTAGAGGTGTTTAAACTTAACCAAGTAAGCACCTGCAGTTAACATATGAAACCCACCATGACAAGTTGTCATTGAGGCCAATAAGATTAGTTATAGGACGTATGCAAAAATGATGAACAGGAGTAAACACAAACAATCCTTAGACAGGAATGGTTTTGGTTTGTTTGTCTGTTTTTTCTTTGGTGTTTGTTTGTTTTTTTAAAATTATTCTTCACAGCATAAACCCATAAATTTGACAAGAATGGGATGCAAAATCCTTTCAGGATGATCAGTCCAGAATTATGTTTCCCAGGGTTTCTCCTATAGGAAGGGCTGGTAAAGGGACATGCGTTCATGTTCATTCTGCCTACTTCTATTACTACTCCATGACATACAGCAAAGAAATTACCTGAGTCCCAACTGTCTACAGACTACTTCAGCATCCCGGTCGTCCCACTGGTCATCACAGATGGTTCCCCACTTGCCATCGTGGAAAACCTCCACTCGCCCTTCAAAGCTCTCCTTCCCCCCAACTATGCGCAGTGGGGCACCTACACCTGTGCTTCAAGAAAGGGAAAGAGAGCACAACAGAACAAGACAGAGACAAAGCACATCCAGCAGTTCAGGGTGCAGAACCATTCTCTAGCCAGAGGAGCTCTCGTGATGCTCTCTTACCATATCCTCCCTTCTAGACCCCCCACAAGCACCCGTGATTGCAACCCCCAGAGTGGGGTTCTGCTGGTGCAGAGATGGCTCTTTAATTGACTGCTGTGGTGAATAAGAGTTTTCTGCCTGCAGACAAAAACCTGGCTTGATTAAAAGGGGATGTGGTCATAAGCATCAGCCATCTTTCGGTGACTGAGATCTTTCCCTGGAGATTTACCTTCTGGAGGAACACAAGTTACCACGGCACTCCCCTGGTTGCAAGCTCCTGAGATAGCTTCCTGATAGGCACATTGCAGCAGGGCTTCCTCATCTCCATGGCAGTTTGCTGACTGCAGGTGCAGGGGAACAGGCCACGGTCCAGGATGATTCTTCTTCCCAGCTGTGCCAATCTCACTGGTACAGAGGATGCAACAGAGCAGTGAAATGCCACAGCACAGCTTCACTTACAAGTTCCCTCCATTGTTGTGACTCTCCAGTCCAGTTGTGACATTTCACATCCCAGTGTGCCCAGTTAATTGGAAGTGCATAAAGGAGTGACCATTTACAGTCTAATGGGAAAGCACAAGCAAGCACAAAGCACTTTGTAATCCTTTTGTGTGCCTACCTACTGCAGAGGAGTTGATGTACTCAGAAATGGCACTCTCATTTGAAAGCAATGAACAAACCCATCAACAGACTCAAACACTAAAGTATCTGATTCACCTTCCCTCTCTGTGGACCTTATCTCTTTGCTATTTGGAAGTTTGAATGTCAAAATCCCAGATACCCAAAAAGAGTTCATACTCCTGGAATTTCTGTAAGATCACTATAGGAATTCCACCTGATGATCATAAAAAAGGAATGTGATCACACAGCTCACTTTTCACTGCCTGAAGCATGAAGCAGAAATGATTGTTTTAAAAAATACTTGAAAATTCTTTTTGGGTTGGAGATAGCTACAGAAAGAAAGCAGTGCAAAAGGACCCTGGTAACTGGGAAATTAGACCATAAAACAAACTCCTTTCTCCCAGCCAACATACTGTGCCAGAGGGACTGTAATCACAGAAGCTGCTCTTTCAAAAGCAACACGATCAAGTACCTCTCACAACAAGATTGAGGTTCCCACCTGAGACCTAGCTGCCTGCAGACAACACTGGCATCCCAGTCAGTCCAGTGGTCAGCACAGATGGTACCCCAGAGTCCATTGAAATACAGCTCCACACTACTGTCTTCAGCCAACTGCACAGCACCTTCCAAAAGAGAAAAAACCAACAAAAAACCAGCTGTAATCTGCTGATAGAAGCTTCAGACCAGCAAATCTTGGATTTGCATGTAGCTGAGCTGAATTGTACTTGGCTTCTTTCACCCCTGTTTTGCCTGTGCTGGCACTAAAGTGATGTATGTGAAAGAGTGTGGGATGTGGCACCTTCCCAGTCCCAGCAATGGCTGCTTGGGAGGATGGTTGGTCTTGTGGTCTTATAAAGTCCATGGTAACACCAGCAGGAAATTTTGCTTCTGCCAAAGCTCCTGGATTCTCCTTCTGTGGAATGGGGATGATTTTACATGCTATCTGAAAAGGGTGTGTGAAAATGGCAGGCTATCTAATTACTTCTGACACTCCACTGATCTATTTCTATCAATCACTTCACCTGCACGACTCTGTTGCTACAGTGAGATGCTCAGTAACAGCAGATGAATCCTCTTTAATTGCTCTAAGAAAAGGAAGTGCCAGTGTAAATGCCCTTTCTATTCCCACCCCACTAAAATTTTGACCACTGTTTAGAAAGAACATGTCCTTGTTCAGCTTTGTGCTTTCAGAAGGACACACCTGTCTGCAGTAGCTCACTGCAGGCACACAGCACCACCACACTTATATTCTTCCCTTTAATGAAGCCATCTTTGAAAGAACACCCACTGGCAAGGGAAAAGACTGTCAATTCATTTATTAAACTGGTGTTTCAACTGTTCTGCAAAATGCAGAAAAAGCAAGGAAGGTCAGAAAACAGGACATTTTCAAGAATGCTGCGCACAGCCAGTGCACTGAGAGAGCTCAGCTCCTTTCTTGCCTCAAAGTAAGCAGTAGTCCTTGTGACAGCACTGAGGAAGTTTAACACAAGCCTATGACCTGCCTTGCCACAGAAGGTGTGTTTATTTGAACTGCTACACTTACATGAGGAATGCTCTGATTATGAACCCTAAAGGAGCAGAAGTGGGTTGTTTTCTACATAACTAAAACTATTTTCAAAGTGTCATCTGTTAGCAGTAGAAAAAAAGAGAAGTCTCCTTGTATGAGAATAAAACATCTATACAAGGCATTACAGCTACAGCAGCTTAAATCCATCCCCTACTATATACAGACGTTCTTCTCCCACACAGACTAGCCTCTAGTATTAATTACTTCAACAATTTGGAACAGTCTTTGTACTATGCTTCTTTCAGAGGTTGTTCCACCTGCCCCTTGGAAGTCTGTGCAGCACACAGTTGTGGCTTGAGCCCCGAGGCAGCGCAGCCCTTACCTTGGTTACAGTCACAGTTGGCCCAGCCGATGGCCCCTGACACGAGCCTGTAGAAGCACCAGGGCGTGGCTCCCCCGTCTGGGTTCCTGCAGTAGTTGTGGTCCCCCAGGCCGCGGTCTGGGTACTGCTGAACGTAATCAGGGAACTCTGCCCAGTTGAGGCACCGTGCGCCGGCCTCGGTGAGCGCCAGGGAGCCATTGTAATAGCCCAGGGGTCCCACAGCACACACGCTGGGCGCTGGGCACAGGAACGGAGCGTTAGCATCGCCTAAGGCATCACACACTGAAGCTCAGACACCATGGGACGCACCAGCTGCTTAGGAGAAATACCCCTTGTGTCTGCAGTCTCAGCTGCTGCTTGCTTGATTCCAACTCTAGCACTCCTGAAGGTGCTGCTCAAAGAATACTCATAAGACTCACTGTCTAAACCACTAATTGATATGAAGCAATGAACTGCCCAGACAGACCTTTGAGAAGTGTTAACTTAAGGCCCAAACATGGCAATTTGAACCAGTTGCCATTACTGTACATGCAATACATGTACTCAGTTTGGAGCAGCACTGTACAAAGCAGGAAGGTGGGAAATGACACTATATGTCATTGCATGTATGTTCCCTATTCACATCAGCAGATCACCTGGCTTATGTGAACTTGGCTAATATATTGGAAGGGAAAGGGAATTTATTTTGGGGGAAATATATGTGCCAATGTTTCAGTCCCCATGTGAAATATTCAGTGTAAAAATACCCAATAATTAATTTATTATGGTCCTTAACAAAAGGAGAAAACTCCTTACAACTACATTAGACATTTACAGCTCTATTCACTAAATAAACAAAAAGAAGTCAACACTTTCAGAAAACCCTTCTGTACATGGCGCAAAGAGTAAGGGTACAAAGAAACTTTGCATAATGTCATTTGCCTTCTAGCCACTGCCAGGCCCAGAGGGGGTAAGTGACAGCTGAAGGTTAAATGCAAGGTACAAAAATGAGAAGCATTTGGAAGTCAGTGTCTGGACAACAAATCATATGTGTGGCATCAGCTGGGACCCTCAGAGAGGATGTCTGAGAATTCAGTAGCTATTAGAGCAGAGGAAAGGTAAGCATGCAAAAAATACCAAGATACATAAAGAGATTAAAGGAAAAGAACATGTGGGAGGAGCAGGGAGCTGCAAGAGCATTCAACCTGAAGACACAGAAGTAGTCTGGCCATGTTGGTGAAGGAGATAAACAGGCATTGGGGCAAGAAAAAAGATTGAAGACGTGATGAAAAGAAAGGAAGAAGGCCAGGTAGCAGTGGTTCATCGTGCCTATGGTCTCAGATCACCACTGCAGGAAAGAGTCTGCCCAATGATTGAATTAATAACTTCTTGTTCTTACCTGCACTCTGTAAATGGTTTTGGTTGGGCTTGGATCCCAGGAAAGCCTGGGAAAAGAAACAGAGCAAAAGCAGAGAGATGATTATCCAGTGAAATAAACAAAGGCATGTCCTAAAAGCAACTCAGCTTTAAGCAAACACACCCTAGTAACCAGCCTCTTCCCTGGTCTCTCCTCTTCAAATACAACCATTGCTCTGTCCACTAACAAAATTAATAATTACTGGCCTGCAGAGATTTACCCTTGAGCTAAGAATGACATTACATAGCTCTGCTTGGTTTTTTTCCAACAGAGTTGGAAGTCTGAGCGAGATGCCTATAGAAAGGAAATCTAGAAGAATATAATTATTATCAGTAAGAAAAATAACTACTCATTCTCTCTCTGTTTATAGGGCAGGTCATCTACAGCCACAGCAGCAGAGATTTATCTACTTGAGTGACAGGATTGTGCCTTCAAAATATCTGTTAAAATGGTAACAAACATCTGTGTATAAAATGAAAAACATCCAAGGAAAAAAATCCAAAGTTTTTTGAGGATTTTGTTTTTAATACTTGAAAATATTATATGGCCTATAGTGTTTATTTCCAAATGGGGTTAAACAGCTAAAAACAAAAGCAAAGTCATTAGAATTCTAGTGTCGTGTCTGGCCCCAAAACTGCATTTCCTATTACAGGCAGTGTTTTTTGAGGTTGTAACTTGACTACAGGCTGAGAGAGAGAGAGCTCCACTCAACCCCACTATATGGTGTGCAAGCCAGTTCAAGACATTCACAGGCTCAAAGTGAAAAGAAGAAACTGTACATACTTCTGCTAGCTCCTTGTAGTTTAATTAATTTCTAAACATTCTAAATGAACATTTCTAATACTTTTATATGAACAAAGAGTTGCAATTCACAGAGCAGAGATGTGCAGCTAAAGGATACTGTCTATTGGTAATGGTTATGTTTTTCTTCAAAATGCAGTAATTTTGCGTCTCTCCGCTTCACCTCTTCCTGTAAAATGGGAAAAGTTAAATTTGGAATTAAACCAAATTCACTTCTGGAAAAAGCAGAGGCAATTCCCACAGAAACCTAACAAGAACACCTACTTAGGTCAGATACAATTTTCAAATCAAGCTTATGGATATGATTCAGAAGGTGTTGACAACCATGGCCACTCTCCAGCATCACCCTCCAGAAGTCAGAAAGGGATACTGCATATGGAAGATGAATTCCTGACATGGTTCAGAAGTAGCAGATCAGATCTCAGGTGCATATGCACAAAGGGATGCACAGATAAACTGTTTTCAGGGAAAAATCTACCTGCATGTGTCAGGCTGCTGCAAGCCCACAAAAGGGTTTCTGGACCAACAACACTGAAGGACTTATGTGAGAATCTCAAAACTGTTTGCAGAGGGTAGAAAGCAAGCTAAGCTGTACTTTTGTGACTGCACCACAGTCCAGGTGCCTCAATCTCTGGCTTCAATGTACACCTGCAAACACATGTAAGCCTGCCAGGGATATATAAGGATGGGTCAGGCTAATTACAGAACATATATGAGAGACTGAACCCACCTCTTCTTGGAGCTGGACCATAAACAAAAGTACTGCAATCCAAGTAACAAGCTTCCCTTCTAATGAAAGATTAGTTGCTGCCAGTTTCTGTAGCAGCTTCCAAAACACCCCAATGCTGACCATCATCAACAAGTAAATTCAGTGCAAACAGCCTGTGTTGCAGGCATTGCCCCAGGTCTATGCAGCTATAAATCATCTGTCCACAACAGCAAGAGAGACAGTCAGCAAAGAAGAGAAACAAAAGATCTCTCCAGCCAGGGTCACTGCAGTGCCTGAGAAACACTGGAAACCCAAGCCAAAACATCTGCAAGCCCTTGTGCATCCTGCTTCCCTGGTTTGTTTCTTTTTCCAAATTTATATGCACAATGAAACAAATCTCTCCCCAAGCCTCTAGTTCTTCCAGGAGACCACAACTGCCTAAATGCTCTAGAAAAAACATTCAAGCAATAATAAAATCCACTTACAGTGAGGATATTAAACGAGCCAAGTAACTTCTTACAAGCAGGTAGAAAAATAACCTTCTTACCTCCACACATCTGAGACAGAATAGCAGACTTGAGAGCTCTACCAGGAGCCCGAGCATTTTGGAGATTTCCATCCCTCGTGTACAAAGTGAGCAGAAGGTTCTTCAGGCATCACATTGTCGTTCAGCTGCCAGGGTCCGCTTTCCCACGCTAGCCGCTCCGCGCCGGAGGGAGCGGGATGCCTTTTCCATTGCTACGCAGGGAAAGGGATGTGAGGAAAGGGATCAAAGTTCCCAGCAGCATCCTAGGATTTCACGTTCCTCTCCCCATCTCTTCTCTTCAGAAAGGGGAAGAAGAGAGGAGAGAAATAAGGGAACAGAACATGCCCCCGAATTTCTCTAGCACATTGAAGACGGGCAGAGGCGAGCACAGGCGGCCCGCTGTCCCTCCTCTCGAGCCTCCCCCGTGCTGCAGGTAGGCGCTGCTCCCAGTGCCAGCCTCCGCCTCCCGCCCCGCTCCGCTGCTGCAGTGCTCCTTCCCCGGCTGCCTTTTCCTCCTCTTCCCGAGCCACAGGGGCCGCAGCACGGCAAGCAGCTGGGGCTGCGTCCTATTGCAAAGCCCCCAGCAACAACTGGGAAAGGCAACGGCGTGTGCGCGCACATTTGCCAGAGATTAGACTTCTTGGAAGGAATCTGGACTTTATCCCCCCCACCGCTGCCTCCTCGATTAGCAGCTTGCAGCTTCCCGAGGTCAGCTCTCCCCAGGTTTGAACCCAGGTAAATGGGACCCAGAAAACTATGTTAAGCAGCTTCCAGATCTCCCCCAGAAAACCCTCAAGTGGCACAGCTCTCTCCAGGGTACCTTCCCAATTTTCAGCCCTGTATCTTGCCATCATGGGAATTGCCCCCAGAGAACTTTGCCATTGACCGTCTCCTTGACCTTGGGCTATATTTTCCCTCAATTGGCTAGGATGCTTTCCAGAGTGTTAATCATTATTGTATTACCAAGAACAATCCTATCCCATGGGGGGTTTTAGTGTTTTCAGCTTGCTGGTCCTTCGTATCAATTAAGGTTCAAGGCTACAAGCTTTAAACACTACTAAATCTCATAAGGCAATTGGTTCATTTGAAGTTGTTCAGACTTGGAAATATTTTTTTCATGGTTCCTTGTGCTGCTTCTCAGCTCAGTCTAATGGGCATTTCCTATACTTATATTCTGATTTTGGAGCAATGAATTAATGGTGCTCTACAGCATGAAACATGAAGGTCACCTTTAGAAATTACTCACTTCTGGCCAAGTCTGCTGAGTAGCACTTCCAAAGACACCTTCAGCATAAAAACAAGGATCAGGCTGCTAAAAATCTCCTGACTTGACAAAAAGCCTCTTTTTTACTTCCTTCACTTTTGCCCATTACTCACTTCACGTGACAGTTTTGTGTTGCCTCATCTTCGGTCGCTCATCAAAGGCAAGGAAATTTCCCTACATGCTGGATCTTTTACAGGAGTCACTAAGTGGTAAAAAGAAAATGTTTCTGGAATGGATTTGGCCAAGAATTACACTCAGTTAATTAGGAGCAAATCTCCTATATCCTTACAGTCAAGGAGGCAGATGACCAGAGCAGCAGGGGATGGAAATAGCTCAGATGCTACATCACATTGTAACTCTCAGGCAGCAGTACTACAAAGGAGCAGAACAAAATAAAACTATGGGACTGTGCTAGAATTTAGAACCACTTATTCCACTGAACACACAAGGAAAGGATATACTGGAAACGGGAACAGAAATTCTATTAGCATTCAGAGAAATTAGCTCCTTACTAGAGATTGCTGATGCTCATTCAAACTCCATCCCATGAGACACTCCTGTTCAGGCCTCTGATGCATAGAGTTTAACACCTGTAGCAGAAGCCTGCACTAGATTTCTCTCATGGCACCTTTTAAGTTGCCTCCTGCTCATGGCAAAGTGATTTAGTAGATAAAGTAATTTTAAGGGAAACACAGCAATAGAAGTCCAAGCCTGTATTCACTTTCTGGAAGAATGAACTGGAAAGATACAGTGGGTTTTCCACTTGTCTCCTCTCTGGCAGGCCCTGTTTTGGAACCGTTTCCTTCTTACCAAGACTCCTGTTTTTCTCACACTTGTAATGACATTCCCTGAGAGAAGTGGATTTCAGATTCTCAAAAGCTTCTCAAGACTACTCTCCAAGGTGGAGAGGAAGTCCTGAAAGGGATTTATACCAATATAACTACAGCAGTAATGTATCTAGAGATAAACATCCTGAACTGTCTTATATGGGCAAATTTGAAGTAGTTGTAAATATCTAGATCTGCTATTTAACAGTACTCACCTTCCCACCCAATACATGCATAGTTCTATTACGTAAGTCTATGATTCCCTAGAGTCTGTCATGATTTTGCCAGATTTTTCTGTATTGACCCTTCTGAACAAGAAATGCCATCTTATGAAATATCCCTGGCTCTCTGGAATTCAACCTTCTTCTGAACTGACAGGACAGCTATTCATCAGGACCAGCTGAAATATTAATGCTACTTCCACAGTGAAAGCCTAAAAGGAATAGTTTACAGCAATCACAGAGCTAGTATAATAGTCAAGCTATAAGGTACAGGAATAAGATCAAGGAATTCCAGTAGATCTGCTTAAATCTTGTAAATCCGACTTAGGAGGGTGGAACAGCTAGTCAGCTTTTGTTTAATTCTTTCCTCACCACGCGATCACATACAGGTCTCTGCAGCAATGTTCTTAACCAGTGTGTTCAACACCAGAACAGAGTTTTCTTTACTCCCCAGCAACAGCATCATGGGGTGGTACAAACCCCAGGTTAGAAAGAACAGTGCCATTCCCTGTACGTACACACATGAACTGTTAATGGAGTGATCCTCAATATGAGCATGTCACAGAATGCATTTAAACACCCAATATAAGCTTAGTGGTGAGATACAGTAAAATGGTCAGCAGCTGAAATTGCCAAGGACAATCAGTAACTGGAGGGTTTTTGGTTATGACAAAAGCAGCAAAAGAATTACTCAAGTGCTTGTAAAACCTGGGTGCACCTGAATAGCATCATTTCCTTTCTCTCAAATAAAATAACTGGAAAATCTTAGCACAATAATTTCAAGCTTATAGTAGACATCTAAAAGGTTAGACAAAACCCCAAACAACTGAATTTGTGAAGCTCACTGTGAAGAACTATAAGGCAATACAGCTGTTCAGATTAGTGGGAGCTGTGCAAAATTCCAAAAGTAAAAATAGAAAAAGGTATTATGTGTATCTGCTACAGCCTCTTATGTAAGACTGTTCTTCATGGACACTAGAATGTGGAAGATTCAGCACAGGTGCTATCTTAAGAGATGCATAACTACTTCTATTCCAAGTTTTAATATGAAGAAAAATCATCATCAACAGAGGTGAGTCAATTCCTCACTCTCAATCTATCTTGTATCCTCCAGAAACAAAGAAACAGCAAATAGCATTCCTTTTCACAGTGTCTTCTGGACAGAAAATGCAAAATGTCACAGAACCAAAGTGTTTTCCCAAACTCAGATGTGGATATTATGTCCTTATTGACCCCAAGTCCTCTGAAAGACCTAATTATGCCCTAATAGCAACAAAAGAATAAGCTACCCTGTGGATAATCCACCAATTAGCCACTGTAATTAACATCTAAGTGAACGTTGCTTCAGTAACTTAAAAGCCTTCACCTGACCAAAATTTTTGTGGTGAACAGGTATCAGCCTGGGGCTCCAGAGGACTCAGTTCCAGCAAACTCTACAGCCATCCATGTGTAATTATACAATATGTATGTGCCTGCCTCTCCTCTTACACTGCTTTTTCTACACACCCAAAAAAATTACTGATATAAATGGTTATAACATTAGTTCTCCAAAACACACATTTTTCCCACCAATTAGGTACTGTCCCAATAACCTGCCTGTAGTTTTCTGTGGAAACCATCCCCACTTCCCCAATCAAAACCAAAAATAAATTACATTATTTCAATTATCAGTTCATGTTTGAACTTTTTCTCCTCTTTTAAGTTTTTTTTTTACCAAAAAACAGTGAAACATTTTGTTGTAGATGAGTTGCCCAAGTCAAACACCAGCCTTGCTTTATTACAGTCCAGAAAAAACAATCAAATTTATGTGGCACCATACCTGTCCTACCTGCAAATCAGAGGGTATAAATCACAAACTTCCATGTTAAAGTTATATTTCATATTTACCAATGTATTCTGTATTAACAAGGTATTTAGCTGGAGATTTTTTCTAAATTCTGCAGCCTTTTCTTAGAGAATTGGAAATTAAAAAACTTACAAGAGGCATCAGATTGTGTATACACCCATGTAAGAGTATGAGCCATCATATCATCAACTACTACCACCATTACTATCAATTCTAACAGGGTTCAGTGTTTGAGCCCAAACACTTTTTGACAGTAGCTCCAGAGCTGGGCAAGCAGCTTGCATGTGAAAAAGTCATCCCCTGTTAGGAAATGCATTTACATGTATGCCTAGAAGGTTTTGTTTAACATGAGAACCCAAGTAGGCTAGTTAAACAATACACTGTAGAAATCCTAACACTGCAAGATCCTAACACTGCAAGACCCAAAAGTCTCATGAACAAAATCAGCTGATACTCAAGATGGGTGGTTTTGCTCTGGAATCAAAAGCTGAGTAAAGATCCACACACCACTTGACATCAAAGAATGGCTCAACTTGACTTTTCTCTTTTTTGACCAAGACTCCAACTTTAATTGCTTGTCCACAGTCCCTTCTGTAAAGTAAGCTATACATAATGTGTCATCTGAGGAAACCTCTTCAGCAGCTTGTTCACTTTGCTTGAAGACAAGTTTCCCCTGGATGATGGGGTATCCTCACTTTGACTCTTGCGCTGTTTCTGAAAGAGAAAAAAGCTCCGAAAAATATTTACTTCTGTTTATTTGCAGAGTTGATGCTTATTCCCAGAGACTGCTACTAATTGTATGGGGATGTTTCTTTCATAAGAATACTGTTTCTTTAAGGAACACTTCCAGAAGAACTTGGCTCAATAATCACAAGCTGATGACCTTTAAGCGATGCAATTAATAACGGACATCTTGTGAAGATCATATCCTTCCATATTCTTAGTTAACGATGATATAAACTTCTGGTAACAACCCAGACTTTTTCTTTTTACTTTCTGTTATTCTTTGATCTTCATTTGATTCTTTGTCATCTACCAAATAAACTGAGTATAATTTTTCACTTATGCTGTAAAACAGCACCAGTAAATAACTATTTAAATGATGACACTGTTACTGAAAGAAAATGGAAGCCTGAAACCAGTTTAAAGACAAATTTAGTACATATACTTACCTTTAATCTATTTTGAAAATTACTTTATTTCAAGCTTATATTATATATAATAAATTATACATAATATATAACACATAATACATAATACATAACCAGAAACCTCTAATTTTCAAACCGTATGAAATTAATTTTTCAAGCATGTCTAGCTTTCAAAGTAAGAAACAGGATGGAAAAGACCTTCAAGATCATTGAGTCTAACCTTTGACCAATGGCCACCTTGCTAATTAGATGATGGCACTAAGTGGCATATCCAGTCACCTCCTGAATGCCACCAAGAATGGTGATTCCACCACCTCTAGGCCAGCCTGTTCCAATGCTTCCAGTGCCCTTTCACTGAAAACCTTCTTCCTGATGGCCTGAACCTGCCCTGGCACAGCTCGAGGCCATGTCCTTTTGTCACATCACCAGCTGCCTGGGAGAAGAGGCTGATCTCCACCTGGCTACACCCTCCTTCCAGGTAGTTGAAAAGAGCAATAATGCCTCCCCTGAGCCTCTTCTCCAGAGTAAACAACCCCAGCTCCCTCAGCCCCACTTGGCAGGAGCCTCTAGATCACTCACCACCTTTCTTGCTCTTAGTTGCCCAAACGGGTCACAATCAAATTGTCAGCGAACATTATTCTTACTGGCACACAAAAAATGCCTAGAGGCTTTCTCCTTTCCTACTACTAGCCTTTAAGAACATAAAGAGGACTTAATTACTTCTGCCTTTGTCACGCAGTCGTAGAACATCCTGATCTCCTCGGCACAAGGCGCGTCGTTGAAGTCATTCTGTTTCCAGCAGGCCATCATCACCGACATCTCCGTAATGCACGTTGCCTCTAGAACGGAAAGCAGAAACCTCGTGTTTGGGATTTCATGCTAACAACCTCCACAGCGCATAAATCTCAAAGAGGTTTAAGACGAGGCAGAGGCAGGTGAGAAAATGCATAACTAAAGATTCCAGCTTTGCTTCGGGCAGAGAAGTTGTTGCTAACATAAAGCAAGCCCCTGCAGCCATCCAGCATCTGACCGAATCTTCAAGGTAAAGGCAATGCAACGTGTCTGACCCACATACGACGCAAACTCAGGGTTGCAGTGTGAGGGAGCGATCCTTTCCACAGAATCGGGTGCCAACTGCACGGCCGGGCCCGGCCCCTCTCGCCCTGCGAGCACCAGGCACCGAGCTCTGCCCGGGGCCCGGCCTTCCCCTCGCCGCCGGGCGCTCACCTGTCCCCTGCTCCCGGCGGTTCGCCACCTTGTCGGCCAGCGCCAGCGTCCGGGGCGGGCGGAGCGTCGGGGGCCGCTTCTGGTTCCGCCACTGCCCCGACACCCAGCGGGTCACCCAGGCGGGGTAGGCGGGCGCCGCCATGGCCGCGCGCGGGCCCTGAGGGAGGGCGGGAGGGCGGCGCGGGGCCGGGCCGGGCCCGCCCCATCCTGCCCGCAGGGCCGGCGATAGGCCGTGCGCAGGGAGCAACGCCCCAGCTTCCGCATTGGGAACCACCCGGTCACCGCCACAGCCAGCGCCGTCCAAAACCTCCTTCTGCGGCAGCAGTAACGAGCAGCGAACGCACTTCAGCCACAGCAGCAGAAATCGTGATTGTTTCAAGTAATTCAGATGGAATTAAAGGAATAACAGCATGGGCGAGGCTGGAAAGGACCACAGTGGGTCGGTCACCTGGTCCAGCCTCCCCGCTCAAGCAGGAGCACATTGCACAGGATTGCATCCAGGCTCTTACGGAACATCCCCAACGGGGGACACTCCGCAGCCTCTCTGGGTGCTGCAGTGCTCGGGCACCTGCGCAGTAAAGCTGTTCCTCGTGTTCAGGTGGAGCTTCCTCTGCATCAGATTCTGCCCGTTGCCTCTTTTGTTGTGCAGCACCACAGAGAAGAGCCTGGATCCCCCATCCCTTTGACACTCTCCCCTCAGGTACTACAGACATGGATGAGGCCCGTCTCACTTGTCTCGGGTTCTCCTGCAACAATATAGAAACTCTTCTCAAACTCACATCACTTAGCTCTCAGTCCCTTATTTCTCTCCATTACATTACAGCTGGATCTCCCCTGCATTGTTCCTAATGTTCCTTCCAAGAAGATACTGAAACTGCTGCTTCTGAAATGGAAGCATCATTCCCACAGCCTCATACTCAGTGGTGGAAAAAAACCTCTTGTTCCCAGAAGTTTCCTCCATAGGTCCTGGAAGTCCTCAACTCATCTGGCAGGTTCTGGAGTGCTTATGTCCCCATTTGAAAAAGGCAGGCAATACAGAAGGCACAGGAATATTCCAAGGGCTGGAATACAAACAGGTCTCTGCCCAGCAGGAGGGACAAGGCAAATGCAGAAAACTGAGGAGTTAGATACCAAACACTGGGAGTACAAAGCATGCAGATGCTTGTTGTGGAGCAGTTCCTGAATATGCCATTTACCACTCTGTCAGGAACAGCTGTGGAGTCCTCTGACCTTATTACAGAAGAATAAAAAATGCTTTTCTTTGCAATCTTTTTTTTTTTTTTTTTTTTTTTTTTTTTTTTCTACAGGACACTGATTTGAATTAAAATATATTCAATCTCCTAGACATAAAACCCAAAACAAAGCACTCCCCTTTCCCTAGTCAAGACAGTTAATGAGACTTTAGAAATTCTGTTACCTTTGGCTAAACATCACCAGACCTATACCACAATATTCTCAATACGGTTACTAGAATTTACTGCATCTGCTGACAATAAATCCTGGTATATCCAACTCTAAAATTATTTCTGTGTTTCTTTGTGTCCAAATTAAAAGAGTATGAGAAGACATGTTCAAGTAAACAGAATATTTTTTTAGCTCTCTTCTGGGAGTGAATTTTCATCTCAAGGTACAAATTCAAACACTTTCTGGAAGTTCTGAAACATTTTCATAAGCGGGGTGTTTCTCTATTTCAATTTTTTTCCAAAAAGACAGGAAACAAGCTATCCTTTGAGGTTGAATACCAGTAGAGAAGAAAACAGGCTGACACCTTCAAATTAGGCCAGAGGGCTTGCACCGTGCAACTCTGAACATTGGAGACTTTGAAAACCCAAGACAGGGACATGAAATACATTTCAGTATTCCTGTTCACGTGAGGTTGAGCTACTCTTGGTTTTTCCTCTTCTAGCTACCCACCTTTGCCTGCTGCACTTGCCTCCTACAATGCCTAACTAGATGGGCACAGAAACAGTAACAAGGAAAGACAAAAGTACTAGAACTTGGGAAAAGCTGAACTTCACTCCCTGTAAATCAGCCTCCCTTTTTCCAAATTACATTAGCTAATGGTGGCAGCACCTTCAAGTCCTTTCACCTTCAAAAGCTGATTGCTCACTTAAGTAATTCCAAGAAAAATGAGGTGGAAGAGGAAGGGAGGCTGAGAAACAGAAAGGCAAACTACACAAGGAGAATTGTAATAGCTTCCTGTAAGTTACTGCTGTCTGCATTAGAACCAATTTTTTGGCATCAGTCCGGTATTGGAGCATCAGCCTAAGATTCCCAAGCAGACTGAATAAGGTACATGATGGTGTCTGCACACACCATGCAGGGATGTCTGAAGCAGGACATAGTTTTATTATTAAACATTATTTTTTAATATTACACATTAATTTTAAGGGTGGAACTATAACAGGGCTGTTACTCAACAGCCAAACGTCTCTACAGCCTGTATTTCGTACAGCTGACAGCACCAACTCACTATGGATGGGACAGAAGTGCTGACTTTATAGGACAGTCAGAAACCAAATTCCCTCAACAGTGAAGTCCAGAGATGTTTCACTGTGAATCCTGAACGTACAACCGTAAAAACCATGTAAGATTTTAACTTCCATTGATTAGCATTTATAACCTTTTCTTTTGTATCAACACACTTAAAGCTGAATCCTAGCTTGCATTTCAGCTTGTCAAATCCAAAATTAACCACAGATTTTAAACTATTAATATTAGATTTGAAAATAATACATATCACAACTGAATAAGGGCTATGTATGGTGCTACAGTGAATGCTATTCCACGATTAAATACAATGCTAACAAGTGCTGTGATAAAATACACCCTTTAAAATGAGACTTACCTTAAATACCTCTCTAAGAGATGAGAAATCACACCATGAATTCTTCACTTTCTCGTGTAGTTATGTAAAACCTCCAGATACTGCCTAAAAATCAGTTAGGGGATGAGGCTAAAAAATCAGTTGTATTCAGGAAAAAGCATAGAGTTGATATCCATGTATTTTTGACTGCCTGGATCCAGCTTTCAGGTAAATTCCAGCATATTCACACAAATTTATCCTGAATACACCAGTTCTTCTCATACAAGTTCATAATGCCCTCACCTATCCCACTTTATTTTCATCTGTCTCACCCTCACCTCCTTCAACCAACTTAATTAGAGATGCCTTAACATTTAAAGCGCTTCCACTTTAACTTTAGTAGTGAAACCAACCAGTTTGCTAAGATTCCAGGTGGTTCAGACTTGACTCCTGCCTGCTGAGGTATTGTGTTTGGACAGTATTAGCACTTAATGCTCTTATTAGCACAATCCATACATGGACTGACAACTAAACATGTCCCACCCCATCCCAACTCCCACACCAGCCCTTATCCTGTGCTATCTCAATCAGATCAGCTGCCCTGCATTTTTCTGTCAACCTGAGCAGTTCTGAGCTGCCATCTCTAATCCTTAATTCCTAGGATCTAGGAAATTCAGCCCATTTCCACTGGAAATTATCTTATTTTCCTCCTTATTCGCTCAGGGATGCCATAAAGTATTATCATCTACTCTGATGCACTCCAAGATCCCCAGAACCATCTCTAGCTGAGACACTTGCACATTCAATAGGTCTTTTCTGCACTAAAAAAATGCATTTAACGGCACACAAATTAAGATGCTAGTAGTGTCAGAGCTTTGGAACAAATCCTGCAGCTGCATTCCTCTCCATCCTTCCTAATCCCTCTGCAAGGCCATATATCTCTCAATGCCAGCTTTGAGACAATGAACCATAAAGAGAAGAACACTTTGTTAAATTCTGAGGTAAGCTTTGGCTCAGTTGGTCCTAGCACTAAAAGGATTTTTTCTCTGATTAATTTCAACCTGTCAGGAGAAGTCTCCAGGCAGAATGAAGGAACCTGCCACCCTGTATGTTGCCAATTAATACAACTTCCCAGAAGGTGTCTGGAGATCCATCAATAACCTTAATTAAATACAACCAAATAGATGACAATCAATGATTAAGGGAGTGGCTCTCTTGGGACCACGGCTGAAGAGTGTGCATGGCAGGACAGTAAGCAAGGCAGATGGCTGCTTGTGTCTAACACAGCAATGTCTGTTAAAACTCTGATGTCCCTGATGGATGAGTTCTAACTACATTCATCCTGTTCCCAGTAATTTAGTTGTTCTTCCACACCACTTAAAACTACCCTCAGTCAAAGTGAAAGAGGGACATTTCTGCTGATTCTCCATCTGCTGCTGAACTTTGCAAACCATTTCCAGAGAAAGTAGCTCATTCTCCTTTCCCTCTAACATATACATTCACTGTTGCTTGGGTATCATTCTACTTACCATTAGAGAGGAGCCAGAGATCTTTCAGTCTGAAAATTACTACAGTGACTGAAATAAGAAAAGGCAACTCTTTCTGAACTCCTTTTGAGCTCTAGAAATCATAATGTTAGGTAAATTGCAGTCATTGCTAAAGGACAGAAAACATAGACTACTAGTCTAGTAAATAAAATAATGGCTTCTAACTGAAAAAATAGGCAGCATGTGGTATCACAGTTTTGGCAGAAGAATGAGAACTGTGGCTTGTCCAATCAATGCAATGCATTGGACTGCTAGATTTTTAACCTTCAGTCCTTTAGCCTTTGTTTCTCATCTCTCACCTCTCAAAGGGCATAAATTTATTCTACCTTGTCAAGTCAATTCTGAGACACAGCATCAATAGAATCTACTGGTGTTTCATGTGAGCAGTAATGAGGAGATATTTATTTTTAGAACATTAATGCTAGTGAATAAAGCTATCCTGACAGCTTTGAAAGCCTCCCTCTAGTCACACAGTAAACACACACAATGCATGACAAGCAGTGAAGCCACTCACCCTAGTCTGTAGGATCCTGGTAATCATCTTCAATATTTGGTATCTTTGATAAATCCCCGATTAGTCTCAGTTTTTATCAATATGGGTACCTGCACTGTAAGGACATGATTAAAATGTTGACTCTATCATGTTCTGAGTATCACATAGCCTTCCAGTAGCCACAATATGAGTGATGACATTCAGCCACCACCTTGCTGGTTTGAATTTAAAGCAGTGAGAAATCCAGTTAGCAGCCAAGAACAGAAATTAGGAACCTTTTTCCAAAATAATAATGCTGTAGTGACCTTCTTCCTTGTCTGCATTCACACATTTGCATTAGTAGAAAGACAACTAGGAAGGTAAATTGAATTCACTTTGGCTACAACTGGCAGTTCATGTTGGCACTATATAGCAATCCTTTGAAATGCATTATTAAGTAAATTAACTGCAAACTCTTCAAGGGTATGAGACTCACCTTCTCCTTCTGTCTCCTCCAAATAACTGGAGAGAATGAAAGGAAAGCCATGGTAAAGTGTTTACTGAACATTTTGTAGTCCTTGCTGTGCAGAGCAGTAGATGCTGTGAAGGTCAGTCAGCAGCCTCAAACACAACTGCAAACACAACTCCTTATCCAGCTGGACGGGATTCCCACCTCTCCTGTCCCTGCAGAGTTTGCCTGGCAGCTACATAAAGCATTCACACCATGCACTGAATAAATATTCCATCCTTAATTCTTCCACACCATACATAAAAAGTGAAATAAATTTACTATATTAATTGAGGCAACACACACACAGTTCATAAATCATGGAAGTATTGTGACAAAAAGCTAGTATGATCTATTACTAAAGAAAAAAACACTGCAGACACCAAAGAAACAAGGCTTGGGTGAGCTTCATAGCTAAGTGTGGTAGCTAATACTCATTACCTTTTGAGAAGCTCACCTCCTCTAAGACTGCAAAAATAGTTAAACCTAGGAAGACAGTAAAAATCAGAAAAGAAAGCTATCAAATGACTTGTGACTCAACTACAAACTAGAAGATGTACTTCAAAAACCAGACAAAACCCATAGAATATCTGTAATAAAGTTACTTTCAGATCTGTACTCTTTCCATGCCCACTTTAAGATAGATGACAATCAAAAATACTCATGCTTGGGAACAGCCATCAAGCTCAAAGCAACAGCCTTCTGGAGTACAGACAAAGAGCAAAGCAGCAAAGAAACCCTGCAGGACTAACAAAATAACCCTGCTGGCTGTTGAGTACAGGAAGTACATAGTGGTGAAGGAATACTCAGTTGTGAATTAGAAATGAACAAATCAGAGCCCCAGGGAAGAAGCTTTTACCTACTTTGTTAGCTACTGTTCAGCTTGCACCACCAGATCTTCAATGCTACTGTTAGTTGAGACATGCTCATGCTGCTGAGCAGGAAGACAAAATGGGGCTTTGGACATCCCTCATCAAGGACTAAGCAGGTGCTGATGCACATACTCACACTGATACTTCCTCCTGTTGGGACAGTGCATTTAATGTGGCATGACTCATCTTGGCAACAGCATTAAATTATAATAAAGACCTTATAAATAAAGAAATTATTATAAATGCTGCACTTCTGAAAAATCTACATAAATTATAGGATAAAATAGTAAAAGCAGCATGTGCTAGTACCTGGTTCTTATTTTTTTATGTTTAGTACAAAAAGCAAAATCACAATTTGTCCTTCTGGTCATTCCACCAAATACTTGAATAAGAAAGTGTTTTGAGATATAGCTAATTAAGAGAATGCAGTTAAAGAAGACAATTATTTTCTACACAGAAACATGAAATTAAGTAACTGAAGGCATTAATTCAAACAATGTACTTAAATATCATTACTTGTTTAGTAGAAGTCAATATTCAGAACTAAAGCAGCCTTAATTTGTTTTATCTTAATTTACTTTTCAAGCAAGTGGTCCTGAATACACACCTATAATTTTTAATCTGATTTGAATAATCCATCTTAACAATTAATTGAGATATATTCTCTTAGGTATTCATGTCTCTGAATAACTGAAAAAAAGGAACTTAAACTGATAAATGCATTTTAGCTGAATAATCACTTGTCACTGTTATTGGAGAACAGAGAAAAAAAACAACTTTCTTCTCCTAAAAACAATTAGGTGAGAGCAATGTACAATGTATGCATTTTCTACATTTATAAAAATCCAGTGATAGTCATGAGTCTGAAGTGTTTGCTGTCAAGGTGCCTGATTTTAACATGGCAATATTGTTATGTCATTTGAAAGGCAAACGTTGAGATGATCATTCCCCATACTGGCATATACTTCCAATACCACATCTATAACATTATGAAGGGGAATTTAAGGGGAAAGAAAAAGTTATTAAGTGATCTGTACTAAGTGTCCATGCACTAAGCAATAGACAGTGATGTAATTAGTGAGAGAATGCAGAGCCACTGCTGTTCCTAACTTTTATTGACAGTCATCAGACTTCTCATAGCAATGTATAAACTGCCTTACAAAATCAAATTACACAACAGACTGAAGACTTTCATTACCAACAATCTGTCTTAAGCACAGAAACTCTGGCTCTTTAGCCAGTTAACATCTGAAGGAGGAGGGGAAATGGAGAAAGAAAATAGCATTATACCATTAGAGACATCATTGCAGTGTGGCCATATTTGTGTGTGCTTTTAAACCTGTGATGCCGAATTAATTAGTTTCCCTCCATTGCAAGATTAATTATTTCAGAAAGATACCCACTATGGCAGGGAACAGTGGACTTTATTTATACCTGTAAGCAATACAGGCTATGCAGCAAGGAAGATCTATCCACATGGGACTGTGGTCACAGACTAGGGTCACAATGTGTTAGGATTGGTAAAGATACAAAACCATCTCAGTGCACCTGGTTCTGATCACCCATTTCAGCATACAAAGACTTGTATCCAAACTGCAGAGACCACTGGAAAGGCATCATTGTTAAAATGTATTTGTCTTGCAGAAAGCTTTGCATATTCAAAAGGAAAAAAAATCCAAGGTCTCTGAATTGCTAGCATAAGAGAGATAACAATAAGTCAAGATTACAGATTTCAGATGTGATGGAACTTAAAAGAACCAAAGCATAGAATTTTATTTTGTTCTACACAATACCAGGTAATACACTTTCTGGCATGAAATACTTTGCTGGAAGTTGCAACTTAAATAGTTCTCCCATGTCATTGTGCATATGATCTGCTAAATAATCAAAAGAGGAAAATTAGGCAGAGAGTTAAGTGACCTGCCCACAGTTATTCAGTTACCTTGGAAAGGAGGAGTATTTGAGGCATGTGACCTGGGGAGAAGAGACTTTATTGCAGCAATTCCATAAGGCACGATTGCTCTTCATAGATGTGTCTTTTGTAATTCCTTCACTGGAAAAGCCATTTGTTAATAGCAGCTAAAAGTACATCTCAATGAAGAGAATATGTGATTGATAAAATACTTTAAAAAAACAACTAATACTCTGAAGACTTAAAAAATCCCTGAAATAACTTAGGGCACTTGAGCAAGAACCCAAAGTCATGTAAGACTCAATAGAATACAATGTAAGTATAGCAAATGCAAAAGGAAAGTAAATTCCTCTTTTGCCCCACATGTTGACACCTGTCAGGAGTGGCTTCACACCACAGAGCTGAAACTCAAATCAAAGCAGTTGCTAACATTTCCACTGCTGAAATCCAATCATAACAGAAACTTACTTCATGCACCAGAAAAAATTGTCTCTGTGAGAGGTTTTTTGGTTTTGTTTTTTTCAAGGCAAACATTTGAACTGAGGTAAGAATTCAGAGTCTCAACTTTCAATGCAATTTTCAAATCAAGCTCTTACAAAGATGAGTCAGTGTTGCCTTGTCCTCTTGAGAAAAATCTCATGCATGTAGTCCCAAAATCTTCCCTGGTGAGACTCATTGTGATGAATCATAGCAGTGAGGGCCTCACCCTGATCAAGGCTTTGCCAATAATCCTGCAGCCACATTTCTTTCCAACTGAAACAAAAAGAGACACCAGCACAAACAATTAAAAAAAAAAAAAACCAACAAATCAGTCCACAGCTGTAATAGCACTGAAACAATATTTTTCTTTCCCTTAAGGTGAAAATAGGCCCAGAGATGTATGTTGTTAGTCTGCCACTGTGCTCTAAGTCATTGAAAGAAACTTGCTTTGAAAATTCTCTATAGCAAATATAAGTTCACTGTTAACTTTATAACATTCTAGAAATATCAGTATATACTATCACTATCACGTTAACCAAAGAGACTAAATTACTAATTGTAGGGAATAAAAACTTCTATTAAAATAAAATCTATCACAGAGTCCTTTTATTATTTTTGAGAGTACCTTTCCCTGGCCAGTATGCATATAGCAGCCTAAAAATCAGGATTTTTTTTCAGCTGATCCATTTAAACAACTACAAACACAGGTTACACATGACAGAGACAAAAATCATTATATTCCTTAACACAGATTCTATTCTTTATCTCCAGACTACATGGTCAAGTATGGGCTGTCTCTTCTTCACTGCATAATCTCAACCTTTTCATAGTACAGACTGCATCACTGCAAATTTCAGCAATTGTTTTACAGTTCATGACCACGTGGACTACTTCTCTCACTTGTGTTATATCAAGGTATGCCAATTATTTACATCTTCTTCATTATTTCTGCTACCTAGAAACAAACCACAAATTTTGGAAAAAAGGACCAAACATGTTGCTCTTTATAATATGCCCACATGAATTACCCAATACTTAACTAAAATACAAAATATTTTCTTCTTCTTCCTCCAAATCACAGGAATAAGAACTGTGGCTCCTGCCTTCCCTCTGTACACCATAACTGAATCCAGTGTGACTGCACTGCCTGGAAGCAGATCTCATTTACACTCCACAAAGGCTGCAAGAAATGCACAAAACATCCCAGTGCCTGTCCTTGAGGACTGGCAGCCTGTACACGATGGGAATCAGCTTCTGTGGTCAACAGCATCACCTGTTGTGTGTGTGTGATGGCACATTTCTGCAGAGCACACCAACACAGACCCCAAAACAAAGCCTTCAACACAGATTCCAATGTGAAGGATCACAGACAGAAGCTTTTATCTGCTTTAAAAAACAAGTATCTTCCAAAAGGTTCCTTAGCACCACTAATGCACTGTGAGATCACATTGCCTACCAGCTAATTTCATTATCCTTTGTTCAAGGGCTGCCAACATGAGTTACTTGCTTTTTGCAGCACTGAACAAGGGCACATGTTTGGAAAACGAGTTTACTTGCATAAAGTACTAGACCCAAGACTAAGTGGCATCAAGGAACAGAAAAAAGGAAAACATTTTCCAGATGAACTCTACAGAAACAACACCAAAAGGAATTCCAATATCCAAGTGAAGACTTTATTAAAAGTAATTTAAAACTGCTGTTATTTTTCTTTCTTTTAAGAAAATAATTTCACTCTAATTCTGCAAATTGGGAAAAATCAGTATCCCAGGATGAACAGGACCGTACAAATCACCAGGAACTACCAATTACATACACCTGAAACATTATTATTATAAGATACAGATTTATCCTTCATCCTGGATGACTATGGGGTTCTATTGCAAGTGCAATCCTGGCAAATCTGATACACTGTTCATGTTTTTTGTCATCAAAAATAAACTAACATCAACATAAAATAGAACTAGCAAAACCATGATGGCTTCACAATTCCTTTATCGAAGGCACACAGGTTTCTCTTTTCCTATGCCACCAAAGATGAAAACTTTTGGTAACTGAAAGGAAATTGTCTCTTTTTAGTGTTCTTATAGTTACATTCTCAAACATCTGCTTTTGGAAAATGAGTCCTTATCAATGAAACAAGCCAAACATTTCTCTTACAAAGATGGCAGTTTGAGAATAAGTGGAAATTCTGGTTTCCATTAAATGGATATTATACTCAGCAGCAGCACTGCAACTTAATTTTCTGTATAAAGCAGCTAAGAATTCAATACATTGTAGTGACTGACCACAACCTGACACATACAACTTCTTGTTCTACAGCTTTTTTCCTTAAGCTCACTTGAGTGTGAAACCCAGCAATCCCAATACAAATGAGGCTGTAAGCATTAGGATTTAGACACCACATCTCCACACATACAGCTAAAGATGTAATAGTGCTGCAGCTACGTACATCTACACAGAGAGAGAATCTGATTGCAGCAGCATTCTGACAATTCAGCATACCTGCCAACACTAAAAACAAATTACATCTGGGAATAAGGGTTACAGAGCATGCAAATGTGTAGTGTAACCTTACTCTAACTGGGTACATGCTCTGACATAAACTCCTTTGTTGTCCTCTGAGTTCAGAAGGCTCCAGAACCACAACTCAATGTGTGTTTATAGTCAGACCTTGGTCTATCACTTGTATCCCTGCTAGATCTGTGTCATTTTTCCACAATAATGTTTTCTAAAGTAAAGAAAGACTCCATTGACTGGCTCAGTAGGCAATCATCTAAACTGATCACACTCTTAAATAACATTACTGTCAAAACTCAGACAATAATATGGGCATGCTTAGCTAAAGTTTGGGTGGCGATTTTACGCTATTGTCACACCAGTTGGAATTATAAGTAACCATGTTCCATTTTGCAAATAAAATTGGTTAAAGCTTATATGCTTATCAGATAGAAACTGTATTTCACAGGAGATGCCCACGATCATGGCTTGGAAACTATGGACACGTATCTTTATAAAGTAGATAGCAGTGAATGTAAAAGCTTCCCCAGAACAATTTTTCATGCATACGAACAGAGAGAAGAACAGTGAGACATGGAAACTGCCACAGGATGAAACCATAGCTTGAATTACAGACCAACTATTCAAAACTCCCTGCTGATGAGCTCTGTGAAAAATGACAGAAGCACCTGAGCCTGCAAGTGGCACTGGCAGCAACTCTGCATGTGCCTTCACAGGTACTTCTCTACTGCCATCTGATGCTCAAACAGAAAACCTATGAAAAAGCAGGAATACTTCTACAGAGTAGGGTGCTGCATAGCACACTACAAAAAATGCCCAACATTTTGCTACTGAGACTGAGAAAAGGCATTACTATAAAAAAGCTCAGTAAATCAGTCAACCAACAGAAAAGAAGGGATAAGAAGCTACTCAGTCTATTCTCTGTCCTTCACAGTCCCTCTCCTAAGTAAATGGGACGGCATCCTTGAACAGAGTCAGAGTTTTGTTGCACAAAACTGCAATAAGTCTTGTAATCTGGGTGAGCCTAATTTCTGCTCTGAAGCCTACAGGAGTCAACCAGCCCTACAATGAACACTGGCAACCCCATTCTTAAAGCAGTGTTTGTAAGGAGGTACAGACCTGTTTTTGCATCAGGGCTGCCAAGTGCTTTACCATCACTGTACTGAAAAACATCCCTCACTCAAGCAGAGGCTAAGATAGACAAAGGATAACCCCACTACCTGAGCATTTTAACAGAATATTGTATCTCACACTCCTCTTTCAACTGCTAACACCACAGTGCAAGCCTCTCATTCAGCCTCAGCTTTACACAGTATTAGCAGGACTCCTACACCACCTACAAGACATAATATAAAATGTAACTGGAGAAGTAGCAAGAGCTCCTTTAAGTACAGAGCCTTATTAAAGTTATAGCTCCTGTTATTTGAAGCTTTTTTCCCTTCAAAAGGCATAATATAGGCACATTACCTGTCTCCCTCAGAGAGCTCTTCAACACTTCCAAACCCTGGGGTTGGCATAGGACATCCCATGTGCTTGAAATGAGCTATATGAGGTCTGGGAGCTGGAATTTTTCCACGAGACTTCTTGTGTTCCTGCTCCTCTTTGACCCGGGTGTTCTCCTTGTCACAGATGAAACACTCGAAGCCATTCAGGTAATTGGGCAGAGTCATGTCGTTCACACCCCACTCCCGCTTCTCCAAGCTCTCTAGCAAGAACTGATTTTTGATTCCATCAACGCTTTTATATTCTAGATACTTCAAATATTCCTCACCATTTTTGTCCAGGAAATCAAGATACTTTGCCAGCTCTTGGGGGCTGTCAAAATCATCGATAAGAATGATGGAGAGGTTGTTTGGCATCCAGTCCCGCACAGCTGGGGAGCCTCGGTACACTGGGACAGCCCCCAAGTGCATGGGACGCCACAGCTTCTCTGTCATGTAGTCATCACATATGGCATTCTCCAAGGCCAGATGAAACTTGTACCTGGCAATGAAAGTCATAAATTCAGAATCTTCTGTAGTGGCTGTAGAAGTGTCTCTCAGTCGCTCACTGGGGAGCTCACGGTTATGCAGGCATTTCCCATAGGAGTCAACCTAAAACAACAAACAGCATCTTTACAAAGTGATTTGTTCTCCTGGAACTTGTTTTCAGACTTTGTAGTTCTTGTAAAATTCCTAACCTGGATCAGTTCATAGCTATGTTAATTTAGCTTAATTTTCACTCCAAGTTCTTTCGTTTGAGACTATTCCTAGAGCCCCAGTTCTACAAGCTGTAGAGAAAACCAAGTGCTGAGTTTCAAAAGCAGCATTAGCCACACTACAGACTGAGGGGCGAGAGGAGTGCACAGATGGCCCCCAAAAATGTATTTATTACCAGATAAATCAGAAACCGACAAGTAAGGAACAGCATTCAACTCTCTGTGAATTTAAACATCTTCCTTCTACTTAAGAGACACAGTGCTTCTCCAAACAGTTATTACACATAGTTCCAGCCAGTCTCGGCAAGCTGACAAAACTTTTCCAGTTGTTGAACTGAGAAAAATTCATGCAGGAAAAGAATGTCTAAAAATACAAGGCAACATGCTTGAGCTGGAACCTGCACCGTACTAAGTCTTGTCACTGTACCGTGACAAGATAGTAATTTTTTATAAATTCTTTTGCCTTTGCTTCACTACTTGACACATGATAACCTTACACAATAACTGAATCATGACCAATAGAAACAACGGAAACCACTGGAAAAACAAGTCTCTGGCAAAGGCTAAACAGAGATTTCTTTCTTTTTTTTAATCAATCTAATATCCTTCACACTTTTAAAGAAAAGAAATGCAGTATGCTTTTTTCCTGCTTGCAAAAAACTACATTATTTTACTTTATGAAGCTACTCACCATCAACTGTACCATAGCAGTACAAACCATCATAGAAACAACATGGTCCTATCACAACACAGGAAAGGAGCAGATTCTCACAACAGAGCAACCTGCCTTTTAACCTTCCTCCTGTATTTTCAAACGGTAGTGAGGCTTGTAAGGGGACAGACTTCCTGTATGCTAACTTCAAAGTCCAGAGATTTCAGCAACTTCTAGCACTTGATCCACAAGATCCAACTCCACATCTAACATCTGCATCAGGCCTACCTACTGACATGCGGTGTAGTCTAGATCACGCTTTGGGAAGGAATACAACTAGTTTTTCTGTCCAGCTTGCAGTCAGCATGCATCCCGTTATGATTCGTGTCTCGGCTAAAAACAAGGACAAACAAACCCCATTAAAACGAGGCGGTAGAGGGGGGCAGCCGGGTGTTCCCAGCTCGGAGAGCAGCAGCACGCCACAGTTCCCGCGCACTCAGCCCACCTACCTGGATGTACTTCATGAGCTCCCGCACGTAGCGGTCCCGGTCCGAGGGCACATCGCAGTGGGACTGCATGTACAGCACCGGCCCGTAGCCCTTCCGCCGCCACGCGTCCTTCTCGGCCAGCGGCACGGCCGGGGCCCGCAGGTACGCGGTGCCGGGCAGCCACTGCAGCGTCAGCGGGTAGTCGGACTCCCGGCGGAAGGTGGCCGTGTAGTTGAAGAGCCGGATACCGGGCGAGTGCGAGAGCATGTAGTTGTTCATGGGGGACTCCTCGTGGAAGAGCGCCCAAGTCTGGTGGGGCAGGCGGGGCAGCGGCGCCTCGTACGCCCTGAAGTCGGTGCCGTAGAAGATGAGCGCCTTGGTGCGGCGGTGCCCGGCCACCCGCCGGCTGCGGGTAACGAGGCAGGAGCCGCGGGGGCAGTCGATGCGCTCCGTGTCGCCGGGGAAGTGCGGGAAGAGGCTCCCGCTCCACCACAGCAGGATGGGCAGCGCCTTATTGCTCCGCGTGTCGTTGTTGCCGGGCCCGCGGTACGACGCGGCGGCCACGAAGGCCGCGCCCGGCGGGACGGCGTCCTGCGCCCACCCATCGGCCCCGCACGGCTCGGCCGGGCCCTCCGCGGCCACGGCGCTCCACGCCAGCGCCAGTGTCACCCACAGCCCCGCGGACACCCGGCCCGGCACGGCGCCCCCCATGCCCGGCCCGCGCCACGGGCCCGCCCCGCCGCCCAGGAAGCGGTGCCGGGCCCGCCCCCGGTGGTGCCGTCACGGGGGCCGGGCCGGGCGGGAGCGGCGCCGCCTTCCCCGCCTCTCACCTCGTGCTGTCCCTGCGCCTCGGGAGCGGCTCGGAGCGACACGGACCCCGCTCTGGCGGCAGCCTGAGCCCTGCTGCAGCGGCTCCACGAGTGCCACATTACAGCTCCCTCCCAGGCCCCTGGACAAGGGCTGAAGCTGCTGTGAACCTCTCGGCTGTACCGCTCCTGCAGCCGTCTGTGCTGACACCGGCTCCGCAGTACCTGCAGCGGACAGCGATAAAGCCGAGCTGCTCCCCGAAGGCACCTGCAGAGAGAGGGCTCCTGGACCAAGCAACAGGTCAGCTCTTGTAAGAAGGAGCACCCAGCTCAGCTCCTGCTGGAGACCATATAAAGGGAAGGAACAGAAAACACCTTTTACTAACAGAAATCTTAGGTTTGTTTTTTGTTGTTTGTGTTTTGGTTTTTTTTAATATCTATAGGTAGTTTTAAAGCTCCCTTGAAATTTGCTTTTCTACACCAACCTTGAATAATCCCTATAGTACTAAAATATTCTACAAATAGGAAAGTGGCTTGGGCTACACTGTGTAAATCCAACAGACATATTCTAGAATTACCACTCAGTTGCTCACTTGCACAGTTGCTAAAAGCTTCACATTAACTTAAGAGATAATATAGTATTTATGAATTACCAATTATAATACAGGATATTAGGAGGGACATAAGGCAAAAAAGTGTTCTTCAGCTGTATCAGAAACAAGTTAAAGAGGGAATCGTTTTCCTTTCCTTTGAAAAGTTAGGTGTAGACACTGCTTGGGCCTGCTCCAACAGCACCACAGCATCCTCCACAATGTGAAGGTAACACACTTGACTTCTCCAAGGCAATTTCCACAAGCATCAGGTTGTTCTGCACAATTTACTCCACACAATTAATATACAAGATCCATAAGGCCCATCATTATCACACCAGTTCTGTGGTAGATTCTGGACATAAAGTACATTCTATAGGAGAGTAATCTCAAAAATATTCTACAGCAAATTTAGTATTATTGGATATTTAGCAATGATTGTCTTGTGCTTTCATACAGATTTGTCATAAGGTAATCAGCAAACTGTACAACAGCAATATTCATGGGTACAGTCAAGATAACACTGCCAGTTCACTCTGAACTTTATTTTTGTAATTAGCAACACTCCCAGCAAAAAAACCACAACCCAACAAAAAAACCAAAAAACAAAAACCCCAAACCCTGCCCTCCCCCAAAAAACAACCCCAACCAATTCACCCAGGTGCCCTTAACTCTGAAATATTAGCGTTTTTAAGACTACAGAAGCCTGTAACTTGACATTGTCAGAAGGGCAATATCTGCCTAAGTAGACCAAAAAAACCCCACCCAGTCAATGACTCAAGCTGTGTTAGCAAAAAAGGGAATTTCTTTGTGAAACAGAAATTCAGACAGGGCAGAAAGTCAAAAAACAATCATCTAAATAAAGTAACACTGAGATTAAACAGTACCTTTTGTCTGTTGACTCTTGTTGAATTTCTTATTCAGTGTGAATAACAACAATGACAAAAAAAGAAAGACTGAACTTGGTTAGTAGAAGACTGAATTGTAAACGATCAATGAGCTAGACTTCAGCCCTTCCCATTTCCCCCCTCCCTCAAAATACAGGGTTTGGAAAAATAAGCAGTGTTTATTTACTAACAATGACATAAAATACATCTTAATATATTTTTATTTCTTTACAAATTAAAAGATGCATTGGAAAAACAAGTGAAGAAAATGAAAGCTTCATTCATGATTTCATTTCCATCCCCACACCCCCCAATATTAATACTAGAAATTAGTATTTGTGGAAGTCTGTGGTTGCTGTGCATTATATTCCTGGGAAGTTCTTTTTTCCCTCTGATTAAAAATCCTCTATTTTTTGGTTGGAGGCAGTACATGGAGTAAAAAGTCAGCCACATTCATACAAAACCACTGAAAGTTCTGTCAACTACATCTTGAAAGAGTTTCTCCATTACAATTTTCATGTTCCCCTTCCTGTGTAGTGATGGGAGGGAAGACAAACTAGCAGCATTAGAAGAAAAATGGATTTATATACATGCTACAGGACATGGAACTAAAACCACAGCCAGATATTTTTCTGAACTTAACAAGGACTTTCCTATGAAATATCAAGCCCAGATAACATGTTCTCTAATCCATCCACATTCTTCCTTTCACTTTTAGTGCTATTGGTAGCTTAAACTCCTGGGTATTGGAAGAACACCTATTAAGTGTTCAAGTTAAAATATACAAGCCCCCTTTCAAAAGTGAATAAACGAAGCCCTTAGAATTCTGAATTTGATTACACTAGCTCCCTCTTCACAGGAGTCTTCTCATCCACCCTTGCAAAATGGAGCAGCAGAGCAGCCTAAGTGGATGGATTAATCTGTCTGAGGTATTTTAGTTTAGCAAACAGGCTTATAAAAGGTTTTGTGCAAGCTGATCAGTAGATAGAATGTGGAGGGTACAAACATCCAATAATGAAACTCTTTGCTATGGCCCGGGTGCTGTCAATAGCCAAAATCAGGTACTTGCAAGAGCTATTACAGTACAGTCGAAATCTTAAGGTTTTGTATCTCCTTCCTTGTATTCCAGGGTACAAAGCAATCTCAAATTCAAGTCAGTATAAATCAACTTCCTGCTTGTTTGCTATGATTCACAAAAATATGGTTGAAAATGGCCACTTCCTCATCATCCAGTTCCCATACAGTCCCCCATCACCTAGTTAAAAGTATTTTCTGCTTAGGGTTAAGAAGCTTTTGTTCCCACCACCATGTGACAGACAGGTAAACTCTGCAGGAGAGGTCATGGAACATGGATTGAGTAGGACAATACAGAGCCGTGCAACGAGAAGGAAAGGAGTCACCACACATGTCAACAGGAAGTATCGTCTCTACCCCTACACTGTTCAGAAGCTGTTGATTTTTGCCCACTGAACTACTGATTACTCCATTACAGTTCTGCACAGCAACTTATGGTACAGGGAAGATTGTGGAGAGAAGTTTGCCCTGCTGCCTCCTGGCTTACCGCTCATTTCATTTTTCGTGGCTTTCTAGTTCAGACAGCCACATGACACATCTGTGCTCTGACAGATCATGTTTCCCTCTTTAGAGGAGAGAGAAAATGTTTGGCTGCTCCAGCTCCCATCATCTGACCTGCCTCTTGTCCTCCCCACCTGTGCATCCTCTTCACACTTGGAGCATGCACACGCACCCACACAAATGCACAGCAGCTACCAGAAGTCTTGAAGAGTTATCACTTTTTCACCCGATGTTGAATCATGTACAGTGAACTGAAAAAAACCCTACATTCATTACAACAGGATTAGCGAGCATGGGGTGGGGTGGGGTGGGGGGTGAACTCCTGCCAAGCACAGGAAACAATTTAGATGCAAATAAAAGACCTGGTATCAAAGGCCTTTCTGTTTTTTTTTAGCCCTCACCAGGAAAATATTTCATCTCTCATATGGGATTGGGAAAGGTTGAAAGGATTTCTGCTTATGCAATGTGTATTAAAAATTATGGAATTGTACAGATTTCTATGTTGTCCTTTTTGAGGGCGCTGGGCCTTCTGATCAGGTCATTAGTGGAGACTGAAATGTCACTGCTGAGTTCTAGCACCACTCACTCCTCTAGCTCAGTAGCTGCCGAATCTCCTTGTGCATGTGACACAGGAAGTCCACATATGAAGCCCCCCCAGTCAGGCTCTTGTCCTCCACTAGAAAGTGTTTGAACAGCATTTCCAGCTTATCTTCTTGCTTCACAACTATCAACTACAAAAAAGCAAACAAAACAAGAAAAAAACCCAACAGTGGATACAATTAGAATTAGTCTTCATGGGGAAAATAGAGCAAAAGGCAAAACGCTCAAAATCGAAAGAGCCAGAATCACAGCATATACGGTTTATATGCTTTGACTTCTGTAACTCAGCTAGGTTAAGCCACAATCCTCTATAAACCACATATATGTGGTTTATATAGTAGTGTATTGTAGCAGGTCTGAAAAAATGAGTTTTAAAACTATGGTGAACACAAAACCCCAAAACTAGTGAAATTTGCTTTCAGATTCTTGAAAACTTTGAATAACATTTATGAGATTGGGAAGAATAAGTTCAGGACTGCAGCATTAGCAGGCATCATCTCACTCTACTAAGAGGGAAGGGGGTTTGAAGTTGTAAATGGGGGACATTTTTACCTTCATGTAGCGTGATCTCTGCCCTTGAAGCATATCAACAATAGATCGCACTTTCTTTGAAAAGGGGTTTTCCAAGACTGGCAGGGTACTCTGGAATGAAAGACATCCAATCTCCATTAGTCTTGGGAAGTAGAGCAATATTAAACAAAAGTTAGCAGTTTACCATATAAGGGTAGAGAAATATCTACCCCCATTAGTATACAATCTCTTTGACTTCAACTACTTAAAAGAATATAACATGAATCAGAATTGAAGTTCAACTATTTATTCTATTTAAATATCAACTGTTCCCTTCACTGTTAGTGATATGACTTGTCAAACACACCTAGGCAAAAAGCAAGCCTGACATGCCTAGACTATCAACATTTCCACTAGTTTCACACATCTGCACTTCTCTCATTTCTCTTATGAAACATGAAATGCTATTTTTTCTACTGGCTTTCTCATTGTTGTAAGTTTTGGGTGACTATCACAGACTCCAGCTCCCACACTGCCATCCAGCTCACCAAGGCATTGCTAATTTGACTGAAGGATGACACTCCGAAGAGGTTCTGGATCAGGCCCTGCTGCACGCTGACTCCCACCCACACAAAGATGTTCAGCCCGTTCTCCAGCAGGTAGATGTCCCCCTTGGAAAGACGCTCCTCGGAGTTCCGAATGGCTGCTGGCAAGGAATCACTGTCAACATCTGCTTTGGTCTGTTTTACAGGGAAATAAAAATTAAAATAAAATAAAGGTTATAAAACAAGAACATCTTATGAAGTCCTGAACATTTCTGCCATGAAGACCCCAATGATTTTCTCATTTCTAGGACTCTCAAGATTGCACCAATTGTGATTGAAGTAGCATCTTCCTTAGTTTTCTTACTCAAAGTGACACAGAAGCAGTTCAAAGACTCTTGGTCAGCAAAAGAGAACATGAGGCTTCTGTGAAAAGACTCAAGTTCAAATATCACCTACTGAAGTAGGAATGTAATTAGTTTTTAGTATTATTCCAGCAACTATGGTAATGAAAAGTCAGAACAGTATGTGGAGTTACCTTGTAATAATGAAAATTACTACAAGAAGTTGTATGCTTTAGGACTTTTTAAAAAGACTATGAAAAGGTCAGAAGTGTCTTCTTTGCCACTAGTCATACGCTTATAGCTCAGAAAAAAGTATCCCCCAAGAAATTCACAAGATGCAGTAACACTCAGCAAAATTAAGTGAAATATCCCAACAGATGGCAAATCTCCAAGTACTTCTCAAATCCCCTTCCCTTGCTAAAATATAAATGTCAGTCCTTAAGATGAGTCAACAAAACAACAGCAAGCCCCAAGTACTAAGAAGATCTTGCATTACTCACCAGGGGCAAAAGCCTGGGATAAAAGAAAACATTTGTTTCAGCAACATCCATGGATGTCACTAACTGACGGATATAGGCACGGTCATCCGTTGTGACCTCTGGGCCAGGCTGAAGTACATCACTCTTCAACACACAGTTCAAGTACACAGGAAGCAGCTTCATGCATTCGGGAAGGATGAGCTAAAAGTCACAAGCAGACAAAAGCCAGTCAGCTGTCTAGTTGAATAAGCTTATGTTTGACAAAATGAGGCTTGCATGAACCAACAAAGTGTGGTACAGTCGTGAGGAGTGAAAGCTGATAGTCTACTTATATCATGGACTGCAAAAGAAACATAAAACCTTTCCCTGAAGCAGGCAGTGCTTCCTGGGCTCCAGACAGATGTCCAAGAAGCCATTCCCAACTATAGTTTTACTCATAGTAGTGTATCTACTTTCCTGAGTCTCCTCTTTGCAAATTTCTACTGAGGAAAGGAATTGACTTTTTTTGATCAGGCTAAGTGAGAAGAAGCTGTAATCCCATTTTAATTTCCAAGCCTGGGATTCAAGTAAAGGCATTGGAGTTTACCTGGCCAGCAGAAGAGGGACTAGCACAGTTCTTTCGATAGCAGGCTAGGATCTGGGCACACTGGTTGATCAGTGCATCTCGTACAGTCTTCACTGGACTACTCAGGACACCACGATATGCTGCACAGAGAGAGGAAAGAGATGGACTGCTGTCAAGTGATTGCTCAGGAACAGCAAAACCCCAACACTACTTCCACAAAGGAAATCCAAACAACTATTGTTTATGGAAGCCTTTATTCTTCCTGCTTCAAACTTGTAGGAAAATGATGATATATTCCTATTGATAACCTGAAAAAGCATATTTACTCCATTTTGTTACATAATCTTGAACTCTCTATCTCCTATAATTGAAAGTACAGGATGCAATAAAAACTCCTTTTATAGACTGGCCATCTTCCATTAATGGTCTGAAAACGGACAGTTTCTTTCAGTTTAATGACAATATACATACACAACTCTCAAATCTGTTGGATTTCTAGGTTTTTACTGCAAGCTAGGGTAAATAGGGTATAGTGCATAAGTATATGACATTTAACCCATACCTGTGAACAAGGGCCACCATTTCCTATTTTGAGAGAAAAATTCTGCAACAGTTAAGAAATTAACTAAACCAGCCCAAAAATAAATACAGGGATGAATTCAGACAGCTGGCAACACAAACTGTTATTAAAAACATATAGAAAAGAATTTGTATGAAGAATAAGCCTACACCCTCCATCTGTACCTCTCGTTCTAAGCAGCAATACAATCATCACAGCTTTATCCTCTTTCCCATAACTGACTGAAGTACAAGAACTGCCACCCGACATTTGAAGCAGGAAGAATAGACAGGTGTCATTGTGTGACAAAACAGGTGTTTTAGCAGCAGTTAAAGGCTGCAATTCTCGATTCCATATTAACCCTTACCAAACTTAGCCAAGTAGTTGATGAGGGTGTCAGTCTCACAGTTCCGATAGAGGTCAGCGAGCTGCGTGCAGCAGTTTAAGGAGAGGTTGTGAATGCGCAGTCGTCGCTGTCCTGCACAACTTGTATAAAGCAGAGCACACTGCAGGAGACAAAAATGCCAGGAGACAGAGAAATGAGGTCCTGCTATAGTAAGAAGGGTGGGATCAGAATATACCTCATTAAAAGCTAGGACTCAGACGCATGGACAAATAAGGTAACTACATAAAAGACTTGGACAATGAGCTAAAAGAACATGCTAAGAATCAGTCAATGAAAGGTAACAAGTAGCAATTTTAGCAGTTGTATTAAGGGATCTGGTTTAGCAAACAGGACTGTAGTTTGGAGCATTCCAGGTCAGCATCAGAACAAGTATGCTGGAAGGGTATGGTAAGATGCAGAAAGAAAGAACAAACAATTCCTTGAGGAAGTGTCTAATAATTCAATTGTCAATTCACTTCTTCTAGACAAGCCTCCCCCCCTCACCTGAAGCAGTGCACCACTGTCTTCACTCAATTTATCATCATGCTTGAATTCCACTGTGATTGTTTTATCACAGTCCAGACCTGCCATCTCTACATCAGTTGTGTTGCTCATATAGAAAGCTCCAAAAAAGTCAGTTGCTCGAATTCCTAAAAGAGGGAAAAACCCAACATGAACCACCATTTTCAACAGAATACCAAGAGAGCTATCCTTTTGACCCTGACACCAAGTTATCCTGACAGATTTCAACAGGGATCTTTACAGTCTCAACGAAAGTATTACAATTCAAGAGCTTTAGCAGAGCTTTGGGACAGCCTAGACACCATGTGTTTTAAATCACAGGAAGATTTCTTTCTTCCCATGAGACATGGTTGAAGTGGTCAATTTATGAAGATTCCTCCATGCTAACACCCACCTGTGCTTGTGCGCACTCTCATTACAGCATCAAATCCCACTTCTTTCTGGACATCCCTTCTCAAGTCATTCAGGAATCTGTACTGGTCTGTCTCCAGCTAGAAGACAAGCAGTAATTAAAGTTTCAGACTTCCATAAATCAGAATGGCTTCATAAACCGTAAAGTAATTTAAAACCAGATATTACCTCCTGTGGTTTTACTTTAGAAGTCAGCCATGATACCAGGCTCAGTGGCCTGCTAATAAAATACTGTGCTAAGAGGTAACAGCCTAGCTCTTCCTGTTGGGTTTTGTTATTAACAGAGATGTTTGTACAAAGACACAAAGCTACCAAATAATTTTGCTGATTATCTTGAAATTTAAGTAGCCATTTACTACCAAAGAAGTAATCCGTCATTATGGTTCCCACTATGAAAAATGAACTCTCAGCTAAACAATTCCTCTTACTTGGATCAGACACCAGCCCGAGTCAATGTTGCTCCTACCTGGAAATACGCATACTTATAAATGGAGCCTCCTGTCTGGTAAGGTACCACACCCAGTGTGGCCACATCCAAATACTGGTTTGGAAACAGGAATAGATCCACACAGCAGCCCTGGGCCACACAGTCCTTAGCCAAGTTGTTGTAAAAGCTTGTCTGTGGTTGAAACAAAGTCTAAGAAAGGAAATCAGAGGTTACATCAGAAGTTTGTGCATGAAAAGCAAAGTGAGATCCAGCTAATAAGCCCAGTCAATACTCTTTTATACTTTAAATCTTTCTTCAGGGAAAATAGAAACATCTAAGTTGTCCCTGACTCTGCCTTTGAAGAACTGTTAATTATTATGAAAATTACTACACCTTTTGCTTTAATTGTAAATTCAGCACATTTACTTTAACCCAGATTTGGCATTTTACCCTGTGTAACAATCTAGAGCTAAATCTTCTTGTTCTCAGACTAGAGCTGTCCTTATGATAGCTCTGCTTGGGAACAGAAGATAAAAGTGGAATGTTAAAAGATATGAGCTGGGACAGTTACAATATGTGCTATCCTTGCAAGTTTTTTAAATGCCGTTTCAGTTATTTTATTCCATAAAGAGCAAAATATACATCCTTATGTAAGGATTATGCAAACCATTATTACCTTCTCCTTATCTGTGTTGATCAGCTTCCTATCATCCCTGTTCTTTAACTTCCCTGGAGCCTCTGCGATGGGCAGAGAGGTGTGGAAAATGAAGAGCTTGCCAGCACACTCAGCTGCCTGCAGGAAAGTGAGTGCAATAACAGAGGTTAGAAATATTTACAAAAATTGTAAGGGAAGCTGTGATTCAAGAACAAACATTCAAGCACTCTTTTAAAGTCAGAGTGACTCTACCAGATGCACAGGCTCACTGTCACTTGGTTATGTGACTGGTGTCCAAGAGAGGGAGCACAAATTACCAGTCAATTATAGAAGAGCAAGTCTGAGTTTTACTGGATTTGTGCTAATTCCATAGCAGGGAGAAAAGAACTTTCTCCAAGGAGACATAACAGTAAGGACCCAGATATGAAAGGTTTTGTGCAAGCATGTTGCACTGTCTTCTTCCCTGGTTTGCAGCTACCGAATTTGTACAAAGAAGTCACAGAAATGACAAAAAATTTTGTCATTTGAGCTTCAACAGATCACACTGGTTAATGTTTAATAGGTATTTTCTCTAACACATGCAGCATGTAAAAAGTAAATTAGCAATTTTTACTGTATCTTGACTGAACAATTGTAACAAAAACTGAGTTTAAGAAAGACTTTTAAGGATCATTTCCCCTGTACTCAGCACTGGTGAGGTTACACTTGACATTTTGGGCCCTTCACTACAAGGACACTGAGATGCTGTACCATGTTCAGAGAAGGGCTATGAAGCTGGGGTCTGGAGCACAATTCTTGCTTGAGGAGCGAGTGAGAGAACTCAGGTTGCCCAGCCTGCAGAAAAGGGAGGCTCAGGGGAGATCTTGCTCTGTACAGCTACCTGAAAAGAGGCTGTAGTCAGGTGGGAGTCAGCCTCTTCTTCCATTTAATATGGGATAGGACATGAGGACGTTGCAGCAGAGTGTTAGATTAGATATTGGGAAAAACTTCTTCATGGAAAGGGTTGCCAAGCACTGGAACAGGCTGCCTAGGGAAGTGGTGGAGTTACCATCCGGGGAGGCATTTAAAAGATGTGTAGAAGTGTCACTAAGGAACACGGTTCAGTAGAGGACTTGGCAGTACTAGATTAAAGGTTGGGCTCATGGTAAAAGTCTTATCTAACTAAAGTGATTCTCTGACTGATGTGACAGATATATAGATATATATACAACTGTGACAACAGTATGGGGTGAAGTCATACAGGCAATCCATTTGATCAGAGCAGATACAAGTCAGAGTTAAACCATGCATAATTATGTCTGGATGAAGTACTAGAGTGGAAGAACTTTAAGGAAAGTTTACTTGGTTAGCACATTGTTGCAGACAACTTCAGCTGATGATATTCTCTCTTTTTATTTAAAATTCTAGAAGAGTACAGGATTAAAAAGACACCAAACTACAGAACACCTCCATGAGACTTAACAGATTTCAGCACTGTTTTTTTAATGCTGGACGGTCTTTTTTTTCCTGTAGGTTCTCTAAACTGTTTAAAGGAAAACCCAGACAGACAACTGACAGTAAACCATGTTCTTGCACTTTGAAAAATATTATTAAAAAAAGAACTGGGTAAAGAACATACATAGCTGCATAAAACAGGAAGTTCATGCACTTCAAGAATGAGCCAAGTACTCCCTATATGTAGTGCATCTACTACAAGGAGCTTACAAAATCTAAAGATTTGTCTTAGTGTGTGTTAGCAGACCATGAACTTCAGAGTACTTGCCTGAAAACAATTTGTCATAAAAATGCATTTACTAACCTTCAGTGCCTCCAGCCCTGCTTGAATCACAGGTGCAAAAACAGTTTCTGTTTCTCTCGTGTCTGCAAACATTTCTGGAATCTGATCCAGCAAACTAGCAAAGAGCAAGGGAAAAAAAAAAAGAGGAATTCAAGATCCCATTTAATAAGAAAAGCCACACAGTTGAAGTTGATGATTTATACGAGTGAGGTGGTTTAAACACATGTCCCTAACATGTCTGTAAATTTGCATAATTTTACACTATTTGGCATTTCATCTGTGAAAAAGATGCTGCACTGTTCTTCATTGGTTTCATTCATCCATATCCTCAGTGCCTTCCATAGCCTCGACTGATTCCTATTCCACAGCTCTTCTGTATTTCTTCTCTTTTAATGTATTCCAATATATGTGGGTAATAAATTCTTAGGAAATACTAGTGACATTTGGCCTCTGTTTGCCAAGCATCTTATGTACTAATCAAATATTAATAGTTTTAATCCACAGTTTTGTATTTGGGCTGGTTTAATGCATTGAAAAGCAAGCTAGAAATTTTCTCTAAAAGCATGCAATTCCAGGTCTATTTCCCAATATGTAGTTAGCTACACACCATAGACTAATTACAGTTCAAGTACCATGGTAAACAGCTTGCCAAAACTTTGTTAACTTATTTCTCTCCTTTCAGATTTTATCTCCTCTATCCCACTTACTCTCTTTTCTCCACAAAATCAAAATTGGGACACTCCTGTTGTCTCAGTTTGCAGTTATTTAAGCAGCTGATTTAAAGACATGGCTTAAGTATGCTAACAGCTTTCACTCTGCATCATTCTATTGTGTGGCTTTATTTTAGGTGGGGTTTTTTTGGCTTGGATTTTGTTTGTTTTTTCTTTATTTCTCCCTAAAAATGCCCTTCTGCATAACTTGCCTTATATACACTTTCTGTCATGCTGGACTATGAGATAAATAATCCCTTAGCCCTTCAATTTCCTCATCCTGCTGTGCCAGCTTAATCTCAAGCAGTACAGTAAGTTAAAATATATAGATTGACTTAACATGATAATTTGTCACATAACGTGAATCTGCCAAACAAGTATTTTACTACACACACTGTAAATCAATTTATATTATATTACCTGGCAATAACTGTCCTGGACTCATTCACATTCACCAGAAAACCATCAAGGAGTGGCACAAACATGTCTGCCACATCTGAGACCACCATCATTTGTGGCTGTGCCAGCGAGCTCTTCACGTTATAGAAGTGTAACACTTTGTTGTAGGTGACAAAGCCAACTCGAATAGCTGATTCCTCCATGTTCCCTTCCCTGCAAGACACATACTTGCCTTCACATCCAAGAAGACAGATAAACCATTACACATAACCAACACATTAAGGGAAAAAGGGAAGGAAGTAAAATTTATTTTCACCTAGAAGGGTATCAAGAAAGATGTTCTGCTTGGCCTTTTCTGAAGAAAAGCTTGACAGGATTATCGAATAATTTTAAAATTTCTAGCATTTTTAAAAGAAAAAGTAACAGCAACCCCCATTTGCATTGACTACAGTAGTTCACAATATACATACCTGGGCAGATAATCTAGGAGTGACTTTAATTCTTCACATATTAGCCTCACTAAGCCACTCTTAACAGCATTGTAAGACACATCAATCATAAAAATGAAAGCAGGTGGACTAGGAAACTTGTTATTCTGTTGAAAAGAGGGAAGAAATCATACTATTGCCATATAATGCAACTCACATAACAGCTCCCTAACACAGACAAATCAATGCTGGCCAAGCCTTTGCTGCTTTCATATACCTCTGCAAGCATGAGCAGCAGTTGTTTCTTCAGCTCACTCTCTTATCCTTTTCCAGCTAACAGACATGTAATCATACTATGTTTGAAATGGACTGGTATTAAATGCCCTAGAGTGACTATACTATTGATCAGAGAAGAAAAGTTATAACTAAATAATCCATTTACATGACTGAACTAGATTGGAAAAGTAGACAAGGAAGAGTTCTGAAGACTTTGGAACCTGTCATAGGTAATTCCATCAATATAAATTAAAAGATTTTCCTCTCCAAGGATTACAACTTTCCCTTCTTAAAAATCAGGCTTTATTTGGGAATGAAAAACTTGTTTTAGTCAATAGTTTTCTGAAGTCTGTAAGTCAAACTGTAACAAGCACTCAGAACAAAAGCAAAACAGATGAACTTTCAAAAAAGCTGTGAAGATCACATCTTGTTTGATTCAAAATTCTTCTCATGCTGTTAGAAAATAATTGGACTTTTTATCTTAAAGTGAAGCAGAGGCATTAGAAGGCAACCAATAGCAACTTGCAACATTTAGGCATCTATTTTCTCAGCACAATATTTCAGCAGAGATTTAAGTTGCTTTAATAAATACCTTGCATATATTTTCCCTATTCCTTAGAAGTTAATTATTATCTATATCTTTAATTTAAAATAAAACCAGCTTTGAAATATACATTTCCACACTACTCTTGTGCTTTTAACCACTATGGCTGTATTTGAAATTGAAGTTCAATAAGTAAGGTCTGCCTTAGGGAACAGGTGGTATATGGCATAGTTACTATTGTACCTGCATTGAACCTCTCCTACAATCCCTTTTTCTGCCAAGACTATTGCACAAGAATCCCTTCTGCAGAATTCCTAATGTAAGTGCAGCTATAGCTGCTTATATAGCTCCAGAAAAAAATTAAATTATATATAATATATATAATTAAAGCTATTAAATTATACTATGTCATGTGTTATCAGGACCTCCACTGGTGTCCTAAGGTAGCAAACAAGCATGTTGTTTTACACAAAAATTGGGCTGGATTAATGCTGTTAATTATCTCTGCCAGCTAGAAATCAGTCCCCAACAATTAATGGCCTTCTTACTTTCAAGAAAATAGTCTTTTTACTTAAAAGCAAAACAAATCCAGAAATAAAACATATTTTACTACTGTACCTTGCAATAGTCAACTGTTGCTAGAAACTCATACGACCCCAGTGATAACTCAGGTCGGTCATAGAAATCTACTCGCTTTCCAGTATGATCCAAATGTTGGAAGTAGTGAGGTGGCACTGGGAAAGGAAAAACCATTAAGCTCAGTGATATGCCCATAATGAACACTATGACTAGAGAGCCAATATGACAACAGCTGTTTCAAACAAAACTCCAGGAAAGTGAACTAGCACTCTGGGCTAGCATAAAAGTACTAAAAATATTAATAAGATTTCAATATCATTAAAGCAAAAAAAATACAAACTTATTCCAGTTTGTCTCGTGCACCAGACAGCACACAGTATAGTTACTGTTATACTTCTCTTGAATCTCCTTTCCATTCTCATTTTACATTTCATATCAGAAACATCACTACAATACACTTTTATTATTCTGAAGGATCTAGTCCAAAGGAAAAGCATAACCATCCATATAAGCAATAACAAATTACTTAGAAGAGAGTTTGAGGCAAACTACAGGCTACAGCATTACTGACTCAAGTCAGGCTTAAAATATTGAGCTTCTTATTTTGCTATGTAAGTTTTTCCTTCCTTCCTATGCTGCACAAGAGTAAAGCCTCCAAGCACTTTCGCGTGCAGAGACTTTGATAATCTTTTTACCAGAATAGCCAGAGTACTTCTTACAGTGGATTAAGGAGGAGGAACACAAGTGCAACCACACACCCAGCACCCAGTACTTTTGTGCTGGTACAAGGTATCAAAAACTAAAACGGGAGTTAAGCTAAATTTTTGCCTACAAAAATAGGCTGCAGAAACAAAGTATTTCCCTTGTGTCCCAAGAACCACCATGACAGACCCTCCTCCTGCAGAAGTACTCGGGTGACAAAATTTATTCCAGCTATAGTTGTCTATATAGCTGTCTATACAGCTCCAGGGGAGATTAAAATGACATTACTTGGAATGACATTATCCACCACATTTAAACTATTCTAAGTATTCCAAGTTTCAGAAGTTCAAAAGAAAACAAAGTGATATCATTGAGACTATATATAAGCATCTATCACTCATCTCCAAGAATGCATCCCATACAAGCTAAATGCCTGATGGCATTTGCAGAGAAAACAAAAATTGTTCTCAAATTTTAGGTACAACTACATTGTGTTTCCATAGTATTGCTTTCATTAGCAGTCTCTCAGTATTCCTCCCTTTTCTGCTTCTGCTCAGTTGTTACAGGTACAGCCCTTCATACAATTGCTGAGTGAGCAGGACAGGGAGTGTATGCAGGCAGAAAATCACCAGATAAAACTGGTTTTTAAAGTCGGCCATTTTTTACCCCCATTTTGGTTAGTACAAACAGTAGTAGTACAGCATATCTGAGGTAGTAAGAAAGTCCATTAAAAGCCACCAGTGCAACCAAACAGAACACTGAAAACATCATCATAAGGTTTGTTGTACCTTACATTCCACTGTGCCTTCAAAACAAATCTACCAATGTCATGCTATGAGCAGCTCATTGTGACTTCTGCTTAAAAGGAAGCATGTTTTGTACTAATTTAAAAGAGCAACTAATATTAACTGGCCTGTACTGAACACTCTTATTCAGCTGTAGCAGATTTAACTGCAATCTCATCTGCGTTAGTGAGACAAAAAAAGGCTTTGTGTGAAAGAAAAAAAAAAAATCCTATTGCATGTTACTGACTAGATTTATGTCTCAGCCTGTTCAAAAACCCCGTACTTTTGAAATACCCTAAGAAAATACAATGGTCTTTTAAACCACCAGGCATTATGCTACAAATACCTCATATTAAAAATCTGCTACAATACTATACAATGCATAAGCACCTTTTTGAACACAATTCCAGAAATGAACACTGAACATGCCTTCCAATAATTTTTACAAGACTAGACACACGCTAAATCACAGTATTCATTAGAAATGATCACAACATGACAAAGATTTATTTGCCTGCATTTTGTTCAAAGATCTTTGCAGTAGAGCCCACAGAGGGATTTCCAGAAGAAACCTTACCCTCTGTGACACAGCTGCAGAAACAGCACTGGAACCTCCTTCCACCTTCAATGAATTGCATAAAAGGGCACATGTAAGCTTTGCACCTATTACATCGGACAGGTCCGGATTCTCCATGGTCTACCAAATAAGGAAGGGTCTGTGGAAAGAAGAGAAAAAAACATGAAAAGAAAGCTCCCATGATGATGAGAAACTTTGAAGCTCTGCATTGTGTGGTCATTTCTATCTCCCTGTACACAGCATAGGATTTAGCATTTGCCAGCTGTGGGAAAGAATGCAGGGGATGTGGGAAGCCTGAACAAGTATTTAAGTGCTTTTCAATTCAAGCTCTAGCACAGCAGTATTTTGAGGACTAAAGTGATTAATGGGCTATCCCATTAGCCAGTAGCTTCCTTGAAGAACATGACCACATTGCACTACCAAATGTATCCCAAGTGAACATAGAAGACTCAAAATGACTCTTCACCTCTTCTTTCTTCTCCGTGTAAAAAGCAAGCTTTTCGACAAAAGCAAAGCCAGTCATTGCATTCCATATATTAAAGAATATAGAGTATCTACCTTAAAAAATTCCATCTGATAAATCTTATTTTTGAACTCCATGATGAATTATATTACAATACAGCAAGTCCTCAAAACTCTTACATAGTGACACCATTTTTGAACTACTACTTAAAATGTTCTTTTTGCACCCAAATCAGAATAAGATGCTTGGCAACTTCTGCAGCTTCTCAACAGCAGAATGAGCAGGAAGCACTTTAAAATGATTGAGACAGAACTCATGCATTTTATAAGCTGCATTCACAATACAAAGAACCTTTTGTAACTAAGGATTTACTCAAAAATTTAACTACTTGTTTTTAAATTTTCTGTCAGTAAAGGTGTCTGGTCTTAATTCTCTTCATTACCCTAAATGTATGATCATGTTTAAGAGACAACATATTCCCTGAGCAGAAGATGAGCAAATGCTCCAGTCACTTTCCTCTTCATGCCACATATGTGTTATGTCTCTTCATTCAACCTCACTAATCATCTAATGACAGTACAATGCTTCTGCAGCTGGCATTTCTCATTTCTTACAGTCCAGGCTGACCTCTTCAGAGGAAAACAATATTCAAGTTTTTTGATTGGCAGGCAATGTTGCTATTGTACTTCAAGACAATTAACACAATTTTCTCTTTCTCAACCTCTCCCTCTGTAATATGCAAACAAATTACAAGGGTGCTGGAAACAGGCAGCACTACACATAATTTGTCATTAACCACTTACTTCTTTCCAAAGCCTCAAGCTTTGTTTTCTGAACAGTGCACAACATTGGGCAAAGGTCCTGGATTTGGCTGAATTTTTATATATTCTAAATTTATCTGAATGCTTTAGTTTTGTAAGATATTATTTTCATGAAACATTTATCCTTTCATTACCTGTATGTAAAGGTTTAGGTCTGTTTACAGTCCTGTTGCTTTAAACAGCTGAGTCTTGGAAGGGCCCCTCCACAGTTAGTTTGCCCTTGCCATCTGAAAGAACTTCTAAATACCAGAAATTGACTGGTCTCCAAGGCAATTTTCCAACTAGACATTTTTTTTTCTGGACACCAGAAGTGTTGGTTCAAATCATAAACACACCAGGAGACCAAACAACTATTATTTGTAAAGTTTCTGTAAAAATGTGCAACTCCACAAGCCTCCAAGTTTCTCAAGTAAGACCTTATTCTCCTATTGTGTTCCTTTTAAGCTTCAGCCACAGATCAGTTTTATCATAAACCAGTTTTTAAAATTCAAACCACAGTTTAGGGAACACTACTGAAATGCAACAGGAGAAAAATACCTTTAAAAGACCAGAGTCTTTCCTCAACAGATGCTACATTTAGTTTAACAGGGCACAGAACACTGCAGACCTATGTATTCAAATTTAACAATCCTGTTTGCCTTCATGTCACTGCTCCAAGCAGGCTAACACCACAGTATCCAGAGTATTTAGATTACTTAAGAAAAATTCAAACTCTGTAACAAAGTCTCTGAGCTTTCATGTTCTCAGCAACCAAACACGAGTGGGTAAAAGGCTCAACAGCCACACATTATACCAAGAAGGAAAAAAGTGCTGTAGAGAAATACAAGTGCAGCTCAGAAGTACTCAGTACTCAGTGTTGTGATGTCATCCCACATGGTGCTGTACACGTCCATGCATATCAGACAGCTAAACCAGTGCTGTTTCATACATTCTCACCCAATTTCACAACCTGGCATCCTAGAAAAGACTTAACACTTATGATTAGCAACCATTTAAATACTTCAGATGAAGAAAGAAACTGAGATCAGCTGGAAGTGTACACCTTTGTGACCATCCAACTATTCTGGCCGTTTAGTCACAGTGCTTGACAGCTACTGCAAAAATTATCATGGCAGTCAAAATATTAAATGCTCTGAACACAACATTCTTCTGCTTTATAGATACTTACCTATTGCATACCTGTTGGAGAATCAATGTTTACCTGGGTCATTACCTAAATACACCTTCTAAAAATAGCTGTGAAATGCTGACACCTGAAGCACTCTCCTGCCCAGTGAGCACACGGCACAGGTAACTGTAGGCAGGGCTCTCACCTCCTCCGGCGGCAGAGCAGCCAGCGGCTTTATGACGGCAGCCAGGGGAACTTGGGATTGTTTGGCCATGTCAGAGGTGCAGGGAATATTGTAGGATGTGCATCTGATGTAGCGGGGGCTTGCATTTCCTGGGGAACAAATAAAAAAGCCCCAGAGATTTCAGTACAAACTAAGTTTATATTCAAGAACAGAAACAAAGTTACCTTAAGTTGTGTCATTAAGCCACAGACACTAAGAGCCTAGCTAAATATTGAGTTTTAGTTTATGGAAAACTTGAATTCCAAATAAAATACCTCTTCATTATTAACTGCATATAATAAAAGACCTTAAAACAAATGAACTTAACTCTCTGTCATCTAAATCTACAAAAAGGCATTTCTGTTTCATATAATCCCAGACTGAAACATAATGCAGACAGAAAACTCTGCTCAAACATTACTACTGTTTCCTGTTGTAATTTTGGCTGAAGACTAAAGTACTTGATTGTAGAATTAGATTCTGAACTTTTTCCTGCAACTTTAAAACTCAAAAAAAGTGTCAGCAGTCAAAAGAAGAAATATCTTTTCTCTGTGGAGGAATCACACCAATTTACATCCCACTTAATTTTAAAACATACAGTTGCCAGTCCAGTTCTAATGATGTTGCTAGTAGATTTCAATTCTTAAATGTTTTTTATAAAGCTCTACAGAAGAGGCTCCATTTGCACTTTTCTGATATTTCTGTTAATGCTGGTCCTAGGTATCTGCCTTGGAAAACATTTTTTATCTGAAAATTGTTTACTAGCTACCAAACAATCAGGAGAAACTAAACTGAGTTCAGGACCTGAAAAATTAAGCTTCTGTTGGTAAAGCACATTTCTTTTAAAGACACAGTTCTGTCACTGACTCTTTGGGATTTGTGTTTCGTTTGTTTGTTTAGGAAAAGTAGTTTACCTTGATCCTTGACCAAGAAATTTGTAGTAACAAGAGGTGGGACCTGCCCTCTCACTCCAGTGACAAATGGTTCTGACCCACGGTTATTTCTGTCATCTTCAATCACTTGAATCTGTGATGGAAAATACCATGTTATTATAGAGGCTTGGTTTCAAAGCACTGCAAAATAAAAAATTACTAAAGCAGTGAATAGGGGACCTGAGGCAAACATTACTATTGCTAAGAACAGGAGGAGCAAGTAAATTTTGTCAAGCAGTCACCTCTCAGTTCGATTTCAAATAGCACTTAATGACTAACAATAAATGACAAGCTGGAAATAGTATTTTCCCCCAAGTATTCTTAGTAGGAGCATATTTTGTGTTTTAAAGTCTGATCTGAATTCATAAAAGCCAAACTCAGATCAAGAAAGGAATTTTTGGTAGTATTTCCCTGTACAGTTCTAGTCAAATAAGAATTAGAAGCTTCTGTAAGCCTCAAGCTGAAGTCCTATAGGTAACCTGGCTTTTTCTTTCTGTTACAGTCTCACTGTTTTCACAGTATGCCTTTATTTCTAACTACTAGTAACTCTGGCCTAAAGACAGATGGCTTGCAAGCTCAGGTGGAAGTCTTCATTACTTTGTGGTGGTCAAGGGTTTGTGATTTGAATTCTAGGAATGTGAAAGTGAAATTTCAATGGACTTGTCCATGACTCAAACTTCAAAGCCTGTAAAAATCTTAAATTTCTTGGTATTTCAAACACTTCACAACTGCAAATTTGCTTAAGATAATGGAAATGTATTAAATAGTTTTACTTAACTAAAATATTCACTGACCTTTGTAGTTGTACACAGTTCAAATTACATTTCCATAGTGCTGACTGAATGAAAGAATTAAAGCTAGCACTCATTCTTCTGCTCTTATTTTGCCATCAAACACACCTGCCTTGGCCCAGAGTAAGTTCTGAAATGCAGAAGTTTGTATGGCAGAACTTCCACCCTCTCACTACAGATTGCAAGCTGCCAGCAAAGAGCCTCTCATAGCTTCAGTGAGTACTCTAGAATAAATCTAGCCCAGTTTCAGAAGTCTAAAGACTTCTAAAAGTCTAAAGACTGACATTTGATATCACCACTGGTACCTGTTAAATGATGAACTTTGACTACATGAGAAGTGACACAGGGTAACAAAATCCCAAAAGTTGTTTTTTTGTCTTCCAATCCAAAAGGTAGCTGCTTTTTTCTTTCTTTAGATAAGATTCTCCAACATAAGCATTAAATTTTAAAATTCAAAATTTAATGTTTATGCATGAGCACAGATAATGACAGAATGTTTGTAGCTCCCCATGCCTTATACTAGAAGATTTGTACCAGGAATTAACATTTTAAAAACTCCAGTTCATCTACAATTTTACAACTCCAGAGCACTAGCCCAGTACTGGTATATCACCAAAAACAGTAATCAAATTCTGATCAAAATATGGTAAAAAACATGGCTACAACAGCTCATACTGTGTGCATGCTGACATGAGAGACACATTGTATGGCAATTATACTACTGGCTTAGACTAGAAGTGCCAGCTGGAATCTCCTGGAGGCAATATCCTAAAGATCAGACAAAGTGGAGGGGAGACATTCTTCATGATCTGTTTCTGAAACACTGCTTTCTATTGCCTCACCATTCGTCACAGAAGATTTTAACAACCTCACGTGGTGTAATGTTACACATTTTGATAAGGCAAGCAGAAGACAGCAAGGAAAGGGTAAAAGATTAATGATGGAGGGTTAGTAAGGTGAAGTTCAGGTTTCAGGCATGCACGGATGGTCACCAACACACAGACTACAATTGACATATATACAGCACTTACTGGACTAGGAATTGCATCTGGGTCTATTCTGTGCCTGGGTTTCTGCTGGGGTGGCAGCTCATTAAGTTGCTTTTTTTTTTTTTTTAAATAAGAAATAAGAGTGCCGCAAAACAAAAACAAAAACAAAAAAAACAAAAAGAGAATAATAAACCAAAAAGTAACAGTGTTACTTCTCTCTACCCAAACCTGTAGCACTGGAATTAGATACATTTAGATACTGGTTCATGCAACAGAACACATCAGCTTCTGCAGCATACACTGATCCCAAAACCAGTCTTGCCAGAATATTGGACTAGGCTCTGAAGGCCTTGCTAATGGAGGCAGTGGCTCACCTGCTCATTTTGGTTAGAAACTGCAGATTTATGCTTTAAGAACATGCTAACATCAAGGCAACTGACAGAAGCCATTAAAGATTTCATTTAGTGGAAAAGAAGAGAGGCAGACAAGCAATTAAAGATTTATACACTATGAAAAAAAATACAATAGTAAGTTTTACGTAAATCTGGAATCTAAAGACATAATCTTTAGTTCCTTCTAAATAACATCAGTTCTGATCTAACTCAAGACTACATTAGTTTCGTAGTTTTGAAGTATAGAAACAGCATCAAGAGCACTGCAAGGAACAGCACTGTAGACTAGTGGCAATAGCACCACCAGGCTTAATATTACTCATTGTTGCTAACCATTATAAATGCTTATTATAACCGTATAACTGCTTATCCTGTCTCAGAATCTCCACTCTGAAAGAAAATCCCAGTTTGAGAATGTGTCCATATGACTGATGCAGCATCATGACTTCAGGACCAAAAAAAACCACAAACCAGCTTTTTGACAGAGTATAGGAAAAGCACTACAATCACCTCCTACTAGCCATACTTTAAACATAGATCACACAGTTCACAGACTGTCACCTCAAAACCTGAAATTAGTTCACCTTGGAAAGCAGTAATAATGCAAGAATCCAGAAATGGAGAAACAAGTTTAATCTAAGCCCTCAAGGATTCTCAGAAGATAACACAGTACAGAAAAAGATCTGAGGAATTGGAGCAGTGATTTCCATATGCAGTGCCTTTGTTTAGTCACCAAGACAAATACTGCCTCTGGGCTTACTCATCACAAAAGACTGAAGGTGGATAGGAGAGAGAAACATAATCAGGAAAACAGACTGATGTTCCTTGGAATGAGAAATCTGCTTTCAGCTTTGGTCTCGTCAGTTGCTTTATGCAAAGACACCATGGAAGAATTACACTGGTAAGAACAAGTAAGCTTACAGGGCTAGGAATGGAATCTGGATCCAAGCGTTTTGGTGGAGGTGGTGGTCCAGGTGGACTTCCATAATTTGGTGCTCCTGGATAGGCTCCTCCATAGTTTGGCTGGGGACCCCTCATCTGTCCAAAGGAACCTTAACAAGAAAAAACCATAAAAATCAAACAGTGGCTTAATACTAGGCATTTCTCCATTTGGCACTTCCCACATTTCCTGCCATTATATATAAAAAAAACCCCCCTCAAGATAAATAGTAATGTGCTTTTCAATTAATTACAGTTAAACACCTTTATCACAGTGCTTCAAGCTTGGACTGGTACACCTCTATCAACAGTCCAATAAACTGATAGGCACAGTCCTCAAAACTATACTTAAGAAACAGGTTTTCAGTCTGAACTCTATTAGCTCTACCTCAGCCCAAACCAGCACATTACTGTAAATAGTTTTAGAGTTTGTAATTGTTGATTACAATGCACATTAAGATCATCCACTATGAATATTTACCTGCAGAACTGTATAAAGGAAAGTGCATACAGAACAGTCACATAAGCTAGTGGATGATCCCTAACTCTTCAAACTAAATACATGCAAGGGGTTCCCCTGGGCAGTTTTGGCTTGAAATTATAGTAATAGGCTAATATGTGATTTTTGTCTTTTGTTTTATAATTACCTGAAGCTATTTCATATTATTTTAGACAATTCCAATCACTTGCAGAGTAACAGCATGATTTAACCCATTAATAATTCTACAGTTCATAGGAATTTGAACAGATATTTTTAAGCAATTTACCTGTCCAGCTGTGTAAAGCTGCATGAGGGATGGGATTCTCAGTCCTAACATTTGCACATGATTACTTTATTGCAGCTATCTGTAAGTGTTATTCATTAAAAACTAGCCAAAACTGGTTTTAATTCAGAAAGCTTAACTGGTCTTACTTTTAAGTACATTTAAGACATGCAAGCTTCTACAAGGGAGAAAAATATGGTTATGCAAATTAAAGGAGAAAACATAGCAACTCCTTTTTCAATGTTTAACAACTCCATCCACACACATGCACATTGGCCACAAATTAAAAAAAAATAAATAAGGCTTTTCAGTATTTCCGATGTCTGTTCTTCAACAGGTGAGGTTGCAGACATCAAGTTAGAATCCATAATAAAATTTTGATCACAAATTCTGGTAGTATTATGGCAATAACTGCTAAACACCTTTTTGGCCAAGTAAGCTAGAATTCCTTGAGTTACATTAATGTTATTAAAACCTGTATTATAAAGTATCTTACAATGACACATGACATTATATCAGAGATGAGTACAGGGAAACAAGAAAGAAGTTTTAAGGTGCAGCCAGAAGCCCACAGGCAACAACATGAGATCTAGTTCTCAGTTTGCAGCATACAGAGAATAAGTAATTTAAAATTCCTATACTAGGAATACTCACCATTCTGCTGCATTGGGTATCCTGGCTGAGGAGGATGAGTGGGAGGAGGTGGTCCATGGAGACCACTCATGGGAGGCCCAGGGTGCAGCCCCGCCATAGTTGATGGAGGTGGTGGTGAGGATACATGATTAGGCTGGGATGATGGTGGTGCAGCAACTGTCTGCCCAGGCAGTGGTGGGCCTGGCATGGCAGGTGGCCTTGGAGCACCTGTGGTAGGAGGGTAAGAGGAAGGTCCAACCCCTGTAGAAGGAGGAGGTGGGGTAAAACCAGGAACTTGAGTAGGTGGGCGCTGAGTTGATATTGTCTGAGCAGGAAGCGGAGGCTGTGCCAAAGGAAGACCCTGAGACACACTGGTAAGAGGGGGTCCTTGGCTTGCACTGTAAGGTGTGTAGAGACCAGATCCTGTTGCACTAAAGCTTCCTGAGACTGGAGGAACCGATGCTGGGGGCCCGGTAAGAAAAAAAAAGATACAACATCATTTTCTTCTATCCTCAAGATAATTAAGATGCAAGAAAAATCCATTTGCTCCATGTCACCCGAGTAAATCTACCACTTTCTCATCTTCAGATGAACTTACCAGTAAGAGCAGAGACAAATACTAAGTGACCATTCTCCTAGATTGATCAGAGATCTGAAATTCCTTCAGGGGACCTGAATCTCGATAGTTCTCTCAAAGTCTGAGCTGCTTATTTTACATAATCAGAATACATTTCAGGCTTCAAGGCCAGAAAAAAAAGCACAAAGCCAGGAATATACAAAACATAAACCACCAAAAGTCTATACACAGATTTCTGGAACCAAGTTTGTGTCTTAAACTCCCTACTCAGTTTGAGTCTGTAGATCAAGAATGGTTTTGAACTTTGTGATTTTCACAGCATGAAACTAGCACCATTTGTATGTAGTGCTGTACTACTTCTGAGAATCATTTTTGACAAACATGCTGCCAAAAGGCCAAGGAAATTTGTATCCCCTACCTACTCCTAATTTTCCTACAAAATCTGTCTTGTTAAAAAGTTCTTAAGCAAAACAATTTTTAAATAGTTTTATACTCTTGCAGACCAGCTTACACATAATAAAGACAAAACTCTAGTCTTCAATTTTAAAAGTCCCCTAATCTACAGCAATGAGACTGCAGAACTGTTAATTCAGTTTCTACTATTTAAGTAAATGTCTTCTTGACTTCCAGCAGAACCCTATACATAATCATTCAGAGTATTTTCAGCCCTTTGTGATTTACATTTACAGGGACCTTTTTCCTTTCCTTTCCTTTCTTTTCCTTTTCTTTTTTTTTTTTTTTTTTTTTTGATTGGGCTGCTGCACAACAGTGGCAAGATATGTAGGCTCTCCAGGTGACTTAGGGGTAGACTGCTCCTTGTTTCACAAGATTCACTAGTCAAGAAGCAATGTTGTTACTCTACTTTTCTCAGTTCTATTTTCCCCAATTATGACCTTATTATTAAGAAATCTTTTGTTTTGTTTACCATGGCAGATATCAACACCCAGAGAATTCACATAACCATATGGTAATGAATCACTGACAAGAAAAAATCTTTTATGAAATTACTAGCAAAAATGAAAATCAATAGCATACTTCTGTAGCCAGGTAACCTTACCATAGCCCAGTCCAGCTGGGGGAGGAGCAGAGGCTGCAGTACTGCCAATTGTCATCCCTGCCATGTGATTCCTGAGCTGCTGCACGCTGGCTGGGGGGGGCCCATATTGCTGGAACGTAGATATCTGGCTGACAGGCGTGGGTGCTGAGCCTGGCAGAAACGGCTGAGAAGCAGGTGGCCTGAGAGGGAAGATGACAAACTCAATTGATTCCTCGTTATAGAAGAAGTTACAATTCTCTGTGCCTTTTAAAAGTGTTCTAGCACATAAACACTATCTGAGTTTTAGATATTTACATGAAACACTGTAGCTCAGTTAGGGAAAAATAATTACATTCTGCTTGTACCTGAATCCCTTTCATCAAACAAAAAAAAAATCTATTAGCTCTTAAAATACAAATTCTGTATTTTTGCTAATTCCATTTCAATTATCACAACAAATGAGAAATGCTGCATAGAGACCCTAGGGTGAGCAACAGCAAGGCCTGCACAGCTATGTAAGAATGTTCTGCCACTCAAAACATTTGAACTCCTCAGGACTCTTGCCTACAGCTATGTAAGAATGTTCTGCTACTCAAAACATTTGAACTCCCCAGGACTATTGTCACTTTCACCACAGAGGTAATGGTAGTATCTTTCTGAAAAAGATGTAGAAGATCCTTAGATGACAGTAACTCAGGGATCCATAAGGGACACAAGAGAGCCCAGAATCAATACTAAGATATTATTCAGTAAAGACTGTCACATGATCCAGAGATCATTTCATACTGACAAGGAACAAAGGCTACAGTTGTGTGGGTGCAACCGATTTTTTTAGGGGAAAATGAACACCATGAAGAATGTCTTAGGCAAAGAGGTCTTCATCAGTCACTGACATCTGCTCACATCCTCTCACAAGTTTTTCATCTCCAGATATACTCGCTGTCTAACAAACAGCCCTGTGGCAAAACGTTGCTCCAAAACAATAACAAGGCAATGAAAAAAGTCAATATCCACAGCAAAACCCTGAAGTATTTAGTTTGATTTAGATCTAAAAAGTCTAGACCTAGCACAAATCTAGCAACTTTTTTACAATTCACTCTTCTCATATACACCTCTGCACTGGGGCTGCTGAGGCTGGAATTCCATTCTGCACATCTCCATGTTCAAACTGACTGTATGCCAAGGGGCCAGAAGGATGAGATGCTCCAGAGGCTGGAGGAGGAGCTCCAGATGTTGGTGGGGCTCTTAATGAACCTATAACCATAAGAAAAAAAAAAAAAAATCACAAATTATAGAAACAAGGTCTTGAACCAACTACCATGAAAACTCAAGTGCATAATTGCTACAACAATACTCAATGAGCAAATAATTTATGCACAAATATTTTTAGCTAGTGTTACTAATTACCATCTCCACACAGATCAAGCAGAAAATACAAAATATGTGATGTGGAAGGTTTCAGAAGACAACTTCATCTTTTGTGAAGAAAAAAAATTATCTTCTCAGTAAGGTATTGAATCCTTTCCCCTCCAAGCCCAATTATTTTTATCTAAACCAAGAGTATTCAGTGGAATCTAATGTTCATTACCGGTCAGTTTTCCCTACCTCAAAGGTAAACAGGCTATGCAAACAGATTTCATTTTCAAAAATTACATGACTACTGAATTATATATAAACATAATGGGGGCCACTACAGACTGTTCTTTCCAGCCTCTCAAGCTTGGAGGCTAACACAGAACACTTTTCATCTTTCAGACTGAGTTGGTTCAGTCATAGCCCAAATATACTTGCCTCAGAAGCCAGTCTTTCCACAGACCACAAAATGTTGGATACAATACCAGCAGATCAACTGCAGTTTTTACTTCCAAAAAGAGAATATAAACTTCTCTTTTAATAATACTGTATTAACAATGCTGGTAATTAGAACAACTGTATGACCATGCCTGTTAACCACAAGGAAACCTATTTCACATATGGGCTATCATTAAGTACAGATGACTAAAACTGCCCCATGAGACCAGGCCCACACACACACAGTGTCTCTCTGACAGAGACTGGCATGGCAAGTTTCAAAGGGATTCTGAAGCCTTCTTGTGAGGAATCTTTACAAAATAGGAAATGAGGGGAACCAATTCTATGGTATAATTTATACTCTAAAGCATGAGTTTCAACTCACATATTTTATCTTATCTGCTACGTCCAATTCTTAGCAAGCCTAAAGCGAAGGAAGGAATTAACTAGATCTTGTATGAATAACTGATCATTACTTGAGTTTCTTTCTTTATTATTAAACTTCCTCCTGTTTTTCATTTTGAAACAGGATTTAATTATTCCTAGAGACATTTATTATTTTTATATACTTTAATTTCATTAATCTTGTCTTCTCTAAACTACTGTTACAGCACCTTCATTCTTACTATTCCTCTGGCTAAGCATTCCTGATCTCTAAATATTTATATGTTATTTCTTTTTAATTTCTTTTGTGATATCTCAAATCTATTTTCCAAAATCTTTCCTTTGATAGAATATGTAAACTGTTTGGCCTTCTTATCTTTTGTCTTCGAAGACATACTTAATCCAATTTCTGGAGAGACCCTACACATTTTTTTTATATACAGTAAGTTAAATTCTTCTACCCCCAAATTTAACAGATTTGACAAATATGTGCTTTCTTCAGAAAAAGCCTTGTAAGTATTTTTTTCTAGTTCTCATCTTAAATACTCTTCTACAGACCACTCAGTCACTGAAAGAGAAATCACTAGAAAAGGTATAGGTATCTACTAGTTTATTAGCCTAAGATTCATTATTCCTGACAAGTACTCAACATTTTTGTGATGCTCTTACTCATTACAGACCTTGAAACAGAGATAGCTTACAGCCAAATGGGAAATGCCTATGATTTTCCTCAAAGCCTCGAGCCTATATGGTTTTCTTCTGACACCCTAATCTGCTAAACAAATTGACACCTCCAGAAATAGCTCCTCCAAAATGCCACTAGTTAGAAAAAAGGAAAAGTACAATAGATTTCTTGCAACATTTCTAATTCCTAATTTTGATTGCTAGTTGTGAAAAGATACTTTCTTTTTCAAGTCACAGCTTTTTGAAAAATAATTATTTCTAACATATACCTGGATTCTAAGTATAGCCAAGGATTTTAAAAACTTGTTTTTTCCCTTAAACAAAAGGGCTAACAAAAGCTACACAAATCTCATGATTTCCAGTCTCCTGATGATTTGCAGAAATTTTTCACTTCTTTGCAATGCTAACATTTCAAACCTCACCTTCCCTCTCAAGGGTGAGACAGTGTTCTTTTAAACTAAGTATTGTACCTGACAGAATCTGAATGGGCCAATTCAGGTTTTGAAATCAGACTTCAGAAAGCATTAGTCACAAGTCAGGTTTTATCTATGAATCTGCATGCATAAGGGATTTCTGCTAGGGTTATTTCTTCATATCCTATTTATGCTTCTGGAATGCTGCCTACAAATAGATTGGGAAATGTCTCACCCACCTCTGCCTGAACAATCAGGCACCCAAACTTTGAGATAAGTATCCATATTAAATGGGAACTTGGCACAGAAGTGACACAGCACAAACACTCCCACAGAAAGGACACCATTTACCTATGAAATTAGGTGCAAGAGAAGAAGTGTCAGAGTTGAGAGATACAGGAGAGCCCTTCAAAGGAAACCCCAAGGAAGGAAAGTAACCTGGAAAGACAGAATACACCAGTAAATCAAGCCTGAGAGAAAGCACTGAGAGACAGCTTTTCCAATGCAGCAGTTCAGAAAATATCTCATATACAAAATTCACATAATCTACCATCTTTTTCCTTAAGCTATACTCCCTCTCTTTTACCATGCACAACATATTACAAATGTAGTCTTTACACTAACACAAGTGTTAACATTTTCATAAAGCAAGCTTATGTAAAACAATATACAGCCTAATTGTTACTGGTATTCAGGTAATTGTGTTTGCACCTTCAGCTGCATGACCTCATCTGAAGGAAACCAAAGGACTGGGGCAAAACTGTTCTGGTTCTTTCAGTATTCTCATAGCAAGAAGCAGCTATTTTCAGTTAGCACAACAGCACTCCAGTTCTGGTCCTCAGAAAGACTATCATCACCACCATGGCATTCCCATGATTCCACTCAGAGTCAGGGCTTGTCACATAAACTAGATGTGAAACGCTCCCTGACTAAGGATGGCACTGGCTCCCAGTATTTCTCTACTCAGTCCCCAAAGCAAGTTATTTAAATCAATCCCTAAGACAACTACTTTGAAATTACAGAACAACATTGGCAGTTTTACCTTTACCTGCCAGTGTTTCCTAAATTCCTGTTTCACAAAATTAACTATTTCTGCCCTATATTAAGCAGCTACAATAGGTCTTGCCACAAAGACTTGCAGTAAATATAATTGTTGGAGGTGGTGGTAGAAAGGATAATTGTCATTATTTTTACTATCACCTGTCTGCTGTCTCTGATAATGTGTTGTTTGATTCCCTCTTCCACAGGGATTTTATACTCAGCAGCCACTGACAGGTCAACCTCTGGCTGCTGAATTTTACATTTCTTTCTTCTAAAGACAGGAATCCTAAACAGAGGGCCCAAAATGCACAGCCTGACAACTGAGAGTTCCTTAAGACAGGCTGCTAAATCCAGGGATGATGGTGTCAGAAAAAACGACGGAAAAAAATCCCCACAAACTGTGGATGGCCTTTGCCTGATAATAAAAAAAAAGTTCATGTGACACTAATTGAGTAGTGCAATACAGGTTTGTTGTTCAGATAAGACTACCCTGTTGCCCTCAGTATCACACCACCTTTCAATCATTACTGGCACAAAATCTGCATTTTTAATCTGCACAAGCTTACATGAATGTTATCAAGGTATCTAGGTATGTCCTTACTGAGTTGTCCCAAAATTAAAAAAAGCAAACCAGAAATAATCTAGAAGAAAAAAGTTGATTTCCTTAAAAAGCAATGCTTTTCAGGCTTGCAAAGTTTGAAAATTCTTGAAGTATCTGATAGAAGATGCCCATCAGTTTCTTTTCACAAACACCCTAATCATTCTTCACATTGCTGGCAGCTATAATTAGCTGCACTGATGCAACTTTTCCATATCTGTGGTAATTTTTGTTCTTCGTGAATCCCTTTCTCTCCCTCACTAAAGCAAGTCAAATTTCTCCCTATTCCTTCCACTGGACAGAAAACACAATTTAGCTCCTGGATACAGTGAGCAGTCAGAGTGCTCAGTGACTGAGCTCTGCCTCTGTTCTCCCAGGAAGCACAGTCTCTTTCCTCCACTCAGAAATGATTTGCATTACTTTCACAGGAATTCAAACCCCTCGTGAAATTAGTTCAAAACTCTCAGATTAAAAGTGCTGTTAGAAGAGAGCATGGGAGGAAGAGGATTATGGAAAGAAAAAGAAGATGAAGCACTTGAATAACCTATTCTTTACCACACCACACTCAACCCTTTTACTACAGTACTCTACTAACTTTAGACAAAAATCCAACAGTGCAATTATTCAGCACCCAAATTTCAGTCCCCCACTTCTATTAGTTTCAAGACAACTAGAGACACTTCAATAGTTTTATCCTTCTCATTGAGTCTGGGTTAAAATTTGAGAAGTTGCAAAAGACTGAAGATGTACTTGCAAGTAGGAATACTATAGAGATGATTAGAATGACCAGCACAGTTCTAATTACCTTAAAACACTCATCTGAAACCTAAACAAATATTTTTAAGTCCATGCTGGGCTAATTTCAGCAAAACTGAATTCATCTCTGTGATCTGAAAAGGCAGACATACTTGCATACAAAGTAATAGTATTTTCTCCTCTACATTTCAAATGTTAAAGCCACTACTGATTTCCCAAAGCAATTAATATACTTGAAAACCAAGACTTACAAATTTCTTTATTAAAGTCAGCTTTTCTTATGAAAACAGGAAAACAAGAGTTGAATTAGTTATACTTTTTAACAGATTAAAACAGCATAGGACACGATCCTGCAGAATCAGTGAAATTCTGGACTACATTAGCTTGCCACATGTCTACAAACTTTTTATTGAATTTAAAGACATTAGAGAAAATAGCTCCAAAACCACTTTCTAGCTAGAGTTGTACATCTTAATCTTTTAGGATGGAGTACAGAGCTTTCTATATAATAACCTAAGGCAGTCTCAATTATAAATCTTTTACAGCCCATACCTGCTGCCTCTCAACATAACCTCTCAACATCAAGAAGACTCTTCTAGTCATGTGCTTCAGTAACATAGGGACATGGACATAGAGAAAAAAGCAGGCTGCTTGTCAACACGTTAATTTTATGACCCACCAAAAGAAGAGTAAGCCCTACTACACTAGACAAAAGACAGCACAATAACCTCAGAATATGAGATGACATGATTTTTAGCATCACTCAAATTACATAGAGAAAGAAAGATAATCACTACCACAAAACCCCAAAGATTACAATAGGCTATTGTGTAAGTATACAGCAGAAATTGCATGCAGACCGTAATTCGCAGGTTTCCAATCAGGAAGCATTGGCTGAGCAGTACCTTGTGGAGGGACTGGCTGTTGGTATCCTGGCACTGGCCCATTGTAAGCTCCGTACTGCGCCTGAGGAACCCCTGGCAGTGACTGTCCTCCGTAGGCAGGCTGCTGGTACCCCTGATAGCCAGGCTGAGGTTGCCCGTAAGGAGGCCCCGTGTGAGCTTGCTGGTTTACACTCATTGTGTTCACATCCCCAAACTAACCTCACCTGCAAAAAAGGGGGGAAAATTACTTTTATTAGATAAAAAACCAAACTGGTCAGCTTCCCTACAGTTTTCAAGTAAGTGAGAGAATCTAAGGTATTTGGGAAGATAAAACATTAATGGTAACTTACTGTTGCACAGCAATTTTTTCAAGTAAGATAAATGCTTTACAAGAGCTATTTAAAACAGTATTTTCAGAAACTAGGTTTTCTAATCAACTTTGTCAGCATTTCATCCTGGTAAGACCTGTGATCATCACCTTAAATAGAAATACCATCATTTGCCATTCCATAGCAGATTATTATCAAGCTTCTTGAGAAAACTTTCAAATTGCTTCCACCTCACAGAATCAGACCAACAGAAAATAGATTTCATGATATAAACAAGCAATTCCTTAACATAACACTTCAATAACACTGAACAAGTTCAGCTATCACCTCTGTGTTAGTTTACTTGATCATGCCTCCTTGTTACAAGCAGCACACTTCACCATGCACAAAGGCAACTGCTTGAAGTGTTTGATAGAATCTTGAACAGGACTACCACAGGGGGCTATAGCCTTTTTTTTTTTCAGCAATAGATGATTTAAAGTCCTTGCTATGTACGTACATTTCAGAAAACAAAGGTATTCCAAAAGCAAAATTTTCACCTAGGAAAGGTGTTCAAAATGGAAAATAATTATAAGCAAAGATGGCACTAAAGGAGTTATACCAAAATATAAGACCCAAAACAGAGTGCCAGATACAGGAGAGACATTTCATAGCAAACTTTTGCAAGAAATCTTGCTCAACAGACAGATTCCCAACTCCCCTAACTAACTGTATAAAGAGACTGCCTAGCTTTATAACAAGAAAAGCAGAAGTGTTATTTTTAGACTCCAAACCAAACAGGCAATTCTTACAATAGCAAACAGGCAGTTAACCCACAGTGGCTTTCATTTGTGGAGAATCAAGGAGATTACTTCAGGGGCAGGAGATTCCCTCATGGAGTGTTTCTCATAAGAATATTTTACATCCCCTGTACTTCTTTGGACACTCCATGTTACTATTATCCTCTTTAGCTAAGCTTACCTACACTAACACTAAAGAAACATGTTTAGGGCAATTAAATTATTTACTAAAAAACATCCATTTATATAAAAATGCTAAGCAAAGGTAAAATAATAACTAATGTTGCCCTCATATTTTTCTCTAAACTCTATGATGAACTTGTGTGCTAAAGATGCTAAGTAAATCTTAACACAGAGGAGACAGAGGTGCAACAGCCACCAGAAGCAAAGCCCGACCAGGAATCTGTAGGTATCAAATCAATTAGGTATCAAATCAATTAGGTATCAAAGCCCCAGGCTTGTTTGCCTACACTCTGATTTGCACATGCCAAACAACGCTAAGGTTGGTTTTTCACATTACCAAAAATGTGATGCCAAAAAATTATATCAGCAACTGACACCATAGTTGTACAGCAAAGCTACTAGAAGAACTACAGCTCTGTAAAAATCATCCACATGAAGAAATTCTTTCATACATATAATAAAGGAAATACATATATCACAATGAGGAGATCTAATTACTTACAAAAGAAAGCTAGCACAAAACATAAATACAACATTTAATTTTCTATAGCTAGTAAATATGACAAATGTCAATACTAAGATTACTAATACTTACTCTGAAACTAGGTTTTAAACTTTAATGAGAGGAAATACATGAAGTTCTACATTTTTATTCTCCAAGCTGTACAAAGGCAAAGATAGGGCTTTTGTTTAGAAAAAGATCTCCTCTTAAATATTTAAAGGTAATTTGCTCTTGAAAGTTAACATGTCATTTGCAACAGCTTACAAGAGCATGACAGAATTTTTCATCAGCCCACAGTGGTTTTAAACATGATCACCCTCTTGCTGTCACATTTATAACGTGTAATCTCTAAAAATTCTGGTTTCCCACACTACCTTTGACTTAGTTCTGCAAAACAGTCTAACCTGCAGAGCCATGTGGCCAGGAAGTCTGGACTTTGGGACCTGCTCCCTTCCCAAGTTCCCTGAAAGGTTAACCTCTTCCTGCCCAGGCAAGCAGTCAGTGTCACCGCACTGCAATCACAGACCTACTCTCAGCCACCTCCTGCTCTGTATAAACAGTAAAGCAAGAGAGTGCCTCCAGCAAACGTGGGAGTATGGGGAAGGAAGAACACATTGAGAGAACTCCTCTACCTGCACATCTTGGAACATCTGGGCAAGGTTTTCTGACAAGGAAGGAGGGCTGTGTTCTCTTCTTCCTGCTCCTTCTCATTGGATTGCACGTGAGGAACCTGGCTTCTAGTGTCCCTGCTCCTACAAACAGGATGAGCTGCAGAGTAGCAGTATTCCACAGGACAGCTCCTGAGCTACAACCACTAGGACACTTTGCACAAGTTAGACCTGCAGAAAACCCTGAAGAGATCTAATGTTCAAACTAGGAATTACTACTGGGCAGATGAATCTTTCATGTTTTTTCTCCTGTTTTTCTAAAGCACAATGGGACAAGAACTCCAGCATGTCCCTTTCAGAAGTAAACCACCTCTCACCTACTGCTGTGAGTGTATACTCAGCAAGTGATCTTACCTGAGGATATTTTACTACTCCCTTTTCAGCCTTCCCTCCCTCATGTGAATATCAGCATTTCCTGCCTGAGCAGGTGATATCTGTCAGCTTGCTGCTCCATCCAAAACACCAAAACTGAGAGTTAGCTGATTAACTGCACATCTTACAGAGAAAAAGAGTTTTGAGATAATCTCCTACACTTTTGTGGAAAAAGTAGCCATATCTTGTTTGACAGTTCCAACTCAATGTCCCAACTGAAAGGCAGATACACCTCAGACCTTTAGCTAGCCCATGTGCCAGCCAGCACAGGTTCATCTCCACCACAGCACAAGCTGATGCTTTCTCTACACTGGCAGGGGGTCAAGGAAAGTGACTTAAAGAACAAGCCCAGTGCTGAAGCTGTGGACTAGGCTGCTTCATTATTTTTGTGCCCAACTTGCTCTGAACATAAGGCTTGTGGCATACTTGCTAATCACTGATGTGAAATACCATAAGGCAGGATCAAGAGTATTTGCCTCTGAGAAGGTGGAAATTGTCACTGAGTCCTTTTTCCCTCTTCCCCAGTACAAGTAACTTGTACCAAACATTCATTTTGCTTCTACTCAAAAAACACCTCAGTATAAATTAAACCTGGACACTTGAAGAGATATGGAGAAAGGGAGAATTTTGTGCTCAGTCTTATGATATAAAGGGTGGCCGGGATATGAAGAATGACAGAAATAATACATATACCAGATGGGGAGAAATTGAGATAACAGGTCATTTCACTGATAAAAATGCTGAGGATATTCCTTTGCATGTAGTAACACACTACCAAAACTAAGCCAAACATAACACTTATACATGGGGTTGAACATCATATTGCTACTCAGCAGTTACAATACACAAAGCTCAAACAGGCAGGACTGATGCTAGAGAAAAAAATCCTACGAAAAATAGTCATTACCATAACCAACAGTTTTTCTGCAAAGCAGGAAGCATCACTCTATACCATTTTCTGTTCCTCTGTATAAGGACAGCTGACCTTGAAGTTTTGGTCTACACAGTTACAAAGCTACAATTACACCAGAAGGCTGTTGTACAAGAGAGACAACCAGTGAAGATCAGTAATAAACTGATGGGAGGAAAATACACAGGACTAATGTGAGGAGTGCAGAATATCTACATTTTTTACAATAGCTTCAAGATTACTTAGAATCCAAACAAATTAGACCAGAGCGAAGTTTTTATGACACACTTTAAACAAATCTAGTAATTCATATGAGCTCATTTCAATGAGCAAATCTCCCATATCACTGAAAACTTCATCTTTTTTTATAGTCTGCATTTACTGCTAACTCCCTTTTGAAACTGAAAAGCTTGATCTCATCAGTTCTTGTTCACTTTTGAAAGGAAAGGCATACAGCAAAATTACTGATCTTCAGAAATGTGCTAGTACCTTTTTTACAGATCCCAAAGAAAAAGCCTATTTATTTCAACTTCTGAGGAGACTGATACTTTAAAAAAAACCCACTCAAACCTACAACAACAAACAACCCAAGACAACCACATGGCCACCTATGTTATCCTGAAACTGAAGGAAATATATCAATTTAACTATTTAATTTTAATTTCCAAAAGATGGGATAGAAGGAGAGCACCGGTAATTCAGCATATTGTCTACAGTACTTCTAATGTTTCTGTTCTGCAACTTTCTGGAAGCAGCAAGGTTTTGCAATTCTTACAAAGACCTGGGCTCTGGAGCAAAGAACACTCTGCAGAAAGGGAAATGTCCTTGCTTTTGTTTCATCAACAGCTTTACTAGGTCTTCTATGAGCATTCATAGAACACTTGGTTCTTTTCAGATACAGAAAATTACAGGATGGTTTTGTTTTTTTCTGTAGAAAATCCTGGAAAAGAAACTCATGTCCTAGAAGTCAGAAACTGCCAACTAATCTGTAAGCTCACAGGCCATTGTAACAAATGCCTCCCACACATTTGTCCAAATCAACCCAGATGGCAATACTGGAATCAACTCTGATCTGGTTGTGATGTGACACTCTTCTCTTCTTGCCTGTGCACTCTCAACTTGTTACACCACAGGTAACATTTTCTTCATCTATGCATTATGAGCTAAGAAACATTTGTTTTAACGGTTCCTGAAAAGTATAAGACAGCGTTCAAAGTGAATCTAAGGTGTGATCATTTCTATATTCTTCCAAAGAAGGCCACACTAAACCCAGTCTTGTTAGGCTGATTCATCATCCTGGGCAAGGTACAATACAGTATACAAGTAACAAGAGTGAAAGTGATTAAAAACTGAATACAAAAACCCCAGCTTAGTCTTGACCTAACCTTCAAACTACCACTACCTTCCAACCCTTGCCATTACCACCAGATTTCTACTTCAATAAATTTTATACTCTGTTGACTCAAGTCTCCTGGTGGGACCGATTCACATTTATATCTCTGTAAGAAAGCTCTAGGAAAATATTTGAAAAATGCTCTGCTATGAATATGGCTTCTGAAGAGCAACCCCATGGAGGCAAAAGTCACTGACAACACAGCATCAACAAAATCACAGTGAAAAATCTCACTGTTTCCTAGCTACTTCCACACACCTGAACATATATGTTACAATGAGTGAAAGTACTCTGAATCATTTTTGTGAATCTTGCACAAGCATAATTGACTAGAAAGTCACATGAGCAGCTTCAAATTTAGGGAATGGGTCAGAAGGACGAAAAAAATAATGGGAATATATAGAATAAGACTAAAAACCAAGTTTTCTTCACATACATTGTAACACTGGCCATCTCTGTGCTCTGACTTCCTCTACACAAATACACATTACACAATTCCCATCACTTGTAAGAAACAAAAGTCAGAATTAGCTTTTCTTAGTGCCTACTGCCAGTTTATACTCTTTTAGCGCTATTTTAACAATGAATCTTGCTGAACATATAAAAACAACCTCTATCTTCACAATTTATCCCTATCACAGCTTTTCAAACCTAAAGAACAAGAAACATCTACCTCTCTTCTGCAGAGACCCAGTTGTTAATTACTGTTGGTGACTCTTTGTACCTTGCCCTTCCTTAGCCAACCATCAATTCTCCATCTGATTTTTGACCCTCCTTCTGATAGTAAGTGTTACATGAAGATTTTTCCTACCCTAGCAGGAAAAAACATTCAAAGACGTACAAGCACCAAACCCCTCATCAAAGAAATAATCCTTTAAATAGCTGCTCATTGCTATAAACCAGCTTTCAAGCATGAAAATAGAACCTGGAGTGTCACAGCATATTAAGAAGCAATTATATACTCTTTATATTGATGTCCACTTCACAGTCTGTCTACAACAACTAAAGAATTCTGAATGGCACAGCTTTAATCCAAAAAAGGTAGCTCCATTAGAAAGAACCTGTTCCACAAGAAAATTGATAAAAACGTCTATGTTTTCACAGACTGTATATATGTGATTGAAATAAGTCTCCTTTAAAGAGGAATGTCTGGAAGTTTCAGGCTACCTACATTTCTATCTGTTCCATAACTGGAACACCTACTCTAGGGGAAGAAAGAAAGAAATAAAGCCAGAGTTCCCTAAATTTACTCATGAAAACTTCATATTAATAAAGAGCAAAGACTTTAGTACAAAATCAGTGGTGATCTCTCATTAAAGTGATGTGATTTTACACTGCATGTAAAAACAACAAAAAAAATTGCATGTTATATCTCAGATAGTGATTTCTGTCCAACATTCCTCACAACATTTGGTAAAGTTGACTACAGAATCCTATTTCTAGAGCCATACAGAAATGGATCTAGACATACTTTGAAGGCATTACAACACTGATAGCTAACAATCAAATGAGTACCAAATGGAAAAAAAAAATCTGTATTTTCAATGACAATACAAATATTAATTCCTGTGAAGAACTTCTGTCATAGGTGTAAGCAATTCTCTTATGTCCCAGCAACCACTTCAATTAGCCAGTAAGTTTAAAAAGAACTTCAACTACAGCCTAGTTTGGATGGTTTTGCAGTCTCTCTCAGAGATCAGTACATAAAAAAACCAAAAACCAAATCTGAACTAAAGGAAACTAAACTTCAGCATACTCCACCAAAAACATTTCCTAAAAAGAGAGAAAGAAAATTCCAACAACTGAAAATAAAACACATTTAAAGCACAATCTACGTGGAAAGCAAGAGTCCCATCTTGCGTAACAACCTTTTCAAGACTACACTTGTATTCCGATCATGCCATCTCCTTTATTTTCCTTCTTCCTTTTTCACAGCCACAGATAAGCAACCACTAAGTTTCACTATCAAATCCAACCAATCTCAGCCGCCAGATCTACGCAAGGGACGACCATCCTTTGCAAAGCTCGAATGAATGAAAGCTTGAACAGCACAGCACAAACGCCAGGAGAAGGATCCGCGGATTACAGGAGATTAGGGAGGTTGCAGAGGGGGGTATCTGACTCGCGGCGCACCCCGGCCAAAAAGAAGCACTCGGTTCTCCGTGCCGGACCGAGGCCCGACCCGAAGCCGCCGAGTTTGGCGGCACCACAGCGGGACCCCGACGGGTCTCGGGGCAGCCCAGGCTCTGGAAGCGCAGGCCCCGCCGACAGCCGGCCCGGCCCCGCAGGCCCTGGCACCGGCCGGGCCGCGGGCGATGCGGGCGCTCCCGCCCGATCGGGGTCCGGGAGCCTGGGGCTCTGAGAGCCTCGGGCGGCGCGCAGCACCGCGGGCCCGACGCGTCACCCGGCCGGGCACCACTGGGCCTCGGCGGAGGAGGAAGCGGCAGCGGCGGCGGCGCCTCGGGTCCGGGCCGCGGCCCAACTGCCGGGTGCGGTGCCGCCCGCTCGCCCGCCCGCCCACCCGCCCGCAGCGGGCACCGCACGGCCCCGCCGGTAGGCCCGGCCACCCGGAGCCCCTCGGGCCTCACTCACCGCCGCTGCCGCCGCCGCTGCCGGGCCCACTTCCGGCTCCCGCCCCGCCGCTCCCCGCCCGCCGCTGCCACGTCCGCGCTCCGCCCGCCGGGGCCCGGATGCGGCGCAGGCGCTGCGAGGCGCCGCCGCTGACGCCACAGGGGCGGGGGAGGCTGCGGGAAGCGCCGCGGGGCTGCTGCTCGCGCAGCCCGGGCCAGCACTGTCCGCACGGGCACCTCAGAGCCGCGGCCACCACTGGCCACGGTGCCCTGGACCGCCTGTCCCACCAGCGGCCTGTGAAAGACCGCGACAGGCGAGCAAACAGGGCCAGTTCTGCACCAAGGTGCAAAGAGCTGCTCACTCCTGCTAGCAACAGCAGAGTGATCATCAGTAGGTCCTACTGGCCCCCTCACTTAAGAAAGGGCATTGAGTGCTGGAGCCCAGAGAAGGGCAGCAAAGCTCGTGAAAGGTCTACAAAATTTATCTTACAGGAATGAATGAGGAACCTGGAATTGTCTCAAGAAGAGGAGGTTCTTGGGGGATCTCATTGCCCTCCACAAGTGCCTGAAGGGAGCTTGCAGTGAACTGGGGACTGGTCTCTTCTGTGGCTACAGAGGACAAGAGGAAAGAGCCTAGAGCTGAGGCAGGGGAGACTCAGATTAGACACTATAAACATTTTCACTGTTAGGGTGGTCAAGCACTAGAATAGGTTGCCCAAGAATGTGGTGGAGTCACCACCCCGGAGGTGTTTAAGAGGCATCAGGATCTGGTTCTGGGTGATGTGGTTTAGGGTTACAGTGGTAGTGTTGGGTGGATTGTTGGACTTGGTGCTCTCAAAGGTCTCTTCCAGCCTTGGTGATTCTGTGATTGTGTTGGTGTGTGCCCACCAGTAATACGCAATGGCACTGGATGAGTGGTGCTATAGTACTGGCAATGGAGTAGTCAACTAAGAAATGGCATCACAGCAAAAGTACATCCTCTGGATATTACAATATAAGGATATTAGTCACTGAGAGCTAAGCACATGCAGAATAAGGAGGAGTTAAGGGTAAGCTTGTCCTTGGTACCTTAACAGGAAATTATGTTTTAAGTCTTGTAGGAAAGAGGGAACATGGCCCTTAATTATTCTATAACTCCCTGGCTTGGGATGGCTAGGAGGTCTTGTCTGTCATGGTCCTAAAGAAAAACCCCTGAAACACTCTGCTCCACTCTTGAGACCCCATCCAGAGACCTGCATCCAGCTCTGAGGTCCTCAGCACAAGAAAGACAAACCCATTGGAGCAGGTCCAGAGGGAGCCCAAGAAAATGGTCCGAGGGATGAAGGCTTCTCTTACTAAGAAAGGCTAAGGGAGCTGGGGTTGTTCACACTGAAGAAGGTTTTGAGGACACCTTATTGTGGTCTTTTAGTACGTAAAGGAAGCTTTCAGGAAAGCTGGAGACAGACTTTTTAAGAAGGTTATAGTTACAAGACAAGGGGTGATGGTTTTAAATGAAAAGAGGGTAGATTTAGTGTAGATACAACGAAAAAAAATTCTGCTATGAGGCTGGTGAAACATTGTAACAGGCTGCCCAGAGTGGTGACAGATGCCCCATCCCTGGAAACACTCAAGGTCATGTTGGACAGGGCTCTCAGCAATCTGATATAGTTGAAAATGTCCCTGCTCGTTGCAGGTGCGTTGGGCTAGATGGTCCTTAAAAGTTCCTTCCAACCCGAACTATTCTATGGTTCAATGGTTGGGCTCTCTTGGCCACTGAGTCTGTGTGAGCAGTGCCCTGCAGAGAACTGTTTGAATCCTGTGTGTAGCTAATCCCAGCTATTCTGGTCCCAGTGTCTAGTATTACGAGTGGGTGTAGGGGATGTCAGGGGGCAGCACACTGCAGAGGGAGCACAGTACATCTATAGTCTGCCCGTGGCTTTCAGGGCAGTCACATAGTGCTGCATAACAACACTAACTGCATTGGGAAAATAGAAGTGAAGAGCACATTAATTGCAACCTGATTTTGTTCAATTCATAGGGTCAGGTGCTATCACCTGATTTGTACAAGCTTGTGCCTGTGACATGTCCTTGCCTGAAACTTGTATTAATGGGTACTGAGTAACTCTAAGATTTGCATTTGGAATGCAAAGTGGAAATAAAATTTTTACTGACATGCTTCCAGCTTTAAGAGTGTCAGAAAAAGCTCTGGAGAGACAGGAGGTGTGCTATTTTCAGCCACGTTCCGGTGAGAGATCCATCGTGCATGCCGGGGGGGCACAGAGGGTGAGATTGACATGACACGTGTGTAGGACAACTCTGGCCCCTTACCAAGGGCAGAATCAAATGTCTAATCATAGGCAGAGCAGCAGCTGAGAGTTCAGAAGAGCAGTGAAGGCTGGGCTTGACAGTCTCAACTCGTGTGTGTGTGTGTGAACTTCAAGGAGAAAGTGAGCAGAGGGCCTTGTGGGGTCTGGACAGTGGTGGTGTGAACTGTGAATATGGGAATAGAAGATTCTGCCTGTTAAGAACTGGAGTCTGTTCTGACATTGTGAAGACAAAATACCTAAAGCACAGAAATCATGGGAGCTGAAGAAGAAATGCTCATCACTCTGTCTGGAGGTGCCCCCTGGGGCTTCCGCCTGCAAGGGGGTTCAGAGCAGAAAAGACCCCTTCAAGTGTCAAAGGTAGGACCTTGAGGTGTGAACTGTGAGAGCAAAGTTGTTCTGCTGAACTAAGATATCCCTACTGAGTCGGGCATCTTTCATTACTGTTAAGGAATACAGGAACTCCTTACCTTGGCAGCAGATCTTGAAAGGACAGCTTGGGTGGTTGCTCAAGCAGGGTGTGAGGTGGGCTGCAGGTCCTGGAATAGATGCTGTTGAGGTAGAGACAAGTGTCAGGTGAAGATCTGCTTCAGTGCAGCTCAAACACTTTGTAGGTTGTACTCTTGAGCTGTCAGCAGAGCTATAACCATAGTGACAGTGCAGGGAAAAGGGCTCAAATATGGAAACTTCAACACTCCTGTAAGACTTTTAACTAAAGCAGTAAAAGCCATACTTTTAATTCAACTGACACTAACACTTCATTATTATATTCCAGCTTTCAAAATAGATGCACATTTCTTAGTATTGCTTCTTTTGGTGAAAGTTTTTCAACACTGTCTAAAGTGAATATTTGTGATGCTCTAAGCAGCAAACACTGGTTTAATTTCAAGAATTCAAGAAAAACAGTTGTTTAAATGTGAGATGTGGAATAAACATGGACCTTGTGTTGCACTACTTTTGATAAACAGCTGTTACTGTTGTCTTTTCAGAAAGACTACTGAATAGATTGAAAACTAGGGGAAAAAAGGTCCTCTTTATTAAGCTCATAACAGCTGCATTAGCCTTGACACAATGATATCTTGGGATATCTCACTGGAAGGCACCCAGCAGCAGAAATGAAAAAATGCTCTGCCCAGCTCCTTCTGTTTCCTTAAGCAGACCATGCCTCTGACAGCATTTTGAAATTAAATGTTCTGTGTCACTTGGCTCACCCGAGATCACGGAGTGTTTGTCAGTAACTTCTGCCAGATGGTTTGGAACCCCAGAACTTGGCCTTGAAGTGAATGTTTCTTATGTAGAGAAAGATGATTTTTCTCCAGAAAAAACAACTTCTGCATCAACTCATAGAGTTTCAGGTGTTAAAAAGAAAGAGTCAATATCCTTGAAATAGGTGTCTGGCATCAGTGGTTCTTAGCAAAATGGAATTTTCAGGGGCTAAATTAATTCTGCATGGTCTAAGATTATTTTGACTCTTTTTCTTCCCCTCAGTAGACAAGAAACCGGGACTGAAGAGGGAGGAGATTGTGAGTGTCTGTAAGGATTACTCAGGATTGCACAGCAGCAAGAGCTAGTCATTACCCAGGCTAAGTTGCACCTTAAGGTGAATGGAATATTGCTCAAGGATTAGTAGCACTTGCACAAAGGTATTAACTAGAAGCAGCTCTCACCCAGAACTGGGTGCTGTACTTTAAGTCTAGCAATAAAAATATATATAATTTTACAATACTTTGATAGTACATTAAAAATAATTATAGAAATAGAATTGATACAAATCCATTTGAGGCTTAAAGTATTCATCATTCTTTAGGCAGGATTTTTATTTTATAATTATCTTTTTTGTCTATTAGCACCCAGAATTTAACAGCATCCAGTGACCTTACATAATATCTTAAAGGCAACACCATTTAAATAGTCTCCAAAGAATGGATTTTTAGGTCCTTACCAGGTACCCAGGAAGATCATATCTGAATGTAACCTGCTTAGAAGAGAATAAACTGCCAGGTGTCATGTGATGGAACATCCAGACATGAATAGCTGATAGGTGCCAGGAGATAACTGAGTGGATACTGTTTGTGTCTCAGGGATTCCAGTGCTGTCATTTTAGACAATTTCAACTTCTAGGCTAGAAAAGTCATAGTAGTAACATTAAGGAAAGATGTTTACCTTTGGATGCTGAGTCAAATTATGAATAAGTGATAAAAAGTTAATTTAGGAAATTAATCAAGCATAACCAACACATTATATATAAATGGTACACATTGTACTTTGGTAGAGATGCTGGAATTGCTAAGCCAGACTAGGTTAAGAGTCACCTCTTGTCCTGCTCCCTGCTTCCTTTGTGTTTCCTGCAAGTATTTCAGAGGAAGTTGTAAGTTTCACCAATGCATTTAATTTTTGCATAATGAAATGTGAAGGGAAATCCTTTCCTTTCAGGTAGTTATCAGCATGTCCTGGGAAGTATCTAAGAATTGGTAGTCCTAGTGGTTTACCTTATAGATAAAGAGAAAACTGTTTCTGAACAACGAGTACCTTACTTGTCTAAGTCCTCCTAAGGAAGATTTGATAACACCAAGCAACCAGGCATTCCAAAGAATAAATGTTGCACTAAGTGGGGTTTCCTGCTTGACTTGCTCTTGTTGTATTACAAAGCCCTTCACAATTCCTCATCTTACACGATCAATGTACAGTTCATAGTCTTCTTGCCTTTATGCTTTCTGAAGTTTACATTACCATCATATTTTTATTGTTTCTCTTTACAGAGATTATGATAAAATTAATCACTGATTGCTGGTCTTGGTATCTTTTTTCTATTTTCCTGAAAATTCTTTGGGTATGCTGTATGGCTTTCCTTTCCCTTTCCCTTTCCCTTTCCCTTTCCCTTTCCCTTTCCCTTTCCCTTTCCCTTTCCCTTTCCCTTTCCCTTTCCCTTTCCTCTCCTTTCTCCTTTCTCCTTTCCTTCCCTTCCCTATTGCTGGGCCTCTAACTGGTTGTTGGCCAACAGCATCCTGAGCTGCATCAAAAGAGGAGTGGCCAGCAGGTGGAGGGAGGTGATTCTGCCCCTCTGTTCACATGGAGCACTGTATGAACCTCTGGGGTCCTCAGTGCAGGAAAGATGTGGACTTCCTAGGGTCTAGAGAATCTAGATGATCTAAGGGACAGAGAGGTGCTCCTCTCCTGTGAAGACAGGCTGAGACAGTTGGGATTGTTCAGCTGGAAAAGAAAAGGCTCTGGGGAGACCTCATTGTAGCCTTCCAGTATCTGAAGGGAACTTAAAAAAAGAGGGAGAGATATGTTTTAAATGGGTAGGTAGTGATAGGATAAGGAGGAATTATTTTAAACTAAAAGAGGAGATGTTTAGATTAGATGTAGTAAGGCACTGGAACAGGTTGCCCAGAGAAGTTGTGGTTTCCCCATTCCTGGAAGTGATCAAGACCAGGTTGGATGGGGCTCTGAACAACCTGGTCTAGTTGAAGGTGTCCCTGCCCCTGGCAAGAGGGGTTGGAACAAGATGGTCTTTAAGATGCCTCCCAATCATTTTATGATTCTATGATAATTAATTCTGTGTTCAAGAAAACTTACAGAACCAAACCAGCTGTGCCTGCCTTGGGATCAGAACGCTGCTTTTTCCAGCAGTGCCCAGTGGATACTGAGGACAAAGCACAAATTTAAGTAACATATGAAAGACTGAAATGGTACCATTAACACCAACTGATTCTATGGTTCCAGACCTGTAACTGCAAATGCCTATTTCTTTCATCTTAAACTAGCCTACTAGAGCACATACTGACTCTTGTTCCACCAAAACAGTATTTTGCAGTTTCCAGGTGCTAAAATTGCCTGATGTGAATCTGAAGGCTACCATACTGCTGAGTGTTTGAAAGGCATACCATTAATATTTCATCTCATAAAACTAGATACAATAAGAGTAGAATGAAACTAAAAAATAAACACTAGAAAACTTCTAAGTGTCTGAGGAGCCATCAGTGAGAAAGAATAGATGATTTTTCAATGAGGGTTGTATTAAAGTATCACACTGTAATGAGTAAGCTGAAAGAAAAACAGACATTGATATGCTCAGCAGGCAGATACACAGCATGATCAAACATCAACAGAGGACGTGAATCATTCTGCAGAAATTAGAAAGGATAGGAATATCGAGAACTAGAGCAACAAATAAAGACTAAAGAACATAAAAAGCAAACGACAGTCTTAATTTTGTTCTTAGTTACAGCAATGTCCTTTTAAGTGAATTCAGTTGAACTACTCTGGATTCATATTGGCTTATTGTGATTCCTAATGATTCTTTTGCCTCTTACCTAATGAAGCACATAAACTCTAGTGGGAGTTTACACTACCCCTCAACAACAAAAAAAAAAAAGCTGATTTGGTCTAGCTCAGTAGCTATGCAAATGAGAATACAGTACAAGAAATCTTTGACCAGAAACAGTCTTCAGGAAAGAAGGAGAACAAACATAAACACAAGAAGCAAAAAGGATCCATAGGTGCAAGATTTTTATTTTAGGAAGGTCTGAAGGAAAGTACATGGACCTCAGATGTAGCTGTAACTGATGAGAAAGCTTACCCATTCTGAAAAGTGAGTAAGAGGGAATAATGCCATCAGGTTCCTGGAGGATTTCTGTGCAGTAAGAATATGTGCATCAAATGCTTTTGAAACAAAATAAATTGTAAAATAGCTAGTCTGAAAAAAGTTGTAAGCACTAATGCCATTAATCAACCAAAGTAGAAACCTAATATGAAATTACATTATGGAAATAATTTTTATGAAGATGAACAGGACAGTTTTAAGATTATTCAAGTGCATGCAAACCTGCCTTTAGGGATCGTGCTGCAAAACAAGATTTGAGGGGCAAATACAGCTACTTTCTAGAAGCAAGGGAGGCACCTCCAGCACAAATACAAGTAATACTGACAAAATAGAGGAAACTGAGTCTTTACAGCTGGTACTGATAGTAGAGGCAAAGGACCTGGGCATATTATTGTGTCACGAGTAATAAGCCAGCAAAATTATGAATCTCTGGGGCAGAAAAAAAAGGCAAACATAAACAAATGAGCCTCAGGTGGACATAGAATAGAGATTGGAAGGCATTGATATTACTAATGCACAAGGGATAATTCACTGGAAATACCATACTTACAGAATCAGCCCCTTTCAAGGAAAATAAATGTAAGGCACAGCAGCCATAGAAAAGGAAGAGATGAGAGAAGGCTTCTTTCACCTAAAGCAAAATATTGAAAGAGGTGACTGCAATCTACAAATAGATATTGAGCAAATACCAGCAACACTATTCAAATATAGGTGACAGCATTGAAAGCATAGAGCAACTAACCAGGGAGGTTCAGCAATGACTTTGCAATCTAGAAAAAGAATTTAAAACCTTTTGAGTAAGTTTATGAACAGGGGTAAACAATATGGCCTCTAAAAACTACAGAGGATTTGCTCTGGTAGCTCAAGAGACTCCATTCAATTGGCTGTTCTGTACAAATACTCTGCAGCAATGTTAGGGGAAGCAGTAACACAGGATTGTATTGGTTCTAAAATCAAAAATTGTTTTGTTGTTTAAGAACAGTTCATCACAATCTCCTTTTTAGCTCTTTCCCACATAATTCCCACTTTTTCCTGTGTGGTTCTCTGCTGATAATTCACTGTTTCTACTGTCTCCTCTGCAAGATATCCTTGCTACCTGTTTGCCATGTCACTGCTCCCTGTGACACACAGCCTGGCTGCTCTGTGCCATTCTCCTTTGCTCATGTGACATTATTCCTGCTGGAGGTACCAGCTCTGACCCAAATAGGTCTGACAACTTCCATATTTGTGAGCACCTTCTCTTCATCTCCCCTTTTCAGTGGGCAGCCAGTTCTTTATCTGTTTGCACAAATATTTACTGTCACATCTAAAAAAGCACTGCTATTCTGTAGCAGTCACTAATGCTGGTTTTGGAGTGCCTCAAGCTAATTTGGGAATGCTCCTAGACATATTTTATGGGCTGTTGGCACTTAGGCAGGTGCTACACTTGGCTGCTAGTGAGCACATGCTGTGGGACTTTCCGAGGACGTGGAAGAATCTCTTGATGAGAAGTTGCAGTGAAACCATACATGCAACCACCATCCATCTATACCTGGTGCATTAAATGTACCTGGGACCATTCTCTGGCACTTATGCCAGCTGCTACAGAGTGTAATGAAGCCCAGCCCCAGAAATTAACATTTTCTGTTTTCCAAACAAAATGGCCATATTCCCACAGGCAGTGGCTCTGGGAATGGTCTGTTCTAGCTCCAAAATTGTGCCTGGGAATTGTTCTGGACAGCAATAGCTGATCTGAGCCAAAGATGTGCCAAGGATCATTTCAGCAGTTTATTGCTACAGTAGTTGTGGTCCAGAGCTCAGCTGCATTCACTGACATTACTCAGCCTGTTACTGGCCAGAACTTCTGAATATACCTATGTAGGCTGAGCCTGGGTTTTGATGTACCTTCTTACTACAAGATGACTACAAAGATGTTGCAAGGCAAGCTTTCTGTACCTAAGTGCCTTAGATCCTTCAGGTGAATGGGGTACTTCTCTAATCCATATTTGTGGCTGATCCTGTCCTTCCTGCTGCAGAACAATGGTGCTTATCCTCCTCAGACTGTTGCTGAGAGGCTGCCTTTGGGTTGGTGAATGCTGTCTTTTGGTGCAAACAGGTCCATGGTCATGGATGACCTGAGTGTTTTCTCTGAAGCCATACAAAAAATCATCCAGGTCTTCTGAATCTCACTCTAGCCATCTCCTCACTCTAGCCACAGGGATATTCTTCTTCACATAAAAAAGAGTGGCCTTGGACAAAAACCAAACTGGCCCAATAACCAAAATGATATGAATACACATCTTCAGAAAGAAGAAAAGATGAAGGGTGTTTGTTTCTGCTTTTGTACGTAGCAACTGCTCTGTTTGTGGTTCAGTTGAGCAGGAAGTTCTAGGAGGAGCAGGCCCACATGCTGGTTGGCTCTTGCTTGAGTCATTCCATTTTGGTAATGCTTTATACCACAAAAAGTAATTTCTTACCTCTCCATGAGAACCCTGTGACAGGACTGCAGTTCACATAAGACTGGGAATGAAATTTAAACACTGCCAGGTTGTATGGAGTATTGGACCCCATGGAATTGTAGCTTCTGGGGGAAAGGGATGGATGTGTGTTGAGAGATGCAATTAAAGAGTGGAAGGCATTGGGTGGAAAGATAAATTGTATTCAGTATAAAACTCTGATTTGGACTGAAGCTGCTAAATTTCTGCTGGAAAGATTGTAGGAGATTAGGTGAAGACTGATAATACAATTTATCTTCCTACCATATATGCTGAGATCTCCCAGTGAGAGGAAGTGGGAGGTGGTTTGAGGGGGCAGAGAGGGAAATGGATGACATGAGCCTACACTGCAAACCACTTCTATTTACCCACAGCCTACTTCATTACAAAGATGTGGTGCTGGCCAGCAGGGAGAGTGGTTGCAAAGTTTCAAAACAGGTTCCCTGGGCTGTACTGAGGCAAGATGTGAAGCCACTGAGTTACTATCAGGATTACTCTATTCTTAGCATCCCAGCATGTGTTCAGCCCCCACATACCACTACCTAAATATAGTCCCTACTGAAGGACAGATGCTGCCAAGTTGCATCTGACCCCCTCCTCTCTTGCATTCTGTCCCTTAAAGCTAGGCTGAATTCCCCAAAACACGTAAACAGTCAGCATGTCCTTTTGTCTGCCATGGGCTGTACAAGGAAACTTGTACTGTACTGTTAAAGCCTGATCTCAACCCTGGCCTTCCTGGCCTCTCCAAGCACTGACCTTCCTTTCAACACCTTTAATTCCTTTCCTCTTCAGTTGTTTCCTTGCTTTTTTATTTTTGCTTTTTTTTTTTTTTTTCCTTTTGTCTCAGCTGCCTCTGTCCTTTCCTTTCTCTCTGATTCAACATGACCAATGGGAGGAAGCAGGGAAAGTAATGAAAGAAAATATATGTGTGTAAGTGCATGTGCATAGGTACTGCAAACACTCAAACCTCTCTGACAAGAGCTCTTTTGTCGCTACAGATCTTCCGCTGAGAGGACAGGGAGATGGACAATTTTCTGAGTAAATGTGTTCCAGTTCCTCGCACTGATTTTTATTTCCAGTAGCATAAATCCACGACTCTGAAATCGGGATTTCCTAAACTCATCTGAAATCCAAACAGGACATACCTTGACATGACTATGCCATGGGAAAGTGTGTCCTCTGAGGCACAGAGTAGAAAGTCTAATAGTCACTTCCAAGAAGCTAACAGAATTTGTGGGGCTCCTCCCACAAAAGGAGAGGTCACTCCTCACCAGTATGTGCTAGAAGGTTGAACAGTGCAATCCCCCAGGGCCAGGTCTGGGGCCAGCCCTGACCACTTGACAGAGTCTGTCAGTTCTGCTTCTCATTTGCACATGAAAGCTCTCCAGGTTTGTGTTACAGAAAGTAGAGAGGTTTTGTCTTTGAAATACCACTTTTTTCCCAACTTTTCCCACCTCTTCAGAACAGCTGTCGGGTGACACTTTCCAAGTTTTCTGCAGCTTAAGCAGAAGCTGCCTGTTAGTGACACTTCATGTGGCTCACTGGGTGCCCAGGAGAGGGCATCTTTAGGACATGGAGAGCAAGTGGCTGATTCTGAGGGCAGCCTGACCTTCAGGATGGGCAGGGAGCCTGGCTTTTGGACTGGACAGCCACCCTGGCTTGGGGCCTCAAAGGCTCAGTGCTGCCCTCGCTGTACTCAACATGAGCAGGTTATGGGTTGTCTCTACAGCACAGAGCTGGCAGTCATATAAAACCTGGCAGGCTTGTGTTGGTCTCTGTCCAGAGGCTCTGCAGCCTCCAGCACACTGCACCCTGCTGTCATGGCTGTGGATTAAATCCTGTCCTGTCCTTTTTCTGCACAATCCTCTTCTGTGTTTAACCCCTTGGCCTTCCTCCCTGGCAAATGCAGTGGGGATAGGAGTTTGGTGTAAAAATGAAACTGTGGATAGTTCATGTCCCTCTGATCCCAGAAAGCTAATTCATAAACTTCCAGGAAGGGTTTTTAAATCTGTGGAAGACTGAGCCAGACACATGCTACTTTCAGACTCTATAGATCTCTTCTTGCACTGAATGATACCTGGTCCTGTTCTCCCAGAAAGGAATGAAGACATGGAAAAGTCCCTCCTGGATTGTAGAGCACTGCAGTAACAATAGTTGCTTTAGTGCACATGCTTTCTGTCAGTCCAATAAAATTTGAGCACAGACCAAGCCAGACCCAGCATTCTCACTAACCATGAGAATAATGAATTGCCTGCTCATGATTATCAGCCCACATGGCCTGCTTGAGTCCCAGCAGCCTTCTCTGATATAAAGGTACCTGAAACAGCCTCGGGCAGCGCTGGGAGCACAGCCTGATCCTTCCTACCTGGGAACCCCAAACAGTTGCCTAAAAGGACTTGCAGTACTGAGGGATTAGAGAATTGCAGGAAGTTTACTGTTGTTGTTCTGGCTGGTCACCAGCCTTGGTTTCACTGGAGGAATACCATGGGATATGAGGAGTGCTCTGAGCACCTGCTGACAGCCTTTTAACCCTCAGTCCCCTCGCTTCACAACTGGGAGAGATACTCAGCAGGTATGTTCCCATCCAGTTCTACACACCAAGTACTTGGCTATGGAGCAGCAGTTGGCCTTTTGAGCAATACTGGGAAACCCTCCTTTTAACCTCTTTTCAACTTCCTAACTGTTTTCATTACTTGCTGTGTCAGTAGGCAGCACTGGAAAATGTGTCTTCTTTACCTTCTCAGTTGACAACTGCATCTGGAGGAAGTACCAGGAAGCAGCATTTATACTGTAACAGTGGTTCTCCAGCAGTAGTTCATTATAGACCTACACATGCTCATTCCAGGCTTATATTAACAAGGAGGGAGATAAAAGACTAAAATGACAGAGGCTGATGGATGTGGCAGCTGGGATGAGCCAGTCCCTATTTTAAGCATGCAGGCAAGATTTGGGGTCAAGTTGGAAAGGCTACAAAGTGATAAAGTACCAGTGAACACAAAAACAACTTGAAGCATAGCTCTCCTCTTTCCATCTTCTTTCCCAAGACCTCTCAGTCCTGCTGACAGGCTGACCTGGGAGGAGTGTTGCTCTTGTCTGCTCAACATAGGCTGCAGGGTCAAGCCCAAGGCACATCCCCAGGGATGCAGAGGGCCTGGGCCCTAAGACCAGCCAGTCATGCCATGGGATTTCCTTAGGGCTCCAGCTCTCTCCTTTTCTGTTCCCCTGCTGGTTCTGCAAGAACAATGATGGAGCAGCAATCCTCCACATTCACTTCTCTTTCCTGAAGCTGCCATTATGATTTATAGATGAGTCTGGTGGGTCAAGCAGCAAGGCTGTGAGATATGGGTGAAGGTGCCCTGTTAAGTATTTCTTTGCAGGGATCTGATCTATCTGTTCACTGTACCCTCTGTTAAGCAGCTCTGCCCTGATTTGTCTTTCACTTAACTGCAAGATCTGAATAAATATTCTAGAAGAATCTACAGACAGAGTGTAATACTACCTTGGTCCTGACTTGCTCTGACCCAGTGATTTTATCTGGCTATTCTTTTAAGTGCAAAGTGAGTACATTATGGGTGCCAAGATGTCCTACAAGACTATCCCCATTGCTTTCCTGTATGGAAGAGGTCTCTGGTTTTTGGCTGAGTGCACATTAGGTTTGCTTTTTTGCCCTACAGAAAGCCTAGGCTGAGTTGGTAAGAAGTTTAACTGAAGGATGATGGAATGAAAGGGAAACACTTGGTTTAAGATGGCCATGAGAGGCCAGATCTAGGAGCTCATCTGGAACCAGTGACTGATTCCCTTCTCAGATATGGCAATGCATATCTTGCACAACTCCTGTTAAGGCTAAAGATTTATTCCAAGTTTACACTTGTGTAACAGGACACCATATGGCCTGATGCAGATGTCCAGAAATACACTGACCAAAGCCATTGGAGCAAGAACGCTTAACAACAGAATATGCCTCCGAGCTGCCACATCTCCCCAGTATCAGCTTCCCTGAGGATGGTACTTGCAGAGGCTCTGCATGAGTCAGGGATCATACCAAGGAAGTACAGTAGAGGCATGCAGAAGGACACACAGTCATGTGCAGGCATAGTCTGTTCCCTCTGTGAAACACAGACTCCCTAACCGACTTAGGAGATAGGGAACAAGAGGAAAAGAGCATGTAGATATTCTCGAGTCTTTCATCTGCACTGAAGAACTTGAACAGGGTTGGTGATCAAGTCAGGCCTATGCTCAGCAGAGTGATTCTTGAAATTAACAGGAATACAGGGACCAAAAGGCACAGCCAGGGCTCATCCAAGAGGATTAGTTCTCCACTCTGTCAACACAGTAGTCTTAGACTTTATTTTATTCTGTGAGGAATGGAGCAATAGAAGCGTCAGCAAGGGACAAGCAACTGAACTAAATAGCTGTTGTTCTTCCCTTCATCCTTCTCCTCTCTCCTGCTTTTTCAGATTCGAAAGAGAAGCAAAGCGTGCCGTGGAGGCCTGTGGGAAAATGATGTTCTAGTATCTATCAATGGCAAGTCCTGTGCTGGCCTGTCCCATGCTAATGCCATGCAGATCATCGATTCCTCCAACGGCACGCTCAACATCCGTGTGAAAAGGTAACCTGCTCCCAAGTCTCAGTGCTGTGACAGTGCAGGTACTAGGGTGGTTTCATTCAGAACAGCAACTGTCCACATCCAGCAGAAACAAGGCAGGCAGGAAGTCTTTGGTTTTACCATACTGCAAGGTGTACTAGGAGGACTTACCCATGTCCTAACATGGCTAACATGTGGACATCTCAATGTTTTGCCCTGTCCAACAGTCTGTATACTGACTCCCATAAAGATTAGAGGTGTGTGGCTAAGCCTCCTTTTTATGGGAAGAAATATCTGTGCCAGTCTCTAGTTCAGGGCATTGGGCTCAAATTTATGGACAAAAAATAGTCCCAGTAATGTTTCTCATCCTCTCTGTGCCAAGTCAGCCCAGTGCGTCAGCGCATGCTGGGTGCAGCCCAAGCTATAAATGAATAATCCTATAAAGGTGAAGGCAGCAAAGCTGTGAGGTCCTCACTAGTCCACATTACTGCCTAAACAGAAGTCACCCTCAGAAAATCAGGCCCTGGTGAAGGGGGCTGGGAGATGTGATCTTCTACAGTCCTGAAAAGACAGACAGCACTGTGAGCAGTGAGGGGGGACAGCCACACTGGTTGCTGTCATCCCTAAAGCAGGAGCAGAGGTGGGCAGTGCTCAGAGAAGGAAAGCCTGAGCATATAGGATCTTCCCCCTGGCTTCTGTGCCTTCTGATGTGCACACTCTATACCCTAGCTGTGATTAAGTCAGATGAGTAAATTCTATACAAGGTGTCCAGAATAGCTCCTGGTCCCTTGCCAAGGCCTTATCTCACACCATCAGAGCCTATCTGTAGCCAACAGGTGCCTGGACAAATTCTAATCGGTCAAAATCAGCACACTTTGAATTAACAAAGTGACAAAGGCAGATTTCTCACAGCCCTCTGGATAGAGCCAAAACTGGATGGTTTGGAAATAATGTAATCAGTTTGCTTCATTTGGAGTAGTGGAGAAATCATCAAATGTTTCTTTCTTGATCAGGTCTATTCCCACTTCATCTTTGTGTTCCCAGAGAAAACACCATAATTCGTGCTCAAAAAAGAGAGGTAGCTGGATGACTCTGGAGTATGTATGTTTCAGAGAAAGAGGAAGGGAGAAATATTGGCCTGACAGAACAGAACAAGAGAAACTGGCTTACAAGCAGTTATGCTTCTCAGTTACCTGGTCAAGTGTTTAAAGAAGAGGAGGGACTGTTCTGTTTTGCTTGTGGAATGTTGAGGTTGCTTCCCAGTGAGATTTTATAATGGTAAATAGTATTTAAAAATGAATTTCCAGAGAAATTCTCACACCCTTAGTTTCCATAAAAATTTGAATTTGACATAAATATAAAATTTTCACAGTTTAGAATTGGGATCCAATTATGAGTTCCACCACTTTACAGGGGCAGTGCTGTCTGCCTGGCTTCATGGTATGCATATTCAGAAGGCAAATACCTAGGACTTCTTTATGGCTCTTATAAGCCCTGGTGAGTCTGACAGAGAAGGAACAAGTACCCAGCTCCATATGTGTGGGTTGGAGTCAAACTGCTATTGAATCCAGACTCACTCTTGAGGAGAGGGAAGACAGAATGGGCTCTTTTTCTGTCAGCACAGCCAATTCTCTTTCCCTCTGGAAGGCAGCAGTAGGGTTGACTGCCCCAGTCTGCCTGGCACCTACTCCAGTCACCCTTCCAGATGTCTTAGAGGCTTGAAATTGCTATGTCTATGCCAAAGGCAAATGCCACCATGCATTGGGCTGGCCAGCATGACTGCATATGGTTGTTAAAACCAAGGAACTGATAGTTAGCTTGTGAAGCAATCCCCCAGTGAGAAGGCGAAATATTAGAGTGGTCTCCTACCATCAGGTACCATAGTTCTTTCCCCAGAAAATACTTGGGACTTTATATCCTAAGTATTTGTATTTACTCCCATGTAGAGGTCAGAGCAAATAAATAGCACTGACTTCTTGGGAGCCCAGTCTGAACTAAAGCAGTTTAGGGGTGTCAGGATCTGCAGGTCTGACAGTCTCAGCTGCAGGAGCAGCTGGAGTGCAGTGAGATAGCTGAGCACCAGGCGGTCTCTGCTGACAAGCTGCAGGCTGAGGGTAGGTTTCACTGTCCTGGGGAATGCTTGCTATGCAGGAATTCCTCTCTCCAGGAGAAATGCCTGGGCAGCTGATTAAGCTTGGTAGATTTTTTATGGTTTTAGGGCATTCTGATTTTTGAGTGTTTAACACCTGGTTTCTGTAGAGCTGTGAAGCAGAAAAGCAGAATGAGAGTATGTAGCTGATGTCAGGGACAAGTCTATCCTTGGTGTCAACATTAAGGTGCCTGTACTACCTGGAAAATAGCTGTGACACTGCCCCAATCCATAGCCCTCTTTCATGCCAGGATTTCCTCCTAATTGAGCTACACAAGCCAGACCTCGCTCATCACTTTTCCTTCTCCCCTCAGGATAGTTGGTGGGGACCAGACTGGCCCGTGGCTGCAGCGTTCCCCTTCTCCAGGGCAGAGAGTGCTCTCTTCACCATCCCTGCTCAGCCCCCCGGCACAGTTACTCAGCTCTGAACCAGCAGGGGCCCCAGCCAGCACACAGCCCTCACAGCCCTCACAGCCCTCACAGCCATGGAGGGCACAGAGGCACCTGGAGAGCCTCACGTCCCCGCCGGACAGCGAGGCGTACTATGGAGAGACAGACAGCGATGCTGACAATGTGGCGCAGGAGAAGCACCGCCGGGCTCGCAAGAAGAGCCCGCGCTCGCCCCCTGACAGCACCACCAGCGGGCACGCCCCGCAGGACGAGGTGTCCCTGTCCGAGCAGAGCGGCTACGAGAGCATGCCGGAGGCTGCCGCGCTGGGGGCCGCAGAGCCGGCCAGCTCCAGCGGGGTGGCCAAGAGGGAGATTGTCTGCCTGCCTGGCAGTCGCACTGAAACTCCATTCTCAGACAGCGAGGGACAGCTGCGGCCACCGTCGGCTGAGGGACGAGAGCCTTCTCCAGAGGCAATGCTCCTGCCCCATGCCACCAAGGCTATCCGAGCGGAACGCCATCTCATCCCCATGGTGGGGCCAGTGGAACATCCCATTGATGAAGACCTAACCACCACCTATACAGAGAAAGCCAAGCAGGCCAGTAAGTCCTCTAATCTGCCATTCACTCATGCCTTTTCCTTGTGCTGGATTCTCCTTCCAGAAGCCTGATTCCTGCAAATGTCAGGTGGGTTAGTTCCTCTAGGTTACAAAGGAGCGCCAGTAAAATCAAACCTGCAGAGACCAATGCTGCAGCACTGGAGTCTACCTCACCCAAGACATCCTAAGAAACAGATAAGAGAAAGGGCCTGGGGTCAGGGGTATGGGAGTTACTCACAGAGGCTGCAGCCATTCAACCAGATGTGCACTAGTACCTCTGTGTGCTGGAAAAAGATGGGTGCCATTGGTTTCTTCAACACTTCGGGGTAGGAAGACTCAGGTGACATGAAGGTGTCAGGAAAGAACTTGAAGGTTAAATTTCCCTGGCTTTCCAGAGGTCTTATGGCAGCTCAGTTTGTTCCTTAGCTACCTGTGTGTTAAGCACAGAACACTCATTTCAAGAGGCTCCCAAGGAGCCCTCTGTTCAGTTCAGCTCTCCATGGACACAGAGGCATGCAGTATTACACAATTAAGGTTGATGAGTGAAAATTTGCAGACAGCATAGCTGCAAAAGAGTCTTGTCATTAACTGATTTATTTCCCTCACCCTGTCCAGCTCAGAGAGGGACTCTTCTATATCAACTTTTCCTGCAAGTACTCACTTCAGCAAGGATGCCCATGTCTGGCAGCAGCTGGCGAGTTCAGGTAGAATTTAAAATTTTTTAGGTGTTGGCAGTGGGGGGTTGCCAGCAAGAACAGGCAGGAGATGGTAAACCAGCTCCTGAGACACTTCCTTGTAGTGCCATCCCTGATAGTCAAGACCTTTCCATGTGGAATAAAGTACTGAAAAATGTAGTGTAGTATATGGGTGATGGGCCTGAAGTGACCTTAATTGTGAATATCTTTCCTGGATTCTGCTACACATGGAGTATTTCAAGACTAAACATGAGGGCAGAACAAAGTTGTGATCTATCTAGTAATATTAAAAAGAAGGTAATGATAAACTTATTTTCATATATGGACCTCAGTATGTAGTATAACTGACTACTTTACATTTCTCTGAGTCTGGAAATAAAGCTGATTTTAAAAAAAGTGACTTTTAAAAAAGTGGCAGAATAGAAAACAAAGACATAGAAAAGTTAACTAGACTGAATCAAAAAGAAAACATGGAGATTCCAACTTCTGATCCTCTGCTTCAAATGCTAGATATTTTACCCAGGACAGATAATGCTGCAAGGCAATTATTAAACCTCTCTTTTCTCTTTTCCTGTTCTGCCTAAGGAGTTCTATAATAGAGGTAACTTTCAAGCCTAGGTGCTTCCTTCAGACAAGACACTGTCCTACTGTTCTTTCCAGTATTAAGATTGGAGGCTCAGTTGGGCCCCTTATGTCTTGCTCTGCTGGGCAGTGCACCTGACCTGATGACTTGCTCTACTTCTTCCTAGTCTTTAGCTTTTATTTTCCTTAGTACAGGAAAGAAATCAGCAATTTCAATCTCTCTAAAGATGAAGCTATTTTTTCCCCCTTTGAATAATGTACAAGCATGAGGTGAATGTTGAGAAAGGCATGTTCAGCTGCTCCCTGCCACCTGATAGTACTAGCAGTAGAAGAGCAACTGCTTTACATCAAGGCTTATTTCCATGGACAGCATCAGTACAGAGGGATCCCAGAAAAGCTATGTATTTAATTTAGAGCATTTCTGATGGCAAGATAATATCCCATGGTGGGAGATGATGCAACAATATTGCCAGCTGGAGTTAGGGTTCCCAGAAGCACTGCAGACTGAGGTAATATTTTATTCTCCTGTTACTCCATCACTGCTTACCCTCTTTTTGGTTTGGCCATGGATGTCCTTCTGTAGGAGTTACTCTGCCAGGGATGGTAACTCACTCACATGGTCTTTTCTTGCATTAGGGATCTTGTCAGTAAATGAGAAGGCAAAATTCTACATCCAGATCATGCTGGAGCACAGCAGCCATTAAAATAAAAGTCCAGTTCAGCAGCCAGTGACTGTGAGTGAAGGAAGCAAATAAGGAAGAGGAGTGGAAGATGTTCATTAAGTGGTGAACAGGGCTAAAGAACACCTATACCTGGAATAAACACAGGTATAAACACAGCTGGAGAATGGGGAACTGCTGAGCTGCACTGGCTCCATGGGAGGCTGCTTGCAGAGAAGCTATGGACTGGCATGGCAGGACATGGTAGAGCATCTCTTGTCAGAAAGGTGCATCCTTGGTGAGGATGTCTGGACTAGCATTGCTCCAGCTCCTACAGCTGCTCTAGGCTCCTATGGAGGCAGCAGCATCTGTTCCTTTGCCTTATCAATATCCACAGCACAGTAGCCTACTCTGGGACACACACACTCCTGGGTTTTACTAAACATAATGTGAAATCATGGTTCAGAAGTTAGGCAGGGTTTTAAAATCTGAGTTAGCTCCAGGGAGTGACCTGGACTATCAGTTGTGAGAGCCTAAGTGTTGATATATAGGCAGGGGACATTTAAGGGCCATTGTGAATACCTAAGCAGATGGCTGCCTTTTGAAGCACTATCTAAATATATTCCCAGTGCATCTGCTAACACACTCTTCTTGCCTTGCCACAGCCTTCTTCAGCTCCCACCACTGCACCATAAGAATGTGAAAAAATTGCTTTTTGTTTTGTTGGAACTGTTACCCAGATGGTTCCTTATCCTTTCTTCCTAGAATGTAGTACTTTGTCATGTCCGCTCCGATGCTTACTTCAATTTTCGGGGTATTTCTCTTGTCCTTTGTTTTAATTCTTTCTAACTTTTCACTGTAATTTTTAAGCTCCAGAGACTGTCTCCCTTTCCCACTTGTCCCAGCAAACAGAATTACTGGTATGTTATTTCTAGATGAGTATTTAGAAACATAAGACTTCTACATGAATAACTGAAATCTCAGAAAAAGAACAGATACATAATAATTCTTTTGCACACCACCAAGAGTAGCAACTGACATTCTTCACTGCTCCATTGCCCTGCAAGGATCTCAGTAACACGGCTACTGCTATCAGCTCTTGGGTTTTAGGTAGCTTTGTTCTTTACTTCCTATCTCTAGAGCTTTTGTGTGTGCTCATTGTGTGTGCTCCAGAGCTCTGAGCTTTCCAGATCATAGGCAAGTGGACTCACCTCCCCTGTCTCCCCTTTCCTGTATGATTTTCGTTTGTTTCTGATGGTAGAAAATCTGATCTGTGCTGACTGTATATTGTCCTCAAGATCATCAATAAAATGAGGAAGTGTTTTCCATATTCCCTCACCATCCTTCCTAGTTGTACCAGCATGGGTGATCAGTCTTTATGTTCTGCTTGTTACTGAGGCATTTTCTCTTAATTTTCATCTGATGAACATTTCTGCAGTGTATGTATTTTTTTGCAGTAGCTCTACCAACACCTGGGAAGTATAACTACTTTCCCTGCTGTTTCTTAAAGAATATAAATCAGGTGGTAATTGCTGGAGGTGATGCTGCTGTTTGACAGCTGCTTTGCATCACAGTAACTTGGGAGCAAAAGGAGCTCCCTTGTTTACACTAAGCAAGGCTTTGGCTCTAGGAGCAGAACAGTGTGGTGGCAAGTACCAACAGCCCAAGATCAACAAGTGGCAGCAGCTGATGGTTCCATTTTATGATGTCCTGCATGTCATCAGTTGCTGGGCTGTGCTTTTTCTTCCCCAGCAAAGACAAGGTCTTAGAGCTCCGTAGAGAGCCAACAGCCCCTGCAATGAAGTTTGGGCCTCTCTCCTTCCAAAGTTTGTGCTCTATTTGCACATTAGTATTGGCTCTTTTTTGTTCAACCTGTGGGATAAGCATGCCCATCATCCCAGTTCTCCACAGAACACATGACTTGGATTTGCCTGCTTAAAACTCACTCAGAGCATTACTGGTGCAGACTGCTGGGGCACTGTGGGGAGCCACAAATCACCCAAATGCAGGGGAACTTGCCCTACAGGTAAAAAACTTCGGTCTGCAGCACTACCCAGTGGCTTTAATGCACCCTGGTGCTTGGGTCAATGGGGTAAGAGAGCAGCCAGCAAACAGGGACTCTGCTATATTTTAAATAAACTATCAAACAGTCATGTTTGTGAACAGCTGGTATTTTGCCTAATCTGTTGAAATAAAAGTGTGAATATGTTTCCTTCCCACTAAAAATGTAAATTGCTCTTTTTTGAGAGGTGATGAATCCCTGGGGAAACTAGGGATCTTTAGGCACTCAGTTTGTCATCACTGTAAAGGGACAAGCTAAGTCCCTTCTTGAGATGATTTATGTGCAACTTGCACAGTTCAGAAGAAAAGGAAGATAGACAGAAAATACAAATTTAAAAATCTAAATCAGTTTTGGGAGGTTAGCAGAAAGCAGGAGCATGTGGCAGGGAGAATCAGACTACAGTTGTCACAAGTAATTGCAAGTGAGGTTTTTTGGTTCCTCATAAGTTCCACAATGTCCTTCTCATACCATCTTCAGAGACTTGGGATCCATCTGTAGCCAGGGTTGCTTCTTCTCAGCCACCTGTGCTCTCTGAGGTACACTGTATTTTCACCCCCATCCTAAATAATCTCACAGGACAAAAGGCTTAGCTTTTCTCACAACTGGAAATAGGATAGACATACCAGGACAGCAGTCTATTCCTAACTTGCCAGCACACTGTGTCAGTGCAAGAAGTGTTTTAAAATATCTTAATTTAAACTTATCTGCTGGGCTATTTTTAGTTCCTAAGATTCAAGAGCCTTTCCATGTATGGTAGAGGAAGCAAGGGAAAACTGGGTGGGGAAATTTCCTCCTCTGCTTTATATGGGCCTAGCTGCCTGTGCAGAGTCATCAAAGTTAGTACATTCCATATCAGAAAAGGAAATCCTTCTTGTTTAAAGCGGATGTACAGCAGCATCACTTGAAAAGATAGGATGCTTATAAATAAGTGGCCTATTCATTGCCAGGTCATAGAGATGACCTCTTCTAAGAGTGACTGCAGTCACATTTCTCTGCAGAGAGGGAGAGTGCAGCAAGCCATCTCTCAGCCTGTTAAAACTGGTGTAGGCCACAGGGGCTGTGAACAAGATTAAGTATCTGAATGGCAGTTTGAAGTTATTGCTCCACATTTTCTATTTGCCTTTCAGGTTTGACAGTTGTAAGTAATGATCACAGTTATGTGACTGTTAGACTAACTTACTGCTTTTGTCATTCACTGCAGTCTAGGAGACCAATAGGTTTAGGATAGTAGCCTACTACTACTACTACATCCTACATGCCTTAAAGTAAAAAAGAAAAGCATTCTGCTTAGACCAGGAGATTAAAATTAATTGCCTGAACTATTAATCTTACAGAAGTCTGTTCCTAGTAGTGTGAAGCCATGTGGAATCACCCTTGGCCCTTGCCACTCAATGGGCAACCAGCCATTCAGAAAACAAGGACAACTTCCATGGTTGAATCATAGATGGAGAGACTAATCTCATTTCAGCACGCATGAAACTGGAAATCACTTCTGCTTGGGAAATCAGTTTCCATACACTGCAGCAGCAGTCTAGTTGTATGTATTTGTTTAAGAAACCCCACTTAATAACATTCATCTTTGAATTCTCTGCGACTTGGAAGGCCTTTATTAAAGACTACAGTGAGATAAACACCAGGCATCTAGAACCCTCTTTCTCCACCTTTAGGCTTGAGTATGATATTTGATCTTATTCCTTCAGTTTATGTCCTTCTGTGGAAAGTAGAAGTGATATTTTAGGCTGATATATTAATGGGCCAGAAGCCAGATTATAAACTATTGTTGTGTGTCTTGGCTAGTGTGGATAAATTTTTCATTCTTTCTTGAGTCATCTCATAATTGTCACAAGTAATTTGCCATTTTTCCCAGGTATTCTCACTGGAGACCTCCAGCATCATTCCCTCAGGCATGACTCTTGTCTAGAATTTCAGTGAGGATGTTGTGGGTTGCAGTACTGGAAGTAAGGCTGATAGAGATGTGTTGTGCTCCACCTTTGTACCTCACTGCAATCCTGCTGATCCAGAGCCTGAAAGAGACACGGATTTAGCTGAACATGTTAGCTCAAGATAAATCTAGCTGCAGATAATATTCTCTGGGAGGGAAAAGATCTTTAGCATTTGATGATATAAGGAGAAAAACTATGTGATCCCTGAAATAAAAAGGTATATACTCTCACTTGTCCTAGTACTTCTACTATATATCATTTGAAGAATTGTTTTTAAAACTGTCAGTTATTCAGATATTACATTAATGTTATTATTGTCAGCACAGGACTCTGACTCTGGGTCACAGTTCCTCAGATGTGATCAGAGGTCATTCATCATCCTGCTGCTGGTGAAGCAGTGTCAGAGTTCACTTCCAAGCTGACACTTCCATGGTCCTTGCAGAGCCCCAGTTAGTGATTTTTCAGACTATGTTATCCCCTATGTTAAGTTACCATAACCTGGCTTTGCACATGCACTTTTACTCTGACTTAGGATGTGTAAGGCTGATGGGGAACAATGGTATTAAACGAAAAATTTGCCAATAGTTCATATCACAAAGGTGATTAAAACAATGATCACACATGAAACAGCTACACATACAACTTCACAGACTATCTTAACCAAGCTGATAGTTTTAGATTACAGTGTTTTGAGATCTGAGTTGAAAGAAATTGTAATGCAAACAGACAACAGGAATCCTTTTCCCTGTCCAGCTGTTTCCATCAGTTCTGAAAGGGATACGGGAGAAGGTTGCTGACAAGGTAGGGACAAATCGCTCAGGGACAACACTAAAATTGTTTTGAGACAAAGTGAAAGTGATGGACAGGGAGAGGCATTAAAGGGTGAGGCATAAAAGGACTTTGACTAGGAGTGATTAAACAACAGCCATTACTCAAGAGAAGTGAGAGAAAATTATAGCTAGGAAGGAGAAAGCTGTCATTCTGGCAAACTGTTCTTCAGTTTCATTTAAACCCATCATAGGAAGGGATATCAGTTTATTGGGAAATGTGTAAAGCTTTACTGTCATCAGTATCTGCCACTTATATTAACTAAGAATCTTACTCTTTGCAGAAAGTAGTGAGTAGATTCAGCATATCTTGATATACTGACTATACTGAAAGGACAAGGCTGAGTCAGCTTTGGTGTAGAGGTCAAATGTAAGTATTTAATGAAACTTGTATCAGAATGGTCCTCAGTCCTTGCCAAGTACCTTGGAACAATGAAAAGGGTCTCAGGGAAAAAGACCAAGAATATACCCTTCTAGTAGACATAGGCTCTGACAACAAGAAAAAAAAATTAGCTTCAATTAGGTTCATGAAGTAGTTTTTTTGTGCATATTTGCAGAAAAAAAAAAAAAAAAGAAAAGTAAAATCAACATGGACTAATAAAAAGTAAAAAGAATCTTTGACCTGCTCAGTAAGATAAGACTTTATGGCTGAAGGAATAATGTGAACACAGTATATATTGGATTCTATAAGACACCTGATAGAGTTCCACATGACTTTTCCAAGGAGAGAAATATGGATGAGATAGAAGTACCGTAAGGTGACTGCACAATTGGCTAAGAATAGAAGAGAAGACATACCTATTAATGGTTCATGATGTCAGATGAGCTAACTGGCTAAGTTGGTAGTAGTGTTTCACTGGGCTCCTGAATCTAACAGGACTACCTCTATATTTTCACCCACGGAGCTTTGAACACTAACGTCAATCAAAGTTCCTCTCCACCTCAATGTTATTTGACTGGCAAGGAGACAGATGATAAAAAATCCCAACCCTCTTCTCTTCTATCAGTGGATCTTATCCTCTGGCTGCATCTAGACGGACCAAGCAGCATGTACTGTGGGGCACACCACAGCCCCAAAGCTGCTGATATTCAGATCTGGAACCTAGCTGAGACACCTTGCTGCTTTTCTCTGGTTTTTCTTCCTAGTGAAACCCAGGTGTGTGGGGAACACAGGGGAGGGAGGGGGCTTACCTGGACTGAGGAGCTCAGAAGTGTTACCAGGTACACCACTATTGTCTTCCTACCTGCTTTTTTAGATGCTAATTCATGCTTTATAGGCTTTCTAATTGTGGATTGTTTCTCTTGGGTGTTGCACCAAGCAAGCTGGAACAGGAAATAGCAATAATACCATTTTCAATGGCTGTCCTGGGGATTCAATGGAGATTGCTGTGTATTAATTATTATAGGTATTAATTGGCAGATGACATAACACATGGAAAGTATACAGTTGTCTCATGAAAGGCTAGAATTTTTAATGTAGCAGGAGCTTGAATAGTTGCAGAAAAGGACTAAAATCAACTGGTTAATAACACTATATGGCAGTGCTAGAGGATTAATGAAGTCCACATAGTGAGATGGTGAGCATATACTTGTCTGTATTACTGGAGTAGATGTTGGATAGACTGAAAGACAAAGACATGATCAATCAATGGTATCCTGCTGTCAGACATCAAGCAATTTTGTAAGCAGCAGAATTAGCAGATCCTGGCATCCTTTTAATTTTTATTTTGCATTTGATATCTTAGTCTCTCATGTCTAGTAAATGCAAATCTGTCTGATGTCTGTCTCTCACATTCAAAATGAGAAGTGTGTGTGTGTTCTTCAATTTTTGATGCCTAATAAAGACTGCACTCAGGCTTCTCACTTCCTATGGCGGGGTCTCTCTCCTCCTATTTCCATGCAAACTTGTAGGAACATAGTATCTTTGTGATTTCAGACTCTTAAAATTAGCAAATGGACTCAAAAGCTATTAGCATGAAATGGGTAAAGATCCAAAGACATGCAGTATTGACTGCATAAACTTTTCATAGGAAATTGGCTAAAACTTCAAAAGACAGATTCACTAGTGCATTCAACAGGTATTGTCCTTGCAAAAGAAAGTTCTCCTTTGGAAGAAGACTATGTAGGGAATATCCAGGGCCCAGGTGTGAGCTGTCAGCACAGAAAAACTGGCCATGTGTGCTACCTTTTGCACTGAGGACACTTTTCCATCCAGCTCAGGAAAAAAGGCAAACTGTCACTCAGCTGAGAGATTTTTTTTTTCAAGCCTCCATCAGGACACCATGAAACTAAGATATTGCAGCCATGCACAGTATTGTTTCTCTCTGCCTAACAGAGCTCTCCAATAGCACTATGACTATGAATAGTCAAAAATCTACAAAATGACTGAGCATGTTTTTTACCCTGGGCTGTTAACACACCTTCTGAAAAGCCTATTTTTTTCTGTTTTTCGAAAACAGGAGTTTGCAGTGGGGCAGTGTCTCACTGGCATACTTAAAATCACTAGCCATTTAAGAAGAAACACTGGTTTGACAAGTATTTTAACTATTTAACCTCAGATACATGCTAAGTGTTGCAGACTTGAGTAGGATTGTACATTTGTCTGTAGCATCCTAAATTGGAGCTGAAGCCATATCTGTGTTTTATATTATGCACAGGTTATGTGATGGAAATGTGCAAATATCCAAGAATGACGAATATTTCCTATCCCAAGAGTTTTACCTTTACTTTGAAGTAAAAGTATATATACTCCTCTGCTTAACTGTTTGCAATTTAAATACCGATCAAAGCTTTAAAGGTTGAAATTTCAACAGGGAAATACTTAGAAGGTCAATATAACCCATCCAAATCTTATTTCAAAAGGACTTCAGGTATGTCAAGTATGGGACATCTGTAGCCTCTAATGACTTACTGAGATATTTGCAACATTAGCCATGGAAAAATGACTTTGTCTAACATAAATAGCTGGAAGAACAGAATTTGAGGTGACGCCATCTGAAAAAAGCAATTGACAAGTAGCATTTCATCACAGAACAGGCTCTTTGTCTCTGGAAGGAGCAGAGTGCCTTATTTTTTATAGTAATGGCTTTTCTAGGATTTGATCTTGGTAATAAAATTTGCCATTGTTTCCTAGAGAACATGAACAGTATCTGACTTCATGTAAGCCTGCTTGTTCAGTAGCTTGCCTGGGCATACATTAAAATGCTTTCTTTAATAAGGCCTGATCTTTAAAAGGTTTATACTTTTTACACCTCTCTTTACTGTAATTAGTAACAAAAATCATGTCACTTCAGTGAAGCTTAGTTAAGAGGAAAATCTTCATGGGCTTTGCTTAATAGAAATTTTTCCTTTTTGTGGATTTTTTCCAACAGAATTCAGTATGTACATGAAGTAAGTGCTTTAGAAATTAACAAAAAGTTTTCTATAGAAATTATTCACCACACCAACAGAATTTATGAGAGTTTTATAATCCTTCCTTTTACTCCTTTATCTATTCCATTTGAATGTTCTTACGAGAGAGAGAGCTGTATTTTCATTCCAATGATATGTATCAATATAACCAAGAGAGAGATATATATACATGTATCCATATATGTAAATATTCATCAAAGAAGAGACTGGATCACTTCCATTGCTCTTGCTCTTGGAGCCTCTCTATGAGACATGACAGGTCTCTGTACAGCAGTGTTGCCTTGTGCAAGTTGTCTTCTTGGTGTGCAGTGATGGCTGCTGGATTTCAGCATGTATGGTCAGACCTTCCTTTTTCCAGACTCTCTAACATTGGAGATGGTCTGCCAAGGCTACAGAATTGCTAAGGCTGGGGCTGCTGGGAGGGAGAATCATGGGAGATTCCTTGGCCACATCCCTTGGCCACAGCTCTGGGATTGTCTCGCAGGAGCTATTGCTCGAGTACAGAAAGGAGCAGTAAGACAGAGTGTGAGGAGATGCTGAACAGGACACAACTGCAGAGATTTGCAGACTCCCAGCACCATCTATTCCCTTCCTTCCCATCTACAGTCCTCACTATCAGTGTCTCTTCTTTCAACACCTCTCAGTCTCCAGTTCTGGAGCTCTGAATGGTGCTGCCAAAACACCACTCCCTGGTTTCCAAGCACTCTGTCACCCTCCCTGGGCACAGCCACGCTTTCAGTATAGATAACAGCCTCTGGTGTTTTAATTCAGCTAAATAACCTCACTGCAGGCATCCAGGATCCTAATGCTTCTCTGTCAAATGTTCCTCAGTCATGTACACAACAGAAGTCTGAATCATGGAAGAAAATTGATATATACAGAAAAGCCTCTGCTCTCTCTTTTCTTCCTTTTTACCTGAGTGCTCTCTGAGAGCTTCAGGCAAGGAAAGTTATTTTCCTCCTGTTGAGGTTTCTTCTGCCTCTCTGTGCTGGACATGCACTGTGTATTAGTTTCATCTCTTTGAAGGGCTCTTTGGCATAGAAATGATGGATATTGAGGCATTGGTAACACTAACTTGAAACTTGCACTTTTCTAACCTGAAGCTTGCACCACAGAAGTTGTGATAATATAGAGTATATTTTCTTATCGTAACATAAAAGAGGAGTTTCTTCTTACAGGGAGTACAGGGTGGGGTAAAGAAGAAGGGTGTTTAAGTGCCAGGTGACAATGTCCATCACACTGCTCAGTGATGAAGCTATGAAGGCAAAAATAGACATAGTGACCTCATGGCTTTCAGCAGCAATGCCTACGAGACAAAAGAGAGGCTTTAAAAGGCTTGTGACTGATAGCAAAGAGCTTGGACATCTCAGAGTTTTGGTTCTGCTCCAGAAGGGGACTGCTTTGCTCCTCTCTCATTGTCTCTCTTTCTGTTTATGGGGAGTTGTGAATTAAACGGGCTTTGTGACATGCCCAGTTCTCCAGGTCTGGATTCTACTTTCTCAAGTTTGGATCAGCCTTATGCAGGTACAAATATCTTTTTCTCTTTTCTTTTCTTTTTTCTTTTCTTTTCTTTTCTTTTCTTTTCTTTTCTTTTCTTTTCTTTTCTTTTCTTTTCTTTTCTTTTCTTTTCTTTTCTTTTCTTTTCTTTTCTCTTTTCTTTTTCTTTTCTTTTCTTTTCTTTTCTTTTCTTTTCTTTTCTTTTCTTTTCTTTTTTCTTTTCTTTTCTCTTTTTTCTTTTCTTTTCTCTTTTTTCTTTTCTTTTCCTCTTCTCTTCTCTTCTCTTCTCTTCTCTTCTCTTCTCTTCTCTTCTCTTCTCTTCTCTTCTCTTCTCTTCTCTTCTCTTCTCTTCTCTTCTCTTCTCTTCTCTTCTCTTCTCTTCTCTTCTCTTCTCTTCTCTTCTCTTCTCTTCTCTTCCTCTTCTCTTCTCTCTTCTCCTCTTCTCTCCTCTTCCTTTCTTCCTTTTTTCTTTTCCTCTCCTTTTTTTTAGTCTACTCTCCTTACTCTATTCTTTTGCCTATTCTGATTTCATTCTTGCTCTTTATTTTCTATAAGTCATCTTAGGAAGATTTCTCTTCCTATTTTTTTATTAAAATGTTGTGGAAGATTGTAACTTGAATAGCATGACCATTTTTCTATTGGGAGGACTGGTGTAATTAGTTGTGTGCTTTAGCCTTTGATGAGGAGAACGGTGGGAAAAAGAGAAGAGGGAGGTGAGAAGCAGGTCCCAGAGGGCCCTGTTTGCCAGCTCTTTCAGAGCACAAAACAGTTCAGAGCAACTTTCTAGGAAAATTGTACGTGGATCCTAATGCTGAGCCAGGACTACAGTTAAAGCCAAGATCTTCTGTTACATTTTCTCTGGCAGTATTTGCTAGTATTTGCTAGCTCAGACTTTAGAGTTGGCACTTCTGTGGTAGTCTGCTGTCAGAAATGACTGTGCAAACATCACTTTGAATGGTGTCACTCCCTATCTGTTAGCTTCTCATGCTATAAATCCTCCTGTGAGTCACTCAGGCCAGAGTTTACCTTTTCTGCACTTGACTAAGATTCTGTGGTGCTGCTCTTTCTCCTTCTAAGTTTAGAAGCAAAGTACCACCAGCTGAGGTGTAGTAGCTTGTAGCAAGGTTGTTTGTAGTGACTTCCCTTATTTTTCTCCATTGCCAACAACCCCTAGACACACAGGCAAGCAGATCTGTAAATGAAGTGAGCAGACCTTCAGGGACTGTAGTTTGTTTCCATCACAGAGAGCAGGTCTTTGAGGGCAAGTCTGGAACTGCCCTGAAAATCATCAAATCTACACAGAAACCTGGACACTACTTCAGTCTTAGTTCAGCAAGGTGGAGCCATTCTGTAATGAAAATTTTGCTAAGAGCCTTCAGTTTGCAAATGCAAGTACAAATAATGAGCCATTTCAGCATTGATTTTTCTATTTCTATATTGGGTGCAAAGGAGAGGAATGGACTGTGCATCCATGTGAAGTGATCTCAAAGCACAGAAGTCCCCTTGCTGAAATCCCAAAGCAGCAGCATGTGCAATGGAATGGTTGCAAACTTTGAGAGCTTCCTGGAAGGATGACTGCTTTGCAAATCAACACTTTATTTTCAGCATGGGGTGGGAGAGGGAAGCTCTTTCTGCTGTGGTTACACTGATGCAGCATGGAATGATGATACTTGCCTGAACTGTGTATTGTAGAAAGGTTTTGGGAGACTGCAGCCCTCAGGAAAACTAGTAAAACTTCTTAACTAAGCTCCCTGTCCCTCACTGCAGGTGACTTTGACACATAACTGGTTCACATTGAATGAATGTTTTGTGATAAAATGACTGGAAGTGAGATCCTGAAAGGACTGAGCAGGTTCCATCATCTCTTGAGCTAATCCCATCCCTCAGCACTGCCTTGCTCCTCTCCTCTCCTCTCCTCTCCTCTCCTCTCCTCTCCTCTCCTCTCCTCTCCTCTCCTCTCCTCTCCTCTCCTCTCCTCTCCTCTCCTCTCCTCTCCTCTCCTCTCCTCTCCTCTCCTCTCCTCTCCTCTCCTCTCCTCTCCTCTCCTCTCCTCTCCTCTCCTCTCCTCTCCTCTCCTCTCCTCTCCTCTCCTCTCCTCTCCTCTCCTCTCCCTTCAGCACAGCATAATTTATTATATCTCTCTTGGGAATGTCAGGACTGGACAAGGTGGGCTTTTTTGACAAATTCTTAGACACCTGTAGTGAATGCTTGTTTCATCTGTACTATCATGCTGGAAAAAAGACAATGGAAAAGGATGAAATGAAAGACATCACAGATTACTCTGTGGTTTAGGTATGTGGGGCTTTTTTTCTGTGCAAGGTTAGTGCTGACTTCTATCACTTCAACAGTGATGTTGTATAGACAGGCATGTCTATACTTTCCTAAGGGCAGACAAGTTTGGTTTTACTATTGAATCTTGTTCACCACCTGCTTTCCCTGCACACAGTGGCCACAATGTACCTCCCCAGGGCTTTACTGACCACAGAGCAGGTGTAAAATTATTATCCCACAGTTTCATGCCAGTGTCCCAACAGGTGTTGTCTTTTCCAATCAAATCTACTTCAGTGGATTTCCTTCTGGTCTGGCTGATCAGTTGGGATATGGGATTCTTGCTCAGGAGCAAGCACTCTTCTTCCTTGCCAGGCATGGGGCACAGGGAAGGGACTGCAGCAAGGATGAAATCATGCTTCCTTTGCCTCCTGCAGTGGCAGGGCTGCAGAGCAGCAAACAGCCCTACATACAATGCTGCTGCACAACACTGACTGTAGCTTACATTGCAGGGCTCAGATCAGGAGCAGCCCTGCTGTGTCTGCAGAGCACCTCTCCTTTTGCACACATGCAATCCTCTATATGGTAGGAGAAGCAACTACAGAAAGCAGGGCTCCACCTTCAGGGTGATAAATAAATGGTAAAAATTTCTGCAGGCAAGGGCAAGCACTGTAAAAATGTCAGGGACTCTTAGCCACATGCTTCAGAAATAGGAAATCCCAGGTCTGATGAGGAAACTAGACCAGCCATCAGAGTGGGAGGAGTTCCCTCCCCACACCTGCATTAAGATCTATTGTGTTTGCAGGTAAAAACTGCTCCTGATTTTCTACCAACAGTTTACAAAAACATTATCATCAGCAAAAGTGGAATGAAAAGGAAGGGCAAGGAGTGTGTTTCCTCTTATGTGCACTAGAACACCTATAGCCACTTTACTGTCCACCTTTGCCCATCCAATCTTTTCTGATCTCTGAGACTCCCTCTTTCTGTCTCTTTCAGAGCTCCACCGCCACGAAAGCATCCAGGAGAAGAACGTGAAAGAAGCCAAAACTAAGTGCAGAACCATTGCCTCCCTGCTGACAGATGCACCCAACCCCCACTCCAAGGGGGTGCTGATGTTTAAGAAACGCAGGCAGAGGGCTAAGAAGTATACATTGGTAAGCTTTGGCAGTGTTGATGAAGACCGCTCCTACGAAGAGGAAGACGGAGTTTTTCCAACTAGTGAATCTGAATTTGATGAGGAAGGTTTCTCTGATGCCCGAAGCCTAACTAATCACTCAGACTGGGACAACACTTACCTAGATATTGAAAAGTCCAAATCTGACTCTGAACAGAAGGAAGAGAAGCAAAAGGGTTTGAGTGAGGCCTCGGGTAAAGGAGCACGCTTATTCGAGCAGCAGAGGGAACGGGCTGGGAAGTACACAGTTGAGAAAACACCAGTGCAGAAGAGTCCAGAGGCTGCCCCAGCTGCCCAGCCAAAGCAGGGCACACTGAACGGAGATATGCCTGTGCCAGAGAAGGCAGACAACGTGCCCCTCAGCATCCACCTGGAAGGTGTGCAAGTGCCCAGCAAGCAGCCAGCCACTGTCCCCACTCAGCTCCTGACTGCCCCCAGCCCCACCTTCTTCCCACCTCCCCCAAGCACCCCTGACCCCTTCTCTGCAAGTTCAACAAGCATGTTCAACAGGTCTGCACGGCCCTTTACTCCGGGCTTTTCTGGCCAACGTCCAGCAACATCCTCCGTCATCTTTAGGCCATCTGCACCCAAAAAGCCCACTGAAAATCTGAGTGGGCAAAGCACAGTGGTTCCCCCTTTCTCACCTCTGGTTCCAGGAGCAACTGCCAATGCACCAGTGCCAACACAGCGTGGTCCAGTCAGCTCCTCCACATCTCTGTATATTCCTGCACCAGGAAGAGCAACATCACCACTGGAGTCACAGCCAAAAGCGGGAGGAAGCACTCCAGAGATCAAGCCTTCTGCCAACACTGCCCGGACATCCACTGCCTCTATCTTTCTGTCAACTCCCTCAAAGCCAGGAGGGGATATGGCCTCTGCAGCATCCCAGCCACGAGTCCCTGGAACAGCCTCTTCTTCATTGTATATTACTCCAGCACCATCACAGCACATGAGAAGCAGTTCCCCTGTGCCAAAGCAGCCTTCTCCTGCCATCACTCCAGCAACACCACGACCTCCTTCGGAGCCCTTAACCTCCAGGGAGCAGAGGATTGCTGTGCCAGCTCCCCGCACAGGCATCCTGCAGGAGGCTCGCCGGCGGGGCAACAAGAAACCCATGTTCAGTAAGATTGAGGAGAAGAAGAATTCACCCAACCCTGAGCTCCTGTCCCTGGTGCAGAACCTGGATGAGAAGCCAAAAGGTGACAAAGGTGACCACCCTGGGGCAGGTTTTGAGTCTGGGCCTGAGGAGGACTTCCTCAGCCTGGGTGCTGAGGCCTGCAACTTCATGCAGTCCTCGGGCCGCAAGTTCAAGACTCCACCTCCAGTGGCCCCCAAGCCTCAGCAAGATGCTGGATTGGTAAATGGGGCCCAGGACATGCCTCAGCTTAAAGGCAAGGGGGCAGAGCTCTTTGCCAAACGCCAGAGCCGCATGGACAAATTTGTGGTAGAAACAACACCAAAGCCAGAGTACAAGCCCAGGACCCCCTCTCCATCCCCTTCTCTGCCCTCATGCTGGAAATATTCACCCAACATCCGGGCTCCCCCTCCAATAGCTTACAATCCAATGCATTCCCCTTTCTATCCCCTGGCAGCCAGCAAATCTCAGGCTAGCAAAGCAGAGAGCAAAGTGAAAAAGGCACCTGGCCAGAAATCAGGGATCAAGGTCATTGATATAATGCGCCACCAGCCCTATCAATTAAAGTCAGCTATGTTCTGTTTTGGGGATCCCCCAAGCCCCAGCACTCAGACTACTCCTGGTCAGCCAACCCCACAGGCTAGCTCATCCTTTGTGGCAGCCAAGCAGGTCCCTGTGAAAATAGCCAAGACCCAGGAGATTCGTCGCTTCTCCACTCCAGCTCCCATGCCGGCTTCCAGCAGCCTGGCACCCACTGTGCTTGTGCCCCGCTCAGCCACCACGCTGGATGAGCCATTGTGGAGAACAGAAATGGCCTCTTCTGCCCCTGCTACACCAGCACCCTTCCAGGTGGAGCTCAGTCCCTCCCCTAAGCCATATCCGAGCTCCCCAGAGCCTGGGCAGGTGGGGCAGGGACCTCCTCCAAACTCAGCCTCTGCCTCTCGGTTTCAGGTGGCCAGGCCCAAATTCTCTGCAGCAAGAACAGGCATGCAGGCCAATGTGTGGAGGCCAAGTTTTGGCCATCACTGAGGCAGGCACCCCTCCCATCCTGTCCGTGGCCCCGCAGAGCTAGCGCTTGTTTTGCCTTTCATGTCAGCTCAGTACTTTGGGATGAGTGGCACAAAATGAAGAAAAAACCCTCCAAAAATTACTGCCCTTCTGCATCATCCCCTTCTCCAGCCTCCCCTTGGTCTCAGATGGGATACTTCATGGAAAGGCTTACTGGCTGTGGCTAAAGCAGGAGGAAGAATGTGCAAGAGGGCACGTGTGTGGTACACAAAGACTGAGAACTTGTACATAGCAGCAAAACCCACCTTCAGAGGGGTTGAATGGCAGAGGTTATCTCACATGCAGACACACGTGAAGCACTAGTTTTCCTTTCCCAAGTGCTTTGGAGTCACCCCTGCACGGAAGGAAACTAGGAGGCAAGAGCTTTCCAGGAAGAAAGGGTGAGAGGTGGGATTACAGAACAGAAGCCCCAGCTTTCCCATTAGATCTTCTCTGATCCTCCCAGTCTGTACATGTTCACTTGTGTGCACACACACACATGCACACAGCAGCACTCAGCAGGGAGTCAAAGGACACTGGGGACCTGGGACATTTCTCCCAGACTTCCCTCTGTGGGAGCATGGGAAAGAAGGCAAAAAAGCAGAGTGAACAATGGTGTTTGCCCATGCACACATGGGCAGTGTGCCCTGCACCCTAGAGTGGCCATGTGTGCCTGTTCCTCCAGACACCAGGGCTGGGGGTAAAAGGGAGAATCATCCTAGCTGGTACTAAATGCTACTATCAGGTCTGGAAATAGTTTGCTAAAGAGAGGCTTTGATGGGGCTATCACTAGCTGTGGGAATTGCAGAAGGAAGTATCCATCTCTGAGGATACACAAAGTCAAAGCTAAGCTTGGGTACTGTCTGGTTGGCACAAAGAAAGGCCCTGCAGTATCAGTCCCACTGAACAGGATATGGATGCTGTAAGTAGAAAGGTGGATCGCATGGGAGAAGGTATAGTTGCTTTAAAATGAAGCAGGACTGAATATGCATTTGTACATGATCTCTTTGTTTAGTTTAGGACAGAAGTGAGGCTAGGTTAGAAATGGGTCACGATACAAAATTTGATAAAAGCTTTGTGATGAGGGGAAAACGAAGAACTTTTAGAGACATTCTCAGCATAGAAGTGGAGGTCAGGAAAACAGAAAGTCACAAGTAAAACTTCATATGAAATGACTTAGGTGTTATTGTGGGGGCTATTTGATAAAAACTGAAGTGCTCTGAGAATCCCAGAGGATCTGCACTCACACACATATACAGAGTTCAGTTTGTTGGTGATGCTGTGGAAACAGTGCTGGGTATTCCTTGAATATCCCAGGCTAGCCTCCAACTTAATCCCTGCACTACAGGCATACAGGAAGAAAGGCAGAATTCATCATATTAATAGGGATTGTGCATGTGTGTGTGCATGCCATCTATACACTGGTTTACACATCCCCCAGCTATTTACTTTCTGCTTGTGGTCCTCCTTTGCCATCAGCCACTTTTCCAGTGTGATCCCACAAGTCCATCAAGAAAGCATTGCGCCTGGAACACTGGCTCCAAACACAGCAGATGTTCCAGCTGCAGAGAAGGGGTTTGCCACCTCTTTCTGGGTCAGGGTCGCCCAGACTTTTGCTAAACCCCTTAGGAATGTGTACAGGAGGCAGAATGAGGGTCTCATAGCCCTCTGTCCTTGAGACAAGTCTCCCTTCCATTAGACTTTCTCTGCACAGCAGGAGCTTATGTTATGTAGCTTTTTCATGATAGCTCTACTTTTTCTTGGAGGCTTGAATGTCTTTTTGTGAGCACCTGGAGATTTTTCATGTGTGCTCTCCTATGAAGAAAAAGAAGGCTGGAAAACCTAGCTAGCACCTCTGATCCTGGACATGCTTGGAAGGAAGAGAATGAGAGAAAAGGAGAAGTAACACACAATCTGCCTTTGAATCTTTCACACTCTGGCTGGATTTTTTTGTAGGCCTGTGTTTGCAGTGCACAGTCCAGGTGGCCCTGAAACATATAATGAACATGCTGGGAAGAGAGGAGGACAGAACTTACACTTCACTTGGCACACTATCAACCGTGGGAGAGGATTGTAAGAAAAGCCATGGGAATACATGACATAGGAACAGCCAACCTGAATTGATGAGATTGTGTCCCTGAAAAGCCCCAGAGAGGATGTCATCACTGCAGAGTTAATTCAGATCACCAGAATCCACTTAGCTCCAGTGAAGGGGAGCAGCCATGCTACAAAACCTATCTCAGATGATTGCTTTCTCACTCATCCTGTACTGTATTGCATTGACAGTGTTTCTGAGAATTAAAAAAAAAAAAAAAAAAAAAAAAAAAAGAAAAGAAAAAAAAAGAGGAAAAAAAAAAAAGGACCTGTGTGCAAACTGAACCTCTGTGACTCTTCCCAAATATGGAGGGAGGAATCTTCTATTTTATTTAGGATAGCTGTATGAAGGAACTCAAGAAGTAGCAGTACTCCAAAAGCTTTGTCTCTCATCTCGTGGAGTGTTGTCTGTCCCTGGCTAGTGATGTAAGCCATTAGCCTTAGACAGACAAGCTAGCCCAGGCTGAAAGCATTACTGAACTCAGGTGTAGAGAGGGGTTGTGTGGACCAGAGAAAGGGTGCTCAACATAATTCTGCCGTCAAGAAATAACCTAAGAAAGTCAGATTCTTACTCCAGTATCCCTTTTCCTCAGGCCCCTAAAGTTAAGTGCTCTCAGGGCCTGATAGTCTCAGGAAATTAATTTTGCCACTGGAAAAATAGAGAAGTCTGGCCTTAGTATGTAAGGGAGATTGGATGGGTTTAGTATTTTGGTGATCCCACTCCCGATACCTGGGAGACAATGATTTCTGCTGAGGAGTGATTGCCAAACTCCATCCAATGTTAGACATCATGATCCAAGTGAGTGGAATAACTGCATTCACCCTATCATTTCTGATAATGCAATGGGCAGGAAATGAAAAAAGTTAGGTTTGATTGGAGAACAAATATTAAAAAGAATATATATTAAAAAATATATATAATATATATATAAAAGAATCAGGAGGCTGGGAATCCAGTGTTTTACTTACATCCTTGCTTCAAAGCTATGTTTAGAAGCAAAACCAAAGTAGTTTAATGGATTTCAATCCCTCACAAACTTTTCTGGATCCTATGCTGACACAGGACTTGATCTGCAGAAGCAGAGGCTGTTGCAGATGAGGCCTACAGTGCTCATGGTGTATCCCAAATAAGGCCTGTACCTGAAAGTAGCATGAGATGAGAAATACCACTGAGATGCATCTGTTAAGTTGTAAGGAAGAAACCTGAACTACTGCTGGCTTTAAGCAGCTCTGCTAATGTCTACTCATGAAAATACTGTGCCTGATAAAAAGATCACAGGTGAGGTTACAAGGAATACCTTTGAAACATGTAAGCTTGTCTTAAGCCTCTCCAAATGTCTAATCCCTCAGCTGTTGAACAAGCACAGATATAAACAGTTGTATGACAAATTTTAGCTCCCACCTGTTAGTTATAAGCTGCAGTGGTAGGCCAAACCCCAGTGTTCCCTTGTTAAGTATTTGAAGATGTCTTCATGGGTTCTGGTTTAAAACTGCCTATCATCCCTCCTCTCTAGCATGCTGCAGGCTACACATTGCAGCTATGGCAATTCAGGGGTTTTATCTTTGCCTCAGAAGTAACAGTCCCTTCCCTCTCAATATATGGGAACACTTACCAGAGATAACCTCAAGATCCTGCAGCATCTGGGAGGAAGCATCTCAGAAGAGACCGGTGTGATGAGGAGTCACTGATACCAGACATGGGCATAGTGTGAGGCAAGATTGTTCCTTGTAAAGAATATGCTTCCTTTCTGCTATAATATCCTGCACTAGACCTTTTTCACAGAAGAGACCCATCAGTGCTCTGAAAATGGGAGCCCAGCAGCAATGCTCAGTCTGGTGAAAGATGTGACCCCAGATGAACAGAGTTGGCATCTTTGTTTATGGAAATACCCTTCTTCCTTTTCTGTTTTGTCTTTTTTTTTTTTTTTTTTTTCCAATTTACAATCACTTTCTATTTGTTTGTGCAGAAAAATAAACTTGTGATATGCACTTTACATGTGGTTTTGTCACTTTCTTTGCTTGGCACTCAGGAGGAACTGCTATGTGTTCAGCACATGCATTTAGCACTACCTACTACAAACTGCTAAGGACAAGAGAACATAAGTAGTTCAAAAAAGGATAGGATGTCTCAGCAATAAAAATACCTAGATTGGACTTAAAGCCTCTATACATTAAAAACCCCATGCAAGCAAAAACTTAAGTGAGATCCAAAATGTTGGTACTACAGACTATAGAACACTCACTCACTGAGAGGTTGAAGAGATCTCTGGCCTGAGATGGCTGCCTCATCACTGCCCCTCAGCCTGTTCTAACCTAAACTCTACCCTCTGCTTATAAATCCAGTATCAGTGGAAGGTGGACAGATCTGATCAATCCAAATATAAACTTGCATTAAACAATTCAACTTAATATTAACCAAGATGTCAGAAAATCAAGTCAGTCAGAAAATCAAATATATCCCATTGTATTCTGTTTCCAAATCTAATCCTACCTCTAAACTTAACCCAATTAATGTCAAAGTGTACTCAGTTTCTGGGTCCTGAGAGGTTCATTGTGTTCAGCTTAGGACAAGCATTAGCAGGTTGCCTTTCCCAGACATATCTCACTCACAGATAGCAGTTCCTAAGCACTGCAAAAGACACTGGGATCAGCTGCAGGATTAGACTGCAGGCTCTGAACATTTGTCCAAGTATAATTTTGTGGATTGCAAGGAGGGATTCTATTTGCAGTGGTCTAGAGGTAGGTCCTAGAACTATCCAACATATTTCTAATTGAATTGCATCAGAAAATGCAGAAAGGGGCAGCAGTGTTTGCTGATGCCAAACCTAAGCTTCTGTCCAGCCAGAAGCACAGCTCCCAAAAAAGTAAGTATACAGATGCACAGGCTGCAGATTAGGACTGCATCTTGTTTTGCTTAATAAATCTCACATAGTAGGATTATGAGCTACTCCAGATGGTTTGACACATTGCAGGATGGTTGCTGTATCTAGGGCTCTTAATTAAATTCCCTTTTAACCTCTACAACCTTCTCAAGTGAGAGTCATTTCCTCTCAGAGCAGATCATGTCAGAAGGAGCCAGACAAACAGACTTTGAAAAGTGGAACAGTAGCCTGCCAAGCCAAAGGATTAGTAAACAGCTATGTAGCAGGCTAGGGATTAACTTGGCCTTCAGTACCCACCTTAGAGAGAAGTTTAAAACCAAAAAATAGTAAAGTGCCTATTACAGATATCTATCCCAAACAACCATAGCCAATGGAAGGAGAATGTGCAGCAGAGGGGGAAGTGAGTGGCACGCTGGAAAGACAAGGCTGTTCCCCGCCAGCACAGACCTATAGCTTCAGTGGCCACTAGATGTTGCCACTGTTCTTCTCGGAGTTACCTGAGGTTTTGGCATTTGTCTCCTGCGGTGTTAAGTCTAGAGGATTTAAAATCTTAGGAAGTCCTTTCTTCCTAATCTGTCCTCTTTTGACGTTCACATATGGTGGTGCTCCATCCCACATACCAGAGAAGAAGGTCAGGCTCATACCAGAGAGTTTTGGCAGCGAGGGGGGGACTTGCAGCAGCTTGGAGGGGATTCCAGGGTCACGCAGACAAACAGGCTGCCCAGCAAGTAACACCATGGGAATGGCAGCTACTGCACACACACTCCAGCTCTATGGGCAAATCCTACATATTTCTGTCCCAGTTCTACGTCTTATCGTGCATTAAGCCCACTTAGTGGCACAAGAGAGCCTGGCATTTACAGTTTCTCCTATTTTGGTGCTACGAAGCACTGGCAAGTCTCCCTAATGTCTGTGTAAACTGGAACAGGTTAAAAATATGTGAAATATTTTACAATAACAAAAATTATATTTATTTCATCATCATCATCACCATAACAAGAACAAGAAAGAAAGAGTTTTGCAATTTTTTTTTCAGAACAGATTGAATCATGTGAGAATCTGCTGTTTATGAATACTTTAAGCACAGATCAGTCCTGGGCATCAGGGAAAAAGGAAAACAAGGGCAGGGTTTAATTCTCCATCTTTGAAAAATTAAACTGGTGAAGACTGATGCTGTTTTCCTAACTTCAACATAATCAAAATGTGTTCTGGAGACAGTTGTGCTGCTGATGCTTCTCTGAAGTACTGCTTGTGTCCATCTAGCAGCAAAATCAGGCAGATTTCATATGCTGCTCTTTAAATGAGTTTGTAGGCATTGACAACTTGAAGTTGGACCATTTGAAATTAGGTGTACAATAATGCAGTGTGAAAATAAATTCATTTTGAAGATACATGTCAGAGAAAGCAAAGCTTTGCTTAGGCTGTTCCTCAGGCCACTTAAAATGAAGGGTATATTTGGAAAGAAGGAAGTAGACACAGTGAATGAAGACAGTTTCTTGTATGATTATAAACTCTCTGAAGTGGTGAAAGTCCTACAGGCAGCACATTACTACCCCACTGGCACTAATGGAAATTCCATGTACTTAAGAAAGGATTGAATTTAGCCACCAAAACCTCACCACAGTCCGGATGAACCCTTCCACCCTAAACAAAACTAAACCACCTCAAGCATAACTTGTAGTGATTTAAACGCCTTAGCATTGACAAGTATGAGTGGGTAAGATAACAGATATCTTCTTCTGAGTTAATTGCATTATTTATGGCAGGGATAAAAGATTGGTATGATATTCCCAGTGCAAAAAAGCCATTGACCTGCTGAACCTGGCAGCATGGCAGGACAGAAGTGAAATCTCTGCTAGACCCACAACTGACATTTATAGACTTGTGAACTAGACATTGCCATGTCTCAGGAGAAAATGTGTATAGAAAGGAGAAAGGAGCAAGATTTAGTTCTCAGTGTAGTAACTGAAAATAAAGACACACAATTTTATTCAAAGCTAGAGTGGGAGGTAAGAATCTCAATTTAAGGTGAGTCTTTGTGTTTAAGTGTCAGACACACAATACAAATCACCCTATAAATCCTGGTGCCATACTAATAGGTTCAAGGCTCAGGCTCTGTTTAGCTCCTTCCAGATGCACTCTTAGGTCCCATGTCTCCCCTGGTATATGTATACTTCTCATATGAGACTTTGACTAGGCAAACAAATGCTTTGTTCCCATCACTCCTTAAATCTGGACTTTAGTATCCTTGGCCTAAACCCTAACCCTGCTTGCCCCTTGCCCTTTGGGCTGAGGACCCACTCTTGTCTCCTGGAGTTGGCTCACCCTGAACTGTCAGTGCCTTGCTCCTGGTCCTAATTGCAGGGCATACTCATAATCTGATTGAGATCCTCACACACTGTGCTAGACATGCCTTTTCTTCATCTTGCTATTGCTTTGCCCTAGTCTCTTGAGTTTTTTAAGAGGGATCACTCTGTTTCCTGCTCACTTCCTATTACCATGGGGCACTCTGTTCCCTTCCAGCATGCTCAGCCTCTCTGCAGCTGCCTGGGGTGGGAGGAAGCAAAGGTGCACCAGGTACTTTTGCTTGACAGGGTGTGACAGGGAAGAGCAACCACCTGTTTCTCTGCTACATCATCTTTTGGAGCTACATCATGCCTCAAAATCCATCAGGTTCCCACATGATATCCAGCTGGCACAGACTGTTCCCCTAAGGTGTAATTTGTGCTGAGGAAGGCACAGGAGATGACTGGAGAAATAAAACAACAGCTATAAAGTGGTCTGAAAACAGCTGCTGGAAGCAAGCAGAGTGGAGGTAGAGTTTAGCATCAGCTTAGTTACTGCAAAAAGGTGCTGTATAACAGTAGCTGCATTTCTCAACTTCTCACCTGACGATATAAATCACATTAATTTCTCAGGTGATTATCAAAATGGAGCTACAAACATCTTAAATTTAGATGTAACTACTGCATACCTTTGGGAGAGGAGAGGCAAAGGGCTCTTTGATTTTAAAGAATAAAGCAGTATACTGTACTTGTTCTCACTCTGTCCTTCTATATGCCAGCATCTTGTCTCCCTTGATGAATGATGAATGAGTGTTTAGAGCACAGGGAATTTGAATAGGAGAGCAGCATCTCAAGGAGCACAACTGGACCTCACAGCAGACACTGGGCACTCTGGCCAAGAGTCAAGTATGGTGCTAAATCAACCCAGAAGAATTAACATGGTGAGAAAAAATACTCCTCCTTGTACAATCTGCAGTGAGCAGGGCTTGGCAACCCCAAGAGACTCGCTGCTCTGTGGCCACCTGCACTTGTGCACAGTGGGTGTGATGTGTGGACAGACGGTCAGCTGTGACAGTAGCATTTGACACCCTCCAGCTTGGTGCAGATGCAAATGCCTTCACCAGGCATGAAGCTCTGTGGTGGTGCCCAGAGCAGGCAGTGGGTGTTTACAGTTTAATTGTGTTTATTTTACACTGGAACTGCTCCAGGGATTTGCTCCTGAATCACCGGCATGGGAGTGTGAGGGCAGGATTTGGACTGGATATCACCCTGATGTATCATCCCAGCTCAGTGAGGGATGCAATGCTCTTGTGAGTAGTAGAAAGCATGTGTCATGATGTTGCAGTAGATACAAATGAGGGAGAATCAGAGCTGTAAAATAGGCACAATTCAAGGTATACATCATGGTTATATGGATGCAAGCAAGAGGAAAAGTGGGAAACTTTAAGTCAGGAAAATGCCATGTGTGCTCCAACTTCAAGCAGGATATAAAGACTGTTTATTGCCCATAGGAATGTTACAGCAGTCTTCTACAAGACCTTCCTAACAACACTGGGGATTAACACTTAGTGCTTTCAACTCAGTTATCACACTGCTAAGTTTTACATGCATTTGGTGCAGGAAAAAACAACTGCAAAGTCTAGGGAAAAAGTAAAGTGGTTATCTCCTGATGTTCCTTTATATTAACTTCGCCTGCAATTCTCTGTACAGATGATTTTCTATTATAATCACAACTCTCTTTTGGTTTTCTTTCTCCTCACTAGACTCCAGGATTATTCAACGGACAGCTTGATTTTGATCCAATTGGGATTCAACCTTACAAAGTGAAATAGAAAAACAACGTTCTCTGGAGGATTTTTGCCTTATTCAGAAGCTGAAAGGTATGTGCATCTTCAAGCACTCCAGTAATATGATATATATTTTTTTCCTTCATCATAAAACCAGAACCCAATTGGGTAGGCAGGAAAAAGAGGGAGAATCACCTCATAATGTACAGGAGTTAAGGGGAGTTATTTGTATGTACAAAGCTGCACCAAACACAGGCTATCAACCCTATTTCTGACATTAATTAGGAAATTAATTTCCTTGCTCTTTGATCCAGTTGAGTTTCCCATACATATTAAATAGCTACTTCCTAGAATTCTGTAAATAGTTTTCCAGACTTTGTGGTTCTTCCTATTACTTCTTGTTTCATGCATACCATTATTTTGCTTCTGTATTTTCTGAAGCCTTTAGGAAATATGTATGACAGCCTAGAGGACACTGGGATGAATGATTAAAAAGGGACAGAAGAAGAGTATAAAACAGAACAAGATCCAAGATAGCTTTTGAGGCATTATTGACAAACAGGATATTGAGAAGATTTTATGTATTGCATCTAAAAGCAATAGGAGGAGGAATAGGAACTGCATGTTATTTGAACACAGTGAAGGAAGAAGTGAGCAGCCGATGGAGTGCCTGGTCTTCCTGGACATTGAGACAGTGACAGCAGGGGACCTGAGGTGCAACCTTTTCTTTTCCCCTCTCCTTAGGGATGGCAGCAGTGCTATCTGAGACTCTGCCCTCTGGGCCTTTGGCTATTAATAACTGCAGGATGCCTGTGCGAGCAGCCTTCAGGAGTCAAATTCACTGCACTTTGCATCAGCACTTTGAGCTGGGCAGAGCTTCCCTGCACCCAGGCACCCTGGGAGAGTGGGGCTGCTGGACAAGCCTCCCCAGGCAGCACCCAGAGACAGGCTGGGAGGAGGCAGCAACTGCTGAGCTCTGGGACAGGTGTGTGAACTGGTCTGAGCCTGAGGTGAGTTCACTGGGCAGCAAGATAGTGCAGCGCAGGAGAAGTAAAGACTGGTTTGGCTTGCAGCACCAATGACTGCTGCAAAGATCAATGCACAAAAACATAGAAGAATTGAACCTGGAGACAGAGCTGAGGGAGAAAAGCCCTGGCTTTATGTATAAGGTAGTGAGGAAGATGGGGTCTGAAGCTCCAGCAGATTCTGGGAGGGCTGGGAGAGCAGCAGTACCATGTAACTCTGGACCCTGTCCATAGTGAAAGACTGATTTCCCTTCTCTTATTATGCTAGACCAATTTGCATGCAGTGTGTTTTTCAATCCTCAATCTTGCTGAATTAGTAAAGAAGGACAGCAGAATGGGATGGACTTGTCCTCACTGTTGCTTGGTAATTAGTGTGAGGAGCACAGCTCCCCACCATGGCTGTCCCTTTCTGCCTTGCCCCAGGGAATCCATGTTTGCAGTACATCGATGATTTCTCTCTGTTTTGCCAGCTTTAGGACCCATTAGATGGGCCATACCCTCTCACCTCTGCTGTCTCCTGGCAGCATTACCCCTTTCCTGTCAAGCAGGGCCTGCTTCTTTTATACAGCCAAGCAGATGTCTGGCTGCTTGAAGAGTGTGCATGGCTGCACCTGCTCACACTTGCTTTGGGAATACCCCAGGATGGGCTCGTTTATGATGCGAACTCCACAGGCAGCATCTCAGGAAAAGGAAAGGCTTGCAAATCTGAAAGAAGAACTAATCCAAGGCAGTATCTGCCAATGGGATTGGCACTGTTTTGCAATGGCTGGGCTTCTTTTAACACTTATCACCACTCCATCACATAAAAATCATGTTACAAAAGAAGTAATGGTGGAATGATACCTCAGAATACACAGGGGATAAAAATGTCTTGATCAGAAGGGTAGTATACAAACTCCTAGTTACAGCTGTTTGCTTGCTAGTTTTAAAATATAACTCATAGTTTGAAGTTTTTCAGTTCTGAAATCTTAAGCAAGTAAAGTAAAGAATTACAAGGACAGAGGTGGTTAGTTATTGCTGCTGCTGAAGCCAATGGGCCTTTGCCCATTTTTCTTTGTATTGTATTGCATTGTGTTAGGTGGGATCTGTCCCCCTATATGCTGCTGTTTGGGCATGGACAGTGCTTAAGTGAAGGCAAGACATTTTCTCCACTTCCATTATGTGTAATAAACCCTAAGAAGGACTCTCAGAAGCTGCCTGAAATGGAATTGCTGATATTACTCCTGATTTTCCCTGGCTTTGCAGTTCAGATCTCTCATCCTATCTGGGGACAGAGATGGGGAACGCTGTACCAGAAGAAATCTCTCTCTTCTCCTCTTTCTCCCTTCAAAATAGTATGGGATAAGATCAATACATAAGATACAGATGCAAGTGACTTCAAACAAATTGGGTGAACAACTTTAACAGGTTTTCCTGTGCCTTCCTCCTCCAGCCCTTCTTTAACAAAACAGTAGCAGTCATAAAAGACAGAACTACTCAGAATTTTGTTTTGTTTCTTTTTTTCTTCCCTTCCAAACTTGCAGTCTGGTGACCTTCTGAATACCTATTCCAATTCTGAAAGGAAAATCTAAATATCCAAACCAAAACCGCACATGATGCAAAGTGCCCCAAATAACTCATGGACAGACCTGAAATCTTTATCCAAAAATACTAATGACAACTTCATGTTGTTATAACATCATAGAGCAAATTTTCAAAGTGACATCCTGTTACTGCAGCACAAGATGATAACAGAATATCCCTACAGTATATCTGGACTGCCTTGCTGCAATTAAATTGCCTCTTTTGAATGGCAATGCTATATGGCACCTTGACAATGCTTCTGCTGGGATCTGCTACCCTATTTTGTCAGAATGCTGAGACTCCAGAGAAACCCAGAATGGCCTGCTGATGATATCCTGTATGGGATGATACCTTCCACTAGCTCCATCATGGGGAAGGGATAGAAAACAACCTGTGTGTGAAATGAAGGCTGTGTATCTTTTACCTGTAGATGGCAACTAAAAGAGAGGCAAGAAATACATTTTTGGTGTTTCATTCTCCATTTCCTTGTGTGTTTAGAGCAAAGCAGAGAACTCTTTGTGGGAATGCCCCTTGCAGGGACTCCTGCTCCTGTTAAAAGGAAAAAGTCCACTAAACTCATTGGGAAGCTGACACATGAAGGTAAGATATGCAAAACTGCACATGTAAGAATTGTTTGGATATCAACCTGAATTTCAGCCTTTAAAACTTCACACCTTGTCTGACTGAACTCCCAAAGCAAGACATGCAGTGAACATACCAGGAGACAGAGCCACAAATTTTACTGAAGCCCAGCCTTCAACCATATCACATTTTCTATCTTCCAGCTGAAAAGCATTGTACACACTCAGGTCAAAAGTCAACCTAGGTTGCACTCTGTAAACCTGTATTCTCCTGCAGCATTAATTTGGATGCACACCAGTATAAATGGGCAGAAAACATGATCTTTTGCAGATGTCAATATTGCAATGCCTAGATATAGTCTGTGTTGTTCTCTCATAACCTTCATCTCATACTTGTTTTCTCTTTGTCTGAGACAGTTTCTTTGATTCCAGCACTCATTAGGTGAAAAAGACAAAATCTCTTAGAGAAGTCAATAGAGCAAGAAGAATATTACCTGGAACATTTTCCTTTCTACAGAGTATGTGTGTATTGGATAGGGTAACTTTCAAATAACTGTGATGTCCTTACCTTTTCCTTACTTTTGACAGCATGAGAAAGGATTAAGAGGTTTGGTAAAGTAGTCATTTGAGGCAGTAACAAGAAATCCTATTGCACTGAGATGCTTCAAAAGTGGGAGACACCCATCTAGCTCCACCCCTATGCAACTTCTCTCTGCAGATTTGCCTTGATTGCAATTCACAGTAAATCCCAATCATCTATATCCAAAGTGTCATCCATGTAAAAACTTGGTGCATAGATAATTTCCTACAATTTTAATTAGAAGATAATTTGGGTGCTTTGAAGTCACTACTGATGCTAGAAGGAATAGACAGAAGACATGCACCAGACTACTTCCTAAAGTGCCCACTATGTATGTTTTGTAGCTATGCCACAAGAGGGGTCCAAGCTGAACCTGGGGAAGAAGATCAGCATCCCCAGAGATGTGATGCTAGAAGAACTTTCTCTCCTCACTAACAAAGGATCCAAGATGTTCAAATTACGTCAGCTCAGAGTAGAGAAGTTCATTTATGAGAATAACCCTGATGCCTTCACTGACAATTCTGTGGTAAGTTGAAGATTAAGACTAAAATGCTACTCTATACACTCAGGGAAAACAGGAATGGAGTGTGCTGTACTCAAGTTCTCTTTTTATGTGTGTGGGTAGGGGCTAGGGGACTACTAGCAAAGAAGTGAAGAAAGAAAACAAAATTACATAAAACCACAAATTTTACTTCCTTTTGGCAGCAGAATTAGTTTCCTCTGGCAAATATTTGGTATCACACATACAGAAGCATGACAAAATTCAGTTCTGAGTGATGAAGGAAGGCTGCATGTTTGGCAAGTCTTCAGACCTCAGGGCAGGGTTAATTGGTTTTGTACCCATTCCATTTCTTCTTTGCCTGATGGCAATGATCCATCCAGATCTGACTTCAGCTCCAGAAGATGCAGTTCTATTTTTAGTCTAGGATACTTTTATGCTTTCTGCTGGACAGAGTCCTCTGCTAGTATCTGCAAGTTCCACAAGTGAAACCTCTAACCTGACTCTGAAATATTTTCCGTTAATTTGCTAGAAGCCCGGGTTGTTTTCTTCTAAAACATTTTCTTTCAGATATGGTATAAAAATACAGCCATTCTTTTTCTTTTCCCTTTACCCTGCATTAGTACAGTTATTTAAACTTCTTCCTAACACTAGTTGCAGGTGTAAAGTCTTTTGAAGACACCTAAATTTTCACAAACGAAATTCTCTATTCACAATTGTCAGAATTCAGCAAAACAAGTAGAAAATGTTTAAGATTCATATGTATTTTGATGTACCACCTCATCTTCTGTTCTTTAAAGTTGGTTTGCTGACATTTTATTCCTTTATGGCATCTATTTTCTAGTCCAAGGAAACTCAAGGGAAACAGTAAAAGTTAAACTGAAGAAAATGTTTTACCAAACAAAAACACTATCTTTTAGTACTCTGATGTCTTCAAAAGCAGTAATAAGAAAATATCTTCCAAAAATGACAAATTAAAAATCAGAATGTGGAAAGATGCATTTAAAAAAATAAAAATTACAGCAGTAAGATTACAGATGAGGGATGACAGATCAGAGATATAGCAAACATATTTTGTGATGTTAAACTTTGAGCAGTTTCTTCATCTCTGTGCTTTAAGCAGTTCATTTATTCAGTGAATTATCTCCTAGAAAGGATGTGAGAATGAATGGTATGTTGAACTTCAGACTCCACAGATGCATATCCCAGAGAAATGCATGCTGTTTTTATAAATACTCAGCAATCTCAGACCTCCTAACGCATATGAAGACCAAGTTCATATATGAGAATCTCCTGCAATGAGGACTAAGAAAATAATAAATTGATGGAATAAAAAGGCTGAAGTCCAAAGTCTCAAAAATTTAAGGGCGTCACTAAAGAATGTCCAATCCAAACAATCCAAAACAAATAAGTTGTGACAAATGGACTTAAGGCTGCACAGTCTTGACATGCACAGGACATGCACAGTCACTCCATGACTAACATTACAAATGTTAGTCATGTTGATGACAATTGCTTCTCTCTTGTTAGCTGCTTTTCCTACTTTGTTTATTCATCTGCACCTGACTTTCACTCCATACCCTTTCTGTAGTGAATCCCTCTCTCTTTTATAAGAGCACATCTGCTACCAGAACCTTTTAGCATGACATTTAAGATCCTGTGCCATGGAGAAATGTAGTTGAGGGTTAGAAAATACTCTAAAAAGCGTAGGACTTTCTTTATGGCTTTGCTGTAGGAGAACCATGTCATGGTCTCCAAACAGCAGCTGGCATTCTGCTTAAAATCCTCAATGATTCACTTACAGGTCTTCCCTCCATATCCATGGTATAGATAACAGAACTCCACTGTCAGTGCAGGAAGACTTGGGTCTGCAGCCCTCGCTTGGGGTCAGTTTAGCAAGATCAAACAGAATTGTTACTGTTCTGGGGCTGCTCCATGTGCTCGCTGGTGGCACCCACTGCCTTTGCGGGTAACTATTCTCCTGCAGGCAGCACGAGTGAGCAGCTCTGCTGCAGTCAGACCATTAAGAAAAGCTGAGCAATCGCAGCAACTGAATCATTGTCTAGGAGAGCTGGGTGCGCTTGAGCAGGGAAAGGCAACAGATCTGTAGCCTGTTCTTTTCTAAACCATCAGGATTGCACCTGACCTTAGCACCAAATAACTTCCATCAAAAAGGCCTTTTGATTGCAGTATCTGATTAGATTTCTTTTTTTTTTTCCTTTCTCTTTCCTCTATCTGCTCAAAGGCAGATGCAGAAAAGAAAGCTTAAACAAAAGATAACTGTGTGACAAAGACAATGGCAGAGTTAGAAGTCCTACTGCTACACCCAGTTCCTTCCCTCTCCCAATTAACTTCCACATCCTTTGCTCCCCATCCCAAATAAGTTCTTGTGTCTTAGGCTGTGGGACAGAGAAGAAATTTGAAGCTGGTGATGTGTTTTCTGCTTTTATATTACAGATTTCTTAACTGTCTTGTCTTAAAATATTCTCAGGACACACTTAAGAAAGTGAGGCAAGGCAGGTCTGCAATGGAGTATGGATTGTTTCCTTCCCACCAAATAAGTTTACCAGCAAGATAATCTAATATAAAAACACACAAAGAGAAAGGTTATTAAAAATAAATCCAAACCATATAAGGGGTTCCAGAATAGCCTGTGCTGTAGCCATAAACCTTCCACACAAGGGAGAAGATCTCAGCAGTCATGTGTCATTGACCCACCCTTCTGCTTCTCCCCTCCTCCTTTTCCTCCAGCCAAAAATCCACACTGGACAATCAGATGAATCTCCTTACTTGTAGCAGAGGTAACAAATGTATTGTGTGTACATGAATGTCAGCTGCATGCAAAAGTGAAAACCTGTCACTCTGTCACTGCTGCAGCTCTACCCATCCAATTAAAGCCAAATGGTAGCTAAACCCCCAGTCAAAAGGACTGACCATTCCCAATATGAGTAAAATGAAATGCACTACCTACTGTGGAGCTGTTTTCAATACTGCACCTCTCTTTGCTTGCAAATATACAGTACAAGGGGAAGGTTTTGGGGAGGGGGGTGAGTTTTACACCCATATCCTGCCAAGCAGGGAGAATTCTCCTTGTTTGGTGCAGTGCTGGAAAAGCTGGGTTCTTCTGAACTCTGTCTAGTAAATGTAGGATTTCTTCTCCTCACCCCAGGTTGTACCACCCACAGAAACTGTGATTCTCTCCATGTCTCAGAGGATATTTTCAAATCCACTGTGGAGCTGCAAGATATAATTTATTACTGACTAAAGACCATGATGAAATCCTATATTGCTATGTGCTCTATTACTGTATTATCTGGCCAACTAGAGAATGAGAGAAATCACTAAACTGAATTTTTTAACAGTGAAACTGAACCATGGGGTAGATTAATGAGTTACCCAAAATCACAGACAGGGTCTCAGTCTTGTCTTGGGATCTCCTAAATCCCACTTCACCATTCAGCAGTTAATAGATCAGCAGTTCACAGGCCTTTCCTTCATAATGCTAAATTTGTTTGGCCTTAAACACATTAAGATCATGTGAAACAATATTTCTTAGCCCTCCAGCCTTACTCACTACTGCCCAAACTCCTTTGAGATCTCACCTCTGCTTTTGAACCTCAATGTAAGACCTTGCTGTCATCAAGTTGAAACTTTCTAACACCTTGCTGCCAGGCATTAAGGGGAAACTGAAAACAAAGCCATAGTTATGTGTCTCGGGTGTTGCCATTACTCCATCTTTCTTCCAGTAAGAATCCTTAAATACAGTTCTTCTGCTAGTCAAAACCTGTGGCTTAATTTGGGTTACAGGTAGGAGACCTTCTTAAAGTAAAACAATCAGGAAGGTGAAATAATCAATATCTAAATAGACAATTATGAGCTGTAGTACCTCAAAAACCACACTGACCCACAACCAAAATCCCCACCTTGGTGCTTTCTTATACTCATCCATAAGTTAAAATAAATGCAGCTTCCAATCATGGTAAAGCTTTATGAAAACAAACTGAAATGTGTTAGCGATTTCTTCTGGACTTCAGGTCACGAGGTCTCTTTTAAGCTGATGCCAACTGTGAAACAAAATCTAAGAAGTCAAAAGAACTGGATTACTGCTCTTCTGGATAATGGCAGGAGTTACTCAGTACTCTTATTGGTGCTGGACAAGAACTCAGAGCAGGCAGAAATAGAAGGAAGAAAATGGAAGTGATTATGTTACAAACCAAAAGTGATGCTTCACAGCAGGCAGCAGTACACAACCAACCTACCTCAGAGATCTTACATGATAAACAACCAGGCATGATACAGCTGTCTGAAGGAAAACAATGATGGAGAAGCATAGATGTTATCATGCAGCTGCTTGGTTAATTACAGGAGTGTGCACTGATGGCATTGTATGTCCCTTAATGTTCTTAGATGAATGTCAATCAAGATAGTGAAGGTAAGATTAAAGGGGAAATGTTAGGAAAAGAATTTTTTTTCTAGGAGTTCTGTTTCTGCATGGAACATTAAACCTCTTGAACAAAAATTACAGGATAATTGCAGGCTAAGATACAAGTCTCAGGTTATTACCTAAGTGGAGTAAGCCAAGTGAGATTGTAGCTTCTCTAACAAAATAAGCCTTGCTGCACTGGAGCTGAATTGGTGCAGAAGACCTAGAGGTCCCACTGTACCCAAAGCTATGTAAGATTGAACATGGAGTCTGATGCATTCTTATTCAAGAAGTGACTGATGTGAAAAAAGCAGAATAACAGAAAAACAGAACCTTTTATTTTCCATGGCAATTTGTTGAAGCTGTCTGGACCAAAATTCTGAGACACAATTTCTTTCATCCATGAAGAAAATGTGGCAAAGATGATATAAAATATACAAATAAGATATATCTAATTTTGTGCAGCATTAGATAAAAATCCCTGTTATTTAGATTGTTAAATTGAGGCACAGGGGTAAAAAAATACTTTGCCTAAGATTAACAGCAAGTCAGAAATGAACCTGGAAATAGAAAGCAGGAGCTCAACTTGCTGTGCCTCTTGGGGTAACAAGTTTAAAAAAAAATAGTGTAAGATGTTTCAACAGCTTCTTCTTTTCATCCTTTCTTAAAGAGTGAGTCATAGGTTTAAGGCTATGCAATTCCATATGAAGGACTGAGGCCCACGCTTTGACAAAAACAGCACTCTCTGAGACTCTCCAAGTGTCTGAATTTTAAATCTCCCATCCCACCACTAAGGAGCATTTGAGTGGCTGCCACGGAGACTGCACAGTCCAGTAACTTCAGAAGTGTTAGTAACTACATAGGCATCAAACATTTGGGGAGCTCTTTATCAGGAGGTGGAAATAGAAACACATTTGGTGGCCTCAATCATTTTCCTTAGGGCACAGCAAGGAGCTGAAGGGGAGCACACAGTGTCTCTCCTGGGGACTGCCTGCAGTGACGTCAGGACCTTGAGATACATAGAGATCTCAGCTCCATTAGTTGGATCATCTTTCATTATCTAGTTTTTATTAGGCACATGCTCTAGAGAATTCAGAATTTGTCCATCTAAGCACTCAGCCTGCAGGAGCAGGAATTTGCTAGCTCTAAGGACTTCAAAGACATGAGCCCAATTTGTTTAGCCAATCCAGGGGACTCACCACGTGAACTTGCAACAAGTGTTGTCAAATTAGAGTGGATTTAGGGATGCCCAGGGACTGATAATACTCACTACATCCAACAATGCACAGACAGAGGAGTTGTGTGATCTGTCCCAAGGTCCAACAGGAGAGGGTTGTCAGCCATCTCAGTTGACATTCCTGGACTTCTTTTGGTGGGACAGCTCCCACCAATGTGGCCAATCAATACTGAGAGGCTGGTTTTATGGTGTGAATATGCATATAGATATGTAAAAGCTACACATGCTGCTAGCAGTGGCCCAAGACATGCATTCTCCTCAAATGTGAGCCCCAAAACTCTAACCAGAGGTGTGCTGTAAGTACTGGAAACAAAGCTGTACCCATGCAGCTTTGACTATTTTGAGACTCCTGCTTGAGGCCGTCATTCCTGAGCTCCACTGTTCTGGAAAATCTTTCAAAAAGATTAATTCCCTTTGCCTCATGTTAAATTGAGCTAAGACAAACAATTGTAGTGGCCAGAACTAAAGAAAATTATATTTTTGTTCTAGCAGGTGAGTAGACTGGGGTGTTGCACAGAAAACATGTCTTTCCTATCTGGAGTTGCCTACTTTTAGCAGATCAGATGTTTTCTCAGCAGGCCCATGAAGAATCATGGACTAGCTTAAGGCAAATCAAACTAATTTAATTTGCAGCTAAATAAGATTTAGAAGTGGCTTTCCTGATAGAGACCTTCTGTTGCAGAGAAACTTCATTCCTACTTAGTGATAATACTGCAATTTAAAATAACACCAGATGACAATGATGCCCCTCCCTATCAAATACTGCAGTGAGCAGACACAAACCAGCCCATTTTACTGCAGCTCATGTTATGCTGATGCTTTGTGACTTTTGTTTTCTGTTGCAGGAGAGGCATGCAAGTAACCACAGGAAAGGAAAAATAAGCATTTAATTCTCAGAAAGGGCACACAGCATGGGTGAAACTTGAAAGAAAACAGATGGAAATTCTGCTTTGAAAGTAGTGAGCAAATCAGTAGAAACATTATCCTTGCATATATATTAACATTTTGAAAATAACCTCATTCTGACCCCTAGCCCTCAAAATACCCTTTTCAGTTTGCCTTTTTACAGCTACATAGCTGCCATGCATAATTGAGCAGATTGCCCCGTTAGCTCCTGTGTACAGCTTAATGCTCACAATCCTCTCCCCTCTCAGTGCTTCCTGACATTCACGGGAACATTATCTCCTCCGTTCCTAAAAAGGGAATTCCCTGCAGCTAGGAGAAGGACAGACAGTCCCTAAAGGCCCTGGGGGCACCAGCTTTGCCACTTCAGCCTGCAGCTGGCTGCCTGCCTGGGTTGCAGCCTGGTGACCTGCTGTGAAACCCTGGACACTGTTGTGGGAGACACAGGGAGCAGAGGGTTAGCTAATTCTGCCTTGAGCCTTGTGGGGTTTTCACTTCTTGACTATTTTTAGCTGACTGAACAGCTGGCCTTGGAAGCCTGTTTACAGCCTGGAAAGCTTCTTTTTGCTAAACTGTGTTAGGTGCAAGAGCCCTGAGAAAGCCTTAACCCTTTGAGAGCCATCTGTGAGGCTGACTGAGATTAATTTATACAAGTAGAATCACAGCATGAGGAACCACAAATTCATTCAATGTCATTCATATGTATTTGTTGCATCTTTGTGCATCTAATAGCCAAGCTCCTAGTCCAACAGGAAAGGCAATATGTGATATACAATCCAGGTTACCTGCATTATATAGCTGTGTGGGCTGTACTACACAAGAGATACCTTTTTAAGTCTGACAGAGTCAAGTTTTGATGTCACTTATGACCAATATGTAAAATATTTTTTTTCACACACTATATCAGTTTCTACTTCACACAAGCATTTATTAAAGTTTCTGTGTGCAAGGACAGGATTTTGTGCAAAAATGTAGACCACAAGGTCTATAAATCCTGCATGGATTGTCTGCCCTTTTACTACACTGTGCAGAGATTGTGCCTTCTAGCCTGGACAAAAAAAGTGAATGGTCTGCAAAATAAGACCAACTTACTTTTACTGATAAATACAATTTTCTTTTTTTCTTACCCTGTTGCTGGTTAGATTTGGTTTGCTAATTCAGATACTGCTACAAACAAATTTTTTCCTTTTTGTCATTTCCCCCATTGTGGTCTCTAGGAAGTATTTTCTGTTTTCCAGGCTCTGGATTCTCTTCAGTTTTTCTCAGCATGTAAATACTCCTCCCCAAGAAGACCTTCATATATACAGGAAAGCAGGAAAAAAAGCAGACATCTCCCTGGCTTTTATGATACTCTGCTGTTCTGGTGGCCCATAACACTTAATACCCACACTGTAATCCACCTGGGGTTATATTAATTCTACACTTCCTTTTTCTTGCCCAGCTTGCTTTCCTATAGGTCAGACAATGTTATCTCTGGACTTTTACCTGCTCTGGCAAAAGCTAAATTTCCTTTCCCCTCCTCCTCTATTTCATAGCCATAATTGCTGGGGACAAAAACACCCTGATCACATGAAATGACTATGAGGCTGTGTGCTTCCATTGCCACTTCTGCTGTTCCACAACAGCTGCTATACTGAACGAAGGGAATAATTCACATGAAGTTCTGCCACTGGCTTTGTGATAGAGACAGATGTGGTCAGATCGCAGAGACTCAGGAGTTCACGTTCTGGGAGCCAACCCTGCAAACACGAACAGACCATACATATCCTGTAACAGATTCAAGCACTCTTTTCTCCTGCCCTAGGATCACTTTCAGAAGTTCATCCCGCCAGGAGGGCATTATGGGGAAGATGCTCAGGGCTATGCCCACGGGCGGATGGTAGGAGGAGTGCCGGCTGGGCAGCACGGCTCCGGTGGGCAGCACGGCTCCGGTGGGCAGCAGCATCCCGGGGTCCCTCCGCGGCCTGGGAGCAGGGGAGGCGCTAGAGACGGTGAAGGGGAGCATGCAGGCAAATCGTCTGGAAGTGCTGGAGAAGGAGGCGAGGGTACTGACAAAGGCAAGTATCTCTCTGCAAAACCAAGAAACTAAAGCTATCAGACCACAAACCAAGCCTACTTTTAAGAACAAATTAATCTAACACCTGGATTCTTCCAAACAAAATACCAGTGTAAAGTCTAGAAGAGCAGAATTGCTTTTAGCTTGATGGTTTTGTTTGTATGCTTCTATGCTGCTCAGCCACAGGCAGAAGGCAGAAATACCTTCCTTGACTGGACCACAGAAATTACAGGAAACTTATCTGCTGAGCTCTTGAGGCTGATAGAGCAGGAGGCCAGTACAGCTATGCCATGCCAGTGTGGCACTCCTTCCTTTCAAGGCTTTCACACTGACCACTACTGGAGAGAGTGGTATTAACTCTTTAGATCAGTAGTTTGATCCGAGTATCAGACTTGAATATCTGAGCTTCTACCTAAACAAAGAACACTTGTTGGATAATCTTCAGAAAGGAACAGCAATATTTCTAAAAGTTATCTGGTAACCACCACTGGGCCACTGAGGCAATATCTTTATGAGTAAAAGTAGTTTTAATTCTATTTAATATTTGCCTGATTTTATCCTCTGTTTAGTTTGGCCAGAAGTCTCTAGAAACCAATAGTTAGTATAAGAATCAGTAGATGAAATTGCAACTTTAACAGTCCCTATAAGTTTTTACAAAGAAATCAAATTTCCTTGGGAACCAGTAATAACTGCCTTGAGTAACCAAGTAACTTGTAACTTGAGTAACTTGTAAAATCCAAGTTTTTTCATTTATATTCTGGAATAGTGTGCATTTTATACCAAAATCAGCTTTTACATTCCCTGTGAAAAAGCAATCTGTATAGACTCTTATAGTCATCTTACAGGAGATTTTTCTTCATTGTTATCGTGTGTGCAGGGAGAAGGAGGATTAATATCATCCTATAGCTTTCACTGCAGAGACAGTTCCCAGCCCTTTTATGCTTCAACCCTAGCAATCAATTTGTTGATAAACTGCTTAGTTAAAATACTTCACAATGAAAGAGGGGAGTAGTTGGGGTTTTTTGGTTGGTTGGTTGCTTTTTTTTTTTAATGGAAATGAGATTCTTGTAAATGTCTGCAATTCCCTGAAAGCAGGAAACCCCAAGACTTGGCATGGTTTGAAATGAGCAAGACAAATAAAGGAGGTGTGATAAAGAAGAAAGATTCAGATAATAGTGTTCATTCTTTGCCACCTGCTTCATAAGGATTTGTTTTCTACACAAAATCTATCACCTGAATGTCTCTCTCCATTAACCTATTATTGTCATGTGTCTTAATCCAGCTAAGCAGATGTCATTGCTCAGCAGTTTTAAGGTTTATGAAGGATGAAAATATTATGAATGTGCTACATATCAATACAAAACTTATGCTTTTGCTGGCAAGGGGTATTAGACAGCTGGGGAAGGGAAGGGAAGGGAAGGGAAGGGAAGGGAAGGGAAGGGAAGGGAAGGGAAGGGAAGGGAAGGGAAGGGAAGGGAAGGGAAGGGAAGGGAAGGGAAGGGAAGGGAAGGGAAGGGAAGGGAAGGGAAGGGAAGGGAAGGGAAGGGAAGGGAAGGGAAGGGAAGGGAAGGGAAGGGAAGGGAAGGGAAGGGAAGGGAAGGGAAGGGAAGGGAAATGTAGAATGAAATCCCTTGTCTAAACTCATTTGCCTAATGGAGCAGCTGGAAGCTAATCTAAAATTTCTAGCAATCAAGTGTCTGACTTGACAACCAACTGCAGCTGTAGTCACTGATAGAATTTTAACTTTATTCCATGTGACGTCTGCTATGATCTGACAGAAAATAAAGAAAAGTAAATTAAGAAATTATACAGCATCTTTCCTCACATAAAGCTTCCCCCATTAGTGGAAGAGATGATGAGGTGAGGACTTTGGTTCTTTTTATATGAGCAACCAAAAAGAAGAATGAAAAACTAGTTTTCAAATATATGCTTTAATGCAAATTTCTGGATGAGTGGCTCTTAGACTATGGTACTGTCTGCTTTTGTGGATAAGGACAGAAGTGAGGTACAGTCTTTCTAAAACAGAAAACTAACCATAAACAAAGCTGGTGCCTCAACCTCAGTAGCAGAATACAGAAGCATGAGTGCCATTTAACTAGACTGCTTTACCTTCCTCTGTTTACAGATGGAAAGCCAGGAGGCAAAAAAGTTACTATATTTAAAACTTATATTTCCCCTTGGGAACGAGCAATGGGAATCAGTCCTGAGGACAAAAGTCAGTTCTCCACAGACTTACTGTCATACAGCCCCAAAGCTGATTTCCCCCATTACAAGTCTTTTAACAGGTAAGTTTTCTTATATTTTCAATAAGTTTATTTAGCAAGAGGAAACACAATAATGCAGACCATAGCCCTCCTGTCTTGTGCACTGTAAAGAAGTTTCAGTTGCATGTCATTTTACTTAGCACAGTGTCTGGTGGATGATTGGAAGATTACAAAGACAACATACACTAAGAGCTAGAGATTTTAATTCAGATTATGCACAGAAAACCTATGCAGTTGGATAAGAGGACTTTAATCCTATTTGCCTTTCTTCCTCTCCCTTTTTGAGGAGAAGATGAAACTTGCCTCTGTTTTTTACTGCAACCTTTTGAAGTTCAAGAGGTCAGGAAAAACACTTATGATCAGCAGCCATATACTTCACAGCACTTCATATAGAAATCAGGACGTTGCTGCTGTTTCTGATAAGCACTGAAAGTTTTACAAATATTTGTAGGGCAGCAACAATTTTTTGTTAACCTCTCTATACAATTTTGCCACCCACCTCCATAGCCTCAGGACATCAGTACCAAGGGCAAACTCACATCCCACTCATTTCTATAATAATGCAGCCTCTGCCTGCCACATGTACAGAATACTAACAGGTGTGAAAGGTGTATGGTTGGATGGAGATTAATGCCACAAGGGTGAAGGAAGTGCACAGCAGCATATGTGTGTGTTTACATAATTTTTAGTACTTAGACAATGGATACATCTATGTTCTCATGAAGAATTTGTTGGCCAGTCAATTGCAACAGCAGCAAAATTTAGAATCCTTCTAACTTTGACTATTTATTTTATATGCTGTTGTTTATCTATGCTCTGTTTGCTAACTCCATGTATTTCTCTATGCCAGGACTGCCATGCCTTATGGGGGTTATGAAAAAGCAGCCAAACGGATGACCTTCAAAGTGCCTCAGTTTGATATCTGCCCTTTGCTCCCAGAATCTCTCATGATATATAATCAAAATTTCAGCAAAAGACCCTCCTTCAACAGAACCCCAATACCTTGGATGCCTTCAGGAGACTTCTCAGAGTACCAGACTGCAGTCAATGTGCCAATAACTGGTGAAACAGAAGAGCTGTAAATCCCCACTGCCAAGACCTTCTTTTTTTTTCTCAGCCCTTTCTATTTGCAAGTTGATAGTAAGGAGTGGAAAAGTGCAACTCTAGATCTGTCAGCCCTTCCTTTCTTTTGCCTGTAGCCAAGACAAGTCCCTAGCAGGTTCTAAACTTCTCTTCACTGTATTGTTAATCTAAATCAGACGTAGTTTGAGGAAAAGGAGCTTTTTATTCAGCAGCTCATAAAAGGCCAAGACAAAAAAAGTGTTTCTATGTTTAGCAATGCTACATGCTGCCTGTCTGATTGATAATAAACCTGTTTTGTCATATATTAACTAAAAATAAAACACCAAGATGAAGAACAGCCTTTGTCTTTTCTCCTTAAAAACCTGCTGAAAGAATTTGGGGACTATCAGTAACAAAAGTTTCAATCTCACAATGATGCTATTAGCCTGGGAAGAAAGATCAGGGACTGATGGGGACAGTCATAAGGTTTGTATACATCCAGGTGGCTTGGAAAAATAATGCCAAAGTGATGGGGAAGAATGATGACTTTGAGAAGAAATCAGAAAAATATCAGAGATGAAATAGTAAGTCAGCCTGTCAGCAAATAAAAGAGCTTAAAGCATTTCACTGTCACTTAAGATTCCCCAGTTCTCTGGAGAGTAAACTAGGTGACAGTTTGAGCAGTTTTTTGGTAGTTTCTTTTTTTGTTTCTTTTTTTTTTTTTTTTTTTTTTTTTTTTTTTTTTTTTTTTACAGAGATCATAAAGTTAATAGGTTGGGAAGCAAAGGAGGCACACCCAAGTAAGATGCTTTGCCCATAGTTACAGAGCAAGAAAACAAAGGCTTTAATACAGAGCTAATTTGACACCTACCACAGTGCATTACTTATTCAAATACACACCATCAAAGTCTATTCCATTTCTTGCTGCAGTTCCAGCAATGCCTCACAAATTGGAAGAAAGGCAGGCACTGTGAAAAACCATTGAAGAACTCCTTCTTGGAGACTCGTTTGGAATTCTGTTCTGGTGCCTCAGCATTTCCTCCTGTAAGCAGGGCTGAACAGCTTATTCATGGGGACAGCTTCCACTGAAGTAATTTTAATTTAGGAGTTTTTCTCTTTGTCTAGAAATTCCTGCAGCCATGTATTTGATTTTTATTCTGTTGGGACAGTTATATGGTTGGCTTTATTACACGCCTCTACAAGGCTACTGACAGGGCTACTGTGAGATTTCTAAAATTATGATAATAATAACAAGTTGCAAAAATAATTAATGAGTAGTTTCCTAACTTTCTGCTGCAATGGCTAAAGAACATCTATTATATATCCTATTAAATTATTAAGAAGTATCCATAACTCAGTTCTGTGACTAAACTTAAAATATTAAGGTGCTACTTTGAGCTGAAGAACATTTCAACAAAAATGAAAAAGTTCTGTTTGAGCTCTGTTTGGAGATAAGGGTGCTCCTTTCCAATATTCTAAATTAATCTAGCCTTTTAATTGCATTGTAATTAAGGAGGATGGATTTATTTTCCAGTTCAAAAGTACTGTAATACAAGAATCCAGACCATAATTACAAGGCTAGAAGTTCAGAAGGTCAGAGGAAATTTCAGAGAAAACAAGGTGACATTAAGCAAAAGATTCTCCCACTAAATAAGCCATTTATTGTCTCCCCTTTTCTGACACAGATTTTAGCCTACTGCAATATAGAATTACATTATTTTTTTACAAAAGTGAAGTACAGTATGCTTTCTTGGCAAATATGTCAGGAATAGCAGAAACAAGATAGCTTGGTAGCCATATGTCTCAATCTATTTTCAGTAGCAGGTATTCCAGGTCATGGGCCAGTTAAGGAATATCAAGGCTGCTCTGAGGAGGGGTTGCCCCAGACAATCACAGCACAGATCTCAACTTCACCCAGGAGACAAGAGTGCAGGCAGCACCTCTACAACATCACTTTCACAAAGGACCCCAGGACTGGGTCTGAGCTTAAAAGAGATTTCTGGGCCACAGGTGGGGTGAAGGTCCCAGATCAGATTAGTCAGGTCGAGGAAGGGCTGCACACAGGACAATGACAGCAAAATGTTTGGGAATTCCAGTAGAATCACATCACTTGAGTTATACTGTATCATAGGGAAAAAAAAGACTGAATAAAATAGGTCCTTAAACAAACAGACAGGTAAGGAATCCTTGCAGAAATAGCACAGTGCTCTCTGGTGGTGTAGTCTCAAAGCTCCCAGGTACAAGGAAAGCAGCATGATTCCACAGGGAGCTAAAGGGCTGGGCATGAACCCAGAGCTCTCCCATTCACAATATACTGTTGGATAAGGGGTTTTGTCAACACACTCCATTAACCCAGACTCTAAATGGGGATAGAAGTTGCAATGCCTTTGGAATTAGTACTATATCACTGCAAATTATTATTAATATTGCTATAATTGGTACTTGCAAGCTGTTTCCTCAGTTTTGGTACATTTGCTTAATAAGGTACATAGCTCTTCTTTTGCCATTGCACTTTCAATCTCAAATCCTGTCAAGCAGGATTTATGTGCTTTTGTTTCTAGTACAAAATGAGAAATACATTACGTGTTGTTGTAGAACAATTCAGACAACCACAGTCTTGTTTACATAGCCTAAATTACATGCTAGTTTAGTCATTATGCAAAGTAACATTACAAATGAGAGAAAAATCAGTAATCCAAATTCTGTCTCTAAAATAATTACTTTGAGTAAGGCTTTCAGCTACTGTTAATCAGGACAGAAGTTTGTCCATAATGATAAAATATTTAAAAGGAAGTAAGAAACAGCCCCTGTTCTTTGTTTTCCTTGGACTGTGATGTAGACTCAGGGGAATTGCCTATGTCAGAGAATTGTTTATATTGCGAATTAGAGGATTTTTGTTAGATTTAATTACAGTGGATTTTCTCCCACATTGTAGAAGCTACAGAATGGAAAGTCAGTCATCTGCTTCTAAGCAGGATCATCATAGTTAAAGACAAAAAAGAACAAATTATTGAGTTCATCCTCTTGCAAAGGCTACTTTTCAAATCTGAAAAGTTCCCTTATATAGGATATATTGGATATTAAGCTTATGGAACAACAGTTAAAAATCCATTCAATAGGGAGGGGCTGACCCTTGAAAAAGGGATTGCATAGAATTTTATGACATTCAGATCTTTCATTCCAAACAAAATGCTCGTACATTTTGACTTATTTACACTGTCATTTCTAGAAATATTATTTTACAGTTTATAAGCTTTGAAATGTTTCTCTCATGAAAACAAATTCTATGATAAAGAATCCAAGCCATGCCAAAAATACATTAAAAAATTGTGTCCACATTTTAATGTAAAAGAAAAGCATTTAAAAGACATCTCAGCAATATTATCCAGAAATATGGCCTCAGATATTTTAAAACTTTGCCTGAAGTTATAGCTGATAACATAAATATTTTGCAGTTAGCATGCTTCTCTGTGTTGTGCAGAAAACCTTCCATTTGACTGCACTGTATTCCCCAATCAAAGGAAACAGTTTGACAGATCATTGACAGATCACTTACAGGAGATGGTTTTTTCATCAGTTACGCTCTCTGAAATAAAATCGGAAGTGTTTCAGGCTGTTATGAGAATACGTACTTTGCCTTTCTGACGTTTTAAAAAAAAAAAATTATACTATGTACATATAAAATGTATCCACTTTTCCTGTTTCAAGGTGGCAGGCATTAGACAGCCTCGAGCCTGAATATGGTATTTCTGTTATGGAGCAGAGTCAGCACGTGGCCACCCCTCCATGGGAAGCAGTTTTGTGGCACAAGGCTTGAACATTCACTGCACTGAGAGGTTTTTTTTCCCCTAGCTTGCCTGCAAGTATGTGCTTTCTTCCACAGAAGATTGCTACAGGTGTGATCATCTGGAAAATGTCCTACTTCCAAAGGACTGTCCCTTGGTACAACAATCTGCTCTTAACACTGCTCTGGGAATTTACTGGGGCCACTGCTGCCCACTAGCATCACATGTAAGAGTCTCTCTTGAGTCAATATTAGAAGTTTGCAAGCCACGCTGCTGGCTCACAGCACATTAAGGCATTTATATGCAATCTCATCTATGGCCAAATTGCAGGTTATAAACTAATTTAGACAAGCTGCCTATTCTGTCATGCAGATGTGCCTGACTAGTGCCACAGACAATCAAGAAGAACAAGACATAGAAGTAAGATTGCACATTTTGTGGAAGTCTACAAGTTTTGTGAATTGAGAGTATGTGGAATTTGAAACATTATTAATTATAACCATATATCTACTAGGGGAAGTCCCTTCAGTTAATGCAATTAATTAGCAGTGCCTTTATGTTCTTGCTCTCTATGTATTTCACACACAGTAAGTTATCTCTCTGACGATCATCTTCTGCTTACATGAAGCTTTAAGGAGTGCAAGTACTTGCTCAGATACATTTTGTCTTAATTAGCACAATCAGTAAAGGGAAGGGGAGTACATAAACAACCCTGAAGCAGTGCTTTTAAAATGCAACCTAAACTTCAGCCAGCTTAATAAACAAATTCTCAAATATAAACTCTTACGTTGATTTTCAATTATACTTTTTAGAAACATTATTTACATCAAAACTTTTAATGCCTACTGTCCAACTATTTTTAAGAAAACCTGCAGGGTTCTTTTTTGTGTTTATTTTGATGTTTTGATTAACAACACACAAAATGTTTTGTGCAAATACTTTTAATTTTAAAAGTCTGGTTTTCATTTAAACAAAATGTCATCTGAAATACCTTCAGAGAGAACTGATACAAAAAATTTGCAGACAAGGGACCACTACCCTTTAAAAAAACTGGAACAGAAGAAATTAGGTATAGCACAAGCCAGAATTACAACAAATATTTGCCTTTCAAAAATCCAGAATTAACAAATAAATGCATAAGATGAGATTAATTTATGGTTATAAATTTGTCAGGTGCCAAATCAAAATAGTTATTCTTCCTGGTTCTTGCACCAAGGCTTACTTGGAAAAATATTGTCTGGAAATCCAGAGACAGTGCAATTGTACTATAGAAGGCTGACAAAGGTCTCAAATCTTTCCAAGCTCAGACACCATTCATTTACTCTGGGTTCCTGCATTTGCAGCAAGGGAGAAGAAAAGCATACAAGGAGGGCACGAAGAGCAGTGAAAAAGCTGGCCACTAAACAATGCTGCACTCGTGCTCCAAAACATCCCTCTACACAAAAGGGTAAATAAGGACTCTGTGGACTCCAAGTTCTTACTGGGAGAAGTTCCTGCTGTTAGCAACAATCCCATCATACCATCATTCACTGTGGGGAAAACAAAGTGGTCCTGGAAGGAGGGACAATCAAATGAGAAACTTTCTGCTGGCTTGCCTAAGGACACCCCATGGGCCTTGTGGCACCCGACCTCCCCTGCTCACAGATGCTATACAAATTCAATTACACTGAGGAGTGCTTCACTCAAACCCCACAGTGCCTGGCTCAAACTTGCAATTAGTTCCATATTCTATTACAAAAACAGCCATGCTTTCATGGGCCTGAAGCTAGCACATATTCAGGGCTTCATTATATCTACTCTCTCTAAATGTTTCTCTTAATTATATTTGGTCCCTAAGAGAGGCTTGAGGCCTTCCTCATTTGCTCTTTTTTTCCACTATGGTTGGTTTGATTCCCAAAGCAAGAGACTGAAATGGCATGGGAAGACACAAGTAAACAAATATTCTTCCAAATGTACAAACTTTTTTCATTTTTAGTGGTGTTAGAAATGTCATGTTAACAGCAGCAGCATGAACAATATTGCAGAGACATATTCACAGATATTTGTTCTAGGCAGAACAAACAACAGTCCCATCCCCCAGGCACACTCTGTGCATCTGGTACACCACTAACAGGATACCTGAATTATCAGAAGCTGGAAATTCTGGCATACATCTTTTATGAACATTATGCATCAACCCACTTCTCCTATGTAAAAATGGGCTCAGCAATTGAATAAAAAGAACTTCCCGTACACTTACAGAGGTAGTGGCACTCCTCTATGAATTGTTACAAAAGCTGTATCTCTCAGATGCTGGGACCACTGGAAATAAAAGAGCAGAAAAGAGAATGTATTAATCCTCATGTCTTCATGTTTCAGTTTGAGTAATGAATATCGTTGTTTATCCAGGTATCACTGAGATACCAGCTGGTCATGGAACTGGTGGTTGCCACAGTTATTCTCAGATTCTCTCTATATGCATGATCCTGAATTCATAGGGAGGCACCCGATTATTTCAGTGGGCTTGAAAAGTGTTTTTTGTGTGTAACCAAGAATACTATTATACCAGAGTTAATCTTACCATCAGTCTGCACTGGTGACAGAAAATCACACTACAAATTTCTAAAAGATCTTATTCAATATTCCCTCATCCTGAGATGGTCTGAGTCATACCTGAAGCACGCACACCATGTCTCGGCTCTAACCTGTCAGCTAATTCAGCTGCCATGAACTACAAGCGAACTTTCGCTAGACATGGAGGTGTGTGTTTCCTCCAGCCGTGTTTCCCAGCTCCCCCTGCCCACACTTTCCAGCTGTTAGCGATCCCAGGGCGCCGTGCCAGCGCCCCGAGGTGTTCCCGGCACACAGAGCCGCGCCCGCTCAGCGCCGCCCGCCCCGCGCCCTCAGCGCTCCGCCACAGGAGGCGCCCGCCGCCGGCGCAGCCCGAGGCTCTCGCGGGAAGATGGCGGCTCTCGCGAGAGCGGGCGGCGCGGCTGCCCGTAGCTATGGCAGCGGGGGATGAGCGCGCCCGGCGGGACCGCGCGGGGACAGGTGGGGACTGAGAGCGTTCCCGGAGTGCTGCGGGTTCCTCTGCTCCCGTCCCGTCCCCTCAGACCCGCTGCCACACCCAGCTGCTCGCCGCCTGCCTGACCGTGTGCCCGGAGCCCGGCCGGTGCGACCCCCGCCCTGTGGGGTGGCGCAGCCCCCGCCGCCTCGGCCGGGCCGCAGCGGGTCCGTGCGGGGCTCGGCCGGCCCCGCATCCCGGTCCCGCATCCCGGCCCCGCATCCCGGCCCCGCATCCCGGCCCCGCATCCCGGCCCCAGCCCCGGCGGGACTGGGAGAGGAGGGCCCGTCTGCTCTGCACGCCCGCTGAAGAGAGAAGGAGTAGCAGGTACGAGAAAAAGAGAATGCTAGAGGCTAAAAAGGTATTTTATTAGCGGGGGTCTTTGAAATAAAAAAGGGATGTTGCGTTATCCTGGTTAATAACCCAGGTGTGATCAGCTGCCGTCAAAAGTTACACTTGCACGGGAGCTGCTGTTGATTAGAAGCCTCCTCAGTGTTTAATTTACTATGTTGGTCTAAGATAGGCGAAACCATGTGGTTTTTTCCCAGCTCTCTTTTAAAATAAAGCAAAATCTTTTCGCTTTTCCCGAGTCGCATTTCGCTTGAAACCTTTCTTTCAGCAAAAGGATTATGAGTGGATATTTATGAGGATTACAGTCGTAAATACAAGCCGTAGCAATATGCACCCTTTGCTTTCAAAAATGTGCAGGCACAAATGGCTTTCTGGTCTTACAGCTACGTGAACTTGTTGTGGGTATTGTAATGGCTGATCGTGTGTGTTAAAAAAATTCGAAAACCTTTTCAGATTTCAGAAAAAATTCTGTGTTTTAATTATGGAAAAAAGGTGCATGGGAAAAGGGAGGGAAAATAGTTGTGTATTTCTCATGCAGCTTGAAAGAAAGATGTATGTACTGAAAAAAAACTCTCTAAGCTTGTGCTACATTTCAGATTTTAAAAAAAAAATTATAACTGAAAGGTTTTGTGCTGCAGTGTACTTGACACTGAGTAGCAGTTTTGGAAAACAATAGCAACATAGATAGTCTTGTGTTTGCTTCAAGAGGGAAGGAAATTACTGTTCTGAGAACTCAACTGGTGAGATAACACCTGACTTGAATATTACAGCTTTAAAAATAATTAGAAAAATATTATGGGCTAAAATATATTTGTCAACCTGTTGAAATCTGTTCTCTTTTCAGAAATGATAGAAATAAAACCAGTTTAATTAAACAGGATACTCTGTAAGTTCTGTTCTAACCAAAACTATATTTAATCAAGCATGATGCATAACATTCAGACTGCATTAAATAGGAGCTTTATTTTTTTGCTCATTTGTTTCCTCCTCACCTGGTAATGTCACCTATGAAGTCTTCTGCCACAATGTTCTTGGGGTGCAGGGAGGAGTAAGGGTGTGCCTGATTTATTTGTCCAGTGCAGACAAACGTACTGTTATCCCAGAGAATTTAGAAATTTTGGAGGATTTTTAGCTGTGAAACGTTTCAGTTAATTTCTTTCAGGAATTGCAGGTAAGAAATATGCCAGTTCTTTCAATTCTGGGTTAAGTGTCTATTTTGAGACTGTAGTCACAAGTTTGTTAAAAAGGATAATGGGAAGTTAAATCCTTCTCTGTCTAGTCTTGGAAATGTTATTAGTGTTTAAGCCTTCTTAGGTGAGTTTTCATGGACAGTACATAGAAGAGAAAGTGTGTTTATTTCCCAGTTTGTGGAGCTTCGAAAAGTTTGTTATTTTGAGAGGCTCATTGAGCTTGAGGACTCAATAAACATACCTATATAACAGTTGTGCATGTCCAGAATCACTTTTGGTCCAACTGTGCAAATTGCAACAAATGATAACAAAAAACCCAAAACCCTGAGGTAAGGAAGTGAAAGAATAATAATAAAAAGTCACAGCTATTGTTTGGTTTTTATTTTTTATTTTTAATCTACTTCTAACTTCAGAATCAGCAAAATATCTTACAATTGACATACTTGTTGATACCTGTAGAACTTATTAGTCTTTTAATTTTTTTCTCATGCAGCTTTCTGAATATCCTATGCATCTTTCAATTTCCTGACATATTCCACACAGATTTATTCAAACAGTTGATATTAATTTGTTCTCTGAAATACTTCTTGTTTGCTTTTTCAATTTCTTTATTTTCTGTAAATAGTGGCTGCAGGCACAATTCCAGAGCCATCTTATGTTCTGTCACTGAGGGTCATTCCCTAGAAAAGATACGCAGTGCATGATGGCAGAGAGGAACAGCATGAAATTTTATTATTGACTCTTAAAGAATTTTGATTGGCTTGCTTGGATCTCTCTATTGATCCTGTTAACTGCAAGTCAAGTAATAGGTGATCTCAATCTTTAGGATTTTGCCTTCTTCTCTTCATCTGTAAGCAGCCCCATTCCCTAGGCTTGTGCTCTGTGTGTGAGACTGCTGGGAGAAACCATCTCCTGCTGTAGTCTGGACACCTTCTGAGACAAATGATACAATGAGTAGGTCTCTTATTGTGTCTCATGACCTGCAAGTTTAATGTGCAGTTCATGTCTTCTCTTTTTCTGTTATATCAGTTGCTGCATGAGGCTTCTTGTTCTGGGGAAGGTTGGGTTTGGGTGCTTCTCACCAGCCAATGTCTGTGGGACACAGGTCTGATGTTTGGCCAGACTAGGATATGACTTGGCTATGCTACTCTGGTTTTAGAGCAATAAACTATATATCAGCTTGATTACCCAGCTTTCAGAGCTTATGTTCAGTCATTCAGCTGGGAAGTTAACCTGTTACGCCTTTCCTAAAGTTACAGTAAGTGTTTTATATCTAGAGTTATTGAAAAAGAAAGAAAGAACTTCAGTTTATCAGTACCTTGGTAAAAAACAAGGAACCTGCAAGGAAGACAAGAGTCTCTTACTTTTTTGATACTTAGCAAAATGGAGAGCTGTGGTACCTGCTGAGTACTTACTGTGATTGCTCCCAAACTAGTAGGAAGCAAAGGAAAGGACTGGATGTGGTTTTGAGGCTTAAAACCATTTTTGTTCAAATTATTATATGTGGAAAATTATGTTCTGTTATGGTATAATCCATGCTTTTTCTAACAATTTTGAAGAAATACTGTAAAAATATGGTTTCTCTAGTATCATAATCATTCCTGAACTAAAGCTGTCTGCAAGTAATGGAATACAATGTTGCTTCTGCAAGTTGTGCTTAAATATTTTGATTACAAATTCGTCATAATAATATGGAAAGTAAATTTGATATTCCTCTTACAGAGTATTGTGACTATTTTCTTCAAAATCTTCAACCTTTAGAAACACACATTTGAACAAGATATCTGTAGAGATCTTTAAGCAGGACTGAAATTTCAGTTTTAAGACCTACATATTGGGGTCTCTTCTTTCTTGTCTTTTCTTTATTGATAAAACCTCTGAAAGCTTTGTACTTGTATGGAGGAAATTTTAATTTGGTATCTGAGAGTGAGAAATATCCTTTATCCACAGATTTTTGTGTTGTGCTACTAGTGGTATAATTTTCACTGTTCTTCTGGCACTCTCCAGAGACTCTGGTCTGGAGAGGGTACCTGAGGAGGAAGAGATTAATTACTTCTATTTGTTCATTTTTTTTGTTATGTTGCTGGGATTGTTTTCAGAAATGCAAATTGTCATTTTGAATTTGATGAGAACAGGACTGAGCCTGACAAATCAATTTGCAAAGGCCAGGGCTGTCAGATGACAATAGCTTGCCTTCATTACCAACCAGTTTAGATTTGAACCAATGACATAGAGGTGAAAAGCTCAGTATTGTATTACGAATCCTCTGATCTATCCATATGTTCTCTTGTTTAAGGTCCCTGTAGTCCTCTTAAACAGAACATGCAGTAAATACTGAGCATCATTTGCACTTGTAAATATTAGGACAGTGTCCATTCCAGTTGTCTGTTGTGCGTGTGAGGACACTGCAGTTAAATATAGTAACAATTTCTTACACTCTCTGGCTTTTCATGAGAAACCCTCATCCAAAACCAACCATATGGCAAAACCCAGCATTATCCTAAAACCATTAACAAAGAACCTTTTGCTGCCATTAATGGGAAAATGAATCGACAGCTCTAAGTAGCCTACTGGGAGTTATTAATAACATCAGGCTACTGCTAAGAAAATGAACTTAAATAAAATATAATTAGGAGCTGAGTCATCCCACCAACTTCTACATGTCGTATCCAAGTTGGTATTTATCTATTAAAGTCTTTTCAGAGTATATTATCTTTATTACTCCTCTACTTTTTTCTTCATTGAGTATCTTTAATGCTGTAAAAAAGCATAATGGAAAACCATTTGCATGGATTTCATAAAATACATTCAAGAAGTATTTGAAGTGTCCATATGGGCTCATAAACTATTTTTCCATTCATTCTGAGGTAAGATGTTCCTAGGCAACCTATTGAGCAGGAGGAGGTCAAGAAATGTTAAATACTTGGGCAAGTGATTCTTAGTTTCTAAGGCTGTCGTTACTGTCTATAAGTCATAGTCTCTGTGAGCTACAGAAATAACAAAATTAACATTTGTATTTATTTAAATTGTCTTTTTATGTCCTTATCCCTTCTCCTCCAATCCTTAATCTCATTCTACTTCATTTCAACAGACACTGCTGTGTCTGTACCGATTGATTTGCTGCCAAATCAAATGTAAAGAGGTGAATTTCCTACTTTCCCCTCATTATAAGAGCAAATTAGGTCTTGTTCTTCTACCTGACCATTAATTTTCATGTAGTTTATAGGAATATAAGATATTTTTGAGATCTTGGGGGGTTGTATTTCAAAATGTTGAAAATTCAAAAGATATTGGTAGGAAACTTATTTTGGTCAGATGCTTCTGTGGCAACAAAAAAAATTACTGCCAAGTTAGTAGTTACACAAGACATATGATTTTACTCTCTGATGTATCCTTGGTCCAATTTGTTTTCTCCCCCTAGAGAGCATCAGCTAGAACATCCCTCTTGGGGCAGTATTTTCCTTTTTACATAGCATTTCTAGTAGATGGGATGTGAGCTGTATTTCTTCTGTAATTTTTTTCCCCCCACTCCTTTGATGGTGTTACAGTCATCTTCCAGTGGTTCTGTTGTTGGAAGCAAAATATCTGAATCCTTGGGGTTTTTTTGACAATTGGAGAAATTAGGGTTTTGAAACTGATAGATACAATTTATGAATGTTTCCCTTTTTCAAATATCTCTTCAAACCTCAACCTATGCCTTTTTTTTTTTTTTTTTTTTTTTTTTTTAAATGCAGATAAGACTTCACTGAAATGTGTCTGTGAAAGTGTGACAGCACATGAACCCTGGTGATCTTTTAATTATTTTGCAATAGACTCTGAGTTGTTACATTCTGCCATAATTGATGTGATGTGTGCATTTGATCAAGCATGCAGTCCTTGTGTTTCAAGGCTAGAAGTCTGGCTTTTGGAATTATTTTCCTCTTTTGTCTTTTGCAACTCTGAAAATTCAAGCAGTTTAACTTCAGCTGGTTTTCCATCCTATTTAAATTGAAGCTGTGAACATGGGTTTATATAGATACCTGTTTTTAGAATGTAGTCAGACTTTCTAGATGGTATAAACAATTTAGTGCCATAAACTGGCACAAAAGAAGGGATTTGAATATGTGCTTTACAAATAAGCCGTAACTAATTACTGGTTCAAAGGTAGGAGCAGGTAGGATGAACTGTAATAACCAATGGTCACATGTTAGTGTCTTGACTAGAATGCTTTTTCATGGGACAGTTTGACTCACCAAAATTTTTGCAGAGGTACATGCTGCATGTTGTGTATGTGGTGGGAGCAGTTCACATGTGAGAAGCCTGCAGAAAATCAAGGGGAAATTAGATTTTTTTCTTTTTTTTATCCTATCTGTGTGTTTATTTCTCATACTTGGTAAATGTAAATCAGTATTTGTAGTAGATAATGTTTGGTGGATGTAATTCATATGGTTTCATTTTTAAAAAATGGTATGTGGTTTATTGTGTTTTGAATTTTGAAAATAATGAATGGACTAAAAATATGTAAGAGTGATTCAGACGTGGGAGACTTTGAAGAGGAGGAATCTTCTGTAAGTATTTCCACAAAACATGGAAATAAATGTATTCTGGAAAACAGTTAATCAGTAAAGTGTGTCACAAAGCAGAGGATGGCAAAAGACTTTATAATTCTCCAGTTTGTATTCCCAGTACAATGAATTTATAAATGGATCGATAAACAACAGCTAATGCATCTCAGCATGTTGGTTACATTGGATGTTACTGTGGCATGGAAACAAGTTAATGTCCTCAGCAGATCTGCATGTTGTTGAAGAATATAGGTCATGGTGTAGGGGAAAGGGAGAGGAAATAAAAGAGAGGGAAAAAAGAGGTTGATTTTTTTTCTCTTCTTGTTCATTAAAACCTTTTCATTATGCTGCATCTGAAGTGTGCTAATGAATAGACAGCAAAATTTCATAAACATTGTGATAGTGGACTGCAGCACTGATGGCTGTTATGGACAACTGTTATCACAACAATCTATGCAGTACTTGTAACAGATGATATCTGAGGAGTTTGTGTAAATACCTTTGAAGTATGTTTTGAAAAGGCTTTGCCAGCAAAAACTTCAGGTTTCTTTGATTGTGGATGCTTGATAGATTTTGAATAAAGTTTTATTTCTTTTTCTCAAAGCGAAGCAGGGAAAAAATGCTGTGGTGTGAGTTGGGCAATGTTGCAGTTTTCATTTAAGTGCTGCTTTTATGGTACTCCTAATTTGTTTAAATTCTTGAAGACAGACAACTTTCACAGATTTTTCAGGGAAGCTTTTTAAAACTCCACTTTAGATACTTCTCTAAAATGCATTGTTTCAGGAGAGGATGGAGAAGGAGAGAATCTCTCTTTCCTGTTAGCAAAAACTAGCTGTGTTTAAGAGTGTAGTTCTCTTATGGAAATAGCTGTCTTTTATGAAATATCTTCTGTTGTACAAATGTGTTTTCTTCGAGGGCTCTTGGTTTTTGGGAGAGATAGAAAGGTAGTATAATTAATTTAGTAATGTATTTCTTCAATCAGTTCACATACTGTTGTTAATAATTGTAGCAGTCATATTCAGCTGTATAATTATCACATAAATTAAGATGTTTACCACTTACCCATTATGTTTTCCTCTGTTCACTTTCTTCATGTAGTGGATTCCCCTCTGCCTGTTTGTCTGATATTGCAGCTGCAATAGGTACCTGGGCAATTTCACTGTATTCAATTCTTGCCTGGTATGAAACAGCAGCAATCACAGGCAGAAGATGGTAGAGTTCTGTTATCTCCACTAGAACAGAGACTTTTTCAGGCTCAGGGATAAAGAAGGACATTTTCAAATTGAAGTTGCTTTTTCTGACGGCATAGCTCCTGAAACATTTCTAGACAAAAGCAGCAGTACTGGGAAAATCTTATTTGTCAAGATTATTCTGCAAAGGAATACTTAAGATTTTGGTGGGTTTGGGGAGAAAAAACATGGAAAATGTATGAGTATTGCAGTGTTATGCTCAACTGAACTTCTTAATTCTGCTCTGAAATATAGTACTTCAAGTATAGATTACGAATTTGTTTTGTTCTTTTTCTTCTGATAAGGAATGCATGTACTGTTTGTACAGGAGTAAGAATTGATATGCCATTTGTCAAAGTTTGACATATTTATTTCATGTATGCAGAGTAAGTAAAAATTATTTAAAGTTGTTTGAACAAGGACCCAAAGCCTAAAATTAGACTTCTAATTAATCCTAAACTGTTTAAAATTTTTTTTGATTTTTAAAATTTGGATTTTCTTAGCAGAAAACATGAAATATTTATTTGTTTTAGAATTATTCTACTTCAAATGTAGCTGTCTGGTAGGCCTGAAAATGGTTGTGTTAGTTGTAGCACTTCCCTCATATCTCTACTGTCCCACTTTAGGTTAATGCTATCAGTAAAAGGTGCAACAATATTCCAGGTTGTTCCTTGGCTTTCTTCCTATCCGAGATTATCAGGAGATATAGACTAAATGCTAGGGCCATATCCTTATCCAAAGGTATGAATAAATTATGATATTTATCTCTGGCTGTACTTGGGAATGGTCTTGAGTATTAATAGCCCTCAAATTTTGATTGTTACTTAAATAAAACAATTGAAATATTGTTCTTGAGGTGAATTCTGAGAATTCTCAGTGGCAATTTTTTGTTTTCTGCATACTAAATTTTCAGTCCTTCTGTGTAATGCCAGCCTATTGAACTGATATGGGATTGCCAATATGTCCCTGCTTTAAATAGGACAAAAAATGTCTTCACTTCTCCATTAAAAGAATGTTCTCATTTGGTTTATGAAAATCACCCATAAATGTGACATAGGAACTTTCCTCAGGAAGCATGTGAAGTATGTTATCAATTCATGGACATAAATTAAACCAGGAAAGGTTCTGACTGGTGGTAGGGAAGATATTTTTCTGCATTCCATTGACAGCTGTGCATATGAATGAGAGGCAATCCAGTCTACATCCCTAGAGGATTTTAAGTCCCAACTGGATAAAGCCCAGAGCAACCTGACCTGACCTCTTAGTCATCTTTTGGTGTGAGGTTAGGCAATAGACCTCCTCTGGGATCCTTTCTAACCTCAGTTATTCTGTGGCTCTGCTTTCCTTGTTGATCACACTCATTTTCAGCATTCTTTCTTCCTAATTGCATGAGCTGTTCATTTGGAGTTTGCAGTAAATTCCTTCACTAAGAATGGCATCACATGAGACTGGAGAATTCGAGGCACCAGCTCAGGGGGAAAGGGAGTGCAGGCAAATTGCTGTCTTGAGAAGCAGCTGCAGCTGTGGACAGATTAACTCCTGCTTTGAAGAATATTTCTGTGAAGATTTAGCTTAGATTAAGCCATTTTCCTAAGAGGACTTAACCAAAGTATGAAATTCTTTGTTCTAAATTTTAATAAATTATGCAGGTCCTTGACTAAACAAACGTTAATTTTTATACAAGGAATAGATGATTCTCACACATTATATAATATTCAGAGCAAGTTCTAATTGTGAATGGGACATAGCATAATTTGGATAAAATGCAGGCAAGAAGAATTAGAGCAAGAGAGGCAACACTTTTTTTTCTTCTAATAAAACAGACAAAATTTCAGATCTGCCAGAAGAGTTTTTAAGGTTCCTAAGCAGGAACTCACCAAGGCATTTTATAATGTGCTTGTTGCTGAGACAGTGCAACTAAACTTGTTTGGTTTTTTTTTTGGTTTTTTTTTTTTTTTTCCTTACTGATATAAACAAAGGAGGCCAAAAAGAAATTTTGCTAAATTGTAGTCAGCTGTTCAGCAGAGTGAACTGCCTAAGTGTTTTTCAAGAATAACCTTGTCAGTTACTTTTGATTTGTTGATCAGACAGAAAAGATTCATTTAGATTTTAAAAATAATTTCTTTGGGAGATTTTTTTTTTTTTGAGACTATAAAAAATCTTTTTGTCTTCAATCAGAGTTGTCATGAGATAGGAAAAATTATAGAAACACTCATAATTTATGCCTATAAATATAATTAATAGCATTTTATGAGCAGGTTAATACCAGATTAAGGTTACAATGGGGAGGGAGAAGTCTTATTTCTCTATCTAATAGTAATATTTTTTTTTATTAAACTGGTCCTAGACTTAAAGAAGGTCACTTTTGTTTTCAATACCCACTTTTGATTCTAGTGTTATCTCTTGGTATGGGATGAAGATCAAATAGTTGATTTTCACGTGTGTATTTTGAAGGAAGCTCCAGGTTGAGGGCCTGCCTGCCCCAGCAGAGCTGCTGGCATTGTGCAGAGATGTTCTGCATTGCCAGGCTGCTCTGCCAAATTACTTCAATAGAAGGAGGTGATGGCAGTGCTTTGTGCTGTGAATGCCAAAGTGAGATCCAGCTGCTTGTTTTGGACTGCACACAGGTGGTACAAACTGAAAAACAGTTAAAAAATATCTTTCCCCTTACTTTCTCCAATAATGATCCGATATCTGTCCTCTCACATGATGACTATAGGCAATAAATAGAATTTTAGCGTGTAAATCAGTATTTGAATTTTTCTTCCTCTGCCCACTCCCATTATTTAGGTGTGTAGTCACGCAGTTTTAATTCTGCCAACATTCTTTGTTCTTAAAAAAAATAAAAATCTGAACAGTTACTGAACATAGAGGAAAATGATGTCAAATGATCTTCAATTCTCCCTCTTTTTGTGAATATCAATTGGTTTGGTTTGTGTGGGTTTTAAAATATGTTTATTTTTTTCTTTGTGAGTGTGAGGAGAAGTTGCCTTGGCTGCTTACCCAAGGAATTTTCCATTGACTGGTAATAGTACCACATAAATGAGAAGCAGTGACTAGGATTTTAAATCTGTTAAGAACTAGTGAAGGCTGATTCTGGGCTGCTCTAAAGAGATTGTGGAAAAATTATTGATGGTGATAAACCCTCAGTCTCTTTTAATGAAGGTCACCATTTTAATGTTATTATCCATGGGTGCCCTAACTCAGGACAGCATGCAGACTCTTCGTTATTAGTGCTGTGCTTAACTGTTCCTCTCATAAGCAGTTTATCTCCTCAGAAGAAATATAAAAAGTAGCACAATTGTTCTCCTTGAACAAAAAGTATGTTTGCAACAATAGCTGGTATGTAGGTCTTTCTTTCTGGTTTTCCAATCAGCTTTCATAAAGGATTTTATTATTGATCTGATAAAAACGTATTATCCTAATGGAACACTACACAGATCAGTCTAGACAAAGCCAATTGCTTGAATTCTGGCTTTTAAAACATGGACACTTGTAACTTTTTATATTAGTCAGAACTTCCCAAAAAAGCTAATAATCAAACAGGTGTTTGTGTCAATCTTTTTTCTCCTATTTGGGCTTTACAAAATAAATGGCACACCTGCAAAGTCTAATTACTTAGTAGTTCCTTCAAGTGTTCAGCACTACTTGCAGGGTATAATTATTCAGCTAACTTTAGAGAGGGGAAAATAATGTTCTTTTGCCTCAAGGGCATTCACTTGAATGTCTTGGTTTCTGAATTTGGAGGCAGAGTGAAGTACGTCTATGTGTTTGCCTGTCATCTGCATGTTCTTTGGGAAATGCAATGCCAAGCCAGTGCCTTCCTCTAAGCTTACCTGGACTTAATGTCACAACTTATCCTGTTGGCAGATTGACATCTTTGATATCATAGTTTTGAAACTTGAAAGTTGAAGTAGGAAAATTATCACTGCCAAAAATCCATTTGACGTTTTTATAAAGAAACCCCTACTGGGGGAAATACCCTGTATTTTCAGGGCAGAATTGTTTTGGGGATTCTTTAAAAGGGTCATTAGCGAAGTTTTTCCTCTGTTGCACTAAGATTTTTTTAAATGCATACTGATGCTGCCAAAATTATTTGTAATTTAGACTAAGATAATGTAGAGCAGGATTTGTCTCTTTTTTAATGATGTCAGTTGTGCTTCCACAACAAGAGTAACCTCTTTCTTGCAGACATAAGTTTCTACCAGGAGGGAATTTCTGTGCTGCCTTAGGCAGCAGCCCACGACTGAAATTGCAGACATGTTTACAGCTGGAATCAGTCCTGATTTCTTAGGTTGTTTAAATTTCAGCCTTATGAGCCTTTTCTTCCCATTGAATGGCATAACAGTAAGATATGTTTACTGGTACCTTCAGATTTTGGGATGCAGCCAGGATACCAGCACTGAAAGCTTTGTGTTATGAATAACATAAGTTTTATATGTCACTTGATAGCATGTTTAGTTATGTTTTAATTGGAATTATAACTCTGCCAAGTTGATAATCAAGTAGAATTGCTAGGCAAAGTATTAGAATGCGTTTAAAATAGTGTATATTTGCAAGATGTAATAATAAAAAGCAACAGTATCTATTATTAAATTAATTGGGAGACAAATTGGTGCACATTGCATCTTTATACTTGATGCAATTTCTGCCTCTTTTATGAAGTCCAGTGACATCACTTGCTTACTCAGCTCTTCCTTATCCTTTGCAGTAAGAAGAATTAAAATACAGAGGGAAATTCAGAAGAATTGGAGTCAGGTGTTTTGATTCCAGACATTTGTGAGCCTTAATACCAAGTTTTCTCATTGCATTTTTTCCAACTGTTTTTTTTAAGTTGCCAAGCTGTTCATCTATTGAAGGGGAAGTGAATATAAAGGGGAGGAGGTTGGTGGACTGGTAAATACTTAAGAAAGGAGTATGCACAATTTATTTTACTTCAATAATGTCTTTATGTTTAGCTTATCCATTCAAATTGTGACTGTTGGTGGACTGGTACCACAGAGAAGATGATGACAGTTAAAATTTTAGGGGAATGAGAACCAGGCCACTACTGCATTAGTTTCCACTTGGTAGTTATTGCATCAGCATCCGCTCCAGCCTTCCCTAACCAATTGTATGTAGCTCTTACCCAGACATGGTAATGCATGTGTTGTAGTCAGTGTCAGCTGCTTTTTATGGCACCATTCCCTTGCTGCTTGTGAAGGATGTCCACAAGCAAGGGATTGAAAATCTATTTCTTGTCTTTGCTGCACAAGCAGGCAGAATTCTTTTTACTGACTGAAAATTCAAATTATTCCTGGTGAACTCAGTTTTGGACATGTTTTTTAGCTTTTCTTTTTTACTGGAATTCTGTTTCAAGTCTTTCAATCCTGATATTTCAACAGAATTAAATTTGGCATCATATCATAAGTAGCCAGAATTGATGGGCACAGAGGCTTGGCTTGTCAGAAGATGTTAGTGTAGAACTTGGTATAAAATTTGGGTGTTTTGGCTGTTCCGGTGCTGTCACATCCCCAGTTCAGTGAGAAGAGGAACCAGATCTTGAACTGTCTGTCTTCTTCTTACAGAAATAGTTCTAAAATCTGTTATGTTCTACTGGGGTGGAAATTCTTGGAGGATATGTGAAGTAGCATAATGAAGCATTACAATGAGTTCTTTTGAGTTAGCAAATGATGTTGCTAATGTAACTTGTGTGCATATCTATACACAAGAGAGAAAAATTAGATTTAATTACAAAGATCACCTTGAAAAAACAGGCTTCCTCTGGACTGTAATCAGCAGTAATTATTTCTTGTTATGAGTCCTGTCCATATAGACATCCATATAGATGCACTGAGCTTGCAGCTAAAACTAAGAATAAACAAGAATTGTGAATACAGATTGTACTAACTGTTCAAATTATGTTATAGAATTATTAAACGAAATATATTTTTGTATTGAATTCCAGTGTTGTGAATAGTGCAGATGTGTTGTAGTCACATGCTATCATGTAGCAGGCAGTGAACTAAATAGGAGAGAGTTCTTACTTCTTTCCAGTTTTAAAGGTAATACTACGGGCCTGCATTAAACTGATTTTTTTCTATCAATAGCTTCACATATATGAGGCAGCAGTACAAAGTCTTCAAGGTGATGTGCCTCTTATCATGCAAATTTTCCTAAACACCGTAAGTTCTTGAGCTCTGACTTGAAAAGATTGCTATGAGAACTAGTAATCAATCTACTTCATGTAAAAGAAACATCAAACAGTTAGTATTTAATATCTGTTCCAAAATAAACTGAATGCCAACCCACTTCAAATTGGCATGTAAAATCCTATCTCATTAATTATTTCGTTGTGATTAGTGATTAATATTAGTGTTCAAGATTAATATAATTTTAACATTTTTACTACCTTCCAGAGATTAATCCTTTACTGTGCCTATAGCAAAAAAAGCAAATAAGCAAACAAACAATATCCTCCTCCAAAATCCCACTAGTTGAAGCCTTTGTCCTTGTAAATTACTTTATCTCATCAGGAAAAATGTGATAAGATGTAAATTATTGACTGACCAGTTTCAATGTAAATTTTCTTTTATTATATTGTCTGAGATTTCACTAAGTATATATAGTTAATTCACTAGTGGTTTACACTAACTTGTTTTGCTTCTCAGGGTAATTGGACTAGAAATGTGTTAGTCAGTTAATGTAGTTCATCTAGTGGTCAGTATCTTGTTAAGTCATGATAAATCACTGTTTTAGCCTTTTCCTTCTGAGGGACATAAAGCAGGCAGGTCTGCAATGCTATTTTTTTTTCCCCTTCAAAAACATCCATTTTTGCACCTTTAATTAAATGCAGTCAGATACTCCCCAACAGCTAAACATTCATTTACTACGTTAATCTACACAAATAGTATTTTTATTCTTCTAATGTTGAACTTGTTAGATTTTACTCTGCTATTTTATGAAGTATTGTAATAAAATTATACCATGTGTCAGATGAATTTTGGAAAATCTTAGGGGAACTGATTATTTTTATAGATACTTTTGCATGGTAACTATTTTTATTTCTTGTTGTATTACACTATTTTACTTCTTTTGGTCTCTGATATTTTTTGGAAGATTAAAGTTCAATGAAGGGAAGGGCTAGAAGGCTATGGGTATGCTTAGAGTACACAAAAGATAATGAAGAGTTTTTCAGTTTTATGTTATCATCATATAATTCTTGTGAAAAGGAAACAAACAATTTGGGTACATGATGAAAAACCTACAATACACTTAAGAAAACATAGGTATTACTTATATTTAACTCATGTATTTTAAACTTTTTTCTTCCTGTTCTTTGTTGCTATTTTCAAATAATGTAATCAAACATTCACATCTTCAACTGCTATATACACATGTACTATAATTAGAGCATTATTATGCAGTTTGATTTTGGGCAAGGACAGCAAGTTGCTAATGTTTTAAAAGTGATGGTACAACAATGTAGGAGTGTACAGAAGGGTTGCTGGCTTTGTGTGCTGTGCTGTCAACACTGTGAGCGCCATCATATCTGCAGGATCATTTCTGTCAGGCTTAATCCTGTTTTTTATCTGCAATCCTTGTTCAGTGTATATGCATTAATTTGAACAAAGTACTGTGTGTGTGTGTGTCCCTTCCAACCCAGCTCCATCTGCCCGGCTGGGTGTGGACAGATTTCATCACTGACGCAGAAGCGTCGCTAATATGCTGCAAACGGGCTGGCAATTGGCCTCCCCTTGCTGGTGGGATTGTTAAGTGGATTGCAGAGCTCTGGCTCTGTTGCTGTCGTGGCGCAGCTCTGCTGTGTTGGCATGGGCACCCCAGTGGGAAGTGTCCCTTTCTCCGCAGGGCCATGTCCTGCCCGCTGACCTTTCCGTAGGGCAGCACAGCCCTGGAGCAGCGCTGCCCGCTCCTGGCAGCCATAGAGCCATGGCTCTGCAGTGCGGGGGTTTCACAGGCAGCACACTTCGGTAAGATGGACTAGGACTAAGAAAATGTCCTTAAAACACTAGCAGGATATAAATGAGGAGCAATTTGCACAAGGAGGAAATAAAACACATACTTTGTAGTATGCAAAACCTACTCGGATAGGTTGTTTATTAGGCTGGATTTTGATGACATGCATCCTTTTACTGGTTAAGGAAAAATAAAGTGATGGAAACTATCTCAGTACAACTAGCTGCCCTTTGAGATGCTGGTACATTTGAAAATGTAAAGAGGGTGGGTAAAGAGAAGAAAGATCTATAATTTCCTGTCTCTTCCACATTTTGAACAAATTCTTACAGAAAGTAAGCCTCAGGGAGACAACAGGAACATGAGGCACAAGCATGATGAATTTAAGAAGAGTAAATAGTCATGCCAGTCTAATTTTCATCTGTAACATGACAATAAGGCCAGTGAATTGACAAGAAATGTGTGACTTATAGTATTTTTCGTGTTAGTGAGTTCTTTGTCAGTGTTTCTTGCAAACAAGAGAATAAATGTGACCTGAAAGAAACTCTTGTAGAGTAGGAGCAAGACTTGGTGGATGACTGTTCTTAGTAGGTGGTTACTAATGATCATCTGTCAGAATGAAATTGTTGTACTGAATGTGGATCTGCCAGGGTCTGTTGGGTCTGTACTCATTCTACTTCATTTCAATCTTCTTGTTAATGACCTTGATGATAGAATAGACACTGTGCTTACAAAATTGATTCACTAAAAATGCTCCTAGAACTTGGAGGGAATATGTATACATAAGACACGAGTTTATGAGCACAGAATTATTTTGAGAAAATTAAGAAAATCTTAGGAGATAAATAGTGACAGATTGAAGTTTTACACTTAAAAGAAATCATGAATAGACAATTAGAATGTAGGGAACAAATAATTAAATGATAATTCTCCAGAATCCCTGATGTATACCAGGAGGGATAAAAAGATACAGAACAATCTTTTTTTTCTTTTTTCTTTATCCATGAGGAAGTCCTCTGTTGAAGTGATGCATCTCACTGGGGCAAATGCCCTAAGGAAATAGAGCTCACCTGAGCAGAGTTTGGAAGAAGAGGAATCAAATAATTTGAGGTCTAGAAAATGAGGCCTAATTGGTAAGACTGAAATAATTTGAACTGGGGAGAGGAGTGAGTGTGCCAGTGCCAAAAAGAGAACCAGAAGGCATAATTATGTGTGTATGTGGTAGGCAATTTCTGGAAGGTAGGAAGTTGTTTGGTATAAAGCCATCTATGTGAAAAAGACAAAGATGAGTGATCTTAAAATGTTGCAAAAAACATAGATTAGGTCTCATAATGAGCAAAGGACCAGTTGCTGAGATAGCTGACTGTTCTTTCTCCTAAAGAATTTTATTTAGCTGTTTTTTGAACAACAACATTATTTTAAGATTGATTAACAGTACATATATACTTTTAGGAGTGTTACTGAGTAAAAAATGACCATTTTATACATGGAGGCAATTGAACCTGAGACAGTATCTACTTGACAAAATGGTGATGCAATCAATTTTCATATTGACAGTCCTTTGAGTTCTAACATTCTCTAACTTAGTAGCCTCATCTTTTTCTTGTTGATATCTTGCTATGCAAGTGAGATACAAGATTTTCAGCTCGTTTTTTCCTTTTCAGGGGCCCTTAACAAGCCTGTCAGTAGCTAGCTTTTATTTCTTTCTCATTTTCCTAATGACTTCAGTTGTTTCTCCAGCACTCTCGGTACTGGACATATTATTAGCATATGAAAACAAGAAGTGTACTGTTGGTAATTGTTTTGTTTATAAAATCTTTCCCTGTTTCCATTGTCTATTTCTCCACTAAGAAATTAATACAATCTTCAGTTACCTGAGGGTGTAGCATATGTTGTTAGTGTACTTCGAGTCTCTATTTGCATTGTTATACCCTGGAATAGGTGTCTTTAATCATCACACTTGGAAATTACCTTACTTAGCATTTTTAGTTTCTGTTTGCTCAGAGAGATTTGTGAGTCAAAGCCAACAGCCTGTGTGCAGTGTAGCCAGCCAAACCTGAATTTTGCACCTGAGAATGGAATTTGTCACAGCTCCAAGCACTTTTTAAGTGCTTTTTGTTTAAGTAAATGTGAAGGAAATTCCATCATTTCAGTATTCCTTCTCTCTAATAACTTACTAAGACCTGCTTTCAGTTTATTGTTTTGCCTAATATTTCCCTTTCTTTCTCCCATGGGCAGTGTTTAAACACAGGGCAAATGTCTGATATGGAAGCATTAGGAGTCCAGCATCCTGTAGGAAGACACTCTAGAGCTTTTAAGAGGTGGAGGTTTTTGCATACTACAGAAAGGATCAGAGTGACTTGAAAATATTTGTTTTGGTTTTGAGGAGGTAATTTAAACTCCTCTTTCTTTCTCTCCTCTGCTACTACTATTTTGCTCCTCTATATCATAGAGATTTTGGGCTAAATGCTGCAAATTCTATTATTTTTCCTGCATAATGAACCCTGCTTTCCTAGATGAATGTTTGTGTTCATAGTATCTACTATCAAAAGTTACTGTTGACATTGATTATTTAAATGTTGATAATTATCCTTCAAATAACCTGACAAATATATGTGGAAAACTCACAGGTTGGTGCTTTTTTGAGCTTTGGCCATATTATAACATATTTTTAACCACCAGATCCAGAAACTCTTGCTTTAAAGTAAAAAATGTTGAGTTAGCTGTATTAATCTAGCGGGTGATATTAGGAATAAATAGGAGGATCCTTACTGTAGTGGAATGCAAAGTAAGACAATTATTTTCCATGAATACTCAGTGAGAAAATAATCTTTGAAAAATATGCCCCAAGTACTAAGTCTCAGAGAGAATGCCAATAACATCTGCCACTGGAACTGGAGGGTAAGTATGCTATGTAGGAGGAATGTATAATAAAGAGATGCTGTAGTATAGGATGTTGCAGCCTCATCAGCCAGCTCTAAGTACTGAGTGTAGGAGGCCAAACCAGCATTTGGTGTGATTCAAATGATGTACTTAAGAAGGCCTGGGGTTTGGGAGTTCTGTGATGCTGCTGAGCTGGGAGCTGAGCTCATGCCAGCGCCCCAGGATAGGACACTAGGGCTGCTTTTCCCTTGTGTGGTTGGAATGAAACTTAGTGCAGCAACTGACTGCTCATCAATGGATAGTTTCATGTTGTATTTACCTATTGTTTTTGAAAGCCATAGCTAGATCAGAAAACTCATGGCTTTATTTTTTCTGAGACCTGGAATGTACATGCCATAAATAATTTAGGTTTCTGGAACTGGAGTTCCTTGTTTAGCTACATTTGCAAATCTACTGAGGAAGGACAGACCTGTCTTGCTGTTTATGCTGCATTGTATTGTACTTTCTGTGCTTGAAATTAATGAAGATAATTAGCTTTGGACCAACAAAAATTTCTTTTGCTTTGCTTTCTTTGGTAGAGGAAGAATGCTGCTCATTGTGGAATGCTGGATTAGGCTATTGGATGCCATAGTACCTATTATTTGTCTGTCTCTTTTTAGAATAACATTAAAATGCACAAGAGAGGCTTTATTTATAAGCATGAAGTGTGCTGTTATGAAGACTCTGTTAGCAGAATTACAATCCAAACTTGAGATTTGTTGAGAGGGCTGCAGCCCCTTTCACTAAAGTGGAGTTTGAATTATTCTGTTGCAACAGAACTAAATTAAATTCATGTTACATTAGAAACTTAGTAGCTAAGTGCTGGTGACATCAGTTTACTTAGAGCACTAAAAGTGCACTAAATTTGTTTAAGCTACTGAAATGTAGTTACAAATCCAGTGTTCCTTATATAAAAGAAAGTTCAGAAGTGATATTGTTGTGATTTCACTGCAAGACAGAACTGAGCTGTAATTTTACTTATTAAGTCTTGCTTATTCAACACTGTTAATGGGATAGCTGTGTTGGATGGTAATATGTGTAAATATGTTGGTTTAATTTAATAGTTCTAGGGGAAGGCAACAGGAAGGCAACACAATAGTCTGGATAAGCAATAGCAGTGCAAACATGTCACAGACAATAGTCGATCTGTCAGCTGTGAAGAGCTGACTTCCAGGCTCCAATTGAAGTTGAACAGTTGTCTCTCCAAGGGTGGGAGCTCAGTGATCAAAAAGACACCAAACAGGATGGTTAACAATGAAACAAGGGATTATTTTTAAAAATTACTTTAGACTGAGTAAAACTACTTTTGTTTAGGGAAAAGTGTATTTGAGTGTATTTAAATTCCACATTTATTAGTATCAATAATTAAGATAGTCTGTTTTGAATATACTTTAAAATAAAATCCCACTACATGTTTGCCACTAAAATTTTATCAAATGAGGTGCTGAGTTGAAATTAGCACTAATGGCAACCCACCTTTTGACAATAAGTGGAATTTTAAATTATAGTGTAGTATACCTGTTTTGATTGTTCTGCATAATTTCTCACCTTAGAATGAAAGCTAAAAAAAAAAAAAATAAAAATTTAAATAATAGCCTAGGGAGCTGAGGGGATGAGATGCCTTCATTCTAGAAGCATTAAGCATTTTGTTTTTTCCAAAGTACCTAAATAAAATAAGATTGTATAACTTCTGTCCACATGCAATCTGAGATTAGTATGAAAGTGAAATTCTATTTTAGAAAACATGCCGTATCACATTCATAATTTTCTGGAAAATAGTCTGGATTATTTAGTATAGTAATCTTAGGCAACTAAGCTCACTAAAGCAGAAACACAGATTTTAAAAGTACTCAGGGAAATGGGGGGGGGGGAAGACATAAAGAAAATGTTTTTGGATATCTGGGTGCCTACAAGTGTCATGAGAGTGGGGAAGCCGTAATCTCTGTAAGGGGAAACGAGAGTTGAATGGAATTGAAGTACCTGATTACATGTATATTTATGGTGTCTCCTTATTAACAAAGAAGCAGAAGCTTATGTATGGTTATAATATATTGTGCTAAAGTACAATTCAGCCCGTTCCCATGTGCACAGCAGAATTCCGTCTCTCTTCTTTTCTGAATGCTGCACTTCTGATGGCCAGCACTGTTTTTGATGAGTGCTGGTATAACTAATGGCAGAACCCATGCATAGAAACAAAGAAAAAGGGGAACTTTAGCAGAACCAAATAATTATTTGGAAACAGCTGTAGAAGGTTACATAAAAGCTTTTTTATACTAGTTGGACCATGAGTGACATGGTGCTCTATTACTTCATCTTTGATATCTAAAAGAAGGAGCTATCCCTGTGAGTGTGCATAAGAATTAAGAAAGTGTCATTTGTCCATTTTACAGATGAGGAATTGGAGCAGACAGGGATGAATTCATTTGCATGAAGTTGTCCTGGAAGTTGGAAGACATGATTGTCTATCCTGGTAGTCTGTCTAGACTGATGGCTGATAATGGTAGTGAGAAAATTTTAAAAGTGCCAGCACCTTGAGAATTTCCAGCAACCTCCTTGAGGTTTAGGTGAGAGTGATGTATTTTCATGTCTGGCCATGTAAGAATAGTATTCTTCTGTATGGATTAGATATAAATAGGATATAAATACATAGATGTGGGTAGGTAGAAATAAGAAGGGTGATAGTATAAAAACTGCCATGTTTCTGTTCAAATTTGCTTTTTGAATAGCAAGTTTTAGTATTTGTATCCTCCATTTTATTATCCTCTGTTCCCCATTTCTTGATATTTGCCTGTCTGGAGTTGAAGTGATGCAGATACTGATTTAAAGGTCTCTTGTCCTCCAGCACATTTCCCTGGTAGAGAGGATCACAGAGCAGGGTAAGAAGACAATTGATTTTGATTAGGGAAGAGGATAGTGGTAAGTCTGATATGCCCCCATTGCATTTTGAGTGTGTCTTGTTTGTTGATGATACAAACAAGTGGTTATCAGTTTTGTGCCATATGACATTGGCTGGTTTCTTCTGACCATACAGAAATACAGCAGTTCTTGTTCAGTATCTGGTTCTGAGCATGATGCTGAGAATGGTCAAGCTGTTATTTACAAACGGGCAGGCTGACTTTGTAGTTCTGGGGTAAAAGAGGAAGGCTGTGGCCTCCAAGTTCTTAAAACCTGGAGCTGTTTGGATTGTTGGATGGGAAGAATCAGAGAGGCACATCCTACTATGGCCACGGCCGCCTCTTAAAAAGAGCAGTGGAAAGAATGGGAAAGGATTCGAAGTGTGTTGCTAAAATCCTCCAGGTGAATAGTTTGCTTGCCCAAATTACTTATTTACATAATCAGCACCCTGGCAGAGTTCATGGCGGGTGGGAGGGCTGCAGGCGTCCGCGGGCAGGGCGCGGCTGAAGGGTCTCCTGGCGGTGGCGGAGAGGTGCAGGAAGGCGTGGAGTGGCACAGCGTGCCCTGCGGGGGCAGGCGGGTGTTACCGAGCGCGGTCATCGCCGCTGCCTGCCTGCCTTCCTTCCCCGCGGGGCTGCGGCCGCAGCGGCCCCTTTAAGGCGCGACCTGCCGGGGATCAGGTGCGCGGCCGGAGCGATGACGTCATGGGGCGGGGCCGCGGCTCCCGCTCGCGCTGCCCGCGCCGCGGGACGGGGCGGTGGCGGCTGCGCACGTGCGCGGGGCGGCGGAGAGCGCGCGGGGCCGCGCGGGCCGGGAGCGGCGGGAACCGGGACACGGCGGGAGCGAAGGCTTCTCGGCGCGGCGCCGCTGCAGCAGGTGTCGGCTTGTTTTGTGTGGGGCTGCCTGCCATGTAAGCACATGAAAGATGTTCTCCTTCAGCAGGCTAGACGGGGAAAATATGCTGTGTGCAGGGTGATTGATTATTTGCAGACTTAATTTATTTTTTGTTTGGTAATATAGCCATCCATCATGTTGTATATTTCATTTGTATTTACTTGTTTAAACTGTTGCTTAGATAGTAAGTGAATATCGGATACTGCCGTAGTTGATGCTGTTTTCCGTGGTGATGAATTGTGCTGTGTACCTGCTGTCCTTGATAGAAAGTGCTGCACTAAATTAACTCTTCATCCTTGGGTAAATTACAGCAATTCCAAACGCTCAGTTTGGGACTAGAGGAGCGATGTCAGATGTCTTAGAGCGGTTCTTCCTCCTTTGCCAATGGAAGATTATATCGCATGCGTATGGAAAAGAGATTAGACTTTTTGCCAGTTAGGTGGGAATGTGTAAACCCATGTGGAATTTACACTGCCTAAATATTTGTATGCACAGGAATTGTGTCTGCTCGTTCTGGAGAAGAAAGGGAAATGATTGCTTGTGGCTTTGGTTGGGGCTTTTGGTTTTATTGGTTGGTTGGAATTTTGTTTTTCTTTTTAAGGTGAGGAAGGCATTGAAACCTTGCTTTAAACATTCATTTAATCTTCATGATAAGTAGAATTCTATATTTGTAGTTCCAATTTCTGGCTAGTATGTTCACTTTTCACCAGATAAGTTAACACTGACAGAAATAAGGAAAAAAATTCCCTGCTTGAGGGAATCATCATGCAAAGATTAAAGTTGGCCAGGAGGACCTCTGTGAAATTTTGGGTAGCAGAAGGATGTGACCAAGTAAAACATGGCATTAGCAGGCTTGGCTCTTTAGACTAGAGAAAAGTCTCTTGGGCATTCTTATGCTAAAAATGTAGGCTAAGACTTCCCTTTGAAGTCCTGATTTGCAAATGCCCATCTATACACATCTAATTTTTTGCATAAAATTCCAAAGTAGATTTAGTCTCTTCTAATCTGCTGAACATGGTTCTGGAGTAAGTCTTTGTTTAAATAAGCAAAAATACTTGTGTGGATGTATGTACATGTTAAGAGATGTGCTATTTTTGGTCTATGAATGCATACCTCTGAATCCAGCATTCTGCAGGTTTCTTTTTTCTATAGCCTTGATAGCATTCAGTCTAATCTGTATGCAATGGGTGATGTTCTTGCTCTCTAAATTTAGCTGCTGATGTTTATATATGCCTTGGTATTTTGTATTGGTCTTTGTAGTGGGCATCCTGCACAGAGAGATCAGCCCCGATGGCCTTTGTCCTGGAAATGCATCATCCCAAATAACATATTAACAGTGGGGTTTTAGAAGGGATGAAGTGTGTTAATCTAGCATGCTTTAGGATGAGTGGAGCCTTCAGGCATATTGATGTATACCTGTTCTTCATCTGTGCCTCACACCTCAGGGAGAGGACACTGAGTGAATGTCACATTATGCTAGTGTTTACTACTCTTTTTTCTTTTTTTTCTCCCATATTTATGCCGAGAGTCTAGGTGTTCTGTCAGAAGCAGGTTTGCTCTCCAGTGGGATGTTCCAGCGTTAGGACACCAGGCTAAGTAGGTAACACCAGAACAAGTAGGTAATCCAGGGCATAGCAGGATTAGTGCACAAGGTGAAATCTGGTTAATTACTTTTCTACCTGGAAATCTCTTTAACTTTTAAGTATATTTTTTCATTACAACACCTATTACTGTGGCAGATGTGACTTTCCATAGATTTTTGGCAAGTGGCTTACTGTTTCCTCTGGATGTCATCACCTATTTCTTACCCTTCTTGTTCATATTTAGCATCTTAATACAATTTATTTTCCCTGACTGTGAAACTAACAATAGCCATGTAAGATATGATTGTGTATATTGTTGAAAAAGTCACTGAATTGTAAGCATCTGCAACAGCTTTTGTAGGCGCATGAAATTTTAAGAAATAATGACTATTCTAATGAAATTATTAGAAAATATTTCAAGGTGAAAAGGAAGCCGATTCAAGAATTGCTGTTACTTCCCCTCTTCTTTCTAATGGCACATTGTTATAGAGGACTTAGTTTTATGAATTGCAAATAAAGGTTTGTTTTTAAAATACTAATTCTCCCAGAGTGATTGGAAGGATTCCTGGAATCACTTGTGGCATTGACTTTTGTTCTCAGCTCTTCAGTATTGTGGCATGGATTTAAATGCTCTTGGGAGTTCCATACTATATGTACATCCTGGCTGCATATCTGGCAAGGTTCACTTGTAGGACAAAAATAAAACAGAACAGAAAATAATTAGTGCAGTGTGTGTAAGAGAATATTTTATGAGTCTCATTACCTTGTCTATTACTATGGCTTTGTGATCTTGTTTATTCTGTTAAATTAAGTGATACAAAAATAAAGTAATACAGCAAAGCTTACTTTCATTTGGGTTTCACAAATGAAAGTAAGTTAGTGCAAGTTAGTTTCCAAAGTGAATATTGCACCTTCAATGTGTCATATTTTTATGTCAGATAAGAGGCTGAAAAACACTGCTTTTATTTGATGCAGGCAGGTGAAATGAACTTGCACAGTTTTCTTTCTCAAGACTTCTTGCAAGCCTTTTGTCAAGGACCACAACACTGCTAAGATTCAAGGTTTACTGATTGTGTGCTGTAATTTAGGGTCACGAAATTATGTAAGTACTTGATGAGTGTTGGAAAAGTGGATACAGATTTATCAATCCAGTTGTGCTGGTTCTGTGCTATGTGTGCTTTATGTAGGAAAAGTTGTTTCCTGATTCCTAACTTAAACTATAAGTTAATTCCTAAATACTCTGAGATCATATTTTTACCACAGGAAATGCCTTTTTCTACAGGAAAATTATTTTGTACCATGCCTCTTAAGGCATAAAACTGTGTATATGTGTTCCCCATCAGAGGTGGTGGGAGACTTGGCTTTGGCTTTGGACGCAGCATGGCATCACAGTCACTCAAAGAATGTGCTCATGCTTTGACCAAGAAATTTAATTTAGTGCTTTGCCTGATAAACAGGCATCTATAACCTGGTGTTTCACTTGCAGTCAAGAAGACCTTTTGCCTTCTCTTTCTGATAGGATATTTATAAAACATTCTTTTGGCTTGGGTCCACTTTCTGAGGTGGAAGTTACAAAAAGCAGGGTGGATTAAGTGCAGTGCATTGGGTTTGGCAGTCACTGAGAGTAAGTATGCAATAGAATTGCTTTTCTTTTTTTTTTTGTGGTGGTTTTAGGAGGGTAGTAGAAACAAGAAGTGCAGTTATTTGTGGTATTTGTGGTGTTACCTCTGTGGTATTTAGATTGTTGCTTGTCTTTGGTAACTTTTAAACCCTGGCTTTTGTAGTCTCTGAGACTTCCCAGTGCTACAGGTAAAACTAGTTCGAGTCACTCTTAAGAGTTCCTAGATGTAGAAAGTCAAATTGGTAGCAGGATGTGTTCATAGTAATGTGCTCAGGGTATTAGCACTTTGTTTTTCTCCCACTATTTTTTGTTTGTTTGAATCACCTGCCAAAAAAAAGACTGGTTTCCATGAAGAGTGCGCTGCCTTGTAGCATATACACATTAGAAATAAAATAACTTTTATCAATTAAGTGGAAAATATTGAGTGTATATGCCAACTTTTTTCCTCTTAAAATTATAAATGAGCCAGATTAGTTCGTCAAATAGACGGTTTGGAATGGAGTTATGACAATGGTACTCTTGATAGCAAGGGCTGGACTTCACCTATGAAGGAATTGTTTCCACTTCATTCTCCCAGTCCTGTTTTTAAAGCTAGTTTGGACTTTATTTGAACAGATGTAGTCTAAATTAATTTAACTGAGCACCTCGAGTCACTCCACATGAAAATGCTTGTGGAGGCTATGTAGGGAACATTGGGGAACAGATCTGACTTCAAACTACCCTGGCCTGTCTTTCCACCTAGCTGCTATTTACCCTGACCAGGTTGTTGTGCTGCCATGTTGAAGGGTTGCACAAGGGTGAGAATGAGCAGTTGGGAGACTGAAGGAAAGGGGGGGCTTAAAAACTGTCCTCACATTAGTCAATGTCTTAATAGTCTTGAAAAATACTTCTGATTCTCTTTTAGTAATTTCCAAAACAGCACTTTACTTGGTTTGAAGAAAAGGCAAAGTTTTTTGCTTATCTTGTAATTTACAAGCAATTTAAATAGCTCTGGGTTGCCTGACTGTAATGAGAACAGTAACTTGGATGGTAAGAGATCAGAATTTTAAATTTTTTTTTTAATCTGAGTCCATTTGATTCTAAAGATATGTTGATAAAGTAAGATTTTGCTGTGCCTCCCCACTCTCCAGACCTTATTTAAACAGTTGTCTTACCATTTGGAAGAGGTCAGCTGAGTACAGCATATGTGTTTGGCCAATATGTTTGAAAACATTGCCCAAAACTTTGTTAGACTGTTCTTAGGTTTTTTTTTTTTAAATTTACTTTTTTCCGATCCTCTTGCAAATTGCACTGCTGATGTGGGAGCATGAGATTCTTAACCCACCTTCTTCACCCTCTGCAGACCCCAAAAAAGAAATTGTTGATGGTCACTGCTTTCTTTCCACAGAATTAACTTTTTTGACCTCGGAGTTTTTCAGTGAAGAGGGCAAACGTCTGTTTTCAGACTTCTTAAAAGTCCAGGAAATGCATTTTCCATGTTACAAACTACTGTCCTAGAAGAATGTACTTAAAAGAAAGAGAGTAGAAAAGATTATCCAGGGGGTTTAATTTGCATCAGCTGTTTTGAACTGATCGTTCCTGGAGTGCAGCTTCACTGTGGCTGCTTGAGGACAGGGCAGGCAGGTGGCTGGGACTGGACTGGGTGCTCCTGCTGTTTCCCTGTTCAGCTCCTGGTTGAAGTGGCTCCTGCAAGTGGCTCACAGCTCAGTGCAGTGCCTGGGAGCAGTGGGAGCGTGAGGCTAGGGAAAGTACACAGATTGACACAGTCTGCTGTTTCCCTCAGTTAAATGAAACTGCACTTTCAGTCTGTGTTCCCAATTGCTGCACAGTCATCTGACTGCAGATGGAGGGGCAGCTTTGTTATCTGGGTAGGAGGATCTAACTTCAGGCCACTGTCAAGAAGCATTGTCCACCTGGCCTACTTTCCTGCTTTTGAGTGAGAAAACTAATGAAAAAATTGCACTGGTAGAGTTGTTTCTGTCAACTGGTTTTGCCGCCCTGTTATACGTCATTTTGCAAACTTAGCAGTGTTAGCATAAGGGGAGCGGGAGGGGCACATGATGGTGAACAAATCCACCCTGGTAGCAGCTGTCAGCTTGGCACAGCTGTATCATAAAGCATGCTGTAAGTTACCTGTGCTAGAAGTTAGTGGATTGGCGAGTGCATCTACATGGTGTCTTGGCTTTGGTAGCAAAGCTCATAAAGAAGCTGTTGTAAGTCCTGTTTCTCTGCTCCTGCACCCCTCTGTAGTTTGCTGGTCTCTGTTGGGCCAGTTACAAGTGCATACTGCAGGACTGCTTTGTGTTCTGAATAACTGAAATTATAAAAGTAGCCCACTTCATACTTTTATTTTCTGGCTATTTTTAACCCGCATTATTTTCATTAGGCAATTTGTAATGTGGTCCTACACTGGTTGCCACTTGCAGAACAGAGCATCAGATAAGAATAGTAAGAACTCATCTCTTGAAGGTAGTCAGGAACTTCTGCAACTGGCTTCTTTATTGGCAGTCAAGAAACTCCATCTTTACCATGTACCACATTTATTCCTGACAAACTTCTCCATGTAGACAAACTTACGGTATTTAAACTGTACGAAGTGTGCTGACATTTGCAGCTCTATGAGTGGGAGTGCTGTGATGGATAATTATATGAAGGTGAAGGGAAGGGCTAGCATAGCCTTTGCTAGGTAGGAAGCAAAAAGATCTGCAAAAGCAGAAGGATGCCAAAATCATGTGACTCTGCAGACATTTGGGAAAGAACCGTTTTCAGTCTTAAGAGAATGGTTGCTTCAGCTCTGTCATCTACACTTTGTTTCTTCAGGTTTTTTTAACTTATGCTTTTGACAATTTTCTTGGCTATCTCTCTTTCTCATGCCAGCCATGGAGTTATGCTGTTGGCATGCATGCTTCTAATAGATGGGGTTATTTGCAAATACATTTGCTTCAGATTGCTCGTGTCTGAACCAAAGCAAAAAAGCAAGGAAGGCAGAGAGAGAGAGATTTTGAGCTTGTCTCTGTTGGTTTACTTTGCATGGTTTTCCTGCCTCATTTTGTCTGAGGTAGCTGTGTGGAGGGCTCTTTAATTGCTAGCATTGCTGTCCGGTTGCCCTAGGGGCTGTGGTACTTGACCAGAACAGTTTGAGGGTTGCTGTGCTGTCCTAATTTAGATGAAATGTTAGAATAGTTGAGATGATTTTTTTTTCCCCCCTTTCTTTCTGTTCTGTGTAGAAATGTGGTAATTGCTCTGAATTCTTTCTTAGTTGGGTGGCAGTGAGTCAGATTCTTAGCTGATATGTTTGGCAAAGCTCTCTTTTGTGAGTGCAGTAGCGCTGTTCTTCAGCTGGGGACTTGTTCCCCTGCTTATGTTCAAGGCATGGAGCCCTGTTTGCTGTTTGAACTGTCTGACCCTCATCAGCACAGAGTGAACTCTTATTTTCTTTATCTCTATTGCAGAGGAATTTGTTTTAGTAGTAAAACACTTGCTTGTCCTTTGCTTCTGTATGATTCTAAAAAGTTTTAATTTTAGGTGTGATGGAAGCAGAATTAATTTTGCTTTCAAGAGACCATTTATAAATAATTTTCATGCTTTCTTCATGCACTGAAGTATTGAAGAACTGGTTATTGTTTAGACTGATGACTGATAGTCTCCACTATCCACGTGCTGAGGGACTGTGCAAAGTCATGCCAAAACAGGTGTTTGAAAATTCCACAATTCAATCTGTATTTCTAGCAGTTACTCAACTATGTGTGGACGCCTGAAGCACTTCATCAAAAAGCTGAAAAAGAGTTCTAGAATTATGGAAACTGAGGCTGAAGCAAGCAGGAATTTGCAAACATCAGTACCACAAAACTCTCGATGTTACCGATTTAGATGCTCCTGCCCTTTTGTGAGCATTAGCCGGCATCACCTCAACAAGGAAGTCAGTGGAGTCATGGGGGATGTGTGTGGTCTTTGTATCTGAGGGGCAAAGGCAAATGCTTTGTCCTTTGGAACGAGGAGGACTAAAGGAGTGTAGAGAGCAGTGTTTTCTCTGCAAGGGTGCTTACCAACCTTAGGTCATTGCGTTGTGGCAGTAATGCCACTTGAACAAATGGACTTGCTGCCTGTTGGTAAAATTCTGCAGATATTTGAGAGTAAACATGCAGGTCCAAGTAATAGTGTGAGACACCTGGAAGACTTGCTCACTCTTCCTGTATGCTAAAAGTGAGGTTTGGCATATTGCTTTTGCCTGGAAAAAGTCTGTGTTGGTGTTGCAAACTATGTTTTTAAGTGATTTGGCTTCCTTGAAACAAGCTGTTTGAGGAAAGAGTGCTAGAGTTAACATGCTGCTTTAACCACGCACAGCTGTGGAGGAGGCTTTGAGCCCAGCATGATTACTAAGCATTGGACTTTTTTTATTCACAATTATGGCACTGTCCGTGCACTTTAGAAGATTACTTTATTGAAATTTGCTCACACTAAATCTTAAAAAAAAAAGCTGTGTCGAAGCATCATGAGGTAAAACTCCTTAGAGTATTGAGCCTTTGCTGTATTTTTCCTTTCTTGTTCTCCTATTTTTGTCCCTCTGAAAGTCTACCATTATGGAAAGACATAGTTAAAACTTGGCTCAGCCCCTTCTATCCTGCAAGACTAAATTGTTCTTAAGGCAGACCAGTTTAATTGTATTCCAAATGCTTCCTTTTTGCATTGTTTGTTTCTATTAGGTAAATGGTCCCGGTGGGGATAGTATCTTCAATTCCTTGTATAGTCCAAACCATTATTATGTTTCAATCTGATTCTGTTAGCATTATATTGTGCTGGGACAGCAAGACAATGGTGTGCATTGGTTTGGGTTGTTGGGGTTTTTTTGTAACATAACCAATGTTTTCTTTACAGCTATTTTGGTCTTGGATGTACAGTAAGTCTCCCTGTCTGTGCCCTAAATGTGACCATGTTAGAAGAACAAATTAATGCTGAATGCAGATGGCACCCGTGTCCTGGAGCTGTACTCTAGGAGTGTTTGGGAATAATCATGAAGTAATGCTACTGCTGATCTTATGGGTGGGGGGAGGGGGTTTGGGATAGGAAGCTATTTTTCTGTGCAAACTTATTTTTTCCCGTGATCTGTATCACTGGCTTTGAACCACAAGGGATGGTTCCAGGAAGTGTCCTGCAGTAATTGTTCTTTGAAAAACTGCTTTTAAGTTTGCATTGCAATTGCAGGGTTGTAAACTGAGGTACCAAAACTGAAACCATCTTTTGAGTCCTTTCCATTTTTTTTTGTTAAACGGTGGCATGTTGCTCCTGGTTATCAATTTCTCCTACGAGAAAACGATCCTTTTGACAATTTAACTGCAGAGTCTGCAGGAACCTCTCCAGTTCACTTGTCACACTGAGGGGAGCCCTGCCTTGCACAGGCAGGCTGCTGCTGTAAAATGAAGTCATCCCTTGCTGCCCTGTCTCCCCTCCTCTGCCCCCAGTCTGGTCTCTTTTATCAAAGGGTTTGGAAAAACCCTCCTCCTCCCTGCCTGGCCCTGAGTCCAAGGGGAGTTGCTGGTAAGCTGGGCTGGGCCTCTGGCCTTATCTCTGTTGTCAGAGCTGCCTGCCTGGTAGGTGGCAGTGAGGGCAATGCTTTTCAAATGAGACTTTCCTGTGCTTAGGGAGGCCCTTGTTTTTTTGTTTTAACAGCTTCCTATTGTTTGAAACAGCAGGTTATCCCCTCCCATGCTATTCTAGCTCTTTCCTCCTCCCTTAAATAATTTCTCTGTGCAAGTATTACTCACAGCAGTTACTCTCACAGTGAGTCCTCAGTTTTCCCAACTTGATCTGATCTCCAGCTTCTGTTGTGATACCAGTTTGGAGTCCACATATTAAATAGAAAGCAGCTTCTGAAGGTAGGTTTTTCTAATTTTTAATTCAGCATCACCATTGCTGTGATGTGACTGTTTTGATTGAATTCAAGTTGTCATAGGAATTCTCTCCTATATATGGGACTGAAAGATAGAAAATTCTGTGTTTCAGTGTGGCTGGCTTTTGTTTCTAAGATACAAAGAAGAGTATTGCTTCAGTTCATTGATAGTTTGCTTTTCAGTGTTTTAGTCCTGCTAGATAATGGTGTTTCATGTGTTCACTTTATATGTGATGTTCTATCTCTGTGAAAGGTACTTTCTAAGAAATAAGCCACCTCTGGTCCACCATACTGTAACTTTTTCTGTCTAAACCATGATAAATATGAAGATAAAATCAGTCAAAGTCTCTTCCCACCATATCAATTGTTACAGCAGGAAGGGATCTTGGCAGTTCATTTCCCATCCCACTTATTTTACAGTGTAGGAATTACCTAGTCAAAAGTGCTCCAGACTGCTTTTTTGATGTTAGATGTGTTTCTACTTCCCTCTACTTGTTGAATACTGTGTAAGAAAGTTGATAATGAAATGAGGTACTAAGCATGGAGAGCTTTTCTATTATTTTAATGTTCTCATTTATAAAAGTCAACTTGCTTTATGTTTCCCTGATCCCCTACTTTCTATCAAGTGTTGTGTTTCCAATAATTTTGTGATTATTTGAAGTCTGTCACTATTGTCTCATACTTTTCTTGGTTCAGCTTAGCAAAAAGTTTTGAAAAAATTAAACCAAACCCTCACACTATTTTGATATATTTGGTGACACTAAGCAGAAGTTTTAATTCCACAAAATGGTAAGTCCAGTTCTAGACTTTGTCATCAGAGAGAGCACAGGAGGGGGTAATAATCTATGTGTGCCAGTACTTGACATTTGGTATAATAAAATTCTGCCTGTTCTAATGCATTCCAGAGTTTTTTGAAGGAGTAACTTCTCAGGCAGTCCAAAACAGAAAAGAATTTCAAAGACATTGATCCGTACCTGGAAAATGAAGTCCCAATGTCCTTGCCCTAACTATAACTTCTTGATAAGCTGATTCAGGTCACTAACTTAGTAGGAGACAAAGCAAGCTCTGGTGGCTCCAAAATTTTGGCTTCATTTGGTTATTTAATGAGATTCCTTTCAGAGGTTGTGGGAGATGATGCATCCTCTTTCTGGAACACTGTATTTTGTGGAAGTCAGAGAAACTGTAGCCTTTTTTATTACTATTATTGTAACTGACAGTTCAGAATCCTCTTGGGGTTTTTTGACAGAAAACTATTGCAGTGGACATGCAGAAGTTTGCGTTTTTTGAAGTTGTTAATTATAATGGAGTTATGTCTGTAGGTTATAACAGTGGTTTCAAGAGTTTTAGGTGTCTTAAAAACCCAAACAGGATGATTCCAGGTTAAAGAGTTCTCTGTTTAAGGCCAGAGAAACATGACAAACAGCCTGAGGAGTGAAGGAAGCAGACTGTGGTGGCTGTCAGGATGAACAATGGTTTTGGCACACCTGCTGCTTTGCTGCTCAGCTTCTCCGTGCTTGGCAGGAAAGGAGTGATTTGGAGGATAACCAGAGAGTTTTGTAGATGTTTTGGTATGTTTCCATCTTCTCTGTGGGAGAGAAAACAGAAGCACTTGCTTTATAATGTAACTAATGGCTGGTTGAAGACTGAGACCATAAACTTTTGGGGCAGGATTTAATAATGCACTTAGAAATGTGGAAGTCAATATTATGCTAGACTTGAATGCCCTTAGAAGAGAGTGCAGGTAGACTGATTTACCATGGGAAGGGGAAGAGTTGGATATAGTCAAAACAATGTGTTAGAGAATTTTATGTTTATACTGCCCCTCTGAGTAGATATAAACATAATTAAAAAGTAAAATTAAGAGAGCTGGAACAAATGCCTTTGGAAGATTTTTTTTTTTTTTTTCAGTATGACAGTTTAACTCCATCATGTTCCAACTGATACTGTTCCCTTGATGCTTCTCCTAGAAGCTGACACATGTAAGACCAGATTAGCAGATTGCAATCATATTAATAGTATTTTTAAGTGATGTGTAATGCCATACATATTTATACAGACTTTCTCTGAAGCATCTCATGTACTTGATTTCACAAGAGGATATTGCTGTCCTAAATTGTTGAGTACCTGGATCAGCAGAGTCTATTGGAATTGGAGAACTTGGGTGTACTGGGAAAAAATGAGGATACTAAAAAGCTGGAAAATCTTCCTTTTAGTCTAGCAAAGAAAGTGCCTCTAATACTGTACTTTTTGGTCCAAGCTAAGAGCAGTTTAACTTCAAATGGAGTGAGTTCAGTTCTGATTAATGAGAAATACAAGATTTTTCCAGATCATCCACTTGCACGTGTGCACGCACACGTATTCATGATTTATTTTATTTTTCTAATCACAGAGGAAGGATGCGTAGACTCTTAATCTGGATAAAATATTCTTATTTTTTCCTGTTTCCCTTACAGGTGTGTGTATAAGGAAGTGTATAAGACTTGTTGTAATTAAGCAATGGTTAAGTAATGGATAATAATTTTAGTAACAGTGTATTGGAATGCTTTTGTCTAGTATTGAAGAAAATTTTTGTAAATGATTTCTCAAAAAAGCATTTGTCATGATTTAATGGCATGACTGAAAATATTGTGGTGTGGTAACCCTTTTTGATAAGGCTATAGCTGTTACAGATGTTGCTTTCCCAGATGTCAGGTGATTGTTCCTTGAAGCCTGGTTATTCTGAGGGGAGAGAGGACTTTTAAACAGGACAGTGTTTGGTTTTATCCTTTTATTGCCTTGCTGGTGTTCTGGATCTGAATTTTTTTTCTGCATCAAGTTGCTAATGCAACAGTTGCATCTCTTTAGCAGCTTCTTGCATTGCCAGCATATTGTCTGGGGAATTCTGGGGAAAGCAAGTTCTATTGTGCAGCATTACAATGCTTGTGGACGCCAGCCTGAAGCAACATCAGCTGTTCTTGCACTAACAGAATTTGGCAAGAGAAGGTGTGGGCACCATGTGACTGCTTTGCAACTGGAAGGTGAAGATTCTGTCCTGTGACCAGCTTTAGGGGATCCCAGTGTAGGGAGTGGTGGCTGTGTAACCTGTAAGGGAGCCTGCAGGAAGAAGCAAGCCTTAGGGACCATTTTGGAATGCCATGGCAGGATATGGAGTCCTCCACAGTTTTTAAGATGGATGTGCCTAACCCTTCTGCTGTGGTGAGTTCTCAAAAGACTGGAAGGATTTTAACATCAAAGGGACCGTATTTTATTTAAATAGTAATATGTTACTTTTTCTAAAAGGAGAGAATTTAAAAAAATCTAGGGAAGAAAAAATGAAAATAGGCTTGTGTGCAAGTTTCCTGGTACCAACTATGTCTTGCCTTCCCAGCCTGTCAGTCACTGAGTGGTCCCAAATGTCTTACTAGAAATTTTGTGCCAAGACCAGCCATACCACACAGTCCCTGGAGATTTCATCTTTGAACTCCCGTGGTATGTCCCTGAGAGGGCAGGATGGGACTGTACCCCTGCCCCCAGGGTGCTACCTGGCACAGCCACACTCTTAAAGAATTACACCCGTAATTAGGAGCCAGAAACCAAATGCTTACATAAAATGTTATCATCCTGAGACCCAGTTACTTTCCTGTTCCCTGCTGTGTGATGGAGTGGAAGAACCCCTAAAGCTGCTCTTGTCTTTTGCCTGAGACCTTTCCCCGAAGCTTCTCTGTGTTCCAGAGCTGTTCCCTGAGGCACTATGCTTAAGGAGTAACATGCATCATTGTAGGCTGGGCATTTTTTCTCTGTGGGGTAACAAAAACAATGAATCAAGTGCACAGAATATAAGACACAAGTTTAGTAAGCTGTGCTTTCTAAATTTTATATGTTCCGTGCTGGACTAAGTCAAAATATGCTTAATCCTTTGTGCTTAACATTGCAGAGAGTCCCTGTTTAAAGGGTATGTGGGTTATGTTTAGTTTCACAGGTGATTTCAGCCAGTGCAAGATCAGATTTGAGAGAGTAACAGGATTAGCTGCTTATTTTTCTGTAGAGCTCAGACCCACAGAAGTGTTGAAAAAGTTAAATTACTGCTGGGAATGAAACTGAATCTCTAAGGTGTGCATACTTTTTTTTTTTTTTTTTTTTTTATAACAGTGTAGGCTGAAATCATGTTGACTGATGTTGAGCTAGGCTGCAGTTTTCTCTAGGTGTGCTTTCACTGTTGAAATTAGTGGCTGTAACATTTGTTGTTGGCTGGGTACTTCACAGTCTTGTCAGGACAGGTCTCCTTTTTGTGTATGAAAGCATGTGTACATATCCTTAAATTTTCTCCTTGACAGTCTGTTTTAGAATAACAACAACAACAAGTTTCATTAGGGATGTTTTCCTTTCCACATGTACTAGGTGGTTAAATGTATTATAACTTTCCTGGACACCTTCAGAATTTTTAAAATTTTATCTTTAACGAGTTTCTTCAGTTGCTAAGATAAGAACTCTTGTGACCTCCCTCTTCATGATCTTTTTCTGCCAATGAGCAGCCCACAAAAAAGGTGGAAAGGGCCCTTTCACTCCTCTTGAGTGCTTCCTGGGGCTTGGGTTTTTTTCTGGTTGGGAGATGTTTTAGTTTTTAGGGGAGATAATGCAGTGTGGGTTTTTGGCTTAGATGGTTTGGGGGTTTTTGGTGTTTTTTTTATTTTTTGTAGGAAGCTTCTGGTGCTACTCAGTGGGGTCATTTTATTGCCCGGCAGAGAAAAAAAAAAAAATCATAGCTGTTGACATTCTTCTTCTTCTTCTTCTTTTTCTTACCCCAACACCCAACTGGTCTGTTCAGCTTGTATTATACTGCATTTGCACAGCTTCTGCTTCTGTGACCCATTAGGACAGAGCCTGCTTGTGCTTAACAACAGCCTCTTTCATGCTTTGTGGATCTCTCCAGGCCACAGCAGGACACAAAATAATCCCTTTTGCATTTGGTAGTTTCACAGTACTTTCCTGGTGAAGATAAAATAACCTTTCTGAATGAAAACAATAGCATCATCTCCATAAGTCTGGTTTGATAGAAGGAAATTGTGTCATTGTTTCTGCATCTTATAAATGAACAGCAGTTTGTTTGGGTTTTTCTTCCCTAGCAGATTACTTACAGATTTTAATATTTTAAAATCTTGGGAAGAGTGTTAGATGTTTTTAAAACCAGTATGTGATTAGTTTCTTACAGTAGTTTCTATTAAGACTTAGAGAACCAGTTTTTTTAACTTAAAAATTTGAATTTGTGTTTTGAATTTAATGAGGCCAGAGTTTTGTGGAAGTTCATATGCAATCTCATGGCTTCACCTTATTATTATTCTAACATAAAAGATCTATATTTCAGAAAATGTGTTTGTACAGCAATCTGCACATATGAAGCTTTCATTTTTGTGTACTAGGCAAATTTTCTGTTTGAGTTTCTGAAATGTTTGACAAAGTAACTGTCTATGACAGAAAGTATCCTTTCCCTGTTTTAGCCATCTGTGACTTTCACATTGTGAGATCTGTTAAACTTGACTTTAAGGCTTTTTTTACAATCTTTCAGAAGATGTTTTATACCCGAAGAATTCAAACAATTTATCTATTTGTAAGGGGCTTCTCAATGAAAGTAAAATGTGGGGTAGTGGAGGTAGCTGAATCTCCTCTTATACAAGGGTTCCTTTCCTGTGTTTGTAGGAACCATTTCATGACTTTGCCTATATTTGATACTTAGCTGTGAGTTCAGGATTGTTGTGCAGTAAGTTATTATCCTCTTTTCTTAAAACTCATAGAGACCTGCAAAATGGCTCTTTACTTCATAAGGTCCTGTGATAGATGAGTCTGCACCTGGGGAGAGGCACAGTATGTCCACAGCTCAGCCAGTGATGGACCAAGTTGACCAAGTCTAGTCTTGGGCTGCAGGAGCCATGGGGAGGCCATGGCAATATATTACAAACACTTTATTTGCTAGTTTGCATTGTAAAGGCTTGAGGTATGGTCACGTCTATTTGCTTCATTTTTAGAAAAAGACAGGACTGAGCTCATCAGCTCACAGAGACAGTCTTTTCCTCTGATTTCCCTAAATCCATCAATCAGATGTTTTCTTCTGCTGGCATCCTGCTTGTATAGTTCTACTACTCCTGCTTGTCTGTTCCAGGTTGTTGGTGAGGTGTATGGTGTCATGGCATGCTTCCCCCAACTGTTTGTTTCATTCTTCCATATGCTATTAACTGCTGTTGGATATGGACGTCCTGATTAAGTAAGCTATTTTTTTGTGGTGTGTGCAAGTGTTTTTCCTACTGAAGTTCCGAAGTCTTCAGTGGGTTTCACTGCAAATGCTTCTCTATGCAGAGCCAAATGAAGCAAAAATTCCTTTCCCTGTTCTTATTAGTTACACTTATTCCTCTAAAACTACATAGGAATGATCTTAAACTCAGCTTATGCATGTGTGTGCACACTCGTGATTCTGCTGAAATGTTATTTATAGCTATACAGCACAGATGATTGCTTAAAAAAGAGGAATAATCAGCATGTTGTGGATGCTGGGAGCATTTGCTTTATATTTTTATGTGAAGTATGAATCTATATAATGTTCTGCAGTGCAGCATTGTTCCTTCTGCTTGTCAGTTTTAGCAAAACAGAAAAAATGATGTAAGCATTTAATATTGGGACCCAGCAAAGGCACCATAAACTGCTGCTCACTCTGCCTTTACTCTCTGTTTCTGTGAGTTCCTCTATACTGCTTTAATTTTGCACCTTGGTATGTTATTAGTCTGTCAAGAACCTGAGAATTACAATCTGTCTTGATACGTAGTACTGGTGGTATAGATAAAACACAAAATACAGTGAACTAATACTTTAATCTAGAATTGTTATTTTAGTACCAAATACTGTCCTGAGCAAAGAGGGAGGGAATAATTGCTTTTATGGTACTAGCAAATACATTATCTGGCCCCACCTGTTGGTCACAAGGGAGGTGGGAATTGTTGCTGAGCTCTGTGGAAGTTTTCACTAGCCAGTGTTATCCATAGGTCCATTGTGCATGTGTTGAGGAACTGATTTCTGCTGTGGATGTCATCTTTTCCCTTGAGCATTACTGAGAGACAGCAGTGCATTGCAGTATTTGGCTGTGAGATTCGTAGCACATCAACAGAAAAACATATTTTTCCACCCAGACGCTGTCCATCTGTTTGATCAAAGTCTGTTGCTTCTCTCAATGTGTTGCTGCCTTTGCTTAATCTTTGTTGTGTTTCCTTTGAAATCAAAAGTACTAATGGAGCTGGACTTCTTCTGTTTGCCTGTTCTCTTGCAAAATCTGTTTCTTGTATGGTTATTATTCTATATAGATGTATGTGTATTTCCACATTCAAACATATCAGAAATTACTGGTTTTATATGGGTTTGTGGTGCTGTAATGTGAGCAGCATATGATTTGGGAGTTGATTGCTACTGACTTCTGTTTTAAGCAGAGAAAGGGGTGTGAAGATTGACGGGAGAACTCACAGTTATAACAAGGTAGCAGTTACAGAGGAGAAAGAATTTTTCTCTTCGGCAGTGAAAAATCTGCAAGGTCGGGAAAAGAATGGCAGCAGGATTTTAGGATTTAGAAAGTTCTCAGTCATTAAGCCATATGTGGTTGAATACTGCTGACTACTTCTGGAATCTTTTAGGGCTCTTAAGTCATTCTTGGACTGGAATTCACAAGCCAGAGTACAAATCCCTTGTTTTTTTTGTATCAGTGGTGTTTCCAATGGAAGAGAGAGATGAGATCGTTTGTTAATAAGGTGCCATGTAAAAATGGGCCTTGAAATCTTTTGGCAATAGCTAATATCTGTAGAATACAGAATTTTGCAATCAAAATGTTTGCATCTGGAGACCGAATCAAATGCTAAATTAATCTTAAAGTTCCACTTTGTAAAGTCAAGGTAGAGATTTGGAAAGGGAGTAACTGGTAGCAAGAGGCTGGCTGAGCTTTCACTTGAGTCAAACCAGAACCTTCCCTTTCACCCTTGGATTGACAGCTGCCTATTTGTCATGTTTTCCTGTGTTACACATGATTGATTAGTGATGTTTAACTGGTTTTGAGCAATTGCATAACATTTTAAGCTGCTGTGTTTTTCCTATTTATCCAAACTCCCCAAGTTTCATGCAGAGTGGGATGGAAAGCTGATTTCACCCTACCCTTCTTCCTTGAGAAATGTCCAGGAGCAGCCTGGGGTAAGGTAGAGTGTTTTTGGGTCTTGGGAGATTAAACTTTGATTTCATATAGGAAGTAATAGAAAACTTGAGGATAAGCACTTTGGAAGTCCAGGTGAGTTAAAATGTAGGATTTTATTATCATGTACAGCAGTCTTAGAATTGAACAGCTGTGAAGGGTAGATCTGAGGGAGTACAGATGGTTTTGAATGACTTTGAAGGACTGGACAAACTTTCTTAATTTTATCTATTTTCCTTGCCTCTCCAGCTGTCAGAAAAGTTGCTGAGATAGCAGGGCTGTCTAACTTAAGGGTGACTGCTCCTTCCAAAGGGTTTTGGAAGTAAGACCAGTGGGCTTATCTGCCTCCATTCCCTGTAACCTCCCCAGAAAATGCATGTGCTGAAAGTACCATGATGCATGAGATCAGTGGTTATTAATAAAATGGTTTTTTCTATCAGTAGAACCTCTATCTGGGGAGCAAAATGTGTTTTGGCAATAAGCCCCACAGAACATAATGTGGCATTTGCATCTTTAGCTCTGACCTCCACTCTCATTGTTTGTCTTTGAACAGAAGCCCTTTATTGTTTATTTTATACTGTGCTTTTATCAGTTGGAGTCTTTAAGAAGATATACTTTACTCTAGAAACTTCTAGATCATCTTGCAGCTTAAGTAATTGTTGATCAGAAAAGACTGTAATGCTGGCTTTAGATATTGAGAGTTCTGTTTGGACTTTTTATTTGTTTTTTAATTATAATTTGCCTTTGAATAATTGTCATGTTGTACTGAAGCTCCTTACCAGATGGGTTTTAATAGCTTTTCTCATTATTTCAGAGGCAGATGGATATTCTGAGTCCTCTTAACTGTTTTATGAAAGTCTGGACACAGATACTTTACTGTCTCAATAGCTGTACAGGATAAGTGACATACTTTTCCATTATTCCAAACAAAAGTCTGTGTGGCTGTCAGCACAGAATACAGGTGTTTATCAGCTGATGTCCTTATTTCAGGAAGTGCTGCAGAAAAGACTGCGAAGACTAACCCTGGAGGAGAATTTTCTGCATTTCAAAGCCAATGGCTTTCTGCTGGTTTTCGGTGGTTTTTTGGGTTTTTTTTGTTTTTTTTTTTTTTAAACTGTGAAAGATGCACTTTAAATAGATTTGGCTGACTGTCAGGCTTAAAATCAAATGATTCAGATTAGGTAAGAGTTTGCAAGATTTTATTACACTGCTTTAAGAGGCAGTCCACCAGGGTTTTATAAAACCTACAGACATTTTGGGTGAGGAAGTTTTGTAAGGAGAATGTTTTGCTATGAAGAGTATTTTCATGTAGTATAAAGCTATGCTTGACCCCAGCACCTTACAGTCTCACTTTGGAGTGTTTCTGCAGAATGTGATCTCATGCTTGTTGTTGGTCTGAGCAGTTAACAGCAATGTAGAGTAGATTGGTTTTCATATTTCATGGTTTCTTGGTTGTTGGTTTGAAAAGTTGGTATAAAAATACATTCTTTCTTCATAAAATTGTTCGTCTTTTTTTCTTCCTGTAACTGTAGAAGCGTAATCTATAGAAATGGCAACATTGCCACATTGGGGAAATGCATTCCTAAAAGGTGTTTGCCCTTGGGTGTTTTGACTACAGTTTCTCCTATTGGTTGATAGGCTGACTAAGTGCAGTGGTAGTGATCAAAAATAATGTTTATGCTGAGTTTTGCTTGCTGTTCTGTCTAGTCTTTTCCATTTTTGTTTGTATTATCTTGTGTTGATCTTTCTGAAATGGCCTTCACTGTGTCTTCTGTAGAAACCTGTAGTGTTTGATCAGGCTTGCTGTATCTGTACACTCTGAGGAAGTACATCCATGGATATGGGGAAATGTGTTTTTAGTCTTCATTCCAAGATTATTTTGATGGTCTTTATCACCAACTTTTAGCCAGACATTCGGATAATTTGCTTCTGGTAAATGGAAGGATTTCTCTGGTGTCTGAAAGAGTATTTCTCATAACCTTGACAAACTCTTTTCCAAAAAGGCTCTGAGAAGTTAGCCTAAGTTCTCTGGTACTCAAAACTTTGTCTACAACACTTGGGAGACTGAGAATTGTACAATAGTACGTGGAACAAAAGAAGACCAGTATGAGTCTGTTGTGGGAAACAATGGCACTGTGAGGTGCTGTCAGTTCCCAGTTCCTGGTTCCACGCAGCTCCACCCAGCAGGCACAAGTGGCCCAGAGCAGGGTAATCAGGTTGCTCCTTTAACAGGAAGACTGACAAATTGACAACAGGAGCATTACAGACTCTTCCCTGCCCCTTTCTCCCAGCAGAGCCATCAAGGCTTGGAAATGGATGTATAAAGCAGAATTTTTTCCCCACTGTTGTCCCATTTGTACTGTGAAAAAATTCTTGGCAACAGAGATGAATGTAAATTACCTTTTTGTTGTTGTACTTAATTGTCTAGGTGAGCAAATAAATCTGTCTCGTATTTCTGGCTAGCTAAGAATCTCAAAAAGAAGAGATTCTCAAGAGGAGGAAATCATCTTCTTTTGCTTCTGTCAGGTCACTTCCCTCTTCACTCCTTTCTTTATCCAGCCTTATGGTTATTTGGTATTGGGAATCTTTTCACCTTTATATTTTATTTCATTACCTTCAAGATGGAATTTAAACTGACTTGCAAAGCTGACTATATTTTGGGATGTCTAAGCTAAATTAAGACTGTAATATTGATATCTCTGCAATTAAATATAACTTAATCCATGCAGAAATCCACAGTTACTTCCATCACTACAGGTATAGAGAGAAAGTGTGTTCTCAAGCCTTTATTTCTACAAACTTTCCATCTAGCTGAGAACAGCCATGGGATTATTCTTGTGCCTCTTCACTGAAAGAGTCAAATTTAGAAGCCAACTGGGTGAAAACATACAACAAAATCCATTGTCTTGGACAAGTCTGTCTTTTTTTATCAAAAAGATCTTGATTTCAAAGCCGTTTCTCTCGTCTTTAAGTTTTAGAAGTGTTGCAGCATTTGAAGGCATGATTTGCCCTCAACACCATTAGTCTGTTCCCTACCATCAGAATAGATTGAAATCTATTGAAATCAGAATCAGGTGGTAGGATACTGGGGGAAAGAAGTCTCTTCTCTAAAATCAGGCACATTCACACATTGAAGGATTTACGTTGTTCTGTGTTTTGAAAGTTTTTTCAGAAATTTAGGTAATAAACACTAAATTCTAGACCTCTGCTTTTATTTAATAGTGTGATAAATACTTAATTGATGGTTTCAGCCATACATAGTTCTATATGGAGGCATCTTGGTTCCTAAACAGGATTGTTCTAATTCAGCCGAATGCTTGGATTGGTGATTCAAGCAATAGCCTTAAATATTTGGCTAAGTGAGACTGCAGTGAGAGGGATGTTACATTCCACACACCCCTCCTCCTCACTCCCAAAAATGAACAATGACAGTGGGACCTTACCAGAGAATAAAGGATGCAGAGGATGTTATGTTTCTGTGTGATTGATTTAGCAAGGGAATATGGGGATAAACAGGGTCTTGAAATCTTCTTTGGTACATCTTGTAGAGTGTTCTGCTCTGCTGTCAAAGGACAGACTCTGGTTTCTTCAGGCCAGGAGTATGTGCTGAACCATGGCCAGCCTTCCTGAAGGAAGCTGCTACAAAGCAGCAGGAAGTTCTAGAATGTTGGGTTTGCCTTTTTATTATATATTCTTTTTCTATTTTTAATATTTTATTTACCCCTCATTAAAGCATTTGTATAATTAAACATTAAACATTTAATGTGAGTTGTTATATTTTGCTGGTAAGTTTTTTAGGGGTTGGTAGAGTGCAAAACTGTGATCTGGTCATCTGGTTTTATCCTAACTGGGTGGTTACCAGCTTAAGTGTTTTTTGCTTGTCCTTAGCTTTGCAAAGGCAGTGTAGCCAAATGAGCAAACTGAACATGCTCCTGTGAGCAGTCATGGTGGTAAGAAATCAGTTCTGCTAAGCCTGAGCTTACTAAGCTTGCACAGTTGCTGTGAGGGCTAGGGCCAGCTTGATGTAGTCTTGCTGCCATGGCAGGTGAACTGCAAAGCCTCTAATCTTGAATTTTGTTCTAAGACAATAAAAATAAACTAAAAGAAAAATGTATTCACTTTGTCATATCTGATGTAGCTTTGCTCAAAAGGTGTTCAAAAGTTAGCTTTACAGCCCATTTTGAGAGCAGAGTCTTGTTTTGAACTTGAAGTCTACTCAATAGGTGCAGCTGTGCATCTTTGGCATGTTTTTGATTGTGTTTTTCTTTGTTTGTAGGTGCTGTGGAGAGAAGACCAAGTGTTTGGCTCAATGGTTTTAGTGAGGCAGCACAGAGTGTGCCTGTCTTGGTTCATTATACACAGCACTCTGCTCTGTCTGTGACACACAGGCTTAGCCACTGCACCCATTGCAAGTGGTGTTGCTTTACACAGATCCCTAAATTGATCCCTAAATATCTCACACAGTATGGTTGGCTCATGATTCATGAAGGGGGTTGAGCAAAGAAAGGGGGCTGAGGCTGAAATTGCTTTGAAATGACTCCTGAATAAGTTCAGCACTCAGGAATGTTGCGTGACAGGCACGGTAATGGTCTGTGTCTGCAGGCTTGCAAGTGCAGTCTGAAATTTTGCATGGCACACTGGAACCAGGACTACTCATCTGGGAGGAGATAGTTGTTTGCCTTAAAGCAGTGCTGAGACTTCTTTAATATTTGTAGAATGAGTTTAACAGAAGTACAAATGAAGTATTACTAGAAGGGACTGTGTTAGGCTGCTGTAACACATTTGCAGGTATTTAAGAAGTTCTTTTGATAGGAGATGAAAAATTTGTAATTGTATGGAAGGTGAAGAACATGCCTTCACAGATACCCAGGGTATCTTTGTAAGGTATTATACTCTCAGTTAATTTTTCCTGATGTATAAACCGTACATGTGTCTATTTTCTAGTGACTTCATGCTGCAATTAATGCTTTAATACATTTGGAGTAGAGTCATCTTGCTCATACCAGCCCTAATATGTAATTTCAATTGTTATTATTTCTATCAAAAGTGGCATAATTCTAGATGTCATTGGGAATGTTAGTGGAAAATACTGTGCAAGTTTCTGTAAATAAGGGTGGACTATGCTTGAGAGAACTTAAAAAATAAGTATTTCCATATATCTTGTAGTTCCCGTTTCTAGAAATTTCTTAAATTATTTTTTTCCCAGTTTCTTGTAGATGAAGAGAGAGTGAACTGGTGGTGGGAAGAGCACTTTCTGTTGAATAATTGTTCTGGCTTCTTCAGAAGCTTCTATGCCTTTTATAAGGCATCATATTTACATAGATTATGTAGCATTTTAGAGGTACACGTAGTTTCTGATGAAGGAAATTTGGAGACTTTTTTTCTTAAGAGTGCAGTGGGTTGCCAGCTTAGGGATGAGCCTTGTGCCTTCTATGTTCAGTGCAAAATCCCAGTTTTAGGGCGGAGAATGTGCTACCATGTATTCATAGAACCACAAATCCTCGTGTAACTGTTGGAACGAATAAGATATGTTAAAAAAAACAACACTATGAGATTGTAAAGGATATGTTTGACTACTGCTGTGGGGTTCACTTGAATGTTGCGGTTTATTTTTTTAATCTAGTTTCCTTCTTAACCTTGCCAGCATACTCCAAGCCTCCTTGCTCTTACATGCTTTTCTCAGACTCCTCTGTTCTTTTCCATATTACTTTATTTTTTGGGTGGAGGAGCATTTATATTTTTTGCTTTGTCTCTGAAGATTCAGTGTATTGTGGGAGGTGAGGCAACACTGGTCTTGGCAGAACACCACAAAACCAAGAGAGTAATTAAATGACGCAAGCCTTTGATTATTTTTCTCTCTCAAGCTTTCTGGCACGGCTGGGCATTCCGATTGCAAAAGGAGGATCGGGAGAAGAAATTTCTAAAGATCGCACGCAGAATTAGAAGAACTGTGTCAGAGGCTTCTTGCTTCTCTACAGCTCTTCGCTCTCAAGTTCTGGAGTTACTTCTTTTTCCCCTGTGAGGATAATGTCTCTCTCATCACCCAAGATACATGTAACTGAAAAGGAGCTGCCAAGGTTGTGTTTTGCTTTCTTTGCTCCCTTACTGAGTGGATTTTCCCCATCTTCTTCGGGAGGACTATAGAAGGATTACAGAAGCTGCGTTTTTGGGGGTGTGGGAGGAAGTTGCGGTTTTTCTCATCTTGAGTCTGGGACCTCCTTGATTTGCTGTTTGTTCTCTGAAGTTACTGCCTGGTTCAAAAAGGGAGAAGCAGCATAACATGAACTTGCACAATCGTGGATTCCTTCCCTTTGCAAATGTTCTATGTGACTGCTTTTAAAGGAGGATTTGTATGCATAAGCAGCAAATGAAGAATAGTATCCCAGGCTGAATTTAAAAGAAGCAAACTTCTTGACTCCTGGCAAAAGGATAAATACTGTTTAAACTATAGTTTAAGGAAGAACAAGTGTTGTTCCAGTTTCAAATTTTTTGCAAGGAAGCATCTGATCAAATCAAATACTCTGCCATCCTAAACCTACTACCTTCTGCAGCTGAAACTGGAAGATGTCTTGGAAAAGGAATTACTTTTCTGTGGGTCGGGGGAATGTACAGGGCATGTTTACTCCACGAAATACCACCTCAATAGCACCCAGCAAAGGTCTCAGCAATGAACCAGGACAGAACAGTTGCTTCCTGAATAGTGCGCTGCAGGTAAGAGCACAGAATAAAGAATGTTTCTTGTTTTGCCCTCTGTCTGTTTTGCTAGGCACTGTGCAACAAATACAGCTGAACTTGAATATGTAATTGTTGGTGTGCCTAGATATAATAAAGCTACATTTGGAAAAGCAGATTAAGTTATTGAACAGCTTTTTAATTTTCAGGTTTTCCTGGTGAATTGGACAGCATTTACACAGTAATCATTTACTGTACTTGCATATCTTGTTTGTGTCAGCTTGTAGAATGTCAACCAAAGCTAAAAATATACAAAGAAAATATATTTTAAAATAATAGGATATTGCATAGCTTGCAGAATGCATACTCCTTAAAAGTAAATTTAACTTTTTTGTTGAACCAGTCAAGGTCAAGGTTTGATAATAACTATGCAAGATCCATTTTATGTAGTTCAGTTTTTGTTCTGGCTACTGCTTTGTAGCTTAGTTTAAATGTCTGAGTGTTTATCTTTTCATTTAGAAGAAAAACCTTTTCTGGTGCCAAATTCAGTGGAGTGGTATGACTGCTGTAAAGGTGTTGTCACCATTTGCTTTGAATGTTGTTGTCACCAGATGCTTTGAATGTCTGCTGGTTGAGATTCATTTTGGCAGCAGGGCTTAAAACCCCTTCACATCAGTTTCCATTCCTTCATATGACTTGTCTATTTAGTGCAGACTGTATCACTGTGAGTTTGATTTGTTTGTTTTTTTCCATGGACACAATCAGGTTCTTGACTAACTTCAGGATTCCATATAGCCCCAGAACAAATAATACAAAAATGTATACCTCAATAGGCTTAATATGTTAGGAATTACAGGGCAAAGAGAAGTTTCTAGTGATGTTCTGTATCAATTACCTTTATTAAGCTGTAAGGTATAACAACTGGCTGCTTCCTAATATTGAGTTAGTGAGCCTAGGTCTGGACTAAGTAGATCCTAATACCAGCTGCATGCCATACATGAAGATGGAAGCATATGACCTGGTCTTTACTACAGAAACCCTCTTCTTTTAAAGCTGAAGAGAGATAGGATACTCAAAATACTTATAATCAAAGCTGAATTTAAAAAAAATAAGGCGAGATGGTAATCATTTCATAAAATACCTCTGGGGTTTATTCTAATATATTAATATTTAGTCTGAAATGCTCTTGAATGTTTGTTGCTCCTTTCTCTTATGAATTTCTCTAAACATTCAAGCTAAACTCCAAAGACAATTAGACTCATTTGGACTCAAATTGGACTCATTCCTAAACGTAATTTTTTTGTCCTTTTGTAAAGTCTGCAGTAGTTCTTCAGGAATGTTTGTGTGTAATCAGATGTTTTCAAGGCTTATGTTGCCTCCCAGGCCCTTAAGTATAGGGATGGTTTGAGTATAAACACAGCCATTGCAATTATGAATTTTGGGGAAGTTACAGATTATATTTAAAAATGCATTTACTGAATATTACATATTACTATGGTTTAAGTAAATAAATCATTCCAGTTGAAAACACTTCTTGAAACCAGCACACACTTTGCCAGGGTACTAAATTTTTTCTAGCCAGTTGCTCTAGGCAAATTAATCAGAAATAAGAAGTTTGGTTTCTCTGTTTGTGCTAATGAAGCATTTAGCCAGTCACATGTCAGCCTGGACCTTGCTGCTCTGTCCGGAACCTGGTAGGATGTGATTTAGGTCAGAGCTGCTTTCAGTGCAGCCTTCTGCCTTCTGAAAGGCTGGTGACTGAGGTTTGCAGGGAAGTCCAGTTACTGTTAGTTTGAACTGAAATAGCCAGTGCTGACCACATTTATACATAAAGACCTCACTGTAGAACATCTCAGAGATGGATATTGTTGATATTTTACACATACAAGTTGGAATAATTTCCCAAGAGTGCACAGATTTAGTGGTAAAATGGAAGAATAAAAGACCATGGTGCTATTAGAGCAAATGTCACCTCTCACTGTTGCTAGCAGAAGATGTAAAAGCCTGCTTGCTTTTCTATGCTTTGACTCTACCTAGTCACACACCTGTTATTGCCACCATACCTGTCCTGAGAGAAAGGTGTAAGTGCCCTAACAGGCTTGGGTTAGTAATCATGGCCTGTGAGGACACCTAGTAATGACAATATTGGGCATAACGGATTTTAGTACTCTACTGTTTTCACTTGCACAAACTTGTTACTGTATGTGCTGTTGGTACTCCATTTTTTCAGTACTTGGGCTTTCTGCTCAGAGCAAGAAAGCTGTGTAGGAGGAAAGGAGGAGTTTCATCCCCAGCAGTCCATGGGCTGTCCTCAGCAGCTCTGCTCAGCCTCATGGTGTGGTTGCCCAGCAGCCAGCCCTGGTGCCAGCATAGTGGAGCCGTCAGAGCAGGTGCTGTTTAACCCAACAAGGCCACATGGATGGACAAGTTTTCTAACCTAAAAGCACATGGCAAGAAATTCAGAGGAAGGTCATACTGTAAATTAGCATGTGAAGGTTACAGCTAAAGAACAAAATTGAGAACCTCAACTTGCAGTTAGATGAAAGGCATCCCTTTTAAAGGTGATCACTGATGACACTGGTGTACTTCTTAGATTATTCAGCATATGCAGTGTGCTCAGAAGCTTAGGCAATATTTTATTTTATATATTCATAAAATTGCCTGTGTCCCTTTTTCTGTTTTAGGTTCTCTGGCACCTGGACATTTTTCGCCGCAGTTTCCGGCAGATCACAACGCACAAATGTATGGGTGATTCTTGCATCTTCTGTGCTCTTAAGGTAAAAGTTAGAAATACATTGGAAACCCATTCTTTAAAAATATTAATAGAAATATTTATGATATTTCATTAATACTTGTAATCAAACTTGCACCTGAAGATTTGTGAGAAAAAGGTAAATGTGGTAGCTATTGGTCCAAGATCCAGTGTCTAAAATGTGTTCAGCTAAAAAATTGTGAAAATACTGGTGGTATAGTTTCAGTTGCAAGGACTCTTCCTAATGGTGTTCGGGTCATTGTGAGTCTCCATTACTTTGGGCAGTAAAATACAAGTTTGCTTTATTTTTTCCAATTTATCACTTGATATACAAATATAATAGCATATGTAGTCAGTATGCTCATCAGCATTTACCTTTCCCTTCTGAGCTTCTTCAAATGTCAGATGGGGAAGGCCATTTAGCTAAGCCTTTCTGTTCAAAACTGTTGATTATGTAAGACTAAAAGGCTATTTTCTACTGTAAATATTGATGTTTGCATTAAATGGCTCAGTTCTTTGTAGTCTCTGTTTTAAAAAACATCAATTCTGTTTGTAGCTGCAGATTCAATAACTGAATGTCATAGAGGCTGCCTGGAGAGAGATCTAGGTGCTAGCTTTGATTTTGGGTACTGCTATGTACTTGAGTAAATTGTGCAATCCTGTGTCTCTGTTTGTCTCTATCAATTAATTTGTTGCACTTCTGGGGGTTTTTTGTGGCCTTCTTTCTAAATTTTGCTAGCTCAATCCCCTGGCTTCTTGTGGGAGAAATGGACATGATGCGAACATGATGAAAATACCAGCTTTAATCTTTCTCAGCAGTGATTTTCCTTTCTGAAATTGAGACTTAGACGTCTTCTTTTATCACAAATGCATTGTAAAATCCAACTAAATACATACTAATTGTGGGAGAATTTGTGTCATGAATTCTATGTACATAATGAAAATGACAACATTTATAAAAATGACCAAATAGAGAGTGCAGGCTTAAATTAAGATCGTCTGACATTCTCAGGCCATATTTATGGTACAACAGCTGTCTTGCTGTTGTTAAGGAGTATCATAAGTGCCCTAGTAGAGACAGTCTTGAAATGAGTCATCTAGTGAGCTTTTGGGCTGTTGTTGAAGAGTTTTCCTGGTGAGTGTGCAGCAGCAAAGGGGAGACTATTAGGGTGTGAAGTGAGATAATTCGTCTTTTTTTGAAGGGAAATTTGTCTCAAGACATATCTGTTGAAGTGATGAGACAGGATGATATTTACAGCAGTATCATCAGAAGAGGATGTAACAGTGGTTAGCAGCAAGAAGTGAGATACAGCCATTCAGACACAGAAAAGATGGAGTATTAAATATACCTCCTTCCTTAAAGGGGAATGACAAAACTTAGTCATGATCTGGTTGGAGTTCATTAAGTTCAGTGGGATAATTTAAAGGTGTTTTTTGGATCATGCCCTTGAGTAATATCAAGTGATTATTGGTATTCTTTGTTAGCCAAGATTAGGTCAGAGAGAAGAGGATTTAGGAATTTACCATGAATGTAAGCTTTTGCCATTCTGGGATTTAACCTAAAAGCATGATAAAGGAAAGAGCAGGAGATCAGACAGGCTCTGCCATGAATGAAGGTAGACTCTCAACTCTGCACCAGAGTCCAGGATTTAATATGAAGATAATAGTTAAAAGCCTTTCTGTACTGGGTACTGAAAAAGAGGGAGAGAGATGTGAAAGGATAAAAAGGAGAGGATGAACTTTTGTGGTACTGGTCTTGAAAGAAGAACTGCAGAAAAAGATGCATGTGAATTAGCAATACCAGTGTGAGAGAGAAAGCACTACAGGAAAACTGGAGGATGACAGGATCTCTGGAATATATGTATTAAAAGCAGACATTGGGTCAAAGAATGTTTAGTTTTGTTGGTAAAATCCTTCATTTTGATGTCTTGAAGTGTGTAGTGTGCTATTATAAACTTGGAAATGACAGGTGGTGTGGCAGAATTCACAAATTCTATGCCTGCAGCCATATGTTTATTTTTTAAATTAAGCAGCTTTTGAAACATTTGCTGCTCTCTCTTTTCACTCTCAGATATCTGCAAAGATTGTGTATGTGTTTGTGTGTGTTTTTTGTTTTGTTTGGTTTTTTCCTACCTGAAGTTCTTAGCAATAATTTTCCTAGCTGGGAATTGTCACAGCCCTTAATTTCCAATAAAGCAATAATATTGCAGCAATTCCTCTACTACTTTTGCACATTTTGGGAAACTTGTGTCTGGTTTTGTGCAGAATTCCTAGAGCTGACAAAAACTCTAAAGAACATGTAAGCAATAAAGAATTACCTAGTCAAGTATTTATGAATGTGGACAGTAACCAAAACTTGATAAAATAAATAAATTCCAACTGGATCCAAAGGAAAAAGTTTGCATTTACTCTACCTGCAGTCTGTTCTTCAAGGGAGATTGCTGCGTGTCCTACCAAAGCCTGTTCCAGAAACTCTTTCTCTGGGTGATACTGTGTCAAGCTTTCACTTTTGTTATCCTATGTAAAATGCTGATGTGTGTATAAATATTTGAAAGTTCCCCCCTCCCCCTTTTTTGCTATCAAGTCAGATAGCATTATAAAGGTGAATTATATGGGCTGTCACTTGACTGTAAGTAAAATTGGGGTGCAAACCTCCCCTCAACCCCCAAAAACACCTCTGGGCAACAGAAACATAAGCTGTGTTGTTTGAATGCAGCTGAAAATGTAGGGGTATTCTCAAGGGACAGCCCCAAAATGTGGAGATTCTCACATTCATCTTCATGTACTCCTTTAGCAGGCAGTAGAAGGGGGAGAAAGGCTGTTCAAGGTATTTACTCATTCTCTGCTGCCCTCTGGATCAGTGTTTTCAAATTGCTCCATTTTTTTTTCCTCCTGTAGAAGTCTGTCTATCTGGTACATGTTGTTTGTAAACCTCTGTAAGACAAGTGGGATTATGTGCTTAATGTGCACCTAATACTGCAAGCATCACCAAGAGCATGTTTTGTGTCCCAGGGCAGCAGGGTCATCCCCTCCCTTCTGTGCTCATCTCTTCCCCTGCCCCAGCTCTCCTTTCTGCTCTGGAAGCCTTTAACTGTTGTCCTGCCAGAGTAATGCTGGATTAGCCTCCAGGTCTTTGACATCCTCTTTTTCTTGAATCTTGCCTTAGGCTTTGCTAAGATGAGGGAGAAGAAGTGGCTGGATCCAGTGGGAACACCAGAATTTGGAGCTCTATACCATGCGAAAATCTCCTATTAGGGTCTGGGGAGAGGTAATTAGCCTTGCATGCTGTCAGGTGGATCTGCCCAAAATACTTGTCCAGATCAAACAAGGTGGAGGCAGGACATGTTTACTCTTCTTCAGCGCATGCTGGCATGTTCAGATTCCAGCCTGGCCTGGGAAAGGGACAGTGTTTGTGGGGAGAAGCCTATGTCACTTTCCCCACTTCACTTCAGGGTCCCTTCACAGCATACCTGACACCATCTGTGTTGTACAGAGAGGGTTCCTGCTCTTCTCCTACATGGCATGTTGCTCTGAAGGTGACATCCTCTTCCTTTTGACTCTAGAGGAGGATAGTCTTCTCTAAGCTAAATTTAGCCATGGAATAACACTGATGAAGTATTTTTTCCACACTTTCTTGGCTTGTCGCAACTGTTTCTAGGGATTCGGATGTCATGCAGAGTATTTGCTGTAAATGCTCAGTTAGATCTCTAAATATTACTTATAATTTCAAATATGGGATCACAGGACAGTGATGTCATACCTGATCAAATCACATTTTGTTTTTGTACCATATTGAAGGCTTCCATTTCACAAATTCTTTAAGTAATTTTAAAATGTGATGTGCTACCTGTCCGGTTTTATGTAGCTAGAAAATGAACATTGAAATCATTCCAGATATGCATTCCTTGGTTATTTGGAAGGAACCTCTTGCATCAATAGCTATAAAAAGAGAGAGCTGCAGACTCTGTGCTGGAATCCCAAACACTCCTCCTTTGATGTGGCATTATTTAAATCTTTTTTTCAACACACAAGCTGTCCTTACCACTCTGTGGTTTGCCTGCCATAACACTGGAACAGCTTTTTGATATATTATTTATGTTGAAGTCTACTGTGATTTGGTTTATTTTCCTTTTTTCAGTGTGACTTTGCTTTGGTATTTATCACAGCTGGAAGAGGGTAGGAAGGGGGAAATCCGTCCACTGTACTGAACATGCCACAGAGAGTTTGTTCTCCTTCCAGGGATTGTACTGGGAGCTCAATAGTGCCAGGATACAGGACAGAGTGTTTTTTGTAGGTCACAAAAAAGAATGTTCTATTGATTGATAAATTCTAATAGGGCTGGTCTTTTCTGTTGTTTTGTGATGTGCAACAAAAGCAGGAAGAATGTGAATTTTCTGTGTAGAAATGATGTTGTTTAAGGTGAAAAGGGGGAACAGTAGGGTTTTACAGTGCTTTAAAAAGGGGAGTGACTGTAACAGCAGTTGGTTCTGGTAAGCCGCTTGCTTGAAATGGAGTGATTTATTATTAAATGTTCATCATATGGTTGAGACCCTAATAGGTTGGTTGCAAAGATTTTGTCCTCTGTTTTATGGTTTTGGTTTTTATTTTTTTTCCAAATTACATTAGTATTTCAGGGTAAAACAGTAGTCAAAATAGATTAAATAATTGCTTTTATTGTTTCAACTTTTTTCTTCAGTTGGCACTTGCAGTTAACTGCCTGCCAAATAAACTAGCAGCAAGTACAGTTTCCTGAGTTAATAAGCTAGTAATTGAAGCTTCCAAATAACAATTGGCTGTTTTAATCTTGATCAAGCAGTTAATGAATTGTTACCTAGTAGATGTGCATATTCTATGATTTGAATTTCTTTTCCTGCCACCATCTAAACAGCACTTGTGGAAAGTATTATTTTTACTTGATTTTAGAAGTAGCCAGGAAAGCCTGACTTGACAGTCTCTATGGGGGACCTGATCTTAATATTCAGGGTATAGTGTGAGTACAAATGGAAGAGACATAAAAAGAAAGGAATAAATGGAAATCTAGGTGGATTGTTACCAGACTTGGATGTTTGAAAAGAGATCAAAAGACACAAAACCAAATAGATCTAGAATTTGTTGCAGCCTTGAAGGTGAATGTAACATGACGAAATGTGGGGAAGAAATATGAGCTAGTGGAAATACTGTGGGTGGAGGCTGATGTATTTGGATAGGAGAAAAGTGATTTTTAGCAGCCATTTGAAACTGGTTGTACTGAGTACTAGGCTTCACTGGGACAGTGTGATGTTCTGAATGAGAGATTAGGTACTACAAGCAAGAAAAAAAAGGTCCACTGAATTGAGCAGGGTAAGAAGGGCATGCTATTGAAATAGAGAGAAAGCTTAAAAAAATTATGCAAACAAAAATCCCATCACCAAAACCCAGAAGCAGTTGATTAGTGTAGGGAATACTAAGGCATTTGAGGGGAACGTATTTTGTTCTTTGAAATACCATACCACTAGAGCTGCAGTGACATCCCTATACAGAAGAAACTTCTGTGTAATTCTGGAAGGGAATAGTTAGTTCTCAGAAAGCTGCCAAGAACACAAAATTACAGTGCATGAACACTGTTCTGATTCAGTAACTGTTCCCTATTGTCTTCACCCATCAATTTATTCTTATGTCAGCCCACTTTTGCATGCTTGATTAAAAGTCACATGTGAATGTTTATCAAGTTTGGTTTGTTTCATCAATAAGGTTGGTTACACACTGCAGATGCCACTTTACCCCAAATAAATGGAATACTTCTTTTCTAGGGAGGAAGTTGATTCCAAACACTATTAAAGATAATTGGGAGCAGATCTTGTAAACTGTGGGAGGTGGGGGGGGGGGGGGTGTTTCACAGTTACTGCGACTTTGACATCTTTAAAAGAACTTCCAAAAATGCATGTCAATTCCACTAATTACCTAAAACAATACTTGCTATCTTTATTCTCTAAACCAGGTGAAAAAACTTGATTTATGATCCTGCATGTGAATTTTAGTGTTCTGAAATAGCTTCTAGGTTTCTTGAAGTGTTGCATGATAAATGTTCCTTGTCTCTAAACTTAGGTTGTTTTTCTTTATTTGATACTTGGTCATTATACATCTAGAATGTTCATACTGATCCCTACACCTACACTTCCCAAAGTGGAGAACATTGTTTTGGAAGCCCACTGACTCTGCAAGGCTTTGTTCTGATGTGGTCAGAGGCCCAGCTGTGTAGTAGTAGAAAGGATATGAAGCCTTCAGTTTAAAAACTACAAAAAATACCTTCTAATTAGTAAAACACAAAGTAAGGCCCTACAATCAATTGTCTGAGATGGTTAAGAAGTTCCAGGTTTGCACCCATCTGAGAGCAGGAAAGATAACGTTGTAATTGGAGTTGATCTCTGTCTTAGCTTGTAGACTGAACAACATGCCAAGAACATGTCCTCAATGTAGAAATCAAAGTACTGCTATTAACAGAGTATAAGTAATTCTTAGATTTTATGTTAAGCTAATTCTTTTTTTGTTCTGTATCCTTGATTTTAGTTACTGAAAACAGGTAAAATAGAAGAAGCTTCACATTTTCATGGAACTTTTAGCAGTGTCCATTCATAACATTGCCACAGTTAGGGACATTCTCATTTGTGTTGGAATGTAGGCATTGAAAGAGATCATCAGTGCAGTGAGTACACTGATGGAATTTCTACCATCTGCAGTTTCAGAAGTTAAAGTTTTTGGAGAAGAACAAAGTTTGAATGTTTCATATATGAAATTGTCATGTTCCATAAACTCTTGGAAGAAAGGTGCTGTGGGAACTCCTGGGGCAGAATCAGGAGTGCTTTCCTGGTCTGCACCCAGCTGGCTTTCATACTGTGTACAGAACCAGTGTTTGAGCAATTAACAGTATCACTCATAGGCAAGACCTTAAATTAAGGAGGGAAATCTCACTTGGATAATGTAAAGTGATGAAATTGCAGGAAATGCCACACCTGTCTATCTGAGGTTGAGAGACAAGAAAGACTTGTTCTGAAGGAGAGTAAAGGACATATCTTGAAAAAGAAAGAGGAATCAACCCCAACGATCCCATCACCCCCCCAAAAAACCCCAAACCAACCCCACTGAATGAAACCTAAGACAAACCAAACTTTCCTGTGCTCAAAGTGCTTTTGACTCCATTTGAGGTGCTTTTGGGACTTCCTTACAAGCACTGGGTTATAATGTGCTTGAAATTGCACTGTGCAATGACATAATAAGATTTGATCTTTATTAGATTAAAATGCACAATTGCTCACTGGATTTAAGATTTTTTTTTTCTCTTTTGTTATCTGAGTAAGACTATATACCATTGTGTGCTATGTCATTACAAATTTGAGAAAGCGTTCTTCCACATGATACAGGGATCTGTTACATCCTGCTTTTTGCATTCTTCACAGAATTGGCATTGCTTAATTATTTTTTCTTCCATGGTAAGTATAAAGATGTAAGTTTAAAAGAAGAGTTTCAGTTTCCTAGTTTGCTTCTCCTTTAACCTAGTTTAGAGCTGCATTGTTTCTCACCCCCCAGGAGTGCCAGCATTTCAGGGCTCTCATTGAAACAAACCTTCCCATCAGCTCATGGCAGTGAGGTTGTGGACCAGTTACTAGACAAGTGTGTCAGACCTATGAAGTGAGATTGAATAAATGGAATAAACACATTTCTGAAGCACAGTTGTGAATATTTTGAAATGCTCTTAAATTATTTAATGTAAAATGTGAAGCAGGATAGAGTTATGTTTCACTGCCTTTTTTTTTTGAGGGTCACTGAAATGAGAAAATTCACTAATGAAACATGAAACTTGCTCAGTTATCAGAGTGACAGAAGTGGCAATCATGTTTAAGTGCAGAGACTTTGTCATTCTTTCTATTTTATATATGTATATATAAAGGATAACTGAGGAGGGGTATTGTCGGTAGTTCATGAAGTATGATACTGCCTTGTGGCTTTGTCTTCATTACCCTTTTCTCATGATTCTGTAATATTCTAATAAAGGCAATAGTAGAAAGCTGTAGGTTTCAGCACAGTGGGCTGTTTTTCCATGAATGAGCACCTTGAGGACCACCAAAATAAAAGTTGAAGTAAAGAGAGATAGGCATATTACATTTATTTTAGATTTTGTCACCCGTATAATTCCTATGGGCAGAAATGGCAGGGGAATGCATGGAGGGTGATTCGCTAGCTGTGCTCTGCACTTTTGCCAGCTTCCTCAAAACAGACAAGATTGTAGCATTTGGCAAACCTCCCAGCTTACCTTCTCATTTTTTGATAAGAAACAAGTAAGAAGAGTTAAAGGAGAGAAAGATTTAGATTATTTCCAATTAATGTCAGTCCTAAGTATGTTAAGGAGAAGATTCTGTAACTAAAGGAAGAAGTGCTACATTAATTGCTGCAGATTAGGATAGATTTGAAAAAAAATCAACCAGACAAGCCAGTTTGAATTTTCTCCTTGTTTTACTAGGTTTAGAAAGCAGAAATGCAGACTGGTGCAAAATTAAAGGTGATCCCTTTTTCCTCTCTTGCAGTTTGAATTGAGCTTTTCCACAGTTTTTAGAGAAATTGTGAGGAAAGTTTTATAGGAAAGGACAAGCAGAATTTTGAGATTGACACTGATGAAGATGGCTGCTTGTCATATGCATTGAGGTAGAAAGTAGAGCACAGTGGTGAAGGGAAGGATGTCTTGTACTAAAATAAGGACTAAAAGTTTTTTACTTAGGCTGAGGATCTTGCATACAGAATTATGTTTCTGTTTTTGTAGGAAGGGCACAGTGCAAGTTAACTGTTCAGGTGTTGTTCTGGATATTTCACACACGTGTGCATGCAAGCACACAAAATATGAATGTGGTCATTTAGTCAGTTGGGAATATGTACAGAACTTCCATGCATGTAACCCACACTTCAGACAATAATGTGTCTCCTTAGAACTATTCATCCTTGCATTGGTTGTTACCCAGGTGATGTGTGAGTTACAGTTATGAAAATGCAGGTTTATGGCAGCAAGTGAACAGCTGGCTATACATAGAACTTACATTCCTATTCATGTCGTGCCTTTCCACTTCTGCATGCTGATACAGTCATCTAATTCTTACCCACTTGGACTTATGAAAGGTAAATTTCTTAAAGTGTGCAAGTATCAAGTTGTGGAACATGTTTGGAAAGAGTTGCTTAGAAAAGGGAGCATGGCAGCATGGGTAAGCTGGAATTGGGAAAGTTAAATGGAGAGGGAGAGATGGGAATAAAAAGTGTGAAGTTTTGGTGTTCGTTGCATTTGCTTCAGAAATCAGGTTTGGAGAAGGAAAAGTAGATCCAAGGAAAGGAATAAGTACACAAAGGTGCATATGATTTCAAAGGAGGAACTTTGATTATTTTCTCTTGTAGTCTGTGTATTGTACAAGTATCTGTGTGTTGCAGGATCCAAACAAGTTAAATGCTTGCTGTTTGTTTTCAGATTGAGTCATATCTTGAAAAATACAGTAATTAACTATCTTCCTGGTTTTTTATTAGGGTATATTCAACCAGTTTCAGTGTAGCAGTGAGAAGGTGCTGCCTTCTGATGCCCTGCGCACTGCTCTTGCAAAGACATTTCAGGATGAGCAACGCTTCCAGCTGGGCATCATGGATGATGCTGCTGAATGTTTTGTGAGTATAACTGAAAGATGGTTTAACAGGCAGAGATGTGGCCTACCACTGCCCAATCTTCCCTGATTTTTTTTCCCCACTTAATTTTTTTCCCCTCTATTTATCCTTTCCCCAAATTGCAACAGACTTTTCATATCTGGGCATGGAGAGATCCCCAAACTAATGATTTGGAAATGGTAATATCATTGGTAACCATTTTTACAGCTTTTTTTGCATATGTACTGCTTGCCCTCTCCATTCTGCTTTAGATGTGAATTATGAAAAAATTGCACTAAAAGAAAGATTCAGGATTATAGTTTTAAAGATCACCTCAAAAGAGTGAAAGGACATTTTGTTTGCCAGTTATTCTGAAATTGTGTTTTCACTGGAAAATATTTCAAGGATAATTGTACAATATTAGAGCTGTTTTGCCAAATAATTAATCTTGACCTGTTTATAACAGGCCTTTAAACCACCCAGGCAGCTAGTAGTGTTAGTGAAAAGTGTTCTGCTTGAAGAGTTTTCAAGAGATTTCTGGCACCCACAGATTAATATTGGCAACAGTGGGAGGAGAGAAGATCTTGGGATAAGAACACCTAGGAACTTCAAAACAGGTGTAGTTTGTAGTATGAAAAGGACTGAACAATTCCTAGATATTGTTTCATACAGAATTTAGCCTGCCTCTTCATTTATTAGTTGTCCCCCTTTTTGATAGAATGTACATGATGTGGTATATTTCAAAGCTCTCATAGAATATAGAAGTTGATTTATTTTGTGTTGATGAGAAGTTAGTGTCTATCCAGTGATTTTTAAAACTGCATAGGTATTCTGTTATATTTGGTCATATGCATGGATTCTTGAGAACTTGACAGAAATCAGCAGCAGAGTCTTCAACAGTACTAGTAGATAGAATAAATGGTTACCTGATCCAGCATTTCAAATCAGAAGTGGAGGGCATTTCCTTTTTTTCCATGAAATACCAACTTCTGTGCTTTTGAAGTAACTTTCACAAATTTGCAGGAGCCTTCTGTCTGTAACATGATGGCATCTGACATGCTTTTGTGATTTATATCTTGGCTTTTGTCTGCATTTGAAATTATCTAATGCATTTTTCTTTTTTTCCTTTGGCTAGGAAAACCTGTTAATGCGAATTCACTTCCACATTGCAGATGAGACAAAGGAAGATATTTGCACTGCACCGCATTGTGTTTCCCACCAGAAGTTTGCAATGACTTTATTTGAACAGGTGGGGTAATGATATGTGCTTAATACCAAGGGCCAGTTCCCAAGTTTTATATTTTCTTTCATAAAGCATGCATTGCCACAGTAAAGAAATGTGCAGGCAGAAGTGTTGCAGTGGAAATACCTGTTTAACCTTTTCAATGTGTTCTGTTTTCTATCTCTTTAGTGTGTTTGTACCAGTTGTGGTGCCACCTCTGATCCGTTACCTTTCATCCAGATGGTACATTATATTTCCACAACCTCACTCTGGTGAGTTGAGTTTTTCACAGGAAACCTTCCCCTCTCCTTTTTTCCCCTCCCTTTTTTTTTTCCCTTTTTCCTCCCTCCATACTGGTTTTGCAGTTGGATCCTGATGATCTTTATTGATTAAATGTCTAGAATATGGTTTGTTCAAAGTTGGCAGAGCTTTGATAACTGTGATAAAGAGCATGAGGATTCAGTGAAGCAAAAGATGGCAGTTTAGGCATGGATCAGTGTGTCTGCTTGTTTATGATTCTGCATCTTGACAACTGTAGTGACAAGGACTCACATACATTTTGAAAGACTTTAATGTGTGAGCAGGTGATTTAAGAAGACAGATAAGAGAAACAGCAAGAAAAATTACATTGAAAAGGACCTTTGGACATCTACTCTCTAAAGCAGGGCTAACTTCAAAGCCAAATCAGGGTTGTGTGTAGCTGAGTTTTGAAAGTGCCTAAAGGACAAAAATTATGTTACTTCTCTGGACTGCCTGTTCCATTTCTGAACTGGAGGGTTTTTTCATTCTTCTTGGTGACCAGGGCTGTTACCTGATAACTAAGGGAAGATGCAGGAAGGGAAGTTCTCTCTAGAGGTCAGACGTGGTTTGCCCTCAGTAAATTCACACTGACTGCTCTGACTCCCCTTATCCTTCACGTGCATGATTTTCAGGGGGATTAATTTGGTCTGTCCTGGCCCCAGGTGGTGCAGTGAGACTAACCAGCCTGTAGTTCCTCAAATCCTCTTTTCTTGCATGAATATATAGATCCTGTTTAATCTAGTTATGGGTGAATGGCCTGGTCTCTGTGACCTTTTGTTAAAGGCAGTGCACAGAGCATGAGCACCAGATCTGTTGCAGGTTGTTTGAACTAATGCTGGAGAAGTCTTCATTGAGTAGGTGTCTGCTCAGTTAAAAGCTTTCTAAATCTGATCGAGGCAGGAGTCTGTTACTTGTTTCTGAAATCTTTGTTGGGATTATAACGTCTCTTTAATGTCTGGCATGTGAGATACGTAGTTACAGAGCCTGAAAAATTGTCATGAGAACTGCTGGTTGCTCTTCACATGAGGTCTTTTAAAGGGTACCACTCTACCTGTGTAGCAGGAGGACTGTAAAGCATCCCAGCTGATGCCTGCTGTTCCATCAAGCTGTAGATTTTTATTAGATTCCAGCAGATACTGTATATGAAAATATTGCTTATTAAAAAAAGGGGAAAATAGTTATGTAAATGGTATTCAGTATTTTTTGGGAAATATCAAAATAGATCTTAAGTCATGCATTATTTTAGAAATACCAATACATACTAATATATTTATTTACCTCTGAAACCATTTTAATCTTGAACATGCTTTGAGTGCTAATACTCTTGAGTACATATTGTCATCTTTCTGTCAACTTGGACAATGAAATAAATTGGGTACTGTGCTATTTTTTGTTTGTAATTTATTCAGAATGTGTCTTTCTGTGCTACTTTACTATAATTGTGCGTACTGAAGGGGGCGCATTTTGAAGCAAATACTTCATTTTGAAGCCAAGTATTTATCAAAATGCTTAAATTTTCTTTTAACATACAAGATTTAAGCAAAAAAATCTATTTCTATTTTGAGTTTTACTTGTTTTCTTTATGCAGTATTTTTGTGGAAGATGTTATGTGGGGTTTTTTGTACTCCAGTATTAAATGTAAAAAGTGTTGTGTATTTTAAGTTTCTTAACTTCCAAAAAAATTTAGGTGAAATGCATACTAGGTTAGTGTGGGTTTGTGTTTTTATTATTAAATTTTTGTTTTCTGTACTTTGTCTGTACTGAAGCAATCAAGCTATTTGTATGCTGGAGAGGCGGGAGAAACCAACTCCAGACATGTTTGGAGAGCTCCTGCAGAATGCCAGCACTATGGGAGACCTGAGAAACTGTCCAGTGAGTAGCCTTGGTATTCTTTGGGTGAATTCACTATCTCACAGTTACTCAGTGATGGAAGGGAAAACTTAGTGAGGATGGGTGCTTCTTTGACTGGCCACAAGCATTAAACACAGGAATAAATGCATATTTTTTATGTATATCTTGTTAGATTGCTGAAGTGAGAGTTCAATATCTTGTTCTGCCTTTTAATAAATATGCAAGAAGTTACCATCAGACTTTTTTTTACATATTGTTTAATAGGTAGGGCAGGAAACAGCTGCAGAGTTGCTGCTTCATGTAATGCTACTGTTAGGTGCAATAGCTTTAACAGGAGGGTTTCTGTACTGGTCCTTGGGGCCAGTGTATTTCCATTTTATACTTGGCTCTGCTCCCAGTGTATAACTCTGAAAGCTTTAGTAAAAGTCTCAGTTGAAATATATACTTTTTAGTATTGGCAAATAATGGCTTGCTTATCTTACTTATCTAAGTAAAAGAAATTAAGATATTTTATTGTCATTTAAAAGGTGCATATGAGTCCAGGTATTTAATAACCAAAGAATGTGAAATTTAATAGAAATACATTATTGGTCAGGGCAAACTGCTATTTGACTGTGAAATAATCAATTGGATTAAATTGCATACCAGCATTTGCTGCCCCTTTTTTAAATACTCAATAGGTTTAATAATCTATTGAGGTTTAGCTAAGAGTTGCCTCAAAGTTATGCAAAGGAAGCTTTTTATCAGGATGCCGTGTTCCTGTTGTCATGTTGAAAATGCTGAAGCAAAGAAGATAATTTGAGAGTAAGATAGGTTGGGAGGTAATAAGCAGAATTGCTTGTACTTTAAATAACACTTTCAAAAGATGTGTGAATAAATTAATCTTAATATTAAAACCTGTTATCTACATTTAAACATCAGAGTCCTCTACAGTTTCTTTCTGCTTTTATAACTTTTCATTTTTGCCGCTCACTGATTGTTGGAATTGAAATTCTGGTTAAATTTTCTAGATTGCTTTTGGGGAAGAGACACTTTGTGATCTCTTCCCTGGCTTTAGTGTCAGAAACTATTATATTCAGTTGTGAATCTGGGCTCTGTAGACAAGAGAAACGATTATTGGTATGGAAATGGGTTTTTTTTCTGCAATCTTGTAGTGCGACCTTTGTGATGTGCTCAGGGAAAAAATGAATGTTGGAAATGGACATTGTTATAGTTTTTGTTGTTTCCCCCCCCCCCCCCCCCCTCAGTTGCAGCATTGACACCCATCTTCCCCTGTAAAATGCACTCATACTTATTTAAATAAGTAAAAAATGGGAAGAAAAATTGAAACAGGAAATAAGAATTGCAGAACTCCTATGAGTTACTAAAACAACTGTTACTACTCTCCTGATCTTCCCCCTGCTGTTCTCAGATTTATACAAATACTGGCATAACTATACTGTCTAAGATGGGATGTTTGAGGTACCATGTAGAAACACTCCAATTTAACAACAAAACAGGACTTTTTCTTCTTTTTCAGCAAAGCTGAATTTTCTTCTGACACTGACATATAAGGCAATGGTCTCTGTACATACAATTTTTAATCTGAGATTCTGATCAAAAGTGACCTTTCTGTCCAATTCCTAAAAATGTTACTGGGATCTTTCATGTACGTTTGCTTATCTTTTTTTAAATAAGCTTGTTTTTGTGCTCTACATATTAATCATTGTCAATAGCAGGAGGAAGAATTGGCAGTGTTCACTTTAAAGCTTGGGAATGCAGGATAGTCTTGATAGCACATCTCATCTATGACATGAGAAGTTCCTATCTTGGTACTGAGTATGTCTGCTGTGTTTCACCACCTCCTCTTTGGAAGCTGTACTTCTGAGACTTACACTTGTTAGTGCCTTGCCCTGACATTACAATAAGAAAAGAATTATATTCAGTGTTTTGTTTTATTTATATGCTCAGAGTAACTGCGGGGAGAAGATCCGTATTCGCCGTGTGCTGATGAACTCGCCACAGATCATTACCATTGGCTTGGTTTGGGACTCGGACCACTCTGATCTGGCTGAGGATGTCATTCACAGTCTGGGAACTTGCCTTAAGCTGGGAGATGTAAGTTTTTGTATTTTGGCACTACTTACAAAAACTGTCTTTTTCATGGTGGTCTACATTAGCAAATGGAGAAAAATAAAAGGTTGCCACCTTCACCTTTTTGGTGTCCATAAAAAGAGGAACAGAGGGCAGAACCAAGGATCTGATCTGTCTCTAAAAGCCTTAGAAGAATCTGTGAACTGTGTATGCTTGAATTTCTGCTATGTCTGAAACTGTAAAAATACTTTCAAGTGAAAGGAAATTCTGGATTGGGGTTGTGCTGTTGCAATGAAAATACATATGTGCTTTTTCATTTTGAAGAACAGAATTTCTATTTCTATTTCTTTTGAAGACAAAATGTGGTTTTGTGGTCTTTGGGGTTGATTTATTTTTTTTTTTTTACCTGTAGCTCCTTGTTTTGGTGAAATGCATGGTCATAAAGTTACTTGTGACTGAACAGTCCCTAAGAGATGGTGGCTTGCACTGTGTGATTGAATGACAGACTGAATGAAATAGGACCTAGATGTTTGTCCTCTGGAGGATTCACTTTACATTAACTGATGCTTTACAGCTGAATTATCAGTATAGCAATCTGTAGTTGTGTCTTACTGTAGCATTGAGATACTACATAAGAATTAATATATGTACACATTATGTAAAAAAAAAAAAAATCCTTTTGATCTGCTGGTATCTTCAGCTGATCTTTCATTTGTTAGCAACATGAACTGGTCCACACTAAATTCTGGATAGCCCTTACTAAAGTTAGAATAAGTGCCAACTGTTTGCTGTCCAAACCACTTTGTTTCTGCTAAAAGGAATGAATGATTTAAAAAGTATTTGAGACAATCCGCAAGCATGACACAGAATACAAATTTTCAATAGAGCCACTTTCAAATTATGTAGCAGGTATTTTACCGTTGTTGTAAATGTCTTCTTCAAGTAGACACATGCTCCAAGTTCAACTCAATTTATGAGCATCTGGTGAGTTGGTCAGAATCCATTTCTGCTCTGTGCCTCTGGGTTGCTTAAGCATTGCCTGATTATTTACTTATTGCTCTGTTTTCTCTGTCTTTTGAAGTAAAAGCCTGACACGTTCCCTATAGTACTTTGAGGTTTTGAACATAAAGCAGTATGTAAAATTCTGAACTCTATTAATTTCTCCTTCTATTTTTCTTACCTCCCTTCTTGAAGCTCTTCTTCAGAGTAACTGATGACAGAGCAAAACACTCAGAACTGTATTTGGTGGGAATGATCTGTTACTATGGAAAACACTATTCAACCTTCTTCTTCCAAACTAAAATCCGCAAGTGGATGTACTTTGATGATGCCCATGTCAAAGAGGTGAGAAAAAATGTTTAGGAAAGTACTCTGTTGGAAATTTGTTAGCTGCTTGTGTGTAAATCCATACTGTTTTCTGCAGATTTTGAGAGGTTTTTTGCTGGTTTTCCGCTCAGGATCCACAAATTTGTTACTCCGCTTTTCTCAACAAAGTGAAGTGTTTTCAAGAAAAGCATACCAGAGATCTCAGAAGCCCTATTTTTAGTTCTGTTCTGTTGGCTTCCAGTCTTGTTTTTATGCTGTTGTTTGAAAACGTACAGTTTGCTTGTGCATACAGCTAACACCCATGTCTTTCCCTTGCTGACAAGCAGTGTAGCTGTTTAGTGCCTGTTGTTGAACTCTGCTTGAGTGTCTATATGCTAGTCTTCCCTAGTGCCTGCTGCCAACAACAAATTTTCCGCTCTTCTGTTAGTGCTTTTTTTAACCTTTTCACCAAGCATGAGGTCCTTGACATTAAAGACACCAGTGCTGGGATCTTGGCACAACATTATAACCCATTAGATTTTTTGGCATTGTTTCATACCACTCTCCTTTTTTCCTTCTAGTCATGGAATCACAAAAATGAGAGAGGAAAATTTTCTCCTGTAGTTATGCCAAACATAATCTCAATGGGGAAAAAAAACTCTTAATGCATTTGTTCGGTCATACTTCTTAGCAGAAAAATTTGGCAAGGATTGGTACTGCAGTGCTTTAGCAGAATACTCACATATAGAGCAAATTTGTTGGAGTAATGTTCAGTATATCAAGTGAAACCTGTATTAGTAAATGGGGAACATTTGTGAGATTAGTATTACTATGTGAATTAATTGCATGGCCTATCAGTGCTTACAGAGGTTCTGTCACAGCAGGAAGATTCACACACTTGAAGTATTTAGCTTTGAGTTGAATTTACTGTCCTGATATATTTTATTGTTGATTTTTTTCATTAACAAATTATTCTGCTTTTTGGTGGATGCAAAGTTAGAACATTTCAGATGATGAAAATTTTTTTCTGCAAAAAAACATCTGAAAGAGAATGATTATTTTTGTAGTTGTATTTTTAGGAGGAATTGTAATCAATTTAGCCATAGGATGATGAATACCTGGATTTTAATTTGGTTGGCTCAGGAGCTTTCTTGCTGAGTCCCAGTCAATGCTGGCTGTAGAAAGAGTTAAAGTATTTCAGTGGAAAATCAAACTATAGAAGAATTGTGATGAGGGAAAAGAGAACTTATTCTAGAAAACGATGACCGAAAACCTTACTTGTTTTTTTTCTGGTTGTCAATTCAGATTGGTCCAAAATGGAAAGATGTTGTGACAAAGTGCATTAAGGGTCATTATCAGCCTTTGCTGCTGCTCTATGCAGATCCAAGAGGAACTCCAGTGTCAACACAAGACTTGCCCCCTCAGGTGGATTTACAGCAATATAGCAGGACTTGCTATGATAGTGAAGACTCAGGTAAGCAATTGGCTCTGTGCCTTGTACCTTCACACTAAAATGCAATGTGTGAAATGTTTTCCTTCTTTGGAGCATATGTATTATTGTCAGCAGGGGTCCTTGTTGCTTATTAAAGCTTGTCAAGAATTCTGAAGGGGTTTTCCAGTGTTTCATCTCTCTTGGTTTAAGACTGTTGATTGTTTGGATAGCAATCTTTTCCAAAAATGTTTGGAGAAAGAAATTGGGGGATGAGGGAAGTGAAGGACCTGGTGTGGTGTGAGATGTAGAGAGGAACACTAACCAATGGCTTCAATAACTGAAGTTTCTGATTTCAAAAGATCTAAACTGTTCTTAAATAGGACACTTACTGCAGGGCTTGTTCTCACCAAAATTGTGAAGTGCTCTCAAGGTCAGTGTTTGCAGTTAAATGTTAGAATAACTTCCTTTTTTATTGTATTTTTGTCTACTTTAATTTCTCCACTCAGAAATTAGTATGTAACTCATACTCCTGTGTATTAAGGAGTGTATACATCACATGTAAAATGTCCAACAGTCTTCAAACTGCTCAGATTTTTTACCTTTATTTACTTAAAGTGGGAGATTGCCATTTTCACCTTCTCTAAGGAGTTCAAGTATTACTGTACTGAAACTGAATCATGATGTTTCATACTTTTCAGTAGGGATCAATGCTGGCTTGTTGAGAAGGAGCAGATTACTTTTAGATAAAAGTATTTCAGTACAAAGTTTATGCCAGATAAGCTTTTGATTTGTAATAGATGAAATCTGTTAATTATTATAACATAATGTTCCTGTTACCCTTATTAGTATTTCATACTTGAGTAATTTTTTTACTTTCCCCTAAGCAGTGTTTTATATTGTAGCTGCACTCAACAGTGTTGAAAGTTAACAATAATTTAAGCATGGTACTAATGTGTACTTCTAGTCCCATGGATGTAATTTAATTTTGCATATTAAGAAGATTTGATAAACTTGGACCAAAAAGGAAGAAAATAAACAGATTTTTTTCAGAAGGAATGACACTGTCTCCCTGCTTCTAAATGAGCAGACTTTTTGCATAATCTCTCCTGTTCTTGAGTATGAGTTAATATCTTTGGTATTCTGTTTTTTTCTGTAAACTTTTGTATAGTTGCCCCTGCTGTCTTTTCTTAGCCATTCTTGACTTTTATAATAGCTGGAAATGATTGAAATTTGACATTGCTTCCTTGACATTTCTTTCTTTCCCAGGGAGAGAACCTTCCATCTCAAGTGATACCCGGACAGATTCCTCTACAGACAGCTATCCTTACAAACAAGCACACCATGAGTCCGTGGTCAGTCACTTCTCCTCTGACTCCCAGGGGACAGTCATCTACAATGTGGAGAATGATGCAGCTTCACAGAGCAGCAGGGACACAGGTAGCAGACACCATTGCATCTGTATGTGATCCATTGCCATTAGATAACATGACTGCAGTAGATTCCAGTTGAAAATATCACTGTATATGCACACAACCTTTAATAGAATAGCAAACAGTGTTCAATATCCTGAGTTTTTTTATTTGTAATGAACAGTTGGCATTCACCAAAAAAACCCCCATGATTTAAAAGTCTTGTTGGCTTCTGTAAACTTGTGTCTAGCCAGACAAGCATTTACAGATTTGTTTTTCTGTTATCAACAATATTCCCTGCTCTGTTATATAATTCTGTGAGTTGGAGTCTGTGCAGCCCTGTTGTAGGGTTTGGTAAGTGTTGTGTGTGCTGCTTATTCGTCTCCAGGCAGTTAGTTCATTTCAGGAGTTGCAGCTGTCTGGGAAAGGTGCTTTCATCACCAGAGTCCCTCTGGGAACTTGGGAACTAAGGCCTTTCTGTGTAAGTGGGTGTTGGTAGTATTTACTGCACCAGTGAGGAGCATAAGATAATTTCCTGCCTGTGCCATGGAAGCAAGTTTAGCTGGAATTTCCAGTGAGAAGACAGTCTGTGTGTGTGTGTATATATATATATATTGTTCCTTTGGGCAGCTGCCTGAACAACAGTCTGCAGTCCATAACAGTTTTCCTGAATGCTCTTCAGTTGAAAAGAGGTTAACTGGAAGACTAAAGATTTGATTTCCTCAATTATTCATGGCCAGTGTCCACAGTCAGCCTGTTTCTGCATACAGTAACTTCTAACATCACTTCTAAAAAAGTAGTGTATAAGTTAAGATCAGACTTCTGATCAGACTTCAGACTTTCTATCAGACAGAAATAGGATCTGCTATTTCTGTTTAAAAAGTTATTTTATTATGCCTTAAATAGATTTTCTAAGAAGACCTAAGAGTAGAATCAGCAGCTGTTATGTTGCACCAGAGTGCCAAAGCTGTCATACTGCTTTGTCCTTTTATTTGTAAAATTCTTCCTCTTTTGTATCATAATTGGTTCATTTGTAACAATCTATGGTACATCAAAATCTGAAAAAACTGTTTTGAGTTAATTTTATTTAGTATTCTTTTGTTCCTCATCAGAGATCTGAGTAACTGTAATACACAGGTTAAGCTAGCCCAACAGTCCTTCCAGTTTTAGCAAATACTTAATGCTGTAGGGACCAGTTGTAGTCTTAGGTAGAGTGTGAGAAAGAAAAGAAAGTTGGAGCAGAAATTGAGTGATGCAGAAACAGAATGTGTTTGTCTTCAGCAAAGAAGACAAAATTGAAAGAGCTAGTGATATACTATTTAAATAGTATGCAAAACTGGCACAGAGTTTATTGAATTAGGTTCCTGCCATGCAGAAGTTGTCAGAAAAGGAGAGTAAGGGGAATAGTCACAAACATGTAAGCATGAAGTTCAGCATGTAACCTTTTGTTCTGTCATTTTTAGTGACTTTGTCCTTTTCTTTTTCTTTCTTCTCCTGTTGATTCTATCCTGTGTTATTCCCTTTACCTTAGCCCATTTCTCCACCTAAATTCAGTTGTCCTTATCTTCCCTGATTAAGCCTTAGCTATGGTCAGTCTGTCCCCTTAGCTAGCCACTCGTCTGGGCATTTCCCCTCTTTTTTCACCCACCCACTGCCTTTCCAAAACAAAGTCGATCTGCCAACTAATAGAACTGCTCTGTCATCAAATGGTGATCCGTGGGGCTATAAAGAAGCCATCCACACTGACCTGCCAACTGAATCGTTCTGGGCAAGAGCAGGATTCTTCATTTTATGGCCATTTACCCACTACTCCAGCCCAGAAAATTATGGACCCTATCCCACATCATCCTTCAGGGAAGGACCACCCTTGGGTTGTATGACCTCAGGCTCCTGGGTGCTTCAGAATGGGGGCAGAAGAGTGGCTGCATAAGCTCTCTCTTTGTTCCTACCCACCTGTGCTGCTGAGAAAAATGTGCGTATCTGGCTGCCCAATTCATGCAACTGAGATTTCAGGGGGAGGGAGTAGAGGGTGTTCTGTCTTAACCCATTTGATTTCATTTTCTTCTCTAACATGCTCTTAGACACACAGCTAGCTCCTACAAAACCAGACTTTTCCTTTGATATTGCTGTTTGCTTGTGAAGCCATCCCATGTCTGGAGGATGAGATATTTAAGTGATACACTCACCAGGAGACACCTCTTAAGCATATTGTTAGGCATTCAGAAGTCCTGGCTTGTTATTTTAGTGAATTTAAAAAAGTGAGTGTTAAGTGTTAACTAATATTATTGGAATTTTAATTCCTATTTTCATGCATTATGTTGGATTTAGTCTTTTGTTTCAGACTGTCCAAGTAAAGACAACAAAGCCTGTGTCCTGTGGAGACTTCTGATTCTTGACATCTCCATGGCTATTAAATGTCTGATGACAATGGGACAATATTTAGAGTCTTTGAAAGGAAGAGAAAATATTAATGCAAAACTAGCAGCCCTCGTTCTAAAACACTGAGCTGGGCTTTATTCATACAAACCCTCAGCTAGTACTAATAACACTAAATACTGGCAAACAGTTTATCCTATGGTAGTTAAGGATGCCAACCAGGTAATGTCTATCAGTTTGGAATTTTTAGAGACATTGTGCATGCTGAAGTGAAGCATAAGTCTCTTCTGTCTTGAGGGGAGCCACTACAGGGATAATAAAATTCTTGGAGTTCCTGAAGGAGATGTGGCAGGCCATGCTGTGAAGGGAATAGAAAAATCCATCAAAGCACAGTCATTTAGTCTCCAAAATGTTACACATCTTTTAACTTCATTGCCAACATTTCACTTCTGCTTCCTTCATTTCTATTATGTAGTCTGCTTGTTTGGCCACAAAACCATTCTTTGCTTTGCAAATGAGAAGTGAGCCTTGTGTAGCTTGCTTTTTATTGTTTGGATTCCTTCCTACTCTTTTATTGTAATATCTTGGTAGCAATTGTTGTTGCAGTGAATTGGTTTTTTAACTGTTGATGATACAATTTTATATGTAAAATCTGCTTTTAATGTTGTTGATTTTGATGCTAATCTCTAGAGCAGGGAGAAGGCTCAGGAGAGCCAGCTATGTAGTCTGCTGTTTGCTATTAGGGATTTTTGTTTCCTATCATCCTGTGCAAGGTAAAAGTTTGTGATATAAAGGCTAGAAAAAAGTCTTTGTAGCTTATCATAAATTCCCTTCTTATCCTGCATCTCTGCTTGGGACTACTCACGTGAGTAAAGCCATGCGTGTGTTTGTGCTTGCAGGCTTAGGATTGTGACTGTGTGAGAACCATAGAATTAAGCCAAGGCAATACAGAAGACTTGTGATGTCAAATAGTCTTAATTCCCATTTGATGTGAGGAAATGGGGAGTAAATTATGTTCAAGAGAAGATACTGGCTCTCAGACTCATAAGCTGTAGTAGAGGGAATGTTGTGTGTCAGCTGATCCATGTTCATGGTTTGTGCGTGTGCTCTTAGCTTGTGGCAGATGTGAATTAGCTGGCTTGGCCCTTGAGAGCCAAGTGAGGCTTCTTCACTGTAGACTAGGCTAACTCAGATTACTTAGTGTTTGCTACAGGCAAAGAGAGTGTAGATGAATAGTTACTGCAGAGCAGCTGATTATGTGCAGTAATATATTATTAGATGGTAACTCATTCATGTGTTTGAGTCTTTATTCAATAAAGTAATGTCTGGCAAGCTCTCCTCAGGAGTTTCATGTTCATAGTCATTAAAACTGACAGCAAGAAAATGATGTCCTTAGACAATTAGAAGACAAAGCAGAGTCAACCTTTTCCTTGGCCCTTGGATAAGCTGTCATTAGCCAGAGTCATTGGAGTGGCTGTATTATTCTTTTATGACCTTAAAAATGGAACATCCTCTCCAAGACAAAACCAAAAACTTACAAAAACTAACCTAACATGCCAGTTAGTGTTGGACTGTCTGCAGTTCCTAAGGAGCAAGAGTCCTGCTGTTCTTAGCACAGTGAGCACTTGATCTGAAGGCTCTTGTCATCTCTACTGTGTTCTTCCTCCTTCCAGGCCACCTGACTGACAGTGAGTGCAATCAGAGGCATGTTTCAAAGAAGGGCTCGCTGGCAGACCGCAAGAGGAGTTCTAGCCGCTCTAGGCGGAAAGGAGATGAGGCTCAGTCATCAGGATACCATAGTGAAGGCAAGAGATGTTGCTTTATTTTAAATATCAATCTTTCTGAATGTTTTTATCATCTCAGTGTATATATACAATTGCCTCATTGTTTCTTCCATCTTTGTCTTTATTTAGTCCTGTCTTTGCTTTTTGTTTAACTCTGTTTTGGTTGGATATTTGTTTGAGGAGTGTTAATTTTTTTATCATCATTTTATTATTTTGGATTGCGCTTTTCAAAGTCTGCATGAAGATGCTGAAAGTAGGACTGCTAGTTTAATTGAAGCTATTTTTGTGGCTTTTGCTGTCTCCATGAACTGCAGGAGAAACCTTGAAGGAGAAACAAGCCCCCAGAACTGCCCCGAAACCATCCAGCAGCACCAGCAGGCTGAGGGAATTTAAAGAGACAGTGAGCAATATGATCCACAGCAGACCACAGCAGATTTCCCAAACCATGCAGAATTCCCCTCGTGGAGGGAATAGTGTGGATCAGGCAGAAGCACGACCCTCAAAAAGCCTGTCTGCACACCCTCGAGACTGGGAAGTGGAGAGTACCAGTAGTGAGTCCAAATCCAGTTCATCTAGTAGGTACCGGCCAACGTGGAGACCCAAAAGGGAGTCTCTGAATATAGACAGCATCTTCAGTAAAGACAAGAGGAAACATTGTGGCTACACTCAGCTTAGCCCTTTCTCTGAAGAAGCAGGTAAGAGTTTGAGAGGAATTTATTTCAGAATGTGTGGGAAGTGAAATTTTGAATGCGGAATTCAGGTCAGTGGTGAGTCATGTCTGAAGACTAATTCCTGTGTGGGTATTCATAGTGTATGTATGGTAATTCTGTTTGATTTCTGTGCGCTACGTTTCCTATCTAAGGAAAAATTATGGGAAACAATACCATCTACCCTGCTTAAATGGACACAAGCTGTATTACCAAGTGAATGAAGTTCATCCTTTGGAGTCAGCTTTTGTATTGCTGTGCTTTTTCCTCTGGCTCATCATGGTATTTTTATTTGATGGCTCAGAGTATGGTGCAGGAAGTATCTTGTATATCAGCGCAGAGTTCTTGTTGTGAAGATAAGAGCCTGGAAGCCAGTGATGATTTATCTGGGAAGATTTTACAGCAATGCAATTTGTACCTGAAGACTTTGCTGGCTTTGGCAGTTGAAAAGAATTGGGAAGCATGAAGGAATATGTAAAGGGAGGGTGAAGGGGAAGAGAACTTACCTTTAGGGAAGGAAGGGAAGCAAACAAGAATTAAATGGAAAGACCGTGAAGTGTCTAAGGGCGAATTAAAAAAAAAGTTTTCCTGTCCTCTGTATAATCCATAAATGTTAAAACAAACAATGTAAAAAATGAGAGCATCTGAAGTAGATATGACAGAGTACTGGAAATGCAGTTGGATATACCGTAAAATTATCTTGTACAAATTAAAGTTATTATGGGGAAGAAAGGATTTTCATTCCAGACTTAATTGTTACCTCAGGGGGAATATAGTATGTTATACTAAAGGGGAAAGATTCAAAGATAAATTTGTTGAGCAGATTATTGCTCAAAATTGCTACGAAAGCTGTAAAATTATGGCATTTTTCTTGCTTAATACTGCAGGTTTTATGTAAAATTAAGGATGGTGCTTCTGATTTAAGCATAGTGAAAAAGCTAACGTTTATGGGTTGAAACTTAGATGTTATTGAAACTTAGATCTTCTATCAAGCTATATTGTTTATCTTGACAGGTAAAGAGCTTACTGAGAAAGAGGTGAAGGAACACACTGTTCATGAAACAAGGTCAAGCCAGTCAAATGTCAAATACAAGCGTGGTGTGCTGGGCCGGGGCCCCCAGCACCATATGGTGGATCAACATCCTCACCTAATACAGAGGATGGAGTCTGGCTACGAGAGCAGTGAGCGCAACAGCAGCAGCCCAGTTAGTCTGGACATGCCCTTGTCTGAAAGCTCAAGCACCCACAGGTAGATTTTAACAAAATTCATGTTTTGAATGATTGTTACATAATGGTGTAGAACATTTTGCAAAACAGTGGTCCTATTTTTAAATACAGCTTTATTGGGATAGGGAAGAAAGAGTAGGGAAATGGGAGCCTGTTCTCAGTATAGGCTCCTGCTAGTGAGAAGAGAAAAAAACAGGGCTCGAATGAGCAAGAAATATGGTCTAAAGTGATGCATCTGAAATAGTTGTGATTTAAAAGCTTGTACTTTGAGTAGCTCATAGCCCTTTTTGTTCCAATTAAACCATTGATTCATTAAACACCTTGTACAAAATGATTAATCAATAGCCTTGTATAGAAATCTTAGTTTTCAGACATACTTGAAATATTTGAAATAGACAGCACAGTGTGTTTCTTTCCTTGACTTAGGAAGCTTCAGATAATCACAAACTGGCACTGTTTATGGCCCGAATGTGTAAGAATCTTTTCTGAACAACTCCTGGACCACAGTTTTAATATAAATTGTTTAATCTTACAGAGGAGAATAGAATTACTGTCCTCTTTGTTAACTTTGTCTTCCCCTGTTTCTCCAAAGATTTTCTTATGATTGACTTCTTTTAAAATTAACTTCAAATGCAGGTATATGTTTGTGTGGATACAAAAAAGGTAGATACACTTTCTCCTGGAGAGATTAGTCAAATGGTAAACTTTAATTACTTTCTTCTTGGAGGGATGTTCATATGAAGCGCCCCAGTGCGTTTGTTCCCGCTTGGCGTAACATCCCAAAGTCTCACAGTAGCAGCATCTTGGAGGTGGAGTCTGCATCATCAATTGGGAGCTGGACAAACAGCCCACACACCATGGGAAATGGTAAGATACATTTGGTGGGGGTGGTTATACCCCTGAAATTAAATTGTATCGGAGTTGTTCTTTACTTTCTGGAGGTTTATGTTCACAGGGAAGTTATAAGGAAAGGGAAAAGCAACTTTGAGGAATGTAACAGTTTTACAAGAAATAATGATAAGATTTATCAAAAGGAATTGCAAAAAATTTTTTTGGAATATTCATTTGATCATGTTGCTCTGGCATGTCTTTTGTGTATTGACTTAACTGATAAAGTTATTTTTTCTGTTCTTTCTTATAACTCGATATTCTTCCATCAGTCAAAAATACCCTCCCAAACTCAACTTAGTGGAGTCCTGAAAACAAGCTTGTAATTCTATACAAAATTCAAAACTGTCAGAACTGTGAATGTTTTTTTACAAGCTGTTTGGACTGAGCTATAAGCTTTTCTGCTTATATATCATTCTAAGCAAATGCTTTATTCCAGAGAGGGAAGGGAAAGGCAGCAGAGGAGACATTTTCTGAATACTAGTAATAATTGAACTGAGAATGACAACTGATGGATTTCTGTTGTGTAGGATATTGAGGTACTTTATTTTCCTCACATTTTCATCCACTGTATGCAGTTAGATGAAAAATATCTCTCTTGGAATCCATTTAACTTCCACAAGCTAATGATCTGGTTAATTTGGCATAGCATTATTTATAAACACAGTAAGAAGCCTCAATATTTCATCATCAGCTTAGGGTTATTTCTTCCAATGATTCTCTCTGTTTCATATGCTGTTTTCATGAGTCAGTGAATCCATGGGCTCTGCTGCAGAAAATCTTGAAGCACTACTGTATTGGGTGGGGTTTTATAAGTAAAATTTAATGGAACAAAATTCATGTTCTATAATTCTGTGGTCTTAGACATTGTAAATTTTTACCTAATGTTAATTTTATTCTCCACTAATATTTCCTTGTCTTTTTAGGGATACTTTAAGTGATGTAGCTATCAAAAATGTTTGGGTGGTTTGTTTGTTTTGAAGGTGGAGACATCTTTGTTCCTTTAAAGAGTGAGCTGGATGAATTGCAAGAAGAGGTGACAAGGAGAGCACATGAGCAAGAACTACGGAGAAAAAGAGAAAAGGAAATGGAGGCAGCAATGGGCTTTAATCCCCGTCCCAGCAGGTTCATGGATCTCGATGAACTGCAGAATCAGGGTAAACTTTGAATGAAGCATACTTTGCAAGATGGTAGTGCTGAAGTTTTTTGAACCTTAGAATGTAATTTCCTGTTTTAATTGTGTGTGTGTGTGTCTCGCCACATCCACCCGTCATTACAGTTTTGTACCTTCAGGTAGTGAAATACTGTCCATTTCAAACCTGTAGAAGGTTTAAAACCAGTTTGGTATTTTGACCAAATTTCTTTTTAAAGGAGAAAACAAAGTATTGTAGAGATATTCTTAACACATCTGCATTTTTCCATTTTTTCAGTGATATACACTGTTAATAGTATTGACACCTAGATTTAGCTGTAAGCCTTTAACCAGCATCTTGGAATGAGCAGGGCTGTTTGTGCCTTTCAGGCATCTCAGCTCCACCTGCAGCAGAGATGCTTCATATAAACTATTGTTCTGTTTCTGTTTGATTTTAGTACCTTCGTAGCCCTAAGCAGTTGTGCTTTTTCCTGCCCTTGTGCTTTCCAGTCTTTGTCCCTGCCTGTCTGTGCACCCACATCACAGGTGTGGGGACAAGTACTCTGTCTGGACCTAATTGAGAATATGAGCTGAATTTAGGTTGCCTATCTTTTCTAGGGGTAAAAAAAAAAAAAAAAAAAAATTAAAAAACAAAGTTTGTCTTTTCCATGACTCCTCATCTTCCTGGCAGGAGATGACAGCAAAACAGGTTTAATTGAAAGGATGCAACTGGAGCAGAGGGAACTTTACAGGATTCACATGTAATATCTTTGTTTTAGCCTGGGTCTCTATCAGCCAGTAAGAGGATTCAGGAGAAAGGTGCACTGACCCAGTCAAGAGTGAACCTTGAAACCTGCTGGAACACTTAACTGGGGGTTGTTGCATGGTGCACAGAGCCAAGGAGGTGAACATCTGGGCTCTGCTCCAACACATAAATGTATGCATGGTCAGGGCAATCCTATTGTGGTATCCTGTGTTGCCTGGCTTCCTGGCATCCCCATGCTGCATCCTCCAACCTGATGCAGAACAGAGTTGAAGTTGCTGTTTTGCTGTTCAAGGAGAGGAAGGAAAGGAGCAGCCCACAGCAGTGCCAGTTCTGGACACAATCCTAACTGTGTTCTGCAACCTACAACCCTGCCAGCTACTCAGCAGGCAGAATGACACTGTGCCAGTGGCAACTGAACAATATGTTCTCCATGAGAATGTCTGACTGGGAATCATTTGTATGATTTTTGCTGACCATCAGTTATCCTTTACAGTCCTACTATGGCCTGCTGGTAACCAGGTGAAAAATTCTGCTGTACGAGAGTAGATGGATATATTTTTCTATTGGTATAGGGTTTACTTTTGTGTCATAAATGCCATTGATTTAAAAATTGAAAAGTAAACCTCAATGCTCTGTTGAGCATGTTGTCTTCTCTGCTTCTCCTGCACGAAAGAAAATGGAATATTCTCTATTCTAATAGAATATTCTATTCTGTTAGTTGATGGAAGCAATGATTGCTTAACTTTTCTTTGTTAAAAAGAAAGTAAACTAGATTAATGGTTAATCAAAAAAGAGTTTAGTAGAATGTTTGAGTTCAGATGCATTGACTGTAGATCTAGGAAAGTCTTTGTTCTTTCAGGTCTTTCCCTACCCCAGTCAGAGATATAATAGCTTAACAGATTGCTGGAGTGCCTGGAGGGCTTGCTTGTATGCAGAGCTCCAGAACACTTGTGACTCATTTTCCCCTCAAGTAAACTGCTAAATTCATGCAAAGAGAGCTAACTTTAATATTCTGCCCTTGATTACAAGCCCCAGTTGCCTTGATTTTGAAACTGAAAGTGCTGCTTGATTAACATACTGCTCTAACAACTAATTTCTCTCTCCAGTACTAGCTTTTATTGCAGGTTCTTTGGGGTTTGTGGTAAAACAGTTTGTATTTACATCTGTGCACAAGGGTGTTGGGGAGAAGGTCAGGCCACAGCATGTGTTATGCAGACTGGGAGAATGTAATTTGTTGTTGGTTGATAAAGGTACTCACGTTCTCTACCTCAATGACAAGAGATGTTCCATTTAAAAGACCCACACCTAAACAGAGTAGAAGTCAAGTTTTATTTTCTGTTTTCCCTGCCTCATGTGAATGTTTACATTTTAGTGTATAATTTGCATAATGCCTAATAGGTAACACAAAATAGTTTGGGCATTTCTTCCTCTCAGATACTGATGGTATGATGCCAAGATGCAGTTTCTTTTTTGTCTCCAAAATTATTTATCTTTCTTTTCTCCAACACTGTTTTCTAAATTGTTACAAAAGGAATACTTGACAGTTGTCCCGTTTTTGTCAGCTTCTACCAGCTTGTTTTTCAAGTTGCAAGACTGTTGAATTTTTATTTTCTGTATGTTACTTTCAGCAGTTAAGTGTATGTACTAAACTCGTTTATAGAAGTATTTCATGCAGGCATTTATGTTCACTCTCAACTCCCAAGGTTTTATCCCCAGACATGTTAGGTGTATGTTTGTTTCCATTTTGAAGAAGAGACAGATGGATTTTGTCAGGAAACTTAACATACAATGAAAAAGCTCTAATCTGCTGTATTTCTTTTACTGATACATTTTGGTTTAGATTTGGTTCTGAATTTAGTTTAATTAATTCCTTCTTGACACAAATAATTTGAACTGACTCTGTTATACGTCTGTGCCATCTTTTATACCGATTTAAAATGTTGAAAATAGTAGGGTAAGCCAGTACAACTCTCAACTAAAGAAAATTTGAGGGAAAGAAACAGTTTCATGTTGTTTTACTGTGTGGATGTCAAGCATATCAGGGTGCTCAAGATGTACTTCCACTTAGGGAAGATTAGGTGGTGCAGTCAGGGATATGCACAGCCTCTGCAAGAATCCACATGTGGAAGGATTTGATGATCACAGATGGGATGAGGGTAAGTGAGGGTTCTGCAATGAATGAAACCAAAATGAAGGGTGCTGCCCATTTGCAGGGAGGAGTGATGGCTTTGAGAAGTCGATGCAGGAGGCAGACTCAATCTTTGAAGAGTCGCTGAATCAGGAGCAGAAGGGGGATTGTGCTGCAGCTTTGGCTCTCTGTAACGAAGCTATATGTAAGTAACCTTAACCGCCTGAGCTACTGCGCTTTGACTGTTTACTAATGCAGAGTAGGGTCTGAACCACTACATCTCATCAAGTCAGGTAGTAATATGGGGGTCCAGCTGCTCTTTAGCAACATGAAGATAGACAGAATTTTTTATTTTTATAAGCATTCCTATTTGGGGGTTTTAGTCCTATTCCTCTTCATCTGTTCTTTTCATGTTTACATTCATTTTGTTGTTCTCTCCAGTGCTAATCTAGTAACAGCACTGGGGTGCTGATGTGCCCTTTTTGGTGCTAACTGGTGTGCTTCAGCAAGCACCTGGTAGGTAGTTCCCCTTGCTACTCAGTCCTCGGTTTTCCCCAATTGTCAGGCGAAATTGCAAAGGCCATTAACCTCCCCCGTTTTTCATGGAGGGTGTAGCAAAGGAAGAAAATGGTAGCCCACTTTTTGAGTCTTCTGGATTAGCAGAACTGAACTATGCTGTACTTTAAATTTCATGACGAAAAAAGCATTAGGACATTTAAGTGCTTAAATGCATTGTGACCTTTGAGAATGTGTGCTGTGTGATTTCATTTTATTTTTGGTGTTTTTCCATTATGACTGGCTGGCTGTCTCACCCCATGCTCCCCTCTGTCTGTGTAGAATGGCTGCAGACAGGGTGAGTAGCTCGTGTGCTGTTTGCATTTAGAAATTGGCTTTTATGGACTGCAGAATAAAGGGTGCAGCATACAGCTGTCATGACAGCTCTATTAGCTTTCATTCCAGCAAGGAATCTCAAGTCCTAGCTGGGTATTCCTGCACACAAAGGGAGTCCCAGGTATGGAAGATGCAGGAGAACAGTACATGACAGAATGAAACATCATTGTAGTAGGGCTGGAAAGAGCCTGTGTGAAGGGATGAGAAATTGGTCCAAAACAAGGATATTGTTTTTATTTTATTTTGGTTTAGTTTCAATTAATGTGTTTGTACACCTGGCTAAGCTGAATGTGCATTAATGGAAACAGTAGCATCCTTGTGAATTCTTTTGTGGCAGTATTTGCATGGTCCATGGTTTTTGTTCCTGCTGCATCTTTTTTCTTTTTTTTTTTTTCTTTTTCAATTTTATTCCTTTTTTCTGTTTGTTTTCCGCTATGTTTTCTTTTGCATTTTAGCTAAACTAAGACTTGCCATGCATGATGCCAGCGCTAGCACTCACAGCAGAGCCCTAGTCGATAAGAAGCTGCAAATCAGTATCCGAAAAGCCCGGAGCCTCCAGGATCGCATGCAGCACCACCAGCCACCGCAGCCGCTGCCTCCGCCAGCCTGCCTCCCACCACAGGGCGGCACCATGGCCCAGCCTGCAAGGTAGAGCGAGTGCCTCGCCCAGCACGGACCTGGGCTGCCTTGTGAGCAGCGCAGGCTGCAACGCAACAGCAAACTGTCTATTCCCCAGAGAGTCCAAGTCCTACTGTGTTACATCTCTTCTTCTCTAGGTTAAATCCTCTTATAAAACAACTACCCTGTTTTCTCCCTCCCCACCACCCTTTCTCCCAGTCTTTATAGAATAGTCCAGTGTGCACATGTTCAAAATGTGATCTGTGACAGAGAATTGTAGCAGTCAGTGCCTGGCAGCATTGATGTCTCATGCACCAAGGGAAAAAATACAATAGACAATAATTGGCTAAAAAAAGTGGGGATACATTAGGATGAAATGTGACTGTTTATAATCGGGAGCAGTTTCAGGACTCAGTAAAATACTGTACTACAGTCAAAATTTTGCTGTAGTTATTTTTATGTTGGGAACATCAACCAGTGTGTTTAGTGCTCGTAGTTTGAAATCTGTCAGGTACACTGATCCTTTCTTTCTAGTCCACTTCTCTAGTGGTGCACTGGTACAACTCTTGAATCCAGATCCTGATCCTGTCACCTTGACTCCATCATTCTTCATTTTCTTTCTGTGCTTCCCAGCATCCTGTAGCCTGGCTTACCAGCCCTCCTCAGTGTCTCTTCATGATTCTTTCTTCCATACTGACTTTGAACTACAGCATAATTAACTCTGCTATAACTGATCCTTTCTTCCTACCCTCTTTAGCATGCAGCTTAATCCTCCTTTCTTCCCATGCCATTCCCTCCTAGCACTAGACCATCCCTATCCAATTCCTAGGCTATTTCTTGAACTGTTACTTTTTTTCCCCATCTCTCCTTTCTTACATGTTGTATTACCAAAAGCTTAGATAAAATCTTGGATGAGAATCCTTTTTCTGTTCCTTTCTGTTAAAAGCTGGGTACAGCTATATACAAACCCAGTTAATTTGCACACCTGCCAGGCTGTAGTTCATAACGTTCTTTTCTTTTCCTGCAGTACCTGAATTACATGTAATGAAAGCTGATCTTGTTGTCAATCAGAGGTCCATTATATTCTCTCTTACAGGAGAAATGCAGAGCTCAAATTAGGCATTTTGGCAGGTTCTAAGAAAATGAAAGGCACTTTTTTAACTAGTTTTGCTAATGCTAAACTCACTCACTGCTGCTCTGTGAAAAGAGCTTTACTTTTGCTAAAAGTTATATCCAACTGAATGTTAGAATTTCAGTCAAAGAAAAACAAACCCTTTTCATAGCCAGAGTTCTGTACTCCAGCTTTGATTTATATAACGTAGACAGTACAAAGTTTGCATTTCCTCACAATATTCTACTGCTACATGCGTTGACTAGGTCTTCATGATAACTTTCATTCCATGCATCTCAAGGAGGAAACAAAGCAGTGATTTTACATTTGCCTTAAGTTTTCTGCTGGAGATGATGCAGCCTGTCATTTTCTCAAACATGTTTGTTCTGTCTGTATATTGAAATGATAACTAAATGAAGAAAAATGCCAGGGACATGTATGACATGTATGAATTCAACTGTCTTGCATTGGTAGTTAAAACAATGAACATTATTTTCTAGAAGTATGCTTAGGGTGCACATTATTGCAGAATTATAGTTAAGTATTTAGCTTCAACTTAAATTAACGTTTTGGATAAATATCTCAAAAGATGAGAATATAAAGATGATATAAGAAAAATTTCAACCTGTTCTTCCATTCGTCAAGTCATTCTTCATGAAGTTGCCTGGAGAGAGAGGACCTTATGGAAATACTGTCAGTTCATGATCAGATCACAAACATGTCCAAATTATTTTAAAATATACCTAAGATGTTACTGTTGAAAACAGTTACTTTGTTTTATTTTATATAAATGCTATTCTTACTCTTCTTATAGTTATCCCTTCTCACATACTTAGTGTACTGGTTGAAATGCTTCTGGTGCTGTACATGAATACTTCATGTAGAGACTACTGGTAGCAAAATACTCTTAAAATTTTGAAATGTATTCAGTTAGATTGTTAGAGTAGGAAAACCAAGTTAGAAGCAAAGGACTAGAATGAATGTGTCTAGTGAATTAATGCAAAGTCTTCTTGAGAATACAGTGAGCAAAGTGTGTTGAGCTGTATGTCACCTAGTGCAAGGTCTGTACCCTAGGAATAAACGTAAGCAATGACTACTGCTAATCATTTACTCTTCTGTGTGTTTTAGTGAACAGACTGGCCCGCTCCAAGTACTGCTGAGCCAGGAGGTACCACTGGAACCCAACAAAGAAGTGGAATTTGGGTCCAGTTCTTTCTTCCACCCACCTGCTTCCTGCCATGAATTGCACTCATCATTATATCCAGAGTCTTCCTCCTTGCCCCCTTCTGAAAGCAATCCATCCAACAGGATCTCTCCAAACTTCCAGTCTGCTTCTGCTGATTTCCATGATCAAGTTCCCTCTTTTCCCTATAGGCAAGGGTTGGCAGAGAGGTCTGCAAGAACTGAGAATGATGCCCACAAGAGTGGGGAATTTGCTGACACGACAGCTACAGGGCTAAAAGACTGTAGGGATTGCTGCAGTAGCAGCAAGTTAGAAGAGGTTCATAACATAATGCCTGTTCTCACACCTCAGTACCAATCCAAGACTAACACAATAAACTCTGGGTCTTTGCCTGCACTGTTTCCCTGTCCACATCCACCACAAGCAGCATCTCCTGAAAAGGACAGCCAGCACAGTCCTTGTTCCAAACTTGCAAGCTCTCCAATGTGGCCCAGCGTTGATCATTTAGGGGCCTATCATGCCATGACCCCTGCAACTTCATCCCCTACACAGCAGTGCTCCTCGGATCCTTTGCAGAAAAATCAGTACTACAGAGCAAACAGCCAGGAGATTTTATTACCCTCACAGGGTGAATATGGCACAGCAGACGGTTGTAAATCTGAGGCTTTTAGTACAAAGGGACATGTTCGCTCCTTGGCAGAGCAGTTTCAGAAAATGCATGCAGTCTCCCAGAGAAAAGGTACTCATGAAAAAGACTGGATTACTGCAGTGTGTCAGGATGAGAAGTCTCCAAAGTTAACACAAAAATCTTTCATCAACCATTCATCTTCTGGTTACAGACAGCTAATCCATCAAAACCAAGAAAACAAAAATCAGTCTTCTGAAAAATTACACTCAACTATGGATATTAGGGACGGGGTAGTTTCTTTGAAGGGTTTTAGTGCCCAACATGTTGCTTCTATGAGTTTTTGTTCTCACAGTGAAGAACTGTGTAGAAGAGGTGGACAGAATATAGCAGACCCTGTACCCTACGTGGAAAGGCACTGTCATGATGGAGGAATGAAAGAGGTGGATGATGGAGCTGCTAGTAGCACGGTTGCCTCTATGCCTGTGGACCATTGGGTGAATAATGTTAGTAGGTATTACAGTTCCCAGAAGGCTAATAAGAATACTGAATGGCTTCCTGTACCTGGGAGGAGTCCACTCCTTTCTGATCAGAGAGCAGTTGGAGATGACTTGAGCAGGATCCCAGTACACCTGCATCCACAGTGGAATCAAGATACAGAGCAGGAGCTCTCAGAACTGGAATCCCTCTATCAGACTAGTCTGCAGGCATCTCAGGACTCTAGGCCTTTCTTGGGAAGACAGGACAGTGCTAGGTATCCATTTAACCAATCAGGTAAGAATGATGCAGTTGTTTTTTCTTGGTTGACCTGCCTATGTACTCCTGTGTAGGTGAAGATGCATTTTCCAGTCGATTTAATTGAATGGGTATTAATTTGTGCACAGATGCAGAAAAATTCAGGTTGCAGACTCTGGAAACATTCCAGCTAACTAGAGAAAGCAGTGTGATAGCACTACCTGGGGGGGCTGCAGAGTAGCTGTTGATCATGGCAAACATCTGTTAAGAGTAACATAGAAATAATTGATCCTGTTTTCAAGTAGGGAGCTAGCTGTTTATGTCAGGGTAATGAATTTTGCTGTTTGAAAGTCCTACATCTCCTCTGGAATTCATTAAATATTTTCTATGCCTGATGTTAATGTTCTCCACATTGGTGAATTTTAACTGATTGTATTGTAGTTGAGAATTTGGTCAGGATTTGGTTGAGGGAAATAACTTTTGAAAGTTTATCAAGATCTAAAAGTTGAACCTGTGTTATGCTAAGGACTGCTTACTTTGAGTTCTGGAAGATTACTTGTGAAAGCAGCACTGAGGGTACATGAGGATCCATGAGACCTTGTGGGTTAGTTGGTGCTGAAAGAAAATGAACAGATTCCATCAGTGAGGACAGTCAGCTGTTGCTGGAGACATTCAATTAGTCTGATGACAGCAGTCTGATTCCACTTAAGCTGATCTAGTCTCCTGCCTGAGATAGGGCAAACTTGCTTCTCTGCTTCCCAAGTGAAGCAAATTTCTTTATAATCTATGTCATAGCATTAAAGCTATAAATTTTCTGGTTAAATACAAGACAGCCCAAAATTGGATGGGTTACCAAAGTCACAGTAATAGAGCTGTACACATAATATATATATCGCAGTGCATACATAAGACAGGTTTTCCCCTGCCCTGCACCCATGGAGGTGGAGCCTCCATCATTCCTGACAATGTCAGATCTGGCTGTGACTAGAGTGAGTACTGCAGTAAAGTCTTGAACAGGTTTTTGTTCAACACCTTGAATTTTCTCTGGAACTCTTGTGTCTTGCAGTCCACTCACAGACCAGTTGAGATATCAAAATATGACTGTTTCCCATTTATTTCCTTTTGGTTTACTTCCAGAGTTAGGCAGGATCTAACTTCACAACTTTGCAGATACTGTCTTGCATGGGCTTGAATCAGAAGTTCTTACATGTTCCTACTGAGACTGATTTTGAAAGTTCTTTCTGGAAATCCACCAGCATAAAGCCCAGTTGCTTTAGTGGTACCTGGAGTTTGAGTTCTGTCGTCAAATGACCCAGTTCTTATGCTGACTTTTCTTGCATATTTTCCCACCACATATATGGTATAAGATATGGATATTCTTCTAAAGTGAGGTTTGTATTTGAGATCTTCTGGTTTGCTGTAACTTTTTCTTCCTAAGTTCTGCAAATTCTGTATAAAACTGAAAAGTTCAAACCAGTGCATCTACTGTGATGAACTGGATGAAAATCACCTGAGTTAGGTCTAGGACTGCTCTTCTTTCTTGTAACTTGGATTACCTATTAATTTTCAAATGGTGTTGAATGTTTGACCTGTATTAACTGGTTTTGTCAGACCTTTGCGTTCAGAATCATGGTGAAAAGGCCTGTTTGATTAAAGGGGCTTTACAGCATGGTTAAAGCCAAGACTTGCTTCTTCAAATGCAACCACCTCAATGCAGAAAAGGTGTTGTTACCAGCATATCACCTTTCTTCCTTTATAGAGGAACTCCATGGGACTGGTTTAATTAGGTCATTGATCTGTCTATTCCATGAGAAATTTTAGAATTGTAACTGGTTGATGAGGATTGCACTGAAGTGAATTAATTGTAGCAATCCTCATTAAAAATAACACCTTTAACTATTTAACCAGCACAACAAATGACTGAGAAACTGTAGCATTGAATGAGAAGGAGCAGGTGAATGTGTGGGGAACCTGAGACTGACTTATTTATCCCAAGTAACTTGAGGTAACTTCCTTCTGGGACCTAATTTTCTGTCTTTTTGGGCCCTCTAAATAATCTCATCTCTGTATCAGGCAAATCTTGGTGTGCAGTTAAATAATTTAAATCTTAAATAGTTCAATTAACTGCTCCCCTGAGGCCTGCAGACAAGCCAGGGACATAGGCATAGTACCCCGATAGACTGTCTCCCCTTGAAATGTTGGGTGTTAGCTGATGTATTTGTGTTCCAAGGATCTGTGACTTGTTGTGTGTGTATAGTCCCTCTGTCTTTGCTGGAGTCAGACCTAAGGTAGTTAGAAATGTGCCATAATATGCAATCAGGTGTTGAATTTAATTAGTATTTTCCTTCCCAGTCTCTGTGAACCTGAGTGTGAGGAAGCTGCCTGCTACAGCTGGCATGGGTCTGTCGAAAACCCCAACAGCGGAGATCGAGCACAGTCTGTGTGGATCCACTGTCTCTTCTGTCTCCAAGGTGACATTTTGGTACTTGAGATGTACTGGAGGGGGAAGGGCTCATCCTGTGAAATACAGTACATTATGAAAAAGATACTGGGGTCATTGGTAGGAATGTTAGAAAGCATTTTAAGTGCATTCTCGCTCAGGATTAACTGGCTAAAATATGAGTGACTCACGCTACTTGCAGCTTGCATGCAGTCAAATGATCAAAGTTCTGGCTTGGAGGAACACGTTCCTGAAAACATTAAGATCTAGTCTCTTTGAACTTAGTGACGTGAATTCTCTTGCATCACAAGTGATGATAACTGCTTTTTAGTTTTGCCACTTGCAGGGCCCTGCACAAGCTTTTTTTTTTTTTTTTTTTTTTTCACTGTGTCACCAAATTTTTTAAAGTAGGTGATAATTTGGCTACAGTTGGTAGTTAGTCACCTCAGAGTGGGAGGAGATTCTTTTTCATTTTTCCTGGGAAGAAACAGTTTAAATAACTTGCAGTTACATATCACTGCTTGTATATAAAGGCATTAAAGTATTTTCAAGGGTAAATGACATTTCCTGTAGTATTTCTGTATTTGTTAAAGGGAGCTCAAAGTCTGTTCCTTTATAGAGCAAAAGAAAGAAAAGATGGAGTAGATGTTCCCTTGCTACCATAAGATTAACAAACTTCCAGCATTAATCAAATAATCCTAGTTTTTTTTTTTGGTTATGAGAAGACTGTAGTACTTTGTCACAAGATGACTGTCAGCTGCAGCCATGATTATCTGCCCAGGGACAGTGATGCCTCTAGCAGCAGTCAGTCCTCTAGGTAGACTCATCCCACTAAAGGCATTTTGTCCTGGCTTTAGATATTTATGAAAGAACATACCTCGTTTAGACAAATCAATATGTGTATATTTACTAAGGGAAGAAAGACTATAAGGAGTAATATTTTAAATCAGGAGATCCAAACAGACCCATTTATCTCAAGTTTTCAGAGTTGTTTCCTAATTAAGGATTTCAGGAAAGAAATTGAAATATACATCATTGAAGTATGCTCCATTCTATTTCTATTCAGCTGTTACCTATAATTATTGTGCAAAATTGATATTATGAAAAGCCTTGTCTGAAATGTGTGATATTGTCTGCAGGTCACATATACCGGAGAACATAGCAGGGAACCAGAAGAGGAGGAAATATACAGTGCAGAGAATTTCCGTCGCATTGCTCGCAGTCTCAGTGGGACAGTTATCTCAAACAGAGAAGAGACCTTGGTCTCTTCTCACAGTTTTGTAAGTAGAATGATGTGCAGCTTTCCAAAGATACACCTGTATGTAGGGTTGCTCTTTTCTCTGTCTGCATTTAGTAGTTAGCAAACAAGACAGAAGACAACCCAGTAATAAGCCATGATAAAAGCCTGTCTTTTTTGTTCTGTCTTTGGGAGAAGAACGAACTTTCATGTAAGTAGCAAAGCAATCTTCTTCAGGTGTCATTGCAGAGTAGTGGCTGCTGCAGCTGGTAGGCATGTCAGCTAACATTACTTGCCAGTACGCAGAAACAACCATGAAAGTATAACTATTCTTTTCAATAGTATCTTCATACATGTGTAATTTCAAAAAAACCCACCAGTGCCAATATGAAAATTTTTGCTCTTTTGGGAGTTTATTAAGCAAGTAGCATTTTTAGAGAGTAGAAGTAAACATTAATGGGGAGGCAGTTTAATATTGGATGCAGATATATACAGAAAATAACTAAAAGTAAGGGGATTGATGTTTCCTTTGTCCTCTCTGTTATATAGTCTTAGATGCAATTTAAAAGTGTCAGTAACAGAGTATTTAGCAATGTATCTAGATGTCAAGTTTTGACTTGGATTGAATTTTTTGCAAACTCTGCTTAAGTTTTTATTTGAAAGCAGCAGGTATTGAAGAGTCTCAGTTGCAAAATCAGTTGTTTAGACAAGTTGCACCTCTCTGCTGTGTACCATAAACTAAGTATATGTCGACTTTGAAGAGTTTGCTCCTCAGTGTGCTTAATTAAGGGCCCTGACATACCTGGAAATGCTGGCAGAAGCAGTTAAAAACCTCTAGCTGTCCAAGACCCACTCTTTCTACTAAGGTTCCTATCCCCACAACACAAGCAGCCAATAGGATGGTTGTCTGTTACTACTCTTCAAGTAAGGTCCTGTGCTCAAGTCTGTGATGGTTTGTTGTTGTGCCATTCAGCCATCCCTGCTTTTTGGAGTAGGTATCTCCTAATAGAGGGAAATGATACAGTACAGGTAAATACTTTAGCTGTGACAGGTAAATCTGTTCACAGTCTGGAATCAGAGCTTTCAGTAAAGCCTGGTAGAAAATAGAAAGGAAGAATTAGCACTACTCTGTTTCATGGCTTGTGTGGTATACTGATACATTTCTGATACTGATTGGCCTGACATTGTTTTGCGTATTTAGTTTGTCAGCCAAATCTCCAGGAGTGGTTTGTGGGTTTTTTTTGCTTTTTCTTTTTGGTATAATTCCAGTCTAATGATCCTAAGTAGCCCACCACTTCAGTAAGAGCCTTACTGGATTGATGCAATTTTTATTTGTCTGTCTTTTTCACATACAGATGCATGTTTTTGTTCCAGTGACTCATCCCTTTCTTCCTTGGATCAACACCACCTTTGCTTGTTTCAACCCAACTCTGTGTTTACTCATCATTTTATGTTCTGTTCTTCTCCTTTCTCATTTTATAAAAGGAAGCACCAAATACGAGGAAAATGCCAGTGGACACCAGCCACCGTTCTTCCAGCTTCACTTCCCTTCCTTTCCCCCATGATCCTCCTGTATTTCCCTTTGATCCCCAGCACAACCCAAACCAGGTGCAGCACCCACCCCATGATGTACTGATGCCCAGCATGGTGGGCAAGGCACGTAAACTGTCAGGTAATAATCACAGGACTTTTCATCCTTCTTTGTGATCAGAAATACTGCTCAAGTACAGCTCCTCAGTTCTTGTCTCTCATAATGGAGTTTCACCATCTGCCTGAAGTCCTCCAGAAATCTGGAAGGACAAATCAAGTTTCTTCCTCTATACCCTTTGGAATTTTTCTGTGATTCTGTGCTAAATATGCAAAACCAAAGCCAACCTTTATGGAAACATTATGATGGCTTTATATAAAATCATATCAATATTTTTGTGAGTTATTTTCTTTAATGTAAAAGTAGCGGTAAGACCCATCACCTTGTTGTTATGTATGAGAGTACTTCCCCAAGTTACTCATTCCCACAAATCACACGTGCCAGTAGAAATAACTGCTTCCTGCATGAGAATTATTTTCCTGTAACAGCATCAAAACCAGTTTCATCTGCCAGCCTTGGAATATTTTGTTGGGCTCCTCTATGATGAAACAAGGGGCTAGTAAAGAAGTCTGTGACAGCAGCTGCAGTAGGATAAGGAGAGAAAATGCAGTTAGGAAAATGAATGCTGGAGAAGGTACAGCTAGCTTTTACTCAGAATTGTATGTCAGCCAGTATCTGGATATACTAGTGATTTCATTGTTCTTCTGTCACCTGCTGGCCACAGCTGATAGTTCAGAGAGGATTAAACAAATTCTAACTAAGCAAAACTTTTTTTAAAAATTTATTTCAGGAGATCAGAAGAACATCATCCAGAAACTTCTGGTTGTGCCTGACAGGGGTGAAGCTTTCCAAGGTGAAGACTACCCAGGTGTGGCACTGAGCTATGGGAGTCTCCCTTGTGTACCCAAAGGCACCCTCTCCCAGGGGCAAAAGCCTCTTGTTAATTTGCGTTTAGGCGGTGGAGCACCAAGTGTCTCTGGCCGTTTGCTGAACACAAGTTTTCCTGCTGGGCAAACAGCCACATTTCCAGATAAACGAACAATGCTCTGGGGGAAACATGCTGGCCAGCCAGGCAAGAGTTTACAGGAAGGCTTCCTCCAGCAGCCTTCACAACATCACATGCATGAATCTCACGCCATCGGTTGCAGACTGCCAGCCAACACAGACTACAGCACTTTAAGAATACCACGTGAGCCTTCTTGGGATCCCGGGGCTTCTCAGGGTTGCCCTGTGCCCCCATCCTGTGTGAAGGCCCCGGGTCCAAGGAGAGTTGATATGCCTCCAGAGGAAGACTGGCGAGAGAGCAGCTACACCCCTCAGCCTGGCAGAAGGCGAATGCTGCCAGTGCACATGATGGATGGGACTTTTCCGTCTGCTTCCGAGGCACACCGGAATATGCTGCCTCGAGCAGCAGCAGCTACTGGCACCATGCAGAATAACGGCTGGTGAGATCCCATCCACTCCATGTGCCCCAGTACATACACCACTCTATGGACTGTGGTTGTTGCCAGAGTGTGGATTGCATGGAGACAGGAAACTCAATCGGTATTTGTGCCAGTTTTGTCTTAAAATGTAGCTATACGGTATGTGGAAACTAATTGCACTGTATTTCGTTTCTGACACTACTGAACTGCTGTCTGGATGGGGAATTTTAACTATTCTAGTCCTCTCTTGGCAAACAAGTGCTATAGGAATGGCTTACGGGTAAGTTCAGAAGTGTGCACACGTTTTGAAGGAAGATGGCAACTAACAAAACATTTTTAAGGACTCTTTTTCATGAAATGTAGCTTTGGTAAATTCTTCACAAAAAGAAACCAATCCTTTTGTTTTCTTCTCCTTCCTCTCACGTTTCCCTTCCTAGGGGAAAAAAACTGACCCACCTTCCATGTTCCAGTAAATCTGCACTTGGCAGGTGGCAGTAAAGCAAGCACAGTTTTCAATGTTCTGAGATTTCATGCAGAGATCACAGCTGTAGTTGCTGCAGAGGAAGTGACAAGGAGACCTTGTTCATCAGTAAACTCCAATTTTCTCCACTTCTTTAAGCAAACTAATGATGCTTCAAACAGAAAAGACTGTTAATGCTGCACGCTTAAGTACACCAATGTAAACACAGAATAAGTTTAACTATTTTAGTGTTAAGCATACTTGCTTTTGTAAGTATTTTTCAAATAAATCTAAGAAAATAGTTCTATTTACCTGTCTGTGTTTGAGCTTTCTTTTCTGTTTAGCATTACTTTTCAGTTGGCTGGAAACTTCTGATTGATTTTCTTATACAAGAGCAAACATGAGTAAGTTGTTTATTCTAGTTCATTAACAAAGTTTCTCTAATAAAAACTTAGATTTGAGGACATGCCTAATTTTGACTCAGGACTTGATGTGTTTCATTACTACTCAGCACTTAAATTTTTCCTCATAATGGAGAGTAATTAAGTGTCCTTCAAAAAGTATTTTGAGGCTGACTTCTTGTTTAAAGGAAAATTACTGCATCTATGCAGGATGGTAGTATATGCAGATACACAGAAAAATTATTAGAAATTTTTGGTGTGGTGATAAGTGTCATTTCAATCACACTTGCACTCCTCCTGCAGATGCTTTCAGGTGTGGTGGTTACAGTGTTGAGAAGCATGGGAGGTTCTGTTCCATGCTTGTCCTGGTTCTGTTGGAGCAGAGCTGGATTTGTGGTGGTGGAAGGGCTGCCCTGTCCCTGCCCTGTCATTCACAGTGTTCCTGCTCAGTGACTCACGGAGCTTTGCTCTCATTTCATGCTTGGCTTAATGGAATCCCATCAGTTGTTGCTGTTTAGCCTGAGATTGAGCCTCGTTCGTTTCAGTTAGTGTTATTGGCCACTTTCTTGTTTCTAAATACTCACTATTTCTTCTGTTATTGTTGCAGTCTCCAGTAATTACATTTTACATTTGGAATTATATTGCACACTTCTTTGTACTTAACTGCCCCACTAGCAGTGTTTCCTAGAACAAAGCACTTTGCACTCTGTTCTCCCACCCCTCTATTCTTAAAAAATCCTCATGACTTTTGACTTTTTTACATAAGGATTTTGCCAGCTTCATAATATGAAACTTCAGTAGTGCTAAGTTTCTAAATGTGAACAAATAAAGTTTATATTTTACTTGAAACAACTGTTTGATTCAGGTTTCCCAGCAGATACAGAATTATTAGTCTGTCATGGCATAGCTGTCTCTGTTTTCAGCTTTTTGATACTTTCAGTGGTTGGTGAAAGCTGCAGTAGCCCCAGGATGGAAATGAGGACATGGATAAGTATTTGACACTTTGCTAGACTACAACTGTAAAAAATTCAGGTTGCAGACTGAGACTTAACAGTCTTGATAATCTAAAAAAACAAAATGCCAAAGTAAAGTATGAAGTCATCACTTCAAGAATCAGTATAAAATTGCAGCTGAAGACAACGTGCATGCTTAGCTTTCTTTTGTCCTAGCAACGAGGAAAGAATGGAAGTATGCTTATATAAAGCTCTGCAGAATAATTCTGAGTTGATGCAATTTATTAAAATAATCAGTAGTAACCAAGTGGATTTTTAAAAAGAACTGTTGTGTTTATTCCATTACAGTTCTAGCTACCAGGTTTCAAAAAACTGGTTTTTGAATGTCTTTTGTATATAAGTTGCTTTCTATGAAGTTAACCAGAGGCCTGAAGAGCTAGGTCCATACCAGCTCTTCTGAAGAGAAACAAACTGAACTACATTCAGCAATATATTTAACATGGAAGAAAACATGAGACTGGAAAAATACTGTTACTTCAGCTTCAGTTTGTGCCTGCAAATTTTAGTAAGGTCAGTAAGATAATATTTACTTTGTAATTCATTTGACTAACTTGTCTTTTCTGTGATATTTATACCCTACAAAAATCAATTACGTAGTAGTTTAATAGCTTGTTAAAGTTCACTGTTGCCTATAGGAATGGTGAGGAGGGAGTTCCCACAAGAATTCAGCAGCTATTTAGAATTCTTAAGAGTTAACAGTTGTTGTAAGAGTTGTAAAGCTTTGATGCAGTATAACCTTTTCTTTGTCCCTGGCTGAAGAGTATGTTATTGGATAGAATTAAATTAAAATAATGCCATGCACACTTAAATTCACCTTTTAAAAATAATTTAATGTCAGATTTCCTACAAATAAAATTCTCATTCCCTGTATTTCTGTGATTTGTCATTGTGTTTGTAATATGCTTTTATACCTGTGTAGGGAGCAAAAGAGGGCAATAATAAAATGAAAAGTAACTTGGTGTCCTAGCAGTAGCAAAATTATGTATGATCCTCTTGTGTTTGGAAAAGGAACTGCCTAGCACAGTTCCTTCTCTCAAAGGCAACCAGGTTTGTACCTGCAGTTTGTGGAAATCATATTCAGACCTGCTGAGCAGCACATGTGCTCAAATAGAGTGTGCAGCACTTGAGAGTTAACCAAAATTTGCTCTGCTTTAGAGAAGGGAAGTGGCTGTTTCTTTTTAAGAAAGGCTACTGCACCCACATTAAGGGGAATTTGGGAAGAAGGAAGGAGCTGTCTTACTGATGATTTCCCCTGCTTGCTAACGTTGCTGGGATGGACTTTCCCAGGGTAGGACATAAAAAGTGCAGGCAGGATTCCAGAACACTGGAATTCATGCAGATTTTGCATCTAATGTCAGGAATCTGCATCTAATGTAGGGAGAGGTGTAGGGAGAAGAGAAGGAGGAAAGCGAAGGAAAGGGTGGATTGGAATAGGAAAGAACAGATGGATAGGTGAAAAAGGCAAAATGAAAGGAAATGTGTGCATATCTTTGCTCAGATGTCTCTTTTCAAGGAACTCAGTGATCAGTCTAAATTTTCCTTCCTTCTTTCAGTGAATAGATTCCTGTACAGAGATGGTCCTCAGCAGCAATGGGGTGCTGAAGCTTTTGAGAAGGGAAGATGACTGATGGAGAGAGTAGGCAGTGTTCTTTGTGGCAGTCTGGTTATGTTCCTGCTGTGGCAAATGAAACTGCAGAAACACTTATGTACTGCTGCTATATGTATAAATTGACATTGGACAAACAGTGTAGGTTAAGTCAGTGTTTGTGCCACCTTAGGCAAGGATAAAAATGTGCTTGGGATTTACAAACACCTCACTCAAGTTAGGTATATTCTGGTAGGTACTGTGTTCCTGCCTCCTGTTCAGTGCTGTGACTGGTAAAAAGCAAAAGTATATTTTCATCCATCTGTGCTAGCTGCCTCTAGCATTTTCTGCATAGTCCAGAATCTTTTCACATCTAGTTACATATCTGTAAGGCTATTTTAAGGCTAATTCTTCACTATTACTGTCGCTGATGGAATTACCTTTAAAGTTTCAGAAAATGTTTTAGAAAAAACATTTTAGATCAATTATATTTTAATTCTTTTCCTATATGCATCATTCTTCTAGTTCATTGAATGATTTTTTTTTCATCCTTTAAAACCGAAGCAATATAACTTGGAAATGTTTTTAAGATTAGTTTTTTGTTAATAGAAAAATACTAAAACCAGCTATACAGTCACTTGAGAGCACTGATATTTTCACTAGCAAGTTTGTGGAGGCAGATGCAAATGGAAGAGTTCTGTTGAAGAAACACAAACTTCCTTATTGGCATCAATAGTATTGTTTTATTATTAGTTCTTTAGTGAGTAAACACTGAATATACTCATGAATAAGAAGGTCAAGTGTCTGTTTGTAAACTAACTTACATTAGGTTTGTTGAAGGAGGATTATCTTAAGTTTTGGCTGGCCTAGTCCCAGATGATTCACCAGTTAGTCACAGGCTTGAAAGTTTTATGTGTATATATATCACTAATCAAAAGAGTTCTAAATGGGAACACATGAGAAAAGTGAGTACAATAAACTGTACTTCAGTAATAACCGTAAGACTCATTGCATGTTGCTAATTTTTAGTTTAACTTCTTTACTACTCAGACAAAATTATTGGGATGGCAGTTTAGGGTTATCTATCATTACAGGGTTTTACTCAAAATTCATACTAGTCAATGTGACTGTCAATTGAGGGAGCTTCAAGTATAGAACTCTTGCTGCTTACAAAAAAACCCCCAGCTATTCAAGGTTGTCTTAAATTGCTGAAAGTACCTTAAAGCACGAGCATGTTAACAGACAGTATCTCTGTGAAGGTTCAGACTGACTTTTGTTTAAGGTCTAAATATGTAAATCAAATGGAAGTTAATATACTACACTTAACTCAGGTACAAGTTTTCAGAAATCGGGTATGTATTTTAAAGTACATTTAAAAAGAACCAATTGTTCATGGCGCTCTGTATTAATTGCCTAATAGGATGAAATAATGCATATTTTCTTTTTTTTTTTTCTTTTGGTAAATCAATTATTTTCTCTCAATTAGTTTCTCCAGGTAGAAAAACTCATTTGACATAAAACAACCATTTCAGTGCTGTAGACTGGTTTTGGATAACTGCCCTTAGAGGTGTAAAAGAAGCTCTTTAATGTAGCAGATGCATGAAGCAGGTTTTGACACCATGCTCATCTGAAGAGAGAGAAGAAGGTATGTGTGTGGGAGTCTTGACTGATCACTAAGCTACTGATTTGAACACAAGGTTGTAATTCGTGGGAAGAGCTCAGTGATACAGATGAGAAAATAAAATTGGAATGACTTCTCATGGAATGACTGCATGGCGGGTTGGGGGGAAGCCCACATCTCTCCAAGTGGTTTCAGAATTGTCTATTAGCATACAAATTTACTGGGACAAAATATGTAGTGGTAGAGCTTCTAAATGTTTATGTGGCTTATTTTAATACATCCTTGAGATGTCCTTTTCTGCATTCATTTTTTGTGACCTCAGGGTTGCCTGGTTATGAAAGTAATTTTTTGTTCAACCCTTTATTCAACGCCTATTCAATCCTAATGTAACAGTTAATTCTTATTAGTAGTTCATGGTGTTTGGTCTCAGGAACTTGGGAAAGGGATGCAGAGAAGTAAGCTGAAGGCATGGTTGCACTTGCACCATGTCATGATAGATAGATGTGTTTGTGAGAAGAATGCATGAACTCTTCAGCAACTGAGTTGTCCTACCTGCTTTTTGTGGGTTTGTTGCCCCAACACTTTCCTGTAAAATTAATTAATGTGATTTCTCTGATCTGTAGGACATAGTGTTCATGGATCAACAAAGTTTAAAGAAATTGTAAAATGTATCCCACCGTTTTCTATCAGTTCCTGTTACAGAGCAGGAGTAAGTTTGGGGGGTTTTTGGAAGGTCCTATACGTAGGCCTGCTTACCTTGAGTACTTTGTCAGTTAAGTCTCTTGCTTGTGGAGGCGCTGAGGAAACGAGAGAACACAAAGGAGGGCAGCAAAAAGCAGAGTGAACTCAATTTTTAGAGTGAGTAGAGGTGACTATTAATAGTCTATTAATATCATTAAGGTAGTAAGATAAATGAAGAGAGGGAATTGGTTGGTCTCAGATGGTAGGAGAAAGAGCAATTGCTTAAGGCTAAGGAAGGAAGAGTTTGAACTAGATAATAAGGGCAGGGGAAGGAATGCTTTAAGCAGAGAAAATGATGTTTTGAGGAACCTAAGGAAGAGTTTGAGGTACCATCACTGCAGAGGTGTGAAATTCAAATCAGATATATGCCTTGGTGGGGTTTGGTATGTAAAAGTTACCTACAATTCTGGAGTCAGGTTGGGATGCTTTAGCCTGTTTTTTACAGTTTTTATATGATGCAAATAATGCCTGTGGCCTTAACTAGCTTTTTAAAGGTAGTCTGTACTTCCTCAGCCTGTTCACAGAGTTTCTCAGACAATGAGGGAAATTTATGCAGGAAGGGAGTGGGACAGGATACACTGTAATAGTAAAGTAGCTTGTCATTTTTTACCAGCAACTATCTAGTAATTTGGTTTTGGATTTTCTCTTGAAGTCTCTGCAGCTTCTCAGTACTGGATGACATCGGAAGCTGGAGTATTACAGTGATAATGACTTCATAATGCTGGAGAAAATGGCTTAAGACAATGCTTTCAGTCTTTGTGAAAAATGCCTGTGTTACAGATAATATGGTTTGTTATAAAATAGCTGACTTGGTACAGCAAGGTAACCTTGCACCCTCTTAAAAAGAAAATATTCAAGTATTGATATTGAAACTCAATAGCAGCAGTATGGTAAGATATATTTAAAATAATTTGTGCCTTGTTTTGAGGCAGTCCTACAGTTCACACCAACCTCAGTATCATTTCTGCCATTTATGAAAGAACAGCTTCAAACAGTCACCAGAGAGAGTCAATGAAATGGAACAACTTCTTAAAAGTTTTGTCTTTGTTACTCTCCTGCTCATATCACGTCTTCCCCTCTCAGACCTGGTTTATCTTTGCAAGATTTGTTCTGTGCATCTTTCTCTTGGGATCTGGAATATATCTCTCTCTCCTGTGAATCAATTTCCTTCTTAGTTTTCAAAAAAGTTCTTGTTGGGTAATTAGATGATTCTGGGACATTGTGCCAGATTTTAAGGTATGTCGCTGTTAGAGTCAGAAGAGTGTTCTGATATCTGCCCTGCTGCACGAGATGGCTATGAAATTTCACATGATCATTTTTATGTCTGACTTCTTTCTGCCTAAAATTCAACAAACAGCACTTGTCTACAGCAATGATTAACTAAAAAGTGGTTTCTACCTTGCAGCCCTCCATGGGAGGTATCAGAAAAGTGTGTTTATCATAGCACCTTTTTGTTTAAAGAGCTCTTGCATGCTGCTTCAGCAGGTATTGCTTTGAGATGGAGCAGAAGGAAATCAGGTGTCATCTGCATCCCAAATGGCCCCATTCCCCATGGTACACAAGAAGATGGATTGGTTTGGTTATTCCATGTGCTTCTCCTGCTGAACTGTTTCTTCATTATGAAAGCAGCTGTTCAGAAAGCAGTCCAGTGCTAGCAGATAGGTAATGGTTTGGAATATCCCATCAGAAGAGAAATCTATCAGAATCTTTTTTTCTCTTTCTTCCTTTTTTTTCTTTTTTCTTTTTATTTTTTCTTTTTTTTTTTTTTTTTTTCTTTTTTCATTCTTTTTTTTCTTTTTCCTTTCTCTTTTTTTCAATGTGTAGAATGGAATAGCCACTTGGTGGCAAAGCTGAACAGGAAGTAAAACATCACTCTGCTTTTCAGATTTGTCTGGCACTTGTGGGAATCTCACAGGATTATAAAGGCACATTGCCTTCTATCTGCAAGGTTGTATTTGTTTGTACTTGTGTTCCTAAGTTCCTACAATCTTAATGCTATTTGTGGTGCTGGTGGGAGATGTTTCTTTGCCTTTGCCATGAGGTAAATTGGGACAATGTGAATGTCCCTTCCAGAGTTGGTAGCAGATTTAGAGACAATACCACATGGAAAAGCTTCAATGACAAGATAAAGGGCTTAGGGAGAGAGGCAACTGCATATTTCTGCCTAATAAATATTTTTATATTGTCCTGATGAGAACTGCACATGCTCAGCACTTTAATGAGGTAATATATAATGTCAGAAAAATAACAAAAAAATGCTAAGGTAACTGCTAGCCAATTTCTTTTTCTAGCTGTTATCAATAAAAATTGTAAAATAATTATTTTAAGTGTTTTTAGGATGTGTGATTTGTAGGGAGACAAAATACCATTTTTCATACCAAACCTGATGTATTGGGAGTGCAAACCCAAGAAGATTTCATCCATATGAGCCTTTTCTTCAGGTAATTGCTGGATGTAACTGAAAGTATTTCAGCATGCATGACACTAGGTGTGCTGCCTAGAAGCTGATAATGTCCCCTCTGGCACAGTATCATAATAATATTACACTGTGATTTTTCCTCAATGAGCATTCTGAATGCATCAGCCCCTTTTACTTCACACAGGGAATATGGCTGCAGGCTCCTGGGAAAAGAGAACAATTCAAATAAGGCATCTCTCTTCAAACTGCACTTCAGGTGAGGTCAAGAGGAGATTCCTGACAACACTCAGCAAGGTCTCTAGCTTCCTGTATGTCTGCAAATGTTTGGACAAATGAATTTCTATATAATATGGGTCTCTGCTGTTTTATGCTGTCAGAAATTCAAACTGCAATTATTACTGGGCTCCTCTTCATTTTAAATGCAAGACTGAATTCATTCCCCCTGCTTCTTGTTTCAGCAGATCTCCTTTAAGCTAAAATCAGTAGGAGAAACATTTACTTACTGCCCTTCTTGTCCTGTGCTCTGCCTACATACTCATCCTTGATACACAATTGATACACATTGCTATTGAAGGAAATGAGCTTTCGTCTTATTTAAAAACCAGTCATTTTAAATTGATTTTACAATGATAGACATTTGCAGAACATAAGATATAAAGTAGTAATTCCTACTTCTGGAAAGCTTCGCAATTTAATAAAAAAATATTTTTTCCATGATACTGTGAAGTATCCCAGCATTTTTGCCTGCATGCATGTTTTACTTGCATGCATGGAATTACTAGAGTTCTGTTTTTCCAAAACTTCGGAGTCTTGCAAGTGATTAATACCCTAAGGTTTATAATTATTATTCCCTTAAATTTTTCATTTGCTTTCTTGAATGTTTTTATGTGATGTTTCACTCAAAGTTTCTTGCTTGTACTTGCCACTCTCTTGGCTGTAAAATTAAAAAAGCAAGGTTAACCCCAGCACTTGTGTAACTTGTCAATTTCAATGTCTTTTTGCTTAAGCCAAAGAGCTTTTTATGTTCAGCCTAGCAGATCCTCACCTCAGATGTCATCTTTTTGCCTTGGACCTGAATGGGGCAAGAACCAAATCCTTGCTGAAAACCAGTACTTCTGAATGGCTTTTCTTTCTTAAGTTCCTGGTTTATCGTATGGAATAGATTGCACAGCTCAGTACACACAATGCATATGAGTTTCATTGTTAGCTGGGATGCAAAGCAGCAACTCCTTTAGATAACTGTTTAATCAAATACAGTATATATGTGTATGTTTAGATGTTTGCTAGATCTGGCTGGTATGTCAGCTAATATTTAAGTGATGCCAAATCTGAAGATTGTCAGTTGGCTGATTGTTGTTTGGGTTTGGTTTGCTTTGTTTGTGTGCTTTGTGGGTTTTGTTTGGTTTAAACACAGCTCATTTCTGTGATCTCAAGTACAGTGCCAGTTCTATGGCCAGCCTCCACTGGTACAACTGAGACGACAATAAATCAGAGGAGAGGGGATGAGATCAGTTGCTACGAAGGAGAACAGGAACTCCTTAGCTTTTTTCATCAGCAAAGTTAATTTAATATGACCATATTACCTTAGATGTAGGAGAGTTGTATCAACATTTTGGCCAAGGCAAAGCCCTGTCTTACGCCCTGGACCTACTGCTCTGCACAACACTTGCATGGTCTATGTAGAACATAAGGGCTGCGCTGTGCTGCCTTTGCCCAGACCGGGCCGTGCTGCAGAGCCTCTGCCCCCGTCACCCTGCGCAGCTCTGGGGGATGAGGGGGCAACGGCGGGCCGTACATGCTCCTTGATCCACTTCTCCTGACAGGTGAGACGCTGGGCCGCTCGCTCTGCGCTGGTTCCCGGGGGCAGTGCGGGCTTGGCTCCCACAGCACGGCTCTCCCGGCGCCGCCGCCGCCGCTCCCGGGGCGGCCCCACGGAGCTCTCCATGGTGGCCGCCGGCCCTCCCCCGCGCGGGGTCGCTGGGGGCCGGGCCATCCGCCGCACCGCCCCCTGAGCCCCAGCCCGGCGCCCGCCCGTCCCGGGGCGGGGGCGTTCCGGCCGCCTCGCCCGCCTCCCCTTGCTGTCCGGGAGGCGCCGGGCCGCATTCTCCGCCCCGCCCCGCGCCGTCGCCCCGGCTCGGGCGAGAGTCTCGCCGCGGTCCCGGTCGGGGCCGGGAGCTCCGCGCGCTCCCGCGGTGCCCGGCGGGCGGCGGCGCGGTGCATGCCGGGCCCGGGGCGGACCGTCCCCGCGCTGCGCCAGGAGCCGCGAGCCGCGCCCGCCGCCATGTTCCGCCGGGCCGCCGCCGCCCGGCGCCTGTAGCCGCCCCCGCCCGCCCCGCCGCGCCCCGCCAGCCGCCGGCGGAGGGGCGGACGAAGGCGCTGCCGCGCCCAGCAGCCGCCGCCGGAGCCCGGCAGCGCCCAGAGATGTCCGCCAAGGAGGGGAGCAAGGTGCTGCTGCTGACGCCCCACGCCACCAGCGAACGCGCCGTCAAGGGTGAGCGTCCCGCTGTCCCGCAGAGGGAACATGGCTGCGCGGCGCGGTGGGGCCGCGACCCCCGCCCGAGAGCCGGGGCCTGCCGGGACGCGGAGAGGCGGCCCGGCCGTGGTGAGCGGTGCCCTCCGTGTGCGGGCCGGGCTGCCCTGCCCTCAGGTGGGGCGGGAGGGCAGCTCGGCACCGTGCGGAGGCGTGGGACGCCCGCACGGGGGTGGGAGTACCCGGGGTCGGCTCTGCTGGAGCGGGGAGATGGAGCCGGGCGCGGGCGGGCCGTGAGGGCGGCGGGGCCGCGGGTGGAAGCGGTGGCCGCGGCCTGCGGGCCTGGCGCGTCCCGCCCAGATGCGCTGCCCGGAGCGTGTGCGGGGCTGAGCGGGCACCGCCGCGCCCCGGCTCTGCGGGGCTTTTCCGCTCTCTGCGCAGGGAGAGCCCTGGAACTGCAGGCGCTGCCAGCGCCGGGAAGAGCGAGTGGGAAGGTGCTGCCGCCCGTTCTATTGGCTGCTGTTCTCAGGTTCCAGTTCTGATGGAGAAAATTCACCTTGATCTATTTCTTTGTGGCCTACCTTAGAAATCTCGTGGGGAACCGTGGAAAGTCGAACGTTATACTTCTTAGGAAGTAAATTTTATAGTAGATACATTCATCTAAAACTGGGATGGTCTAGCAACCAAAATGGTACAAAATAGCTCTTTTCTCTGAACCACACGAAGTGTATCGTTTTAGTTTTTGTGAGGTGAATCATCCTTTGCAACCAGAGCATCCTGAATTATGTGTGTTAGACCTGAGTTAAGGGTAGAGCATAGGTAATGCTTCAAAGGATTCCTAGGTTGTGTTTGCTCAAGTTGCACATAATTTTATTTTGCTCCTAGTGGTTTTAATATTGCATTGTATTTGATGTCAATGTGGACAATTGTTATGGCAGGCCTGGTGTATACAAGCAGTCTGCTTTTAAGGTTGACATTCCTAGGAACACAGGGTCTGACTGAGTTCAGAGGGATGCAGATCTGGTTGTTTAACTTTTTATGTAACAGGAGGCCTGGAGAAATGAAAAGGATGCATTTGTCAGCGGGTGTTAATTAAAGCCTTGGAAACCCATATGATCTTTTGGATATTGGCATGTTTTCTAGTAAACTGGAAAGCTTTACTTGCAGTAAGTTGTTATTAATTTTGAATTGCTTAACCTGTTGATTTTTTTGAACAAATTGCAAGGGTAAAAGTAGAAAATGATAAAACCAGTCTATTGGAAACCTGTACTCCTTAGTGCTACTTAGATGTGTGGTGTTTAGACCTGCTGAATTTTTGCACGTTTACTTCAATTGTGGTAAGAAGTTCTTCAAACAATGTAGAAGAATTAATAGTAAGTGATTAGATACTTTATAATGCAGTGGAAAACCTGCTGATTTCCAATCACTTCATAATCATCCAGCTTTAATTAAATATTAAACGTGACCTGGGCATCTGGTTGTTTAAAATTGTAGTTAAGACTTGCTTCTTTCTAAACAGAATTACTGCCTGAGTTTGCATTGGTTCTTTGAGCCTGGGTGCTGGGATGCAGAGCTATTGTAAAGGTAATTGGTCTTGAAGGGCTCCATCTGCCATAATTACAACCAGTTCATATAGCAGCACTTTCTGGACCTTCTGGTCACCTGTCCTATCCATCCCTGTCTTGCTGAATCACTGGCTTCTGGAGAAAGCCTGGCCAGTTGTGCCAAGATGTCTGTGTTATTGATACGAAGGACAGGGTGGCTTGGTTTCTCCTCCCCCATTAGGTGCAGTGCAGTTGGAAATATTTTTTTTAGACAGTGACCCCAGACGAGCAAGATTGCAGGTTATGTCACTCTAAGTGGGAGTATCTATGCAATTTGTTGAAACCATGCTAAAATGTGAAAACTGTGTCACATCCCTCTTCACAAACAGATGCATTGCCTCTTGCATACCAAGAAACATTCACCATACTCTTTCCTATTATACAATGAATAGATCTTTTATAAAGTTTCAGACTCTTAAGAAAAGCCACAGAGCAAATGTAGTGGTGTTATGTGGTGTATCTGTGTATTGGTCCGTGTTTCAGCTTTCCTGCTCTCAATATACCCTTTCTTTTGGGGAGAAAATTTGAATTCAGGACCTAAAGGTTGCTGTTATTTTCATTGTTTGTCTTGATTTTATTCAAGATTTATTTCCTTCCTGTGTATCCCTTGAAGAGGGGGATAAAGGACAGAATCCATTACATTTCAGAGGCTGTGAGAAACTGAATTCTTTACCAGTTATAATATATGTTAGCAGAAATGGGCAAGAGATGCTCACCCAAGAAGAAATTGTTTGATTACTGTATCATCAGTAACTATTTTTTTTGTAATAAACTGTCCCCCTTCATATTTTAACTTGTATATTTAGCAGTTGATGGGAAGTACAAATATGTAGAGAAGTATCTCAACAGCTCTCAGATGTATTATGTCATATCAGGTAGATATATATAAAATAAACATAATAATAGATTTAAATATGCAGTCTAGCTGTGTTGTCTGGTATATCTTTCCAAGTATGAATTGTCTCATCAAAGGTCATTGATTGCTTTTAAAGTGTATAAAAAGCTCAAATTGTCTTTTATATGGCTTAGTTAAATTGCCTATGTAATTTGTACTTACAGAGTTTTCTGTAAATTAATGGTTAGCTGTGGAGCTGAAAAGATGTCTAAAGTCAGCTTTTGGCATTTGGTTCCCAAAAGTGTATTGTAATGGGGCTTTTGTTACTGCCTTTTTTTTCTTTTTTTCCCAAATAGGGATGAAAAAGTGTACCTGTTGTTCTGATTCACTGTTTTCTAAGGCACCCTCTCCATCTTTGAAAGATACTTAGTGTGTTTTACTGTCTTGTGGAACAAAGTAGTTCCCTTTGTTATATTCTGTCAAAATCTTTTTTCTATAAACTGCTCTAGATACTTAAATCTTGTATCTGGTTCTTTGGGTTTGCCTTTCTTTTTGGAGGATAATGGACTGACTTCAGTCAGCTCACCTCATCTTTCAGCATATGTGATTTTCAAACTTTAAATTTATCAATGTATCTTTCCTCCTGAAACGACTGTTTCACAGCTTGTAGTAAAGTACTTTTCCCTGGTTGTGAGGAAGAAGTACTTGGAAGCTCACCCTGCTGGAGTGGTCCTGAGCATGGCAGGGATGAGCCTTCATTGCCTTTTCTTTGAGGGCAAAGCATCAGGGCTTCTCTGACTCTCTTGTGGGTAGTTACACCCCAGAGTTGTACTTGGGAGTTCCAGTCCTCCAGCATTGCACTTTGTCATTACTGATGTGCAAAGGACATTAGTACTGTGGCTGTTGCTAGGCCTTGGGACGCAATCCACGGGACCTTGCCTTGCTGACCTAATGCTAAATTTGGAGATGATGTCTGTTCTTCTGAAAATGGAAAGATTTCAGTATTCCTTTGTTTTGGATAAAAGTCATGGTACAATCTGATTGGCAGACGGTCATTTAGATATTAAATGGAAGCTTATTGAAACAGCTCTTTAGAGAAACCCAAAGAAATGTACCTCATATCCCTGAGCAAACAGGCTCTTAAAATGAGGCTCTAATAGCTACTTTTGAACAATTATACCCATATAAGGAGAAAAAGAAATAATTGTAGTATTTAGATTTATAATTCAGAGTCTGGTTTTTAAAAAAGGTAAAGATTAAAAGTTGACAGGCAGCATGAAGCCTGTTTTAAAAATTTTGTAAAGCACTTAATGCTGCTGACCAGAAATTATTTTAAGATGATCCACAAAAGCAGCAGTGTGACAAGGGTATTAAAGGATCATATTAAAAAAGCCCAAAACTAAAAATCACAATTTTGTTTTGGGGGAGAGACAATGGAATGGAACTGAATTGTGACAAATAAGTGTTTGACTGGTCTTCTTTAGTTTCAGGGGATGTTTAGAGTGGATAAATCTTGAAATAACAACATCAAAATCCCCAAAAAACCACCAAAAAATGGAAGCCTGCTTCAATTTTAGTAGGGCAAATTGGCAGTTAAGGGCTGGGAAGATAAGGCTGGAGCACAAAACTCTGGCAGCTGCTCACATGTGTGCTTATGGTTTAAGGAACCAAGGACTCTTGCACATGAATCAGTTCTCACTGTTGAATGGATCAAAGAATTTTCTCATTGAAATGTATCAATGTATCAATGAAAGAAATGTTCCCAAAAAGTATCCCAAGATCAGAAGATATTTGTCTGGTGTCTCTAAAGGAGTTCTTCAGGGGTTTGGGTACAAAATTGTGGGTTTATTTTCCATAGCCTGGGGCATTACTCATCTTCTGAGTCTGAGAGATGGAGCATGGCAGCATTAAAAAAAAAATAAATAAAAAAAGATTTAACTGGACAGCTGTAGATCAGTAGGTTTAATTTAATCAGATTCATAGCACTTGTAAGAAAGTGTGGCCTAACTGTATCCCTGGGAAATACGTTATAGAGGAGTTGGTACAGTTATACAGGTCATCAAACTTCTAGAGATGCTTCAGTAAGGTCATAAAGAAGTTGTAGGAGATGCTCTTAAGAGAAAGACAGAGCAGACTCTACAAAGGACAAAACAGTGCTTTCTTTAAAGTTGAAGGCAGTAAACCTGGGAAAGAAGTATTAGGATCTGTATGGATAATATTCTGAAAATTTTAATGCAGTGGCAGTCAACGGGCCTGGTAAGAATTCAGGGAGTATTAGATGACCAAGAAAAAAGAGATTGCACCATCATGCCATTATGTGGATGTTGTGTTACATGTGCATCTTGAACAACAGCATGTAATTTTGTTCCATCTTCCTGTTTTTTTTCTTTATCTGAGGATATGTTCAGAGGCACAGAGTGGCTTTTGGGCAAGGTGGAATGACAAAGATGACAAGTCTCTGACTTGGAAAAGGAGTGGTTGAGTAAGGGATAGAGTTTGATATTTCTTACCTCATGAAGGGTATTTAGTGGAAAAGTTGAATAGGAAGCAACTGTGATTCTTATCTTCCTGTGTGAAGGAGAAATGCAGTACCATTCAAAACAGAAAATCTGAAATACCTTTTCATACAACAAGTAATTTGAATTGTAGAATTCGTAGCAATAAGGTGCAGTGGAATCAAAAACTATGAAAGTATCTCTCTAGAATCTGGACAACATAGTGGAAAACAGTTTTAGCAGTGGTCATAAACATGGTGGTCTGGATGAAACTCTAGAGAAAATCCATAAACCACCCTGTTTCCAAAACAGAGTATGCAGAGGGAAAGGTCTATGCATCCGTCATTGCCAGAAGTGCATATAAGCACTAAGTATCTTTTGGCGTAACACAATACTGCCATTTTAATGGCAGGAGTATCTTTTAATACTTTTCAAAGAAATAATTGTATTTTTCCTGTGAGGAACTTCCAGAAACATCAATCAAGTTAATTTAAAAACTACTCAGTATACAAGATGAATGAACACACCATGGCATACAAGATACATGCACAGTTTCATTTCAGATTTAAAATTCTATTCAACTTTTGAGACTGCAAGTACTTAAGTGAGGATGAAATAAATAGTACCTTCAGTGCTCTTGTGTGGTTTCAAGGTTTACAGGGCCATTTTTTCTTGCTTCTAGAATGCTGGCTAATGCAGCAGGAACCGTGCATTCAGAGAAACCTCGGGATAGTTTTGGTAATTTGCAAGAAACTGACTTTGCTGGATCTGTGCTTTCTTGCTTGAGGTGAATAGGGTAACTTGTGGGTTTTGTCAGCTTTTGATTGTAGCTTTCTGATTCCAGTAGATGCGGCTGTGTATTTGTGCTTATCTAGTATTTTCAAGGTTGCTGGTCCACAGACCATCTGCGATGCCTTTATGCTATTTCTTTTCAAATCTGTTCTGCAAGTGCAGAAGAATAATTGGATATAGTCTGTCCTCATAGCAGTTATGAGTGCTGCATCTTTTCCTTCCATAGAGATGTTGGCAGAGGTGTGAAAACTGCAGGCACAAACTGAAATATGTAAGTAGGTGTTAGGTTTTGTGATTCTTCTGAATTACAATACATAGACAGCAATGCATTTATAAAACCAGAAGACCGCAAAAGGTGACTAAATGACAGAAAAACCACAGACCATTTTGCTGTCAGTAATAAACTACTGAGAAAATGAAGGATGCTGGCCTGCCTTTTCACAGAGCACCAAGTTTGTATTGCTACATGATGGTGCTGCACTTGGTGGAGACAAACATTATATATACTGTTTCATGTATGCCTATCACCAAAGCAACACATTCTTTGCAAACAGAATGTCTGTGTTTAGTAACCTTAGTAATGTGAGGTGATATTTTATCTGTGAAATCAAAAACATTCTTGAAACAGAAAATGCAATCTGGGATATTGAGAAGGTTTTAACAGCCAAAACTAAATGCATGAAATATGCCATGGGCTTCTGATGATAGAGGAAAGATGGCTAATTTTCTTTCGTTGTCAGAGAAAAAGAATTATTCAAGTTTTTCAGTTGTATGTACTGAAACAGTTTTGCTTGTGAAAATGCAGTCCCTTGTACAGTTGCTCCCTGATGCTTTCTCTTACATTCGTCTAGGGGCTTTGATCTCATCTTGTTTCATGAGCCTGTTCCAACAGGGTGTCTCTTGATACAAGCCAGATTTAACTGAGGTTTTACAATGGGCATATATATCAGTGTGGTTTAAATTTACAGTATCTACATGTAAGATTTTATTAGCAGCTACTGTTGTATTTAGTTACTAGGCAATGTGAGATCTGCGTTGGGTCTGGAAGTAGCGTGTTTGTGTTAGTTGCCATATTGCACCTCTCAGCAGGATTATTATATTGGTTAAAGTGCCATTAATGTAGTTTTTCTCCTTTGAGCTTCTTACTACATCCTGGGAATTTATCCCTTCAATTTGGTTCTAGCCTTTGAATCTCCACAGCATGCTTTATTGTAAGGTATCAGTGTACCCAGAGGCTTGTAGAAAGTCAGTGTAGAACTAGGTTTAGAGGTTTTGCTTTCTATATTTCCTATTAATATTGCAGTATTAAGGAAAGGTGATTTTTTTCCTCTGTTAATGCATATTCAGTTAGTAATAAAAGGCCATCAAAGTATTTTCATTAACATGTCTCAGAAGCTATTCACTATTTTTTTCGTCAGCACTACTGTTTCCATTTTTTGATCAATATATTAAAATAGTATTATCTGTATGTATTTTTAAAGTGAAATTGAATAATTCTGACTAGTTAGCAATGGTTTGTTTTAGAAAATCTTGTCTTGGTTGTAAATCATGTGTTACATTTGTTATTAGCATCTGTACTTTTACTAGTAAGATATTGCAGTGTGTATTACTTTAGAGATTCATCTCCAGATAACTTTTCTCTTGTTTAGCTTGGCTGGGAATAGAAGAGGAGAATCCTTTAATGCCCAACACCATGTTATTTCCTTAGGGTAATTCCTCTTAATTACCATTCTGTTACAGTCCCAGAGCACAGGTTGTGCACAGACTTTGAAACATGGATTATATTTGTGTCTTGGAACAAACACATCATGCTGCAATTCTTTTTCCTTAGGCTATAACATTCTATGACTATTTCATCAAAGGTTTAATTAAACCCATTAGTTTGCAGAAATTGTCTACATGCTTCAAAAATCATCATCCTCAACCTATTAAAAACAGTTGTAATCTTTTTCAAAGCTATGCACTCTAATACAGTATCAACTTTTGCTGGAGCAAAAAGTAGAAAATTGAAAGAAACAGTTTTTCTAAAAAGTGTTAGCTTTATTTACTGGGTGATGCAGATAATGGCTAAAATCTTTAACCATATTTTATTCTGCCTTCTCTGAAAATTGTTCTGAGGAAATCCTTCTTGAGCAATGGAAATTACATGTCTTGTGTGAAAAGGATTTTGTTAAACTCTGAGCAACTACTTTGAAGATTTCATTTGTTCATGAGGCAAATATAACTTTGGAGATGCTTAATGGCTTCTCATACCACTGTTGTGGGTCTTGGACATTATGGATAACAAACTCTTGGATACAGAGTTTTAAATCTGAGTCTTCATAAGTATATTAATTCAAATAATTTAAGGCGAATCTTTACACTGGAATAAAACAGCTGGTTTTTTAGCCTCCCAGAGAATATAATTTGATGGACAAACTCAATGCTTTATTTGTTAGTAGATATAAGAACTTTATTGAGAGATGAAAATTTTATTTACCATGGACTTAAACCCCCTGAAATATCTGAACTGCCATAAGGAAGAGGTCTCAAATTCTGCAGCCTCTGGTAGTTGCAGTAAGTAGTGATTTGCACTTAAGAGAATGATAGCATTTTCTGCCACACCCTGCATCTACCCAAAAAAAAACCTCCAAAAAGAACAAAGCAGTAATTTTTCACCTAAATAGATCTGAACAGTACTAGGATTAATGAAGCACAGTTCTTACAAAACTGTGTATTGGAGGTGACTGACTTTGGTTCTGGGAAGATGTGTGAGATCTCTAATGCTATTGAAGGAATTAAAACTGGAGAAATCTTCTTTGTGAATTGTCTGGTCTCTCTTGAAGAGATGAGCTTAACTTTAAATTGCTGAGAGCAGTTGTGGGCCCACAAGTAGGGTATTGAAAGAAGTGGGGCAAGAAAGAGCCTAAAACTGATTAATATACAGATTGATATAAACTTCCAAATAATGTAAAAAATGACATTAAGAGAATCTGAAGGTTGGAAAGTTTGGTCAGAAAAACAGTGAATATTAGAACTGGTGTTTGCATAATCATAATTATGTGCTTTTAAAAATCCAATACATTTATTTTGTTGGAATTATTAATTTCTCTTATCAGAGCCAGATTTATGTTTTTAAACAATTGTGCATGGAACAGAAGTGATTGTCTTTTGATATCTTAGATAAATTAAGTTTATTAACATTTGGACTACATGGGATTTTAACATTTCTGAGTGAAACCTGAATTCCTAATAGAGGAAGCTGAAGGAAAGGCATGTAATTTCCCTTTTGTTAATCAAATACTTTATGTCCACAAAAAAGTGGTGAATTTGTTCTACACTATGTAGAGGCACATTTTGCAGCTTCTTCCTACCTAGAAGCTTTTATAAGAGGAATAGTAGACATATCTCTGGTTTATTTTCTAGAATAATTTAATTTCAGTGAATATACGTATGATTTATGCATCAGGTGTTTTATTGATAGATTTTTGCTATTCCATAAAACAGAAGGGTATCAGTGTGTTACTTATGATCTAAAAATCTATTTAAATGAAGTCAGGGGGTGTTTCAGTATTTAAGCATTGATTTTGGAATGTCAAGTTTGACTTCAGAGAGTAAGAAAATAAATGTGAGTACTCTATCTTTGCGTGTATTTGTGCTACTATTTCTTATCTTCGAGTAGATGTGTTCCTCCCATTTTTCTCTTTTAACATACAGTGTTTAAATGGTGACAAACAGAATGGTTTTGCCTCTTGGTTGTAGTTCGTTCTTTCAACAGTAGTATGCTTGAGGAGAGGACTGGGGTCAGATTAGTTTTATTTCCTGTAACATCCTGAGTGCCATGACATTGCTTAGTGGCAATTTTGAAATATCCTCTTTTTGCATGGCTCACATCCATATTTCACCTGTAACTGAGCTGCTACAGACTTGCCAGATGTACTGTCTGGGCAGTTGCTGAGCCTGCTCTGGTCCCCAACTACTGCTTCCTGACTCCTTTTGTTTCTGGTCATTCAAACAGTATTGAATCTTTTTCTTGCTAGCTTTGCATTTGTTTTGGTGGTTCTTTTTGTTTGGTTAAGGTTTTTTGGTGGGTTTTTTCCCCTGAGGCTTTGATGGTGGGATAATTTTTAGTGCTTTTGAAAGTCTAGGTGGCTATTAAATGGATAAGCCTGTATCACCCGTACTTCATGAGTTCTTCAGGGAATGAATGGTGTTATATTAGAGAGAGATCATTTCCCTTTGCAAAGTCAGTTTTTACTCTTCCAGATATTGTACATATTGCTATGCCTTCTATCTCTGTTTTATAGTTTCTACAACCTTGCATAGTATAGATGTTTTATTTTTTAAATTTGTACACAGATAGCACTACTCCAGATTTTAACATTGTCATAAAATTCCTTGGTGAAAAGACAAGTTTGCTACTTGGGATAGCAGCTATTCCATGATAGATCCCTGTTCCTTGATGGACTCTATTTTTCAAATAGCAGTGTCATAACTACTGTTTCTTCTTTTTGATTTTTAGCTGTCCCTTTTCCACCAACGCATCGCTTGACATCTGAAGAAGTGTTTGACACAGATGGAAGACCAAGGGTTGACATTTTGAAGAACCACTTGATAAAGGAAGGTCGAGTGGATGAAGAAATTGCACTTAGAATCATCAATGAGGGTGCTGCAATATTACGGAGGGAAAAAAACTATGATAGAAGTTGAAGCTCCAATTACAGGTAATATTTCTAAATAATTTCATACATAATTAAATTTGAAAAAGCGAGATTTTTTCAGTAGTAGAATTTGTCTTAAAATTGTTGAACCAAGATTTCTGTTAGTCCTACTGAATTACCCCTTACCAACTGCATTTGCTTAACAGTCTTCACATTGTTTTGCAAAATGAAGGCATTAAACCTATTGAACAAGCTGGTAAGATTTGTGTTAAAATTGGGAGTAAAGAAGGAAGTAGTTAAATGCTGTTGAAACACAAATTTCTAATTATTTCAATATTATAAGTAGCAATAAAGGCATCTGCCTAAACTCAGGATAATTCCAAAATCTAAGTATGTGAAGAGAAGCTAATTATTGAGGTTTGAAGCAGATACTGTGAACTGGGATCCTTAGTAAAAAATACATCTTTGTATTGGTCTGTAAGTGAGATTGGTAACTGCATGTAAAACCATGTTCTTTTGAGAGTAGTGGTATTGATAAAGATTCTTTTAGCATCTTTGATGGTAGGGCCAGAGCCACTGGGATGCAAAACTGACTTTTAGGGTTTTCTTGAGTTTTTTGTAGTTTGAACAGTTCTGTTTCTGTTTGACCTGGTGAAAGGTGGAATTTGTGTCCTTTAATATTTTTGTTTATAAACAATCTAGGAAGTAGCTATGTTGCCTGTCTGTTATTTATGATAATGAAAGTAGATTTGTTTTTTGTGTTCAAATCAGATTTTCTTTAATCTGAATGTGTTTTCTTCTAAATGGACTTATATAAAATTAGTGTCTGAATGCTTCTTTTAGGGAATCAGCTTGTTGTTTGTTAGCATTGAGTAAATGAAAACACACCATTATTATTGTTGACATTTAAAAATGAATGATTGATATGGTGGAAACCACTAAGTGGCTGACTGAGCTCAGAGTCCTATGAAGTTCCAGACAAACTCAGAATTAAAGTTTATTTAGCATTTTTGTATTTCTATATATACAGGTAATTGGTGTATTGGCAGGTTTAAAAGGAGAGGAGTTCTTTCAGTGTTTGAGTGGAAATCATAAGGAAAGAAACATATAAGAATGCACATTCTATTTAGTCTCATATTTTGTAGGTTATGATGACAAATGGTCTGCTCTAAGGGAATAACAACCTTTAAAATGTGGTGTGCCATATCCAGTATTTCTTTCCAAAATTAGGACTACTTTTATTCCCCCGAAGATTTTACTGATAAACTCTAAGAAGTCAGAAGATGCTATTTTCAGTTGATCAGTGACATTTTGCATCAATGAAAGACATAAGCTCTCAAATTCCTGTTAATTGCTACCAATGATACCTTATGCAAAAGTGAGAAGGCAGCTCCTGACTTCCACTGAACTGAGAACTCCTGTGGGAAAGAGGAGATAGGAGCAGTTGTCTCTTCCATGCATTTTTTAATTACTTTTTTAAAATTGTGAGATGGCCTGGTTTTGTTCCCTAAAGACTTCCCATCTGCTGCTATCTTTGGCACTTCTGCCTTTGGTTGCTGACCACTGGTCTTGTCCCTTCTCATATGCTAAAAGCACAGGAAAAATACACTGTTGAAATAATGAACATGGATATTTGAGCAAGCAGAAGATACGATTTTATTAAAAAGTGTGTTAGTCTGACTCAGAAACAAAAGTGCACTCCCTGCTTTTTCCAAGTTCACATGGGCTCAGCAAATTGTTGCAAAGCAGCAGGCATTTTCAAATACACATTTGAAATTCAAAGAGAATTTGCAAAGATACCTAAGGAGTTGGGGAAGAGATTCAAGAGGTGCTGACTCTTCAATGAAGTCTTCAAGACTTCAATGCTCAGTGCATTAATTGTGTTGGAAAAATACCCCCCAATCTCCTGGACTCATAGATATCATCAGTATTGTCACAGGTAGGAAAGACAGCATCTTAATGAAAACCAAATATTAATGAAAATCTTCAAAAATTTCTGTTATTCCTACCTTTCTTCTTAATTTGAAGTACTTTGTGGCTGTTAACTATAACTTGGTGACTTTTCCATTAGATTTTTTAAAAATTAATTGGAACAAAATTTTTGCTTGCAGTGTGTGGTGATATTCATGGCCAGTTCTTTGATCTAATGAAGCTGTTTGAAGTGGGAGGATCACCTGCTAACACAAGATACCTCTTCCTCGGTGACTATGTAGACAGAGGTTATTTTAGTATAGAGGTAACTGAATATATTAATCTGTTCTGTCCTAATTTTTTATAAGCACACTTTCACTTAGGTTTTCAAATGAAATTTTAGGTGTGCTTTAAATTTGAATGTGTTCTTCCTTGCTTGCCTTCTCCTGTGATAAAGGCCTGTTTACAGGAGGATATTGACCAGTTGTTTGGACTGTCCTGTTGAAATCACCAGAATTACTCATTTTTTCTCCTCTTTCTTTAGCTAGTTTTCTAAAATTCTGTTACATTATTATGCATACTGCTGCTTGTCTGGTAATATGTTTGTATGTTGTGAAGAGCAGGTGAGTCATGACTGCAAGGTCTTACAATTATTTGTAATATTATTGTCTGTTTATTTTTATAAAAAAACCTAATTTTATGTTGGTAATCAAATGGTCTTTAATAATCATTAATATTTTTCTTTACAAAAATTGTTAAGAGCAAATACAGATATTCCCTAAGGATGACCTGTGTTTCTGCCATTAATTTTTCAGTTACTTTGAAGTCAAATAATTTTTCATTTTCAGCGTGTTTCTTAATTGTGCTGCATTTCAAAGATACTCACATCGATTAGTTTCAGAGCATGGTTTTTAAATTAAGTGTTCTGGGAGCAGCCTGGGAGCTGCCCCAGCTTGTGATCTCTTCATAGATACCAAACTAATGGAATGGCATACCATTTGAACTAGTGTCTTGCAAGTCACAGTGTATGTTCTTTCATTTCTGTATTAAAATGTTGCAGTTCTAATAATGTGTGGGTATGTGCTGTGAAAGGCTGTGAAAGGCACAGAGCATTTTGGGGTTGTTAGAGATGAATAGGAGATGCAGCAAGGGCAATAGCCCCAAAGTCATCTCTAAGGAAAAATTTCAATAGACATTCCCTATTTATTAATTTGATCTTCTTTTCCTGTTCTTGATGATTATAAATAATGTAATTGTCCTTGAAAAAGACATTTACTTATCAACTCTGTATGTTAACATATCAAGACCTGGTATGAAAGCTTTTCAACCACTACACTTAAAACAACTTCTGAACAAAGATTGGTTTTGCATATTTTTACTAAGAAGATAAAAATTCAGTACTTTGTTAGCTAAACTTCACAATAAAAGTCTTTCATGTGTTTCTCAATGTTTGCAGTGTTTTTCTAAAATGTCCATTTGTTTTATTTCTTCCTTTTGTGTCCTCTGCTATTCTAAAATAAGTTTGAGGAATGGTAGCTTCAGGGTACTGGTATTGATTAAGAACAATGATAACAGCTTGTAGGTGACTTCAGTGAAGTCCAAAACTTGTGGGGTTTTGAGATTTCTATGCTCAGTTAAAAATGCAAGAATTAGATTTGAAATTTATGAAATACACTTTGAGCATTCAGGACTGCTGGATGGTAACAGACTCTAAACTGAAAAAATTGTGCATGTTCTTAGCTCTTACATTTTTGAGGGTTCACTGCTGAAGTTGCAGTAATAATGATAGATGGAAAATTACTATAATTCTGTGACTTTGACTATGGCTTCTTATACACTGAAAAACCAATCAGCTTCCCCAGTGTTTGGGGAAAGGATGATTTTTTATGTCCATTTGAAGTTTAAAACTCATATCCAAATGATGCATCTAACCTTAAGGGAAATTATTTTGTCAGGTTTTTTTTTTTCCAGTCTCTGATAATAAATGTCTGCTTTTCTTCTTATGCCAGTGTTTAGAATCATATATTTTACTGGATTTTAGACAGAAACACATAAAATATTTGTCTAGATGAAAGTCTTCTACAGTTTAATGCTGCTGAGTTTATTTAATAATTGAATATCCAGAAAATATAAACATTTTTTCAGCATTCTGTTATTAGGAAAAGTAGTAAGCAATTTGCATAACTCATGTCAGAACTGGACTCGGGGAAGTAGTGCTATTTTAAAATGGCACACTAAGCAGTACCTGCTTTTTGAAACTATTAACATCCTTACTCAGTGTTTCTCAGTAATAATTTTTAAAGTTCATATGAAATAGTGTGTTTTACTGGTTATCCTGTTTTCTCAACAGTGTGTGCTGTACTTATGGGTCCTGAAAATTCTTTACCCAAGCACATTGTTTCTTTTGAGAGGCAACCATGAATGCAGACACCTAACAGAGTATTTTACCTTTAAGCAAGAATGTAAGTACTACTTAAAAATGTAAAATTAGTTATTCCCAGCCTGGTGATCTGTAGTCTGTCATTGTGCTTGAAAGATGTTTGTCTCTTAGTTTAATTAAGGCCTTGTAAACATCTGCAGGCCTCATTGACTTCTGTAGAATTGCTTGCAGTTCAGTGTGGCCTTGGAGTGCAAGAAGAGAGCTGGCTGTAAATATACATTATGGAGTAAGTTTTGATGTAACAGTCTTGATTTTAAAGTCCTGGAGAGGAAGATAATTTTGCTGTAGCTGGGAGTGCAGAGTAACTTGTTGAGCAGAGTTGTGAAACTAGCAAAAAGTCCCTGCTGTGGGGTAATTTTTCCATCTAGAGGATTGATTTCAGCTATACTAGTAAGATAACTCTTCAGTGATGTAAGCTACCTCTCCATTTGAAGGCTTGTATAAGTATTGATCCTTTGATAAATGGATCATTTTGCCTGGTAAAACCCTGTTTGATGTAGGTAAAAATTATGTTATCTAGAATCAATTCTTAGCTTTTCACTGTAAATGACAATTCACAAATTTCTTAGTAGTATTTTATACTGAAATATGCTGTATAATTGTATAAAAATATTAAATAATTCAGTGATTTTTTAAAAAACAAAAATAGTTTCTTCACACTTGATAACAGAATAAGTGAAAACGGTTTATAGTTCAGGAAGAAAATACATCTTAGAAATGTGCTTGCTGTTGAGGTGTTTGGAAATGCTCATTTAAGCCCCAAAATACTCATCGGTTTGGGGTTTTTAAAGTGTTCACTTTGATATGTGTTCTTATAACCATGATCCACTAAATTACTTCCATATATTATGGGGTTTTAATGATTTCTATTTTCTTTCCTGCAGGTAAAATAAAGTACTCTGAAAGAGTCTATGATGCTTGTATGGAAGCTTTTGATTGTCTCCCTCTTGCTGCTCTCTTAAATCAACAGTTTCTTTGTGTTCATGGTGGACTTTCACCAGAAATTAATACACTAGATGACATTAGGAGAGTGAGTATTTTGTGTATTTGAAAATAAGCGGAAATAAGAGATATTTATATGATGTTACAATCATCTTCATGAAGTTGTCAGTATGTTTTCTGTTCTTGTCTCCTGATGAAGTGTAAATCAGGAACAGAAATGTAGGCTAAGCAGTATCATAATTAAAATCTCATGGATTATCTAGTGCATTTTTCATTAGTAGGCTTCATTAGGACAGCTGGGACTGTTACAAAACATACACAAAAAAAGAACCCTCAAAATCCACACAGAGTTTTTTGAGACAGGTAGTATGTGTGAAGAGTTTCATATCCAATCAAAATAATACATTGTATTTCTTTCTAGGTAAGAGCTAGTGTTCTCATGGCTTTTAGGAGAAAACTTGTTAAAATTAATTGGAATCTTAAAATTGCTTTCTATATCTAATGTCATATTTCAGTTATTATAGTGAATTTTTTTTACTGTCTTAAATACATGGATTTATTTTTGACAAAGCGAGATATTGCAGTATTTAATAGAAATTCATATTGCTATTTAAAATGGCAGATTTGGAAGGCATTTGAGTAACAGTTGAGGAGTACTTCTCACTGGTAAATGTGCTGAGTATATTAAGAAAAAGAACTTTTTAAGGTTTTTTTAAAATTATACAATGGAAACAATAAATAGCGGTGTGCATTTTAAAGAGCAGAAGATTGTGATGACATGAGGAGTCTGTTTCTAATAGCTTGGTTTTTACTTGCATTGATGATTTGTCAGGTGGAGATTGTATCAGATGGACATTTTCAAAGTCCATTCCTTTCCTTTTTGCATACTCCTTTTAGACTTCTTTAAGTTAACTTAGGTGACATTTTGAGTGCTGTACTTGAAATCAAAACCATTCCTGGTGTGATTAGGAACAGCTAAAATATAGATGATTTCAGCTGAAAATATATGTAGGTGGTTCTAAGAAAGCTTTGGGATTATAGGTAAGAGTGGAAGAAAAAACATTGTTTATCCACATATGGAAGAAGGTAAATGAGGGCCTGTGTGTAAAGAGATCTGAATGTTGAAGAGAAAGTAAAAGCATGCTCCTAAATTGCTTTTATAGTATATAAAAGTATGTATTGCAGCCTGCTTTGTCTTTTTATCTTCATTAATTACATTTCTCATTTTCTTAGCATTTTCTCCTTTATTTGTGCTTCGTTTTTCTTTTTTCCCTCTCCCTTTCCTCAAATTTACAGGCCATAATTTTTCAATTCACTGTATTTATTCATTACGGATTTTTTGTAGTGATTGGACCATTTGAGAGCCTCAAATGTCAGTTTATTTCATTTACAGTTATTACACTGCTAAGCAGAGTGATGTGAAAGGAGAAGAAAATGTTAGAGAGGAAGTGTATTTACAACATCAGTGGTGTAAGTGGGAAAATGTACTGAGGCACATTGCACTGTCAAAGCAAATACTAATGCACAGAAATCCAAATGCATTGTGTGGAGAAAGGGAAGCAAGACAGCAAAGAGGCTAAACAGTGCCATTCTCACAAACCCTTAACCGTTCTGCCTATACAGATGAAAAGGAGCATGGTCAAAGCTTTTTGGAAAGTAATGTAAAGAAAACATTTTCTGGAAAAACACTTTGGAAAGCCACTGTCATAACAGGATTATGATTCATTTTTTCTGTTAGTCTCAGTCTTGCAGCTAATCAGGTTTCAAAGTGTCAAGCAAATTTAACTAAAAGGTGATTGTCTTGTCTTGGCCTGTACTTTCAGATGTGCTTCTCTTCAAGTCTACATTAGGGTGAAATGTTTATATGCATATATGAAATTCTGCATTGTATTTTATTCTGATGAAAAACACTTAAATGTAAGGTAGTGTTAATAGAATTGTTGTTTCGGCCTTTTTTGTTTTTAAAGAATCATCTGGTAACCTGGAAAAGGTGCTAGTCATGGATTGGCAGCAGCTTCAATAGCTGCATTGGAGCTTGGCACTGATATTTTAAATGTATTTAAGTTAAATGGGTGATGTGAAATGCTAGCTTTATATCTAGGAAAAAATCATACACTTGGGGTGCAAGTGTGGTTTGTGAAATTACTTCTGTAAACAATCAGACAATTGTATAATATTCCAGGCCTTCTAGTTTATTACCAGAGGTTCTTACTAAGGAGAGGTCTTTGCTGCAAGGACATAATTGTCTGGCATGAAAGGGAAATCACAGCTCTATAAATAGTGCAGGAATCACCTAAGAAAAATTCTATGTAGGGCACAGTTTCTTCTGGATGAAGTCTTTCATCAGTAGTGACATGCAGGAAGGTGATTAAACTACACAATTTAAATTATTATTTTTGCTGTCATAAATCTACTTCCAGAAGGGGACAGCTATTGTACTAGGCATGACAGTGAATCCTAACTGGAAAGGTGGTTCTAGGTGCTTCCTATTTCTGCCAAAGTGGAAGTTTGTGAAACTTGTAATCTGATATTTTTTTTTCTGAATATCAATTCCACAGATGTTCTGGTTGTCTTGGTAAAGAGTATCTCTTTCAGTCACATGTTCATCAACTTAGAGATGATGTTTAGTTGATTTAATTTATACTGCCAAGACTTCTATGAAACAGAATACTAGGAATTGTGATTTTTAAACCTAGCATTTTAGAAAGAAGGAACTGTCCAGGTAAGATTATGGGGACTCTAAAATAAAGAGAGACAAATAATTTGTTTCCTCATTTACAACAAATGGTCACTCTTTTGTTTAACTCTTAGTGATACTAAGACTTGGTCAGCAAATTGCCTTTAAATATATGGCAGCACAACTGTCTTGTAATGCTTTGCTTCCTTTCTGTGGCTGTTGAAATTTCTTTTTTTTCAGTAATACGTGAGATGGCTGCCACTCTTCACTGGCTTTCACGTTGTTCTTTAGGCTTTCTTAGGTGATACTTGTCAAGAAAATTAGGACAGATTAATTAAAACTGGTGTCTGTGTGTGAAAGTTCTGTGAAGGTCTTTTGCCTCAAAAGTAAAAGTGTTTTAATATGCTGTACCTTTATCTGCCTCTCAGGTTTTGGTACTCCTGAATTAGTACATTCATGTGGAGATATAATGCATGTCACTTCAGTTGTCCTGACTGCACAGTACCTAGAAAATAATTTATGTTTAAATGTTTTATAGTATATTAAAAAATATACTACCTAGTTCCGTTTCAACACCAGGTATATTGATTCTTATTCTTAAAAATTGTCTTTCTTGGTTACCTTAATCATATTTAGAAAAATGTTGAGCCAGTTTGTATTGAGATTCTTTTTTGCTATAGTCAAAGCACATTCATAAATAGTTCAATCACTAAAACGTGTTTTGAATTTGCTCATGTCTTTTAACCTTCTTACTGTGCTAATAATAGAGAAGCCCTTAAATTGATTATTCTGATTTGATATATGCAATCTGGGTTGAGTAGCTTGAAGTGACATTTCCTTAAATTTTGAGATATCTTAAGAACCATGCCAGTTAGTAGACTGTCTAGTGAAGAAATTGATTTGGTGTTTATGTAAGTATATGTATTATATGTGTAAGTGTATGTAAGTGTATTTATTTTTCACATACTGACCTGATTTCAGGAAACAGCTGCATTATTGTTCCAATAGTATGAAGAATTAGTTTGGGAGACAGGTGTGTTAATTGCAGGCAACCAGAACTTTTATTTATAATGTCTATCCGTTTGGCCAAAGTCAAAAGGAAAATCCTTGAAGACTAAAGAAAAATTCTTAGAAATGTTTTCTAGACTTTTAGCCTTCTGTATTGCAGGAAACATCAATCAGCAAACAGTTGAAACTTCCTTGTGTGAATGCCTCTGTTAGCTTCTGGACCCAAATTTATTGCTGGAGGTTTAGAAACTTGATGGTTTAATCTACAGAAATTCAGGTACTTGCAGAAGTTGATGGACTGACTTCTTCAATCTGGAAGAAATACTCCATACCAGGTTTATCATCCAGTATGGGAAATGTTAAACCACAGGATTTTTAATATTGAATAAATTCCAACAACAACTTCAGTTAATACCTGCCTTACCATTATCTGGCAGGAATTTATAAAGATCTGGACCTCTCCACTTATGTTACAGGTGGCAGCCTCGGGAGCTCTGATTTTCCAGGGCATGAGAGAGCTTGGCACTACTGCTGGTTCCATATTTGAATGGATTCCTATGGACCGTTAGACTCAAATTCACCAGGTGCTCACCAAACCTCCCTTCGAGCCTGTCCTGAAGAGTTAAGTGTTCTCTAGTACCATCAAAGTCATCTTCTTTGGTATGGGAACTGAAGTGAGATAAATGCACTGTCCATCAAAGAACTGTTCCTACATTTCTTGGATAAAATCATCTTGTGAACAAACTCCAGCTACATAAAGACCAAATAAACTTTAGATTGAACCTGGGATATCTACTTTCATTTCTGGGACATCAGAGATTGATTGCCTGTAACTTATTTAAGCAGGGTATTTTCCTTTTACCTTAACAAATGCGCTTTGCTCCTTAACTTCCCCCTTTTTACTGTGGTTACTAGGAAAGTTGCAGGCTGCTAAAATAGATCTTTCAAGGGAAAATCAGTAAAGAAGCAGTGAGAGAGAAAATGCAGACATCTCCTAGAATTCTTATGGCCTGTTACATCAGGGATAGAGCTGAAAAATAAAGCTTGTGTGAAAAAAATCTCAGACAGCTGCACCAGTCGCATCTTCATTACGTTGTTCAATGATCCACCATGGAGACGGGTGTTTCAGGGTGGTTTTTTTTTTTTTCTTTTGTTGGTTTGGATTTTTAGGGTTGTTTTGTAATACACATTTAGTCTCTTCTAGTTGGTGCTAATTATTCATGCTTTTCTTTTATAATTCCTGTTTTCTGTACTCTTTCTCTTTTCTAATTCTTGGTAGCGTCTCCAGATTAGTAGATGTGGCATGTGCATGAAAAAGGACCATTTTGTTCCTTGTCTGTATCTTGACCTTGTATTACACATATCCATCAGTCTGGAAGTTATCTCTCTTCTTTTTACAGCTAATATATCTTATTGCTCTTAACAGGTTTGGTTCTTTTGGCATGCCTGTGCCTTATATCATGAGGAGGAGAGGAAAAACTATACAGAAACTACTTCTCTTTGATATGGTTGGGATTCAGTCTAAAAATGCTTGGTATTGATGGATATGTAGGTTAACAAATGTGTAAAACTTATTAATTTAATATCTAAAGAGTATTTGTGCTGTTGCCTTTTCTTGCTAAACAGTTAGATAGATTCAAAGAGCCTCCAGCATTTGGACCAATGTGTGACTTATTGTGGTCAGATCCTTCAGAAGATTTTGGAAATGAAAATTCGCCAGAGCATTTCAGTCATAATACAGTCAGAGGATGCTCATACTTTTATAGGTGAGAGTATGCTATGATCTAGTTGGTGCTTTAGTACTGACTCTTCCTGAATATTTTAAGAAAATATCTTTTACTTATAACTGTTTTCATTTCACAGCTATCCAGCAGTTTGTGAATTTTTGCAAAATAATAATTTGTTGTCAATCATTAGAGCACATGAAGCACAAGATGCAGGGTGAGTACTTTGTATCTTTCAAGGAAATGTAAATAATGTAAATAAAAACCAATTGCTTATTTGCTGTAAGATGTAATATAATTTCTTTGATTTTGCAGTTATAGAATGTACAGGAAAAGTCAAACTACAGGGTTCCCATCTTTAATAACAATTTTTTCAGCACCTAATTACCTGGATGTCTACAATAATAAAGGTAAGAACTTGCTACGAGTAATTGTGTGTTAGAATTTAAAAAATTGTCTAACTAGATAATCTAATATCAACAGCTTTTTGCCAGTTAAGAAACTAAAGGACAAAAATAAAATCTATTAATGAAAGTTATAAAGAGGAGCCATGAATGACAGTCTCCTGTAAGAGGAGTCCCTTGAAGCATAACTGTGGTCAGAGGTTTCCTTTGTGAAAGTTGTTGCTGTTCAGTACTTGTGATTAAATCTACTGGTGTTCAGTCAGGCAAGGTTTCCCTGTGCTATGAGTTTTCACTCCTTTGACTGTTTTTAGTGGGCAAGGAAGGTGGTTTGCATTGTGTATTGTGGCATCTAAGCATTCTAATTGTGATTATAATTCCCATAATTGCCACATATGGGAAATCGAGAAAGAGATCGAAGTATTGATCACCACTGGAAATATTAAGATTTCATTTTTGTCCATCCTCTACTAAGATAGAGTTGAACACGAGAAGCATGTTTAATAGTGTGCAGAAAGATTTGCAAGTCAGAATTACAGAGAAGAGCTTAGCTGTGAATTAATATTATTCATAGATGGTAATAAAATTCAACAATGGAAATTAAAAATAAAGCCTGCTGCCATTCAAGTATGATATTAAAGTAAGGCTTTTCAAGTATGTGATGAATGAATGATCTCCAGATTTTCAAGTAGAGTTCCTTTGAAACCAACACCTTTTTTCTATTAAATACATTGCATTTTCTTCCACCCACCTATAAAGAACCACCCCCAGCCCATACCACTTCTGTAGGGTGAATAACTGTATACAGGAAAAGATGAGCTGTTGTTACTTTCACTGATTGCAAAGTAAGGGAAAGTAAAAATATCTTCAACTGGCATTTTAAGTTTTTTCACTATCTCTATGGATACTGTGTTCATGGAACCCTTTTTCACATGAGCTATTCCCAGTCTGATGCAAGTGTAAGTATAGAAAAATCTGGTCAACTGATTGTTTAGCTCTAGATTGCATCTGTTTTTCTTTTTTCTTAGTTTTCTCTTTTCCCTCATCTTCTAAATGTCTATAGTTTTTAATCCAGGCTTATAGCATGGGAACACACATATTAAGACACATAGGAAGAATAAAACCTTTTTGCATATACTGAATATATTGCTGTTCTGAGTTAGTTTTGTTAAAATTACTCTAATTATACGTTTTCAGAACTTTTAAAAATCTTTGTAGACCTAAAATAAGATGTACAACTCTATACTGACATGTAACAGTACCTTAAAGTGAAATATATACAGTAAAAATCCAAAGTGTTCCCTTAGTTACCTGTCTGTAAATACTGTGAAAGAAAGAGCATAGAATGCCTCTGGGATTATTTAGCCTAAGGTATAAATAGACCTAATCCAAGCCTGTGACTTTACATTTGTGGTACTCACAAGTCTCAAACATTCTTTTCAAAATGTCTGAATTTCATTTTAGCTGCTGTATTAAAATATGAAAACAATGTGATGAATATTCGTCAGTTCAATTGTTCTCCTCATCCTTACTGGCTACCAAATTTTATGGATGTTTTCACATGGTCTTTGCCATTTGTTGGAGAAAAAGGTTAGTAGATGTTATACATCAACTGTTATCTGTATTTCTCCCAGATTGATATTGGGAGGATTTTTTTAAATGTATTTGCCAATTAGAGATGAATTGCATTATTTTTGTGTTCTTTTCTTTACTTGTTTAAGTCAAGGTAGTTAGAACTGCATCTGATATAGCTAAGATGTTAACAGAAATTATAATTTTCATTGAGGATGTACATCTGCATTGTTAAATAGTATCTTTGAACTTTGAATTAATATTTAAATAGTTCTTATTCTACAAAATGCAAAATTATATCCTGTGTAGTTATAGGTTTAAATTCATGTTGAGATGTTCATGTAAAATGTTTTAAAAATTTCCTATATAGATATAACAGATTGACCTTCACTAAAGAAAAGTTTTCAGTTATAATTTTTCTTGTAAAAAAGATAATTTAGCACAGATCCTCCTTTTTTTTTTTTTTTTTCTTTTCTCTCTAGAGATGATAACTCTGAATCTAGGACACTGGGGCCCCAAGTAGTCCTCAGTTGACAAGCAACGAGGTTAGAGGCTATTTGGGTCTGTTTAAAATCCTTCCATGACAGAAACTGCTCTTTTCATAAAAAGGGATCTGGAGAGCTCTTTGAATTTCTTTGAAATTTTATTTTTAATTTAGTTTAAATTTAATTCAAATGAAACAAATTTAAATAAATTTTAGGTTTTCTGCAGTTACATATTTAAGGACATAAAAACCTGTGATCCTAGATTTGCTTATGTTATCTTTAGTAAACAGTTAAATGCAAATAGTTTGGACACTTCTTATTGTGGTTAACCCACTCAACAATTTTTTATGTTTAAATTATGGGACTTAACATTTGAAGGAAGATTGTGTTTATATCTCTCTTGCCTGATGATACAGGAGATAATGTTTTCAACAGCAAAGGGTTGATACTGTGTAATTTGCTTTTGTTGTGTTGCTGGTAATGACATCCAGCAGCTTATTTAACAGTGTTTGAGTGTTTCATTTCTTCAGACTGCTGGAGTCATGGCCCTTGAAGGTAGCCTTGCCTTTGGACAAATGCATGCTTCCACTTTTGATGAAGGATTTATTGTCAGTATTGTCTGATCTGCATTGATCAGATCAAAATAATAATTTGGTTGGGTTTTCTTTTACAGTGGAGAGTAACTCTTTCCCAAGAATGAAGAATACAACCATAGCAGATAATACAGAGGTTTTATGAATTAGTCATGAATAAATGTAGGCAGCAATTTACAGCGTTTTTAACCAACTGCCTTTTGGATAGGTGTCTGAATACTCTATATAGAGGAAGGTTTGAATATTTTAAGAAAGAGTCTGATATATGTCAGAAAGATTGAATGACAGAATAAGAACCTTCCTGGAGGAAAAAAAAATACCAAACGTGTCTCAAAAAGCTTATATCCAATATGTTGATATATCTAAGGGGAGTTTGAGAAGACAAACTCCTATATTCTAATATTTTTCTGCTTGAGTACTTCTGCTACATGCCTGCAGGTGTCAGGAATAGAACAGCTTTTTCAACTCAAGACTAAATTTGAGCAGTCAAAATTTTTCATATTTAGGTAACGTTTGCATAAAAACTAGTTCAAATACTTGACTTTGACATAAAACTACTAATTTGCAAGAAAAGTCTCCTTATCTAAAATAACTCCTTGTAAGAGAGGAATGTTCTTGATGTTGTTTGATTGTTTAGTTGTATAATTTATAGCTGCTTTTTTGTGACAACTCACATCAAGAAAAACACTTATTTTGAAATGGTTTACTGAGCAATAGCTGTGGTGTGACATGTTCATTCACTTGAGCTGCTGGGGACTAGCTAGATCTTGTGTGTGTGTAAAAATATTTTAAATTCTACACAGAATGATTTAAGGTTTATTTTTTCCTATACAGTAACAGAAATGTTGGTGAATGTTTTGAGCATTTGCTCTGATGATGAGCTGATGACAGAGGGAGAAGATCAATTTGACGGTAGGGTTTACTTTAAGATACATAAATCTTCCTAATGGTAACTTGTAAACAATTTTTTACCTAGATGTAAAATTTCCTGACATTTGAACAAAATTGCCTTGGAATTTTTCTGTAGAAGACAATGCCTTTGGTGGTGCAGAGAAGGGAGTTGTGTTTGTGTTTATGATCAAGAAGTAGTAATAATAATCTTTGCAAATCCTCGTGTAATTTTTATTTGAAACAAACTTTTTGCAAATACTCATGTCTGATTTCAATATAAAACAAACATTTAGTGGGAAATTCTCCAAATGTCTTGGCTCTTAAAATTTGAAATATACTCACTTTGCTACTATTTGGAATAAATCTATTATAATACACTAAATTTCTTAATTATTGCCCTTCAATACAGTTGATATAGGAGAACATCAGATACAATGTTTTTATGGCAGAGTATTATAAATAAAGTCTGAAATGCAAGTTTAAGTCTGTGCTTGAGTTTAAAGGACAACTTTTATATGAATATTATATTATGTGTATTCGTGTAATAAATTATAGCATCTTTTTGTCTCTTAAACTGTGATCCAGTAGATTGCTAAGCATGGTTTATAGCGTGATGATTAGGAAGCAACAGTGACATGAGGACCTAGCATGTTACACTTAGTTTTGTTGGGCTTTTTACAGAAGTGCTTAATGCCACACCTAAACTTTTTTCAGACTTGCTTCATTTCATGCAGTAACAGACCTGATCTGGTGAATTGTTGATGGGGTAGGAGGAAGAAAACTTTCAGCAGCCTTTAAGAAACATGAAAGGATCATTTATAAAGGCATTAGAGATGCAGCCCCTTTCTTAGCATTTGATAACTATTGTGATCAAATTTGATAGCAGAATGGTGGTGTGCTAAGCAGCTGTGTATTTTCCATTGGAGTGCATTGGTTCTGAGCCACTTCAGCTTTGCTGCTATTAGATGATTGCCAGAAGTGTGAAAACGTGGAGGAAGTCTCAAAAGTGATCCTGCCAACTGTCAATTCCTGCTTTTATTCAAGTAAATCTACTAAACTGAACATAAAGCAATTGCACCAAGCAGGGTTAGGTGGTATTCTGAGGCATTAGGATTTGTGTTTGCCAGAGTAGTTGCAGTTGTCAGTTGATTGCATATGCCCTGTCTGTAGTTTTCTAATTTGAATTATTTTATTCTTCTGTCTCCTTCAACAATTTCTTTGCTTGATGCATCTCTTATGCCACCTAGGTACTGTCTATGCTTTATCTTTCTATGTGGTTGGATTTTTCTTTGAACTGTTGACTTTCAAGCTTTCACTTGTTATTCGTCAAATTTTAAATATTCTCAACAATTCCATTTCTTGTTTGATGAATGCATTTTCAAGTGTTGCAATTTTCCATTTTATTTTTTTCACATTTCTTCTCCATTCCTTCTTTATTACCACTGCCAAGTTAAATATCTTTTTTTTTTGTCTCACTCACCTTTTTCTTCATCGTTCACTTCCTTTTTTTCTGGACTCTCCATCTGAAGAGCGACTCATATATGGCAATAAAAAAGGTACAGACCAGACAGAGTAGGAATGTTTTGAAATATGACTTCACAGAACCTTACAGTGTAAAGTATTATTGAGAAAATACCTTTCTACTGAGAGTTATTATGTAGTAGTTCCTGATTATTAATAATTTTAATGGGAATTTTATAAAGACTTGTGTATTTTGTTATGAGAAGTCATACTTCAAGACATCTGTCTTTCTGTGCATGACTTTTTTTCCTCCTTTCTTCATTCCTTTTTTTGTAGAATTCCATTCTTTTGCCTACTTCTAAAATTTTATCTTTGGTCCTGCATGTGTAGGGAGTTTTCTGTTGTCTGTCTTCCTCTTTAATACTTTCCTCATTAGCTGTTTTTTTAAGGTTGTGCATGGAATGTGTTTATAAAATGTTCCAAAACCTGGTTTTGTGTAGTACATTTAGTCTTCTTAACTGACATGTCAAAAAACGTACTTTTTGATTCTCTGTGCTATTTTGAAGATGGTCGGATACAAATTGCAAAAAGAAGCCTACTTACTAACTCAAATTCATGGTCTGTCACTTGTTTTTCAGAAATCTCAGGGTAGATAGTTCTGTGCAAACAAATTCTTCTGATTACTACCTGCCTAATAATATTTTTTCTCTCTATGTAAATGTGTTGATTCCAGAGAATATTTCTAATACTTGGGATTGCATTAGATTATAGACATATTTCCAAAAGTTTTGTTTGGGGCATGTCAGCGTTTCAGAATTTGTTTTTTATGAAGCATTGGGAATGGGAAATGGGGAAGTTCTTTGTCATATCTCCTATAATTTAGGGTAATCAAGAGATTCTTCTGCAAACAAATGCCATTTCCTAAGTAACCAGGATTTGATAGCCACATTAGTGCAGTGCTGCAAATGCCTTTGTCTTTTTGCCTTGGCTGTGTTGCTACTGAAGGGCCAGGGCAAGGAGAGATCATCTTAAAAAAGACCAAAAAATGGAAAATCCCAACAAACAAACAAAACCCTCTCAAACAAACCAAACACCCCAGAGCAACCTTTCTCATTTTAAAGCACAGGGACTAGCATTGCCTGAAGTCTTTCCAGTTGGCATGTTACAGCTTGGCATCAGCCAAGTCTGCAAATTGGTGTAGGTAGAAGGAAACTTGAGGAACTTAGAGAAATATATGACATCCCCCTTAGCCCAGATCTTTTCAAACTGTAAGAGTCTCCTTATTTCAGATTCTCAAGTGGCTATTCTGTAGTTCAAAATGACAAAGCAAAAATTTCTAGAATTATAAAAATTAAAAGTTGAAATTTCAAGGAAATTATTTTCAGTAAAAATTTAACATTTCATACTATCCTATTCCAAGCTTTTCCTGTTTTGTCACTTTTTGTTTCCACCTGTTTTGTCACTTTTTTAGTTTGATATCTGTTAGAATTGTCTAAAAAATTTTTTTTTATTTTGTTTATGAGGACTAGCAGGTATTTGTCATACCCCATGATTCTCTCATTGTATTCTTACAAAGGTTGTCTCTTGCCTCCGATTTTTGTCATTGCACCTTTTCTGTCTTGTGTGGTTTTGTTGTTGTTGTTTGCCCTTACATGCTTTATATTTTGTATTTTATTTGGTTTGGTGTTCAGGGTGGAAAGTCTACCCACTCTTGAGCCACAGAAGGCCTTGTGTCCTTGAAGCTGTGGTCTGAGAAGTGTGACTGTTGTACCTGAGTGTCTGTACTCTCTCTGGGAAGCCCCATGCTAGTGAGCAGGGATGGAAAAGGTTTTTCCACAGCTCCCTTTTTGAATGCAAGTAGGCGAATTTTGGACATGTGGCTCTTCCTCTGCCCACTTCTGTGGTCCTCTCTTCTACATTCTTACAATTTAGTTGGCAACTTCTTATTGTGTACCTTTGTTCCAAGACTGAACAACAATGTACGTGGAAGTTCTGGAATACCTAACAGACCTGTCTGAGCTTGTTCACTCTTGGTCCCTTGTGGTTCAATTCACCATGAGTGAGTTACTCTTCCCTTGATGTGACTGATGCTCTCTTTGTCTAATGGCTGAGGAGAAGTAAGGATTTTGGTTTTGATACCTCCTCACCTGCCTCTACTGTTTTAATAAAATTGAGGAGTTGGCAAAGGGAAAGTAAGATGAGGGGAAGGATGACTTTTATACATTGAAACAAACCAGAAACTTAGTGTTGGAGAAAGGTGTTTCCATTTTCCTGTCAGACAAAGACAGGCAAAGGTGGCTGCCTCCTTTCAGAGTTTTGTCTTCACTTTTGTCACAAGTGGTATCACTCTGCCCTCTGGAATGTGCAGTATTTACTCCAAATCTTTGGTATTTTTAATTTCTGCAAATGATGCAAACCTAAGATGATGTGGAACTCAGACTTAAGTGGTAAGAAAGGTACCACTGCATTTTTTTGCTTGTTTATTTTCTGGGGGGTTTTCATGGAGTTATGTTTTGAGTAGCTGACATAGAAACAAGGAAACCACTGTTTTCTCTTGTACAGCTGTGTAACAATTAGAATTTTTTTTTTTTTTTTTTTTTTTTTTTTTTTTTTTGTAGCTTTAGTATCTCTTTGGCTTAATATCTTGGGCTGCTTGCCCACGTCTTGATATACAGACATCAGTACTAAGAATTTAAAGTGCAAAATTTAGGCAAATGAGTTATGATAGTTCTACACCATAGTTGTGGTAGTTCAGATGCTTACTGGTTTAGGAAATAATTGTGAACAATCTAAACTTTTTTGTGTGTGTTTTGGGGACACAGAGGTGATGGTGGTTTTGCTGGCATTCTGAAGCTCTAATTTGATAACATTGTGCCCTTAAGTGTTTGGGTACTCACCTCCTGTGAAGAGTACTGAATTTAAACAGTTGTGTAAAATTTGATGCACTTTAAAACTATGACCTTGTATGTACTCATGAGCTTGAGACTCTTTTTTCTTTCTATTGAAAGTAGGTACAGCTGCCGCAAGGAAAGAAATAATCAGAAACAAAATTCGTGCGATTGGCAAGATGGCAAGAGTCTTCTCTGTTCTCAGGTACCTGCATGATTTCTGCTCTCCTAAACCCCTGTTACATATGCAAGGTAAACATCTCTGTTTCAGGATAATGGATGCCAAAGATTTTTCAGGGAGATCACTGCATCAGAATCTTGTTTGGATATTGGTGCACCCTGTTGACGTTGAAATTTTTGGTTAAAGAATATTTTTGAGACGTTTCAAGAAATTTGAGAACATGATCTTTAGTTCAGTTTAGTTTCATGTTTGTCCAACTGTTAACTGAGAGTGTTGGAAAGACAATACCAGAAAGACTGAAATCAAGGGTGTGATGGAGGAGGTCAGGACTGATTCTGAAAATGTCTGATATACCAGGAACTTGAGGAGTAGAGGGGTTTTATTTCCAGTTTTGATTTGTTTCTTTTCAGCTATTTAAAAAATATCCCATCCTCTTTAACATCATCCTATTTACCCAAAATGTCTGTTTTTCCACAGAACATAATTGCTCAAATAGGAGTAATTTTTTAAAGTTTTTATTTCCCAAACTAAAGACATTTAAAACAAAATTGGAGATTGTTTTATGGTAATAAGATATGTTCAGTACCTCATGAGGCATTCAGTGCTCATTTCAAAGCTAATAAACCTGCATATGAACAAATGCTCAGAATTTGGTTCAGAAGTAGCCAGCATTTATAAGAATGGAATGGAATGGAATTATTTTCACCTTTTAAATTGTTGGAATTTGAATTTACATTCAGTTTGACATGCCTAAAACACAGCAAAACTAGGATCTCCCTTTCCCCATCCATAATTTTACTTCAATGCAAGTTTCCATGTGCAGATATTTAAGGCTTTGTTACTGTGTTTTTTCACACAGGGAGGAGAGTGAAAGTGTGCTGACACTCAAGGGTTTGACTCCCACTGGAATGTTACCTAGTGGAGTGTTGGCTGGAGGACGACAGACCCTGCAAAGTGGTAATGATGTTATGCAACTTGCTGTGCCTCAGATGGACTGGGGCACATCTCACTCTTTTGCTAACACCACACATAATGCATGCAGGGAATTTCTTATGCTTTTCAGTTCTTGTCTTAGCGGCTGATACAAGCATAGTGTTATGTGTTAATCAGGCAATGTGAAATGGATACTTAACCAGGGTATAAAACTAAAAGCCAATTAGTTCAGCAGTATCAGGCTGTGTTTTTCAGACTGAGCTTCCTTAGTTTAAGATTTTTCAGGTGGGTGACCTTATATATCTCATATTAAGGCATTTAATCATTACAGATACAAAAATGGCAGTGTAATTTTGCATCATTACTTGTGTGCTGTCCATTAAAATGGTTTTATTATAGCTGTGTTAGTATTTTCATTGACAATGTCAAATACTTGTTGATATTAATATTAACAAACAGCTACAGACTGCATAGTTCCATATTACACTCCATTGACAGATTGGAATGTGCTATGTTTTGTACCCTGGTAATTAATGCCAAAGTTTGTTCTCTATGTTGTTTGTCAAATGTTCTATGTATAATTGACTCCCTGAATTGTCCTTGTAACATGCTGTTTCCTTCCTCTGCAGATGTAGCTGCTTTCTTAGATCTGTCTGTCTCTCTCTAGGTATAGATGTATGTCTGTATAAGTGTTAAAATTAAACCACTATCCCAGACACTTGTCTGTCTCTTGATGTAGAAGCAATGTTGTAGCACCTTGTTTTTGAGGTTTGCTGCATTTGCTGCTGCACATTGTCTGTGCATTTTGAACAATAATGTACTTGAAAAATATTCCATCATTTGTTATAAAATCAGTTGAGAATAAAGGGATTGAATTTAAAACTTGTAAATAAATCAAAATAAAAGGGTGTTATTAAGTGTGCATATATTTTTTTTTGCATGAAAATAAAAAGAACTCTATACAAAATATACTGTAATCTGGCTCATTGAATATTTTGTAAAAGGTTTTTATTCTTTTTTTAGTTTGTTGAATCATTCGATCGTATTTTTCACAAGGCCCATAATGATTAACTAGGATTAGGGAGAATGCTATGAGCTTGTACCAAGTGTATTAAAAGAATGAAGTCCATGTTTTCTGTTCACAGTGGTGAATAACTAAAAAAAACACCAGTCTGAAACTGGACTTCATATCAGCAGCACTCTTAACATATTCAGGGACTTTTTATTGGCCACTTTCAGGCTTTACTAGGAAATATAAAACTTTAGTGTGGGAACACTGAATTTTATAACTATTGAAAGATTGTGATATATGAATACCACCTTTTACACAATCTGTTTTCCAAGAGTAGCTGCTTTTCTCTTTCATGATTTAGACTATTTATTTGAATTGCATATATTTTATATGTAGTTTTCTAAAAGTCTTTCACATTTTCTATGAAATTATCAAAGCTGGTTTTTAATAGCTTTGTTTTTTTATTAAACTATCAAAGCTGGTTTTAATAGCTTTGAAACACAAATGTTACATTTTAAATAATTTTTCAGTGGACATATAATGTCTGCAAGTAAGTTTATATGTCCAGTGTATGTATGTGATTGTTTTGTGAGTGTCTATAACAAGAAATGGTGTGTGTTTCCTGATCCATTTAACTATTCCAAAAGCATATGTTCTAACTTTAATTTTCATTAATAAGAAATATTATTATGCTTTAAAAATGAGTCTGCATTCCTCTCACTCATTTAACAAATTTTTATCCATGTTGCATTACAAATATCAGAGAGTATCAAACTGACTAGAAAATTTTTTTTACATAAAGCATATGACTTTCTACCATTACTGAAGATGTGGGACATTTGGAAAATATGCAAAATCCATTCTGGATTTTTGTGGTGTTGGCTTTTTCTTGACAAGCAATATTCCCTGATGCACTACATTAATATACCCCATTTTTTTAGTCATGTTGATTGTTCAAAATAAATCATGCCAACTGTTAGTTTTTAAACTGAAGTAACTTCTTTTTACTGGTAAGACTGATGTTACTGTTTCAGTCTTAAAAGAGTAGTTCACAAATTATAATGCTCAATTGCAAACGTGGCAGTAAACCAAAAATGAAATAAAACTTCATTAACTGACCATTTTCTAAACCAGTGTAGTAAGAATATCCATTCTTGACAAAAATATGGTCACTGATAGTATAGTAGGATTTTACTGTAAATACTTAATTACTATTTGAAGTATTTTGTACTGTATTGATCAGTATACTATCAATGATTTAAACTAATCTAGGCTTGCAAAAATAAAACAACATAATATTAATCGAAGTAAATTTTTATTCTTTTCTTTTGTTGGCTTAAAAATACACAGAGTTGACCAGTATGCCCTAGGTTTTCCTGGTTTCAGTATTGAAAATGCTCATTTTTTCAGTGGCGCATTGGTTGCTGTTAAATCTGTGAGCAGTTTTGAAAGTTATAAGAAATTGGAGTGTATATCTACATTTCTCTAGCGAGCTGAGCTGAAATTATTTTATTAGGGCAAATAGATATACACACATTAAATTTTTGCATATATACCTATGATAGAACTTAATGTCAGTAAAATTTTCCATACTGGGTCTTAGCAAATGCCACTGTTCTGTCAGGACTTTGTTGAGCCCAGCTGCTGTGTTTGTCAGCTGCTGGCCCTTCTCCTCCTCCTCCTCCTCCTTGGAGCAGGGGTGCCTGGTGGCTTTGCCATCCTGCCAGGCAGCAGCAGCACATCCTCACTGCAGCATAAGTGCAGCCCAGGGGAGAATGGCAAATGCAGACTGCAGCCAAGGGCTTAAACAAAGACAGCTCAGTTCAAAAGCATAATTCTGGAAAAAAATGTAAGCCTACATCCTATGGGAGATGTCAATGTATGATTTCTTTTTTCATGAATATATGGATATACTTTTTAAAAATTAATCATAGCTTACTTTTGAACAGCTTTAATGTCAGGATAAAAACAGATTTTGGAAAATCGTGGCCTTTGTATATTTCTAGATTTTTTAAATGTAAATTTGGTTTTTATTATTTTTGTTGCTTGCATTATAGTAGCTGAAATAATAAAGATCATATTAAGTACCGTTATTTAAAATAACATTTCTAGTGACTTATTTTGTGAATTGAATTCAATGAAATTAGCTTCCCAATTGAGCCAACATCTGCTAAAAACTGACAAAATACCTAGAGCTTAATTCAGCAACATGCCAAACACAAGTCTAAATTATAAATTTGCCATGGACATCAATAGCCCCTGCTATTAGTCAGAAAGCAGTTAAGATAGTTTTTTGTGTTTATGTTGAAAATTGGCAAGGATTTTCTCTCACATCCATCCATTAAGTATAACAAAAAGCTGAAATTAAGGATAAGTCATTGAAACTTGTTACTTAAAATCAGCTCTCAATTGGGAATTTTTAAAGCAAAAACTTCAGAATTACCTGTTAATATGGTCCAGTATTTATTTGAGGTTCATCACAGTCTACAAAGAATGAAGTTTTAATTTAGATATACCTGCAAAAAAGAATCCAACAAAATGATTTTCCAAATCGAGTCTCTACAGGTTTTTTAAGTGCTTGTATTTTCCAGTCAGTTTGCTCTTTTCAAGTTGAAATTATCTTTTTCTTAACTGTGATGAATATTCCAAGGTCTTTTTGGAATAGTAGTTCTACAAGTAGTGTGAACTAGGAGTAAATTCTGAAATTTGTATTTATGACCAAGCTACATAATTTGCAGAGATAAATCAGTATTCGTGATCTTTTCAGGAAAAGATTGAAAACAGAGACTACACAGGTAACAGGAAATGGTGGAAAGAGGTGGTTTTTTTAATATAGTTTCATATTTGTATGGCAATTTGATTATAGTTTGAAAGTATGTATTTAGTGACTTTCTAAAACAATTCTTAAAGTAACTTATTTTTAGAAATAGAGAAAGTTTATTTCCCTTAAGGTAAACATAAATAACCATCCATTCAAGTGGCTTTTTGATCTAATTCTGGAATTGTCCTTGTCTCTGTAGATTTAAGTGCAGAACTGTTTTAAACATTTTTTCATTTCTTGTTCCATGGAAAGTGCAATATATGAAATTCGAAATGCTGCATTTTCCTTAAGTATTTAATATTATTTTATGAAATAAAATAGTATTTATTGGATACTTACTTAATGCAAGTATCCAATTTTTTTAGACTGTCTCAGTGAAAATTAGAATCTTATGCAACAGTGAGATTAAAACATAGTGTTGGCAATTCATACGTAACATAGTGTAGGCATAGTGTAGGCGATTGGTTTTGGTGGATAGGAAGTGAGAAGCAATAAACTTAAATATCTTTAAAGAATTTTATTCTCACCAAATGCCCTATTTTCTTATAGAGCAATTTTCCCCAGCACTTGCTTGAATACTCTGCCATGATTTGTTGTTAACAGTATGTACAAAGCACTACACAAGTAGGTTTGCCACTATGTAAGCTGCTTTTTGTCATTATTTCTGAAATTGTGCTATTAGAGGCAGGCAAATAGTGGAGGTAAAAATCTGTTACCATAATTGACTTAGCTACAGTTCAGGCTGTAATAACAATAACCTTATGTTAAATCTTTGCCATCTAGAGCTAAAACTATAAAGAAAGATCTTACACATAAGAAATTAAAGCAGTTGTCATAGTTATTTAGTTAGAAAAGCAGCTAGTGAGCTAGATGTTCTTCATATTCACATTAATTCACCCACTAAGACTATGTTAAATCCAGACCTCTTCCTGCTGTAGACTTTGTTGATTCAACTAAACAATTTATAAGACTTTGTAAATATGACTTTCTAGATTTGTCTTCTTTGGCTTAAATTTCACGATTCAGTTCTCAGAGATGTCCATTTTATCTTAAAATATTGTGAGAAATTGAAGTACTAATTAAACTTCAGGGAGATAAAGAGAAAAATAATTTTTTTATTATTATTAGAATGCTAGTAGTGTTATTTTTGTAGTGCCCTTCCTGGTAATTTATTGAATATCACTAATGCATTTTAATCTTCAGAAATCGTTTCAAACAGATTTTTAGTATTTTTTTAAACCATACCACAACTTTAGCATCAGTTGAAGTTTTCTGTTGCTGTCTTAAAAATCCCAAAAGTTACAGAAATGTATAGTTAATAACACCAGTTCATTAGTGTTACTTTGATAGGCTTTTAGTTGATAAACTCTATTAATTAAAATTTAGGAAAAGTTTCACTTAGACTTGAAAACAATCCCCCAAAAAACTTAATTGTCATTTTAACTAATTGTAATCTAATCTGGCGTAGCATACTATATTAAATTGATCATTGCCTTTTCTGCTGTGCGATATTACACTCTTCATCTTTCTCATTCATTTTGCATGCATCTGCTCACTTCTGTACAGCCACTGTAGAGGCAATTGAGGCTGAAAAAGGTATGATCAGAGTCTTTGCCCTTGGCAGAGATCTGTGGTGTCTGGGAGGGAATTCAAAAGTACTCGGTGTGGGTGTGTTTTATTTTCAACTTGCACAAGCAGAGATGAATCAACTGCATTGATTCATCTATTTTACATGTAACATTCATTTCTGGCTTTAGGATGATGATTATCTTTAATATTTTAGGGAAATTCTTGGGGGTTTTTGGTCTCCTTTTTTTTTTTTACAGAATATGATGTAGGTTTTTGTATAATAGCATGTCGTGATATGTGATGTTGTCTTGAAGTTCTTAAAAATTGAAGTGTTTAGTGGTTTTTTTTTCTGCATTCAAGTGAAGGTTTTGTTTGATTGTGGGGAGGGGATGTTATATGTGGAAGGAGGGTTGTTTATGCATGCCTTTTCTCATAAAATATATTTAATGGCTTTGAACATTTTTTAAAACTTTCTATGATATCTGGTAGTACAAGATGTATATCCTTTTTCTTATAGATTTTGAATATAATTTATTGTTCAAATTTATTTCTAGTATTTATGAGACAAATTCAGTGGATTATTAGTGCTTCTGTGCTAAATAAGTTGTATATATGTCCTCTGTTAGTGATATTGAGCAAAATGCCATCAGTTTCTTTTCAGAGAGACTTTAGTTTCTTCTTGCTCAGAATTCAGTGAAGTGAATAACAAATAGCATAGCGTTGAGAGAGCTGCCTTCGGGGTTTTTCAGATTTAGTTGCAAAGCACCATTTAATGACTGTATTCTTTGTTTTTTTAATTAAGGAAGTCAGATCTCCAAAAATATAAACAAGTGCCATATTCTGTTCTCACACACACCTGCAAGAGGTCCTGTTGTTGTGAGTGGAAAGCTGTACTTAAACCTCCAAATAATTATTTCATCCCAAAGACTTCAGTCTTATTATGTGGTCAGCCATTTTTAGGTGTAAATTCAACTGCAGACCTCATTCATCAAAATAATCAGCAGCAAAATAATACCTATTTTCTATCCTTACTTTAAATACATCTGTATTTAAGTGATACCATTGTTGAACCACAGTGCTAACTCGGTGATTGTGGTTGTGTCCATTTCCATCATCTACATGATTAGCACAGTGTGAACCACATCCTGCAGTTTTGCCTGCATGAAAACTGCAGGATCAGGCCATTGGTGCGTGTGCAGGATGTAAATCTGCCACTTCTTTTGTAACCCTTTGCTGCTTTGCCTCCACTCCACTTGCTGTGCTGCTTAGATCTTACTGACATTGCCCTGAAGAGAAGGGGGATGTTAAGATTAGCCCAATGAGCTGGGCAGCAAAAGCACAGCAGTGATAGCTGGCCCCACCAGGGACAAGCAGAAGCAATCAAGTGGGCTTAAATCCCTTGATTCCTACTTGCAGAATATTTGCCATACTTTGTTCTCCTTGTAATGAACTGAAATCATGATTGCCGTGAACATGTCAGGAAAGCAGGTTAGAGAATCTTTTAGCAATACAGTTGCAGGGCCATAAGTTTCTTTGGCTGATTTTTTATCTTTTTTTATACATCATTCGTTAGAAAAAGTATATGCTTTCAACTTATTTTTCCATTACTGACATATCAAATTTGCATTTTGTTAAGCAATACGAGGATTCTCTCCGCAACATAGAATCTGCAGTTTTGAAGAAGCAAAAGGTTTGGATAGGATCAATGAGAGAATGCCACCAAGAAAAGATACTCTTCAGCAAGATGGTATTAATACCATAAACACAGCAAATGCCAATGGAAACAATGGAACTGGCAACGACAATGCACAGTGACCACACCAGCTTCTGGTTTACTCACTCATGTCCTGCCTGAGAATTCCTAGATTACTGCTTTTTGATGTGACAACAAATGAAATAGGGGGATCACTTAAAGTGATGAGGTGGAAAACCATCTGACTTGATCCCACTGTAGAGAGACCATCATGCTTATGAGACGACAGCCCCTCTGTTACACAGTGACCCAACCTCCTGGAGCGTGTGCCTCACCCTTCCACACCAACATCCATCACTGGCTGCTGCAGCTTCGGAAGAGATCTGGGGAAAGGATTGGACTGTTCTCACTAAAGCACACCTAGATAGCATCTTACGCTTACGTTGTCAACACTTTTTAAGTTTACAAATGGGATTTTTCTTTCAGTAGAGGTAGTTTGTTTGTTTGTTTGTTTATTTGTTTTTTAAAATCAGACATTCAAATACAACCCTAAGAGCTAACTATTTATTAATGGACATTGGTTTCATAATATGTCTTTAAAATTATAGATTAGAATGGTCTTAAAATATCTGAGGCTGCAAAAACTGTATTTTAAATAACAGAAAAAATGCCAAAAAATTTCATTTGGTCATTCTGTAAAATGCTGACCTCAGGTTTACTCCTTTAGATGTTGCTAATTCTATATTGTATTCACTGTATTTTTTAGTTACAGCTTATCAGAAGATTTCTATGTAGGAATGTTTATTACTTGAACACAGATTTAAAAAAAAAAATATTTAATTTAGAAACTTTTTTGCCCAGCTTTTTCAAGACTTTTCCCCACCTTGAATTTAAATAAAAAATTATATATACTAATTTTAAAAGTAAGAAAAATATGGAAGTGTTAATTTTAAGGTACTTTTAATTGAACTTTGTACATTGTTTAAGTAAATTTTGATTCATATCAAGTCTGTAAAGCTTGGCATTGTATTTTGTGTATGCATGTTTTCATTTTGCAAATATTTAATATATAGACCTATGATGTACATCTATAGGTTACCTAGATGTTATGGGTACTTTTAGTTTATTGTGAGTATTACGGTTGCATAAATAGCTAATAATCACTGGGCTGAATAGCTGCAAGCTTTTTATTATTTTTAAAACTGTAAAGGAAACTGAACCTGTATCGGACATACTTTTTGTTTAAGCAAAGCAGCGCGTAAGCAATTGCTCTGTTCAACTGCTAAGGCATTAGTGAAAGTGTAAACTTGAGACTGCATGTATTTTGGTATCTACAGGACTGCTTGGTTAAAATAAAAATTGAAGCCCTGTGCTAATTTGTTCACAAATAATGGACTGTACTGATTGCCAGTGTACTTTGTTATATATTTTGACATTTGCTACATGTCCTTCTCATCCCCTGGAACACGACTTGAAACTTTTGTCACTAGAGTTCATCTCTTCTTTTTTTTCTTTTTTTTGTTCTGTTTTTATTTCAGTTTTTTGGGGGTTTTTTTTGTTTGTTTGCCATAAACTACAATCTGTACATACCCCTAAGTTGGAAATTTTATGCATGTTCTGAACTATTCAAGTATTTTATAAACGGTAGCACACAATAAATTTTGTGCATGGGCTGCGGCTCCTATCACTGTGTATTGGTTTTATTTGCCATATATATGTCTAATCTGACCTTGCAAATTGTTTAGAAATAGTCTTCAATATTTAAGTCATTCAAAAAAATAGCAAAAAAGGTCGGATTTAGCTTGCAGAGAACTAGTTGAATATAAACACTAAGTAATTTAAATTTCATTCCTGCTGCTTTTTTTTTTGTTTTTTTTGCTTTTGAGTTCTCTCTCAGAAATATTTTGTGTGGTAAATGAGACATCCACTTTTTCATTTATACAGGCTTGTCAGACCAGGGTGGACTTTAGAAAAGACTCTTACACATAGATGCGTGTCATATATTGGTTTGAGCTAAACATTCAACTACTGAAGTGTGTTTGGGCTGCTTTTTGGGCCAAGGGAGAAAATTGTCTGTTTTGGAACTCTGTACACACAAATTAGCCTTCTTGCATATTCTTTTAAAACTAAAGACAAGCTGCTAAACAGGATGAGAATTAAGATAAGTGACACACTGTTGGTAAGGGGAGTTTTAATATTCAATTTTTACTTTATTGCAGATGCATTCTAATTGGAAATTCTTCTCAGAGTTTGAGTCCAGAAGATCAAGTTAAAAATGGTAAGTTTTTTGGCTTTTTTATGAAGCACTCCCATACCTGCGAGCTGTACAGTCTGCATGCAGTGTCATTAGAGCAGAATAGAAACCTGTTAAAAAGTACAACTGAAATTTTATGATGAACATGGTGATGGTACCTTTCTCCTTTAAGTGCTAGTGGAAAATATCACAACCTCACAAGAAAATATTTGTCCTGATTTGATACTCAGATCTTGGTTGATATGAGGATTTGGAGTAGCTGGAACTGTGTATATGAAGAAAATGCAGGTGCAATCTGTGTGGAAAGACTTCACTGTAACTGGAGAGAACTGGTTCTGATACTTGCATAGCAGTAAGTGCCCAGCAGCAATGATGTTCCCTTCTGTGAGGATTTCCCTGCAGTATCTGTTTTGCTGCTGTAAGGACTTTCTTGCATTATCCATTTACTGTAGTAGTTTTTGCCAGATATGAAGTGAAGGAAAATACAGTGTATTTGGCCTAGCTTCTCATGCTGTTTCTCCTATCACCCTTTAGGCAAGTAGTCAGGTAACAGGTTTGTGTCTGGGTTTATTTCTGTTTGTAAAGTAGGCACTCATTTTTTGCTACTGTGTTTCTGTAAGGTGGAATCTGGAGCTGTCTCTAATTCTTATATTGTTTGGGAGAAGAAATTATTTCCTTACTCCCAGAAAACTGTAAGTAGTTTGCATTACTTGTTTTATGCTTTCAGCATTGTAAGGAGGGGAAGAAAAACATAAGTCACCTATATGTCCTTAGTCTGTTCTTGGGTAGGGAGGGGAGAAGGCTTGGCTTTGACAGCCAAAGGCAGCAAAAGCTGTGAGAGGCATGGCAGGTTCCTGTGTGAGCTGGAGTGGTCAGTGCCTCCCTGACCTGCTCTGGGCTCAGCAGACATGTGTGGGTCACTTCTTCCCTGAGTTGAGGGGTGGGACCATCATCTGTGGAGTGCTTACCTGGAAGGCACCATCAGCTGAGATTGAGGTGAGCTGGGGTCTCAGACTGCCCCAGGGAGTGTAGCTGTGTGTTGGTGGAACTGAGAAGAAGTACAGGCCGAGCTGGGTCAGGTTTTGGGGAGTTATTTTCCAGCAGGGTCTTGTGCTGTCAGGGAATGCTTCACCTCCAAAAATTATAGTGTGTCTTGTGTCTTGAATTGTGAAGATTGGCCCTTTGCAAAATGCCAGATGGTTGGGATTGAGGCTGTTTTTGTCTTGGAAAGGGATGTCTCTTCTCTGAATCTGAATGCTTTTGGAGGGAAGACTCTCATAACAGCTTGCTTTTTTTTCTACTGTTTAATCTGAAAGCACTATAATGTAAGTTCGGTAGAAAAATAAGGCTTTTTCAGAAGCAGGATAGACAGTCTTTCCTTGCCTATTTTTTGCTGTACTTTCATTGTCAATCATTCAGTTATTGCTCCCATTTAACAATTCTTTGTTGCTAGCATGTAATGAAAATATTTTTGCCATAAAACAGGTAAATGTTTTACATTCACATAGAACTGACCATAGAAAGCTATTCTTCTCTTCATTTTCTTGCGATAGTATGTATGAGCCAGATTTAATCAATATTTTGCTTTGAATGACAAGTGAATTGGTAGGGATTTTCAGTCACATAAAAACACACACATGCACTAATACGCTTTAATTATTAAGTGTTAAGGTGCTTCACTTGTAAAGAGGTTTGTTCAAGAACAAATAAATGAGAAGCAAAGCTTATCAGAATCTTGGTCAAGCTTGGAAAGCTACTGACAGATAGATATCTATATACACACATGTATATTTATCTGTCCCTCTCAGTGGATACTTACAGTAAGGATGACCAAGGTAGTGCAGAGTAAAATGTCTTCTAGTCTCTCCAAATCAACTTCTAATTTGTATTTGAAATAATTAATCTGACCCAGCTGAACTATATTTCTCAGTTAGTATTAGAAGAAGTTTGTAGTCTAAAATCATATTTAGGTTGCAGACCACACAAGTAAAATATATAAGTTTTTTTGGTATGATACACTTGATAATCTGTTGTTGCTCTGCAAAAACCTCCATGTTCCTGCTGTGCAGAGTGAAAGGTTTGTTATCTTGGAAGCAGCTCTACCAGCCCTAGCGATTTATGTCTGAGAGATACTAGAAATAGGTTTCTGCTGTTTGTGTGAGGGTGCCCTATAATACAATTGTTACTTGTTAAAGCATTGCTGAAGGAACACTTATTGCTTATTTGTGAATGAGTTAAGGAACACTTATTGCTTATTACTGCTGGACTTGAAGCTTCTCTTAAATTTATGGTTGGGGACAGATTCAATACAACTTTCTGAAAAAAACCAAATGTGCTGTTCAAAGTTGTTGTCTTGAAATCCTTTGAAAATATCCACGTAGCCATTTAGGTCACAACTGCTTTGGGTTGGATTTCCAGGTTAGCATTAAATAAATACTTTTTCACTGCTTGGTCAGCTGCTGTATAACCAAGTCCTTTACAAGGAGAGACTTCAGAATCAGATACAAGATTATTTGTCTTTTCCATTGCTGCCTTAAGTGTAATGGTAACTAACCACCAATTTAAGGAATTTAATAGGGGTGTACAGATTCTGCCAAGGCCCCTATACACTGTCAGTGTATTGTGCACTTAATGCACATAATATTGTTCAGCATTATGATAGAAGTCATAATGAAAAGGGGACAGGGTGTAAAATGCTTTACATCGCAGCCTCAGGCTTTGTTTATCTTCCACAGTAAGCTCAGCAGTTTAGGTATTTCAGGAAACTTGTTGAGTGCTGGAGATTCATTTGGCTGAAGCAGTTGATTCCCACAGAGATGCATGCAGGAATCCAATAGAGGGGAAGTGGTTTTGTCTGGGTCAAAAAGACTAAGGCTTAGGGTCTAATAGACAAGATATATCTTTTATTATACAATAAAGAATATTATGTGCTGTAAATTAAGGCATTGTAAGTGCAAAAAAGCTTACTGAATCATCAAGAAGGCATATTTGATTATGCAACCTTTAAAATTATTCTTTTACAAGGATAGTTAGTATCTGCTTAAGGCATGTTTCATGTCCTTCAGTTTGTTTTAAAAAACCAACCAAACAAACCAAAAAACCAGAAAATCCTCTTCTATTGCCCAACAATTGCCAGCAGCAACTTCCGGTAATCACCACTTGTATCACTTGCTATCATTGTAGCCAATGTTTTCTGATACATCTGTGTGAACATCTGTTTAATTTGCACAAGGTCAATCTATGCAAAGACAAAAAAAAAAGCAGAAAACTCAACCATAGTGTATGATTTAAATCCTAGACAGTCACCCCACACCTCCTCCCTTGCAAACTAGAGAACACGTGCCAAGGGTGAGATGTGCAATGATTGACCCTGTGCAGTCAACGAGCCAACTGGTCCCCCCAGGGATAGAGGAGCAGCTACCAAAGCAGAGTGCAGCAGTTGTTCCATGCTTTGTTAAGATTGTGCCATCCTAACTCTGAACAGGTGAACTTCCCACCTGGAGGTGCTCACTTGCTGCTATGTAGATGGGCAACAACAGTTAAAAAGGAAAACAAGCAGTTACTACTATCTAGGCAGAGTTAATTAAATTTCTATGTGAAAGCTGGCTTTAAGCTAATTAACACATGCATCTAAAGATGAACCCCATAACAGCTTTATGCAGTACATGATTTTACACCTGTGAAAGGGGGACTAAGTGACAAGCTGGTTTGGGTAGATGGCTTTCTGCTGCATATGACTGGTACACAGGAGAAAATTTCTTACCTCACTGCGAGTGACCACAATTCTGATGAGGGTAGAATCATCTGTGCCAGCTCCTTTCATAGAATAATAAAGTCTTTCTGCAAAAAAGGCTGGGCGGTTTAAAGCACATTGCACTGCAATAAAGTATATTGTTAGGATTAGTTCCAGTAATGAATGCTGTACAGTAATACTTGGCAGGATCAACTTGGCAGGATTTTTGCTGTAGACAGCTAGAAGTTGGTCTTGGTGAAGAACAAGTTACTGTGAATAATGAGACCTGTTTATAGAGCTAAGCTTATTTTCAAGTTGACCAAGTAAGTTATTTCTTCACACAAAAACTCATGGTTAGTAGCAGTTAACTTCTTTGGAAGCGCTTTTCAAAACTCTGAAATACTAATTCTCAAACAGGTCATCAAAAATAGTTCTTCTCATGGATAGCTGGTATTGGGACACAAGGTTCCATTGCCAGAATCTCACTAAGAAATGTACAAATGCAGAAGGTTCTCTAGTAGTTCTGTAAGTCTTGTAGTTACAGAATAGATCTTGTTTCAGGTAGATTGTTCACACTCAGAGACAAGCCATTATTTTTTTATCTGATTCTCAGACCTGAAATTTTATTATTAAACTTTTCAGTAGAATCTATTCTGGAAAGTTTTGCTTATCCATTATGGCTATAGAGTTGCTGTCATTTGGGGAAGCACAGATATGACTGGTGTCTCCAGACTTACTACTAAACATTACTGATTTTCACTATCAGTTAATTGCGCTGAATTGTGTTGAACTGCATTACTATAACAAGTCAGTAGGAAAAAATTAATTCAAAACAACATCTTCTATTTTGCTAAGCTTGTCCTTAACCACAGCTGAGCTTTTTGGGGTAGATGGTAGTGGGGAAGGGGCTGGAAAGGGAACTGTGCCTTCAGTAGGTTCATGTTGGCTCTGAGGTTATCTGTGTGGGTGGCTCAGCTGTCTCTGCTGAGGAGCTGCACACCCAGTCACAGCTCTGTGACACTGGTACCCCCTCTTTTGCAGAACTCTGAATTATACAGCTACAAGCTCTAACCAGTGACCCTTGGTTCTGTACACTTGCCTGCCTTCCCAGAGAAATTACAAGTAGTTTCTATGTGGCCTTTTCTTATTTGAAATAGACTTCTTCATGATGGATGCTTATTTTCTTCACTTAAGTGCAAGATGAATTATGTGCATTATTGAAGCTACTTCTATTCTAGCAGGGTCTCTGATTATGTGATCACGTGCCATGTGGCCAGTGCTGAATTGGATTTTTCTTTAGTTACATTTAGGTTTAATTCCCAAAGGATAAGGGGGGAGGGAAGAACATGTAACTTACCAATAGTCTTCAAACCACGTTCCACATTTCCAGAAAATTCTCGGTCAATGCTGCTTAATAAATCACGATTAGCAATCTACAAATAAATAAGATTAACATGTGGATGATGAAACACAGTAGCAACTGGAACCTTAATTTAAAATACATTGACCAAACTTATTTGAAATCAGTGAAGAACTCCTACCCTGGAATATGCTTCAACTGTTGCTTTCAGTTGGGGAAAACTTCTGCTTGCCAGAACCATATTAAAGCAAGATTCATCAGTCCCAAGTTTTCCTTCACCTGCTTGGTACAGACGCTGAGCATCTTCTTGAGCTTTTTGATAATCCACAGTTTGATTCTCATCACGATTACCCTTAATGCAAAGACAAAAGATTTCACATGAAATTTCACAGAGAAAGCTATGATTAACTGCTTGCAGTGTGTATAGACCCCAAGCAGGTATCTTCAATGCCTGAAGCAGGAAGAGAAATAGTCTGAAATACATTACATTGGTTTAATATTCTTTATAGGAAACAAATACAAAAGTAGCTCAGAACCTTAGCTGTAGGACATGCTTTAAACTGCAGATACACTGACTCAGATAACTTCATCCCTACAAACCATCTCATAGTTCTCATTATGTACTGTACTTAATTCTCTATTTTACTTAATAATGTAAGCTTTCTCTTGATTTGTTTGTTTCTAGGCTTCAAGTTGCAAAGACTCTTCCCAAACGAACTAATGAATTATCTTACTGAATATGCACACCTGAAATATCTCAGGTTTCCCTCCTATTTTATTTAGAAGTTGCCTATTTCAAGTAAGAATCTCTCCAGAAAGCACTTACCACACTTGTGTCAGTAGGGCTCATATGACATTTTATGTGCTTTGGTGGTTGTTTTGGCATTTTGCTGCCCGATGCATGGATGGATACTGCTAAACATACTGGCTGAGTAGGCTGAATACATTCTCTCCAATACTGTTGTATCCATAGAGGTTAATATACTACTTAAATTATGTGGTTGTCAGTTATTGTAAACTACTGGATTTATCAAAATAAAAATTAGCAGCATGAGCTTCTCCAGGTTTGCTTTCTTGTGGATTTTGACTTTTAACCAAATATCTAGAGCATAGCTGATCCCTCACAAAGAAAGAAGCCAATGAGATAGTAAAATGTCAAAGAAATTCTAACAGAAATAGGCAAATTGATCAGAGAAATGTGGGAAGTTGTGTTAGTTACATATTTCTTCCTAAGTATGAGTAATTGCAAGTTATTCTTAAACACAAAATGAGCCCTAGTAAATTATATGGGATAAACAAGCTCCAGTGGTCATCTGAGTTCAACAATAGCACCTCCCTAATTCTGGTGATGTAAAGGGAAGACAGGCTATGGAGTAACTGAGAGGAGGTTTTGCCCTGTGGCAGGTCTTATTTTGTTTGTAGAGATTCTCACAGGCATTCTACATACCACAGAGGTTATCCAATCAGCTCCACCCAGATTACTTTGTTAACATATGCAAAAATTAAAAGCATCTTGCTCTAACAGCAGTGTAGAGCACTGTTTTAGGGAACCACTTGGTTGCATCTGCACAATATTTCCACGTCAATTCTGCTATTAATTGAGGGTGCTCAATTAGGCCACAACATTCACCATGGAAGTTTAGATAAGAAATATCTCTTGAGGAGGGACTGAAGTGTCATTTTTTAAGGGATAAATTAATGACCATGGGATAATTGCTTAAAAACCTGCCTCTTGCTAAGCACACACAGGCTATTTGTGGAGCCGTTATGACTTATCACATCAGACTGTACACTGTTATCTTCTTTTTAAAAAATTAAAAGTAAAGCTTACTTGGCACATAGATACAAGTAATCGTTCAAAGTGTCCTGAAGTGTCTGATCTGATGTCTTGTTCAATGTCCCTTCCAAATTCTGATTTATAGCAGTTCACTATTTCGCGAATTTCTTGGTTTGTCCTTGTGCAAAGGATCTCAATCAACACGCTCTCCTGAGTGCCTGCTCCCTGTAGGCAAAGAAAACAAAGGCATAACTACAGAGCACTACATATGCAGTTTTGTTTAACTGTGAAATAAGGCAGTCATCTGGTATTTCAAAACTTAATACAATCTAGATTGTAAGAACAGTATCCCTGCAGTGTGAAAGCACCAAGTCTACTGTATACTTAAAATGGAATGAAGATTCCTCAAACGTGCCATTCTGCACCATTCTGCCTCAATTTGGAAATTTACCGAAGGATGGTAGAGCCTTATGATAATCATTAAAGTCAAAGGTGCACTTGTAAATTCAGTTTTGGTGAGTTCACAAGTGTATTACCTATCCAAATGTGGCTGCTTCCACAATGTGGAACTTTTCATAGATGCTTCCCTCCCCATAATAAAAATTAATTGTGATTTCTGTGTACAGGGGAATCTTACTGGCATGAGCATCTCAATTCAGGGAAGGATTAGACAGCAGAGGAGATATATGTGAGACTTCGAGGTAATCTTGTATTATGAGTTTTTCAAAATGGTTGAGTGGCTATTCCTCATTAAATGTAGATCTTCATTTAAGATCCACATTCTCCAGAAGGTGTGCATTCATAAATGGGTTGAATTACTCATTTCCACTATCAGCCACCTGCTAGCTGCTGTAGCTCAAGCAAGACATTCCAGTATACTGGATGCTCTGGATGTTTAAAAAATTTAAACTAGCTCACTAATATCTAAATGCTGTTTTTGTATTTCAACAAATACATCCATCATCTGACTTTTAAGGAAATTATTTTTTCCTTTCGTTTTTGGGGGAAAAAAGGGATAATCCAAAAATACCTTTCCGTTACAAAGGTTTGATCCTAGTAAGGAAAGGCATATACCTTTAGTTTAAACAGTGGTTGTGGTTTCAACAGCACCCTGGCCATTTCTAGGTTCTTGCAAAAATTATACCCAAGTGACAGAGAACAAGGTCCTCTCCTGAATGGACATCTGCCTGAATTGGCTAATCCTGCAGAAACTGTGGAACTGGGGAACAGTTCTGCAATTCCAGGATTTGTTTGACACTAGCAGATTTTTCAGCAATGCTGGGACCAGGTGTTCTTGGATGAGCATTTCAAGATAGCTTTTCAACTGTTTCCTTCCCAGGAATACCATACCTTCATGGCATGACGTAAACTCCAGGCATCATAGTAGGTACTAGGCATGAAGAGGGCTAGAATCAATTCTTCCACATTACCACTTAACTCAGACTTCAGATCTTTAATTAAATCCTGATCAATTATAAACACAAAAAGGGTTTTGCAGAGTGTTAGGCATATAGATTGTATACTGAAGAAAGATCAATTTAGAACTTACTTTTATTGCTTATTTCTACCTTTCTACCTTTGTGCTGTTTTTCCTGTAAGGCTTTATTTTATTTCTTATTAAGAACTTCCCTCTGTCCAAATCTCTGACAGCTCAACTCTTCTCCATTGTCTCCTCACTAATCCACAGCTACAAAATTTCACTTTTCACTGCAAAAATGACAGGGAAGAAATTAAATTAACCTGGATTTTTATTTGCTATCCAATCTTTAATCATTTCTCAGTTTGTTTCTTGGGAAGAAGAAGAATTCAGTGCTGGTTTGTGTGATAAAACTCAGTAGGTGTTTCAGTCACTAATACAAGGGCAGTTTAAGTTTGATTATTTTCTGACAAACATTAGAGAAGCTTCTTGTGTGACAAGGGACAGAGACAGCTTCCAGCCTTCCCCCACCCCTCCACCTGCCAGGTATCAGGACAGCCCTATGTCAAATTCCAGATGTCTCCCAATACATAAGGAATATAACCAAAAGAAGTGCATTTAAAAAATCATTCCCCATGACTAAAATGCAACCAGGCAGTTAAAGCAGCAGCTGAAAGTTTGGGTTTGTTTCCCAATTCAAAGAGCTAGTAAACATACCTTGCCATACATAGTCTTGAAAGCTGCCTTGATTTTTTGCCTTTGATCATTGGAGCGGTTAGCAACAACATTTATGATGGCCTGTTCATCAGTTCCTTGGAAACAGAAGGGCAATGTCATGCAAAAATGCAATATAGTCCCTCCAAAACTGTGCATTTTATACTATTGCATTTGGGCATAATTACATAATAAGAAGCTGCTATTTAAGTCCACCAAATTTTCTGTGTAACTTCATCTACTAAATAGCCCAGGCTATTTTGAAAATGTAACTTTTGAAAAGCTTGTTGGGGGGGAAGTATAGTTAAATAAAAACAAGAAAACAACAAAATGTAATTAAGAAGTGAGATGAATAGGAACTGAAGCTTCTATTGCTTAGTTACCAAAACCCTTCATAGCTTTGCGTAGAATTTCTGCATCCCTTCCAGCATCGAAGTTTGGAGCAGCTTGAATTGTACCCTGGGTATACTGAACCACTGCAGCAGGCTGAAAATAAGAGTCACATGTAACTAGATATCTACACAATAAAAATTCAAATTAAAATCACAACTCTGCAATCAGTTCTGTCACAAACTCTGTCCATTAGTTCTCCATTTCTTCCTCTAACTCAAAATCAGGCTAGCATTACTCTGAGGGTAGATGGAAACTCCTGATGCAGAACACAATCTAAACCTTTGGAAATCAGCTGTAAAAACATTAAAACTACAGCAGCCACAGAAGATCAGTTATAGAAAACAGCACATACCGGACCAGGCATTGGGGATGGTACTTGTCCACCAGGAAATCCTACTGAAAATAAAGAACAAGGTAGGAGAAATTTATTAGGTCTCCTCTTATTATGGAAATGCCATCTAAACTGAATATAAAGCCAGACCAACCACTGCACACAACCTGTTTCCTAATGATACCTACCACAAGCAGTAACTGAATTTCTTCCCTTAGGGATAACAGGAAGAAGCAATCACAGATGCATTTTGGTACATACACTAGCAAGGCAATTCTAAAAATACTAAACTTAGTGCTTTGGGAACTAGAAGGATCTCTCCTTATGAAATTCTGCTATTTTTGACAGAAGCCAAGATAGCCCAAACAAATGAAGAATGTGTGTTCCATGATCTCTTTAAAAGCTGCTATGTACACTTTAAAATGCCTAGCATGTAAACAGTAAATATTCAGAATTCATTGCTGCAAAAAGGATTGAAGGAATCTCATTTTGTGATCAAAAGCACTGGTAATGCAAAAGCTAAAACTATTTTTTTTGTACTGGAATTCTGTTTTTATTCGTAATATGTGTGCACATTGCTTATCACTTTTAATAGCATTTTAGTACCAGAGTTAACAGAGCAACCATAAAACAAAATGGTTTTGCTGTTTTGAATTTCTTTAAAATACAACTGATATATTCCAGGAAAATAAAAAAATCTCTGTAGTAACTGACCACTCAAAGCATTACAAACACTGCACTGCTTTTAAGCAAATGTGTGCATTCTCCTTTCCTCTTTTTCTAGTGTGTCAGGAATCACTATGAAAACACAGATCTGAGAAATGCAATTGAAATTAACAGAAGTGCTAGATACTCAATGAATGTGGGCTCTGAATTTCAGTTCTCATCAGATACTTGCAGCTTGAAAAAGGGCAAGCACCTAAACCACTGTGTCATGACCATTATTCAGAGATAGCCATCCCTTTTGGATGGAGCACCTGCAGAGCTGGTTCTCATCAGCCCTCCAGTGGCCTAGTCAAGAAAAGTGGCAGGAGGTGCACAGCATACAGATCTCAACAGCTACAAGTAAGAAAGGTAAGGGGTTAATTTGTTACTACCTATCCTGGGGTCTCTTGGTTTAACCTTGGATGCTTGAAGTTTCTTATACATAACATACATAACATACCTGGAATTTGTGCTGGTCCACCTCCAGCATAGCTTTGGGCAGGAGGCTGCTGTGGATAGCCACCAAAGCCAGGCCCAGTGGGAGGCACACCGAAGCCAGGGCCTGGAGGAGCCGGGGGAAAAAAAAAACAACCAGACTTTAGAGCACACTTAGTATTTTGTATTTGACTTCTTGACAAAACAGGAGCCAGGTTATTGAGCAGAGCTACGTAAGAGACCAGTTTCTCTATGTCTGTGCAGTGACCCAGAACCACCAAGGCTCTGCCATCAGCATGCAGGTATTTACTGCTGGATGGCAACCTGGCTGCCTGCCTGCTGCTGCCTGAACAAAGCTGCTTTTCTCTACTCTTTCTAATGAACACAGGGAATGGTTACACTGGAAATCATTCCTGACTGGTACTCTAACAAAGGATCTTACCTCCAGGATAAGCTGGCATTCCTCCAGCCTGGGCAGGGTACCCTGAAGCAGGGTAGCCCCCTGGGGCAGGATATCCTGCTGCCCCTGGAAACCCAGCATTTGGTGGTGCTGCAGGATAGGCCCCTCCTCCTGATGGAGGGAATCCTCCAGGAACAGCAGGATAGGTGTACTGACCAGCTGGTGGATAGACAGACTCCTGTCCTGTCGGCTGAAACACAAAAATGGGATGTCTGTATGCCTGTCAACAGCACAATGGAGCAGAAATTCCCAAGCTGCCAAAATGTCTGTGTGTATAATAGCAATGTGAATGATACAATTAGCTGTAGGGCTTGAAGCAGCAGCAGCAGAATTCCTGAAGCCCGGTTGGGGTCCTTCTGGTTGGGTGTTCTGATGAATCTCCTACATTGACACAATCACAGAGTGCTGCAGGGTGGAAGTCACCTCTGGATGGCCTGTGATCCCAACCACCCTCAAAGCAGGGCCAGCTTTGGAGTTGGGTGAGCTCATGCAAGGCCTGATAGTTTTCAGTATATACAAGGAATGGCAAATTCACAGCCTCTCTGGGCCCCTGTTCCAGTGTTTGACTACTCTTCTGGAGAAAAATGTTTTCCTCAAACCAAATTGCAATTGCAACCTGTATTTGCTACCTGCCCTTTCACTGTGTACCTCTGACAAGAGCTGGCTGCAATGTTTCTATGGCTCCTTCTCACCCAGCAGAAGACTGAGCAGATCTGTGCTTAGCCTGCTCTTCCAGGCAAGCAGCCTTCCCTGGACATGCTCCTCCTTGTCTTTGTTGTACCACAACAGGAGGCCACAGCCAGATACAGTATTCCAGAGGTGCTCCTGCTAAAGCCTGAGGTGTCATTAGCCTTCCTCCCTGAGGACTCGCAGTGCTGAGCCACACTTGACTTGTCAGCCCCTGGGACTCCTGGTCTTTCACTGCAAAGCTGCTCTATCCCACACAGGGAGGAGGTGAGCTCAGCTCAGCTTGCTTAGAAGCTCCCTTTTAACCCCCTGTTAAAGGACTTTTAAGAGCATAGTAACTTTGAAACTCCTGCCTCTCTTGCACAAACAGTATTTCCAAACGTTACAGGTAAGAACTTTTTGGGGTTTTTTTCCCCCATTTCCTCTGGAATCCAGGTTATATAGCATGGACATTGAATCACTAAATCTGGATCACTGAGTCAGACTGAACACCTATTACAGGTTTTAAATAAAAAGAACAAGTCCAACAGCAATATATTTGTTTTGCTACATGGATGATTTACCAGCCATAGCTCAAATGTTGCTATTAGCATTAAGTTATATTAGAAATATTTACTTGAATGATCTTGATGTCTGAGGGAAAGGCCTGTAAGGTAAAAATCACTACACATGAGCTTAGAAATCAGGCATTCAAAATCAACTTCATAATGAAGCGAGTGAATGGACTCATTACTCACTTGCTGGGAATCATCTTTACTGAGTAGCTTTAGAAATACGAGTCACACATTACAGACATTCATTCTTGACCCCAGAAAACAGAAATAAAGTGCAGAGCAGCAAAGCCTAGCTCAAATGTTCTCCTTGGGTTTGGCTGCCCAAGATTTTTACCCCAAAATTCCTGTGCCCAGGCTATATAATATTCTTTTCCCCAGAGGTACAGTCTACTGACTCAACAAAAAGATTTTATTGGAATTTAGATTCATAAATCCAAAATTAGGATCCTCAAAACTCTGCTCAGATTACTACCAGTGGTGCAGAAAAGAATAATTTCACATATGCTTTTTGAATTGGTTATCAGATTGGTTATGATCAATGAGACTAGGAAATCATTGATAACAGTCTAAAATGTCTTTTAAATTAATTCATTGAAGCTGGCTATTTTGTAGATGCTAGTTAAGAAAAAAAAATTTTTTCAGATCTAGTTAAAAAAAACCCCTACAAGGTAAAATAAAATCATGAGGGTTCAGAAGAACCTTGAGGGAAGAAAAGAAATTCTGGAGTTAATAGTCTTATTTCTAACATGTTTGTCTTTAGTTTGCCTGACTTTAGTGTTTCAGAAGAAGTAGGGGTAGACTGTAAAGTAAAATCATCAGAGAATTTACTGCATATATTCATAGCTTTTCAGTATCTTAAAGACATTCAGGCTGAGATCTGTGCTTAAGTCTGGTTCTGTACAAAACAGAACACAGGTAAAATTCCCACAATTACAGTATGACTAGTGCCATGAAAGTGCATGAGTGCCATGATCAATGCCATAAAAGCATAGGGATGAATCTAGCTTTGAAAAATATTGCAGGCATAACAAAAAGACTGCAGTATCAGCCATATCTGATACATTTCTGCCTTCCATTAAGTTTCCTTCAAAGTTTTAGTTGATTCAGTTGTGAGCTGAATGTGGAACAGTCCTGTGGATAGGGTAGTAAAGATACAGTGTCCTCTATCCTCAGAAAAATATTTACTTAGTGTTATATGAAAGCTGGGCTACTTGAGTGAAGTGTTCCAAGCTCTTCCTGATGGCTGTGACACTGCAGCTTGCTCAACATCTCTGTAAATCCTGGGAAATGGCTATGTGATATGGCTATATTTGGTACACCTTGGTTCAGAGATTACCTCTAACTGTACATGTAAAAGACCTCCTATTTACAGAAGAAATTTTGGGAAAAAAAAAAAAAAAAAAAAAAAAAAAAAAAGAATTGTTGAGATGAAACAGCTGTATTTAAAAACCCAAATTCACAAAAAAAAAGATCAAACAAGACCACAGACCTTTCTGGAACAATGGCTATCATTAAAAAAAACTAAGTTTCCTACTTGGAATTCTTGTGTGACAGCTGTAAAGTCATCCTCAGAGATATGCTGATGAAAGCAAAGACCATAATCACTAGAGAACAGGGTTCATGAACTGACAGCTACTATTTACAGACACATGGAGCTCAGTAAGAATGCCACAGAATACAATTGCATTTGGAATGCAACACATTCAGAGCCATACTTACAGGATAACCTGGAAAAGCAGGGTAGCCATCAGAAGGGGGATAACCTGGATATGACATTCTGGGGAAGGGAAACAAAAAAGGTATTTTCACTTGAAGCACTATATATAAGTTTGTAGTAGGTATTTGCTTGCTAATTACCTGTTAAATCACTTGAATAATCTGCTATTAACCCACAAAACTTTTCCTCTTTTTCTCTCCTACATTTGACCATAGCAATCAGAATTCAGAAGGGAAGCATCTTAAACTTTGTAATTAACTATCACTCTTATTTAGGGTCAGACAGACATTTGAGCATGGTAAGAGGCTCAAACCTCCAGAAAGCTCTGAAATACAGGATTACACTGTGAGGTGCCAGCAGGAGGGAACTGAACCCTTTGCCAGGATAGAAACCGTGCAGGTTTCTGGAGTGTACCTAGCACCTGTGTCCATCATTCTGCACTGCTGTGCTCACAGGGGTAGTTCCTGGGAGAAGAGCAGCACCCTATCTATCCCAGGTAAAATGGTAATTTGATAAGAACAGGTATAATCCATCAGCATTACTTCATTTGTGACAGTAACCGTTTATTTTAGTCACATTTCTAACAGAGGGACTTGGGCAGTAGAGGTAGAGATCATCCCATCCTTCATGTTGCCAACCAGGTGGGCAGGGAGATTTGAGACCTTCAGCCAGGTTATGAAACTTTTAACGACTAAGGAAAAAATGGACTTTAAATTTGGCACAAGCATCCCAAGTTGAAGCAGCGGGCTCGCGACAGAACCCTACTTTTATAACAACAAAAACAGCAGATTTTTTCCGTCGGCTGTCCGGTTGCCCCGGCAAGTCCCGCTGACGGGCACGGGGCGGGTTAACCGGGTGCGGGTGTGAGTCATGCTGCGGCACTGACCCCCGCGGTGAAGCATCAGCGGGCCGGGAGCTCAGCGGGCAAACACTGGACAAGTGCCCTCCGCCTCGGCTCCACCTGGACCCCCGCACCCGAGCGGGACACGGCCCGAGCCCTCCCCGCCTGCGCCCGCCGGCTCTGAGGGGCCCCGCCTGCCGCCGCCCCCGCTCCGCTCAGAGCATGCTTGCATCGCCCCAGGCCTGCCTCCCGCCCCTAGCCGCGGGCCGCCCCGGCGAACCCCCGGCTGGAGCTGCGGCAGGAGGCGAGTATCCCGGTGTCCCGCTACTACTGCTCCCGAGGCCACCCGAGCTCGCTCTCGCCCCGCAGCGCCAGGGCACCCCGCCGGGGGGTGCGGCTAACCCGGGGCAGGCGGCACTCGCCCCGGCCGCACACCTGCCGAGCCCCGAGCCGGGGGCGGGGCCGCGGCTCCTGGAGCGCTGCCCGGGGCTCCGTGCAGTACGGCCGCACCCCGGGCTGGGCCGAGCCCCCCGGGCCATGCGTGAGCAGGGCCGGGGCTGGGGCCGAGCCCCTGGGCGGTGCAGCGGGGCTGGGGCGAGGGGTACGCGAGCGGGCTCCTCCCTCCCCCCCGCTCCCCTTACCTGAGGGGAACTTGGAAGCCTCCGGCCTCTCTCCGCAGCCACACCGCAAAATGGAGCCTGTGCGGCCGGCGATGCCCGCCCCGCCCCCGGCACCGAGCCCGCCCCGCCCGGCCCACGGGCCGCGCTCCCCGGCCGGGCCAGCAGAGCCCTTGGCTGGCTGCGCAGCTTCGCCCTTCGCTGGAGGAAAGCTGCGAGCTGCCCGGCTGTCCCCCGGGACGGACGAGAGGTAAGATCACGGGCTCAAGTGCCACCAAGGCAGAGCCGCTGGCCGGTGCAGCTGTGTCACACAGGGACCGCCCGGAGATGCTCTCCCGCGGGAGTCCTTTGCCACCCGCTAGGAAAGGAGAGAAAAGCCCACACTGCAGTTTCCTATAGCACCACCGCAATGGGGTTCAGCCCTAATGCCTGTAGTTTTAAGTCAAATCTGTAATCCACTAACACATGAGTCTTTAGGTCAAGATCATTGTCCAGTAGCTGTCAGGGAGTCCATCAAGTCACGCAGGCCACCAGAATGCATGTAACAGGCAAAGAATATAAAAGGCCTAAGTGCATGGAGCTGGAGGAGCTGCTCCTTTTGCTGTACTTACTGAAGACCAGGATCTAGGTCCCAAAAGGACACGAAGGTAAGATTGTCTGACTACTACATACATTTTTTCTAGAAAGAAACCTTAATTGTAGTTACTTGCATGTAATTATGAGGAGTGCGCTTACTGTTTGTTTCTGTCTGCTGTAATGTTTATTCATATTATACTTTGAATAGACATTACACACACATAGTCCTTTCTTTACCTGATGTTAATTATTCATAAGACATTCTGACAAACAAGATAAAATTTATGAAATATTCACCTATGATATTATGCATCAGTTACTTGATTTTAAAAATCCCCTTTTTTGTTTATGACAAAGATGTTAGCAGTTTAGAGACTATTTCAATGCAAGTAGCTTTGGTTCCTTCCTGTTACCTGGTACAGCACTTCAGCTCTAGAAGAAATAACAACCACTGTTCTATTTGTCTGTAAAACAGCATGAAGTGCAGGCAGCAGAAAATAGGTGGGTAATAATTTACCATGCTTGCTCGCTTCAAATGAAGAGCACCTAAAGCCACATGAATCTAATAGATTACCTATCCAGGAAAATTGGGCTTGTTCTCTCTTGTTTGCCCAGAACACATCAGGAGTGGCGTTAAGAATTTAATCCTCACAGCATTCTTCATCTGACAATCTGAGTGCATGTCTACTTTATGTCATCACATTTCTTTTAGGACAGGTATATATTTTAATCCTTGTTTCCATGAGAACCAAGTGCATTTATAAAATGCACAGGTTTTTTTTGATTTTTTTTTTTCATTTAGTGGACTGTTTTGATTTGAGTTACTCAAGAAAAGAACAATTTGTTTTAAAACAAATTCCTTCCTTTTTGTGTAAAAGGAAGAAGAGAATATTTTTAACAAAATTACATGTATCTGAACAATCTGTTAAATGCATTGAATGTTTATGTATCAACAAGAATGTTTGGAATTACTTTTTTAAAGCATCCAATGGAATCATTGTGGTCATCTAATTTCACTCTCTGTATTTAGGGAAATCCCTTGGCTTGTTACTATACCTAGAGCCTACACATTTAGGAAAGCTTCTAAAACCCCATGCAGAGTCAAGACCGCTTCTCATTATTAGAAAATTCAAGTTTTGTGGAGCGACAACTTTTGTTCTTCTCTTTTGTAATATTCTTGCATCTGATCCTACGGCATAGTACTGGACAGAATTCTGGTCTGGAGTGACTTGGCTCAACTACATAGTTGTGCTGAGTGCTATCAAAAGAGCTGAAACAAACCCTTTTTTTCCAGAGTAATTTATTGTTGGTGATGTAGGTGGCTAAAGCATTGCTGCTTCTCTGTTCTTCATATCCTGCTTGGAACATTATTTCCCACTTAAGTAATATAAAGTACTACTTTTGGTGTTCTACTCCAGCCAATATAATTAAATTAAAAACAAAACCTTTCCCCAAGTTTGTTGTAAGAACTAGTCAGCTTTGAACCATAGGTCAAAGTGCAACAAACCCACAAGATACTGCAGTGGTCCAAGTCTGCATGATGTACTAAAAATACTTTTCCTGTTAGACAGCCTTGTGACTGCAGTTATTAAAATGCACGGTCCCATAGGCTTTGAATGAACCTTCCCTGTGTGCAGGGAGCAGAGCAAGCACAGCTCACTTCAGGAGGAGCCCTGGGTTTGGTTAGCTGCTCAAGGGAGTCACTGCCCCATGAGTCACATCAGTGCTCCACCCGCCCTGCTCTGAACACCAGGGTTTCAACACTACCCTTACAGCTGAGTTACCAACCAGTCTCTAGTTCCATTGTGAGGAAAGCCAAATGAAGTTTTACCCTTGCTCAAAGCACAGAACAGCAGCTTGTTCTGCTTAACTGCTCTAGAAGGGTTGTGTGTCCAACCTTTTCACATCAGCCTTCCAAGCTTTAGGATTAAACCCATGAATTTCAGGTATAAGGGACATATGTCCACAGGTTCACAAAAATTACACACCAAAGCACTGCCTCCTCTTGTCTGTGTAGAAGAGATTACAGGCAGCCTTGCCTCTGATAAACCACAGTTGTAGTAATTACCAAAAAAAAGAGAAATAGCCTTTAATGGATTGCAGCTGTGACTGGAAAAAATCGGTGTGATGAAAGGGGTGGCGTAGCTAGTTAGGGAGGGGCTTGGAGGTAGAGGAGCCCCTCTAGAGGAAGGAAGGCTCCAGAGAGACCCAAAGAAGAATGAAAGAAGGAAGAGAGTTGCTGCTGTAAAAGATCTGCTATGTGGTCAGGCTGGATGTGATGGAGTTAGTACCTGCTGTTGGAGCCTGCAGTCACAGCTGAGCTGGTCAAGCCTGTGTTCAGAGTCTGCAAACCAATACTTGCAGTCATGGTCCAGCAGGAAATAGCCAGCAGTCAGAGTCTGCAGCTGGGCCCAAGGATCTTGCTGTAGCAGAGTCAGGATGGATAATCTGTAAGGAAGATTAAACTGGGACTCTTTTCATGTTGCTGAACGAGAGTCTGTGTCTTGGCTCGTTTCTACCCCTAACGAGAGATCTTCTGCAACATCCTCTTTGCAGCAGGTTTAAGTGTTCTGCCAAGAAGCTGAAGTGGCTTAACTAAAAGGCAGATCTAGTGGCCTTCATCCCAATACATGCTAATAATCAGCAAATGAAGTTGCTATTCTGGCAACAAGGATTTAAGTTTCAAATTGGAGATAACAGAAAAAGGTTTGTTATTCCCAACAATATAGAACTTTTTTCTGCTGAGTCTTGTCAGTTAAAAACTAGTGGACCGCTACTTATTCCTCCTGAATTCTTATGAAGGTATTTCATAAATATAAATAAGATATTTTATCCTGCAAGTATCCATTTTGATAACAAACAGTGCACTTTCATGTACTTGTGTGTTTTACATGCTCTTTCAGAGTTATGAACCAGCACTATGCTGGGAAGATGTCAAAACAAACATAATGACTGTGTACTAATTAAACTGCTGATTGTCCAAAGTCACCGTGCTCACTGCAAAACCCATAAAATTTCATTGCCTTTTACTGCCCAGAGGTGCTTGGCTGAAACTCTCCTCCTTTGTTGAAGCTGTCTGAGGAAGGCCCAAGGTTACAAGCAGATGGATTTGATGGAACATTCTTCCAAGTTATACCAAAAGAGAACAAGAGAATCAGTTGTAACACTGAACTCTGTCCTGAATATTATGTGTATTGAGGAAAACAGCTGTTCAAGAACTTTATGGTGAGATAAAAAAAACCCAAGATGAGCTCAATTAAGCCAGGATTAAAAAAAAAAAAAATCTAAAGATCATAAATATTTTAACTTTCTCAATAATTTACATAATTTGGACTATTACTTGAGTCCTGTGAGCTAATAAAAGAGTTGTTTGAACAAGGTATTTTAAAGCCTAATATTTACCAGGAAAATATGTACACTGCCAGAAATAAATATAATACAGTAATGTCCAGGACTTTATACTCATTCAGAGAAGTCATCTAAGAAAAGAAAATGCTGAATGCATCACAGAGGATGGAGGTTTTTTATTGTATTGGTGAGATCACTAATATGACTAAATACAATATACAGAAGAATACCAGAGAATTCTCTATCCTGACTGTGTAAAACTAATTTGGTCAATTAATTTGCAATATGTACTCATTCTGAACAAATATAAGACAAAAAAAAACCTTAAGAAACCCCAAACAAACAACAACAACAAACAGCAACCACCCAAACCACCCCCCCAAAAAAAAAAAAAAAAATTTACAAATCAATGCAGAGTTAAAGCTTGAAATTCTTGGTGATGTTTCTTGACTCCCAAGCTTTTTCCACCAGATTTTCTATTGAACTTCAAGGCTTTAGACAGATTCCTTCAGAGTGGAACAATTCTAATAGAATATATTTGGCAATTTCTGTCAACATTTTACAACTCCAAAGAAGGAATGCCTTGGAGGTAACAGCACAGCTCAGGCTTTACAATTAAAGCAAAATGATTGTGTTTGCAGTGCTGTCCTTCATAAAAGTGGTCACTGAAATTTGAAATCAGACATTCAGAACTCCAGGGGCAAAGTGAAGATCACCATGTGTCCATTCAGAAGGACAGAACAGATGGAATCACAGTTTTTAAAAAGGAAACTTTTCCTCCTCCACTTCCAAGCATTTGGCAATGTCCTGTCTCACAAAGGTCTCAATTCCAGGACGTTGGTCACTTGCAATGCCTCACCTTTCAGTGAATCTTTCTGCCTAGAAAGACATAACCTCAGTCCCCTATCACATATCTTCATTAGTCTGCAGCTGCTTGCAAGGACTGGCAAATCCACAATGGTCACAATTGTTCTTCTTGGAACTTTGCTTTTTGTGCACACCAGCTTATAAAACAACAAAGAATTTTAACACTCTAAAAGCTGAATAGCTTTCTTTTTGTTTTCTTCCTTTTCCAAACAGGGAGTGGTAAAGAGTTTCCTGCCAGGAGAGATCAGAGAAAGAATATTTTGCTTCCTCCCCTGCAACTTCTTTGCAGTAATTATTCAGTTTATCCAACTTGCTGCTTCCTCTTTTCCTCCATTCATGTTAAAACTTTCTTCAAAACACACCTTGATCTGAAAATTTCAAAACATTAAATGTCTGAACTTAATATTCTTAAGTTTAAAAGAGAGAAAGGAAAGCAAAACATTTTTATTCAGACTAATAAAAAACCAGAGTTGAGTTCTAATACTTATTTAATGATCACAAATTTTCAATAGATGAGGATCTTTGCTGGACCTTCAGTTTTTACTTACATTGACTTTGCAATTAGAATTTAGCAGAGTCACTGGGGGAACTCTCTAGATTCGAACAACTAATACAGGATCTATAGATTTGTAATCTGAGTCTTATTCTTGAATTAAGATGGCAAATTACCAAATTACTTTGGAGAGCACTCTCTTTGCCTACTTCAATTTCAAATTCATTCACCAAACTAGATACAGTCATTAGTAAGGTGGGAACAGTTTTGTTGTAGAAAAGGGATGCTTTAACTTTGTTAAAGCAGAATACCCCCTCTGCACAGCTGAACTGTAAGACAGCCTTCTAAAGGTAATGTTACAGCTGGTATTTGTATTGGCTTTCTTCCAGTTGGAACTCACTTAACATGAAACATGTCTTGGGGGGGAAATTGGGCTTTTCTTCACATAATTTTAACAGAAGTACAGTGTTACGGAATAGAAAATTCCTATCTGGCAGCACCCAACTTTTATCCTCAAATCTCTCCCTTTCCCAAACAATCAGAAAATAATGATATGCATAGAAGTGATACCATAAACTAAATTTATTGTCTTGTAGTCTGTCAGTACCCTGCTGAAGGGATATACACAGCTAATAAACCAGAGATCATTCTGCAGTCCTTCATGGTAAAGCATATTATATGCAGAACAAATCCCCACACTTTCAGTGTGCTTTAACAATTAGAAAAAGAACCTGCAAAGAACTGGAATTCACTCACATGCACTCTTCCTTTCTTGATGCCCTCCTACCCTCCCCCCATTATCAAAAATGGATTCATTACACAATAAATGAGAAAGTTTTTTTTCTGGACAGAAACCATTGTTGCCACTGCAATGGAACTTTTATTCCAAATACATTCTTACAATAAAGCTGTATTTTGTTATACAAGTAGACAAACCCAGGAGACAAAAGATGCTCGTATTCCATATTTTAAAATACCAGGCCCAACTGAACTGCAGCCATTCCCATTAATTTCCTACAGCATGGTAGGGATTTTTCAGAGCCATGGAAATAATGATGTAAACCATGTCATGTTGGTAATTAAATTACAGTCCAAAGAAATTTCTAACACCACAGAAAAGTGTATCTGCACATTCTTCAGGCTCCTTCAAGTGTAAGGTGGCAAAAGTTTCTTTATAAACTCAGAAGTTTTTCATTGAGAGCAATCTGTGACTGTGTGAGATTTGCCAAGTAGGTTACCATCAGCAGGTCCTGAAAGGGAGGAAAAAAAAAAGTGATCAGAAATATTAACAAATCATAGCTTATTAGATAACTGAATTTTTAACATCTGGAAAGCATTTTACAATCAGCTACAAGAAACATCCGTAGTCCTGAAAAGTCCTATCCTGAAGAATGCTTCCCTTGCAGGAAGCTTTTGGTATTCCTGGAATACAAAATACTGCTTGTAAAATTTTAACTCTGAGTTCACCCATGTTAACCAGACAAGTCAAAGGGTATAAAAATTAAAAATTAGTTCTGGTCTTACAGACTGTGGGTGAACAACACATTCAGAAACTTAAGTTTTCTAAAGATCTGTTACAGAAATCAAATAGAATGCTAAAACCTTGTTCATGTCATAAGCATTATGCAGAGAGACAGACCTCCAGCTCAGGCAAAAGAATCTGGCAAGTCACCAGTTATGGCTGAAATAAAAATTACTTCAATTTGATAATTCATACTGTCCAATCAATATGAAAGAAGAATTGGTACTGGTTTTCAGATGACCTGCAAAATTCCTAAGTCCTTCATACTTTTATCTGCAGTTGATTGCAAGATAATGGTGAGTTTCTTTATCCACCCTCAGCCCCTAAAACACCAGATTATTGATAATAAAAAAGCTGTATTTTCTATTAGCACGTCTGTATGAAAAGATAGATCACAGACAAATTTGCACCTGTATGACAAATTTGCAATATTGTTAGCAAGGCACAGAAAAAATTCATTATGATCTTACATTGATATTGCTGTTCAGCATGGTCTCAAAGTCCTCTGGTGAAATCTTTGGCACTTGGTTAATAAGATCCATCAGGAAGCGCCCGACAGTGTTGTCAGCAGCCACTTTGCCAGACTAAGCATAAGAAACACACACTTCAGCATAAGTGGGACTCAAAGTTTATGGCCCAGAAAGAGACATAACAAAGAAAAAAGCAAGATGCACAAGTTAACATCAAGCTTTTTTTCTGGCTGATGAAAAGCTGGCCTTACCAACACATCCTCAGCATACTGCAGCACCATGGTCAGGGTATCCTGGATCCTGGCTGAGGCTGACCCCACCTGCTGTAAGTCACTGGACAAGCCAATCACTCGATTGGGGCTAAAGCAGGTCTTCATGATAAGATCCACTGAAAGCAAAAGGAGGATCAGTGAAAAAAACTGACTGCCACAGAAATCAGTTTAAACCCCTAACTTGAAGATTTTTTAGGTCAGCTTCAGCAAGACAGTCTGATTACCAGTAAAACTCACAGAATGGCAGTTTTACCAAGGTAAAAGAAGCATTTGAACATTGTCACAACAATGGTAATAAACCAAAATAGGAAGAAAGCATTCACCTCCTATCCGCTCTGTATCATAATAAACATATTTCACTGTTAGGGGTGTGAACATCACGCCCATAGTTTTACCAGGGACTCCCATTGGGGCACTAGAAAAAGAAAAAAGAACAACAGAACATTTTCAGCATGGACATACATAAGGGAAGAAGGAAGAGATTTCCATCTCAATGATCTCTGTTAGCACTAGAGCGTGAACATGAGTATGTTACTCATTCTCACCAAAATCAGCAATTTTAAGACCCAAGGATAATTGAGGACAGGAAATCAGTTCTGGCATGCTATTAATTGCTCTTTTTCATCCAAGAATACTCCTAGCTGGTTTGACGTCAGCATGAATGCATGAAGAACTATCAGCCAAAGTTCCTTCTGGCCTTTAGAGAAGGTGCTCTCCTATCCTGAAATACTTCATGCTTTAAGAAATTACTGAAACAACAAGCAATGACAAGCAACAACAATGACAAAATTAAACTACCAAGTACTTTCAACACCTTTATTATACTTATTATTCAAGGTAGTTGAAGTCCATGTACGCTTTGAGTAAGATGTCATGGAACAGCTCCCGTTTTAAAGAAGCACAGTCAGGAGACAGTACTTTCTCTACATAGAAAAGGGGTTTTTCCTTACAGAGCAGAGCTCTTCAGCCAATATCGGGAGGAATTCAGTGAGGTGGAAGAATTGAATTTCTCAATATTTAATCTCCATTGTTAATTGCTAAGAATGATGGGGTAAAGAGGAAGAAAGACCCATCAAGAAGATGCTGTTTGAATTGTTCTAACCACAGTAATTCTCTGACTTGTGTAAGTGCACTGCTGAGCAATAAACCCTATGGCTACAGGCTAGCATTCAGTAGTGTGATGGAAGTTAGTGACATTACTGCTAGCGGTGTGAACCCTGTGAAATCTCCCAAAGATGTTCTGAAAATTGTTAATTAAGTCACAGTCCTACACCCCAATGAGGTTGCAGTTAATGAAGTCTTTCAGCCTACATACAATGGTCAAGACATTCCAATGAGAAGTAACTATGATCCCTGGCTCACCATTATGCTTAACTACTGCACGATATTGTCACACTGCACCCACTTCATTTCTTGTTACCCTGATGGGGCATCTCTCAGTATTTCAGATTGCCCCCCTCCCAGAAATGCAGCCTCCCAGAGTACCTGACATAGGCTTTAATGCTCATGCGTGAATTCTGGAGACTTGTGTCCACAGTGAGGTGGATTGGATTGTGTGCTTCCCGGCTGTAATACTCGTGGATCAGGACTGAGTGCTCCGTGATGTCGTGACCTGTAGCATACCTTCAAAAGAACACACGTTGAAGAGCCATTCTTCCAACACTCAAGTGCACTATGTCTTGTATTGTTGGTATTTAACAGGTTTGGATCCTAAACCACAGACTTGCAAACACTGAGCTATAGCCAAACAAGTGTTTTAACTAAGAATTTTTTAGTTTATGGTCACTTATCCCTAAAATTGTAGGAATCACAGGCTGAGCACACCCATGCCCAAAATAAGCTCAGGACCAGTGTTGTAGTACCAGCCATAAAATATCAGAAAATTGACATCAGACAACCAATATTCAGTTCTCTGTCACTGTGTTCTAGACCAGTTTTTTTCATCTGTGTAAGTCAAAGCATAGCAAACAAACTTGAATGAATTTTGTCTTCCACAAATCACACATCCTTCTGCATGAGGTCTAACTTGTTAATCTAGCTCCTTTAATTGCTCTACAATTAGCATCTCACATCCTCAGGGAAACTGCTGTCACTGGAACTGCACTCTGCTGTGCCATTAGAAGGCTGTTGAGGAAGCTTGCTCCACAGGAATAAAATGAAGTCATCTTGTAGCATCAGAGGGGCATGAAAAGAGTGATAAATACACTGTGTCACACACTCAGACACAGACTCTGTTTCCTTAACACCGTACTGATCTTGTTTCACATCCCACACACAGGTACTTCCAGCAGAGAACTAAGTACTCAAACTGGTATAAGATTCCTCGTAATGCCTTTGGTACATTAAAAGCCCTTTTTGTATTCTCCCTTCTTTTTTCACTTAACTTCCATGGCACAGGTTGTGTTACAGATAGTAGGTTCTTCTAACAAAGCCGTACACATTCTCTAACACATCACTCCTCTGTGATACCTTGCTAGACACAAACAAAACAAAATCCTTTAAGTCTCTAATACCATCTCTTCTGTTTATGAGCTGCAGGAGCTTTATCACTGACTGTGTAACAATACTTGCAAGATTTGGCTGTCAGGCATTAGTGCTTCTGCTTCTCCATCTGTGACAAAGTGAATTATGTATTTATGTAATGTAAGGAATCAACAGAAGTACTTGCATGTGAAGGAGAACTTACCAGCCCAAGATGATCTCGCTAGGAGACACCTTCTTGTGCAACTCATACATGTTTTTGGCGAATTCCATATCCACAGCCACCTGAGAAACGGGAGAGTGCGGAGACAGCTGGTTACAGGGTGCTTAGCCCGGAGGGCAGCGCGGGCACAGGCCGCCAGCAGCGGATCGCGGGGGTCGCGCCCGCCGAGAGAACCCCGCTCCGCCCTGTACCTCATCCTCGGACTCGTTGTGCGGGACGGAGAAGCAGTTGGTGACCTCCACCGAGTGCTTGTCCACGGTCCCTGCGGGAGGGAGAGAGGGAGGGAGGGTAAGGGGGCGCCGCGGGGAGGGCGGGCGCTGCCCCGAGGCTGCGGCGGGCCGGGCCGAGCGGCGGCTCTTACCCAGCAGCGTCCCGATGACCCGCGCCGCGCCCTCGTTGCGCCGCTCGAAGCTGTCCACGATGGAGGCGAGCACAACCGGGTGCAGCCGCACCACGCGGCCGCCGGGGAAGGGGCCCGAGAGCGCGGCTGACAGTGGCGCGGCGGGTGGCGGGGCCGGCGCGGCGGGAGGGGTCGGCGCGGGCGCGGGAGGAGCGCTCCCCGCCGGGACGGTGGGAGTCGCCGTCGGGCTCTGCGGCGGGGCGGCCGCCGGAGGAGCCGCGCCGGGAGCCGTGGCCGCCATTTTGCAAGAGAAAGGCTGGGTCGTCCGTAGCGTCAGTAATTGGCTGACCGGAACGTCTGTCATGCAGCGCAGCCTCCCTATTGGCGAGACGGGCCAGCTAAGGCCATTTGTTAGCCAATCCGGGGCATCTCGATGAGGGCAGACGCTCTGATTGGAGGAAGCGCGCACCGTCTGTGACTGAACCTTACTCTTATTCCCACCCTCGCGGGGCCGGAAAGTTTCTCAATTGGGCTCTCGCATTCCCCGCCTCCGTGCTGCCCGCTCTCCTATTGGCCAGCAGCGCCCACCCCGCCAGTTTTTGAGGCCGTTTATTGGCTGCGGAGATGCCGCTCAGCGCTGCGCAGGGAGGCGGCGGGGTCGCGCCCGGTGTGCCGGGCTGCGCGCTCGCTGGCGGGGCTGCGTGAGCGCCCTCGTGCGGGCGGGCCGGGGCTCGGGGCGCTGTGAGGGCACAGGCGGCGGGGCCGGGGCTGCCTCACGGCTGGGGGCTGTGGAGCTGCAAACGCAGCGCCCCGGGAAGGTGCTCCAGCAGGGCTGGCCTATACAGCCCCTGCGGTCTTGGTCCTGTGAGACAGGCCATAGAAGAGTAAGTGATTGTCAGGAAATGCGTTACCCCTATCCAAGGTTTAGGGACTACCCAACAAATTCACTTATTGGATGACACTTGCCGTGTGTTCAGCCCCGAGCACTAAGCTGTGCGGGTGGGGCAGGTGGGCTGAGGTGTGAATGCCCGTGGCAGCCCGCAGCTTCCTCCTGAGGGGAGGCCGAGGGGCAGGCACCGTGTCTGTGGGGACAGTGACGGGAGCTGAGGGAATGGCCTGAAGATGTGTCAGGGGAGATTTAGCTTGGGTATCAGAAAAAGGCCCCGCACCCAGAGGGTGTTTGGGCACTGGAACAGGGTCCCCAGGGCAGTGGTCGCAGCTGACAGAGCTCAAAAAGTGTTTGACCACTCTCTGAGGCACATGGTGTGACTCGGGGATGGTGCTGTGCACAGCCAGGATTTGGACCAGTGGGTTCCTTCCACCTGAGAATATTTTGTGAAATGAGACATGTATGCTTTCAATAGCTGCTAAGAGAACTGGATTCTTTCAGAACTTTGTTTTCTCTTTGTTAACCATTTTATCATGATGGATGGCTTTTGGAGTTTTCTCTGCTTCATTAGTTGAGGCCTGAACGTCATCAGTTAATGAGCAGCTTCAACTGTGTCATTGAAGAAGGTTCCTGAGTATAAAAGAAGCACCTCAATAAAAGGATTACACATTCTGCCTACGTGGAAGCAGTTTGCTTCTCTTACATAAGTGGGTAACACCTTTCAAAACTACAAAGGAGAGCTAATGCATAGGAGCATGAACAGATTTTATCTCTTCATAAAAACACTTCCAGGTCTGTGTACCAGTAAAAACTAGATCTCCTATTCTTAGGCTTTCTCTGTGCAGCCTTCTTTTCTTGTGGGTATGGCTGGGTCAAATGGCATAAAGCTTTAAAATGTTTCTGTTCCCAGAGCTTTGATGTGTCATTGAGAAGTCTAATGTGTGAGGTGTTCTTGTTAGAGAGTAGTTGTTTGATCTTATTCTTGTTTGCATCAAACTGGGCTTGGTGCTTAATTTGGCATAGTCACTGCAGAGTCATGTGGAGCAAGAAAGGCTCCGTAAGAGCCCACTATACTTTTATATTTTCACCTTAAAAACTGGGCAACTTAATATGAAGCAGCAGTTGTACTTCAAAACTACACAGGGTGCTGGAGTGTATGTAGTGAGTGAAGATGGACAACTTGTATCTCAAAAGTCAAAGATCAATGGTTGGCTCATTACAAAGCCCACTTAATACAAACACTGTATAAATCTAGTGATAAGAAAATCAATCGTGGTTGTGCGGGGAGCAGATGTGTCCAAGCTGCAAAACTTTTTTTCCTTGCTAAATGACTGCTGAAAAAATGAAGACCTTTACAATTAACATTATTAAATTTGTTTCACAAAGTACCAGTTTACTTTTAGAGGAGGATAGATATACTTATGAATATGTATTGATGAAAACTTGACATCTATCTACTGATATGATTAAGATGTTGGGATACTACCCCACTGTGGTAGAATTTGAGTGCCTAGAGGGACACAGAAAACACATTCACATGTGCATATGGATCAGCATGGTGACTCAGGGCCTTCTGATTTTACAGTTTCCCTTCATCTGATTTTGGTGGTGAATATAATTATCCCCAAGCTCTGCTCTTGTATAATTTCTCTTTATAGTCCTTGATTGTGACTGAGTCATTATTACTGCATTTGCTGTCATGTCAGCTGCATTTTCACTGATGATGTGTAATTTCTTTATCGGTAGCCATCTTCTTATCTTGTTTATATTACTGGAATTAACATAATTTCTTGCTCTAGGGGATATTTGTTACATTGCATTGCAGGTAAAATATAATATCTACAATTGATTTGATTCATCATTTCAGGATGTAGTTTTGTCTGGTTAGTTTCATGGGATTGACTATGCTATTTTTATTCCTTTATTATAAGAAAGATTTCCCGTTATACATTCTGTCTACAAGGTTGGAAGAAGATACAGTTGGGTGACCCAAACTGATGTTCCAAAGGGATATTCCAGACCATATGACACCATTTTCAGTATATAAAGTAGGAGAAGAAGGAAGAAGTGGAGGATGTTGGGAGTGATATTTTTTTGTTTTCCCAAGTAATGGGTGCAGGTGATGGGATCCTGCTTTCCTGGAGATGGCTGAGCACCTGCCTGTTGCATGTAGGTAAAACCTTATAAAATAGGGGCCTTGTTACCCTTGTAAAATCGTGGCTCAGGCCTGCTACTTTGGCTAAGTAGAAGAGGACTATGGGAAAGTGACTCAGTGGAATTGGAGGTAGAAAAAACAAGTTATAAAACCATTATGTGTTCACATTGTTTATGGTGGTTGGTTGAATTACATTTGTTGTGCTTAAATGGAATGCACCTGATAAGGGGCTAACTGCTTGAAAAGGCCTGTTTTTTGCAATAAGGGGCTCTTGTACTTGCCTGGGGACTCTGCATTACTTGGCTTATAACACCTGCCTGTCCATGGGAAGCAGTGAGTCAATTCCTTGTTTTGTTTTGGTCTGTGTGTGTGGCTTTTGCTTTCCCTATTAAACTGTATCTCACCCCATGAGTTTTCCAGCTTTTACCCTTCTGAGTCTCTTCCCCATGGCACTAGTGGAGCTGTGAGTGAGAGGCTGTGTGCTTCTTGGCTGCTGCCTGGGCTTTAACCATACAGGGATCCATTAGTCCTGCCTTCTATCCAGGATTTTCATATGGTGCAGTCACGGACAATGGTTTCAGGTTTTGGGCTGTGAGGGGTTGGCTTGTTTGGGGGGGCGGGGGTGTCTCAGGTTTTTTCATAATAAAAAAAGGTAATTGTTCCCTTGTTTAGTCTTCATCAAATGTCTTAGATACTCCTGCATTTGGGATTGCCAGCAGATGGAAGATAGTTGTTGACAGCCACCAGCACAATGCATCAGCTGACTCAGCCTCATCCTTTCAGCAAAAAGGATTCAAGCCCTTCCCTGCTTCTGTGTAATGTTCTAAGGGACCACCTTAATTATCAGAGAAATAACACTGGCACACAGGACTACTGAGGTAATGCTTAGAGTGAAAATCTAAATATCACCTAAAAATAATGAGATGTAGTGTCAATTGTATATCATGTTGATAAAAGAATATACCTTTGCTAAAATTAGAGTGGCAATGAAAGTTGTCATTAGGTGATCAAAAATAGCACACTGGGGGCTGCCTGGTGCTTTTTAGTCACTGTAGGGAAATATAGAGATCCAAGCTGAAGTAAAAGTACACAATAAAACTTGCAGTGGAAACTAACAAAGAATAATGCCCACAGGCTGGCATTGGTAGGGCAACAGACACTTTCATGGTCAGTTTTGTACTCACTGAAGAAGGGAAAATGGAAACACATAATAAAGAATGGCTGTGGATATAAAAAAAGTATCCCAAACCCCAGACAAACCCCCAGTGGTACAAATGTTAGGCTCAAAAGTGTAGAAATTTTTTAATTGATGAAATATGTCCCAAAACCTATTTAGCTGCTTTTATTTAGTTCTTGCATGTAGAGTTCCACTGCTTCCAATGACCAGTGAAAAACCTGTCAAAAAAAAAGATGAGTGAAATACATTTAAAAACCACAGTAAAAGGCATTTTGATTTGAAAGGCAGATTTTTGATGTTGCAGTACCATAACCCCTCAGGCTTTAGTGGGAATGTATCAGCAATAACTTGGAACAGGCTCTTCAAGAAGAGAAAATGGGTGTGGTGGTGTGCTTTTTTGTTGTCATTTTTTAAGTTAATGCATACTGTTGGGATCCATGGCTAACTGCTTTTATTCCAAAAGTGGACATAACCCAAATTTGCACTAAGATTAGATTGGATATTAGGAAAAATTTACTCACTGAAAGGGTTGTCAAACATTGGAAAAGGGAAGTAGCATGTGCTGATGTGGCACTTGGGGAAATGGCTTTAGTGGTGGACTTAGTAGGGACAGGTTAGCAGCTGAATTTGATACTCTTAGAGGTCTTTTTACCATAAATGAATCTATGATACTGTGATATTCTGAAAGAGTCTTCTGTTTGTCTCACCATTCCTCTCCCATAGTCTGTACAGTCATGGGTTCACCCTATTTTCCTGGGTGTGTTCCTGACTGAAAACGCTAGTTCTTATATTCTATATTATCGCAGCAGTGTATTTATGGCGCGGACACCGGCAGATCTTACCGAAGGTGAGAAGGAAAGGTGTCCTTCCTGCTCTGAGAGCTGGCGCGGTGCCGGCGCTCCGGGGCCGCTCCCCGCCAGAGGGCGCGCGCCGCCCGCCGGGCCCCGCGGGGCGCTGCTGGGGCCGGGGGGGGTTCATTGCTGGGGCCGGGGGGGGGTTCATTGCTGGGGCCGGGGGGGGGTTCATTGCTGGGGCCGGGGGGGGGGTTCATTGCTGGGTCCGGGGGGGGTTCATTGCTGGGGCTGGGGTGGGGGTCCTTGCTGGGGCCGGGTGGGGTTCATTGCTGGGGCCGGGTGGGGTTCATTGCTGGGGCTGGGGGGGTTCATTGCTGGGGCTGGGGGGGGGGTTCATTGCTGGGGCTGGGGGGGGGGTTCATTGCTGGGGCTGGGGGGGGGGTTCATTGCTGGGGCCGGGGGGGGGGTTCATTGCTGGGGCCGGGGGGGGGGGGTTCATTGCTGGGGCCGGGGGGGGGGGGTTCATTGCTGGGGCTGGGGGGGGGGGGCTTGCTGGGGCCGGGGGGGGGGGGTTCATTGCTGGGGCTGGGGGGGTTCATTGCTGGGGCTGGGGTGGGGGTCCTTGCTGGGGCCGGGGGGGGTTCATTGCTGGGGCCGGGGGCACTGCTGGCACTGCGGCTCTGGTCGCCTCTGACACCAGCACATCACAGCCTGGTAACCACTTATTTCTAATTAATTGCTGACTTTGCTCTGTAGCTTTGAAGTAAGTAGCGTAAGTGGGAATTTGTGCACACAGCTTTTCCCACCAGTGTTTATTTCATGTCTTACACAGCAGCTTATTTGTTAAATTAGGAACATTAAGGTTGAATCAACCTGTTAATTTTACTTCCTCATAATTTATAAAATTCTACCTTAATTTCCCATAAGAATGTTATAGAGAAATTTACTTATGGATGTTAAGGCTATGCAACCTTAAGATGTGATATATGATAGTGTAACCCCAAATTTTACTGAAATATATGGAAATGAAAAGTATTTTAGGTCTTTGATGAGAGTGTGACCTCCTCAGTCTGTCAAGACATTCCTGGTTCTTGATGATCTATAATAATTATTATTTTCTGCTTTGGCTCAAATCATGGACAGTCACCTTTCGAATGAGAGGCATTTTATATATTATTTGTAATCAAAACTAAGATAGAATGTGCTTGTACTGACGTAGCAAGGCAGTTAGGTGCACTACTCTGCAGGATCAAGCCTTGTGTCTTTATGTGATATTCTTCCTGCCTACCCCATGCAGTGAGAACTGAAGAAAACCTAGATATGACTCTGGGCTTTTTTTTCTTCCCAGAGAGTATGGGGAATAGAAGTGTGGCTGCCCTACTGTCTTTTCCATGTAATCAACTTGAATAAGTAATGTCTGGCAGGCAGCCTTAAACACGGTGTTCCTTTGTCTGGTAACTTGCTGCTACTGTGTTTGACTTAAAAGCGTTTTTAACAGCGAAGAGCTGTGTCCTTGAATACCTGACATCCAAATAAAATTAAGTGTAATGCCACTGATAACAGATAAGTGTGAAAGTTCGTTTGCAGGTGGATTTCAAATGTTAAAAATTTCTAACACTTCTAACAGCTAATGTGTCAGTGTGCTATTTGTTGGGAAGATAATCTCTTTTTCCAGTTCCTTGTTCTTATACAATCACTTTATAGCTTAACTATTCCTACGACTAAGCATGTCCTTTTCCTTGGTGTCCTTTATGGCATGGGTCAAAATGACCATTGTCTGTACATTTCAGCCTAGACCAAAATTGCATATGTCCTCAAAAGTGCTGAACGAGATTTTTGAGACTGGCAATGTTTGCTGTGTCATTCAGCACAAACATGTGCTTTGGTGTCTTGAGACAAAATCTGCATGCAAAAGTGAGGTAACTAGAAGGGAAAATATATATTTCATTTGATGGTGGAGGGAGGCCTGCCAAGATATGGAATGGCAAAAATGTTGTTTTGTGAACTCCAATAATTATATGATTTTTATATCACCAGGGTCTGACAGTGTTTTCTGTCCCTTCACAGCTCAGCAGATTTTTTCCACTTTGAGGCAGCTGCATTGTGATGTGTTGGATGAATGAGTGGGCAGTATGGGAGAAGGTAAGAAGATAGTGATTTACATATAGAAATAGGAGCTGGAAAGGAACAGTGGGAATAGAACCCAGGGGACAGTTTCTGTGTAGGAGCCTGGGAGACCTGAGGGCCCAGTGCATTTCTGTTACTGGCATTTGGGTGATGTTAAGGCAATGTGTCTGTATAACTGAAAAAATATCAGAGACGTGCCTTGGCTAGTGCTTTAGCTCTTACAGTGTGAAGTGTTTGATAACAACTGGGATAGTATTACCCTCCTGTCTGTTCCACTGATTTGGGGGAGTCATTTATCCTTTAGATCTCAGTTTTCCAGTTCTGCAAAATATGACTTGATGATACTGTACAGGGTAGGTTTACATGTAGGATATGTACTGACAGTTTACTGAGGGAAGGCAGGAAAGACCTTACCCTTTGAGGAAACAGTTTTGAGAGGAAGCTGAAGAGGGCATTTTCTGGCCCAGAGACTGTGCACTTTGGAAAGGGAGGAAGTCTTCACCTAGCCTAAGGAGAAGGAGAACAGTATTGTGTCCATACTGTTTCCCAGTAATAAATAATTCTTCAGCTGAGATGAGTTCATGCTGCTGAGATCTCAGGTACAGCAGCAACATTTGATTTCATATTGTATCAAACCTTTCTCTTTGCTAAATGCTGTCCTAACCAATCTATCTGGATTTGAAATACCATGAGCACTGACATATCAATTTGCCTTCTACATTTTGATTGCCAATTTGCCTTTCTGCATCAGAAAGCATGATAAAGCATTGGCTGTGTAAACTGCATCAGGCTGGTTGGACTGATCTGCACAAACAAAGAGTTGATGCCAACTACCCAGCACTCCAGCTGAATCACAGGTCTTCACAGCACTGCTCAATTTGTTATTGTGGCAGAGGGGAGTACATAAATAGACTGTTCAGGTTTGATTTCCAGGCCCCTTCTGAAAAGTCAAATTTCTATTTGCAGCTACAACTTCACAGCTTTTACAGTGTAATTTGACATGAAAAGTTCAGAATTTCCATAGTTGCTTTTAGATTGTGGATTCTCTGTTCTAATTCTCTCAACATTTGGCATTTGCCATTTGCTATTCTGAATTACATCCCTTTATTTTTTTATTTTATTTTTTTTTCCCCATTGGAATGAAAAACAAGCTGATCCATCACTGAAATATCATCCCAGCCATTTTTTTCTGTAGCTACCAGCAAGGCTCCCTTCTGCCAATGGCACATTTATGGGAGATATCCCTCACCTTCCCTTATCTAGCTCTGTCTAGAAATCTTTCTTTTTTGTTTTTCTGTGTTTAAATTCCCTCTCTTGAAAAGTATCTCTCTCTGTGTGTTACTGCTTGTTGTTTCCCAGTTTGAAATCAACTAGCAGAACCCCAGAGGGTTTCTCAAACAGCTAACCATTAAACACAGTCAGGAACAAAGATCAATTGAAAACACATTTAGAATTAAGCTTCCTGGCCTGCTTTTAATTTCTTCAAGTCAGCATTGGGAGTTATTACTATGGTCAGTCTGGCCTTTTATTGTCCTATGGCTTATTCATACAAACTATCAACTTCAGGGATGCCCAACTGCTTTCTGGTTGGGTTGTGGTTTTTGTTTTTTTTAATTTTAATATCTTCAGATATTCCCAAAGTTATTAAAGGATTATGGGTTTAAATGCAGAAGGCATTAAATGGAATCATGTTATTGGAAACAGAACTATATTTATGAGTCCAGAGGGAGTTTGCAAGAAACTGACTTTACAAGGAGAATGTGGGTCATGGCACTTAAAGCTTCAGTAGCTTTCTTGAGTCTGGGATCTGGATTTCTGGCAGACTGAAATATTATTTCTGTATAGACATATAGAGACACAAAATGATATATAGCTCCAAAGGGTTTACAGTTCAGATAAAAATCAGGAATAGTCAGTGGTTTGGCTCAGCTTACCTATGGCTTTAGGGGACAGAAGAGGAAATCCTAAATGTAGTTTGTAGCAAGCTCTGGGCATTAAAAGGACTGAAGCACCTTCAGCTCTGTTTATAGTTGTCCTGATCCCTCAACTCTTTCTCTTGTGTAAGGTGCCATGTTACTGTCTTGCCATCAGAAGTATGATGACAAGCAGATAATTTTGTTGCAAATCTTGCAATAATTTCTAGGTATGGCTTTAGGTGGTTTTTTGGGGGGTTTTGGGGTTTTTTGTTTGTTAGTTTTTGGGAGGGGTTGTTTGTTTTGGTTTTTTGACTTTTCTGTGGTCTACTTTCACAGTTTAGGGGATTGTTAGGATATTTGAGTGTTAAAAGCTGATGGCAATATAGCATCACTGTCACACACCCCCATCAGACATCTCATGCTCTTGAGTCAGTATGCTGAATCTTTTTAAGGGAATAGCATTAGTGATAGCTTCAATATACAACGGGGTATTCATTGTGAATAATGGTAGCCTAGATTCAGCTAATTATATTTGCAGGGTGGTTTCCCTAAAAAGCAGATGTTGGACAGATGTTAGTCAGATGATCAGTCATGCTACCATCTACAGTAAATCTGAGAGCTGTGGGGGAAAAGGTAACACGTGGAACATATTTCTCATTTCTGTGGGAGCCTTGTACTTTTTTACAGGTATATAAAGACTCACAGAAATGTGTGAGTCGTTGGTTAAGAACGTTGGTAAGTCGTTGCTAAAGCTGGTGATGTTTGGCTACAGCAAGTAACAAAACTTCAGCTTGAAGTACTTGTTGCCCTTGGGTGACTCCGAATCCTGTAAGAGAACTCCCCAAAGATGATGAAACTGCATGTCAGCCAGAGTTTTGCAGAAACCCTTTTTTTAGGCTGTAACACTTCTTTGTTCTCTTTTTATTAATTTTCCTTGAAAACTTTTCTATATTTTTCTGTCTGCTTTCTCATGGCAGCTCTCTATGATGTGGCATGTCAATATCATGGGAAGAGTATTTCAATATTCTTCTGCAACTGAGGTACTCAAGCAGATCCAACTGTCTGCAAAGTGACTTGGAGCACAGTGCAGTATTTAACATGGCTTACATTGGGTAGTGTTCAGACTTTATCACCTTTGTTCAGCATGGGCACTAGAATCGTGTTTCCTGTGGAATAGCAAGCTTTTGTTAAGACATAATTCTGGCTTTGTAGCAGTACTGATTTTATTGTATCTTAGCTGTTGCTAAACACATTTGTTTTGTCAGCTGAAGTCAAATGCTATGCAAAGAGGACATGGTGCTTAATTGTTTTAAGCAATGTCCAGTTTGTGTCACCAAAAGTTCTGGGGTTTGGGATAGAACTTCTGCAAAGGCTCGAAAATTGCTCCATTAAAATGAAATCTTTGATTTCCATTGCCCTTTAATCGATACAAACCAGAGCTTCCAGGGATTGTAATAGTTTATCAAGTTGAATTTGGTTTTTTTTGCAACCCATTAAAATAAGTTGTTCTTGACAAAAACAATATTTTAAATATCTGCTCACAAGCACCGGGGCCAAAAGATTTCTATTTCATTTGGCAAAATACCTTCCCAAGAACAAGACTGTGACCTGAAGCAGAGCCAAAATAAGCTCTAACAGATGCTTAGCCTAGAAAGCACTAGACTGAATGGCTAAAATTGTTAGAGTCTATAGGAAAAGGGAAGGGCAGCTACCTCGTTCTGCTTCTGACTTGCTGTGTGGACAAGCTACACTCCTTCTGTTCTAGTGCTCTGCCAACAAGAGGACCCATCTCATCTGTCTGCCACCTCTTTAGCTTCTGGGCCTTCCATTTTTGGCTGTGAGGGCTGCTGCAGGCAATAACAGAGCTTCTTCTGTTCATAATAGCAGAGGAGTCTAATTTTGTCCTTTCCCAATAGATTCAGTTTAGCTTTAATTGTGAAAACTCTTTCAGAGACTTTGCTCTGGCCTTCCATTCATGCTTTCCATACTGCATCTAGCACTTGCACTTGAAAAAAATGTTTCAGATGCTCAGAAAATTCAATAATTACAAAATCTGTGTTCCTCCTGTGATGACTGAAGCTGATCTAATTTGCCACACATTTCTACTTGCCTTTCCACTTGCTAGTTCTGGCCCTTATCTGTCCTCATATAGTGCCATCTTTGCTCTGAGATCTGGTGAGAAAGTTAATAACTTTCTTGGTGTCTGTTGTTAGTGCCAATAAGAGGTGTGGCACTCTGAGGCAAGAAGAAAGCAGGACTCTGCTGGCCTGCAGTTCAGATTGGTTCAGGCTTTGTTAAAAGTACAGTCTGATGATGCTGTTCTGTAACAATTTCTGTGAAACTGCAGCTTAAACACTTGGTCATTCTCCAGATCCTGACAGTGAGAGGAGGTGAGGACAAAGAAACTGAACAGCTTTCCTGGGACACAGAGATGCCTGATCCATAACTAGAACTGAGATGATGGGTTCTTAAGTTGGACTGTAATCACAGAAATCACCAGGATATAAGCAGCTATTTGCTGCTCTTCTGGAGACAGTCAATCAGTCTGGATAGCTTTGTTCAAGGTAAGAAATACCATGTGTCAGTGATCAAGAGAAAAGCTAAATAAATGGTGTTTGTGCTGCAGTACAGGTTGGGGCAGATTCTTATCTCATTGATGGTGGTACTTGCCTGGGTAGGCCTTCTATCTAGTGTAATTGACACCAGAATGTCTTGTGAAATTAAAATTTACTAGAGCTTGAGGCAGAGAGAAGAGCAAGTGGCAAAGATATTGGCCCTGTTCATACCCTATTCATACATCTCTAAATTCAAAGAAGCACATGTTTGTATGTGCAACTTTATTTGGACTGGCTTTGACATTGGGTTTCTTCCCTCAGCAAAGTTCAGAAGGAGCTCTGCCTTTACTGCTCCTGTGAAGCCTGTGCCCATGGAAAAAACACAGTATGCTTGATCTCCTTTGCATAAACTCCAGCATGGCTCAATCCAAAGAACAGGTAATCTCATTCCATAACTGTTACCATCTGAGATCCAAGATCCCCACGGAGAATAGTGGCAAAGAAATATTGCTGAAAAAAGAGTAATTTCCACTTAAAAATACTCAGCATATGCTTTCTCAGAAGCATGCTGTGATGTGATATATATTAAACTAAGTTAATATTAGTGGCCACAGAGCAGTCCTAATGAACAGGAGATGTCCTTTGAAAGGTTTTTGTTCACTACTTTTTCAATATCTTCTCTTGGGGGGTTCCAAAAACACTGACTTGGATTTGGCACAGTCCTGGTAAATTATTATCCTGATATTACTCTAATGAGTTGGTATGAGCATGGGGATAGCAGACAAAGCCCTTGGGATGTTATGATTCAGGGGAAGCCACTGAGAAGCTCAGCTTGATTAAGAGCATCTGATTCTCTCTACAAGTCTGACATTGCACTAAATATGCATCAGCACTGTTCTACCAAGAATGCATCCTGGGAAAGAGCACTGCCACAAAAATCTTTTCTAGCTTTTCCTAGGATTCAGTTTGGCCACATCTTGAGCAAGATCACTGCATTGCCAACTGCTTGGTTTGTATGGCTTGGCTAGAGCTGCTTTTGGGAGATATTTGAGCTTTAATTTGCTCACTGCTCCAAACCTTGTGAGGTCTAGTAGAAGAGGAGGCTTTCTTCCTCCTATATTTAAAGAAGCCTCAGTGGGTTGCTCTAAATAACTGGGGTATTGGCTTCAGCTTCAAGTTAATGAAACCTAGCAACATGCTGTGGGATGCAGCATCTGATGGGCTATATAGTTGTTCAGTCTCTGTGAAAGAACAAGTCAGCTTCCAGTACCTGATTTTAAGCAGCTCCTCCAAGTTTAGTTAAGAATCTGCATTTAACAGTGAGAAATCTAGGACATAAATAAGTTGTTGAGATTTCATCAATCTGCAGCTCGATCTACTTGCTTTAATGTAACTGTAAGGAACTCTGTCCTCATAGAGGGACTAAGCATAATCTGACACCAGTTGTCTGTCTGTAAACATAAACAAAATCACAACAAGTAAGGCATGCTGATGATTGCTTAGAAAATGCCAGGAAAAGTTAGGTGGTTCAAGCAGCAGCAGGCACGTTACTCTCTAATGAGGCAATTTCTTTTCCAGACTGGTTTGACCTCAGGTTGTATTCTTTATTCTCTTATCAGAATTGGTCATCTCTGAGTCCAGAACAATATTTTTAAATGGCTGTATCATTTATCACTGTTTTTCTCTCCATCTCTGGCATTGTGAAACACTTCAATTCAACAAAACCCAAATTGCTGAAAACCCAAACCTCTTTTCTGTACTTGTAGGGTGATTAAGTGCTACCTTTAAGAAACCATTTGCAATGCCCCAAATGCTTACTGATGCTCTAACAAACCAAATGACAAGCAGTGTTTATTCTTGAGCATTATTAACTTGAAGTATTTCTAGCTCATAGGGAATCTTAGCTCAAGTCTATACCAATTCAGAATATAACCAGGGTTCCCAGTTACCTGCAAATCAGAAATTTTTATGTAACCCTTGGAAGTTGCAATTGCTATATGAAATAATGTGTTTGCTTATTACACAATGAAGGGTTGAGCAAGCCAGAGCAGCTGATTATAACTGGGAAGCTTTGAGATTCCCAGTCCAGAGCTTCTGCTTTGTGAGGAGTGCTGAAAGCCCATAAGGTCTGTGCTTTACCTCAAATTCTCTAGGTTCTAGGTTATATTGGAAAATAAGAATAAGGGCCTTTATTGCCTGTAGTCCTGGTTAGTGTACTAAATTACTGGCTAAGTCAGACTAGACTGGAAATCAGAGTAGATAGTTCTTGAGCTAACTTGATTTCTTTTTTATATTTTTGACCAGATCTACCAGTGAGGTCCTACCTGCTTTTAGTCTTCTAGCAACTGGCAAAACAGAAGACTTGTGTGTATATAGAACTGTAACAAGATGTGTTTTTATGTGAAGAGGTACTTGGGTTTCTCAGTCCTGGGACTGGGTTGAAATTTAGCATAGAGAAGTACACTGGCAACTAGAGAAGAATTAAATACAGAAATTCACCTTATTTGGGATGCACGCTTGCACTGGGAATCTCTGATCCTGTTCTACTCTGTTTTTGGTGTGTGGGTCAGGAGTGAGGTGGGTGAGAACACTGATGGATAAACAAATAATAAGAGTTGCAGCTCATAGCAAGGTAGGGTGTGCTTAAAATATCTAGTATGACACAAATGAAACCACTTTCTTTTTTCCATTAAAGAGAAGCTAGTAATGTACCTATAAGCATTTTTTTCTGATTATCTTAATGGAGTGAGTCTGTAGAATGGGAGATACCCTGAATAAGGTTAGATATTGGGTTGTGAATAGGACAATGTGTTTTAGGGTAGTGAACTGTATGGTGTTCTTGGTCCAGTCAAGTTTCAGCTGCTTTTAGTTGATTTAAGGCTTTCTTGTATGAAAACTAGTTGTGATTCAGTCTCCTAAATCTTACTTCTGAAGTACTCTGTTCCAATATAAGGATTGTTGAAGGCCTGGGTTCATTCATCTGAATCTTCTAAAGCATTGGTGTCAGGTTGTTCAATGTGTTCCTTGAGCACTAATTTAGTCAAAAGTGTACAAATTTTCTTTATGTAAAAATGCAAGTGTTTCCCTCACAAACCATTGTAACTCCACCTAGCTATGTGAATCATCAGGATTAGTCAGCTGGTGGCAAAACATGGGGGAAAATAAGCTGTTTCTTACTTAGGAGTGACTTGTCTTTAAAGTTTTGGCACTTTTTAATTTTTCTTTTTTTATTTTTAATAACATTGTTTGTGTTGCATTTTAAAATATTATTGGGTTTTTCTGTCATTTTCTGTTTTCAGTTTTGCTGAGAAACTACAGTGTCATTTCTGTCCTATAGGGAGGACAGAAAGGAGTTAATCTTCCTTTATGTTATAAATAAATGATCTCATGTGGTAGGACTTTTAAGTCCCTGCTATTTGTAGCAGGAAAATAATGAGAGTTATATATCAGCTCTCTAGATGCTTGTCCATATGACTGAATGAGTTGGAAGTTGATGACTTTGTATTATAGTAATTTTGAGAACTTTATTTGGGCAAGTGGCTTTCTTTTTTGGGGTTCTTGAAATCTGGCAAATGTATGCAAAGCAAGCATGTGAATGTGAACTGCTATGTTCAGTTGGTTTTGGTTTACAGGCCAGCTGGTAATCCATATTTGCAATTCCTTCTCCACTATTGCAAGGGATGGGAAGATGACTGCACCACAGAGGTGTCTTCCCAAAGGAATAAAAACCCCCTGCTATTTAAAGTACCAAAACTAATTAGAAATAACACATTGCCCTGTATGTCATCTGTGACCTTTTCAGACTGAGGCATGCAGCTTGAGGACTGGTCCATGAACATCTGAAGAACTACCAGATCCACCCTCAATCCATCTCTGGGCAGTTTTACTGTCATCAGAGGAAGGGAACCAATTCTAGGAGCACACTCCCATGCAGGAACTCAAATAGGTGATCTTGATATTTTCAGCTCCCTAAGGAGACTGACCTTTCTGCCTCCACTTGCAGGAGCTCTGGCTGCCTTCTCTATGTGTCAGGGAGGGCAATGGGAGTGGTGTCTAATCTCTCCACAAAGCAATGTGGAACACCATAGTGTGTGGTATAGTTGAGGCCCCACAAGAAGAGATTTCTTGTAGCAGACAGTGGCAGGGCAGAGCTCACAGATGTAATGATGAGCCTGAGGCACTGCAAGGAAGAACCTTTTAAGTTTTATTTTATGCATATGAGGCTGTACTGTTTACCCACATTTTATGGGGCTTGTTTTTACCCATAGCAAGCACTGTTAGCAATATTTAGACAGATGTTCAAAGCATTGTCAGATATTTGAGACCAACAGTCAGCCTCAGTTTTGTTGACATGGTAATTGATGCTAAGAAAAATCAATCTATGAGGGCTTTTACAGCAGAGGATGCAGCTGTACAATAGCAAGGTAGGATTGGAGTCTGTTGACTTTATATATACAATGCCATTGATTTCAAGAGGTGTATTGTAATTTTGATTCCTAGAAGGCCATTTCTTTTCTTAGTATGGAAAAGGGATAAAATGGTTTCCTGGAGAGCTGGGAGCTAGGAGAAAGCTGGGAATTGGAGTGTGTCCAGTGGTGGTAGAGTGTAAAGACATCAAAATTCTGGAGATTTGGCTGTGAAATGTCTGAAGATAACTGGTGAGAAAGCTTTCTTCTTTGTTTCAGTGGAGTCCCAGGTGCTGAGGAAAAAGGAAGAAACTAAGAAAAGAAATGGAAGAACTTGTATGCAAGATTGCTTATGTTGGATTCTGGATGAACAGCAAGATCCAGTTTTCACTGCTGCTGGAAATTTTTAAACAGCAAGAAGATAAATCTGTGAAGAAGAAAACATACAAAGGTAGAAGATGGAGGTATATGAGAATCCTTGACATAGCTTAGAAACACTAAATTTGTCTTAGTGTATCTATTTGGTAAATCTTCTATTAGAATTCTTGCTGTTCCTCAGAAAATTCTGCAGACTTGTAAACCAGCTGTTTATTTCCTTCAGTCCCAATCTTATGTTTGCAAGAAAAGCATTTAGAAGCTTGAACTTCGACTGAATAATTTTTCCATTCCTTCAAATTGTGGTCACAGAATCTCATTACAAATTAACCATGGTATCTGAACTGCTGAATTTTTCTGCAATTTGTTCTATTACTGGGTGCTGTTAGACTGGAGAAAGGAAAAGTCCAGCAAAATAATATGAACAATTGTGTTGGTTTAAATATGCAGGTCCAACCACCCATTTCTTGTGATTTGTATTGTAACTGTGTGTTTTCATTTTCTGCTTATAAAATGTGACAAATGCTTTCTTCTTCCCATCATATATAAAGTTATATGCTCTTTAGGATGGTGACTTTTCCATTCACAGCATCCAGATGAACCTTTGTGTCCCTTAAGCACCCAATGCTGTTACCAAGAAAATGTTAAGTCTTTGGCCACTAGCTCACTATCCAAGCTGAACAGAATGGTCAATCTGCACTCACAGGGACCATATACTTAATGAAGTCTTGGTGTACAAAAAAGCTATTTCATGGTATTCTTGACATCACCTGTTCATCTTGACATTGTGGTGTTTCAGGTGGTTTTTCGGTTGTGTTTCTTTTTTGCAGCCAATTTGATTTTGAAGGGTGGGAAGGATGTTCTTTCTATGGTGTGCTTCTTCGTGGAGTATTCTGTTGCATTAGTAAGTTAAAAAAAAAAGAAAAATAGGAAAAATGAAGAGCCTATCTGGTCTAGCTCAAATGAAATGCAAATTTCACTGGCAGAGTTAACAGCCTTCCAAACTATGATTATTGCATGGATTAAACAGTTCTGTTCTGACATAGTATATGTCTAGCATTATATATTTATCTAAAAGATAATTGATTAAATTAAAGTAGCTCAAAACCACCTCCAGCTGCAAAAACACAGCATTTATACAGCATAACCCTTGGGAAGCTTTGATTTGTGTCTTTTGGATCAAATTGCTTTTTGAAGTTGGAGATGACTTTTGAATTTTGGATCCTCTTTCATGAGTTTAGTATGTGATCAAAAGGGCAAATTTGGCATCTAGATACCCTGTGTGTGCTGGTTCAGAATATATTTGTAGGAGTTCTTCTAAGAATCAATTCAATATAATTTTTAGAAAATAACAATATATGTTAACAGAATGTTGTGCAATTAATGATTCTGCAGAGATGAGTTTGCATGCAATTGTCTGTGTGCTAAGCAACTGCCAGGAGAGGGAATTGGCTAAGTGTTCTCTGTCATGATACCTGTCTGAAGAAGGTCATAGTTGTGAGATGGGGAATATCTCCAGTATAAATTCCAGTAGACACTACAAGCTGTTTGGGCATACTGCCAGGAACTGCACAGTTAGGTGTGTACTGCTAAGCAAAAAATTCTCAGAATTTCTTCAGAAAATCAAAGCAACAGCCACAGAATGGAAAGCTACTAAATAAGTGCACTGCAGACACACAAGGGAACAACTTAGAATCTAGCCCTTCCCTTCATTCCTCACTTGATCTTCCCTTAGGGTCAGTACCAGTAAAGATCAGTTTAAGTCATGAGTCCTAAATTTCTGAAAAGCCCTTGAATATTTGTTCAGTAAATACAGGTCACCTGGAAGACAGAGAAGATGGCTGTGTTGGTTATGTATTGGAAGTATTTGGGAGGAAGGTATAGTTAGAGGGTTTTTTTTATGAGAACTTTTTTTGTGAACTGATGGAGGCTGGTTTAGTTATTGACAGCTTGAAAAACTAATTGGAGAAGTTAGTTCAATTTGTGATTTATATTTTGAAGCAAGTAAACTTGAAAAAAAAAGTTTTTTGTATTTTTGACTTTTTATAAGGTAATGATGACCTGGCCTAGTCCCTCTTTTTTCCTATGATTCCTATGAATTAAATTCAGACTAAACCAAAACAATGGTTTATGATGGGCAAGTGAGAGATCAGGCTGCATAATATTGTCATACAGTTCATGGTATTTGAGGTTGGTCTTTCTCTTTTGGCAGCACAGAATATTTTCCAAAACAGGCACAAACCAGTACATGCCAACTTGAGAGCTCTTTGGCTGTGAATCCATTCCTAGTAAGGGTTAGGATTTTAAGCATCCATCCTTAAATTGTCTTGAGAGTCAACTCCTTATTCTTCCCAGAGTGGTGTTATACTCTTGTAGTGAATTAAAATGATCTGGACAGAATGCTATTTTATATATTTAAATTTTATGAGTTTTGAAGTTTATTGCTAATTTAATAAATTGTCTTTTTTTTTTTTTTCCTCCCCAGTTATCACATTTGGCCCCCATAGACAGTCACATTTTATTTTGATCATTTTTTTGCCTAAAACCTCTCTAGATATGATTCTGGAAATATTAAATATAACGGATGACACTACTAAACTCTGTAAAAAATCTTTCCCCATCCAGTTAGGGCTATAAATGCAATGTAGTGGCCATAGCAAACATCTTGCATGTTTGAGAACTACAGAATGGCATTTTGGTAGCCTGGCTTACAGTAGGACCAGGAGTTAACTTTGTTGGAATAACTGACAACAAGTGAGGCTGGAGATCCACATGGTGGCAATCTCTCTGTTTCTGAAGATGATTATACTGAATTGGTGAAGGGTCTGGAGCACAAGTCTTGTGAGCAGCATCTGAGGGAGCTGGGGTTTAGCCTGGAGAAAATGAGGCTCAAAAGAGACATTGCTGTCTACAACTGCCTGAAAGGAAGCTGTAGTGAGGTGGGAGTCAGGCTCTTCTCCCAGGTAGACAGTGGCAGGACAAGAGAAAATGTCCTCAAATTGCTCCAGGGAAGGTTTAGATTGGATGTTAGGAAAAATTTCTTCATTTACAAGGTGGTCAAGCATTGGAACATGCTGCCCTGAGAAGTGGTGAAATCACCCAGAAGTGTTCAGTAAGGCATTGGGGATATGGTTTAATATTGAACATGTTGGTACTGGGTTAATGGTTGGACTAGATAATCCTAGAAGTGTTTTCCTACCTATGAACCTATAAGGTTTTGATGCTGCATTTACAGAAAAGTGACAATGTGCCCAGGGAGGCAGTAGTTTGATGCTTCCTGTGATGTGGAAGACTTTTCATTTCATAAAAGCCTAGTTTCATGAAATAACATAGAAGCAGAGAGAAGGTGGTTTTCAGTGTTTATTTGCTGCTTTAAGTCACTAAAGTGGTTTGTTTTGCTAGCATAGTGTCTTACAGGGCAGGAGACCAGAATGTTCTCTGCTGCTTCCTGGAAACCTGTTAGCCTATATTGTTAACTTGCCAGTGTTTGATTCCTTCTTTACTATGTTGAGTTTTCAAAACCGTTAATTCCTTTGCATTCTGCCGGAAGAAGATATGTTCCTCCAGGCAGTTGAGAGAATAATCTGTAAGTATTGTGGTTTTGGTTAGTGTACCAGGAATGCTGGCTCAGGCCAGGCTGCTCAGATGGGTATTCCTGGGGCTGCAGAGCAGTTGCTATAAGTGAAGTCAAAGGACAGTAGCTAGACATCTGGAAGAGCTTCTCCTCCATGAATTTTTAATGCAGTGTCAATGCAGAGAATAAGATACCCCAGTTACCAGCTCAGTATGAGCTGGTCTTTTTTTTTTTTTTTTGGGAAGTAGTCTGTGTGGTGTTGGACAGAACTGTTTTTATGGAAAATAAGAAAAACTTTACAGATTTCAGAAAGCATCACAGCAAACCCAGAGTAGCACATTTACTAAATCTTCACCAGATTTTTCTAAGGTCTTTTTTTTGGAAGACAGTTTCAGTGACCTGCATGTGGGGCCCGAAAGGAGCTGGAAACCATCTGGCATCAGTACATATCTGCACTGTCCTTCTGCAGTCCCTGTGTGAAGAAGGTGGTTGTCTGGGGTAGTTGATAATAACATGATCTTAAGAAAGATGCCAAGATGTACTGCTGAAGTAACTTAAGTGGTATTTTGTTCTTGCTTTTTCTTTTAATTTCTTTTACCTTTATAGTTTCCCTCGTTGACTTCATCCCAGGAGAGCCGGGGAAAGGAGCAAGAAAGAAACACAGAAATAGAGACTAGGCATTGAATGCTGAATGGTGTTGCCTTGCAGATACCTATACTTGCTTAGCACAATCTGAACTTTGAAAGGATGCTGTGTTCTTTGTAGTTTGGAGGGAGGAGTTATGTTACACCTTGGATAAGATTGATTGATTGTACATAATATGATAATCAGGTACTACAGTTTGAGGAAACTCTGGTAGAATGAGGATTCTACTTATGAGCTACTAGGGTCCTACAGGTACAGGTTTTTTTTCCATTTAACACTTTCCAGAAGTCTGATGAATTCTCTTAGAAACTGAATTCTTTTGGAAAAAGGCATACCACCTGTGGAATTTTTTTAATCCTCCTCCTCTCCCTTTTTATAAGAGGGAACATATCTGGGAGTACCAAGAATAGTTACTACATTTAGTTACTGGTATTTAAAATCTCCAATTCCCAGAAATGATGCTTCCAAACTTGTCATGCAGCATGTATTTCAGCTGCTGGTAAGGACAAAATTGCCTGGTTTTCCTATAACAGAGAACACCTATTTTGTGATTTGCACTGTTACTAGGGCTTCAAGTATTTTTCACAGATTGAAGAGAGAGTCTACAGAGCACTAAATTACTAGTTTTCTTTTTCATTTGAGGATCAAACGCTTGTCTTCAATGGGTAATTGTATGTCAAGAAGAAAATTGAAGAGGAAAGGAGGGGGAATATAAACTGAAAATATTTACTGAGGAACATCCAAAATTATACTGAGACTTAGTAATCTATTGTCCATTCTAAATTATAAATGCCATTATTTTTCTAATCCAGCTGATAAGGTGCTAAAGCATTGTCTTGCTTTGTCTGCTGGCAACTGTAGAATAATATCACAATACAAAAGCACAGATTAGTGGCTGACACAAAAAAATAGATTTGCAAATTCTATAGTTCTGTTGAAAAGCAATCTGTGGAATCTTTTTCCTTTTTTTTCCCTCTCCATTTCTTCAGAACATTTTTTCCATTTCTGCTGTGTGACTCAGGTTTTAGTATTTAAAGGACTGATATTGCATGAAAAAATCTGAGCACAGAAATGTTGCTTTGGAAGGATATTGTAATTTAAATTTGAGAGGCATTGAACTAAAAGAGCTATGGCAGACTAGGAAGGAACAGAAATACTGAACCTTAGATTTATTAGTGTAGTTTCCACTCCATGAAAACAGAACTGTCCCAGAAACTGAACTACTGTTTTGAACAGACTTCACACTGAATCTCCACAGTTTTCAGCTTGCCTACATGAAAAGTTCTGTATTTTAAGGGATATTTCTTATTCACATACTAAATTCATTATTAATTGGGTGTTCAGTAGCTTGCACTTTGCAAGCTAAGAAATGCAGTTATTGACCATCTGAAAAGGCTTATGTTTGATCTTAACAGAATTGTGCTAGGTTCAAATATTCGTCTTATGTTGTCTAAAGATTACACCTAAAACAGTCAAAATTGTTATGGGTAATAAATCACAGATATAATTGAGACTTTTACATTGAAATTACAGGCCAGGGCAATACCATGTCTTGTGCCCCAGAGAAAAAAATTACATACTGTGTACAAACTTCTGAAAAGGCTCTTTGAGTATGTAAACAGCATGTTGGCACTGATATGTCTTAAATCTTCTAGCTGATATTGTGTCCAGGGTAACAGAGCTTGTTGGAGGCATGGCTTTGCTGTAACTCATGTAACTGGGTCAGAGTTTCTAGGCAGAAGTCTTGTGGAAATCCTTGGCTGGGTCCAAACATTACCTCTGGGGAACTTGTTGGTGTGATGCTGATAATACGTGACCTGTCAGGGTTAAGTGATAGAACTGGAAAATGAAATTGCTTCCTCCAAAATTGAGCTGAGAACATTCAGAGTGACAGGACTTGTGTAAGTTTCAGAATTATGTAAGTACCAAACAGTAATACCTCAAATATTTCCTGAATTTTGGGGCCTCTGTGAAGGCACTAGCCTGTGATGGCACACTATACTTTGTTTTGCAGGCTTTGAATTTTTGGTAATAATATATGTGTGTTGTCTTCAGCCCTTCTTCTCCCCCACATCCATGGGGATCTTTTAAACTCTGTGTCTGAGAAGACTTTGAATGTTTGCCACTGATTGGAAACATTCTTGTACACTGAATAAGGGCTCTCTATTTGCAGCTAAGCTCTTAAGCATTACTGAAATTATAGACAAACTATAATTATGGTACAAATACTAATTATTGGAAAAATGGAACAAGTCCTAATTTTAAGACTGCTAAATATTCAAAATTGTTAAATACTGGGGCTTTTTTTCATGTCTGAGCTTCAAATTAACTTCTTTTCATTTAAGCAGTGTTATGAAATTTATTATTATATTTTATGTTAGGTGTTAAAGCTGGTGAGTTTTAATAGTTCAAAATTATTTATAGTTGGAAGCAGATAAAGACATTTGAATGGGGAGAAATAACCACATTCCTTAAAGGGAGTGCACTTGCCATAAAATATCCCTTAAGCATTTTATTTTTAAAGAAACATTCTTTTACTAGAACAGCTTCTAGCAGCTGACCTTGGTATGGACCCAGGCCATGGTGAACTCTGTGCATCCTTTGCTGTTCTGTTTTCTGTCCCACACTTCTATAACCCATGGCATTGCTGCTGGGAGCTGGAGCCTCAGCAGATTGTTGTGAGGTGCAGGCAAGTCCTGCCCACTAATGCCCATGCAAGAAAAAAATGTGTGGGGAAAGCAACACAAGGGACATTCTAAGCACTCAGTATCAAAGATATTAATCTTGTTTGCTTCTTTTAAATTGTACTTCAATGCATTACTGAAGTTCTGTTTAAAATATCTGGGTTTTCATATTTGTGATTAAAAAACACAGTGTATGAAAATACAAAATGAGTGTAATCCCTGCAACCCAGGAAATGGGACTTTATATCCCCAAACACGGAATCAATTAGCCATAAATTGAGAGCTTATGGCATTTGCCAAATGTGATCTGTAGCATGAATTGGAATAAAAACCATGTGGATTAACAATTCAGTTGCCATAGAAACTTCTGAAACTGGAACGGAAACTTGCTGAAGAAGACAGCTCATGACATTTTGGTACCTCTGAGCCTTTATATGTAATGTCAGCTGGAACAATAGCTATGTGCATGGTTTCTTTTTTTGGGCTCCCATGAACACTGGAAATGTGTTCTTTATGGTTAACTCTCTGGTTGCTCTGGTTGTTCTTGCTGCTAGGGATCACTACATACAGGTGATCAACTCCTGATGTTGCAGGTATTATGCAGAGAATAATAGGCTGAAATTATGCATTTAGTATTTGCATCCAGGTGACTTTGGCAGTCACAGACCAGTTTCAGGAATGTGCATGTACGTAGCAGTTGCAGTCCTATATATTTACTGTTCACTCTTTAAAAGCTCTGTATAGCTGAATTCACCAGCTTCCACAACCTAGCTCCTAGACTGGATCTAGAATGACCTCCTGTGCAATAACATTTAGCTAATTCAAAGGGGAGTGGTCAGCAGGTGTGCTTTCCCTTTCTAGAACAGTGTTTTAAATCTTGGTGTCTTCTCATTGCTCTGACCCCTGGGTTTGTTCAGCTCAGTGCATCTGCAAAGCAGACATCTATAGGTTTTGAGAGAGACTGCCATTCCAGCATGCAGAGAAGCATGTTGTGAAGCTTCAGTCAGCATTTATATCAAGTCCACATTTATAACCACCAGCTGGATCATGGTTAGGTGAATGAAAGGCTACCCTCCCACTCTCTTCTATTCTATGCTCTGTTACCTGGTCTTTTGTCTTTAGAGTTGTTAGTCCAATACTTCTTGTGCTAAAATCACTTGAAATAGAGACCTTTGAACTGGCTTACTGCAAGAGAAAAATGTCAAATCCTTATTCAATTGAAAGTAAAGGGATAAAAGGCAAGTGTTTTATTCCAGGCTTTTAAGTAAAAATCAAGCCACAGACATCCTTAGCCTTAACCTTGTTCAGTGTTATATTCAGCACTTTTGTCCTGGAGAAAGCTCAGACTTGGCATGAAAAAAGACCACAAAAATCTTTAAATGATGACAGAACAGCCAGGCCTGGCTACTCCAGATAGCTTTTAAGACCCCTATTAGATTAATAGAAAAGCCTACATTGTTGACCTATTGGTTTGCTTACACTTTAAGTCCCTGGATACCTAGATACCTGGATAAAGCACCAAGAATTACTGACGTCTCTGTCAGTCTTGTGCACCCTGATTTTTCAGCCAAATTCTGATTACTCCATTTTCAACACTTTTACATGCTGTAAGATCTAATATCTTGCTGCCATTTTCAATCTGTTCTTTTTGTAGGAGTGATGTTAAGATGTTAACTGTTTATAAGGGCCCTGCAATGTGCATTTTAGCTTTTCTTGCCTCTTAGTGGAAACTGACACTGGAGTATTATAAAAACATAACTGGTGCAGGCCATCTTGGGCTTCATTCCAAAATAAAGAAGGGATTGGGGGCAGGGTGAGGTAGGAGTAGTGGGAATGGAAAAGGTCATGTTCACATAAGAAGTGGCTGCAATTTAGCATAACTTTGGAAATTACATCTGTTTAATCTAGTGATGAATTTGGCATAAAGTAGTTGCCACTTCAATCTAGAACTTAGTTTTTGCAGCCCTTCTGCATATCATGTGGAATTTTAATCTTGATCCAATGTGTCTTGTTTCTTATTTCTCTGAAATTCATGGATTAATAATGTTAGTTGGCTAGGTCAGATTATTTGAAAACTTATTTGTGCATTTCAAGGGGCTGAAATCCTAAAGAATCCTAAAATGAATGCAATTACAGTATAGCCTTTACAAAAGGGTAAAATAACAATCCTTTCAAAAGTCATTGAAGCTGTAGTTAATGGATAGAGTGGACAGAGATATCAGTGTTTTTTGAGGCCATAGATTCATCTAGAACATGAATCCAAAAGAAAAAAATGGGCTGTGCTATATAAATAGTTGATTCTCCACAGAGCCTTGCAGAAGACATGCAGTTTGCAGGGGTGGGACATTGCATTTTCCTATTTTCATGGATCAGCTAATCTGCATAGTAATAACAGTGAGCACTTCAGCCACTGGAGTTAGTGAGTCTGGACTAGTTACTATTGTGCAGAAGATTCAAAAACCTTTATTTGTCTGCAGTTGGGGTTTATTTGTTTGTTTGTTTCAAGCTGTTCAATTGACAGCCAGCTAGTTACCATGCAATCTAAAGGAATGTAATTCCTTAGTACCTGAAAGCTAGAGAATTGTTTCTAGAGTTTATCAAGTCTAATTATAGTTGAATCTTCAGCAGTAGTGGAATCAGGGCTGGGGGAGGGTGTGGAGAATTATATAACTGCAAAACCAAATAAATTGGAGTGGCATTTCGTAAAAATATGAAATAGGCAAATGGAAAACTAGAGATAAAGAATGGCAGGAAATGTAAACAAACTCTGATTCTGTGGATTTCTACAGCCTTCCTCTTTTGACAGTATGTAAGGGGCCAGATCCTCAGCTGGTGTTAGTAATCCATCAGAGACAAAAGAGTTGCACTGATTTAGGCTTTGACACAGCCTGGTTGACTTACAGCTTGCACTTGGGCATCTGATAATACCTATATTGGTGTAGGGCATAAACATATGTATGGCAGAAATAGGGGAATGCTACAGCCTTTTCTTCTGCAAGAATAAAGGCTGACAAGCAACTGCACATCCCCCCTGACCAACCAACCAACCAACTCACCTGACAACCCTTAAATCCTACCATTTTCTGTTAGTATATGTCCATGCAAAATTTTGCTTAGAAGAATATTCCTAGAAAGAGAAGACTAAAATCTTTGCAAGAAGTGTTTGCACCAGTACTTGTGCATGATTTTGTGTGGTGACTGTGATTTGAGTCATGCAGTGAGCCACAAATTGATACCATAGAATAAATGTGGATGATGGGTGGTTTGTGTAAAGCAGCCTTGAGATAACTGGCATAAGTCCATCAATTTATTCATGCTTTTAGGAGTTCACACAACAACTATGGAGCATAATTCTGCATTCACAGTTTGAATTCATATATTTTCTAAAAAAAAAAAATTAGTTGAAGATTTCTGTTTTCATGAGCAATTATATAATCGTTTTGCAGAATTTTTTAGAATCATGACTTTGTAGAAGAACACAGTTGAAAATCTGTATTAAAACCTTTGCAGATAGATTTTTCACTCTGTTAGTGTTCCCTACGTGGTTGGCTTTGTTTTCAGGAAAGGTTCTCTGAATTCAACAGGGTCATTTATAGAATAATGAATATAGGGTCTAATTCTGAGACTTTAATATCGAAATGTTTCAAATTCTCTAGCTAAACACAGGTGTGCAATAGCAGGTTGAAACGTGTTGCAGACATAAAGAGGTGTGGATCCACTGTGATCCTCTATACTTAGTACAATTTATTATGAACTCTCTTGGTTCTGTCCATTCTGCTTTTAACATAAATCACCTTGTAATAGTAATATTACAGGTTTGCTGCTACTTTGTCTTAAGATTTGCTTAAATTTACTTCTCAAATTTAAAAATTGACCTTGCTTTCTCTAAAGATGAATACTAAGAAACACAGATGTCTTCTTTATCTGGTCATAAAATACCTGTACCCAAGAGTGATGTAGAAGTGCTAAGAAAAATCTTTCTTACCTGCTTCATTGAGATTCCTGAATGTCACTTATTAGCAACTTTTTGCAGCTATGAATAGGAAGCCTAAAAGCAGAGTCATGTGCTCAACTGCAGAGGCAAAAAATATTTCTCAAGAGACATCCTGTGAAAAAAGCAGTCTTTCTTGCACACGTAGATGTAAGTTCAACAGAAGAATTTATATGAGAGACTGGAAAGTCCATAGGTTTCCTATAGTGCTACCTAATACACATAAACTGACAGTCACAGAACACTTTTACAGCCATCAGAACACATTTATAGTCATGTTGTTGCGTTGCTCCAGCATCTTCCAAGTGTGTTGATCTAGCTCTGTTTATGGTTTTGCAATGTCATCTTTCTTTGCATGATCTTTGACAAGTATGGCCAGCTGTGTAGGATGATAGGCATGTTGCCTGGTAACATGAATGCACGAAATGACTATCAGAATATTCTCTGTAGGGAATACTTGCTTAAGGCCTACCAGATTCAGAGAGCATTTAAAATGCACGTTTAAAAAAAAAACGTGACTACATTAACATGCTTACTCCTACCTTAATACCTAATGTGAGGTGCTGAGATGCTGATAACACTGAGATTGGCCTGAGTATCCACAAGATGCCTCTAAGACTGGCTCAGTGACACTAGTCACTATGTCATGATATGTAATAAGGGTAAAATGATGGCTATTTTTGATCATACCTTTTGTTTACAAAATATGTTCAGTCAGCCCTACAGATATGAATGTTTCATTGCTGTCTTGTAGAAATCACACAGTACAATAGATGAAAACTTTCTTGCCTTTTTTAATGTTTCAGACAGCAATTCAATTGGCTGTTAGATGTGTTTCTGAGCATTTGAAATATTTAAAAACAGTTCAAGAGTAAAATCCTAAATATAAAGCAACTTAGATGATCAGGTTCCTTTTTGTCTAGTAAGCCATGATAATTACAAAGCACTCAAAATCTATCTCTCAGGAAGAAAATTGACTTAAACATTTCACCTTCACTGAGTTATTAAGACCTGACAAGTCATGTGTAACTGTGTTAAACTGCTCTTTGGGTGAAGCTTCAAAGTTGACCATGCTGATCAATTTAAAGAAAAATGCAAACCAAATGAAAGACTCTTACTGGTATGGTGAAGATATAACTGATAATTCAAAAGCTTAAGTAGAAAGTTTGAAGGGTACATTATGACTAGACAAGGTCACTGTATTGAAAAAACCGCCCCACAACTATAATACTACACTGTGCATGGAGTTATGTAGTCAGTAATGTTTTCTAATCTAATGCTCTTATCAGAACTGAACTTGTCCTGGTTTTAGCCATTCAATATCCTTCAGGGAGAATTATGAAGGTGCAGTCTCTGAAATAAGCCCGAACTTCATTTCTATCTTGTTCAGGCAGCTGAATTTACCCCTGATAAAAAAGCCCCACGGTTGCTTTTCAGCTATCTATTGTACTTCTTAGCAATTGTTATTACAAATACAATGAACTGAACATGACTTTCTCAGTAAGGCTCTGAAATCTGATGCAATTTGCATAATGAAATATGTTTGGGGTTCATAGTTTTAGCTAAAGTTAGTGTAGTGAATTATCTCACAAAGGAAAAGCAACCTAGGTGGCTCAGATTAAAGAACAGAGAGATAGTTGTGGTAAATGGAAATTCAAGTTAGAAATGACAGGTGAACTGTTAATGCTATAGATAAATGAATAATTGCAAAATGTGCATAGAATATAGTGAGCTTCATGTAGTTTGGCATCCTTATATCAAGACTGGCTTTCACTCTAAAATTTTTCAACAATTCCTTATTGTCTTCCTTCTTCTTAGAGGAAGTGCATGTTCTTGTGTTCCAGTCATGGAATACTGACCCCTGGAAAATAGTGGTGCTATCAGCATTAAGGGAATGGAGGAGGGTGAATCCTTGACAGAGGAAATATTGGATCATGATACACCAAAGCAATGTTGTGGCTTACCTCTGGTAATTTTTATTTACCCAAGTTGATGTTAGCCATGGAAAACTTTGTTGGTCTTCCCATTCAGCTGTTTTGTTTGTCCCTAGATACCTAGCCTGTGCCCACCTGCAAGTATAGATGTTCTGCTGCTTGAGGTAGAGGAATGTCACATACCTTTGGGGGATTGTTTAGTGTTTTTGTGTGACTTATGTGCACCCTGGGAGTCTTGACTGCCAGCTGTCAATAGTGGTTTGTAACCAAAAAACTGATCAAAGGGATCAGAGTCCTAAAATGAAGAATGTCATGGCCTGATGTAAGCCCTTGTAAGGGGGGAAACTGTCTAGGCAAGGCAAACTCAGTGCCAAACTCAGACTGCACTGTAGTTACATTTAGACATGCATTGAGGAGAGGATGCAGTATATGTAGTAATAAGTTTCCTTTTTCTGACTCCAGTAGGAGCAGGCTGAACCCTCTGATCTCTGATAAGGATGTTGAACTGACTTCTAGCCTTCTCAAGAAGTGGGGTCTGACTGTCACCCTCATTCAGACCTTTTTGACAAGTTCAGCCTGTTGAAACAGGAGATTGCATTTAGGCTACTGGAAGTAAGCTGTTGTTGCTATGTTTTGACCACCATGAATTCTGTTCTGAATGGAGCAAAAATCCACTTTTGTCTTGTCTTCTATGAAGCAATATCACTGTTTCACCCTTGAGTGAAGAATCTGACTCTTAAATACCTGATGGTAACACAAACTGTTTTCCTTACCCTTACCTTCAGCATCTTCAGCCGTGTGTGCCATTCTCTGCATGTCATGCACATGGATTTATTAATGTACCAAAGATGCTAAATTTACTTGTTGAACTATTTTCAGCCCACATCACAGTGCTGCTTGGATTTGCTGATGGGCCTCTGTATTTCTTTGCCAGCATTCCTGCATGTTTCTGGTACTTATTTGTTTTTCTAATGCCAGTTTCCTCTCATTAATTACTCTAAATCTACACAAATGTGATTTTCTCATACTACAAGAAATCTCTTACAGGTCATGGACCTTATGTTACTTCCTGAATATTATAATATCTTAATTAGACTATGTATTAAGTAGCAAAATACTTGATTAGGTCACTTACTATTTCTGTATATTGCACTAGTATCTGCAAGCTTAACCCTAGAGGCTGATTCTGGCTAATCATATAGTGCATAAATCATGAATGGCCTTGAAGTAAGCAGCTTTGTAATGCTTTAGTCTCTCAGCACTCCTAGGCCTCTTCCCCAGAGGATAATTTAACACCTGGTTATTGATTATGAAAAGACAGATGTATATAAGGTCTCCCTCTTACTGAGCATAAAATGAGCTAGCTCTGATTTTTGAGAACCTGGTCTGGGACTAAAATAAGATTGGGCTTTTTTAGCATTAGGTGACTGAAATACATAAAGCAATCCCTGCAGCAGAAATACGTGTCAGTTATAATTAAGCATCATCTATATGTGTGTGGGGGAAGAGGACTGAAACGGGTGATTTAAGAGCAAGTTCCTCCTACACTGCATCTCCTAGTGAGAACAGGAGTGAGTCTTGCTGCACTGCAGTACTTTTTACATCTCTTCTGTTTCTGAGAATCTGGAAACAAGTGAATGCCTACAAGGAGGGGGATTACAGGGAAAGAATCTAAAGCATATTTCTCAAACTCAGTATATCTGTGTCAGTCTGTAAGGTTTGGGACAACTGTGTGTTGGGAGGATGGTCACTATAATTTCAGGAACCAGCCCTTGTTGAAGAGGAAAGTGATTTTTTTCATGCCAAATTACATTTTCTGGTTATTAGTCATATAACCCTGTTTGAGGTTCATGCAAGCAAGTTTGGGAGTAAAACAAAGTTACTTTTAGAATGCATCTTCTTACACTGGAAGAGCAGTTACTTTTGGAAGGCTAGAAAAGGAATATTGGGGGAATAATCAATCTAATTCCCTGCATAAAGCCTTCAGCAGTACTTTGGGTTGTACCTGCTGAACTCTGTGCACAGCTATCTGAGCATGCTCAGAACAGCTTTCAGGAACAGAGAATAATCCCTTTTAGCAAATTTACTCAGAAGGTGCCTGTCTGCCAAGTGGAGCCACCTCCCTCCTTGGTTCTGTTTATAAAAACATTGTTTAAATGGGGAAAACAAGAGAAGAGCAAACAGATTCCTCGTCCCACCCAGCACTTCCCTCTGAAGCACAGCCACTCCTCCTGTGTGGGATCCATCACATGACAGGGAAACGCTTCTGGGAGCTGTTATTTTAAAATATTGGCAGCACATCTTCGGGTGGGACTGCTCTATCTCATATCTTCTTATTTCTCCTACCGGCTACTTCTCCTGTTTTATAAGTTGCTCTGGCTGTGCCAGCTATAATAACATAGCTTGTTGTTTGTCCTCTGTGTGACTTTTTCATATGCTTTAAATGAGGGTTGTTTTGTGGATGATGTACCAAAGACCAGTCACCAAATCTGACCCTTGTGTGTCTCTGGAACTCCAGTGAGGAAATAGTAATCTCCAAATGGCATAGATGGCTTTTGACACTGAATGAACCTGCATAGTCCAGAGTGTGTCTGTGCTCAGATGCATAGAGAGGCACTGCTATTCCAAACTCAGATTATTTGTGCAAGGCATGATAAATGTCCCTGCATGTCCTTGCTCCCTGGTGCAGTAGTGAAGCCTGAACTTCAGTCTGACTGCAGGTTCTTGCAGTGCATTTTGCAGCAGCTTGCACTTAACTCTGAGTTCTGCCTTACAAGATCCTTTCCATTCACTAGACAGCAACCTCCTGCCCTTTTATTGTTTGGGACAGTTGTGCATGGGGAGTGCAAAGAAGTGATAAAGCATATGTAAGCCCTCATATTGTTTTTCTAATGTCTTGCTGTTTTGAATAGTACCTAATGATATTTGCAAAGCTTCTTGCTATTACCCAGGTTTGTTCCATTCCAGTGAGGGACACCCTTTGCTTGTTGCTGGGTGTTCAGAAACAATGGACCAGTCACAAAAGGATTTGCTTTAACAGTTGTTTCTGTTGGCTGGGCTACTTTTGATAACATCTCCTCCTGCTGTGTACAAAGAGTGCTTGAACCAAGGGTTTTAATGTCTTGCATGGTCAACATTTTGTTTTAAAGGGTGTAGTAGTTTATTTTTGGAAGGAACTCTGAGGAGCGGCCACATAGCATTGAACTCTCCTATCCTGTTTATCAACTCCAAGTCCACCCTTCTCCCAGAATGGGTTTTCAAGATGCAGCACTGTGCTGAACTCTAAGGTAAGATTTGGCAGTGAGTTTTCTGCTTTTGGCCAAGTGTTAGTTGGCACAGGATTTTGAAAATTGCTTGGAGATAAACTACTTAGGCTAATTCACACCTAGAATAATCTCACACACAAGTGGAGTTCCTTTACAAGTGAATGAGTTCTATTTTCCCCATGTGTTATATTAAATCTCCTGGAACACAACTTTCATAGCCACCAAGAAAAGGCTGATTAAGTCAATAATGGATAATACTAATGGCTAGTGTTTTCTTAGCTGAAAACACTGTTTAAAAAGTCAGATTCCTCAGTTTCCTTGTCTTATGTATCTTGTCCTGTTTTACTCATGCTCTTGAAAGAGTCTCTCACTGGGCCTTTTCTGCATTGCAGGCAATGTACAAGAAGAAAGCAGAGGGAAAATTATTACTAAAGAGATTTGTCTAAGATGGATAGAAACCAGCAATCCTAATTTGCAGACTCTTGGAGTTCCAAGTAATCTAATTTAGCTGTCTGAGGATAATTTTGCTAGACTTCCAGTTGAGTGTTCCAGAAGCATGACTAGAGTGATGCAGCAAGATCTCTGATGTGCCTAAATGCATTACTTGTATAGTTGCTTGACTGAATGCTGATAAGCAAAGCTGCAGCAGCCCGTGTGCTTAGATCTGTTGACTTTAATGAGACATGAGGCCCTTCTTCTCAAGTGCCCTTCTTGAATTGATGTCTGACTACTCCAGTACTTCCAAGGCAGTTGTATCCAAATCAAAACTACTAAGAACTCAAACTGAGCAATGCCTCACAACCAGACTTGATTCAGGGGGTGTGTTGAATGTTCATATTTAAGTGATAGGCATGAGACAAGGAGTACAGAAGACTGTAGTGTGTCCCCTATTGCTTAAATGCCTCTTTAAAAACATTACCAAAATTTCCTATCACTTTGACTAATTAATAGGAATAGGACAAGCCTTTTTGTTTACTGTGTCATCTAGCCTAAGATAACATAGCTCCTCTTTATACAGGATGCTACAAATGCTTATCTACAGGGCTTGAAATTAATTTTCCAATTTTAGAAGAGAACCACAAATTTAAATCAAGTTCTCCTTCCCTTCTGCAGAAGACCTTGCATATGCATCTCAAATGGTAGTTGAGCAAAGAGCTCTGTGCCAGCCCCTGGAACAGTGAGCAGATTAGCAAGGTTCTGAATTAATTGGAAACACCAACTTCCTGGAAGACTTGCATCATACAAGACGTGATTTTTTAAAATGTAATTAAGCACTGAGTCTGGATGGAAATAGAGTTGGAAATAAGGTTAGGGGTGCAGTGAACACACTAATTCCTCAGATTTTTGTGGCAAACTGTACTAAACTTTTCCAAGCAAAATTTGTCAGTTCATACCTTTTTCTAAAAGTTATGTAAAAAAGTGTCTGACCTGTTATTCCAGAAGCTGGGAACAGAGAAGTTGTTGCTGTCCAGGCCTTGCTAACTTTTCCAGCTGCATTTCCCAAAGCAGGAGCTGAGGAAGGAACAGCTGCAATTTCCTTATACTACAGAAGGATTCCCTCTCAGAGGAGATATCCCCCGCTGAGTGGATTCACTAGGTTTTGAGCCTGGTTCTTCCAGAGTGTCATACCTAGGGCAAATTAACAGGTACAGAATTCAGTTTTTCAAAGATAAGGGTAGATATAGAACAGATGATTTCTGATGTTCCCTTCTCATGGATTTCAGTACATATTCTTGTGTGTTCTATTAGGCACTGTGTATGTGTCTTGCAGCTCTCTCAAGTTAACTCCTAACTGTGAGACTTCTTTGTCTTGTAAATAGTACCATCCGTGTCAGTAATGCTCTACTATCCTCCTGAGTACTGAGTACTCATACTGAGTATGAATCTGTAACCTCTTCCTGAAGTATTTCATCTAAATGTAAATAATCTCATTCCATAACCTAAAGTATTGTCTTTGCCTTCTCTAGATGCTGTGTGACTCCTATTCCTAACAGTGACACAAGTAGCTATCCACATGCACCACTTAGGTATTTCACCTTCATCTCTCCTTCCATCAATCTCAGTGATCTCTTGTTTATTAAAAACAAATAATAGTGACTGTCTGTCTCACAAAGAATTAGAAAGACTAGTGCCAGAAATTAAATGCAGAAGCAGCTGCTTTATCTTCAAGAGGTCAGTTTGACTTGTTAGAAGTGGGAAGCCTCTAGCAGTACCTTACATCCTTGCTCTTTGGGTTCAAATCTTGGGGCTTAAAAATGTAATGAAAATAGGATATTTATGGGATATTGGAAAATGCTGTAACAAGTCCAGGATTTCTAGAAGACTGGTCAGAGCAGTTGAAATGTATTGTGCTAAGTATTGTGATTTTCGTGTGTGTTTTGAACAGTGAACACTTTAATGAATGTTTGAATACACACCATGTAGATAGAAACAATCATCAATTTTCTGTTCCTTTTAATGAAATACTCTGGCATCTCTCCCATCCAATACTGAAGGAGTTTCCTTTTCCTGCTGGAAGCTGTCTTATTCCTTAAACAGCCTTTACTTAAGCACAGAAAATTCTTTCATCTTTCCGTTGACTTTGCTTGGAAAGCAATAGTAAAACCTCAGCACAAGCCACAAAATTATTGTGGTACTAAACTGTAATATGATGCTCACACATTTTCTGGTATTTAATTCCTGTAAGCTTTTATGAAACACTTAGTAATAGAGATCAATGCATGCTAGTGACAGCACATGTGGCTATAGAAAATGCACAGGGAATGGAATCCTGATGACAATGGGGCTAACACTTACTTGAAACTGTACTAGCCTTGCACAGTGTTTCTGGTGGCTTCATTTGAGAGATGCTGTGTCAGGCCAGGTCCATCTTGAAGGTCATTAGGACAGTAATTTTCATCCCATTCAGCTTCCTGTGAACTATGGAAGAGAAATGAGCATGGGACAAAGAGACTTGCCTATAACTAAAATGCATATCATTGACAACAGGTCACTCTTGGTGGTGAGAGGAATGCAGTGAATCACCACTCCTGCTAGCTTATTCTCAAGATCCTTCATGACTGGAAGGGAGCAGATGGCATTGCTGCAAAAACACTGCCCCATTCCCAGAGCCAGGCAGCTGAAGCAGAATGAGGCAATGTTTGGCTAATGCTGCTGCAGGAGCACACACCAACAGTATAGGCAAGCTCCCAGCACACCCATTTGAAAGGCAGGCAGGTATTGCTTTTGCAGCCTTTATTTTGAGCTGTGTCTGTGGTAGCAAAAGAAAAAGGCTTGTTTCTCTTTTAAAATAGCCCAGCAAGGATTCCAGGAGTTGTTATCACCAGGGTATCTATCATTATTTTCATATCAGTGTTGCTACAGGCAACACAGGACAAATTGCCTGCATTTTGAACTCTTATCATTGTTGAGCAGACCCAGGGTCATCTTTACTGGGGAAAGCCATTCTCTGCAGCCTCCTGGGACGTGCTGCAATAGGAAGAGACTGGGCTCTGGAATTCCCATAAAAGAGATTTGGCTGACACCTCTTTATCAATGCTAGCACTCTCATGCTGCAGTGATTTATTGCTTTGAAACCTTCAGATGATTTTAAGCTGAGATTGGATGTATTTTTTAGCAAAATTATATAAACTGCAGTGGAAAAGTTCAAGGCATCTATGCTATGACTTTATTTACTGCTGAGATTGCTTACGTGTGGACTGATTCCTAGAGGATCTATAAATAGTACAGCTCTCAGTGGGATAGAGGTGATTTAGAATCCCTAGGATTTGCTTGGTTTTGTCTGGAAGACACTGGGCTGTCACATTTCTATTGGTGAGGTGGTCTCTGGCACCTGTGTTGGCTGGAGCACTAGAAGCTGAGACGTCTAGCAGACCCTTGAGGAGCTGCAAGAAGTGTTCACTAAGAGGAAAACCAGAGTTTGCTAGATCACTACTATCCACTTAGATGCACTTGAACCTCCATTGTTCAGCTTCCCCTCCAGAACTGGGGCTGCACCTTCAACATCACACCGGTGATGCACTGACTTGGGGGACAAGTTTCCTGCCAGTGCTGGTTCTGACACAGATTGTGAAAGTTCATTCAAGTCCTACTGGTCTCATTCAGGTTGGGAAATTCACATGAACTTGTAAGAAATGCAAGTTTGCACAAAACCAGAAGTTGGAGAGGAAGATTTTTGTTGGACGCTGTGCTAAGTGTGGATCAGCACAAAGCAAATAGATTTGTCCTTCATCTGCTCTTTGTTGCAAGTACTTGTAAAGGAAGTTTGTGCCTATTGTGAGAAGCTATGTGCAAGATAGGACAGCTAAAAACAAGCACACTTTCACCTGTACAGTCCAGTTTTTAGGTGGTATTTGGGGTATAGAAACATTGCATAACAGCCCCCTTTTCCACTTCCATTATATTTGACAGACTTACAGTCTTTGTGTAGTAATTGTCTGAGTGAAAACAAGTTATGCATCTGGGAGATAAGAAGGTGTGGCAATGTGCTGCTGGATGACTTTGCCTTTGATATATTACTTTGCCATCAATTTCAAACATGAGTAGATGAAAATAGGTTTGCACTGATTTTTCTAGTTTTTTATCAGCATTTACCATAAATCTAACGATGGTTCTCTGAGACATACACTCTGCTTTGTGATCAAATGATTTCCTCTGGGGAAACTTCAATATTCTTCTTATGCTACAGCTTTATGCAAAGTGACCTGAAGGCTGTGACAAGGAAATACTGCACTCTGACACCACCAGCCAGAACTTTTTATGCTAAGAGAAATTAATTCCTGAGGTATGTTTAAGCAGCTGCCTTGAAACAGAAGAATCTGTCAACAGAATACTGTATGAGATAAAGCTTTAGCCATGGAGGGGTGGAGAGAAGAAAAACATGTCCACCCAATTTTTACAAAGGAGGAATAAATTTCAACCAGCACTATGCAGAGGCAGGAGCTGAATCAGAGAAGGCCATTTCTATTGTCACCCAGAAGGCAGTGACAGATCAGCTTCATTTTCCTATTCCATGTTAGCTGTGCTGAGCCCATCTTTAGTTTGTTTTATGGCTATTGAGTTACATAATCATGGAAACCAGAAGATCATTGAGCTCCAACTAAGTAATTCTTCTTTGTCAGAAAAATGAAAGAAATTAAAGAAATTGCTGAAAATGGCTCCACTGACGTTAGAGTTGGAAAAAAAGAAAGCTAACATTTGAATGAATCCTCATCCCTGATCTGTTTAAATTGAAATTCATGTAACTTAAAAACTATTTTCAAAAATGCTGCATACTGCAGACATTCAGCACTTGAGGGAAAAAGTACAGACACAAGAAAATTCAAATTTGGCACCTGCAATTTTCACTCTCTTTGCTGTTCTCCTCTCTAGCCTTGCTGCTTTTCCTTACATAATACAATTCTGTTCTGAACTACCATGCTACTGCATTCCTAATGTTATGTAAAAAATGCTACAGGATGAGTTTCTACCTCACCAGATTTAATTTATTTGACATTTAGGTCACCAAGATACTTGATTAGTGCATTCAGGGTGCCAGCTTTATATTAACATCTCTCATTTTAATACCTTGTGGGAAGCTGTGAGTATTGTAAAAGACCTCAGTCACCAACACTGATTTTTGGAAAACATAGCCATTGAATTATTCTGATACACAGTTTTTGAAAAAGAGAGGCCGTTATGAGTCATGCTTTTTGCTAAATAAAGCTATAATCACATTTGGTTACAGTTTTCATTCTAACCTGCAAATGCTGGCCTGCAGCTCAGACAACCAGAGCCTGTATGTCTTGAGGTTCATGATCAAGGTCTTAATATGCAACTATGTTTTTAGTGGACAGTTCCAAGTTATTTATATTCCAATGGAAATTACCTCCAGTGTATAATATTGTTGGTGTGCTGATAATTTGGTTTAAAAATATGCTTTTTAGGAAATGGAGCAGCAGTACTTTCAGAATTAATCATAATTTTCTGATTTACTGATGAACATTAGCAGATTAGGAGAGAGTAGAAATATGAATTAATAGTGCAGTCTGATATGTTGCTAGAAACATTAAATAATATTATAAGAATATAAATAGTATTAACAGTAATAATATAACATAATATGTTAGGTGATACTGTCACCATGCTGCATAACACCTCCCACTAAACACACTTCTGCTAGTGACAGCCCCACCTTTTCATGGCTGAGTAGCTTTGGATAAGCACATGTTCTGCAACTGTGTCCAGACCTTTTCATGAAGTAACAGAACTGGTTTGCCAAGACTCTTCATGTGGTTTATATGGCTTTAGTTTCCTTGTCTCTCCTTATCTCTGTCAGAGATAGACCAAGAAAGTGACATTTGAATTTTGTAAGCTTTTGGTGAGATTTGGGTCAGGATTTTGTGGACATTATGAGCCATGGCATTAGCTGCCTTTTGATCCTAATAGAAGAACTCTGCTCTCAAACAATCTATGGATTTTATAGTCTACAATGGGAAAAAGCATTAACCATGTCCAAACTTCTGTCTGACACAAACTCAAAATAGCTGAGGGAGGTGGATTGCATAAGTTTTGGTCTTGTTCCAGCATGTCTATGAACCTTGCCCAGCATTTGTGAAGTGCTCAGCATCAGTTTGGGCACACCAAGTGGAAGAGGGATCTCCTGTACTCCCCTAGAATCTCTTCAGAGATTCCTACTCTGTCCCCTGGATATGGCAGAGCAGCCTGTGCTTGGCACCCTCCTGCTTCCTCCTACTCTCAACACACCAATGCAAAGATCTGTAGCTCAAGCCCCACGTGAAAAGTGCTGAAGTTAGGCTTGACCATTAACAACACCAGGTACCTGTTAGTGGAAGAGTCCTTCTAACCAGGTCAATGGTTAGACACTTTCTCTTCTTTGAGTTAGTTTTTTGTTGGGTTTTTCTTCAGTAACCTTGTTGTGTACATTTCAAGTACAGTGAGCTTGTTTGATTTTTTTCTTTGAACAGTAGCACTCCACTCAATCTCTAAACAGACACCTTCCCAAGTCACACACATGCCCAGAATCCTTCTCTTGCAAATAAAGAGCTGGTTCTGTATATTAGCATAAATAATATTGAGAGAAGCCAATGGGCCAGTGTGTGGCTCCTAAAACGGTAATGTTTTATGTTTGGATACTTGCCCTCAATACATGTCACTAAGGAAGGTGTGAAATTTCTCTTTACTTTCCTAGAAATTTAAGGAAATCGGTGAATAGTTTTGAGGTGTTTGTTGGTTTTTTCCCCCCCTCTTCTTTCTCTTCTGATATACATAGAAATTGAATAATGGTTTTCAAGATCTTCAATAATTGAATGGTCTTTGCAAGTGCTCCCTCCTTTCAATTGCTCCCAGATGCCAGTGAAAGCCATGGACTCTGTCAGGACTAAACAGGGTGAGATCCAGGCTTGCAAATTTGTCCTAGAATGATGCTTATTTGGAACTTCAATTTAGACTCCTCAATTTGTTCTTTGTCTGAACATGTCCATGTCTTACTCAAGACTGTGTTATTCTCTATAGTTATGTTACTAGCAAGTTAAATGGCATATTCAGATGTTTGTGTCAGAGGGTCAGGGAAGGTAAATCTACAGGGAATGATGGAGTGTTTCTGTCAAAGGCTTAGGAAACTGACAGTACAGAAGCTTGTCTGTTTATTCTCAACTGTGTCAGTTAATTTAGGAAGAACAATTACCTTTGCCTATGAAATTTGCCCTCAAAGATTTTACTAGTAACATTACAAGTAGTAATGCTAGTAACATTAACTAGTAACTAGTAGCATTAACATTATGTTTCAGAAAAAGCTGCTAAACATGATATAGATGAGCAGGGATACAAAGTTGTGTTTGTTACATCAGACTGATTTTGTGTGCACCTTGTTTCTTAACAATATACTAAAGATATATATATATATATATATATATATATATATATGTACACACACCTTTCGTCAATGTTCCAGTGAACATTTTCCACCATGAAAGTTCTTAATATTTTTGAACATGGGTTGTCACTATTTTTTCCAAGTGGAAAAAGACCCAACTAGCTTGTTAATATAAGCTTGTAATATAAGCTGGACAATTAAAACCAAACCAAAAATCCTGTTTCATTTTAAAAAATACCAGCTTTGGTACTTAAAGCCAAAATAACATTTTCTGTTTCATTGCTAAGTCTTCTTTCATTATTTAATGCAATACCTGATTTTCTGTGCCTTTGTTTTATTCCACTAACATTTATCCACTTATTTGTCTGCATTTTTTCGTTTAGACACATTCTCCTGTAAAACCTTCTGCCAAACTTCAGCTACTCCCTGACTGTCTTCCAAAACCTCCTTCAAGGCCTGTCTTTGCTGCACTGCCTACAAATCACTGTCACCTGGCAGTGTTGAGGCTGGAGGCCATCTGTGACCATGGTGACTTCTGATTTATGTGAGCACACCCATCTTCATTGTTATTCATGCCACCTTCTTTCATATATTTTTCCCTTAGTCATTCAATTTTTTCTCTTGGGAACATGGAGTACAAGGACTCTGGGGTGGGAGCTGCCTAAAATAATGAATATAAGGTGCAAAACAGATGTAGAACTTTGTGAAAAATATGTCAGGAAATAATAATGTGTTTGAAGTGCATATTTGTCAAAACAAGATTGTATCAAATTAATTATGGAGGAAGATGTGTCTACCAAAATATGTAGGCCGGAATCACTGATGCAGCCAGCCAAAAACTGAAAGAGTTTTGGTGACTTAAATATCTCATAAATTTCAGGCCTTAACATACCACCATCTAAGTCAGAGTAACATTGAATATTTTCTGAATTTTCGTGTCTTTCACACCTCTCAGGGTGCACCAGAGCTTTGATTTTTGGAACATATGGACATCTTCTTTCATATGGTTAAACTCTCAGTACTGGTGGCAGAGACTGGGACGTGGTATGACAAAGAACTTTCTGGTAGATCTATCCTATGTGGCATTCCTCTACCCCAAGACTTCTCAAGGGACACATTAGGAAAGCTTTTTGGCTGCCAAGTGAAAGAGGCTGAATGTTCATCCTCTTATAAAACCATATTAAGGCAAGATAGGAAAGTACATAAGTGGAAAACATATAAATCTGTGCAAAGAAAACTGCAAAATCTGTGCAAAAAAATCAGAAGAGACATTGTTTAAGAAAACCTGTGTCCAGTGATCATGAAATTAATTTAGTGGTGGTTCAAACATTTTAGAGGAACATCCTATATTCAACAACAGGGGCCCACTCCTGGCTGTGCTGAAGCAATAGTAGTGCTGAAGTAGTTACAACAGAATTCAGGGAAGTGAGGGTAATTTCTTTTCCATATCCATGGGTGATGTATAATGTCTACATTGCTCCTATCATAGGTCTGTACATTTTCACATGCTCTAGCAACAATCTGAGATGACTTTGGAGAAAGCTGGTTTATCTGTGCACAGAGCTGTGCTGCAGAATCAGCATAGCCTTTTTGATTTATTTTTCAAAGCTCTTCTGCATGGTTTCTGTCTTGATTTTCTTGTCAACTTGATTTAGTGCAAATCTCTGGGGATGCATTGTGCATTATATGAAACTGGTGTTGCTGTTGTTGAAGCAGACTCAAGCAAAGAGTTTCTGTTTGTGGAACTGTTTGTTACATACATGAATAATGTCAAACTTCTGAAGAAAAATCTCTTGTAGCAATCTTAAGCTGACTTTGTAGAGCAATCTCTTCACTCTTCCCTATAGTCTTAATTTTTTCTATTCCTTGATTCCCCTGATGAACTGTTTTTGCTTTGAGACTTGGCTGATTAATAGCTTCATGTCAGTGCTCTAATTTGGGCCTGATTTGCTAGCAAGGTGCTGAGCACATTCGTTGAGTCAGTGGGAGTGGCTGGTATTCAGCACTTTCACAAACCAGGACACTTTAATTCCTCAGTATGGGTTCAGAAGCCTGATTAAGGCTCCTATTTTTATTAACCAGAGTAATGACAAATATATTAACTGGTGTGTTCTTTGAATAGCTGCAGCTAGTATTTTAAAAACCCAAACAGCCATGAAGTCACTTAACCAATATTTAATGGGAGTTGTATGTCCAGTGTCCTGAGCTTTTCTGAATATCCTGACTTGTTCCTTGTTTCAGCATAACTCTGGGTCAGGAGATATTTCTTTCTTCTGTGTGTCAGTTTTGCTAAATATGTATTTGGTTCTTCTGCTTGCTTGAAAGTGCCATGCCAGTGCAAGTGGGACATGGCAAATGTCCTAAAATGTGAGAATAGTCAAGAAGGCATAGATTACTGTAATTTTGATTTCAATACCTGAACATACAGAATGTTTGGGACTCTAAAGGGTGAACAAGGAAATAACAATGAGTCTCCATGTTCAGCATTTCTCCAAAAGGTCCTGTGAGTTTGTGGTCCCACTGAATTTTTCATTGCATAAATTGACTCAATGAACATGTCAGATCCTGAAATTTAGCAGACTTTTGCAGGTGGTATTTGAACTGAGCTGTAAAACAAGACAGTCTTTGATAGGTATATGAATTTGTATAAATGTATGAGGAATTGTTCACATAAATCCCTCTGCTGCCACAGTGATTTATTACATGTGCAAAGCTCAGGACATCCAAATGGAACTGTAGCTGTGCTGCCTAACAGCTGGACCTAGAATGAATTAATGTAATATCATAATTCAGAAAAGAAGCTCTACTCATGTCACAGAATCAAAAAGCAGCATATGAGTGTTTTATCAGCCTAGCAGTGACCTGAGAATATATTTGCACAAGTATGTAGTATGTATTGCTCTTCTATTCATTATCCTATGCATTAAGACATTATTTCTGTGGTATCATACTCAGATTTAACCAAAGGAGCCAAAGATGTAAAAACATACAGCTAATTGAAAATGTTAATAGAAAAAAACCCTAGAAAACAGCTCTTACTTTGACCATTTTCTTTGCCTTTTATATTCTTCCCTATCTGAATTGATCAATGCACTTGGTCAAATGAATTACAGTCTCCTTCTTAGCTAATCATTAGGAAAGCTGCACATGGTGGATGAAATACACTCAAACTCAAATGGAATACCTCAAATCCTGGAACTGGATAGCCTCATCCTTCTTATGACAGCCAGTAGCAGCGACAGTGAAGTGGTGTAGACTGTGGTGTATTGAGAACCTTACCTGTAATATATATTACTCATTGACATTGCTGTATAGAGATTTTTTGACAGAAAAAAGTGAAAACCCAAGTTACCTGAAAGCTTGCTTGCTTGTTTCAGGTTTGTTGAAGTTTTGCTCCTTAAGAAGGCAGCTGCTTCAGAGAGGTTTATGATTCCATCTCTCCTGAGACTCGTCAGTGCATTGGATAAGTGTCTGAATGGTGCTTGTGCTCAAATAATAAAGAAAATTGTGGAATCAGCAGGAAATTACCCAGTGTTTTGTATTTGGTCTAAAATAACATCTGACAAAAAATTAAAAAGGACCAAGGCAGGAAGAAAAGACCATGGTCAAGACAACTTGAAGACTTCTGATCCCCAGTGTTTGGCCTAGGCTATTGTATTCTTTTGTCCCATATTTTCCTTAGAAGGCTGCTGGCATCTTGAGCAACTTCAGATCCTTCTAGCCTGCCCCAGGAGAAAAGGCCAATACTCAAGTATCAACACAAAGGTAACACATTCATATCACAACAGATATTTCTGTGTGCAGCTCTATGTTCTCATACATATATTTCACATACAATTTGTAGGTATTTACAGATGAAAGATGCAATCTGCAATGTAACAACACAGAATTCTATAGGTTAATATAAAGGATACAATTTTTCTTGCTCTCCCCTTGATTTCTATCAAGTGCTGTTTGAAGCTATCTCTATCTCTAATAGTCCAGTAGCCTTGCTGCCTGTTTCAGAACTGCCAGGAAGCTGATGCTTTTATTATGATCTTTCCAGATATGCTATTCTTCATTTTTATCGTGTTATAAATCCTGGTTTATAATGTGTCTGCCTAATTTGTTTTCTCTTGCTTCTAGGTTTAGGCACTATCTCTTCGTTTGCTCTTATGTTGGTTATGAATTCATTACCAGACTCCAGGGATGCTTTGTTCTCCTCCATTCTGTGCCCTTTTCAAAGTTCCCCCCACAACTTATTTATTTACTTCTCAGCCCCCATTAATCATTGCCATATGTGCCTCACTTTGCAGAGATACTCTGGGCCACTCATGGCTGTTGAACAAATGCAGAAGACACACATGAGTTGCTGGACATATTCTACAGAGAGACCAGACCACACACAGACACACAAGCTCCAAAGACTGAGAAGTCATAGACACACATTAATTTAATAGGGGCCAGCTTTTTACAGCCAGAGACATTGAGGGGGAAACACTAACTTCTGTTTTTGCACAGGAACTGATTACATGGTGATTATCTTGAAGGGAGATCAGGTCAGATTTCTGTCAATTATACATCCCTAGAAATTTATTTTAATATGTATCCAGTTTGAGGTTAAGCTCATGAGTTTAATTGGAAATCACAAGATGGAGAGGTTTGGTCTATTGTTCATTAAATAAAATACATCTCATATAGATGGTATAAATCTATTTGCACGTTCCAGGATGTGCAGTTGCTTTGAGCTGTTCAGCTGGTTCCAACATCCAAGTTGCTTAACTCCATGGTTCCTTAAGGTGTGTGTCTGGCTGCTGCAGCAAAGATGGAGCAACAACAATAAGAGATGGAGAAGTATGCTGATGTAGCTATAAAGGAAACTTTTTCCACACAGCATTAATTTATAATAATGAGGGAGTGGAGCCTACTGTTGATGAATGACAGTAAGACTAAGGGCTTAGCAAAATTTTAAGTGACACTGGATCTTTATAGGCTCTACTATGATTGTTCTGCCTAAGCACAATAAGAAAAATAACCCAGAACTTATGAAAAGTCCTTGAGTTCATTATGAAGCCTGAAGATTCCAACAATTTTAGGATGTCGCCTAGTAGAGATACTAAAATATAAGACCTGATGTCTTGGTACTACTTATCCTGTTAGCACATTCCAATTACTTTTTATTTTTTATACACTTATATTCCTGTATAAGGGTTCCTGAGAGTTAAAGCAATGAATTGCAGGAGAATAAGTTTCTGTAAAAATTCTAGTTGTGTAGTATGTCACCAATTCATTTTTGCTAAATATTATAAGTTGATCTTTCTCTTTCCTAATAGTAGTAACTCAGATTGGTGTATATGTACTTACTACATATTGCTGTGTTTTAGGAATATATGCAACTTTATAAGTATTTAGAAATTATATGGAAAAATATAAAGAAGTGGGCAGCGTAAAATTAATAAAAACCCAATAAAATCTCCCCTATTTCAGCACACGCTTTTCATGTCCCATTAGGGCACCAGAGGAATGCAATTTAGTGTTGTCATATACTAACTTCTGGAGGGATTTCTCTCAGTGTCCTCTCAATCTATTCAAGTTCTGCAGAGGAAGGAAACTCATCTGCCAGCACTATATGTATAAACCCATCAGGGCCTTGCTCAGCATGTAACTCCTGTAATGTGTTTTCCCCAGAGTTGTTGCTGGCTTGGTGCTAGGGGTTTGGTTCCCTTTCCTTTCCTGCTTCTCATCTGAGATTTGAGATTTCTGTCAGCACAAACTACTTAGCCTGCAGGCCTGCTTTTCTGGCTTGAAGGTATGACAAAACTTTTCAGAGCATAATCATTAAATGTGTTGTTGCTAGCATCAGATTTCAACATGCTAATAAATATTATTCCATCAAAAGTGCTGGCAACAATGGTATGAGTCGTATGTTGAGGCTGAAGGTTGATCTCAATAGTTGCTATTAGATCACCATTTCTTCTGCTAAGGAGATGCTTTTGCATTGCAATTGTTTCTGAAAATGTTGGAAGATTTATCTCATAAAACCCAACATAGCACAATTTCTGTCATTGACAATAGTTCTTCTAGGCCATTCCCAGCTAGTCTAGTAATTTTTTATATGAAAATGGTATTCAAATTAACATCTGTCATTTTCTGCAAACCATATAGGATTTCTCTTTCTGACTCTGCTGCAGTAGTCCTCATTACACTGTCCTGCCACAGATTGTATTTGCATGGGATGCAGAGGGATACGTGTTTGCATGGGGTGAGGCGTGGGATGACATTCTGATGTACCCAACTCCTGAAGGGATGTGTGTCTCTATTATTTAGAAGTATTGAAAAGCTATTAATAGTCTTGCTCTAATATATGCAGTTAATTTTCCATAACCACCAAGTACCTTTTACAGATTCAAGTTGAAATCAAGTTGAAATCAAGTTGAAATTCACTACAGAGAAATGGCAGCTAACATTTAGGCAAATTAAACACCCACTGGAAGGCAGAGCAATTTCTTTAATCTGTGCAACTTCAAGCATCACCAGATTATGATGCTACAAAGTATAGTGACTTTCACATAATGCATTGTGTGGCACGGGAACAAGAACATACATATGTATACATACATACATATATACATGAGTTTTCAAACAAGAATGTACCTGGCAGAATTATAGATGTACATACCTTGGACTGTGATTTTGTCTGACTATCAAAATTGCTAGTGAATGTGTCCTTAAATCAATCACAGTGAAGTTCTTGTCAGAAGAAAAACACAGAATACACTTCTTGTATGAAGTATGGCAAAATGGCACATGGCAATATCCTTAAAATGGTTGCTACAGCCAATAAATCTGGAATGGTCTCAATGCAGTATCCAAATTTATTTATTAAGGTCAAGATGTATGACTGATAGTTTTAAGGCTTGTTACATTTGCATATATTCCCTTAATTAATATGCAGAGGAGAAAAATCTGTCCCCAAGCTTCTGGGTCAGTCAGACTGAGTTGGCACAGGAGATGCATCACTGCAGTCCAGTATCTCTATCAGTACTCCCAGGCTTTGCCCTGTAGGTCCCCACTGTTGTTATCCCCTCATCACTCTGAAGTGCATGTGATAAATGACACTCAGTCTCTTTGCCTTTGTCCACCTCATCAGGCTCAGTCAAGCAAGGTACCAGCAAAATAAGGAAAGTGCTTATTTATTAGAAATGGTCTCTAACCAGTATAAGTACAAATACAGTATTGTAAATACCCCAGTAGTCACAATCTGTGTTACTATTGAACACCATGAGGTTGCATATTCATAATCCTTAGGTGGAAGCTCTTATCTCCCTATTTCAGCTACACCATGTTACCCATTTTAAATGTTTATTGATTTGATATAGATATGGTTTCTACTGATAAACATTCTCAGACAAAGGCTTGTGTACAGATAGGTTTCCTAAAATACTGTGCCATCCCAAAGGAAAGTGCTAGTTTCACACCTAATAGAAGTGCTGCAATGGCAAAATAAAACTGTGACTGTTTTAATGGCTTGGAGATAATGAAGTGAATTTTCAGGGTAATTCATGGGTAGGACACAACAGATCTCTTAATTTAAGAGAAATAATTACATCTTGCAGCCAGTGTCCTGTTATGGGAATGTGTGATGTTCAGGACCTCAGATGGGAGTCATAACAGCAGGATTTCTGTCCCAGATTCACAGCTTGCTGTTAGACTGTGACAGTCATTTAATTTTCAGAGTCTCAAAAATAATTGAGCTTTTTCTGAAACTGCATTGAAAACTACAGAGAAAACTTGACTCCTTGTTTGGACATTAAGGGTATCCCAAATTAAACAGCAGAATTTCTGTATGCCTGTAAGGTATACATCATAGAGACATGACTTTTAATATTTTGTATTTTCAAGATGAAGCACTGACATTCCCAGAGCGGAGCAGTTTATTCAGTAGACAAGTGACAGCAAAAGATGTGTGACTCAGAGTATGTCTTTCAGTAATTCTCTGTAATTTGTATGTTTGTTTCAAACAAATGCTACAAATGACTTGCTATTATCTGACATTTCAGAACCTTAGAGATTCTATTATATACAGTTTACTTCTCCCTCATCAGTTTTAAGCCTCAGACAGAGGAAGACATAGACTATGTAGCAAAACACAAATGTGAGGACTCAAGGGTTTTGGTTAACTAGTTGTGATAACTTTTAAAACAATACTGTCCTCAGTTTTCCTTTTGGGCCCTTCATTAAAATTAAACATCCTGTCAAAGGGACAGCACAGCAAGATTTGTGCTCTGTCCTAGGACTTTAATACTGGTATCTTGCTTAAGGTACTTAATAGATTGGTTGTTAGGAAGCAAGTCCATGTCTAAAGTTTGTGCACAGCACTTAATTTACCACATTGGGATGGTGGTTACTCAGAAGACTAGAAAATCCTGATTTTCAGAGTGTGGATTACATTGGTAGTTTGGGTACTTGAGACAGGGGATGAGTCAACAAGGCATTACACTTGAATTTGCCACGAAGGATCCTGAGGCCTAGAACTAAACTGGGTACTGAAAGCAGGTTGCCCATGACAGGCTGGGACTCAGCAGGAGCTAACAGATTCTCAGCTGCAAGTACATTGGTCAAAGGACACATACCTGGGACCTACTACTTTACTCTGTCTCTGGCATTATACAGGCTTTTGTGTAAAATGCCCACCCATTAGGAAAAGAGACTGAACTGGTGGAGTTTGTGAATATAGAAGAACTCTGTAGCTTTAAACAGGTCACCTAGAGAATGTTTTGAATGGGATTATTTAAGTGAAGCCTTCTAGATTATTTTAATTTAAATTTTAAAGCTAAGATATCATATTATTTAATTCTTTTACAAAAATGAGGTTTGGAAAAAAGAAATCTGCCTGTGCAATGGCCAAACTAGGAATATTAGTTTAGTAATGGTTCCAAAATGCCCTCCGAGCTTTAATGGAAATGAAGATTATGATGATGATGACTGATATTATTTCAAAATCTGGGTGTTAAGTTTACCACTATTTACTATGATTCCTTATGCAAGAAAGGTCTGAACTTAAATCTAACATTCTCTACAAACAAATCTCCTTGAGGCAGGAAAGATGAAGGGATCATGCATTTTTAAAGATCAATCTTTGCTTTATTTTTGTTTTTGTTTATTTTTGTTTCTGTTTAATGTTACTGTGCTCTGATCCTTCACATTGCAGAAGTTTTAGGCTTGATGTGGGTAGATAAAGATTCCCTTGTGGCTGATAGAAATAAAGACAGAAAGCAAATTAAATCCCAGCAGAGAATAAGTGCTTTGCTCCTCTCCCAAATTGCTTTCAAGATTTGAGTCTTACAAGTGAAAATACTGAGAAATAAACTTTACTGCCAGTGGTGCTGAGTAAGAATCCACAGGTCAGAGATTTCATGATGGGCCTTGGTCTAAAGTATTACAAACTTAGGTTCTTTTGCTTTATGTTCCTATGTCCTCTAAGCTTCTGGTTCCCTATTTCCAAACAATTTTAGATTTAGCACATCTCTGGGTTGTATCTTTATCTTTTGGGTAAAAACAGGCAGAAATTAATGCAAAGAAGAAATTTCAGAACTTTTCCAAACCTGCACAGTTCAATCTGCTCTATGAATTAAAAATTAGGATAAGAAAGATGTATTGTTATTTCATCCAAAGCAATCAGTTTTAAGTAGTTCTACATGAAGGAAAAAAAATCTATCATTACCTGTACTTTTGGTCTCCCATTTGTCTATGTAAACTGTTAAATCTGTCTCTAACCCTACACTGTTTCAGCAATTTTAAAAACTTTATAAATCTGTCCCCAACAGCACAGCCCACCTTCTCCTGCAGGCTTTTAATTTTTATTAACATTTCTTCACTCTCCTTTCCAAGGGTGGATGCGGCAAGAATGGGCAGAAGAGCCCTCTCAATTCTTTCATGAATGGAAGGGAAGAAAATGTCCAGAGACTATTTCTGCTCCTTTGAGGTAGAAATAATAGCAAATCTTGAAAAGTGGGGTTACAGAAAAGGCATCCCAATCTGAAGACTATTGTTACAGCTAATCATGGACATTGCACACTTTTAGTGATTGCTTAGCATTTTCCTCACTATTTACTTTTGAGACCTGGCACACTTTATACATCTTGCTGGGTTATATTTCCCTTTCCAGCTAGATAAAGGTATTTTTCCATGTACAGAGAGAAGGGAAAAGTCTCCCTACTGCTGAAGCTTCTTGCTCCCTACATCACATCTGATCCCTTTTTAGGATGGGATGTCCCTAAGATTAGAGATGAGAACTTAGCAGTGAAAGTAAAAATATGTTGAAAACTGTTAAACCCCAAACTGAAATGTGCTTGGACTCTGTCCATATCCTTTTAATGTTGTTGTTGTTGTTATTTACTTATAAACTTTCTAATCTGATGTCAGTACTATTAATCACAACAGAGAGTTGAAGTAGCATTGTAATGCATTTATGGCATGTATTTCAGATTCATAAATTATTTCTAGTTTTATGGAAAATCTTATTTTAAGTATTTCCTATACCTTACTAGGGAACACCATGTTCCCTGTTGAAATGATGAGCTGTCTTTAACTAGCAAAGATGGCTGTATGTGTGAACCTGATTATATGTGCATGAATGTAGTAACAGATAGCATAGCCTGCCAAAGAAGAATTGGTTATTGAAATAATTTAAAAATTAATTAGGCCAAGCAGAAACATATGCCCACACACCCTATAACAACTGCACAGCAAGGCATTCCCTTTGAGGAAGCATGGATTTTTTGCCCATAAGGTCTGCCGTAGACTTAGACAAATCAAAACTTCCTCGGCTTTCTGTGTTAGGGATAGAGAACATATGTGTGGACACTGGTATGTGTGGCAGCTGCTACTTGAATTGAAAGGGCTGGAAATACAGGCAATGCAAGAAAGTGGACAAGTGTTTTGTACAAGGCTGCATGCAGTAGTGGCAAAGTTGCAATCAGAGCCAGGTGTCTGTATGATTTCATCTATACATCCTTCTCGCTACTACCTTGTCTATCAGACAGAGAGAAGGATTAGGCTGTGATGGAAGGCAGAGAAAGAAAAGTCAAACTTTACCTCTGCTCATAAAAACACTGTCTTTGTTTGCAGAATCTGCTTGTTCCTGTTACATCATTCCCAGCAAGAGAAGCGTTAAACCAGCATTCAGAGTCCTCATTCCTCCTGGGATTTGAAACACAACAGCAGATGCCAAGGTTACCTTTGTCCTGTCTCTCCAGTGAGGCTCTTGTGCAGGCACAAACAGAATGCTACTCTTCTTTTCTTTCTACTAGCAATATCAACAATTATCATGGTTTCTTACAAAGATTCTATTTAAGTTGTAAAGAATTAAGGTAGGGGGACTGTGTATTTTAAAAGTAACACAGAGTCTTTTGTGAACAAATGAAGACTGGTCACTGAGTTAAAATCTTTTTTTCTAAAGGGTTTTCAGAAGACAATATTGTCCTGACCTCTCTCATACCAGGTAGGAGTCGGCAGCATTTACCACAACCAAGGTTGAAAACCATGACACAAAATCTGTGAGCTGTTCAAGATCACCTCATAGCTGAACTTTCCACACTGTAGTTTCTCTCTGTCCCTTGTTTGTCTGTGCCAAGTTGGTATAAATCACCAGGATGGTGATTTATAATATAAACCAGGTATAATCCTGGTTTAATAATTTGTAATAATTCTGATGCAAAAACAAGGCAGTGCTGCCTAGTGGATAGATGATGAAATTAGTACTAAGAAACCCTGAGATTGCTAATATGCTACTGATCTATGGGGTGATCATGGTCAGATTGACATTCTCTGCCTCATTTTTCTCCTTCTGTAAACTGGAGCCAATTTGTTCACTTTGTGTTTGCCTACCATGGATATGAATGGTGATCTGTGATATAAATAGGGTGGATTCTGGTTTTCATTTTTTTATCTCTATTTTTGACCCTTATTCTTAATAGCTTTGTACTTTGTGCCATCATTTTCATTCTGCACTTTTCATACAAGACTAAATGGGAGAGGACTCTTTCCTTGATGGCAGCTCACCTGCAGTAGTCAAGAACAATGTTGATAGAAAAAGCAGGGAGGTGAAGTTCCAGACCACTCACTCTGACAGATGACAGCAGAAACAAATGTGTCTCACTTTTGCCCTACTATTTACTCAAGCAGAAAACAAAACAAAAGAGATGGGAAAAGATCTGAAAGAGCTGTCACAGAACAAGTGCACCATGCCAATAATTTGAAGGATTAAGGACCCCAAGCTGTATGCCCTGACACAATAGCTAGGGCCATCCTGTTCACTGGGCTCATGGATTAGAGGGATGTTTCATATGATTCTGGTTTTCTTTTCAACTCTGGTTGAACAAACATAGCCTGTGTGCTTGCAAATCCCTTGTTAGCAATGCAAAAGGTCAATACAATTTCCCTTTCACTACACTCTATGATTTTGCCTTTGGAAAATGTTGCAGTTTGTCTGTCTGGATGCCTTCACAGAATCAGCATGACTTTGTGTCTGGTTTAAATTGTGTGATGAAGAATGGTGGGAAGCCCAGAGAAGGGGCCTGGAGTCAGTATACCTGCATTGAGTCAGAGGCACTGAGAGACTGACCTGAGTCACTCTTGATTTTCTTGTTTAAGCTACTGTCTTACAAAGTAGGATAGTTCTACCATGAAGTAGTTTTAGAACTTTTGTTCAGGCTATGGCTATGGAAATGGCAGGATTTGAGATTAGTGATGTCACAGATTTTATTTTAAAGACTTCTCTGTTTTACAAATAAAAAGATTGTCTTGCTTTAGTGCTGTGGAAAGCTTATCTGGGTTTGAGTCAAGCAGGGATTTTTCTTCTTCTCACATCACTGCCAGCAGGCTGTTTTAAGAAGCTGTCCCATCCAGTTCCTGTGTCACCTCAGGTAGGGGATTGTGATTCTGGCACTAAATACATGCCTCCTTTAACATAATCTAGAGGCACAATTTAGGAATTTCGTGGTGAATGAGATAAAATCTTGTCATTAGCAAAGATGATCACAGAAGTCCCACAAACTTCAGTAAGTGAGGAGTATTTGTGCCCATGTACTTATTACCTATGAACATTTGTCATTAAGAATCTAAACAGTTACATGGTTTGTGGGAGCACAGAAAAATTTCACAAGAGGTGTCACAGCTCCTGGGACCAGTATGTGGAGTCAAATACTCACTAATGAAGGGTCTCTTCTCTTTCAGCCTCACAGCTCAAAATTTCCATGGGAGGGGATGGGGGTGGAGAGCAAATGTGCAGCATAGCCAGTCTTCCTACTAAGAAGGATTCTGATATATATTTAAGTGCTTTTTGTCTGTGTTGCCCCATAATCCATTTATCTCTGTTTTCTCATACCAGTTATTTAGCCATTACATTTATCTTGTTTCAGTGAGGGTACTTAGATTAGCATTAAAATTCCAATTCATCTGGGTCATGTCTCAGAGTTGTGTGATGCAGTTTTTGCATTTGAACACAGGACAAACCCCTCAAAGAGATGCCTGTCAATTGCTGCTACTGGGAAGGCTGTTAGTTGCTCTTATGGGCCCCTACCTGAATTATCAGTATTTTAGTTTGCTCCTGGTACCTGTCCCTGGGAGACACCGTTCAAGAGAAAAATATGGTTCAGTCCTTGCTCTGGGGCAGTTTGCTGAGGGTGCAGTAGCAGTGGGGAGTATTCTTTCATTTGGCTCTGGTAACAGAGCTCTTTGCAAGAAGCACTGAGTTCACTTCCTAATGAAACCATCGGCCCTACTGTACACTTTAAGCTCTTGTGTTCACGTGTCATCTCTTAGACTGACTGCTGTTATTAGTTTGGCTGCTAGTAAGATAACAGTCCATTACATGCTTTTTTTAAATACAGCCTGGACACCAGCAGGAAGGCAGACTTCCTGCTTTTGAGAGGAGCAGGAAGATGGGGCATTGCAGGAGACAAATGTTTGATATTTACAAAATGCATAGCAGATGGGCAGCTGTAAAGTCACCTGCTGACAGCAGTGAGGTACAAAGCCCTCTCCTGTTTCAGAGGAAATGCTGGTTTCTCACAGATAGCCCAAGTAAGGTTTGAAGGGTTTTTATCTGCATCAGCTACATGGGGCAGACTTGGCGTTTGAGCATATTTTGAAAAATATGTTCTTATTTATTCTGAATTTTCAGAAAAGTTCAACAACTTTTGTAAATTGGGTCAAGTATGTAAGTGTGGTTTCACTTAAAATTGTAATTTCTCCATGGTTTGACTTGCAACTGCCTGCTGCTGTGGGTGGGACTAGTGTGGTTGCCATGTCATTGCTGAGGTTTTAACAGACCTGGCCCCTCTGTTGCCAGAAGACCTACATTTGTGCATTCCTTGTGATCTTGTCAACTCATTTTTACTGTTCCACAGTGTCCATAAGCAACTGTATAATCTAAGGATGGCAGGAGTTGTATTTCAGCAGAGCAGATAAAAAAATGCAGTTCAGAACTTCTTGCATTAAGATGCACTAATGCATTAGAGAGACAAAACCAGGTTTACTTTGTCCTGCTGATGGATCTGCCTGAAGAATGAACCTACCCTGCTAAGCAGCTATCTGCCTTCCCCACCTAAAAACCTGGAAGTGAATAGCTCTTCTAGATTGGTAGATTGACATTCCTGGCTTCACAGATGAACCAGCAAGTCCCCAGTCTAATTAAAGGTACTCGAAGTGGTTTTTAGAAGCACTGTTTCAGGAGCAGAGACAGGCAAACAATGCTTGCAGACCCTGAACAGATCAGGAAAGAACAAGGTTACAATGTTTAACTATCTGTCTACCTACATTGCTCCTGGTTTATGCCTCTTTTGCATGGAGATGTACATACACACTTGCACACATTTGACACTTTAGTAAGTTTCTAAATTGAAAATGAGCATTTCAGCTATTAGGTCAATCCCAGGCCTTGCTTTTAATTATTCTCACAGATGGCTATTCTTATGATGGGGTGTTTTTGTTTTGGGGTTTGAGAGGTGGGAATACCAATTAATGTCTTTTTTTTTTTTTTCTTTTTCCCCTTTTCCTTCTTGATGCTATTAAGCCTGGGTAATATGAGGTTCTGTGCCTAAGTGGGCTCAGTGGTTTTGGCAGGATACCACAAATTTTATCACCCTTCCCTCCACCAGATGAGAAACAGACATCTATTTTCTGCCCTAGCTGGATTTCAGATTTGAGATTTCCCGGCTGTCCATTCTGCTCTGAGATGATGGTCATGTTCCTCTCTCCTGGGGATTTCAAGAAGCAGAGGGCTGCTCAGGATCAGCACTGCAAACTTCCTGTCCCCATCTGGAAGGCAGCTAGCCTGCCTTTTGTATTTATTCATCTCTCTGAAATGAAGGAGATTACTCCAGCTGTCCTTGAGAGGTTAGTGTGCTTTTAGAGGGAACAAAGTTTAGGGTTATACTTCCTTTATGTCTTCTGGCCATTGAAAACAAAATATGTTTGATCTTTTCTCAAACAAATTTACAGATTGAGATCTAATTAATTTATTTGGGAAATTGGTTTGTATTATTTGGTGATTTTTTTGTTTCATGCATAATATTCAAGTAAAGACAAACCACATTCTTATGGTTGTCAATATATTGAAGTCAACAGGAACTTTGAAGGTGAAAAAGAAAGAAAACACAATTATAACCTCTGAATATTAAAAAAAGTCCACATCCTAATGTGAGAAGGATGAAATTCCCGGTATGTCCACGGTGTTTCTTCCCTTACACAGGAGCAGCAGTCAGGCCATCTGTGGATTGATACCTTTAAGTGTTTTGTCTGTATGCTCTTGAGTCTGGACTGCCTTTCCTCCACTTTTGTGGAGTACCCAAGCTGATCTGGCAGTTGGGACTTGGCAGTAAGGACTAATGAAACCAAAATAGTAATATTAATCCAGTGAAAAGCAGTGTGAATGAGACAGGGATTTCCCCTCTCCTCTATTTGATCTTTTTTCCCCAGACGGAGCATTTTGACCAGAGTCCTCTTCCCCCTTCCTTCATCTCTTCCTCCCTATTTTTCAGTGATCTGTTACACACACCGATGGCTGCATTGAAAGCCCCTTGCTCCGCCGTGTCCCCACCCGCACTAGTGCACGGCTTACCCAGCGCTCCGTCCCCAGCCAATTTCACCACCCCAGGGACTGACAGCGACCGACACGCGCAACAGGTCGGGCAGGGGCCGCTGCTCCCGCCCTCCCCCGGCCCGGCTCGGGCTCGCTTTCCCGGCCGGGGAGCGCAGGCCCTCTCCGTTCCCGCTCCCGGCAGGGGCTCGCTCTGTGCCGGCGCCGAGCGGGTGGTTCCCGCGCCGCTGCCGCCGGGCGGGCGGGGGGCGGTGCCCATCGCGGCCGCCGCCTGCCGGGGAGCCGCGGCGGCTCGGCTGGCTCAGCTCCGCTCTGCTCCGCTCCGCTCGGTCGGCTCCGCTCCGCACGGCTGTCGCAGCTCGGCTGGCTCGGCTCGGCGCGGCTGCGGGTCCCGTGCGGGCGGGCACGGGGGGAGCTGCCGTGCCGCTCCGAGGTAAGCTGCTCTGCGCGGGGAACTTTACGGGCCGGCCGGGGCTCTCGCGGCTATGGCAGCTGGTCATTGCTCTCCGTCTGCAATGGAAATTGCCTTGGCTCCATTTTATTCTTGAGATTATTTATACCCATAAGGACTAGTCGTTCTTTAAAGGGCCATTATGCTGTGGGATATTAGCTCCTCTCTGTTTTTCCTAGTATGCAGAGACGGTGCCGATGTTACACCACAATTTTCGCGAGCCTTTATTGAAGTCTTATTATTTACAGGTAGAATAGATTGCAGATGCAGAGAAGTAGGTTTGGGAATGAGCTTCTGGTGCTTGTAAATAGAAGTGCTGTATTTCTGTCAGGGGGAAGGGGGAGAAGATTACAACATTGCTTTTAAAATGAGAGGGGATGCACACGGGCATTTTCTGTATAGCTTCGGACTCAGCAAACTGAGTGAATCTGGTGTGCGGAGTGTGTGTCTGCTTGTCCCGAGAGAGCTAAAGGCAGGATGTATGCATTACGGTTGTTCATTCATCAGCGGCTGCAGATAATGCAATTACCAAGTCAGCGGCGCATGGATGCTGCCCTGCGTGCGGCATGCTGAGAATACTGTACTTTAGGAAGCCAACACTTGCTGTAGTTTGGATAAAACAGAAGCTGGGAATGGCAAGGTATGAAACCGTCGTGTCTTTAAGTGGAAAGAAGGCTACTGGTTAGTCTCAATCTATTGTTTCTGAAGATTTGTATTTTGTGTGCTTCTCTGCAGAGGTGCACCTTTTGCAAGCAGTTCATAAGGAATTCAGGAGTGAAAAATAATTAGCAACAGCTTCAGGTATCACTAGTGCCTGATGAATGGGAGGTGGTTTAAATGTCAGAATATGCAGTAGTTTTAATCAAATCCTATCATAGAAAGGGCTTCATTTAGCTCTCAGTTTTTTATTTACAGATCACATTCTGCAGCCGGGGTATGGCTACCTCACTCCTGAGGTGTCTTGGAAAGGAAGGAGAAAAAAATCACCAGCGTGATTGCCATGGACACAACTATTCCTTATTTATTTATTAGGCTATTAGGGTAATGAAGAAAAGCCATGCCTGCCCTGCTGCGCAGATCTCATTTCAGCAAAACTGCCTGGGCTCCTGCTGTTACCCTTGTTTGATTTTTAACCAGTAAGTGCCCTGTGCTCATGTCAGTGCCATGGCTGTTACTCCTTTATGTATGGGTTCAATAAAGGAGCCCCCAAATCAAGGGCACCTGAGTGGAACCTGCATGGTTGATAGTGGGATTTGTTCTAAGTAGAATCTTTTCTTCACTCTTCTGCCCAAAGATCAGTGTTTCCTTACTTGCAGTTGTTGCTTTTATATTCTGCATAGTATTGCTATTACTGCTGCTGCTTTGGGTAAATATTTGGTATATTAATATTTAATTTTACAGGTTATGCCACTTAAAGATTGTTCTCTCTTGTATGTCTTGATACCTGGTCATAAAAAGACATCTGTCCCAAATGCTTCTCTGTCTAAGACATCCAGTAAGGCAAGGGGTGGTTTAACTTGCTCAGTTAGTAGCTGATTGGTATCTCTTGGATCCTAAAGGTTGGGCCACATTGGTTCTGCTGCATGGATAGACATACCAAAACCATGTATGTATCACATTTGAATGTCTCTAAGGAATCCCGTTTCTTTTTCTTTTGCACTCCTGTTTTCTTGTTCAGTTGGCATACTTGTTAGCTTCAAATATGAATAGTTATTTTTAAAGATAATCGTGTTCTGTAAAGCCAATATACATTCATAATGATATAATAAATGATATAAGTGGTGATATTTATAGAGTTAAAACACATCATGTGTGCCTTTTTGGAATACATCAGATATTTTGTAAACAGACACAGAAACACACACATACACGCAAGCTCACACCTAAGCTGTTTAGAAGAAGAAAGGAGCAGTGCCTAATAAATTTCACATGCCCAGGAGGCTAATCTAAAAGTCAGGAAGGTAAGAATTATGTGCTCCGTCTGAATATTTTTAGCAGCTTCCTTTATCTTTGATACATAAGTGATTCAAAGAGTACAAATGTTAAGGATTCCTCCAAAGGAAGGTCATGTGATAAACAGGTCTCTTCTTGTGTTTTGTGTTTGTAGGGGAGGGAAAATATTTGGAGTAGGGGGGAAGGAGAAGTCAGAGAAACTTTGAAGCACTCTGCAAATGTTGAATTACAAGTTTACTGTTTTTGCAAAGGCTGAATCTGGGGAAAAACAGGAATGTTAAACCTTTGTGAAAATTACATGTTGTATTTTGAAGAATGCGCTCTGTGTATGTGGGTGCAGTGGATGTATGCACACACTCGGGTCACTATGAAGACATAGCAGCAGATGTTCACAGCATTTACATATACTGATGTGTTACTGTATACAATGTGCTAATTAATTGATGAACCTACTGCAGAATGCTTTGTCTCAAGCATTCTGCAGGAGAGAGCTACAGTGGTTCATTATCTTTTCCTCAATGTTTCTTTGGTGTTTTCAGTTTTTTGTACCATGACTTTGCTATATGCCCCTTTGGTCTTATAACAGTACAGTGCAGATGGGGAGACCAAAACAGTGCCCTTGCTGGTTCTGTTTGATTTAAGCAAAAACTGTAATATATATCTCCTAAGATGGATGAACAATCATGATATTTTCTCTCTCTGCTGAGTCCTTTGCAATGAGCCATAGTGGTTCTGTTAGTCTGATCCTGAAGTCTTCAATCTCTTCCATAATCCCATTATCTGCTGTGGTGCTATATATGTGAATGAGCATTAAGGAATTAGGTTGTACAGTGTGTGTTGTTTGTGGTGCAAGTTAAGACAGGGTCAGCACTTTCATTGCTTAGTGTAATTTATATCAGAGCAGAGGCTACATATAGGATTATGGAAACTACTGTGCCTTTAAGAACAGACAAGATTTCAGCTGAGAAGCTGCTTTTTTTTTTTTTTTGTGAGATATTTGATTTGGATTTATTCGGCATTGGGAAATGCGCTGGCAGCATGGATAAAGTTCAGTGTTCTTTGAAAATTGTTTTTACTTCAGGCCTTTGAAGTTCTCAGTCATGGGTAGGTTGTTTTAGTCTTTGCTCTTATTGTGTAAAAGACTATGCTAGAGCTTTTACTTGCTGCTTAGGATCTCTGAAGTAGGAACATAAAAGCCTGGGTTTTCAACAATACTGGATACCCAGATGCTTTCCTTCACTTTTTCTTTTTATTTTCCTATACAGAGAAGTCTGTAAATAGGATTTCAGGAACTTGACCTTAGACTTTAGTATGATTTCAGCCTCTACTCCTTTGCAGACTGTATTGTGACCCTTCTGCTTGGCCAGTATAAGCAGGTTTTGGACTCAGTATTTGAATTAGTTAGAGGAGAGGGTTTGGGAAGTGATGCTGTCATGTCTTCACGATCAGCCAAGGGAGTGCTTACCCAAGCATGACAGTAAAGGCAAATGTGCTACTGTAGGTGTCTTTCAAAGGAGGTGTCACACTGCTGCCATTCGTGCTTAGGTTCATCAGCACTTCTCAATTCTTTCTGCATGAAAATTGATCCGTGCCAAACTGCTTGGGCAGTGGTGGTCAGACACTTTGAGTAACTCTGCCAACTACATACAGTCATGCCTCACTCTCATTAGGGTTGCTAAAACAGACACTACCTGCCATCACAGAGAGAAATACTATTTAAATACTGGAAGAAATAGCACTTCTGTATATACTTTTTCATGATTTCACTAAGATATAATGAAGCATGATTAAGTCATTTTGGATTCTTGCATCGTGGATGCTGTTCTTTGGAATGTGTTTAGGAAAACAAATAGCATTAGATGAAAATAATGAGGTAGAAAAACTGGTTTGTGATGTGCTTCTTAGATCAGACACTTTATATTGGAATTTGGGGGTGTGAATGCCCATATGTCAGTTGGTATTTAATTCTCTCTCACTTCTTTTACATCTTGATATCTATCTAATGTGTACAATGTAAGCCTGAGTATTTGGTTTTCTTACCTCTTCAGAGTAAGAGGAGATGATCTGGATTGATTTTTGGGCAAGTTTCTTCCATATCCTGTGTGAAGTCTCTCTAGCCACAGAATTACAGTGTAGCACTAAATCTGTTTCTTATCTACAAATGCCAGCATAGCAGGCAACTCTGCTATCACTTTCCAGTTGAAGGAAATGAGATATGGAGAGGTAAAGCAATTTCTAAAAAAATAATCTTTTATATCCATAGGCAATCTTGTAACAGTTCATTGATGTTTGCCCTCTTCATAAACAATAAAAACTTTGAAGTGAGTGACCTTATCTTAGAAAGCAAACTGTTGCTAAAATTATTCTTTGAATTAATTCTACTTCCTCTTACACTGAGAACTAAGAGAAGAGTATTTGGTACTGTAACAGCTGTGAGTTTTCAATGCCTCCATCAAAATGAGTAAAAAGGAAATGGCAGCATGCAGGAAAATGTAGTTTGTCTACAAAATTGATTTATAGCTATAATGGTCTTTCAAAGAATAAACTATTTGCATATAATAACAATATGAATGAAATCTGCCCCAAGACCAGAAGGCAGTTCTTGTTTTGAATAAAATCTCATTCACATAAGGAACAGAGGTTATATTTTTCTTAGAGCAGGATGAACATAATTAGAATGAAGACGACTGTTCAGAAAAGGAGACTGATACCAGAATATGAGTTCATTTTCCTTTTTTTCTATGCCTGTATTGATCCTATAATTTAGGAGTCAAAAGTAGTGGTTGATGAATTATTGTTACAAGCTTTGTGAGTTTGTGACCACTCTCCACTCTCTGCAGTGTTGTCATTACAAGGGACACACCAGTGGTGCCAGGAAGGCCAAATCAAATTGACCTTGCAGTCAAATGCGTTTTCATAATCACAGGCATGGCTTTTCTGAGTTAGGCAGGGTGAGTTAGTCATGTGAGGCCCTAGGAGAGAAAGGCCAGATTTAGGGACTGTGCACTTAGACTTCTGGCCAGCTACATCAATAGCAGTAATGATGTGAGGTAATGTTAGCCCTCACTTAGATCAAGCCCACAGTTTAGAAGAGTTAAGAAAAAACAACGAGCCCTGCATCAGTACAGAATCTTGTTTGACATAGTCTGGAGTTACATATAGGTGGTGTTATCTTAAAAATATTCATATCGATTCATCTGAAATTTGTACAGCATTGGTGGTAGATAAGGATATAATTACAAAAAACAGTCTAGATGAATTTATAGATATTTATCCTTTTGTCATGGGTGTTACTTAAGCAAGAAAGAGTACAAGATTGAGCTAGGTCTGTTTCCTGCTCTGTCTATTCTGTTGTGATGTGCTCTGACTGAACTCTTTAAATACTGGGACAAATTGTTTGTTCAAGTAAGACATGTCTTTCCAGTGGTGGTACTCGTAACTTCCATCTATTGGCCAATTTTGTAGAATTTTATGGAATGAAGTGTTGGTTTTGCAAATGGTTATTTTTCTGAAAACTTGGCTGACATTTTTTTGCATGTGAAGTTCCTCTAATCCTTATTCAAAGCCATTTTTGTGTTTTGGGGACAAGCCAGTCACAAAATATAAGCTGTACTGAAAGAATTGCCAGTCATGCAGCGCTGAGCTCCACTTACTGGATATTAGTGTGGTTGACAGTCTTTTGCTTGACTCTGAATTGAGTTTTGTATGGTCGTGGCAGGAGGCAGATGAGCCAGTGCCTGGCAAGGGAGAAGACTCCAGGAAGGTTGATGTGACCTGTTGGTGTGTGTTGTGCCTTGGAGGATGACCCAGGTCCTGGGTGCTGGGTAATGCACTGGCACCTGGGGTCTGAGTGTTCCTAGCAAAAAGTCTGAACTGAGTGTGAGTTGAGGCTGCCTGAAAAGGCTGTGAGTCCTTGCAGCAGATATTGTGAGACTGCAGACTACTTTCACATGATTTACACCTCATCTTGCCTATCTGAAATTTTAACTGCAAGGGTAGTATACTTGACTAGAGGCTGTACTGTGGAGAATCTCCTCACAGTGCTGTCTGTGTCTAGGCTTTTCTCTGATAATATCAGCAGTCACTGAATCCTCATCCTGAGGTTCCTTCCAGGATGTAAGTGAATTCAGTGCTCCACACAGTTGTGAAGATACAATCTCTGTCTTCAGAAGCCTTAGAGAAGATCTTTGTGTGGAGTTCCATCCATCAGGTAGTGTGAGAGATATGGAAAGTGGTATTCAGTGTATCAACTTAGAATTACCAGTCAAGTCTTTTGTTGCAAAAAAAATTGTAATGAATTTCTGCTCACTGCTCTGTGCCAGTATAATGTATTTCAAGAAGATACCTTCTCACAAACCTGCTGGGCACAAGTCTGCAAAATGGGAAAAGAATATATCACATACACAAACATGTTGTGGGATTATTAAAAGCTGTATATGCCCCAGAGTTACATTTCCAGAAAAAATCATTAGCTATCGCAGTTTCTCTTGATTCAGTATGACATTTGAAGAGCTAGAAATAGCACTCTTATTACACATTTTAATAGGTGACTAGATATTTAGTTTTGTTTCTTGTCTTGAAAAGTCTGTTTGTGCTGTCAGTACAACTAGACTGAAAGCTTTTAGGCTGATTAATTATTAAAACAACCCACTAAATATTTTACGTGTTTTAATTTTTTTTATCTTATCTATTGATACTTCAAAGAGATTACAATATCAGAGGAAAACCTTACTACAGTATGTAGTAAGCTAAGAATTTATGTAGTTTCCTATGAAAGATTAACAAGTGTGAAGGTTGTGTAAATATTTGTTTCCTCAATCTATCTTTGCTTCAATTTCTGTTCTCTTTTTCTATTTTACCTCTCTGAATCTTTTAGTTGGGTAAGTAACCAAATAACTGTTTCTTTTTTGGAAACCTATATGTCCAGCAGATGTGTGCTCCCCTCATGTAAGATGATATATGAATGTACAATAACTGCAAATCCAATGGCAGAAAGTTTGCTTTCTAGAAGGCAGGATGTGCCAAGCAACAGTACAGTTAGACTAGGGGTAGACACACAGTCATGAAGAACATGTGGTTTGTGTTTGCCACACTACTAGTCACCACCTCTTTGGATATCTGTGAGTTGTGAGTCTTTACAGCCAACTATACAGGTGTATAAAAAAATCGTACAATCAGAGAGTCCAGATCTGGAAATGACATTTCCTCAGACACTTAAGACACTTGGATTTAATTTAGTGTCTTGAGAAAGAAAAGAAAATACTTTACTTACTGTTCTAACAGCTAGATATTTCAAAGACCTGTATGAATTGTGTTATTCTCATAAAATTGGTGCTTGGCTGCACATATGGCAATGCCCATATGTGCACACAAGCAACGTATTTATGTTCTGGACATTTTTTTCTGCTGGATTTTACTGCCTGGATTCAAAGAGCACTGGCACCAGCTAATACCAAAGTCCTCATAAGAACAGGCTTGTGCAAATATACACTGGAGACAGCATCAACCCAGAATGCTTTTGGACTAAGCAAGTGAGAAGACTGGGATAGGGAGGACTGGGAGAAGGATGAAAAGGCAATGGGGCATACTGCTGTTGACATGGACTCTTGCATGAGAAATGAGGTGGAGCCTGGTGGGCTCCACCTTTTGCTTTCCTTTGTAGTTTGGCTTTGGTCTGTAATCTAGCATTACTGGTGAGTTTGAATATTTGGTAGTGAGTTCTTTCCTACCTCAGGAAGGTAGGAAGTAGCAGAAAAACCTCACAGACATTCTAATCTATCTTTCCTAGTAGGTTTGTGAGACTTCCTTTGTGAGCATTTTTACAAGTAATACACTGATTATTCAATTGTGAGATATATTATCCATTAAAAAATGCCTGAAAGTATTTGGAAAGAAAAACAAACTTCACAGCAGCTTCACAGAGAGGTTGCTGTCTTATTGGATGTGTGGCATACTCGGGACAGGACAGATCTTCAAGCCTGGGTATACTTATTAACAACAAGCTTTTAATGAAGGTGTTCTTAAAATATGTATAATTTATTGCTTTAGTTTGCAATATGGTCTCTAGAACACTGTTCTAAAAATATCTGTCTTTTAATCACAAGACTATGCTTGTTTTCTTAAAAGTTATTTATACTTAAAAAAAGGAAACAAAGCCCTCAAAGACCATTTCCTATTACAATTTCTGTGTCACTGCACCCCATTGTATAACAAATTAATGTGAATAGGGTAAATTACTGGCCATCAGTCACTGTGTTTATGGTGTCGAATGAGTGATTATTAGACTTAAATCATGTTACTCATGGTTTTTTCCTAATTAGCTGAGAGATGTGATGTATCTTTACATGACTGTTGTGATCTTTTATAAAAATACTAGTTGGTATCTGTATTGGTGCTAAAATCAAACAGTAAGAACTCCAAGAGAAAGGGCTTATCAGGCAAGTAAACTAGGTGGAGATCTTTGGGTTAGCAGCCATGGAGGGGCAGAAGGGAATATTGTTACTTAGCTCTGAAGGGTGGAAAGTGGGATAGACTTAGCAGTCAGAAGTTCCACATAAAATCACTCTGTTCAGGAAATGAATGAAGCAGAGGTGTTCCTCCTCCTCTCCAGCCTTAACTTCTTCCAGTGGCACTCCTGCCAATAGGTCTTTTTCCTCAATGTACATATTTTGTGTGGCTGTTTCTCTTTGGGTGGAATTTTGATTAAAAAGAATCCAAGTCTCTTGTTTTGCAATCAGTTTGCTGGCAGGAGTAGAAGCACCTCAACATCTCATCTCTGCTCCTTCAGCTTCTCCCTTTGGGAGGGGATTTTACAGAGTTCTAATATGTGCATTTGTAAGACTGGGAAATAGCATCTGGGGAATCACCTCCTGTGTTGTGAGGCCTTGTTAAAGGGAGAACAACAACAACCCTTTGCCATCTCACAGCCTTCACTTTTGTTCTTTCTTGCTGTCTTGCATTGTTTTTTACTAGAACAAACAAGCTGTGAGCGCACTCAGATGTGCGTTATTTGTGCCCAGTGAAAACCATCATGTCAGGCGCGCGCTCATTGTGTTGATCTGAACAAATGTTCTGCTGCTGATACTGCTCACTAGAGCTCAGACACTGTGTGAGCTGTGGTATTTTGTGACTCATGCTTCATCAAGCTGTAACTGTTAGCTGTGCTCTAGCCTTTACCAATGCAAGGGATTTAATATCTGATCCAAACTTAGTGGACTTGATGGAAACAGTCTCATTGTCTTCAGTCATCTAGATGCATCCACAAGGATTTTGGGCTTAGTTGTCAGGATAGGATGTTAAATAATTTCTCCCTTTTGATTTTTAAATTTCAGTATGTTGGTCTGGAATTAATAGAGAGTGAGAGAGACTGTGGAAATACTGCAATGGCCTTGTAGTTGCTTTTGAGCAACATTTGAGGCTCAGTGGATGGTGTAGCCTGCCATACTACAGTTGACATGTTTCACAGCAGATGACTAAAATACTTCTTGATCACCACACTGTTTGGCCTGTGGTTTATCCACCACTGCAGAAATTCCCTGCAGTGAAGAGAAGATGTTTGCAGTTTCCAGAGGTCTGCCCAAGGGGAAGGTCCAGCCATGAGTGGTTCAGTGTTCTCTGTGGTTCTAAGGCTTGTAGAGATTCTCAAACAGAGTTGATAGAGGAGCTCTGGAGAGTGCCACAAATACTAACAGCTCACAGTCCAGTAAGAAAAGATAATGTAGGCATCTTTATCTCTCCCTTCTAACACGGAAACTTCCCCAGTCTGAATATGTTTAAATGAACTTTTGAATTTACTTCTTGTTGTCACTGGAGCTATGTAAGTTTTCTTTTTATTGAATGTGATGTTTTTCCTCCTTTCTTTCAAACATTGTCTTGCTGCCTTTCTAGGAGAAGTACTGTGTTGTGTTGTTTGGTTTTTGTTTTTAAAAACAATATAATCTAAATTACCTAGTCACAATATAAACTAAATTAACTGGTCTGGTATTCATAAAGGCCCGTAGTTCAGCCCTGTGAAATCCTGTGACTAATTCATGATATTTTCTAGTTCTGTTACGAAAGTTTACAAGCCTTTGGCAAAGATATATGATAGATATTTCATAGCTAGTTTCATTCATTTTACAGGAAAACTAAAATTTTATGATCAATGCTTTCATGCCTATCATAAGTTTTATCCCTCTACTAGTATTTTGCAGTACAGTAGCAGCACTAAGACTACAAGGTCCCCCAGCTTTCTGATGAAGATGGCAGAAGTCTATAGGAATTTCAGGCTGATTACAGGCTTTAAGACCATGTGCTCTCCTACATTCCCTGATACATGAGCTAAAGCAAAATCACTGTTAGTGGATACTAGCTCAGTGCCCAGCAGTTGGATCCCACCCAGGTTATACACTCATATAAGTCAATTTGATGAAGCTTTTTGGAGTGAAATCCATTGTTGAATTTAAAAGTAAATAAAAAAATCAACCATAATAGTTGTACATAGACTCATGACCTTCAAAAATATCATGCTGCTTCTCTGGCCCATCAGTTACGAAAAGAATTCAGTCACGTGGCAACAGAAGTCATTTGTGAGTCCTGAGTACAAGGACACCCCAAAGCTTCTGTTTGCCTTGTAGCATTGAGTGACAACAAATCCTTGCTACTTGAGCTGCTAGATGTCACAGATCTCCTTGTCTTGGGTGACTCCTTCACACTGAACTAGCCTTTGGTTGACAGTTAGCTCCTCAGAGAGCTTAATCCTGTGAAAAGTCTGCTTTACATGGCATCTTGCCAATGCATGGTCTGTCCTTCTATTAATTCAGATTTAATGAATTAATTCTATTTCTAATGACTTAATAAACTAAGGCCAAGTCTGAAAATGCCATTAATTTTGTATTTAGAAAGGCTACCACTGTAATGAAGACCATTTTGCTTCAATAAGGAGCACTGGGATCACTGCTTTTCATTATTAAAGCTCTATTAGAAGTGAGTCCCTGCCATATTACCTCCAATTTTCATCACATACGTGCATAGTACAGGTGATAAATACTCACTTCTGCAAGCTGGTGTCTGAGTACAGGGTAGATGCAGGGAAAAGTGTTCAGCAGCAAGCTTAGCTGAGCCTGTCTCAGTACCCATCCTTGCTGCCCTGCAATGTCATGCCCACATTCTAGTTGACACATGCTTTGGAACAGGGCTCTCTGAAGCACCTGTCACGCCTCTTGATGTGCTGTCTAAGGGGGGAGGTTTCTATTTCCAGCTCTGCTACTGATATAGTGCAGGGTGACGTGTAAATTACACAACGCTCTCTTATGCTTCCACTCTCGTCTCCCATGTGGCTGAAGGATTCAGCCCAGTCAGGGTAGCCTTCTGCTGTACAGCAGGAATCCTGGTTTATTTGTACTAATATGATTTTGAGACAAGAGAGGGACGTTCTGCCCACATCTAATATGGGAACTTATGTGAAAACATAAATTCTGTGGGAAGCAATGCCGATGGCTCAGTGCAAGGCAGTCCCTGCTAGGTGCATGCTGATTGTGATATCATCCACAGCAAGTAGTTGGTGAACTTGTAAGAGATAATGTGAGCAAGAGATCTGGTTGTCTTTACGTGGCATTTTGTAAATGTAGAGAGCCATTAATTCTGACAACATCCACTAATTTTAGATATGCCATACACTCACAGTTCCAAGCATCTGTCATATTCTACCCCAGAAACATCTATGCTCCCTGTAGTGAGCACAGGAACTTTCACCACGTGTAGTTTATGGGAGTGACTTTTGAGTCATTGTGAGTGGAAAGTACAATACAACTGTGGGATGCTATCTTTGTGGGGAAAAAAAAAGTCATTGCTGGAGTTGGTTTAGTCATCTTCCCTTCCATAAGCTTCCACTCTAAATGCTGGAACTTTGTGCATTTTCTGTTGTTTGGTCAGTGCTTTGTACAAGTCTGCTAGTGACTAGATTTTCAGAAGCAGTGTATGTTATCTTTCTATTCTGAGTTCCCCTCTATGAAATGTTGAGATAAACACTTCTCTAGACACTGAGTGGTTGTAGACTGTATGTTCCTGTAAAAGTTGCAATTTTCCACTGAGGTGTTCTGTTTCTGTTAAGCTGTTCTGTGCATGTGTTGTGTGCTATAAGGCTTGAGGAACTGTATTGTAACCCAGCTGGATAAAGTGCTGATGCCTGAATCCAATAGTTCAGGTATTTGGAGCCTAACCTGATGCCAGATCTGAGTATGAGAGAGAAAATTTTTTTTTAGTTGTGTGCAACAGAGAGCATATGCAAAGTGTCTTGGTATGATCAAGACTAGAAGAATGTTGTTTATGCTCACAGAATAATGATAAGCACTTGGAATCTCTGGGCCAAGTGGACCATGTAATAGAGGAGCAGCTATTCAATCACTAATCACACAATTCAATTCACCCTATGCTCCAGCATTAAAATAACTAAAGTAAGACTCACTTTCCCCCAGCCATTCTATACCTCAGACACTCACTTTATATGTGAAGGTAAAGTTAACAAGTGTCATGAATCTTCCCAAGATCCCTGATGGTTCCTATAGAAGAACCACAGTTGCTTGAATTTCAGACTGGATGATGCTGAATTCCCTCTGTATGCCACAGTATTCACATCCTTGAGTGTGAATTACATACTCAAGCCTTCCTAAAATGCTTATGTAAGTTTACTTCATTTTTGTTAGCATTATTAAGGTTGACTTAAGCCAGTGACTTAGAGAGTATTTGAGTATTTGAGAGTATTTGAGCTCTTTTTTTTTTTTTTTTTTTTTTTTTCTTTTTTGCAAAGACTAACTCCAAATCAATCAGGGACATGGATGTGACAGTATTAGTTTTTGTTGTGACAGCTGGCCTAGCATGTATCACAGATGTGGGCTTTTGTTGAAAGAAGGACTGTGCACAAAGTTGACTGCAACTATAAAAATAAGGTGGCCAGTCTCTCTGCGGGGAGTTGGGCTCTTGGCCTTGAGCTTCCAAGTGTGGACCAAGAGACCCTTGTGCTCTGTGCTGACCCAGCCAGAATAAGAGGGCATGGACAAGGAACAGCAGAATGATCAACTGTGTAACTTTCATCTTATTTCATTGCAGTTACTTCTGATTACATTGTAATATCTTCTCTAGTTACTCTGAACCTTTAGTTGTGCAACTCCATTTACTATAGAAAGCAGCTACATGATTAGTCCTTGGTTAAATTTTGGATGTCCAAATTAGGAAAGCTGGAAGCACAAAAGGAAAGGAGCAGAAGGAAACAGAAAACAAATAGTTAGCTAAAGGAGGAAGAGATGCAGCACACAAACTCCTTTCAGCTAGACTCCTATGAGCAACTGTTTTCCTGCCTTTATCTTAAAAATCCTTTTTCGTTTTTCTTTTTTTAATCTGTAGCAATTCTGTTTGTTATGCAAAACTTACAATAAGTTCCCTTTCTGCCACTTTAATAAGAAAATATAATTTTGGATCTAAAAATCGTGTGTATGATATGCTTGCAGAGCAGCTAGCTGCCTGCTAGATGGTTGTCCACTACCAGAGGGTTGTTAATTTCTATAATCCCCTGATATTTAGGATGAACTAAATGTATGAAATATTTAATGTTCTTCTGGGGACTTCTGCAAGCTATCATTAAGTAATCTGTGAAAGATGAAAACTGTGCTTGTGGTTTATTATGGGTGTTTTTTCCTGTTTTATATAAGAAAGGCCAAAAGGGTCACTCTGTTTTGTACTTCTGGTTTTCTTCTAGAGAAAAGCATGTCTGTTTCCTTTTATTTTCCTTTAAAAAAAAATAAATCCAGAGTATATGCATTATTGATGATCTGGTAGAATTATCTCAGGGTTATTATAAGAATGGAAGCTGACTAAGTGTCCAGGGAAGAAATACTTTTATTTTGATTGCTTAAAAGTTTAAAACAAACAAATAAAATCTCCAAGCTTTTGAACACCTGAATAAATATTTGGGAGAAAAGTTGCTGTTTGCCAGAATGTAACAGCTAGCTCAGATAGATGGCTGAAGGAGCTTTAAGTCCGTGTCTAAGACATTTAAGGAGATTACAGAATAAGAAAAGGGATATTTTAAATGAAAGAGCAAGTAGCAAAAAGAAGTCTGAACACTCTCCCTCTGATTTAAAGTTTTTAGGCCTTTAGGGATTGAAAAAATAAAACTGATAAAAAAAGAACTGAAAAGGTCATCTTTCATGTATTTTTCCTTTGAAGTCTGTGTTTTATATGTCAGACTGATAAGCAAGACAGAATTTAAGTTAGTAAATATTGACTAATTTGTTGAACACATATTTTTGTATGAAACTGGCCAGGCGGCCACTGTTTGCTGGGAGTAAAATAATCTCTGAGTTGCAATCTCCTTTTTTTCCCTCATTAGTTGTACAGATATCTTCATAATTTCTGTTCCACAGAACATGGAGGAGTTTGGAAAACATCTTTTTTTGCTATTTTTGATGATTAGTAATTACTCTGGCTTTAGGGAATGATAACATTTCTTTCTGCCAGAGTAGCTTAGTTTTTATCAAGCCCTAATCAAGCCACTCTGTCTTGCTGTGTAAAACCTGACTTTGATAAAGGATCAGTGTTTGTGTGAGTATGTTACTGGGGGTGATGCAAATGCACAGGGCTGAAGTGGAGGGAAGGGCTGAGAATCTGTCTGGCAATACAGACCAGGATTTTCCCCTTTCCTAGGAAATAAGGTAACTCAGAAAGTCACACCCTGTCCTTCAGTTCTAGACAGAAAACAGACTCTAGACTCCTGCTTCTGTCTTGCTTAACTCAATACATTTGGTTCATACTATGTTTGTAGTTATGTAATGTCTTCTGGGAACTGTTTCTCAATTACCTCAACATAGCTAGCCAATTTAATTGATTGATTCTCTGAGAAGCTTAGAGAAGTATAAAAATTAGATCTTTTTTCCTAAATTAGTTTATAGTACAGAAAGTATTTTCCCTTAGATGTTTTTGGGGATAATAAAGTATTGTACTAGTGCTTTGTGATGGCCTGGTTTTTGGATGATTTGTATGTCTATGTACTCAATGCTCTGTAAGATAAATAATAACTGTTTAAACTGTGAGAATTATCCTAAGTCCTCTGCTGCTTTTGGAGTAGCTATTGGAGAGTATTGAAAATTATTATCTGCTTGTTAAGGCATTTGTGCTTTGGGAGCAAGAGCATGTGCCTGCTGTCCTTGCTGAAGAACTGCAAATGATGTAAGTACTGTGCCATCAGTGAAGCCACAGGTAACTCGCATGTTGTTCCCATTGTTAAGAACCTTGCACAGTCTTAGTGCATGCAGTAAGGTGCTCCTTTTCACAAGCTGATGGTTTATAGACACTATATAAACACCATGGAGAACATGTCTCTCAAGTGCTGCTTTATGAGAGGGAGAACAACCATGAGAGCACATTGAGGAGAATGCAAGAATAGAAAACAAGAAATGTGAATCTTTACAGCCTCAGCTCTTCCTCACATTGTTGCTGCTATCTTAAGGAAATGGATGAGGGGGTGGCACTTTCTTCCTGTACTGATTTACTTTTTTTGGGCCTAAGTTCAGGCAAGATTAGAACTTCGATCTGGATTTCAGCAAATTGCTGTCATAGAGCTAGGTTTGATTACTCCAGTGCAGTTTTTCAGATCTGTGATTCTGGTGAACACTGATAATAAACTGAGGAAAACAGCCTTGCAAACTTAATGTAAAAGGGCTGTGCTCCTTCTCTCTGTGAAATTCATCATAGCAGCATGCCCTGAAGGAACCCCTGTGGTGGGTACTATGTTTTTGGGTGCTGTTAAGGCTGGTACTCAACTAGAAAGCTGTTTCTCGAGGTACTTCAAGATTGCCCAGAATTCCAGATCCCTCTTTTCAAGAAGCACAGGAACAGAAGAATTCTGTGAGTTTAGTTCAGTTGTTGTTTTTGGCTTTAAGGGCAGTCATCATCATGAATTTGGAATGATCACTGAAGTGTATTTTCCATAGAGAACAGTGACTGTCCATTTTCTTGGAGGGAAAATGCCTTATCTTACTTTTAGCTCCTGCTTCAAGGAACCTGAGTATTCTATATAGAAATTAAATTTTGTTCTTTCTATTTCTGAGCCAACTCAGAGCACCAAAAGCCCCATCTTTATGCCTGGACAGTTCACATTCTGATCCTTGTCACTGATTTTCTGATGCAAGTTCAGGTGATGCTGCATGAATCTCCCATGAAAATGCCTGCATGGAGAAGCTCAATTGCAGTTTTACATCCCAGTAGCAGTGCTGCTATAATTGTAATTGCAATATGTAATTAAGGTGATATGGAACTGTATTATTTACGTGGGCCATTTTTTTCCTTAGAGATGTGTGGTTCTATTTAAATTCTCAGGTGATCTAATCCAATATAGTCTCTGATGCCTGCAACTGAGGCAGAAATGCCAATGTAGTCATAAAGATCTTTATTCTTGGTTCACTGAACCTGACACCATTTCACTCTAACTTGTCTTTCAGTCTAATCAGTCTGTACTAGAATTTAAATTCAGAATTTTTTAATATATTGTCATAGTTTCTGTCTGGAACATTAGACACTGGCTTTTTTATTTCCTCATCCAGCATGATGGCAACCAGTGAAGAGGTCAGTGACAATACAAGATTTTTTAATGATGACAAAAGTATCTACAAAAATTCTGTAACTCATATCTCTACAACTGATTCCTCCTCTCCTTCAAAATAGTATCTGAGTAATGTGAGTGCTCTCAGAATTTGTTTTTTGTTTTCCTATTCTTTCATGAGTAAGGTCTGAACCTGGAATCTGAGCATCCTTAAAGATTATATATATGTATATGGTATTTTAATATGGAGATAAAAATTGGTTGGCTTAGGCTCAGATTTAAATTAGTTAATTAGTTATTGATGCTTTTCAGGCACTTAAAATTATTTATTAAGTACTTCATATGATTAAGTATGAACTCTTCTCTCCAACGTCCTCCTTAACATGTTTGAAAAAGGGAAAATAAATAATTATTTTCATTGCAATACTGAGGTGTCCTATTGCAGGATTATTGTTTCTCTAGAAAAAAAACAAAGGGAATTTCCAGAGGGAAGCATTAAAATGGAATTTCTAAAAGTTCCAACCAAGCAAGAAAAAATGAGATATAATAAAGATTCAAAATGTCTAATATATGAGGTTATCTGATAAACATGGCAAAACATTGATTAAAACAAAATTTTTGAGTTGAGAAAGACAGCTGCCGTGATTTGTGAATGTTTAGCCATAGACCTGGTTTCAAAGTGCATAAAGATAAATTAAATAGATAAAGATTCTAAGATAGCCAAACTCTGCAGTTTGAAGCTCAGAATTGTGCCACAAAAGCCTTAATTCAGAGCTCTTTGTTGCAACTCTTGTATCTGTAATGAGCTGTGGTGCAAGTGCTAAAAGCAAGTAGTGCTCTGAGTAGCTGTTGTGAGGCACAAAAATAATCCATTAAAGTTGTCTAATGATAATGATAAAAATATGTGTCAGACCCAGGCTGGTCAGGACCTGTGATTGCAATTTCTGTATCCAAATGTTCTGTGTGAAATTTCTTCTTTAAACTATTACAGTTGAATTTCCTCATCCATGGGCTTAGAGTCAAAATTTCCTGCTTCTGTATTTTTTTTTTTGGCAGTGCTGCTGTTCTGAAATTTTATCTGAAGTAATATTTAGCAACTCTTTCTTGCTGGTTTTGCTAAACCTAGGCATTCCATTTTTTCCTAAACACTCTTCTATCCTAGTTTAACATGTATCCATCTGCTTATTTTTCTCTTTTGTCAGTGTTCTGATTTCTTTTTCAGTCAGGATTTTCATCCTCTTAGCAATTATTGTGATGCATCTGAGATTCAGGTTATTGAGTAGCATCTCCCCAGCTTGCCTGGGCTGGCTGGCACCCCTTGCTAACCCTGTGCTCCTGTTGATGTCCACCTACCACTTTACACCTTCATTAATTCATGTGTGAAATGGGGAGGAGTGGCTGTCACTCCAAATCCACCCCCACACATGTACCATGAATTGAAACATGCTTTGATAAATGTTTATGATGATTTTGCACCAGAACACCATGAGAAGAGAGATGTGCCTGGATCCCGGGAAGGGGATCAGGTGTAGGGAACAGGCCCTGCTAAGGCCTGTGTTTCAGGTGGCTTTGTAACATTCTCTACTTGATCATTTTTCTCCTTCAGTTTCTGTGTAAACACACATTAAGCTTTATTTACAAACATTCAGAGCTGCTTGGGAACGGGAACTAAAAGGTGAAAGTCTTATTTACCATTTGTCATAATACTGTGTGCTGCTGATGAGGTTTTTTCTCTTGTTTATCCCCTGTGCTCCCAGATAAAATGAAAATGGTGGTACACAGTGTACTGGGAAGCTGTGGGGGTTAATGACTCATCCCACCATGCTCTGAACATGAGAGTGCTTGGAAGGGATGCTTGTCTCTGTATAAAGATTCTGCATTTCTGATATGAGTGGAGGAGTTCAAGCAGATATTTTGAAAAGCATCTCTTTGAATCTAAGTTATATATTCCATGAGTTTTATGTGGCTATTGCTGCAAAGTTCATTAGAAAAGGAGGACTGTCCCCATTTAAGTTGCCAGTGGTAGAAGGGCAAAGCTTACATTGTTTTCAGATGAGTACAGCCAAAATTCTGCCACTTGACTTGGGCTTGCTTTTGTTTGGTAAAATTACAAATAGAATATGAAAACGTTTGTTGTGAAAGATAAATTTGTAGAAATTGTTGTATTTGATACTTTTCCTTTTTAAGTAGAAACAATATAAAGAGCTGAACAAATCTCAGTGTTGTTGCAATGATTGTATAAAACTGCACTGCTCTGCTCTACATTTGCCATTAAACTGTTTATAATAGTTAAAATGTCATTCCAGAGGGGAGTCTGGCTTAGGACTTCTTTTCTTAGGCAGAGAAAGCCATTTTATTCCATGTATGGACCTGGTCTCTCAAAGCTATTTTAGTGAGTAGCTAGAAAATATTTTTTAGTGAGGCATGATTTCATTTGTGTTTACGTGCATTGGCCAATTTAATGAGGGAGCTACACTGTTCTGCAATTCTGCTCTGCATTGTTCCAAGGAAAAATCAGGAATTTTTAGGTGCAGGCTGGATTATGTGTTTTTAAACACTTTTTAAAAAACTACATCTTGAAATCACTGTATTCTCAGTTTAGCTACCAAAGAATGAACCCCTTCTGTGCTTAAGAAACTCTGTTAAAAAAAATTACATCCTCAGTTGATATTAATCCATATTGCCTTTAACAGAACCAAGCCATTTTTAAACCATTGCAAGCACTGATTCCAGCTTGCACATCTCAGTCTTCAGAAGAACATTAATTTCTCTTATTAGAGCACAGTGACAGGACAGTGAAGAAGATCCACTGGTTCTACAGGGGGTCAAAAACCTTTCTTTAAGCTTTTATCTTTTGGACTATATTGTGGCAGATCTGCAAAAATCTGGTGTAAGGATATAGGATAGAACTGTACAACTCAGGGAATGGCAGCTGGGTATTTGCTCCCAGGACAGCTTTCCAAAGGAAAGGGTCCCCAAAGGGTGGTAAGGTGTCAAACATATATGAATGTTTGATTATATCTGTCTTTTGACACTATTCAATGCTTAAAAAACAATTTTCGGTCTTTTTCTGTGTGAGGCACCATTCGTGTTTGTTTAGAATCCTCCCTAGTAATAATTGACATGATGTGATCTATTAACTTGGAGGAAATGTTATAAAAGTGGTGTTTATATATATTAATATTAGATGTAATTAGAAATAGTAGTCTTTTATGCCATTCAATAGTCATTTGAAAGTGCATTATCTGTATATAGCAAGTGGTTATGCTAATAAGGCTGCCCAGTCTCTTGGACTCCTAAATGTTCTAGAAGGTCTTTTATTCTTCTTCCAGGGAATTTGTCTCTGGAATTAAAGGACAAATTGCACCTCTGACAAGACATACAGCCTTTGTGTTGAGTCTTCTGACTGCTGACATCCATTGTTATAATCTTTATACGTTAAGTGACCTGGAGTCAGATTTTCAAGGTATTTATTTGCTTAAGAGCCATTAGACTCTAAATGGGATTTCAGAATTGCCTAAGTAAATTAGAATCCTAATTCACACTGTAGATCTTGTTAGGAGATTCATGTATCTCCAGGTGCCTCAACACCTTTGTACAGCTGCCTGTTGGATACTGGGAACTAGCCTGGAAGCTTCCCTCAAGACCTTGGCAAAACAATAGCCAAAGCACAACAGTTTTTGGCAGACTTTTGAAATTAGTAATTCAATTCAAATTAGTGAATAAGAAGTGAAAGGCTTTGAATTTGTTACTGATGTTTGTTTTTCAAAGTGCTGTGAGTCACCAGTTTGCAGCCTGTGTTTCAATGCTGGGCTGGAGTGGATGTGAGGCTGGTAGGATACACGTGTGTCCTATCTTCAAGCAGTAGCTGAGCTCAGTCCAGAACCATTTCACCCTTCTTCTATTGGTATGAATAAAGACTTACAAGAGACATTAGCAACTGTCAGGGAGCTCCATGGTTGAGATCTCATCAGCTTGAACCTTAGTATCTCCTCAAAACACTGCCATTCCTTGGGTTACTTTTGTTCAGCTTGGAGTTCTTACAAGTTTGTTTTTTGGGCACACGTTCAGTAGACAGTCCTGTAAGAAATTCCGTTTGTTTCCAATGAAGTTTCTTGAAAAATTTTTTAAATTATTCTTTAAACTTACTACTTAGTTTCATCATTCTCCTAGCAGAGAAATGAGAAAGCATGCAAAAACTTCAGAAGCTGCAGAATTGGGTCCTGTAAATCCTCAATAGGTCTTCAGAAGTTCAGCTGTGCAGCAGTGTGATTTTTAGATATTTGGATAATTAGATCTTGGAGACATTTAGATATATGATGTTTATCAATTTTGTATATCTCAGAGAATTGGCACTAATTTCCAAAAAGTCAATTAAGAAGGTTCTTGCTCAAGGGAAAAACTTGTTTTCAAGCATGTGGCTGAATTCAGCTAACTTTTATCTGTCCACTGACATTGATGTTATGTCCACTTATATCAGAATTAAAATTTGTACAGATTATATGGGTTGAGAATCTTATGCCTGTTGGGCAATCACTTTGGGCTCTGTTCAAATACCAGTGATAGGTTTGTAATATCGACATTATGTTTACTCTCCCCATTGGTGGTGTAAGGAGCCAGGCTGTTCTTGAATTTTGGGTAGGCTAAAGTGCTAAGTGTGATCTTGAGCTAAAAATGCACAGTAGTCACAACATTGGAGTTGGGCACTTAATAAGGGGCAGTCTGAGCAAGGCTGCTGAACAAGTTTGAGAGACACTGATCTATCTCTGATTCATGTGTTGATTATTCAACAAGGTTATTTAACAAGGTTATTTAAAGTGAGCAGTGAACTCCAAGGGGAATGATTTGGGTGGTCTGTCTAGATCTTACGCCATCACAGTGGTAATTTCTTTATTCTTTCTTAAGACTTTTTTGAGGATTAATGCAAAGTGATTTATCAAAAACACTGTTGAGAGTAATATTTCTTTATTTACTTCTAAATGTCAAATATTTGGTTTTCTCAGTAATATTTGAAAATTATTACATTGTCAAATACACTTGGAATTTACTGGATGCTGAAGAACACTTATCATCAAAAGTGGTAAAGGTAGAGAAGTCCAGAAATTGGAGAAACCCTTACTAACATACAACAATGTCATGGTAGGTAGCTCTCAGTAATAAAGCGTGGCTCTATATACCCCAGGGCTGGACCACATAGTAGAGCTTTTTGTATTTGTTGTGTTCTTGGAGCTGATGGACAAAGTCTTTTAATCTAAAACAGCAGAGGTTCATATTTGTAACTTAGTGTTTTGTCTGGGAATTATATTCCTAGTGTATTCTTTTCTTAGGACAAAGGAGGATAATCAGTAGCAAAATACAACAAAGTGTTATTGGTTAGGCACAATGATGTTGAGAGAAGCACACTGTGTCATAAAATTTAATCCCCAAATTCCAAAGAACTATTTTGTCTCAAAAGCTGAGTTTGAAATGTCAAGACAAATTCCCTTGTTTATTTTACTGGGAATTTCACAGGTGCTGAAAGGCATGAGATTCTTAATAACAGTTGGGTTCCCAAATACCTTGGACCTCTCTGAATATCCTGAATAGGAAAAAGTCAATAACACTCTTCTGAGAATGTACCACATGCAGAGGACAAAACACCTGTTCTTGAGCAGTGGTTAGCAAAGACTGTAAATACAGCTGGGAAAATATTACTGTATTCATAGTTGTAATGGCATGCTGCTGTCACTTGAAATTGCTGAAGCTCTGTAGTAAGCTATTAAATGGATGTCCATTAATATCCCCTTTAAAGTTTTTCATTCCAGGTTCCTGAATATATCTGTCTCCTTTTTTGCTACAATAGACAGTTTTGTTTTCTGCTCACTTGAATACCAAGTACAGTTAGTTAATGAATATTTAATTTCTGGTTATGCAGAGACTCTTGTTATGTAGGAAAATATATTGTATTAGAAAAGTTTCACGCCCATTCTCACACTAAAAATGGAAGTCTGAATATTTACTGTAAGCCTGCTTCTGGAAATTTTGCATTTATTCTAGTTTAAGTAACCCTTCAAATGGTTAGATGTGGAAGCTCCATATTTACTGGGTTTTTATTGTGACTGTTATAAGGCCAAGTGGTGGTAGCTTATTGAGCATGCTAAAAAGGGAAGAAAAAAATATAATGGAAAGGGTTGTGATAACTGATTCCTAGGCTTTAAGTCTTCAAGGCAGTTTTTTTGTAGGGGCTACAATAGATTCCAGCTATTATTACTGCCTTGAGTCATGTGGAGGCAGGAGATGAACCAAGGCTTAGAAATATGAGCAGAAATTAAAGTTGTGTAGTATCTGATGCAAGTGCAGGTGAATGAAGGGCAAACCATTAGAAAGATGGAAGTGTATCTTTAATGCCTAAGCCTAAGATGAATGTGTCCTTCAAGATGGTTTCTGTTTTGTATGAACAAAAGGTTGTGCTGTGATGTAACTAGTTCAGTTCACTGTGTATCAGGCATCAGGTTGCTTTTTGGTAGCTATCTTGAATTAGTCCAAAGTGCTCACAAATAAGATATTTGATGCTCAGACAAAGAAAGTATTTTGGTAAATGACATTGCAGCTTGAGAACAGAATAACTCCTGTGTGTGTCTGCTAGGTTAGGTGATACATGCAGTGTTGCAATCTGTCCATTTGATAGCATGCTTTGAGTGTTCTAAATATTATGTTTATTTGTTTGACAGGCATTATGTTTTCCTATTAAGAGCTCAAATGATTCACTGGCAGTAGCAATTAATCTATAATAATCTACCTTGAATATTTTTTTCATTAAACATGAACTAAAATGATTTGTTGAGGAATCAGAATGAAAAGCCTTTTTAGATTTAACCAAAATAGCTTTTCACACATGATCCTTTGCAACCTCTTTCTCTTTTCAGCACTTCTTGTAGCACTATTCCCAGAGATGAACTCACTAACAAGAGACAGGACTGTAAGATAAGAGTCTAAAACCTGATCAGATACCTTAGTATGAGCTGTGGGAAATGTGTATATCATGGAAAAACAGCTTCTAAAAAGAACACCACCACCAATAAAAAAGCCCTGTTGTTGTGAAGATCTGTGGATATTATTCTTTGTGTAGTGCCAAGAACAAGATCCAGAGTCAGGAAGTGGTATTTAACTATATTTGTTATCTTAAAGTCCATGATATCTTCTCTGTAGAGACAAAGGAAAAGAGGCTAATTTTCTCAGTAGCTTACAGACTTCCTCAAGACCTGTTTTCCCCAGGTCATTTAACTTAACTGCTCTGTGATTGCTGAAAGTGAAATGATAAACTGTCTTTTAGTGCAGCCTGGGTGTCTGCAAAGGGTGATGAGGATGAAAGGATGTTGTATCTCCTATTTTCATATAGCTCCACCTCGGAGTTAGGTAAAAAGGAGACAATTATTTTTTTATAACATTCGTATTATAGTAGTGCTGGTAGGACACAGGACCACAGCCTCCATTTTTCAGGCTAACAAAAGTAAATGTAGTTATTGCCCCAAAAAGCTTACATTTCAAACAGATTTTGTCGAGTAGAAACATTTTATCAATGGTTGTATGAAATGAAAGTATCTTTTTTTATCTGCCTCATTGTAGGGTCATGTAATGAAGTGTAAGCTTGAGAAGAAGTGGAAAGCAATTTTCACTGAACCTGAAACAGTGATGTGTAATTCTTCCTTACAACACTGAGTGGTTTCTTGTACTCTCAAACTGTAGCAATGGCTGCTACTGAATGTTGGATTTCCAGACCTCTTGCAATTCATTTATTCTCACTTTATTTGACATCTACATCCTGGATCTAAGTTTATCTACATGTTAACCATCCACAGTAGAGGTGTTCTTAAAGTAATATGTTGTATCAGGTCAGCAGTAAACTGAATTGTGAGTTTGGAAAAAAAAAAAACAGAGGGGAAATACTCAATGCCAACCCCTCTGAAATAACTTGATTTGAAAGTCTTCCCTCATCTCGTTATGGTGGTTCCATTTGCAACATATATGAACATACATGTTACAGTGTGTGCAGAGCCACAGGACAGATAAAATTATGAGTTTAAATATGGTTATTCTTTTAGAATCAATCTTGCACTGCATTTTTCAGTGTCTCATTATGTATATATTTTAGTGACTTGTGCAAGTTATTCAGAAAGCTTCCTTCCAAGGAAGCTGATCTCTGCTCTTCACCACAGGGTCCCCAAATTTAGCTTTGTGACAAGTGTGGCCTGTGGCATTGCACCTTCCACGGTCTTGTTGCCAGTAGTTTCTTTATTTGATGGTCTCTTCAGCTATAATTGAATAGGTCATGTTGAAAAATGGAATCACCTTCTTTACATTTGAAGGCTGGCTCCAGGTGCCCATGTGGGTGTGTTGATAAGGGTTTGGGAGGTGGGATGAACTGTAACTAAATTAGAAGCTCTGTTCCTGTATTTCTTCATCTATAAAAATAGGGAACTTGCTGTGTGCTTTGATTCACTCATAAAATGGAGCACGTGGGCGCAGTAGGAAAAGCTTTTATTTTCTTAGCTTCTGAACTAAATTGTAAGCTTAACCTCTTTTTTTATTGTTGCATTTCTTGTTTAGCTTTAACATATCATGGCAAAACCAGGAAACATCCATTTCTGGCCTAATCTGCAGTAGCATTTCCCTTCCCTAAGCTGCTCTAGTGCTCCCAGTGATGATAAATAGCTATGGGTGCTTTAATTGGTGTCTAGTGTCCTCTCACTGTCACTGTGCCTGGATTTTTTGGTAGTCCCATCTGGTGGCTATGGGCACTAGGGTTAATAGGAATGCAGGCTTTGCTGCTCTGGGTCAAATCCCTCCATACTTTAGTTTGTTAAAATTTCCGATGGCCTCCAGGATGTGATAGAAAGGATATAGCAGTTGAAGGTGTCTTTCACCATCCCAGGCTAATTAGAGCTGTCCTAACTTCCTGAGGGAGTATGTAATGATACGCAGTAGTTACAGAAGATTGAAACCAGGCAGGAGTTATTAGGCTGTAGAGGGGAAAATGTACTTTTTTTCTGCTCCTTCAATCTTAATGAACTGTTATCTAGATGAGAAACAAAGCTTGGGGAAAAAAAAGAAAAAACACTCTTCATTCTCTTGAGCTTGTACACTTAGATCCTAAGGAAGACTAGCAGTGTTTTCTTTCTCAATGCAGAAGTGTGACTACATGGCACTCCTTTTTCAAATTTGGAGATTTTTTCCTCCTTTTCTCCCTTAATTTTAGGTTTGTTTCTCACTTGTGTTGCTGAGTCTGGTGCTATTTTGCCTGCATCTCTAAAATGAAAACAGGCTTTTGCTCATGAATTTCTGATTGGAAGTGATGACAAGTCCTTTATTGGGGCACCATTTCCCTTGTCCTCATGAAATATTTTCTCCTTTCTAATGTCATTGAAATGCAACTGTAACAAAGGCCAGTTGCTACCACTGAATATGTGTAGAGGTTGATGCTTGTTACATTTGTGCAGGCACACCTCACAGTGACATCTACAGTTGTGCTGAACATGGTTTCCTCCATTTCATGGGAATAAAATGATGCTTGTGCATTATTAAAAGGGCTTACAAGATTGCTAGGGAGAGACTGTGAAATGCAGTATATAATAGTGTTTATGTAATTAAAGTCCTGGGATTTGAATGAAAAATACTGCTATTTTGCTACCATAATTTTTGGTTTCTGGCAGCCTCAGAGTAAAAAGGAATCTGTAAATTGCACTTCAATGTCCCTCAGCTATTGTCTCTGATAAGAAAGCTTGACAATTTTGTCTGTCTTGAAGTGATGGTTAGCTGGGATCTAATTATAATATTAGCATATAATCATGTTCAAGTGTAGCATCATCACTGTGTCCTTCCAAGGATGATGTGTGGCAAAAAATTTACTTTATTTTCTACCCTTTTTTATTTGAGAAAAGATGAAGAATATTCAGAAAAGTAGCCAGAAGAGAAACAAACTATGTATGCTCCTCTGTCTTCCCCCTACCCCTCCTGTGCCCCTGTCCAGGTCACATAGCAGGTCAGGTACTAGGCATTCTGAATGGACTAATGTCTTGAGCTTTCATTGTAATTCTTATCATGGACTACCAGATTTTTTTGAGCTGTCAGTGGCTACACTGCTGTCTGTACCTGTGCTAGCAAAGTGATCAGTGAAGAGGATATGTACCTACAACTCCCTCTTCTTTGACCTTCAGAAATGTAATATTGTACTGATGGAGTTGTAGCCCCTTCTGAAAATCCTGTCCCTTTGTGGGGAACATAATTTGTCCTTTCCCTAACAGGGTTGAACTGATCATAGTACCCTTGACCTGGGTTAGTTTACACTATTGTAAAACAACTGACCAAAGGTCAGTCCATCCTCCAAATCCAGCACTACCAAAAGTCTACACTTCTGTGGTGTTCCAAGACTAGCAAAATAATTTTCATCCTTTAGCATGTCCCTGGTGCAGGACTCCCAGCCCTCTGCAGCAGCCTGAATGTGGTGTGTGCTCCTACTGTGCTGCTCTCCTGATAGCTGGGTTCATGAGCTGTAATGGTGTCTATGGATAGCAGATAAGTGTTTGCAGTTGTCTCCTAAGAGAGCCCTGTCCTTTGGCTTCCTTACAGAAAAGAGTGTGGGAAGGTGGGGAACAGTTTGTTGTTGGTGACTTAGGTGGGTAATCAGGGCTTTCTAGAAATTGGCTGTGTGGACTACAGGTTGTTAGAGCCAGAGCAGCCAGCTTAAGAGAGTTGCTGACAGGTAGGATGTAAGTTATGGAGGTTTGTTTCAGTGGAGGATGGTGTGAAATCCTGAGAAGACTTGTCTAGAGAATCTTTACAGGTCTTAAGCCATGCCTTTTACAGAGTGATTACTTTTCAAATGTTTTCTGTGGTCCATCTCAGGATGTTTCTTCAGACCATATTTTCAGGGGGATTGCATTCCTTACAGTGATAATAGATAGCCTCAGTCCTTTTGGTCCCAGGAGATTTTTTGGGAGAGTTTCTCAAGTGAATGATTTACTGTCCCCTGCCCTGTTCCTTCTCCAACAGAGCAGAAATTTAATGACCTTAAAGCTAATGCACTCCAGTGTCTCTGGATGGAGATAGCAGCATTTTTGCCAATGTAGTTTTGGAACATCATTCTCCCTTTCATTTCTAACATATTTTTGGGATGCTTCTAAAAGAAATCATGACCTTAGAAGCATCTGCTGGAAACTTGTCATTCCAGACACAATGGAGAGATGAATTTTGCTCTTCACGCCATGGTACCCTCCCTCTGTGAAGTTGGAGCAGTTTCCTATGTGTAAATAAATGGAGACCAGGCCATCCTCTGGCTTAATATGAACCTTTATCTGCCTTGTCTTAATCAGACTGTTGAAATTCTTTTATTTATTAAATTGTCTCCTAATCAATGGCTACTGTTATATGTCAAAAGATTTAGGAACAAGTTTCACAACTTTGTCCACAACCCCCATGCAACGGTGCAGGCTGGGGACAGAGTGGCTGGACAGCAGCCAAGGAGAAAGGGACCTGGGGTTCTGGTTGACAGCCACCTGAGCAGGAGCCAGCAGTGTGCCCATGTGGCCAAGAAGCCAATGGCATCCTGACCTGTATCAGGAATAGTGTGACCAGGATTAGGAAGTCAGGCTTCACCATACTTGGCACTGGTGAGGCCCCTCTTCAATGCTGTGTCCAGTTCAGGGCCCCTCAGTTTAGGAAGGATGTTGTGATGCTGGAGTGAGTCTGTAGAAGGGCAGCAAGGCTGGTGAAGGGTCTGGGATACAAATTCTGTGAGCAGTGGCTGAGGGAGCTGGGGTTGTTCAGCCTGGAGAAAAGGGGGCTCAGGGGAGACCTCATCACGCTCTACAATTGCCTGAAAGGAGGCTGTGGGCACGTGGGGTTTGGTCTCTTCTCCCAAGCAGCCAGTGACAGGACAAGGGCACACAGCCTTAAGTTGTGCCAGGGCAGGGTTAGGCTACACATTAGGAAAAATTTCTTCACAGAAAGAGTGTTTGGGCATTGGAGTGGGCTGCCCAGGTGGTGGAGTCGCCATCTGTGGAAGTCTTTAGGAGGACTGGATGTGACACTCAGTGCTATGGTCTAGTTAGCAAGGTCATAGGTTAGACTTGATGATCTCAAAAGTCTTTTCCAACCTAGCTGATTCTGTGATTTTGTGTAATTGCACTGCTCTAAGTTTTAGAGCCATACTATTTAGAGGGAAGATACTGGATGCACTATAATGCAGATTAGAAGCTTGTATGGGACCTATAGCTAAGAGATGTATTTGAAGATTGAAATTCCAATGTTGGCACGTAGAAACAGAAAGAGGAGAAGTAAAACTATGTGTTAGTATTGTTATTACACTGTTACACTATAAACAGGTGCAAAGCCATTGACTGAAGAAGGTAGTCTCAACTGCACTTGTTGAGAATTTAGTCTTTTGAGCCTATATGTACTCCTGTTGATGCTGTTAATATCATAATAAATGATCTTAATTACTTTTGAAAACATTTTCTTAGTTTTCCAGATGGTACACTGGATATGATGGGAACTTCCCCAATGAATTTTGCCTTCCATGGGCTGATAAGAATCTGTTTATTAAAGGTTTTACATCCTCTCTTTTTATATTTGTGTTCTGCTTTGGTCTTGTTTATTCACATCTGAATGCCTCTGATTATTTTAGCTGTTGCGTATTCAGTATTTGATGCTTTGCATAGTAGAACTGGAATAAACTGACTGCCATAAGATGTTCAGTGTGTATTTAAGACAATGACCACTTAGCTGTCTCATTTCCTTAGCAATATTTTAAAGATTAATCATAGAGAACAGTGTAGGCCAAGAAAAATATGGTTGAAATAGATCTTTCTTCATGGTGTTTTGCTTGGACTCAATATTTTTGATAACTTGGTGCAGAATGCACAACCACCAGAATGACTTGTTCATGTGACTGAAATTTGGATGAGCAGCAAGAGAGCAATGCTTAAATATGCAAGATTAAATTTGTTGAGCCTGTTTCTTGGCCTTTGACAAGATTGCAGTGAACAGATGTTTAATACCAGTGGCAGAATTGCACATGCTTCTCTTGGGATTGGAAGGGTGGTCACTCATTTGATAAACCCCAGGCAGAGGCAAAGGTATAGACTTCCATGCAGCTGAAGCAATGGCCTCTGTGTCAGGGAGATTACCAGGTTGCTGGTCTCTTTCTGAAATAATATATTGGTATGTTTTGTTTTGGCTTGATTTGTTTGTTTGTTTGTTTCTGTTAGGTAATCAGTCTTAACTGAGTAACTGTGAATGAATGAGTCATGGCATCAAATAAACTTGAAGATGAGACTGTTGTTTGTAGTTTGTATGAATGCCTAGTAATACAGCAGGGAAGGACTGGAAGAATTTTGATCTTACCTGGTGTGGACTTGACTGAGTTTTGGGGAGAGACTGCATGTCACGTGCATGCTGTCTACTTATAATCTGAGCCCTATGCATTCAAACCCTGCATGGGGGAGATGCCTGGGAGGGAGGACCCTGAAGCTCACTGAGGCTGGATTGCCTGTGTGCAGATTAAGCCAAATCCTTAGCAAGGTTACCTAGTCACTGCACAGACCTTTGCCAGGCCATATTTCTCAACAGTTATGCCTCAGCTGGGTAAATACACCCTTTGAACAAGAACCAGATTTGACAACTGAAATAATGTTTGTCATGCTTTTGGGCTCAAGCACAAACCAAAGCCCTAAAACATGCATCTGAGATGTCACCAGTTAGTCTTGTTTCTGAATGCATGGGGTTTGTGTTCTGTGCTGTTTTAGCTCTTCGGGTATCCTCTGTATCTCCCTTTGCATGTACATTTTTTGTTACCTTCTTGGACCTTTTTTCTTATTGCTTAGTCTTTTATATATCAAGTTGAAGAGAATATTCAATTCTGCCAGTCTGATGTGATGTCATTTTCATCACTAATTGCACAAACTCTTTGCATATTATTGTGGTAGTGTCTTGTCTGAAAGTCTGCATGGATTTTCACAAGTGCAAAAGTGTGTATTGCCAAAAAGAAAGACCTTTGACCTACTTTGGCCTATCTTGCTTTTCATGTAGAATGAACATGAAATTCGTATATGTATATATATATGTACATATGTGTATATATATGTATATATGGTACAGTTCCATTGATTTTGAAAGCAGATTACAGTGCATCTGAGAGTCAGAGAAGGCATAAGGCCTTTCTGCTTCACTAAGTTATTCAATATTGCAGCTGGAGATGGGGAGGCCATATGCAGTGTGCTGTCCCTGCCTGATACAAAAGATTCCATTTGACTGGGTCTGCCTCAAGCTGTCACAGGTGTTCTTCTTTCATTTACAATAGCTCCATTAAAATATAAATGACTGCATTTATTACATCAGCTCTTTTTTCCTTCTTTGGAATACCCCAGCTTAAGTTACATTACACATAACAAATGTTCTTGCTCCCTTGAGAATTAGTTTAATTACTGATGTAGGTGGTTAAAAGATCTATTGCGTCTGAGATGTTAATTTTATCATGCTTTAATTAAGAGGTCAAGTGTGAAAGGCTGCAGAACACCTCCCACTTAAAGATGCTGAATAGATTGGTGGGGGTAGAAGGCACTGATATGATGAGGCTTTTACTGTCTGTAGGAGTATCAGCTTTCCCCTGTGCATCTCATTACAATAAAGTGGGCATCTTGAAATACATGCCAATTTCTATTTGCTCATTGTGTTTTCTTCTATTAAAGGCTTTTTCCATCCAGAGTCTTTGAAGCTTCAAAACAGCTTGTCTCTTCTTTTAAAGATGATGGTTGTTCCTCCATCACTCACCACTAGTTTCCATAGGAAATGTCAGAACTCTGTTCTCTTGTCCAATGTGAAGAACGGGGCTGCAAGTATCCTATACCCCTGTGCTCTGACACAAGAGGGGATGTGGGGCACATGTTCACCAGAGGAGTCAGTACTACCATCTGAAATGCAGTTGGTTCTTGCTTACATCTCACTGTGAGCATGGACAGATTCCTTTTGGCATTTGGTTTGAAACTGTTTCTAGCTAACACCAAAAACAAGGAAATGTACTTGGAAAGCATTCAGGGAAAAAATGGGCAGGCAGACAGGAGTGTCCTGTCACAAGATTAGAGAGAACTAGACAGTAGGAATTCCTTCCAGTAGGGCATCTGGGACATTTTCCACTGAGCTTATGTTTGCCCCAGTAGCTGGAGCAGCAATGGCATAGATAAGAGCAGGTGTTTACTGGCTAATGTTCGAAGATTTTCTTGAGATTGACTTACTGCACTTTCAGAAAGATTAAGTGACCAAGTGAAACAGTGAAGTTGCTCTCTGAGCAGCTTTAAATATGACAGTTAAGGATTTTTATTTACTTATTTTTAATTGGTTACTGTCTATGTGAATTGCAGATTCATTGAGATGTTCTGTGATGTGTGATATGGAAAGTATCTTTTCTTCTTGGGTTTCTGCTTGGATTTTTTACTTGATTTTTTGCTGTTTTTTCTTTTCTGTGGTGGTCACTTCTCTTGATTTTAAAGGATAATAACAGGTCAGCTATGCCACTGACTTCTCTGCATCCCTGGAGAAAGATTGGTGTAATACTGGAAAAACACAGAGTTAAATATTAACGTCTCCACTACTGAATGTTCCCACTGAAAAAAATCAGGAACGTTTCCAAGCAGTGAAAGCAGACTTTCCTTTCCTGTAGTCAAGTTTACTGCTTAACTTTTAAAACTACAGCTTGCCTGGTAATTGTAGATAGGTAAAAACTAGAAATTTGGAATCCTGTGTTTCTTAAGTGCTTTCATCCAGGCTGATTCTTGCTTCCAGGTTATACGGAAAGAATCTCATGCAGCAAATTAGTGCTGAAATGTACAATAAGTTTTTTCAAGGTAAGAGACTGATTTTTTTTTTTTTCCCTTCCCTCTGTACTTCATCTTGCCAATAAAAGTTGCATTCTTGCTCTTTTGGTCAAAAATGTCATCGTGATTTGAGATTGATGATACAGTAACTCCTTAAGGCAGAAAGCATACTCAGAATTGGTGTTCCTCTTATGAACACACATAGCTGCCCCAATTTGTAATAGCTGAGGACCTAATCAGCTAAGGCCACAAATGCAGTATTTCCTCCTGCTGACTTGAAATGTCACCACCAGTCTCTGCTGAGATAAAAAATGTGCACAAAGGAAATAGTTTTAAGGAAAAGGAGGATTCTTTCCCTTTTAAGAGTTTCAAATATTTAGAACATGCATTTATTCTGTCTTGCTGTTTTTGTCAGGTGTCAAGACTTCCGTCTCAGGGCACTGGGAACCCCTTCTCAAAGTTCTCAAGGTGTTAGAGCTCTAATCATTTTAGAGAGTTCAGGTGTCAGCTGTGGCAAAGCAGGAGCAGTGCAGCCCAGAAAGGGCTAGGTTGATTAGTGGATTGTTTGTAGGGTGGTATTGCTGAAGCTTCTTTCTGTATATCTAAAAACTATGCTTGTTGATACGGACTTAATATTTCAGAAATAAATCATGCTTTTTGTTTGAAGTCTGATTCACTTCCATTTACGCAATAGCATCCCAAAGCAAGAGTGGTCTTGGCATTTGCATGAGGCACATGCTTCTGCCCACAAACAGCCAGTCAATAAAAATAAGCCATGCAAGGCATGAATTGCTTAGAGATGGAAGAGATCTATTAGGCTATCTAGTCCTCCTGCATGCCAGTGAGGAATTGCTTCAACTGGATTTGCTTTAAATGACAGCTGAGTAAAACACAGGATCCCATTTTCTGTAGGATATGGCTTTTATGCTTCTGGTTTTACATGTATGTTTAGCATTGAACCTCATAAGCAATATTCCAGAGAAATTTTTTCCAGGCTTTTTTATTTAAAGCGTAACAGTGGTCTGAACAGAAACTGTTGTGATTGCACAGATGTGCAGTTTTGCCTTGTGGAGTGATTTTTACCTCATCAAAGGAGAACAGGAAGAAAGGCAAAAATCTGTGAGTATGGCTGTCTATGAGAGCGTGTGTGCATGCATGTATTTGACAGAGCGAGAGGTCTGTCTGTGTTAGATCAATTGTGAGAATAAATTCTACTGCTCTGCCTGGCCTTAGGAGGGTATTTTAGAGAGGCAGCCCATTGGGAGGAGAACAAAAGCCTCTCTGCATGGTGGCTGTGTGTGACACATTGGTAATGCTAAAGCCAGCTCCCATTTCCTATTAAAGTAGTGTCTCGCATGTTCATGAAGCACAGGCAGCGATGCAGCGTGATTCAGCTCATTGGGAGCTGATGCATCTAGTTCTGACACACAGAGAGAAGATCTCTGTGGTCAAAAAGGCAGAAAAACATGTTGGTGCTGCTGATCTAAGGAGCTTCATCTGGTGATTGGACAGAGAATTGCAGGCATATTTGTTTCATTGCTTTAATTTTTTGCATTATTCCCCTTTTGTCTTTTATTGTTTTCTTACCAGTATTTGAATAGAAAAGGAGCTCTGTGGTAAATTATGTCCACACCCCACTTATTTCCAGACCTGACATGTTTATATATACAAAGAATTATGGTGGAATTAAAGAGAGGACCAAAGAAGCTCAGGAATTCTTTCGTAAAGCTTGCCACATTTTTAATAAATGGGCATATAGCAGAGGGAGTGAAATCTGTTGCTCAATACCATAATAGGCAGTGCAATGCTTTTGCCTCTCTCTGTCATCCTTAACAGACAAATTTATTTTTGGTAATGAGACATTTATCTCTTTTGCATCTATTAAAAGTCAGTTCTAGTGACAAAAATCAGTTGGAAATAACATGAAGTTTAATGGTGAAATGTGTTTTTTTTTTTTTTATATTTGTCACAGCTCCATCAAATCCTGGGGATCCTTTTTCACTTTGTCTTGGTGTATTTTTGCCTTGCTGCAATGTGCATTTCCAGATGATTTTGCTGTTTTTCTGAGACCATCATATAGTAGTGTGACTATTTAGACTGTGTAAAGAAACTTAAAGAAATTACTTTCAGGACAATAATGGTCATAGCATCATTCTAAGTAATTGTTTTCCAACACTTTTCTATGTGTGGATCCTATAGGAGTTGTTAGCAGCAGATCCCTCCCTATCTGACTTAAATCTATTGAAAACAGATTTGCTTTTCTTCATGGTCCCTCTTGAAGCAGTCCACAAAAAAATACATATAAATAACAGCCTGGTTGGACTCCTCTGTTCTGTAGAGAAAGAGTCCACATAGAAGTAATTGTGGTAGAATAACATTATCAGTCAGAAAACATGGGCTCTGCATGCATTTCTAGTCCTGACACAATTCAGTTAAGAAAGTACTTTCACAATTGTGGACTAAGTGAGTTATGCAGGTCAACAAGCAGACCACTTTGCTTAACCTGTCTGTAGAGGGGCTTGTGTGGGTGCTAGATTAATGCAATGGGGCTTTTGTAGGCATATTTTTTAATCCTGTGGGGTTTATTAGATGCCTTTCAATGGGTTTTCAGACTGTTGTATAGCATTCTGCAGGTGGAATGCAATTTTCCTAGTGAGATCTGAAGTACTTGACAACAGGTGAAAAAACAACTCCCTCCTTTTAGGTTTGTAAGTATTATTCCTTTAAAGAAGCTGTCTGGTGCCTTTGTGTACCTCCATCTTGTTGGCTATAAAAAAGGGGGAATGGCCAGGATATCAGAAAGGCTTGCTGATGTGAAGTGACCCTGAAGCTTATTCCAGGAAGTTTATTTTCAGAAAGTGTTGATTATTCATACTCTGAGAACCCTTTAAAGTATTTATGATTCATACCAGACACTCCTTTCAGTCTTAATTGACACCCATCTCATTAAGGTGACAAAAGACTAAATACATAGATGCAAGGAATGTTTTGACTTTTTGGCTGATAATGTGCTAATTATAAGAACCACAACCTGTCTAGTAACAGAACCACAGATAACAAACATTGGAAGGTTACTATTCCAGAGGAATTACGTCAGCTAGCTCCATGGATGAAACATCTTTTCCATGGAAGAAATTGCATCCTACATGGAAGGGATTCTCTTCTGTACTATACAAATCCTACAATTGTCTTTACCTACCCATTTCCTTTCACTCTTCCGTTCTTGCACAGAAGTTATTCTCCTCATTTGGCTCCTGCTGTACTATAAATAATGCTGTTCTTTCTTCCCCCTGTCGTCCTACACCCACTTTTGAACAACTGTAGTTCTTAAGATTATAGTCCTCACAAGGCTAGAGGGAGAGGAAAGAATGTCCCTTCATCTTCAGCTTCCTTTAGGGATCTTGTATTGTTCTTTGCATTACATAAGTAAATTTTTCCAAAGGCATATTCATGTTTGTTCTAATTCATTTCAACAATAACACTACTTCTGTGCTCCTTGATGGTCTTCCTAGCTTTTTGTTTAAAAAGGCAATGAAAGTTAGCGATTAAGTTGGGGAAAATTATTTACTCTCATTTTATACTGTGAGTAAAACCTTCAGTACCTTGCACAAGGACTGCTTTGTGATGAAAAGGTACAAGTGCTCCAAAATGGTAAAAGCAGTGATACTGCTGTGTTCCATCTCCTTCCTCCCATCTCCCCAGCACTCAGGTTTTACAGACATGGATGCTGACTGTGATGTGTCAGGGACACTGCAGAACCAGGCATGTGTCTCTCACAGGCAGTGTGTGGAAAATGACAGCCATCACATTATTTCAAGTGGTACAGCAGTCATTCTTTGATGTGCCAAACTACTTTTTGCAGGCAAGAATTGGCCCTGTGTTAGACTCTTGTGGGTAGAAGGATGGATATACATGCTCTTTGCTTTCTAATAAGTGTGTGATTCTGTATAGTGTGTTTTGGGGGGCAGGGGGTTTTTGGTTTTGTTGTTTTTTTTAAAAGTGGATCATGTTTGGCAGCATGTTTGAGCTATGGAGTACAGCTACATAAAGTTCTAGTGATTGTTCCAGGGCTCTCATCATGTCTTAGCCAGCTTTGTCAGATACATTCTGTTTGCCAGGTCTTCTACCTGGTTTATGTTTGAGTACTTAACAGGTCTCATCTGTGCTTAACAGAAGTATCATCTGGGAGATTAAATAGTGCACAAGGGAAAAGTGAAAAGCTCACAGTGAACAATAATTAGGAGGTACAGCAAAGGATGATTTGATAGTTATGAATGAAGTTTCTTCATGAAGGAAGGTTGCCCAGAATATCTCCTCCTACCTCCAGCAACTTCCAGTACTGGATCATCTTAGTGATGGTATTTAGGATATGTATTTTTTGCTGCTTCAAGCTGGTTATCCAAACATTTCACATCTCTAAGTAATTTAGAAAATTTGCTTGAGCTCCATTTTGTATACTCCTTAGTTTAAAAGATAATAATTTTGGATACTGTACTCTGATCTTGCTTAAGCTCTTTGGAAGCTGTGTGGTTGCCACCTAACCAGAAAACCTACTGCACTTGCCAGAAAGGAAATCTCTACATATTTTGCCCTCACCAGAGCCTTTTACAGGGAATGAGTGGCATCTGGGATACTGTTTCTTCAAGCTGTAAATCAGTTTAAAAGCAGAATTTCATTTTGTTGTTGCTGCCTTTCTGGCTGTTTGGAATGTAGTTGCAACGTGTGTCTGATCTTCAGGGATATCCGTAGGAAGCATGTGTTGCTGATTGAACTGAATTGGACTTTCAAAGAATTTCTCCTTCATTGCAAACCAATGGGAAGAACAGTCCTTTGCCACTCTGAATTAACAATAGATTAGAATGGTTCATGTGAGAGTTACTTATCTAATGGCAACACTTACTATTGCTGCTATTCATAATAATGTTTGCTCCAGTATATTTAGGCTTTTGGCTGTTTTGTGGTGCATGGACGATCCATGATTTTTCTTGAGCAATTTGTGCTGGAATTGGTATATATGTCTCACTTACTGTTACTCTCAGCCTTTGACTCTATATTCTAGCAAAAACCACCCAGGGTTTTATTTTTTGAAGAAAGCACCCAACTAAATAGTAAAGGCCAAAGTTCTGAGGCAGATTTCTTTGTATATGAGAACTTTTGTATTAGTCCTGTCACTCAAGTAACTTTGAATTAAACACAACATAGTAAAAGTAGTAGTAGAACATTCATATATATCAGTCAAGCTGTCATTTTTGTGGCAAGCTAGGAGAATTTAGCTATTTGCAGATTTCTATGGTATTTTTAGAAAGTTTAAAATACTCTTGAAAAAATTCAAATATAATGAGTAGAAGTTACTCTGTGTAAGTTGCATGCAGAGTGTTTTCATGTTTATCTCTATTTTAACCTTTTATGGAATCTAGTACTTTTTTGACACCAAGTGAGTCTGTGTAAGATATTAGATCAAAACATATTCCAGTCTCCAAATGCTAACAGCAGCACATTCAGTTCTCTGGATTTCAGCAGCTAAAGTAGGTGTTGCAGAATTTTGGCACTACTTCTCTTTATGAAATGATAAACACAAGTCATGTTGCCTTGGGTTTCATATAGATATGGAGGATCTTGTCTTATAAAAGCTGATTCATAGACAAATGATGACTCTTAGCTTTAAAAGATAACAAGGCTAGTTGAACTGACGGGCTAGAAATAATGATCAAATTTCCTCTCTCTACCGCAGGGTGGTGGTTTCTTTTATTTTAAACCAAGAGAGCATTTTATTGTTTATTTTTTTCCTAATAGCTGCATTAGATTATTGTGTTCTGTAACACTTGCTGGTTTTTTTTCTTTTCCAGGAGGGTCCAGAACATACCTGTAGAGCTGCAGCTTCTCTTTCTCAGAGCTCTGCCAGAGGTATGTAAACATATGTTATGCACTGTCATTCTCCTCTGTGTTCATCTAAGTTACACTGTGGAAATTTCCAGAAAAATAACATTCAAATCTGTTGGCAGGAGATGACTACTTCCTTGATATTTGAATGCAGTGTTTCAAACACAATTCAAAGTCTTCTCCAGAGAGTTGCATTGAGTCAGAACTAAGCTTGAGAATTCAGGTTAATGCACACAACAGTGATCATCCTGCTTGTACACTGTTGCAAGTGGTGTTCAAGTTCAGGCTCCCTGATAATAGATGATAGGTGTTTCAGAGGCTGAAGAACAGAGCTATTTAATAGTGCAGGTGGACCCTGGTTTCAAAGTGTCTGTTAGTTAATGATTCCCCATGTAATACTCTAACTCCTGAGCAAAAAATGTGGCATAAGGGTGCCACTGTCTCCTTCCCTTGTCAAGTCTGGGAGTCTTCCTCACTCTCTGCAAGAATGTCTGGTTTTCTAGTTGGGCACTGAATCAAGACTGTACTGTTCCTCCTCAGCAGTTTGGTACCTGAAGGAGTTTTACCAGGAGACCTGCCTGACACAGAGAAAGTGGTTTCAGCAAATGTGTGAAGTTTCCTAAAAATAGGATAATATGGTAAATAAGAACCTGATGTTCAAAGGTTCAAAGCTGTCTTTGCTGTCTAGCTGGTTGTATAACTTGGAAGAATTTAAATAGCTTTTGTGGTGATAATTATTAACATATGACTGCAGAGTTAAGTGTAAAGAATAGTATTTTTCTATAAATGTCACTGCAAAAGCCCATAATACAGCATAATAATTTTTTTTAACAAAGTAAAGAACCATGTAGCCTAATGATTTTTATATATATATATAAATGCAAAATTCCCAAGTAAAATTCTAATTTCTAATGAACTGTGTATGTCAGCTTAATAGTGCCTGCCTAACAGAAACAGAAAACAATGTATGATGAGGAACACTGGGACTCTTTATTGGGTTTAGTCACATTTTTGGTTTTTTTTTTTCTTCCTTTTGAAGAGGGTGGGCAGTGGTTCCTTTGAACTATTGTACCACATAAGCTTTGACTGCAATTTTTACTCCTCTCTGTACCTTCTAAGTACAAACCAGCCTCTTGTAGCTGGAGCTGGTGGTGTTCTGGGGTCTCTGTGAGCCATAGGCAGGGAAGGTGCTGGTTCTCTCTTTCAGTGTACAGGAAATGTGAACATTTTCTAGCTCTGCATCTGCAATGCCGGATATTCCCTGACCCTGTGTGAACTCAGCAATACTTTTCTGCCTCCATAGACCCCTCTTTTCAGTGTGGAAGAAAGAACTGAGAATGAATCGGAATTAATTTCCACAAAGTTTTCCCAAGTAATTCTCAGCCACCCATGGGTTTTCCTGGAAGACTGGTATACAATAGGCCTTTGTCTCCAAATGAATTTATTTATTATTTTTGAATCTAAATGCCTAGCTTGACCCCAATTTTAAAGGGCTTCTTAGTCCCCAAGGCTTACCAGTTCATCCTTGAAACAAACCTTTAGGAGACATGACTTTTCTGTGAATACACCAGGCATCATAATTTGGTTCATACCAGAATGAATGCAAATTACTGAAATCATATTGGAGTCCAAATTGATTGCATTTTAAAGGAACCAGAAACAAAGTAAAACGTCTGTGAAAGCAGTTTTATGGTTTCTACAAAATGCATTGTTGTGCATTAGGTCTGTATTCCTTGACAAAACTAATTCCTGGGTGGAGGGCATGCTTTCAGCAACAGATTCAGAGTTCCTACAAGCTGTGAGCTCTGAATTGATTGTGTATGATTAATTACTCAGTTTCCTATTCTTTTGATTATTTATTTGGGTACTGTGTTTTTTAGAGGTGATATATAGATATAAAACAACAAACAGATCTCAGTCTTCTCCTCTTTGTTTCAAATTAGTTTGCATTAAGCACAAATGCATTGTAGCACATTCCCAGCTCATGATGCAACAGTTTCTATAAATTGAAAATTATGTTCCTCAAACAAGGAGACCTTCACCAAAAGATTTACGTTCTCCTGTGAAAATCTTCTCACATGTGAGCTCTGATATTTGATGACTGGAAAGTTCATGAAAATTATTACGTCTTTAGGAGAAATATTCCTGACACTAGTTACAGCAGGTAGAGACCTGGGGGCAGGTTTTGGTGCAAGTGCTGAACATTTGCAGCTAGGTGGAAATTGCTGTAAAGAGTTCAACTTTCAGTCATAGAGGGGCAGATTTTCTAAAGTGTTTCTCCTCTAATCTTTCTGAAAGTCTCTGTGCCTAACTCATTTGCAGCAAGCAGCCTTTCTCCTCCCTGCCCCTTCCTTTAGATCTGTAATAATCACCACTTGATGAATCATGCACACCTTTCCTCTCAAACAGATTGTAATTTACACCAAATCTGAACTCTGAAAATTGTGGTGGTTACAGGTAAATTGACTAGTACTGAAATCTTGTCATGCATAATGTTGAACATGACAGAAAAGAGAGTTATTAGCTCTTCTGTTCTACTGTCATGCTGATGTAGCTGTGGCCCTTCAATGTGTGTTTGTACTGCTTGGTCCAGTCTCCTTTTAGACTGAAGTGGTGGTGTATGTTTTATGCCACAGAAACTGTATGAAGTCCAACAGATTTCACTGCTACGGGAATTTTTCCTTAATAGAGTTGTCTTTTGCTTGAACTTGCTCCTACCAGACTTAGCTCTTTTTCTTTCCTGATGCACACTGCCAGTTGGGAAAACCTTCTCAATTCATCTCTTGGTCAAGTTCTCTTTCAGGGCTAGAACATCAAGAGTACTATTATTGAAACTGTATTAAAATTAACAGGAAACAGAACCTGATCCTAGGTTGGAAGTGGATGGATGGATTGACACCACTCAGCACTCCTCATTTCAGAGCCCCTACAAACATTCAGCAACAGTGATTCTTTATGTCCTTGGATTTCATGGCAACAGGGCACAAATGGTTAAGATTATGGGATAAGACTTGTCATCACCAGTCTCACTGTTAGGAAGAACCTGATACAGAAATAACAAACCCCAAAGCTTTCCTTTCACACAAATTGTGGAAATTTGTCATGTGGTTTGTTTGCCTCCTTGAGTTCTAGCATGCAACCCCATGATGTAGGCCTGACACTCCTGCTGTCCTTGTTGCATTTTCTCCATTAGCTTTGCTGTTCATTGGCCCTGAGGCAAGACATCATTCATTCTCTGCTTGCTTGAGCAGTTGCTGCTTGTGTGGTGTGCTTGTGCTGATGAATCACTCAGCTCTTGATTGGTGCCTGAAATAAAAACTATGCATCTGATCTGCCACTGGGGTTTCTGTTTCACAAATAATTCTACACAGGACATGATACAGTCAAGCCCACAGGAAAATCATGCCAATACCAGTGTGAAAAGAGGTCAAGACCATTCTATACTCTTCAGCCAACATTCAGGAGAAAGTGAAGATCTGGGAGATTTCTTCAAAATGTTGTGACCTTGGGAGTCTGGAGATAGATAAAATAGAGGACATAAGGTACAGTGGCTGTATCTGAATGCAACCTCAAACCCTTAGTGCTAAGCTTTCAAACTCTATCCTGTCTCAAACATGGAAAGAGTAGATAAGGCCATTTCCAGTACTATGATGGTTCATTAGACTACTTCAGCTGTTGGATCCTTTAGCTTTGAAAATGCAGTGTCACCAAAAAACTGCATTTTGTTTTATTCCAGAAGCTTCTGACAGTCAGCAAGGATTGTATCCAAACAGTCCACTGTGTATTAGCACACAGCTTGTTCCAGCAAATGCATTAGTACCTATTAAACATTTACACAGCAGCATAAAGTTAGACAAGGATCCACAAACATAAATAAGACCTGTTCTTTGCACTGTAGAGTCACCAGTCTCAATCCTGCCTAGATAATAACATAGAGAACAGCTGCTTATGGGAGGAAGGGTGAGAAATGTTTGAAGGAGAAGTGATTTCTGAGAAGGTGATGACTGAAGAAGGGGATTTGCAGGTCTAGGAACTAACAAATCAGAAGGTGTAAAAAGAGTGAAAATGGGAAATGAAGCAAGATAATGAGTTTAGGAAGTAGTAAAGAATGGAAAAGAAGTTGTTAAATATGAGATAAGCCTGAACATGAAATGGCCAGGAATGGATAGGAGAATTTTCTCTTGCCACTTTTTAACATTCAAGCAATGTGTTCAGTATGCAGATTTGATAGAAAGTGTCTTGCAGGCATTGAGGGTGGGACAGAATGGAATAAAGTCTTTATCTTTAAAAGTATGTATATAAAGTATAGTTTGTTTGGTCTGTCTTGATCAAAATTCAAGTGTTCTTTAATTACCTTTTGGTCTTTGGAGCTCTACACTTTTTTTTCCTTCTCTGTGCTCCACCTGGGAAGCTTCTTTTATTCTTTGGTGCTTCCAGACCTGAATTTCTTTTCCCTAGGTTAATATTGAATTCCTGAGACTTTTCCTTTTTATTTTTAACAGCAGTATCAAGGAATTGAAAACTGAAGAGTGGTATAGATGTTTCTATCTGTTGCTTGCAATGTGTTTTATATGGAAGCTGCAGGAAACAGCTCATGAGCTTCCAGCGAAATGGAGTCTCAGTAAATCCCTAAGTCTAGTGAACTGTGTAGGAAGAGAGAAATAGTGACGTTATAAGCAGGCACAGAATAGAGCTGTCTAGAGCACTAGATAGCTCAAAAAAAAACCCCCAAACCAAAACAAAACAAAAACCCCAAGAGACCACAAAAACTTGACAAGTAACTAAAATACCACAAAAACCCCTAATCATCTTTCTGCTCTTTAGAACCCAAACTGTGCAGGTGGAAGTGTACATGCAGCCATGAGATAGTCGCTGCTGAGAAAGAACTGCCATCACTTGCTACTTTCCTCCTTGCAGTCTGTTGGCAGTACTGGGAGCAACAGGACGCCCAAGCAATTTTGACACAGCCAGGTTCATAACTAAAATGCATACAATCTTGACCATCTTGCTGGGAGGCTTTTCACCTCTTAAAATAAATGAGTTCAAGTTCTAGTAGTTCATAAAATTTTTCCTGTCAGTGCTACAAAATTAGGCAGATTTCTGCCGATTTTGGTTGATGGTGGCTTAAAGCTTCATATGAGATCTGGGCATAGTGAAAGATTCTTAAGTATACAGACTTAAAAATATGTAGCATTAATGTAAACTTTTGCATGTTTATGAAATATCAGAAAATGAAGTGACACAGCTCAAGTCCTGGAGAGAGTCTCTGGGTAGTGCAGAAAATGAAATGCAGGACTTTGCCTAGGGCTTTTCAGTGCCTACACACCCATTTTTTTCCTGCAATAAATCTGCATGTGGCATTTGGGAAGCAAAATTTTTCTTCACCCAGTGCTACACTTAATATTCTCAGACTATTATGCTTCCTTTTGCTCTCCCTCACCCCCACAGTAATTTTTAATATACAGATATCAGAGGAGTGCTAAACATTTGGCTGAGTGCAACATAGCTTTTATTGGAGCCCTTGTGGTGTGTGGGAAATCACATGCTGGAGAGCTACTTTCACAGAGACAGCAAATTCAGGAGTGATGCTGTCAGAAAAGGGATGTCCTGCCACCAGCTTTTGTTCTCTGACAGGGTGGCCAGTGAAGGGAGGGGCTGGTGCCACTGTCTGCCCTGTCCCCTCTCGCCAGCTCAAGGCCATTTGTGAGAGACAAGCACCTGGGCTGCAGAAACAGCCCAGCCACCAGCTACTCCCTGCCCGTGACAGGGACCAGAGTCAGAGTTTTAAAGAAAGAAGCCCTTGTTGACAAGTATTTTGTGGACTGTCTGTGGTTTAGGCCAAATCTGCATGACTTGAGGTTCTAATTTCAGGTTTGTAGGTGCTTGGGATCTTCTGCTAATCTCTCTCTTGGCAGTTTTGGCACTGTGTGCTCGGATGCTCACCCACTGCTTATGGCAGGGCTGGCCCACCAGCTATGGATGTTTCCTTTGGTACGCTGATGACCATGTTTAGGACTTGGCCTAAAGTCAGTAGGCTCAGAGGAATATAAGATAACATAATATAACGTTGTGCAAGAGGGGATGAAAATGCTGCACCCATCCCTTCCCTGCAAAATCATCTCTACATGAGTGACTGGAAGTTGTAGTACCTTAAAATGGGTGTTACAGTACTGGTCCAGCTGGAGTTTATTGGTTTAGGTCTGATCTACAGTTAACATGAGCTTGTGAAACTGGCTTGAATTGGGCTGATATCAAAACCAATTTTTGAGAGATGAAGCAGAGTGATGGTAATTTGTATAAATGTCTACTGTCACTACAGGCACTGGTGCCAAGGAAGGACAGATGGAGAGTGGGAAATGCCACAGAGAAGGGGGATGGGACCTATGAGGTACCTATAAACTTAAGATTTGTACCTGTAAATAAACCTTCAGTGGCAGCTAATAAACAGAAGGATGACAAGAAGGAAAAGTGGCAAGTGATACAGATATTAATCGTGCTTAACAAAATATTTCCAAGAAATAAAATTTAATCCAGAAAGAAAGCCAAAAACATACCAAAGCCAAAGCTGATCATCTGAAGGTGAAATGGAAACTAAAAGCAGTGCCAAAATTAAGGCTTATTTTTGTCTGCTGCCCATGTATTATCACGGAGGAAAAAGCAGACTTGTTTTTTGCCTACCCCACAATCAAGCTAGACAAGTTGATTAAGGGATACTTTGGGACTGGGTCTGAAGGATCAAGGAGATAGATGGTTACTTGCCTTGGAAGAGATGGGGGTGGGGAATAAAAAGGAGAGTGAAACACGTGGAAAACATCTGTCCAAGGAGGCATTTTAGAGTTAGCTTAGGCAGGAGGGAAGGAGGAGCAGCTGTGCAGCGTTCAGGGACCACCAGGGCTGTAGTGATAAACAGGAGAGAAAAGGAGGCAGAGCTAGGATAGGGCTTCAGCCAAATCAAAGACATAGGCAGAGGGAGGACCCAGACTGCAGCTTTGTGATGACCAAGAGACCTCTCTGGTCTAGAATGAAAGTGTAAATTTGGAGTGTCTGTGGGTACTGCCCTGCCTTTGAGTTTGACTCATCCCAGGGAAGAAACAGGGTGCTTTCTTTGGATTTGTGCTGAAAGCAGGGTAGGTGGTAAACATACAGTATCTTTTATCAGAAGTAGTGTGTCCTTCGTGGAAGGGGTGATACCACCCTGTAATCAGGAGGCAAATTATCTGCCTGGAGAACGTTTAGCCAGCCAAAGAGGAAAGGTGCTAGGTTACGGCTTCCAGACCTTCTTCTCTTCCTTGGGAGTCAATTCAGGTCTTTGTTTATTGCTCTTTAGAAGGGCCAGGTGCATTGCTCTGGAAGTACAAGCTTACGTGTTCCCAAATAACTGGTTTCTTGAGCCCGACTTGTTCTCTTGGCTTTTACTTTGTTTCACTGAACTGTAAAAGATCTTTTGGGTTCTTCTGTGGATCTGTGGTTTCAGGACGGGTGTAAACTGATCCAAGTCCTGGCTGCCACTGAAAGAATATGGCCATATCCCAACTTCACCTTTACTTTGTGTTAGCTCTAGTGTTGATGTGACATGATCATGTGAACTGAGAATGAATCCAGCTGAAAACTTACCCAGCAAAGAAAAAATGGTGCCTCACAGACCTGGGGAAGCTACTGTGTGCCTTTGTCAAACAGGAGGAATATCCAGCTGCAGCTTTGCCAGAATTGCTGATTGTTTTTTTTGTATGTGACTCTGAGGCTTCTGGTGCTGATAAAAGCTTTTGCATTATGCAAATCAGTGATCTGATAATGTGTGGCATCTCCCAGGTCCTATTTTTCTGGAAAGTAAATTTTCCCCCCACATATATTGCTGAAATTACACTGTCCTTGTTTCTCTTGTTGTTTGACTTCATATGCTTTACATGATGCTCATGGGAGACTGATCCAAAGCTCATTGAAGGCAGTAACATGATACATGTTACTGATAGCAGACTTAGGATCAAAAATGAATCCATTCATTATGCCTTGCCATTGCACTGTTTATACTGCACAGCTCAGTTTCTGTATCCCATAGTGTATCATTAAAGACAAGTTAAAATAAAATTCATCCTATGCAGCCCATTGCCTCTATTACCCTTGAATTTATTGGTAGTTCTTCCTCTACTTAGAGGATCCCTAGAATCGATCTAATCCCTGTTTTCCTTTTTTTGGATGAAAGCATCTGAAAGTGCTTGTACAATAACTATACTCAATTCTAGTACAGCTCATTTCGTGGTTATACTACACCACCATTATCATAATGAGACAGAAGAAATTGCAATTGTGGGATTGCTTCCTTGCAAGTTGAAAAGAACACCCCACAGATGGGCAGTTATTATACCGGATTTTGGTTGGGACTAATGTCTTTTTCCAGCCTAGGTGGGCTGGAGAAAGAAAACCAGCTAAACTTTCCATGAACCACATTAAAAGAAAGTTTTGCTTCCCTGGTGAGAAAAGCCACTCCCAAAGCAGAGTGCTTTCAGGGTGGGTGGGGAAGGGAGTGGGAAGGGAGAGGCTTCACAATCCAGTGAACATATTGAGACTGTTGAGGTTCTGCTCAGCATCTTAGATGCTTGATCACATTGCCTCAGCCAATCACTTTTCCAAGTTAGGTCAGTCTCAGTTTGGTTCCATAAAGTGTGGTTTATTTGATGGAATCTGAGAAGTGTGAATCTTCTTTGCTCAGGGAAGGTATTAAATATCCCATGGAACTTCAGATTAAGCCTTGCAGTTTGTGGTGACCTCAGTCAAAATGAACCTTATCTTCCATGGTCATGCAAAATGCTGGGCACAGACAGCTTGCTGCTCTCTGTTGAGAAAGTGCTTATTTCTTTAAAAGGTAGCACTGCTGAGGAATGTTTTAGTTAGGCTGAAAATGGGAGTTGAGAGCTTGTCCAAAAGTATTGCTTAGAAGCTAGGATTGTGTCTGTTTTCTGAGGCCCATTGATTATCCTGCAGCTGCCAGTTGAAGGGCAGTAGTTCTTTACCACTTTTTAGGGATTTATGGTGAGAGACCAGTCAGGATAGATGTTGTTCACCTACAGTTTTCAGTGATCTTTTTCTCAGTGGAAACACTAAGCTGTTTTTCAAGGCAGACTGTAGAAATGGCTTGGAAAGGTCAAATGTGGCAGAATTTTGGAAAGATCCCACAAACACCTTCATTATGTCATAGAGACATTGGTGTAAAGCCAAAGTTAATAATCTGATGTATCTTAATAATTGCAGGTATTAATAAAACTCCTGTTAATTTTCCAGAGATAATAGCATCATTAGTAATACAGTGCATGCCATTCCAGAACCAAAAGTCTAAGGTTGTTGTTTTAGTGCAATTGGCCATCTAATCCATTTATAGTGCAACCCCCCTCTCAGTATTCAATTTGAATAATTGTGAGTGTTTCCAGAAGGAAACAATCGGTGATGTAAACTGTGCAGCAAAATCTGGCAAAAGAAGATCTTCTGTTTTAATGTCAGGAATAACTACATTGTGTTTCCAGAATGAGACAGAAAGTTTTTACTTTCAGCTTTAAAATTCCTTTCTCTCTTTGAAAACTTTTTCTCCTTTCTTCTGTTTCCTCTTCCTTGATCTAAATAGCTTTTTTTCTCCTTTCCTTTTCATCTCTTTGCTCCACTCAATGGAAAAGAGAGTAAAGAGAAAACAGAATTGGGAGAAATTCACTGGTATTCCAAACTTGATCATTACTTTAAAAAATATGTATTTTTTAATGAGACAAGACGAAAACACTGAGGAGCTGCACAGAAAATCTTATTGGATTGCAGTTGCTGCAAAAATTTATTATGCTGTTTTAGCTCATAACACAGGTGTAACTCTCATCAGCTAGGCTTGCTGGAGGTCATCCATTTGCACCTTCAAACATGAAAGCAACTCTCCTGATCTGTAAAAACACTTGTGTTTGAAGGTTTTGTGCTAAGGTACTTGTTCAGAGGAAAACACCATTTATTGAATGACCATTTTCCTCTGTAACACTGTAGGGACTTCCTATCCAGCCATTGAATTGTCAGAAGTCTGCTTATTTTAGGGGATTTTAATTAAGTTGCTTTATAGGGAGGATTGCCTGTGCATACAGAAGCATCCCAGAATATGAACCACTAGTATTGATCTCTCATTCATCTGCTGAACATACAATCATATATTGCCTCTTGGCTGTTGTTTTGATAACCAGCATTCCACTGAGTTGTCCCTACTGCACTTAACTCCATCAGTCATTTCCTTAATGTCTTCTTATATAAGAGTGTAGATGCAGCTGAAGGAAGATAATAAGATTTGCTGTAAGCCCCTTTGGATTCCTGTTGATTTACCATTTTTAATTAAAAGAGGGTGAGAAGGGGTGAGGAAGAGAGATCTCATCAGTTTTAGTCAAGTTGTGAAATAGGAAATGTAAGACTGCATCTGGGAAATGATAATTGTCCCAAAGTTACTTCTAATTCTGTTGGTTCTCTAGCAGTAGGTACATAAGGGAGTGAAAAGGAGGAAGGATGGACCTGTCAGGAATAGGAGACTCAGACTCAAAGCTTCCTGGCACAAATGAATCAAAGCTCAGGACCTGAAGATTATTGATAAAGGTCTGTGCAAGGAGGAAAGAGAACATCTGTTCTTGTTCTATCATACTCTACCCTGCCAGGGAGGGGATGGCACTTACCCTTCAGGTAAGTGAGAGGGGATAGGTGTAAGAAGCAAACCCTTCCTTATATTTGTGTCTCCACCATTTTTCAGCCTGTTAGCACTGGAACACTCAGACTTTTTCCAAAAGGATATTTCAGCATAGTGTGAAGCCTTACACAGGAAATGTGTGTTTTACCAGGTAGACCAAAAAGTCTGTGATCTGTCTCTGGTGACCACACATCTTGTACAAGCATAAAGGTCTTGACCAGCCCAGGTTTAAAAAACAGCTTTCTCTTTGAGAAACTCTTCTGCAGCTCAAAGGATGTATCTGTCAGTGATCACAACTTTTTTTAACATTAAGACAAATCCTGACTAAGAGAACAGGATCTGACAATAACCTGGATTACTTAGACAAGAAGTAACTGAAAATGGGCAGTGTCTGTATTTTACAATGTGGACAGAAAGCAGTAAATATTTATCTGTCCTTTCCTTCCCTTTGAAATAAACACTTAAGACTCTGCTGTCATTCAGATAATCTGTTTCTATACTAACCCCTCTCTTTAAGGGAGACATCTATTTCCTATTACAACCATATAGAGGCCTTGAACTAAAATATTTTGCATGCCTTTGCAGACCTCCAGGAAACATTAAACACACTGAGACAGACAAAAAGCTATGAAGCCCCTGTTTAAAATTAGGAGCAGAGAAGGGAAACAGGGTTTTTTGTCTGCTTTTCTCAGACTTGATATGAAAAGAATCTCAAGTCAATTTACTTATTTTGCATTAAAGTGTCTTGTTTCTCAGTATCAATTCAGACAAGCTGTTGTAGCTGCAAAGCCAGTGAACATTTACCCTTTTACCACACAATGGCCACTCTGAGAGTATTTTTTAAATACGGAGTGTTTTTTTAAAAGGCAAACAATGAAATAACAACCTTGATTGCACAACTGAATTGCTATTTGCTGCTCTTAGAACAGCCAGCTTGCCTTACACCAAAAAATTGTATTTGGTAATATAGCAAAAGCACATATGTATTTAAAATAGGTTTTCTGCAGTAAGATTTCACTATCAGCATGCATTGCTTTTTGTAACTGTAGGCAAAGAAAGAGCAGAAAATAGGAATAAAAACTGCTGAAATCATTGTGGAAAAGCTCCTGTTGGTAAATAACTTTGCCCATGAAAGTAGATTTTGGAGTAGGTGTACTGGAGTTAACATGGAATAGTCACAAGTTCAGAGGTTTGAAAGGGTGCTGCCCTTTAGAAGTACAAAGTCACTTCAGGATGACTTTTAAGGGTAGTATCTAACTTCTGAATTGTGGTTATCAGTCAAAATTTTCAACAAGTTGTGCTACCCTGGGCCTTGATGTACATAGTTAATTCCCCATCTGTATAATGGACCTAATAATACAGACAATTTCTCATTAAGGAGCATTGTGAAAACTAGATACATGGGAGTATGAGAATGGGCACAGTTGTGCCTCAAAGATCCTTTTAATGTAGACTGCTCCTCTGTCAGTGGTCAGTGTCACTGGTTTAGGGGAAGGATTAATATAGAGGGCAAATTCAAATTGTTACCACCCCTGAGATATCCACACCTTAACCACTGTAACTTGTGGTTGATAGCTTCCCAGGCCAAAAGTTCTAGGATTAGAACTGTTCTTTCATTTTTTTGAATTTAATTTTTTGAGTTTGCTCACAGAATGGACTTCTGCAAGATAGTGGGCAACAAGCTCTGCAATCCTTCTATGAATTATGTGAAAAATTACTTATGTTTGTTTAAAAGTTTCTGCTTAAATACTGAGTTCAGTGCCCCTTAGTTCTTGTTACCAGGAGGAATGGGGTGCCTTTCCCAGATTAGCATTTTTGGTGCATTTCTTGATTTAATAGAACACTCTCTCATCTCCCCTCTGCCGACTCTTTCTCAGACTGAAGAATCCTTGTTTCCCCAAGGTCTCCCGCTGAAATGCTTGAGGAGTTTTCATTGTTCTGACCTCCTTCCTCTGTTGTTTATCTAGTTTTAACTTTGAGATGCTAGTATAAGAGACATGCTATCAATTCTAAATGTTGTTATCAATGAATTTGTATTTGTTGTTTGCTTGGGTCTTCTTGGTGGGAAGTCATTTGAGACTTTACACTGTGTGAAGACAAGTGTTGTAAAGCACATGTGTACTTGTACTAGAGCTTGCATGGTGAAGAGGGAGATCTTTTATGGATCTGTTTTCCCCTAGTGAGATGGAATGATTTTGAAAATGGAGAGCTGATTATCCACTGTTATTTTTATTACTAAGTGGAGCTAGAGTCACTTTCTTAAAGAGCAATGCCAGAGGAAGAGTGAAGTTCAAAAGAAAAAACATTTTTCTTATTCAGACTCCAGAATGAAATAAGTTTACACCTAAGAAAGTTAACAAAAAACTACTTGGACATCCTCTTCCTTTCTACAGCAGCTGTTTCCACTCTGTATTTTAATGAGTGGGCTGAACTAAAGTCTTTGGGGAAGGGCTTTCCTCTCCCTCCCCCCTCTTTGGTATCCCTATGTAAAAGGCTGCACTACAGTATCACACTGTGTGCTTCTGTTGAATGAGTAAATGCCTCTGGCTGGATGGTCCAAAGGAAAGGCTACATCATGTTCTCAGCTAATCAAACTGCTTAATGCAATATTTTAAAAATTTTCCTGGATAATCCACTGATGTGATTTTGGCTGCAAGAAGTAAGTATTTAAAACTTCAGATAGTTTAAGACCTTTCCAATCTCTTGTAAATTTTCTGCTATAAATAACTTGTGGAGTATCTGCCGCTTTCGGAGGTAGATTCTGTTTCAGTTACTTCATTTTATATTTCCTGTTAACTGTTTGTGTATGTTCTGAATTATTTTTAATTTCCTTGAAGTTGCATACTGAGATTCTTGGAGGAAAGTAGCTCAAATAGTGCTGTCTATGAGGTATAGTGGAAAGTATTGATTCCCTTTTACTGTTTAACGAAATGAGACTGACTTATTAGTACAGATGTTGTTTCCACACTACTTTTTGAGTCCCCTACTTCTTGATTCATCTCTGCCTGCTGAGTGACTTTATTTTTTTCATTCTGGTTATGTAGTTTTATTCAGAGTCCAATCACTCCCTCTTATGTGTGCTGAGAACATCTGCTTTGCAAGCTTCTGTGTGCTTTCATAGTAATATAATAGTTTTTCTGTCTTTTATATGAATTCTTGTATGAAGCTGAACTGAGAAAATGGTGAAAGCAGCGGCACTTTTTTTTCCCTTCTGCACTAGATTATGTTCACTAAACTCAGCAAATAGCAGAATTCCCCCTGGAATACTGGGAAATAGCCCAAACTCACTACAGTTGTGTTTAGCTGGACTATTCTTGTAGTAGGCTTTTCCTTTTTTCTTCTCTTTCTCTTTTATGGTCTGATGAAATTCTTTTTGTTGTCACTGCATTCCTGATCAATTCCATTCTCGGATAGGCATCTCCTGCCTGTTAAATTTCCCTAAATGAATATTCTGAAATAAAAGTAATGGGTGCCATGCATAAACTGCAAATTCAAGTTGAGATTTTTTTTTTAACTAAAACTGAAAGTAAGATGGGATTATTTTCAAGCCTGCTTAATGATTTAATTAATTTGTGGCTTAAATGATTGTCTTAATTTACCAGAAAGTCAAGGCTGACCTTAAGCCTTTGAAACTTAATTTTGGGGTTTGATTCTAGATTTCTCAGTAGCAGCTGGAACAACTTATGGCCAGACCCAAACCTGATGATTTGACTCAATAATTAGTAGCACATTTCAAACATTTTGAATGAGACCAAGAGTTAGGTCTTTCTTAGTTATTCTGCCACAAATATGGGTGAATTTCTTTCATTTCAAAAGTTTGAGTGTCTGTGAGCATGCAGATGCTTGGACTTTAAGACAGGCATTGTGGTTGATATCAGGGCAGGTTCTTCACCCTGGTTTTCCAGTTTTATTCTATTCCAGTAGTCATCTGCATCTGTCCTTGCAATATTTACCTCACCTGAGACTGGCCTGGCAGCATGGCCACAAGTAGCCTGTGTTGTGGAGAAAGCCCAGCAACTGCTTTTGGATACTGGAGTTCTTCCATGCTGTGGTTTAAGAAATTAAAACTGCAGCTAATCTGGATTTCATTCTGGCATAGCTCTAGGAACAGCCCCTCTGTTCTAGTTGGGAAAACCAAGATTAAATTAAGCAGAGAGAGGTTCTAGTAAATCCAGGATCATTTAAAAACCACCGTGATTTAGGTAGATTTGGGTGATAACTGAAGGTAGTAACCCTGTCTCTTTCTCATAATTGACTTCAACTTTAATGTTTCCTTTAGGTGTTCATCATCGTGCTTAGTAATTTATGGTAATTTTGGAAGGCTGGAGCTACATTATATACTGTAGCACATAAAGGGCTGCCTGCTGCTGCTCCTGGCTGGAGTCCCACTCTGCAGTATCCAAGTGCTTTCCCAGTTCTCCCATCAGTGACTTGAGATAGCTGCTAATGGTCTGAGCTCAGGAGGCTGAACAGCCTGAACATCATGACTCAGTTTTCTGTTAAGTGTTTCCAGAATATTTTCTTGACATTTAAATGACAAAGTTTGTTATTCTGCTACTTCCTAAGGCATACAGTACAACAGAGGCAGTCATTTAGAGGAAGAGCCAGAACCCAGAGTGTACCTAATAGCTTTAAAAGCACCTCATAGAGTGCTTACTGCCTGCTCTGCAGGAGAGATTTCCATTGAGACTCCTTTGAGGTGACTGAATGGTCTCCCCTTATGTAAAATATCCTCTCTATATGGCCATCATATGATGATTTACCATCTTGCACACCTATAGTCTGTGGCCAACAAGTGAGAGAAATAACTACATGGAGGCATAACTGGGCACAGCAGCCTTGTCCAGCCTCCCCTGTGGCAGCTGAAAATGAGCTTTGGCTCACTAAAAGGAACAAATTTAATATCTAACTCTGTATGATCTCTAGCATTTTATTCCTCTGTCTTCATTAAATTTCCATTCCTATGAATAATAGGTAGTAATGATGCTTTATTTATCTATATAGTCTGATAAAGTGTCAGACTTACACCTAGTACATTAAGGATAGGATTTGATTGGACCATTAGGTAATGCTGTGATAAAAAATACTGTAATATTAAAACCTTTCAGGTAGCTGCTTTGTCTATACTTATCTATATAAAAGGCATGTGCTGAGTTAAAGAATTGCTGAAAGTTGCATTAGAGAAGTCATATCTGTCACACAGAGCATGTCTCTTTCTTCTCTTCAATCAATACCCAGAAATGAGAGATTTGTCTCTTATTTTTTATTGTGATTTGTGGTAATATCTGAAGGGAGGGAAGCATGGATATATGTATTGATGTGCCTTACTATGCACATTGCAATAGTGTATAGCAAATGATCATGTGCTAATGTAACTTTTAAAATTATGTTTAGATTTCATTAAAATCTGTTGGCTCTGTATGTGGCAGGTTCCCCAGGATCAAGAGCACATAACTCAGGGCTGTCCTGCTGTATAAGAAATCCCATCCAGTCTCTGACTTGATTAGTTTTTGAATTCCCACAGTTGTATATTCTGAGCAGTCAAGACTTCTAGGACTCACTTAATTTTCAAAGAGAATAAACTCTGAAGTCTGGAGGTTTTTTTTTTTGTCTACATCTCTTAATTTTGCCAGGTTATGAGAAGCTTTTGGTATTCAAATCTTTGCTAACTGTTTTGCAGCTTGCTTTCAGACACCACTTCAGAGTTTTCACCCTCTCTCAGTGCACTAATATGTTCTATGTGACTAAATAATTCTCAACTCTGCTGGTTCTGATGTTGAGGTAAAAAAGTTGAAGAAAAATGGGTAAACAGCAAGTTTGTGTCCTCATTAATGAGAAATGGACAGGGAGCAAAATAGTAAAAGATTTATAGACAGTATTACTTCAGTGCAATTTTCTTCTTCATGTAGAAGTGGTACTTTAAAGTATCATAAAAATCTTCATGAAATTAATGAATTTGTTGAAGAATAGAATACATAGAAAGGCTGTCATTCATGAAGTAATAAAAAGGTATAGGTGCATTTTTCTTTCAATATACACAGTATTGTTATCCTTCCCAAATTATTCATGCCACAAAGGATGGCTGGGGTAGGAGAGAAGGAGGGGTTCTTAGAAGTAAAGGAATCATTAATGATGCTGTCAGAAGCCAAATGGCAGTGGGAATCACTTAGGACCTATATTTTTCTGTGTTACACTTGCTAAATTATTTTGTGATTGGACAGACAAAGGCTGATGGGAGCTGTGACTTGGATTTACATCAATAGAACTGAGACCTGGAGTAATAGCTTTTGAAATCAATTATTCTGGGTTGATGCAGCACTAAATCTCTGCTCTTGAATCATGATTCTGTGGTGGAATTGATATAAATGTTGTCTGGAATATTCCAGGAGAGTATGAAAAATAAATGTCAAAATCTGGTTGATTTCAGGTGGAGAGACAGAGTACTTAACACGGTGATAGAAGTGCAAAGCTTTTATAGGGTATTGATCAAGTTTTCAAGTGTTTGAAAAGGAGGCTGGCAGTTTTAGTTCTGTTTTTTAATGAGAAAATGAGGTGCTGCTTTCTAGTGCAGTGATTGCAGAAGGCTGGGAATAAAGTTTAGATTTCCTGAATTCCAGTTCCTTGATGAGCTTTGTGAGAATCTAAGTCCCCCTGAATTTTCTTCACACTGAATTGTGATTACTTAGCAACTCTCTGAATCAGAATATCCCAAAAGGTTTGTAAGGGAGCATCATCAGAAAATCTGTTTTTTTCTAAAGGCAGATCTGGTAGTCTTCTAAAATATGGAGGAAAGGAGGAAGCATATCCATTAATTCTTTTTGCACCGTACAGTATTACCAGGGACAGGACATTGTCCACGGTAAATTCCACATTCCAATTCATATCATTTGTAAGTTTCTATACAATGTTTCCTGTATCCTGGATATTTTCTTGGTGTTGTGTTTGGGGTTCTTTTCTTTCCTAAATGTCTTTTTTTTTTATAGGGAAGGGGAAGATAGTTGTAATATTCTCCCCATAAATCATGTGCTGTGAGAGGAGATGTGTTAGAGGTTTTCTTGTGATCAGCAACTTTTAAAAATGACAGAACATCACTGTTTCATGCGCACCAATGGGTTGTAAATAAGAAATTGTCCAAGAATAATAATAGTTTTTGGCATGTACAAGAAACTTGGCAGAAGGCTTGTCTGTGGATTACACACAGCACTACTACTTTAAATGTTGGGGTGTAGGGTTTTTTGTGTTTGTCTAGCTGTTTGTTTGTTTTGTTTTAAATAAGATCAAAAGATTCCCTGCAGGTTTTGATGTGCTAATCTGTATTCGAACAGTTCTGGGGGCACATTGTGTGTAGTTAAGTTTACAGACTTGTCCAAAACCTCAGATCATGACCTCCTACACAGAAATGGCAGCACATCTATCACGTTTTCAGTAGCAGGGGAAGCAGACTGTCTCAGAGCCATTTAAGATGCTTTTAATTCATATTTGCCAAGTTTTTCTATTCTCTGTAGGTTTAATGGCTCAGACCTCTGGAAACTCTTCCATACATGGTTAAAGTGTAACCACTCACAGGGGGCGGGGGGAGGATGGGGGAACAACCTACTGAGCTGATAGAATTTTAAACAAACTTGGGTGGTTTTCTTGAGACAGCATTTCAGCCCCAAGTCATACATATATATTCACATGCAGGGCATTTCTCAGTCTTAATCGTGCAGGAAGCAAGAGGAATTAAGTATCCATATAGAGTGCATGCAGTGGGCTGGTATCCAGCAAGGGTAGATAGCATCAATGCTCCCTCCATTCAAGCCCATCTTCTTAGCCAGGATCCTTTCTGGAATCCTATTTCTACAAGATTCCTTTAGCCTTTTTGCCTTTGTCCATCTTTTACACACCTTATTTAAATAACTTGGTTGAGTTCTGAGAACTTATCATCTTCTAATGCTGGGAACCCTTTGCATATCTGTCTTGTTCTCCCCTTAAAGCAACTTGTCTTGGACAGCACTTACTTTTGAGCAGTTTGGTAGTAGGTCATCAGCATTGGATCAAATGTTGTATACCATTTCTATTTTTAAAATGTCCTTTAATTTAAACATTTCTGTGTAACTGAGCCCTCTTCCAACCTAGAAACATATTGAGGGACTGATTTGGACCACTGCTCACTAATGCCAGATGAACTCAGTTGATCTACTGTCACAAGCCTGTTGTGTCATATTCGTCAAATAACATGCTTGTTTTGAGTAGAATTTTTGAAAGCACACAGCAGTTATGCAAATCTATTCCTTATTCAAGCTGATGGAGGCCTAATTCTTATTTCCACTAAGGCTCTATTACACTGCCTGGCAGGGTCAAGGTACTTAAAACTAGGCTTTTTGCCCTACCACAGGAATATAAAGGGATTCCATGGAAATGCAAATCTGTGACTGGCAATTTTTCCATTGACTTCAGTGGAAGCAAGATTAAACAAACAGAACCGCCTTTTAATATTTTCAGCCTCAGCTTTTGCATTTTCCTAATATAAAAATAAGCCTAGTATCATGTACCTACAAATGCAGCAAAGCTAATTTAATGTTTGTCCAGCTCTTTGAAGATGTCCAGGACTGCATACATGTCCACTTGCATCATAAACTTGTACTGACTTTCTCATCAGTGAAAACTTTGTATTGTATTTTATCTTGATGAGAAATATCCCTAAATCCAAGTAATCCAGTTTAGTAAGACGATGTGGTGTTCATGAGTATAAGAGTGATGAGGACTTCTGCTGTGCAGGATTCTGCCATTGCAGGAGGGTGTTGGGTCCCTGTTACCCATCCTGCAGGTCATGAGACTCAGTGTGAGCCGATTTGTTTCTGTCCCAGTGCTACAAGAATCTATCAGTTGCTAATGGCATTTTGTAACAGATCCTTGCAAAAGTTCAAAAGGATGTGAAGATCACAGTCTTCTAAATGTCATATGTATTTTGCAGACTGATAATGAAGCATTTTGTTACCACGATGAACTGCCTTTTCTTCTCCTGTTGACATTCTAGAGCTCAAATTAATACCACTCTGTAACTTAGGATCACATAATTCAATTTATACTACAACTATTAACAGGAATAAAAATAAAAATGTATTTTAAGCATTTTGCTACATGAGCTGAAATAGTTGTTACATAAGTTCAGAGACTACAATAGTAAGTGTCCAATTGAATTGGAACATACAAATATGTATTAACAGATGCCTAAAAACCCTTGCCTGAAAGAGAAATCTCTGCCTACATGAGTGACTGTCTTGCAGTCAGTGGACTTGCTTGGGAAAGGCTGTTTGTATACAAAATTGCAAAACCAAATCATAAATAAAGAATGCAGCATAGTTATTCTGTGCAAATGTGGGGTTGCCTTGTGACACAGGGCTTTAGCCATCTCTTTAAATAGATGAGTATGGTGCAAAAAAAGGTCATGGTCTAAACTGTTACATCAGGAAGCAGCTCATTCCATTTCCATTCTGTAATGTTGTCTCTGGATTTACATGATCAATAATGTACATAAAATTTTCATGGACATAATCTGTATTTCTTTTGGTGTTCTATTTTTTTATCTGTCGACATCAGAATCTGTCAACAGGATTCACCAGAACAGCCTGTTAAATACAGCTGATATTGACTGTTCCTGGAATGCAACCTGATTTCCCAGTTAGTGAAGGCCTTGAGTTTGTTGGCACAAGAGCAGTAAAGCAGCTTGGAAATGAGTAAATCTGCCCTTTCTGGTAACTTTGTAGCCAGCTGAGAGTACTCCTTACCATCTCTGGTGTCCAGTGCAGCATATGTTAAGCAGTTTAAGTTTAAATGCATTACACTTTATTGGCTACACTATTACAATTTGTACAACTGTCCAGATCTCCCAGTACTCCAAATATGTAGCCAGAAACCACCAGTTAGTGACCATCCTTAGGACTGAGCCTGAAGCCAGGGTGTGGATTTTTTCCTCTGAGGAACATAGACTCTAACACAGCTTTTATGAATGGGCCCTGACCTCATCTCTGTCAGAGCAGAGAGGGGTGCCAGGATTTTAGTTAATTTGAATGCACAGCCCCCATGGGAACACTGGGAAGGTGGAAGGGGGTCTCCCTGTTATAAAACTGCTGTTTTACCATACCAGACCTTCCACTTTGACCAAGGAACTGTACTGTTTGCCATTTGGTTGATTATCTTAATGCCACAGGATTCTGAATATTCCAGTATAGCCTGATCTATATTTCAAGTACAACCATATTTCCAGTCTGGAATTGACTGCTTTAGTCTGTAGTGTTTCCTCCAAATATGGTTGGCTTCAAACGATGCCAGTGCCAACACAAACCACAACTTCAAAACCCACATTTTTGAGTCGATTACAAACCAATGCTAGCCAGCTCTGTACTTTTCTGACAGGAGAAGAAATCTGTGTGGCCATTCAGTGCCAGTTGTTCCCTTTCTTTCTGGAAAGGATTAAGTGTCTCCATGTAGCAGGGAGTGAGAACAGCCCTGCAGATGTGGATTGCTGCCTGTGTGGTGTGATCCACATCTAGCTAGATATCATTCGTGATCTTGGCGACAGCCACCTGAGGCTGTGACAGAGATTTTATTGCTGTGATTCCTGGGGGAAACTCACACCTCTGTTAAAAAAACCTAGGTCTCCAGGCTCTTTCCATAATGAGTAGAGAAAGAAAAGCACTGCTATGGGGTGATTTGTTCCAGCTTATGTTTTCGTTGCAGGACAGTATTAGCTGTCCCTTCAAAGCCCTTGTCGCTCATCATTTACTAGAGAGGCAACTGTCTACATGCCTGACATTTTACTCATTCCAGTTAGGTGAAGTGGATCCTATCACTACTAGTTGTCTCTCACGTTTGTTCATGTGAAATGTCCATGTTTAGAATCCATAGCATCTTGAATGAGGATTTATGAGTGTCCTGTGTGTTCTGATGTGCATCCCACACTTTGACAATGTGGGGCTTTTTGAGGATTCTTACAGTGGAAAGCAATGAATAGCTGGTCACATTGGGAAATAGAAAATACTGGGTCATGAAGAGATAATGAAAACTACAACTTTCTGCAAGACCAAGAGTTTCTGAGAATATAAAAACATTGGATTTTTTATGTCACAAATGATTTGATTGTGTGATATCTTCAGCGGTTACTTAGACCTGAGTGGGATTTCACCTTTTAGCACATGCAAAGTTATTAATTGGGAAGGGACAGTTCTGCTCTGAGCACATCACATAATTGTTGTGAAAACTGATCATTATGAATTTTCAAAAATAGTAAATGTCCAGATCAAGCTGGGGTAAGGTTAAATCTATTTAGTAAGTCAAATGGTGTTTGCATACGGAGTGTCCTTCTTCAGAAGCCCATTGTAGCTGTTTGCATCCTTAAAGTTACAGTATTACTTAATTCTGTTCAGTGAAAGAGATCATAGACACAGAGCTAAATAGTTGCAGGGATAAATTCTGTTTTTCAGTTTTTTGAAACCTGTACCTGCTGGTATCCAAGCTACACTGTGTTTTCCTTAATATAGAGAATGTCAGGAGACCCAATTTATCATTCCATCAGGAGGGCTGGTGTTCTGTTTTTATTAACTTATTGGGAGGTGGGAAGGAGGAGTTGCAGTAAGATACTGTGTCCTTCTGTAATAGCTGTGGTGGATTTCACTCTCTTGTCTGCTGAATTGCTTCAGTCTGTGACCTGAGTTGTTTCCTGGTAGGGACTGTTTGGATGGAAGGTGCGTCCATGCGTGTATGATGAGTTCCTTTTCACAAGACACTGGGCAGATAACTTGTTTCACGCAGTCCAGTAAAGCTGTGATATAGAGGTGATTTCTGTTCATTCCTGGACTGGCTTCAAGATCCTCTTGTCATAGAGCAGTTATTGTGTAGAAAGCGATTCTCTTCAGAGTAATCTAATTTCTTCATTACGTTGTTTACGTGCTCCTCTAGGCACACTTGTGGAGTGTGGCTGTTGAAGGGAGTCAACACTTTGCTGTATAAGCATATTAATTAACTCCTATTATCTTTATTGTAGACATGAAACCCCAAATCACTTTGCTTATTTAGAGAAGCAGAGTCTGCAGAGGGTTCGCTGTATTATTAAGGATGCTCTTTGTCATTCCAGGAGTTTGCTGACAGTTGAGTGCACTGTAGGCTCAGTTCATCAAGCCACTTGTGGTTTCCCTTGGGACTTGAGATAAAGCATTCTGTTGGTGCTTCTTATTTCTCCATTGAGAGAACAAGGACAACTGTTGCTTAGTCACAGCAAGAAGGACTTTTCAGCTGAGAGTTGCTATGAAGTTGTTGAGATGACATACATTAGAGAAATGTATAATTTTGTTCTGACTGAAATGCAGCCTTGTCCTTCCCCTTGTAATTATCTTTAAGAGGAGAGTTCTAGGACTTCAGTACTTACAGCAGTTCTCTTACCCCATCTCTGGGGAAGTTCTTGCTGTTAGTAACTGTGGAAGTTCTTGCTGTTTGTAACAGAATAGTTTCCATTTGTCATGACAGACTATTTCTAAGCTTTGCTCATTAGTTAGGACTGGAATATATCACTTTATTTGTTTCTGTAGATGCTTTCATCAGAAACCAAGTCCAGATGTAGCGAGTTGGCAGTAGATCAGGCTGAACTACCAGAGGTTTTGCTGAGACTAAATAAGGCTTAAATATTTTCATTTTGTTTCCTCTTCACCTTACTTATCATGCTGGCATTGACAGAAGCAAGGCTGCTTTCCTGAGTGCTGATCACCCTTCTGCATCATCAGAAGGTGCTGTTAGCAGTGTTTAAAATACAAGAGACTTGTTGGTGCAAGAGAGAGACAGGGGTTTGAATAGCTAAAGCTTCTTGTTTTGGCAAGCCTATTAAGATGTCAAGTGGCTCCTGCAGTGGACAGGATTCTGACACCTGCAGTAGCACAGTCCTGACATTTGGAACTGGCAGCCAGCCCTGAAGGTGACAGTGCACTCAGTCTGTTTTCACAGTGCTTCTCCTCACAGGCCTATATCTGGTAATAGGCTGCCTGCCACTTGCAATTTGCATGGCAATCCCCACTAATTGCCAACAGTGTTTTCACCTGTCAGGAGCAATTCCTAATCAAACACTGCCTCTCTGAACTCTGGGCAATTACCATGTGTGTTCCAAGATGTAGTATATGAATGGTCATTGGTAAACCACAGCATTGTACTGGCTTTTGCCTTCTGCAGCCCAAAGAATGCTGGTGGAAGGCAACTTGCTGCAAGATGCTGCAACATGGCTACTTTTCTGTGTGCAGGAGCCAAGAGTGAGCAATGGTTTATACTGGGAGTGTGACAAAATACTGATTCAAGGCTGCTGATGCCACCAAACGGGCCTCACGGTGAGGCAATTATCTTTAAGTCATCCTCTCAGAATAAAATGTTCAGCCCCTCAAACTAGGATCTTGGAGTGATGTGGGCTTTATGGGAAGTGCTGTTCTAATTTTCAGCAGCTGAGTTAGTAAAACAGCATGACTTGGCATCTAGATATAGAAAACGTTGGGGAAGGACATTGCTTGCCAAATATGCAAAGCATTTGTGTGATTTACTTCAGCAAAGATGTGAAATACGTCCTGCTAAGTCTGAGCTGAGGAGAAACCCTGGGGCTAGGAAAGCACAGAGTTCTGAATGGCAAATGGAGAGTGGAAAAGCTGTGAATTCCCAAGGAGGTGCCTGTTGCCAGCCTGTGGCAGTGACAGACCTACTACCTCTGGCTCGAGCCCCTAGGACAGTTCTCTGTGTGACACAGTGGGATGATAAGAGTTGGTAGATGATGAAAGTAAGCTTAGACTTCTGTTTCAGAAGAGCTCCTGCAGTGTTTTGTGGAACATGGAGTGCTGTAGGAACTTCCAACTGCTAATTAACTGCAGATACTATTTTAGTTATTATTATCAAATCTGTTGAATCATCATCTGTAGTATGGACTTTGAAAGCTCTAAATTTGTCCTTTGCTTGTCTGGTGTTAGGCATCCTGAATGCTTTCCTGAGAATTATACCAATGATGAGGAGAATGAAACAGGCCAGAATACATCCAAATTTGGTTCACAGAAGTTACTAGAGTAGAAATTATTTCCATTATAGAATTTTGTCTCCTTCCAGGAAATGTATGTACCAGAGACTTCAGTGAATCAGTCAGTCTTCTATGGAATATCTCATTCTGTACAACTGAGATAACTCAAGCTGAGATATGTAATCTGAAGTGCATTAAAATATGTCCCCCTTCTCTTCACAAAGTACACACAGCATTCCTCTTTCCTTCTTGTTGCATGGTTTCCAGATAGCAAAGCAAGAGAGGATTAATTTGTACAATGTCAGGTCCATGAGGACATTTAATTGGTATGCTGTGACAGAAACGTGTGCATGCTGTGAGTGTAAGTTATGGAAAGATCACTTCACCTTCCTCAGTCTCTGAAAAGAAACAGCAGGATCCCAGAGCATGCCTGTAACTGCACTGACACAACTTTGGTAAAGTTAGTAATGGATCATATTTCATACTAGTTCCTCAGCTGATCAGCTTGCTTTTCATCAGCTCCTTCCTTTTTCAAGGGCTTTGATCTTATGTCTATTAAACAAAGAGCTGCTGCTTTATTACTTTTGAAATGGGACTCAAGAATTCACTTACATAAAAATGCCTTGAAATCAGTGGATGCTTTGCCATAGAGCATGGCCATGTTCATCTCCTGCACACAAAAGGTTTATTGTCATCATCAACAAGACAAAGAGGTGTGGTAGTTGCTGGCTCACAGGGCTGTGGAAATCTGTGGGCCTGGTTAAGAAATCCTTCTAGTGTGGAGGTGACTTTAGGATGAAGCTAAAGCTCAACAGAGACTGTTTGTGCAGTTGGCTTGCATGTATATGGATGGTCTAAGCAATTTCTAACATTACAGAGCCTCCCAAGACTATTCTGTTTGACCTCCTTCAAAAAACACAAGAAATGTCTGGTTCAGTAAAAGGTGGGAAATTAAGATAAAATTTTAAATTATTGTGAGAATTTATTCAGCTTCTTTTGGCTTGTAATACAGCTGGAACTCTATAACGTGTGAGCTACAGGGAATATAGAATGAAATAGTTTTTCTTGTAAAGTTTGAACTTGTTTCAAAAGTATCTTGCCATGAGCACACATTACAAATGACAGCATAGCAGTTCATCACAGTCACCTTCACTGTGTACAGGCCTCACAGATTTTAGCTGTCAAGAAACAAACAACTGAGCCTGTAATACTTTGTGCCTCTTGATACTGATCTTTGGAATTGGGATATCTTCCTAATTCATTCCACTCTTGTCATGATGGGAGCAGTTCTGTTTACTCTAATTGCAGGGAGATGTGATGAAAGTACTGGCTTGTGTTTGCTGAGAACAGGAGTACAGTAAAATGGAAGTTCCCAAGATCCTGGCTTAGCAATTGGACACTGCATGTCTGTTAGTGTTTGAACATCTGTTCAGTGAGTAATCCCCAAGACAATTGAGTACCTTGCTCTTTTCAGGACTAAACTAATAAAGTTTAAACAACTTGTTGAAAATATTTTGGCCCAGCATCATTATAGCTAGCTGAGCTGTTCTCTAGTCAAGCCAAGCCCTGTGTTACCTGAATGGGTAGATAGAAAAAAATATTTCTTGTATCATAGTCAAGTACAAAGCAATGAGTTACTGGTCTTCTGAAACATGGGTCACTTTTACTGTGAAGTCAGGTTCCAAAGGTTTTTTTCAGCCCTTATCATCTGGAGTAAATTGTCTGCTTGAGCCAAAGCATCCTCTGCTTCTGAATGCACGGCCAAGCTCTGCTAAGCAGCCCTTTTGCAAGGGCAAGTGAGCTGCTTACATGGAGAGTGTCTGCTAAATTCTCAGCCAGTGTTAAAAAAGAGCAGGTGTGGTAGATGACAGATGGGTGAAAGGACACTTGATTCTCCACAGCACTGATTTGGTCTATCCAATGAAGTTCCATGAAGTCCAGGTTAAATGTTAGTTCCTGGGTCTTAAGGAGAAGAGGTTCTTTGTAAAGTCTATCACAGGGTAATAGAAAATTCATCTAACCAAGATGTGGTCTTATAAATGGCAACACTATCTGAGGCTGAAGTTTTGACTTCTATTAAATGTACAAATATTTGCAGAGACATCAGTAAGAGTAGCTAGAATCTTATAGAGCAGTAAATAAGAAGCAAGCAGAGTTTAAACTGGATGTCTAATGCTAAAAGAGTTACTCATGTACTTCTGTCAGGTTTTTTGCTTTTCTGATTTTTAAATGTGAAAAAAATGGAGTAATGTCACTTTAGGACCATTTTAAAAATCACTAGAGTATTGGATAATCTTGTCTTAGTCTTCCAAATAGTATCCCTTTTCCATTTCAAATTTCAACCATATTTGACAGCTCTGTCTGTGCTATCCTGGACATCTTTGCTGCTCTCACCAGGCACATGCCTTAGTTGTGTCTTGGCGCCAGTGGTAATCTGCCATATCTTCTGTCTCTAACTTTTTTTTTTTTTTTTTTTTTTTTTTTTTAATGAGAAGTCTAAGGAGTTTACAGTTCATTTGGGTTTTTGTGAGGTGTCCTCATCTCTTAGATATTTAATGACCATATTTGGGAACTTCTGAAAGGCCAGAGAATCTAGTTTATAGGATTAACTCTGAAAGTGTAGTATGATTACAGAATTTGAAAAACAACTTGACTTGAGGGCCTTGCATTTTATGCAAAGTTGTAAACAAGAATAGAGTCATCAAAGCTTGGCTTGTTCACTGATGTGAACTTTTATATTATCTCATGGGAAAGGCAAGAAAAGGCCACTTATTCAGATTCAAGGATAGCATCTATTTTGGCAAGTAACTCTTGGAGTAGGTACAAAGATACCTAGAAAGTAGGTCATGCTGTTTTACCCTTTGACTATCTCAAATGTAAAGGGGCCAATGTTCCAGTGCAGGACAAGGAAGCATTGACATTCAGAGACAGAGAAATTCTGAGGGATGTTCTGTACAACCTAAGCAGATGTGCTCCATTCTTAACTGTGTTACCATTATAGCTCACATTTAGTGAGGTATTTAGGTATGAAGTGTATGTTTCTCTGCATTTTGATAGAATCCCAATGAATAGAAGAACTTTCAATGCAATAGCAAGGTTGTTGTATGTAATCTGTTACTAGGTATGTGGATTTTTAAATAGTACCAGGATCTTTCTGTTCCATTTTATTTCTTCTGAGTTTCCAATAATGCTTTTCAAACTTATTTCTGTAGTCACAAAAAAGCTGGAGGTTCTTAAATATTTATGTGGTCCACTAATTAAAAATAAAAATAAATTATTAGCCCTTTATGGAGGATGGCTATACCTGCTCTGCAAGAGGATGGAGCCATTGCAGCTCTTCTGCAGTGGAAGCATAGTGCTCACTTTTGCAGAAAATGAAGGTAGTTATTGGCTCTGAAGAATGATGCTCAGCCTGGCCCTTCAGAGGCAATAAAAAGGGTCTTGAAGGGGAAGTCAGCCTGTAGGAATGTGAGAGGCAAAAACTGCCTGGGCCATGTGTAGATGTACACTGTAAATACCCACATGAAACACTTAGCTGATCTCAGCTGGGACTGGCAGCAGCCTTCCTTGTGCCCAGGAGCATGGAGCTGCCACAGCCAGTCACCAGCTAGCTCAGAGCTTGCTCACGAGTATAACCCCACATTGTGCAGAGTAGGCATTCCCAGGACCTTGGATTTTTGTTTAGTTGAAACCTAAGATTCCTGGTTACTGCATGAGATGCAGATTTTACAGAAAACCCCAGCTATTATGAGTATCACAGTCAAGGCTCAAGAACTGGCATGGCTGCACTTTCTGCATTCAGTCCACATTTAACCTGCTATGGGTTAATATCCCCTGACTTCACAGAGAAGGAAACCCTCCTGCAAGGCAGGATCAAATTCTGATTCACAGAGTAAACTGTGAAAGGAGCTGGACCAAGGAGAACTACTACTACTCTTTGTGCTGAGCTCAATATCCCATTCTCATATTTCTCTGGCTGACCAAGGCACATCCTCCGGCATCAGGAGGATCTGATCAAGTATGTTCATGAAAGACAGATGGGAAACCAGGTGTCCCCTTTGAGAATTCAGCTCTTCCTCCTCTTGTGCTGTTGAAATTACACAGGCTTAGTGCTAAGAAGCTGAAGAAAACCTCTGATTTTGTTCAGGTTGGGCTTTTTCCAGCTATGCCAAACACCTGGCAGTATGTAGCAGAAGATTGATGTGTTTTCTGCTCTGGCTCCCAGTGTGCACAGACAGAAGTGACTGAGCTCTGCTGAGGGGCCCTCACCTTGTCACAGCACCCAGAGTACTCGTGGTGGTCAAAGGAAAGCAGTCACTCCTGAGAAACATCACCAAGTATTTCTCTTTAAGCATTTCAGCTTCTTTTTTGCTTTTCCCTCCTTTGTCCTTTATATTGTAGGCCTGTGTCTAAAATAGGATCTGTATTTCCTAAGGGTGAATGCCTGCAGGACCATGTGAAGTCCTGTGTTCATGGTATTGCCACTTCAGATGTTCTTGAATCAGAATGTGGGTCCCCCCATTCCAACTTAAGCTATCTCTGTTTGTTATGTGAGAATATATATTAGCATTACTTGTCGTTGCCTTCTTGTTCTGATCTTTCCTGGTTCTCCAAGTTGTTTTTTTTTTCTTCATCATGAGTGCTTTATTTTGGGCCTTTTTTTATTATCTTACATGGAAGCTGAGAGTCTCATATAATCTCTCATTTCCATCAGGTGTGGCTGTATGAAAACATCACACATTTTAGGAGCTGACAACACCGTACTAGATGTGCAATGCCCAACTGTGTTATCAGACTGGGAGGTGGCACTTGGTGCTGTGTCTATCCTTAACTAACTGGGAGATTGTATATGGTTTAGAGAAACTTTGTTGAGGGCAATTCTGAATGAGTTCAAGCTTCAAGAGCTCCCCAGGAGATTTTTTGTTAAAGACTGAATGTTGTTACTTAACTAGAGGTATGTGTGAAGAATTCATTATTTTTGCAGGGACATTTTGGAATAATTTCACTTATTGGAAGAATGGATTTTAAAAATCTGGGCTGTTTTTTAGCATGGGGGCTTTGTGGGAAACAGGGTGGTTTTTAAGGCCATGATATGAGAAATGAATCTGTCAAATCTTGTGGACTTCAGGAAGGTCTGGATATGAAGACCAAAGATGGTTTTTTTTCTGGTGCTTGTCTTCATTCACAAGAGCAGACTGAGTCACAGCTAGGGCAGACTTTATCAGGACAATGCTTCAGCTAAAGTAAGCAACTTGCTGCTGTGCTCTTTAGCTTTCTAGCTCACTAAAGGAGTAGAACTACCAGTCCTTCTCCCAGACAAAGCTTGCTCACTGGCATTGGTGCATCCCAAAACTGTTGAGAATCTGAACCCATGGTTTGAGCATCCATCACACACAAAACCATGTAAGGGCCAAATAGGAATTTTACGGCCTGTTTAATTCCAGCAATGACTCGGAAAGAGCAGACTTTGCCTGAAGGCACAAGTATAGGGCTGCAAATGGAAGAGGGAGTTGCCTGTGGGCTGATTATTCTTGTAATTCTTCATGTAGCTCTGCCAGTTGTAGCTATTATTTATGCTAATATAACTGTCTAATCATTTCTGAAAGCCAGTAAAGATATCTCCCTACAGTGTTCCTTTCTTGCCCTGTGGTAATAAATTCTTCAGGCCGATTTTCATGCCACCTTCTACAATTTATTTTTATGAAATAATATCTGTTACACCTAGTGCCTTCTTCTGGCATGGAGCAGGATAAATCAGGGCTTCCCAGTTTTGCTTCACAATTATTCATTCATTACTTGACTTGCAGCCTGAAATTAATCAACTTTCCTCTACGCCTCCGTCTTTTTCAGTTAAATATTCCTTTAATCCTTCTTTGTAACCTCAGTGTATATTTGTCACCTTTTCTCTTAAATATTGATTTGATTCAGTTGTCTAAATCTTACAAGGTTCCTTGGTATTATTTAATTATACATTGGTTAATGAGTCAGGTTTTCTGGGCTGCTGCTTCAAGAGTCTGCCTGATTCTTACTGTGAATTTTGCCTGGATCATTATGAATCCCAGTCCAAGTAATGGTGTGGTCCCTGGACTTCCACAGCTTCCACAAACCTGGTTCAGGCTGCTCCTTCCATTATTCCCTTCCTGTGCTTTACACAAGGAGGAATTGTCTTAAATCATGTTTCTAAGACCTGCCACCATGGGCGGGGTGGTGCATTATCCAGCAGAAATAGCAGCCTTGAGATTCTCCTGTGTTCTCCCTTCAGCATCCTGTAGCAGTACCCTGCTGTGTGAAGTGGCTGTGACTTGCCCTGCTCTGGCTCAAGCACTGACCCTCTGAGAGCTGATGACTGATTGAGGGTTAGACTTTCAGAAAAGCTGTCTGAGCAGAAGATGTTTCTTTGTTAGTTTTTTCACCCATTTTAAGGATGCCTGACTATTAGCGTTTTCACAATCATACCTGATGTGACTTTGCCAGCTACTTGGGCACTTGCACTTGTTCAGGTACAAAATACAGAATTGGAAGGGAATCTGATGAAAATCCATCTCATAGTGGTTACGAGCAATTTTCATTTCTTCTGTCATATATAAAGACATCGAAACAACATGAGGCTCAAAGAAATGTGAAACATTAATTTGTTCTTTAGAAGTATTCTTCTTTTCCTGTAGACCTCATCAAGAGTCTTTTGCCCTTTGTTTTGCCAAGAATAGACCGTGTTTTCAGGGTCTAATTTCTAAATTAAAATAGCAACAAAAAACTCTCCATTTGTAAAGTCTCAGAAGAAAAATGAAATTAGCCTGTGTGCAAACACAGGGCAGTGGTGTGTAAGTACATTGGCAGACAGGATAAAAGCAAGAAATGAGACTTTCTTTCATAAGACATGCTTGCAGTTTCATTGCAACATGGAGCTAATGTACAGAAAAAGCAGAGAGGCCTTTCACAGCTATTACACAGCTCATGGACTGTGTGTCTTATAGCTTTTCAGTGAACTGATAGTGACCCCATGCAGTGCATTGTTCCTTTTCTCCTTTCCATCTGTTCAGTGTTTCAGCTTCTCATCTCACTAGAAGCCTGCTATTGATTTTTAGATGTGTCCTAAGTTTGCCATAAATTTTGTATAGTGACCTCATACTGCCAGAAAACAGAACTCACACATATTCACCCCAAAATACATTCTTAAATAAATGGAAAATAATGACAAACTATTTATAGGCCTCTGGGAATGCCTAAGCTGAAAGAGAATCACTACTACCTTGGTAGTTTTTGATCCTGCAATGTAGATCTTTCTTTTCATGGGGGGTTTCAGCCACTTCACTCTTAGTTCTCTATATTTTGGTCTGTGTTCATCTGTCTTTTGGTACATGCATGGCAACATCAAATATTAACAGTTGTGTCTGCCTTTGCCCAGCATGTTTTGATTTTGTTCACAGGCAATGCATTCCCTGTGTTAGACCAGACAGATTCTGCTCTGGCAATGGTACATCTGCCTGACATGCCCCATTGCTCCTGCAATCTATGGCTGAATCCTCTTTGTCATTCCACTGTTTCTTTTCTCATTTCCATCTGTTCTTCATTCCAGAGTTTCTTGAATAATGGAGACGCAGTGATTGCTTTTGAGATATGTCATAAGCTTGTCATAAGCATTTTCTTTCCTTTTTTTCTTTTTTAGTAGCCCCCTTTGCCAGGCAGTGCAGTTGGAGGATACAGTAAGGGGAATTGACAACTTATTCCAGCTGTTCAGCTGAAGCAAGTGCCAGTGGCTCTTCTGCATATTTCCCTGCTTGCTGTCCACATTGATTTTCTATTATTCTTGGCAAAAATAGGGAGGCTTCCTTTTTTAGCCACTGGAATTTAAGGGGAACCTCATTGCTTGAAGTGTTAGACCAAGAGAGATTAGGGAGATGAGGAAAACAAGTGCTTTTACTTTAAAGGATTACTGATATGAAATGTAAGGCAAGGAACTTAGTCCTGTTCTCAATTTTGTATGCTTCACCCTTTCCACGTTCATTGAGGTAAAATTCATTACCATAGTTGTTAGCTGTGAAAATTTATATTCACTATGGACTTAACTCGTGGCTGGATTTAAAGTCCCAGCTTTATTTGCAACTTCCTAATGTTTGCTTCAAGCTATGATGAAGTGATTTGCAGAGAGGTCAGATAGAAATAAAATGCTGTGTTCTCTTGTAGTGTCTTGAGGTGCAGAGGGAGGAGATGCAGAAGGCACCTGCTTTCCATGGGAGTGTCAGATGCTGGCTGTAGCAGCCAAGACCAGACAAGGGTGGGATCCCTGCTGGCCCCTTGCAGTGCAGAGCACCTCTCTCCATCCTGTGGGTCTGCCTCACACTGGCTGAAGAGCTTCAGTCTGAGGCAAACATTTTCATCCATGTACAAAGCCCTTCATGAGTGGCATTGCAGGCTGAGAAGTCTTTCACTGCTTTCTTTTTCTCTCTCTCTTCCCTGCTGGTGTTTCGTTTTTCTAGTCAGTTTTGGGGTTCTCAGCCTCTTTGAACCAAACCAAGTGAGGATGAGATCTCAGTGAGATTTTGTTGCATTATTTTTCCCCTCTCTCTGGAATGAGGAGCTATTGTTTCCTCCTAGAGAGGAGCAATCAGTGCAGTGCCTGAAGGCCAGGTGACCGTGTTTGGCCCTTTGCTTTGGTCACTGACCCACATTTCATTCAAGCACATTGGTAAATAGTGATACTTCTTATGTCTCTGAGATTTATGTAACAGACAGGGAAAGATTAGAATTGGAGATATCTCTTACTATTCTGGGGACCTGGGCTGCCAGCCAGTTTTACTTCTTGAGAAGCAAGTGTGTGGTTTTGTGAGTATGAAGGTGTGACTCATTTTCTTCCTTGACATACTTTAAAACATGCACTGAGTGGTGATTTACATGAGGATGCATTGAGGCTCTGCTTGAGCTGACAGCACTTGGTGCACTTTAATCTTACATGTGGATAAAGGAAATGAGTTAATCTGCAGTTAAATATAGAGGTGGTGAAAGAGATGGGAAGGGGAGGGGTTGACTCTAATCTCACTTAGGTTGGGGTCAGTCCCGAGTAACCTCTGTATCTGGATGGTATTAGTCTGGGCAAAGTCATATCTCACCTCTCTGGAGCTGACAGAATTAGCTAATGGAAAATGGCGACAAAGTGAGAATGTGCCCTGAGCTCTGGCATCACTGCAGTGTTGTTCTTTCTGATTGCCATCTACATGTTGGTGACACCTTTTTTTTCTTTCAAGAGATATCAAGTGAATTGTGGGGGTAATCAAATGTGTATTGCTGAAATTGCATCTTAAGGATCTAAGAGCGTTGACATACAAGCTTGGTTCTCTGTGATTGTTGAGATATAGCATGAGCTTGTTCCTTTGTATGTTAGTCTTCTGTTTATTCCTGACTTCAGTTTTGAGATGGGGATGTAGAAGAAACAGGGATGCCTGCTTTGCAGATATCCACTTCTCCCTTTGTGTGCAGATGTGCTCTTAAATTCTGTTAGACTGAGAGCTGCCACTTTACCATTCTCTCCAGCTTCCTGGATGCCTTAATGGGTATTTTTTGGGGGGAAGCCTCTATTAATGGTTTGTATGTATTAGCTGCTTCTGGGCAGTTTTTGTTCTGCAAAGGGCTGCTGGAATGCTGCCTGCTGGTATGCCCAAGCAGAAGGAGCCACACCTGAGCAAACAGGGGTGCAGAGCAGCACCAGGCTGGTCCTGCTGCCTGTACCTAGGAGCTGTATGCTGCCTGCTCTGTGTTGGAGATGAGGTGAAATGGATTTTGCTGACTCAATTGGACAGGTAAAAGCAGTCTTTTGGGCATGGGTTGAACAAATGTGAAAGAGGAATTTTGGCAACAGCCTCTTCTGAGGAGGCAGCTCAAGCTAATCTGTTACATGCTGGCAGTTTTTCTCAAAAGAGTTGAACCCGAGTAGTCCACGTAAGGAATTTGCATTTGGAGGTTACATACTATATTGGTCATGTTTGTTGAGCAGTGGGTGAAGAAAGACACTGTTTTACATAAGCTCACCAAAATTAAAGGTCTACCAGGAAGAAGAGTTCATTTTTATATTGGAGAAAATCTAAGCCAATCTTGAGAAATCAAGATCTACCCTGAAATGTACTTGTGCCTCTTTTGTACATTGAAAATGATATGCTTTAGCAGGATTTGGCCTTGCATATAGATTGGTAACAGCATCACTGCTCTCTTTAGTATTTCTGTTAGCCCAAAGCAATATTCTTTGAGTCCTTCTAGTCCCTAGGGTCAGGCTGTGCTCTGGCCATCTGTTCCTAAGCAGTCTATCTTCATAGCATATAGGCAGTTAGTTTTGTAAAATCTAATAAACTATCCAAAACACAAGGATATTAGGGATGGCTTATCGATAAGTTTGATGATGATTATTGTTATTACTGCTCCTACTGTTATTACTAATAATCATTTTAGTTGGCAAAAATATTATCAGAATTTGATCTCTGCTGCATTAGCTGAGGATGGCATTTTTGTTGTATTTGATATTTATTGAGCTAGAGCTCTTGTGATGGAGTAGCTCAGGTAAGAAATTTTCAAAAGATCTGTTGATATCTCTGAGCTGGATGACAAGTCTTAGGACTTCCAGAATGGAAGGCCATAACTATATCTGAGACCATGGAAAAGCATCAACTTAGGAAAGAGTTGCTCAGGTTGAAGACAGGCACTCTTGTCTTTCCTTCCACACTGCTTCTTGTTCCTTTACCAGTACTGATGGTTGTCCTCACTTGCAGCTTTGCCAGCTGAAGGGTGCATGTGAGCACTATGTGATCCACATTGAGAAAATAGATTGGCTTAATTTATTGTCATTGATTGTTCAGTTTCACTTGGTGGATTCAGCCTTCTATGGATTATGAAGTGCTCACCTGGACACCTCTGCTATGAACAGTGCAGTGAGTTGTAAGCTCCGGCAGCTGAGATGGTGACAAGCAGTTTTCAGTGAAAATGCTTTCAAAAGGTGGGTGTCAATTTTCAGCCTTAGAGGCAGTATAGACCATGAAAAGAGCATTGTGCTAGGAAAGTTGGAGTCACAGTTTGTTCCTGGCACTGATTCTGGTGCGATCAGGTCAAATCACTCCTCATCCATGCATCTTTTTCCCTTTCATGTGTCTTGTCCTTTTAAATTCCTTGAAAAGGGGCTGCCTGTTCTTACGTGGACAATGGCAAAATAGTTTTAGTTACTAGTTTTGCAGAGCTGCTTGAATTTGTTTCCTAAATGGCCTTTAGATCTGAGTATTGTTTGTTGATCTTAGTTTCCAGCTCCTTGCTTTTCCATTGCAAAGCTGGTCCCACACTGATGTGTTTGATTATATTTTCATTGCCATTGTACTTGCTTTGATTTTGCAGCTCAGTGCCCAAAGCACAGGGCGCTGTACAAACAACATGATGAAGTCAAGCAGGGTCAGGCCCTTTCTCCTTTTACCTTGGAAACAATGTGAGACTCCTGTTTCTTTTGCTTGGCACCTCCAGTTCTTGAGCTGGAGGCTGTGTGTGCGCTGCCCTCCTGTTGTGTTCAGGTGTGAGATCACTTGGAGAGTGTTTTCCATTGCTGCCTAAGGGGGTACTGGAAGCTGTGCTCTGCTTGGTTGTGTGTGAGCTCAGATTGTGAAAGTGTGGAAAATTACTGCAAGAATAGCAGCCTGCTGAGCTGATGTTCATGTCTACAGTGCATTAGTTGGGACTAGGTGTCCTTGCCAGGGCTCATAAGTGTATTCATAGGTTTGTCCTGCTGGATCATGCCTGGCTACTGTCTGCAACAAGAATTTTTCTCCCATTTCTCACCTCTGCTTTTTTGCAGCATTCCTTCCTCCATAGGGATGTGATTTGAGTGTGGCCTGTGGTCAACTCTTAAGATGTGCCTGGGTGTTGATCTGAAAAGTGAGAAGGAGCAAGAGATCTTGATTCTGCACTACCATTGTATTGTCAGCCAGTGTATCAGTCCTTAGTAAGGAATAAATCAGCCTCCAGAAATATCTGTAAAGCTGTAGACCTTGTTGCTTTTGTACTATAGTCTCATGCCCATGGTCTTCCTGCTATTCCCCTCCCATGTCATTCTGAAAAGCTTCTTATACCAGGTTTGGGTATCAGGAGAGACTGAGACTGTTGCTCAGTGCATCAGAATACACAATCTGCAGTTTGCTCTAACCCACAGTGATTTATTTGTCTTTAAACTCATGATGTGTCTAGAGTTAGGGAAACCCTTAGTTATAAAAATTAAACAGGGAAAAAAAATGAAGGAAGAAAACTCTAAACTCTGCAGGGAAACCTCTTTATTAGGAGTGGGGTGTAATTTTGGTTTGGTTTGGTTTTGTGGTGGTTTTGTTTTCTCTCCATTTGTTTGATTTGCTCACTTGCTGCATTCAAAGTTTCTATGTGGAAGTTGTTTTTTGTAGCTCGCTGAGCAGTTCAGTTACCGCTGATGCAGGTTGCTGGCTTCTTGTGCAGGCAGTATCCAAGTACCTTTTGTATTATCAGAAACTCTTTCATCAGACTTTTCTTTTATGGTGGAAATCAAACTCTTAAAAACAGCTAAAGCCAGAACACAGCTCACTACTAACAGAATTGAAATTAAAACATGTTGAAAATTCTTGGTATGGTGTCCTTTCTCTCAGACCCTCTCAGCTCCCTAATATTGCTGCTATTAACAGAAAGTGAAGTACTCCAACAGCAGTGGGTGTAAAGTTTGTCTAAACTGAACCTTTCTGTGAGTCCTGCATAGATTTTTTAGCAAAAACAGCTTCTTATGGTCCTCCAGGAGCTGAAGTGGGGCATATTTCCAAGGGGAAAGTTTAAACGTTCCTGTGTTACTTCTAGACTGGGGCACAGACCAGTCATAACCCTCTTCTGTATTCTCTTGAGGAGCTCTCTGGCTATGTGCCAGGATAGAACCTTACTTGTAACAATTCCCAGCACCAGAGAGATTTTTATGGGCTGGGTTTTGTGCCATTCGCTGTCTCCTCCCCCTCTCAGTCTTGCTCTTAGTCCATGTGATAACAGTTCTCTGCTTTGGGCAGCTTTTGGTAGTTGGGACTCTGGCCAGCTTCAGCTTGCCAACTCACAAGGACAAGGCAGGTTGGGAAAGCAAACAAACTGCAGTTAATGCCAGCAGGGCAGCTTCTTGTGTTGCAGGAAAACCAGGGCTTGACCTTGCCACTGGAATATTAACTATCTCTTGGTGCATACTCTGGACATCCTTGTAGGAAATTTTCTTTCCAGTACTAGCAATAAGCCTTTCAAATGTGTGTCTTTTCACTGATCCCTTTCTACTAGTTGGAGATAGAGAAGCTGTTAGACCATCCTCAACAGAAAACTCTAATTTGTTTCAGCTTGTGTTTTCCTAGGACTATTCTAGTTTTATTGAAAAACTCTTCTGTTTTTTCTAGGCTCATTACTTGGGATCTTCATGGGTCTTGAAAGAAGTCTTGAGGCTTTTAAAAATTATTGGAGCTCTGTAAGCATGGTCTGAGATGGCAAGGTCCTTGATGCTCCTTATGGGTGCTTTTATCTCTGAGCATCACCTTTTGCTTTCTCTAGGCTGTGTTTTTGCCCTGTGTGCACTGCCATGAGACTATCTAACTGGTGAGGCTTACTGGCTGACAGACTGCTTCTACAAGGCCCTTAGAGATCCTGGTCCTGCAGTACTTGAAAGAAATATGACTTCACTCCCCTCAGAGCTTGAATAAAACACACATGAGGATTTGTTCAGTCATCCAGCACAGGTATCAAACTTTACTCGTCAGTGTCCTCAACTACTTCTTAAAATTCTTGAATACAGAGAAATATGAAGAAGGTAGTGCAAAGAAAAGTTGCATTGCCCTCTGGAAGAACTCCTCTCTCCAGCTGGTACAGCAGGAGCTCAGGATGACTGGCTGACTAGTTCAGCCTGATAAATGACATGACTAAAGGTGAGGGGTGTCAATACTTACTTTATAAGTCAAACTTCAAAGGCATCTTGCTACAGCAGACTGCTGTTAATGTTATTGAGTGAAACAGTAAAGGTGCACAGCTGTCTATCAAATCTATGTCAGGTCTTGCCATTTATACTTTACATTGGACTGAAGTTAAATAACTTAATTTAGTAACCATTAGTGATGCAGAAAAACACTAAATTTTTTTAGTGTGAATTCTGCCTCTGTGTCTATCTAGCTGTGTCTCCTAAGTAAGGAATTTGTCTGAAGACAACCTAATGTGTATGTTTTTAATATACATTTGCTACCTACCCTTCCTTCTTTATTCCTGGCAGTGGGGAGTTACATTTCATGGTTACCAGCCCATTCTGTATCAGATGAACCTATTCACACATCAGGGATAGCAGCATAGATGTGTGTTTACTTCTTCTTTTTGTGTTTTGCAAACTAGTACACTAAATGAAGCTGAAATCAACAGCAATTTACATTGGTAAACAGACTGTAGGTTGGAAGGAGGAGTGAATACTTGTGCTATTCAGCTTTCCTTACTGCTTGAGGGGGAATCTCTAACAGAAAGGCAGGAAAACGGATGTGGTTTCAGTCCTCCCTGGAGACAACCATAAATTTTGGTTCTCACACAGAGGATGCTAGGATGTGGATCTGAGCAGGCTGATGTTTATACTAACTATGCTGTGCTTCCTGCATGGTCAGCAGAGGTAATTGTCTCATCTAAAAGTAGCATTATTTCTATGAATAAATTATTGCTTCGGTACAGCCCTCTCTGTAGGTGTGTTTGACAGCAGGACTAATGGCACTAATAAGCATTTTCTTTCTCTTTGACTTGTGTAGGTATGAGTTGTTATGTAGCAGTTGCATGTGAAGAGAATTCAGAGTACAAGTCATCATCAGAAGATCCTGTCCTAAGCTGAAAGTTCATCCAGCTGACTGCTGTGAGTAGCCTGAAAGTGAGGGGAAGGAGCACATAACTGGGAGACCTTATCCTGACTTAAGGCACCTAAATCACACTGGGAGACCTTATCCTGACTTGGGGCACCGAAATAATTTGTTTTTCTATCACTTGCAGTGAAGAAGTTTTTGTCCTAGCAGCAGCCCACTTGGGTTGTGCAGCAGAAAGCTTTATGATGGCAAGAGTACCACTGTATTACAGAGGCTTTTTTGGTATGTGAGCCAGTCAAAAGCTCCAGTTCTTGAAAGACAGTCTCTAAACACTGCTTTTGTGGTGATTCATGGAACACAGCAGTCCCAGAAATAATTAAATTTACTTTTGCCACCATCAGATGTGTTCCTATCTGAGTTAGTGACGTAATGTTTATTATGTGCATTTGTTGCATCCTTCTTGTTTATTATCTGCATTTGTGATATCCTTTTCTTTTTATTTTGATACTAGTGATAGTAAATATTCTGTGCCTTATTCCAGGTCAGAAACAGTGGTGGCAGTGGGATTTTGGAATTTCCCCTTAGGCTGATTGTTCTAGGGAGCCTTTTTGTGATCAGGAAGGCAAAAGTAAAACAGCAGTTACCAAAGACTGAATTTCTGACTTTACAGAAATGGCACATAGAATTCTTTTTGGGTGCTTCTTTCTTTACCTGCTGTTTATCTCCATGCCAGAGTCACATCCATACTGACATTATGATTCTCAAGGGTTGCTTATGTCAATCTCCTTTGGGGATACACAACTCTTCAGGGAGGCTGCATCAGCCTCTTGCATGTTGAATATGCAGAGGCTGTTGTTAGCTGATAGTGCTGTCTTTTATGAATTACTTTTTTCTGAGGAATTAAAGTTCAAGCTGTTGGAGAGGCAGCTGGAGAAACTTTTGGGATGTATCAAGCCAAATTTTATGTAGTTCTCCTACTACTGCCTTATGAGCAAAATCACATTGACCCCACTGTTGAACTGGCACAATGGGCTGTTTTACACCCAGCCTGAACATGAGCCTGTACTTTGGCTGCAAAAGAGATGGAAGCTCCTTCCCCTCAGTTTGACTGCTTTAGAAGGAAGAGAATGTGATAATTGGTTCTCTTCCAGGCAGAAATACGCAGACAGACATTGATCTGGAAAAAGATCATCTCTGAGAAGCCTTGATTCTCAGAGACATGCCTGGGAGTCACTGTGCCTCATGCTTCTGCTATGGCTGATCTGTGTCATCAGCCAAGTGATGACATCTGCATTTCTTTCTTCCCTTATTCATGATGCCTGCCAGTCCTACTGGCTCTCATGTGACATCAAGGCATAACACATCTGTTCTTCAGGGAGTTCATAGCATTGAGTTCCAGGGCCTGAGTAGCCCATATGGAGTTTGAAGGAGAACAACTTACTCTTCAGACCCTATTCAATCTTAGATGGAGCCCTAAATGGCCCTTTTTACATTACCTTTTTTTATATGAGAGAAAAATGCATACTACATCAATGCAGTGTTCATTGGTCTGCAGTGCAAAACAGTTCCAGACCTGTCAAGATGGACCAAATGCACAGAGGGGAAGGAAAATAGCCAGTGCACCAGGAAACAAAGTTAGCCTGTGGATATATATTGATTGAATCATTTGTTGTCATAGGTGAGGGAGTTAAAGCGTGGAAAATGCTACAGTAGGTCCAAGGCTCAATAACTGTGAAAAAGTGCCCTTAGTGTACACACAGAGAGTGGGTTGGAGAGTTGCTATAAAGATATTTTTACTAATGGCAGTAAGTAATGGCCAGATTTCCCAGAACCTGTTAGTCAATAACTGCTGCCTTACTCAGTTCTGCAGTTTGTTGCTTCTGGGGAATGCTGAATATTATTCAGACAAGCTGCTATAAGGTGTAACAAGTTTTCTTTCACAACTTTCCCTTGGGTCAGAGCAGAATGTCTCCTAGAGGAAGGTGTTGCCCAGAATGTAATTTTGGTTCCAGCTGGTTGGTCACACCACCTCCACACTGGCTCTGCCCATCAGAGACTGTAATAGAGGTTTAATGATGCAGCACTGTGCCAGAAACCAGAGCAGTAACAGTGAGTTTAAAGAAATCAAGAAAACGGAGTTTTCATTTTTTCCATTGAATTTTTGGGAACAGATGGAGCATCGATGAGGCAGAGATTCTGGAAGGGTCTGTGTTTCAAACATTTTCCTTAATGTCTTCCCAATCTGCTTGTACATTCATAGCTCCTGTCTGTTTGGCACAGGGCAGTTAGTTTAGGATGTGAAAATTTCAACACCCCCGGACTTTCCAGAGGTGGATGTTCCCCAAGGCCTGCTTAGCTGTGTTTTTTGGGCTTGGAACTTTTGATGCAAAGGGCCGTGGGAGCTGCTCATGGCCTGATGGGCAATGTCTTTGTTTACTTCATTCCAAGTCACTGAAGTGAAGGATCTGGTCTTTCTGGACAGAGACAATGACCCTGGAGCATCTTAACTGAGCACTGTACTGATCCTATTAGGATCAGTCTTGCCTCTTCTAAATGGCCAGTGTGTTTTCTTTGGCGTTTTGTTTTCCAAGTTTTTTTTTGTTTTAAAATCTGGTTAGAGGCCAAGAAGAATCTAATCAGAGCCCAGCAGTGCACTGAGCAGAAGTCATTATCATTACTTAGTCATCCAGTTGCTGTTTCTTTGCTGTGACAAGAAATGTTTGTGTGTTTGGGAGTGGAGGGATGAGGGAAGATCAGCTTTTCTCTTCTTCCCTTTGGAGAGGTTCAATCACATTTCCTCTCCATACACATGTACCAAAGTGTTGCCCTTTGAAAACTTAAGGCTTTCAAAACTCCGTGACAGTCCCAGTTTATTGGAGAGAAATAAAAAAGAAGGGGGAATTTAAACCATCATTAACTCCTAAAGGAAATGACTTTCGGCTGTGAACTGTGAAATATGATTACTCTCTCATTAGCTTTCATAGTTACAAATGTAACTGGTTAATAATTCCAGCCAGCTGGCCAAGTTAGAATCCAAATTTCTCCTCAGCCTGGTGTTTTGGGCTGTATTTCTGCTTATTAATGACACACACAGCAAATACGTTGGACAGAGCTGCTGGGACTTCATTTCTGTGAATGCCCAGGCTTGTCTACTGGAAGACATGTTGCTTCTTTTGGCTCTGTAGTTCTGTGTTCCTGGAAAACAGAAGATCAGCTGCAGGTAGCCTGATTTGATATTCATTTATCTTTAGCACTTAGGGTGCAGGAAAAAGCATTACAAGAAAATACTGAGATGGAGAGAGAGCTATTTGAACTTTCTTTTCTGCTTCTACAAGTTCTCTTCTTTGCTGCAATCCTGTGTCTCCTATTTACTCTTAGCAACTTAGCAAATCACTGTTATTGGAAGAGGCAGTAAACTCAGGTGCTGGCACAGAGATTATGCTAATATCTGAGTATTTTGTGTCTAAAAAAAAAAAGAGAGAATTTTGCAAAAATCAGCTTCCTTCTGTGTCATATAGGAGGTGCTTTTTCTCCTGAGAGTACCTTAAGGTTAATTTAATCTCTACAGCACAAAGTTTAAGAGCAGTGCTAAACAGCTGGTGCCTTTACAGAAGCTTTTAATATTGATTGGGGTGTATTCTGTTACCTTCACGGTCAGTAAGCACGGCTCGGGCATAAACTAAACTTATGAAGTGCCTTTATCCTTTTGTAGGAGAGGAACACAAGCCTGGGTTCTCCTGCCACAAGCAATCCAATGATCATTGAGTATAATCCTTGTATCTCACATCCCAATTTGGCACATATGCCACAAATCCCAGCCTGTGGAGTTTTGCTTCCATTTTGCTGAGTGTATGTGGCAGCACTGGGTACAAAGGACTGGACATGCTTGTGTGTAGGTGAGGATGCATGCTTTATCAATTGCACTCTGTAACTGCCATTCATTTCCTAGGACTTTCCTTAGAGTAAACATGGCTGAGCCCCAAATTTTTCCCCTATAGCGTTAGAGTTAGCAGGTTCGGAATTCCACAAAATTGCTTGGATCAGCGTCAGCAACTATTCTAGGTAGAGAGGCAAGGCTGTACTTTCTTTTATGCATGGGAGTTAAAATAGGTCAGCAGATCACTAGGAGCTGGGAAAAAAGTGCTGCTCAGGTGCCTGCTGAACAGCTGATCACTCCCAGCTTGTGCTGGTGTAAGAGAGTCTGTCCAGCTCCCGTGGAGTTCTGCAGTCAGAAGATGATAGCAGCAGATGCCATGCCTTTCACTGAAGTCTGCCTTAAGATGCTGTAGATCCTGAGTACAGGTAAACTGTGATCCTACCAGGTGGTATTTCATTCTGTTTTAGATAAGGGATCACTAGTCTCCAGTACAGCTCTTATTTTCAGCAGCCAGAAGGGGTACTAAGACAGTCCTTCAGTCTTCAGCAAGAAGACAAATTCTGCATTTGCTTTTCTCAGCCATTTGAGAAAATTCTTGAGCACTTTGTCTTTTGTTCTCTGCTCATCTCTCTCTATACTTAGCAGGTTATGTGCTCTCACTGGATTAATACATATCTTCTTGTTACAAGGATCTCTGGCTGGCCTTTAACTTCTGTCCTGAAGACTTGCTCCTACTGACAGATTAAGTTCCTACCTAGAGCTTTTAAAAGACCTGTATACATCTTTCCAAGGAGTTTGTTCAGTCTCTGGTGACAGTCTAAACCCCTCATGCCATGCAGACTCAGCTGAAGTGCTTCCCAAGTCCTTGTGCAGTTGGAAGAAGCAGCCTGGCAGATTGTAGGGATTGTTGCTGACAGTATTCCATTCTGCAGTGGTGCTGCTTCCCTTGGATTTCAGCTGGGTAGGACTGAGCTGCAGAATTCAGGCTCAGGTCAGAGGAATCCATGTGTTGGGAGCTTTGGGCCAAGGTAGGGCTCATCTTTTGTAGCAGGGAGGATGCTGTAATACTCTCCTAACCAGAACCTGGGTGGCTGTTTTGTAACAAAGCAGGGCGAGGATGTTGGGTGAATGAGTTTGTGCTCATTGACAGTACTGGGTGGAACTCTGGCAGCAACGTGTTATTTTGGCTGAGTTTTGTTTTGCAATTCAAACCCTGGAGCTGAACTAAAAGCACTAGCATGATGCAAGTGTGCTTGCCTTCCTCCTCCATCTGCAGAATGAAGTAACTTCAATCACTTTTGTTTAGCATTTCCCAGAGCTCTCAAAAGTGCCTCATTTTCTAAACTGCATGTCACAGCACTTCCACCTTTTTCTGGGAGCTGGAAAAGCCTAGTCCCATAGCATATTGGGGTGGAATAAAAGAACTAGTGTAGCTGTGTGATATTGATCAAAATTTGTTAAAAAAATGTATGGATTGTGCAACAAAACTTTCCAGGGTACCTTGTGGTAAAATTCCTCTGTCCAGCGGCTACTACAGCAGAATATCCTAGAACCAGTGTCTGCCTCTGTTATGCAAAGGCTTGATGTGTTGAGAAAATTAATTTGTTCCTCTTTGCTATTTCCTTTAGCCACCATGGCGAAGTTATCTTTCACAAAGACATGGTATTATGGGGAAAAACACAGCAGAGATTGTGTAGCAGCAGATGCCAGGAAAATTGCAGAGCACAATATATTAGTACAGTGGGTTGATTGTAAAACATCAACACTTCACAAAACTTTTTATCCTGCACTCAAGATTGACTTTAGAAACAACCAAGCTCTGTGGCCCTGTAGCCAGTCAAAGCTTGCTGCTCTTCACCCAGGTGGAATTCTGTGAAAATTCCATTTTCCAGTCAAGTGGTGGTCTGTAACAGAAACTCCTCACTCCTTGCCGAGCTGTTTGAACATCGTCTAAGCTGGTTTCTGCAAAGACCAGGAATGTTTCAAACCCCATCTTGATCTGACCATCATTTGGATCTGAGTCAGCTTCTGGATCCTTCCTTACTTTGCCTCTCCTTAGTAGATGCTATGCTTTCATTCACTAGCTGTTGTTTTTACAGTATGTTTTTTTTTAATCACAGTCATTTTTGTTACCTGAAGACAAACTATTAGGGGCTTGTTTATAAACCCCTGCTACACAGTAAATAGGGCTTCCAGCTGACCTGCTCTCATGTGGTCCAGGTTCTACAGCAGACTTGAAGGAGGTCAAGGAGGATGTCTTTGGGTTGTGAGGGGTATCTCCTGTTGCATACAGTGTAAACTGTGTTTCATGTTGTGTAAATAAGTATATTTCAAATAATTTGACTTGATAATGACTGCACAGCTTACTTTGGACAATGTAGGGTTTTTTGTTGACTTTTCTGGTTTGTTTTTGAGAGCTACACAGGGTTAGGTTTTTTTGTTCGGTCGATTGGTTTGCATTTTTTTTGTAAAGAGGAGAGTAGCATCTGACCACTCAAAACATACATATTATTTTCCATTACCCTTTAGTCTGACTATTGACATGTTTGAAATGACCCCCTTCCTCCTCCACCCAAACCAAACACCCCTCAAATGTAAAGGGACTATATTCTAAACCTAGAACCAGGCCTGAGTTTTGCTAATAGTGTCTAGTATCTGCTGTGGTAGATGAAATGAAAAGCTCAGGTACAAGCTCCCCAAGACTAGCCTTTGGGATGTGGTAGTAAATATGGGCTCCAGAGCCCTTTGTTTACTCTATTAGAACTATCAGTGCCTTGTTCACACTAAGGTTTGGATTGGTCTTAAATGAAGTAAAATAGAACACCATTTCCCAGCCCTTTTTGGCCCCTTAGACAATATACCAAGCCAGAGTTGTGCCTATTTTGGTTTACAATGAAATGCTTCATTTGGTGGGAGGTAGGTATTGGGATGATAAAGGATGTTGTGGTGAGGGAAAAGGTGAGCTTGTGCTGCTGGCTAAACCTGAGTCAGCATTTGACAGAGCATCAGTATGGGTTGATGTGTGTAGGTATTTGGAGACCTTTGGTCTGTGTCCTTTACTAACATTTTACTGAAAGAATCAGTAGTGTAAGCTTTGACCTACAAAGTCAACTTTGCTCTATGCCCTTCTGCAATCAGCAACTCTTGCCATCTGTGTTGCTTTTTAGGTCTCATTTGAATGCTGAGGCTCGTCTTGTGATAATTTTCAGTACATTTTATCAGTCTGTGAGTTTGGCAGCAGATCAATGCCCATACGTGTGTATTTGAGGAATCAAAATCCAGAGACAGGCTGCAAATAGAGACACAGTGGAGTGTCAGTCATAAAAGCCAGTGCTGGCAACAAAGGCTAGTGCCAAGATGCTTAGGGGCCTCCTTCAAATGATTTCCAGTATTAAATTACCACTTGGTCTTGCAGGAGCCAGCCTCCAAGGTCTGATTTGAGGAAGTCTTTGTCCCTGTTGTTTGTGTTGTAGACATTGTTTGTGTTGTAGACACTGGCTGTGGAAGGAAGTGCTGCAGTTTGCCTTCCACACCAGTGGGCTGCCCAGGCCTGGGGATGTGTGAGTACACCCTTGCTCTCCTAGAAGCTGGCATCACCTCCACTCCAGGGCAAGTTTTATGTTGCCAAGCCACACTGTTGTGGGGACACACTCCATTATAGTACAGCTGATGGCTCAGAAGTTCTTTGGTGCCTGTTACAATGCTCATGGAGTGGGCATATAATACATAACAGCCATACAAGCAGTTAGTTTGCCCTTGTGTCATGTCACATATTTATGCTACAAATCTCAGCTGCCAAGAGCAGAAGCTTTAGCTGCTCCTTCAGCTCCTAGCCATTGAAATAGGATCTGCCATGTCTAGTGCTAATGAAAATCTTTCCTTGGCAAGTGGATGCTGCCTGATTTAAAAAACCAGAAAAGTGCTTTTTCGAGTACTTTCACTGTAATTTAAGATCCCTTCAAGGTCTTTCTCTTCCCAAATGCATGTCATACCAATTCTACCCTGGAGTGTCACCTCCAACCTTTTTCTTTTTCCCTTCCCCAGCTCCAGAGCTGCAGGAAGAGACCGTGTCCTTCGTGATGACAGTGGCAGGGGAGTGACAGGCAGGCTGGGTGGGGGTGGCTGTTGGTGAGCAAGCCTAGTGACAGGATGGGTGACTAAGAACCAGCTGGCTAATTAAAGCACAGCAGTAGGAGGAGCAAAGTATTTAAGGGTGCCAGAGAGAAAGAGAGATGCCTTCACTAATTTCTTACACTTCAGCAGCCAAGTGACTGGGCAATGCAGTGAAAGGTTTTCTTAACTCTTTCATGCCTCTTATGAAGTGAAATCAAGAGATTAAGAGAATGGCTCCATTGACAGAAAAGTCTGAATCGAGGTAAGGACACCAGTATGGTTTTTAGTCACATCTACCTCTGCTAGATCTGCTGTGAGCTGAACTCCCAGGACTTTGTATGGCATATGCTAATACTCACTGAGTGGGTAGGTCTGGTGGGCAGTGCACACTGATTTTCAGAATGCTGCTTTCATTTGCATAGGTATTTCCAGTTGCTGATTAAAAAGAGGCAATGTCAGGGTAGTCATTACATGGGTTTGTGTTCTCACTAAGGGAAAGGGGCATGTCCTAGTCTATTTATCCCAGTGACTGAATCTTTCTCCTAATTATTTTTATGGGAAGGAGAGATCGAAAGCAGTTCCTGAATGCAGATTCTGAGACAGTTACTTAGAGGAAAGTGAAGAGAATGGAGAGTTCTCAGTAATATATTAATTTGTCACCTGAGGCTGGAGGAGTCAGAAGAAAGTAAAGATGACAACTGGCTTCTGCAATGTAACTGATATTTTTGGAGACACTTGGAATGTCAGCCTGTTGCTTCACCCATCAGTTTGGTTTTCTGTGTGTGTTTTCAGTAGCGAGTAGAGAAGCAGTCACTGTGTCCTTCTAGCATGTAGGTGACTCTAGAGGCAGCACAATCCATCAGGACTAGCAAGCCAGCACTCCTGCCTGAATTCCCTGACAGGCACAAGTTTGCTGCCTGGCCTTGGATGTGTGACAGTGGCCAGCTTTCTGAGCTTTGCTGAGACCATTGTGTCTGATATCCAGGCAGATGAGTTAGTCCCCTGGCAGTTTTGCTAGCATAGCAGTGCTTCCAGATTGGAAAAGAAAATGACCCTGTCTCATTTCAAATTGCTTCCAACTAGGCTTGTCAGGGATGTGTTGGCAGTTTTGTATGCCTGGCTCCCTGTGTGCTTTGGTTAGACTTAGCTCTGTGTGGCTCTCTGGAGGTTGTTGCAGTTGTGTGTAAATGAGACTAACTCTCAAACTGATAGTTCTTATTTTGAAACTATGAAAAGCAAGTGTGACTGATACCTAGGGCCTTGTTACTCTATGCAAGATCAGTATTGGGTGTTGCATAGGATAGAGGCCCACATCTTCCATCTTGCTGTAAAATATCACCTTTGTGTCTTGACAAGTATTAGCTATTGCTTAGGGAGTGTTTGTACAAAGCCTCAGAACAGCTAAGGCTAGAAAAGGTTGTAATTAAAAATTAGCATTTGGTGTGGTTGCCACAGTGAGCTCATTCAGGCCTGCACAATTCCTCTGCCTTTCACAGTTGGGAATCCCAGGATGTGTCTGGAGTAGTATAAGGCAGTCTGTAGCATTAAAGTTTCTGGTTTATATGTCAAAGGTGCATCAGTCTTCTCTCTACCCTCATCTTTGTGAAGTGTTTGTAAACTGGATTTGAACTTTGAGACCCTAGTCATTCACTAATTAGTATGTCTCCCTAATGCAACTTCCTCTTATTTACTACTTTACTGTTTGAGAGTGTGTGATAGAGGTGAAGACAGCCTTTGTAGTCTTTGTTACACAAAATCATGCAGGAGAAGCTGCTGGATGTTGTTTAGATGATCTAATTGATTTGTATTTATAGAATACCATTCACTGTAGTAAATGCAATGTGGTGTTTGTGTCCCTCAATCCTGCAGTCAGCTGAATGGATTCATTGTTATACATAATTAGGGCTTCTGGAATTTGGGTCTGTTTATTTACAGCAATTGTTCTGCTGAAGCACAAGTGGCCTCATATCAGAGATCTACAGAGAGTTAGGTGCAGTACCCAGAGCTGCCCAGCTGCACAGCTCTTGAAAGTAGTCTCACAACAGCTTGAACTCCATGAATCCTCCATTTCTTCCAGCTGAAGTATAAAACCAGCATCCTCTTGGCTAGGTGCGGTCATTGCAGATTGAAAGATTTTCCTTTTGCAGCAAAGGTAAATCGGGTGTCATGGAGAGAATTACCCTTACACGTAAAAAAATTCCAATTTCAGTAGTTGTGTGATCCTTGTGCCAGTTCCTGTATGAATCTCAGTTAAGTGTCCTGAAGAGTTCCAGGTTGTGGTATGCTGCCAGGTTGTTTACAGCCTTCCTGGAGCTGGCAGCCTGAGAGCTGTGCCGAGTGAACTTCCTTTTATAGGATGTATATTGGCTTGTTTGTAAAGTGCTTCCATCCATGAGATGTGAGCGTACATACTGCAGAGAAATCTGAACAGAAATCTCAACTTCTGCTGCTATCAACTGCTGTGCGTTGTGTCTTCTGCTAAGATGGAGATAAGATTTTATTTAAAATATCCTGGAAATTTTTGGTTTTCTTTCTGAAGTTTCAGAAATGTTCATGTGAGTTTCTTGGGCATATGGGTGTGGCAGAAAGGCATTTGTTTCTTCAGCTGACACCCAGGATATATGGGCCAGGACTACTGTCACCATATCACAGCCCTCTAATACTAAAGACAGAGGGCAGTCAGGACAGACTCAGGAGGGAGTCAAAGCCCAGTTAGAATGTATTTAGAGTCTATTGTCAGGAGAATGAATGTTTTTGACTGTAAGGCAGGGATGTGAGCAGTTATTTATCCAGAGGGAACTGGTGGTAAAACTGCATGTTGAGTGTGCTGTGAGCCAAACAACCTTCTGTACAGCTGTTTTTCAGGCCCTGAGTCTGTAGCAGAGCAGGAGGTTGATGGCTCAAGCAGGAGCCACCTTTCATCCACACAGCCTTCCAGGTAAAAGTCAGTGCTGTTTAATGAAGGTTTAGTGGCTAGTATGAAATTATTGCAGTCTATTTCTTTGCAGGGGGGTTCCTGTAGACATAAAATCACTATCTGAATGAGTACTAATAATGGAATTCATTTTTGTATAAAGGTCAGAGTTAGAATGGACAAAAAGAGATGATTTACCTTTACTGCCTTGCTATTCAGCTGTAGGCTTTGCTTGCTGGATTTGTGAAGTTAAGTGGAGTTTAGACTTTGGCATGCTGACTTTTTAAAGTCTTTCACAATTTGCCAGATTTGCCAGATGGGTGACAGCATGCTGGCTGGTTTCTTTGGGAATGCTTGTTTACAGGCTTGCAAAAGGAAGATTCAGAGATGCAATAGCTTTCTAAACATGCATGGATGTGGTGAGTGCAAGGAGGAAGACCTTCTTAAACAGAAGAATTGTGTTGGTGCAAAACAATTTAGCTGTAATTGCTCATGAATTTGATTTAGATCTCAGATGAGAAACAGCATTCATGCCATATGAGGAATGAGTTCTGGAGCAGGCTTCCAGGAAGAGCAGAGGAGGTGGGAAACTTTAGCAGTTTTAAGCTGGAATGTGAAGAGTTCTTGCACAGGGTTGTATGACACAGTTGCCTGCAATAGCATGGGAGTAGGCTGGATGACCCAGGAGATTCTTTTCTGCCCCCTGTTCCACAAGTAGTGACCTTGAACTGAGTTAACTCAGGTTGCAGTAAACTTTGTTTACTCTGAAGTTGATGACTGTAGGATGACTTAGTTCAAAAGCATCTCTGAATTCTTAAAGCTGTATCTCCTAGTTTCCTATTTAACTTTTATTATTAAGAGAGGCACATTCCTCATATATTGCACAAAAACTGGCACCTGTGCCCCAGATAACCTAACTTAATTTTGCTCATTTAGAAGGCAATGGACACATGCTATATTTAAAGTAAGAAAAGGAAGCAATATTGCATTTGAAATGTGCTGTGTTTGTTTTTTGTAACAGCTGTAAGTTCCATTATTTATAAGAACACCTTATCCAAGCTGGTGTGTAATGATACCATTTGTTTCATTTAGTGAGCTTTCAGTGCTTTCTCTCTGCTGTCTTAACACTTGCTGAAGTGTGTATGGAAGCTGTTGTCTTGTACAGAATTGGTGTGATTATTCTATGTGCACTGCTTGCTTACTCATAGTCTTTTCATGACTTTTGTTCTTAGGAGCATAATGTCATCTGAAGGAATGACAGGATGTTCTTTAACCCTTAAAATAAAAATGACAGACAATGTATTTCAGTATTCCAGAATAAAAGAATAATGATAGTTGAAGAGAGAGCTGATTGCCTGGGTTAACCTGAGCTGCCTGCTCTATAAGATTTTTTTTTTTCTTGTTGCATTTTATGTGATGCAAGGTGAGAAGTGCACAGGAGATGTGTTTTCTAGCAAGTTCCTTTAAACAGAGGGAGCTGCTGGTAGGAGTCACTGACTGCAGTGCAACTCTTTGTCCACTTTCCAGATTTGGGACTCCATGTTGTTGGCATGGTTTGTTGGAGAGGAGCATTTGGGTCAGGGACACTGATGGTATTGTGAGAAAGGGTCTGAGCCAGGGGGAAACAAATGAGTGCTCTCAGTGATGTGTAAGACCTGACCAGGTGAACAGTAAGTTTTGTGATTGCTAATCATCCTTTCAATCTGAAAGCTTACAGTTTTTCTGACAGCTTCAACTTCTACTTTATGCTAATATAAACAAAAAATTGAGTTTTCATTTAAATTCAGCCACAAAACATTTAAAGCTCTTGTATTTAGACAGAAAACTTGGAAAATGTGAAAAACATGAAACTGAGAAAAAATAAAGGAGTGTACATCTCAGGAATATAAGGGACCAGCACAAGAATTTGTGAATGTTCATCTCATGTCTAGCAATTGTTTTAAAATCCTGTGTGAGTCACTGGAGCTCTCAGTACGAACAAGGGAAGAAAGGAAGTTACTTTTCCCCACACTCACATTAGACCACCAAAAATAACCGCTGCCTGCGACTCTTAGCTGAGATACCAGTGACTTAAGAGCATGTGTCCTTGCTTAGAACTATTAATGAGCTGTTTGTTACTCCTGCCTTTGTAGGGGGAGTATTCAAACCTTTGGAGCATGTGAGATAATCCAGACAGGCTGTACAGAAGTGGTTGCCACTTATCTGCATTCCTCCTAAATAGGCTTCTGAACGCAGTGCTCCCTTTTCCACACCAAGTAGGGAAGGGACTGCAGCCTTGGAGAAATATGCTAGGGGGGAAAGGGAGGAAGGGAAAGTTAAACATCTGTCTAGAGGTAGAACTGAACTGACAAGGAGTTGGTGGATGTTGCATATGGACATTGGCTTGTTCAGGGTTACAACTGCTGGCTTATGCCCTGAGGAATTAATTACTTTTCATTGTGCTTTTCATGTGTGCAGCTTTGAAGCCTTTGTTGCTACATCTGTCACATTTCAGGAAAGGCACTGATTTCAGTCTGGCCAGGACACACTGGTTAGCTGGCTGGAGCAGGGAGCTGGAAGGAGACACGTGGGTGTTTTGCTTTGGAGTACTTTTTCTCGTATTTTTCTTTTTTTGTTTGCCTGATCTGGCAGTAGGGAGTTCTCTGTTTTTAACACTGGCATGAGGGACCTCATTCTTGGTTCTCTTTGAAATGCTCCCTTCTGAAGTGCTGCTGTGCATACTGTGTGTTTCTACAAAAATGGCTTGGCCATGTCTGCAGAAAGTTCTTGAGGGCAACTGGGAGCAGTGAATGGTTCCAGACCCACCTGTTTCCTGTCTGCCCAAGCTGGCAGGGACAAATCTGCCTGAGGATGCACCATCTGAATGTCTGTAGCACACAGGCTCACAGCATGTGCCTTCCCAGCTGTTACAGCCAATACTTGGCTGTACTGTCCATCTGATCCCAAGAGCAGCCTTAGGACTGAGACAGGCCTAATAGGACTTCAGTATGTGGTTTGGGTCAAGGATATGGAAGACAGAATAACTCTGTAGCCCTGATGTAATAAGGTGCCAAGGCATGTTCACAACTCCAAGCATGCACCATAATTTTGGCAATCTAAACAGGGGTTGTTTCTACTTACATGCAGCAGATCTGTGTGCAGATTCTCAGTTGATCAAGATCAGCTTTTAAATGGAGTTTCTGGAGTTAGACCAACACAGGGACTCAGGGTTGGTTGCTCTCACCCTGAGCATGCTGAATCCATTCTGTGCATGGGAACTTGCACTAAGCATGTGTTTGAGTGCTTGAAGGAAGCTGATTAGTTTCACAGTAAGTGAACACTGGATGCTTGTTATTTTAATTGAATTCCATAATTGCTAGTAAGTGTGAGAATATGTGGAAAAGTAATTTTTCCAGATCCAATCTAGATCTAATGAGTTTGTGTACATCTTCCATTTAATTTTAGCAATCTTCTTTAATTATCACTTTACTTTTATCCTTAAATCACTTGTTTGTAAAAAGTAATTTAATCTATTAATGCTAAATAATTATACTTCTTTTTGGTGTGAATTCTTTCCTAAATGCTTTTCTTAACACAGTGAAGGTCAGTGCTTCACATTGTAAGCTATGTCAAGACTTCAATTAAAAAAGACATTACTGAAGTCAGAATTTTATGGTAGTTGTGATGCCACTGTTACCAAACAAATGAGACTTTTTAAAAGTCATCACATCAGATACTGGGAGGGGAAGTGTTGCTCTGGCATTGCAGTAGCAGTGGACCCTGCCTTTGCCCAGACATTACAGCCAGTAAATCCTCTTTCCTCTCCTGAAAAGGTAATATATGAATTATTTTTTCACATTCCTTTTTAATCTTGTATACCAAAGGAAAGCACTGCAACCTCTTGGGGATGGTTGGAATGGAAGAAATTCTGTGTTGACTTGCATGAAACCCATGGGGAGAGCCAGTGCTGAGTTAAAACATCTGGGTATCAGTGACCTCCTCAGCTTCAGAGGGAGGTTGATCCTAAAGCTGAGTTGAGATTTACTCCAGTATTGCCCCTTCTTGTGGTTTTCTCCTGACCCTGGGGAAGGACTGATATTTATCCCAGTGAGTTTAATATGTAATATTTTTCTATGTGTAGAAGAGCGTGATACTGCCACAAATCTCCTTAAGCTGAATAACTAATTTTAGGCTGCTTCTTTTTGATTTGCTTGAACTAAGGCATCTTTCTGGAATGGAAATGTATGGAGATCAGAAGGACCATTATTATTAAGTATGTTCATCTACATTTTCAGGCTGTGTCAGCCATTATTGTTTCAGGACTCGCTTCTAATATGAAATGGTAGAAACAAAGAAATGGACAGGCAAAATCAGGCAGCCAGCCTATCAAGTTGGATTCAGTTTTTGTTGTTGACTGATTTTATACTGCACCCCTCACTTTACATTGGATTTTCCTGGGATCAGCTTGCTGCTAGGCTGAATCCTGCTGAGCTTTCACGAACCCACAGTGTGTATCTTATGTGGATATTTTAGTGAAGGAAACATTTAAACAATTAAGTGTTGGCAGCTGTTCTTAGGGTGGCTTGCTGGGGAACCCAGATATTGTCTCATTTTATAGACTCATCTGTTATTATACTTGCTTGCTGGGTTTTCTTTCCTTTTGGGTGTCTGTTGAACATGCTCATTATATTCTGACTGGCATGGAGCAAATGGTGATTAAGAAAGGAGATGCTTGAGGCAGGAGAACACATTCAATTCCCTGAAGGGAGTTTTTACCTCTTTCAGTGTTCCACTGCTGCCTCCAGTTCATGTAAAAGAAAAAGTATTTCCAACTTTATTGTCTAGTTCCTTGTTTCCCCAAGCAATTTTTCCTATACTTCTCAGATTGGGGTTCTTGGTTTTGCATGATTTTCTGATTTCAGATGCATGTTTCTGTTTATGTCATGAAAGCCATTAATTAATCATCTGAAGCTACACTTGATCTCATTTTCATTGGGGCTAACTTTTTGATAGGGGGAGAGGTGGAGATTGGAACACAAAATTAAAGACTTTTAATTTAGCCTAGGACCTTTAGAGACTTGAGAGATCTTGTCACACACGCCCCTTTTTTTGTAGAACTGCTCTTTGGCTATTCAAACCAACATGAGATTGAAACCTGTGTCAAGTCCCCACAGGAGTGAGGACAGATAGGCCTCACAATTGTCCTCCACAGACTGGCATCAGCATGAAAATTTACTTTTTCTTCTGATCTCCACCTGGTATTTTTTCTCTTGGGCTGGCAATTTCACTGCCTTTGGTACCAGGAGAATTAAAGCTTCCACCTTTCAGGTTTCACCTACTGGAGTCTGGTCCTGAAAATATAAGCAGCATTGCACAGCTGGAAGTGATTGCTGCAGAAGTTATAACATGTATTTTAACAAGTGCAACTCTTCTGTGTTGTTACATCTTTCAAAGGAGAGACTAGCTTTGATATGAGCAGCAGATTGCCTTGAAATAGAGGAAAGCTCTAATTTGAGAGCTTTAGTTTAAAGCTTTTAGTGTCACTTTGATTTTTGAAAAATCTCTTAAAAGGTGGTACACATTTTACATATTAGAAATTAGTCAGACTTGCACTTTGCCCTTTACAGACTCTTAGACTTAAATTACTATCTTTCAATTTCATATGAAGATTAGACTTAAAGTCTGGAAGCAGTGCTTATATTTTGTAGAAATAATCTTTAATTTCTGATAATTATCAGCAAAAATATATATCTGGTGCTTAATATGAATCCACTTTGCATTTGAAAGTAAATTTTTTTTTACTTTACTTCACCTTGACTCTTGTGGTGAATGTTCAGTATTGTGTCCAGTGCTGTCTGGGCAGATGTGACACATAATGTAATCATTCTGCCTTTCACTTTAAACAGACATAAACAAAATCCAGAAGTGAAAAAGGCAAGTCCCTCTGCCACAATGAGCTCTGGTAAGTCTGTGTTACTTTCTTCTTGCACTCATTGGCTTTCCTTTTTATTACTACTAATATTCCTGTCTGTTTCTGATGCAATCATTCACTGTTCATTGTTTGAATTTTGGCCAAAAAAGTAGCTAGAAGCTTCTTGAACTGGATGTAGGCCCTTTTAGCTTATTTCAGTGTGGAACATACAATTCAAAATTACTGATAACCTTGAAAAAATATCTGAATTTGATATATTTTAGTAGAGATGAAAACATAATTTGACACTTGGATAGGGAAAATTAGCTGTTTAAAGAAAATCAAGGGACCAGGAAATGGGAGCTGGTTGGGAAGAGGAAAACTTCTGGGCTTGTCTGGGTAACAGGCTAAATCAGAGTGAAAAATAAAGCAGATGCCAGACTTGAAGTGCCATATGTAAGATCTGTAGAATGATATTCCCACTTAATTTTAGCATCTTAGCAAGTCTCAACGGGGGTATCATGTCCTGGTTTTGGCACAACATTTTGAAAAAAATGTGAGCTATTTGAAGAGAGTCCAGAAAAACATGACCTGGGAATTCAGTGTAAGCACTGATAAGTTTACAAGCTGGGAAGCACTGGAACAGGTTGCATTAGGGTGGTGCTGGAAATAAGAACTCGTTAGGCAAACATTTGTCAGGAGTGACAGGTAGATTTGTTTCATTCATGGTTCAGAAATAGGGCTTTAGATGACCCTTGGAGTTTCCTTCTAGCACTCTCTCCTGTGTTTCCCTGAATTTACAAGAGCCAGTTTTATTCATGTCGCTGAAGACCTTGTAGACTTGCAAAAATCTTTATTGCAAACCACTTCTGCATTTGTCTTTCAGAACATGAAGAAATTGCAAAAACGGTTGTCAATGGGCTGAGCAGCAATGGACAAGAAAAAGGTGGGTTAAAATCTCCAGAGACACCTCCAGAGCTCCTCCTGCATGTCAGCTGGTGATGTGCTTGATTTTCCCAGAAATTCATTACAGTGGGGGCTTCCAAATTTAGTTCACTTGGCGACTGACACAAGAAAAGCCTTGTACTGCACCATGCTAGTAGCAGCAGCATTTCTTAGCTCAACAAGTGTTCTTTGTCTCTTTAAAGTGGCAGGCTGGACTTGCCTCTTTGTGTATTTGTAGTGCTGTTTTGAGGAAAGCTGTACACTGCTTGTGGTACTCATGAGCACCGGCGAGTCGGTATCTTAGTGAGTTGAGACAGCATGGGTTTGTGGTGCCTGTGTGTGAACTGTGTTAACATCAGAGGTGCAGGTTTGAGTCTGGGCTTAAAGGGCAGGAACCAACCATTTAAGTGATGAAAAAAAATCTAAACAAACCAGTTTTCATGTTAACATCAGCAGGTATGCTTTATAGCTTTCAGTGTTGTAGAATGGCCATGTCTGTTGTGGCAGGGCGGAAGTATGTGGGTATGGGTTGATTTTTCTGTCAGTTTAATTTCCTTTCTTTTCCTTTGATGCCTTTTTCTAGTGGTTAGTATTTTGACTGCATTGTGGATGGATGAATTCAGTCTGTTTCAAAGCAGAACAGAATCGGATTGTTTCATAAGCCACAGGCTGTTTGATTTGGGATCTGTTGTATTCATAAGGTCTCTGTTCAGGAAGAAGTATGGAAAACAGGGTTTGATTTGGGTTCCTCTTTCTTAAAAAAAAAAATTAAACAATCCTATCAAATTAAAAACTAATGATTTTTTAATGAGTTTTGAAAAAAATCTGTCAAGGCTCTTTGGCCAGGCTTTTGTTCACTCCTTTTCTAGGTAGTGAAATCTGTGCTTTCCAGTTTTGCTGGGTATCAGAAAGATCTGCCACAAGAGGGGGTGTGCACACCACCCTGATGTCAGTGTCACCCTCAAGCTGGCCCAGTGCTCAGTGTTAGTCTGTAAAGTGTCAGAAATGTGGTTCCTCTTACTCCTGATTTTACAGGCATGAGAGAGATGGCATGGAATGTGATGAGACATCTATAATTTTCCAGCTAATACATACAGGAAACAGGTTTTATAGAAGAAAATCCTGGCTCTGCAGAAATCAAGAACACTATTCAAATTATGCTGGTAGGGTCATGATATACAAGGTGTTTATCTTGGCAGCTCCTGTTGAGCTTCACCTCTGAATAGTTCTGCCTTTTTCACAGTGACCCCACTTTGTACCTGTTGATTTGAGCAGTTTTGTAACAATTGCTAGAGTTTTGTGTAGTGCTATATATGGCTTTCCCCAGTGTTCCCACATATAGTATAGTTAGTGTGCTAGCTGATAAAGTGAGGTAGAAATCTCTTCCTGTTTATACAGATGGATTTTTTGTTCTGAAATAGCTATATGGATGCTACCCTTTAGCATGAGACCTTTTTCAAGATTATTTCACTACCTTCTATTGTTGAACTTGTAAAAAATGAGCCATGAAATTCAGAATTCATGTAATGTAACTGATTTAATGTTTTTCTCTCAACCTTTCAGTACTTGATTTTTTCCATTTTGTTTTTACTGAACCATATTAATGTTTCACTTAACATTTTTATTTTTGCATGTAGTGTACCTCAGTTAAATTATTACACTAAATTTTTTGATGGCTTCTAAAAACTAATGCTTCCAGATTCTTTTTTGCCTGCAGCATAGTGGCAGTCAGCATTAGTCCATTCAGTAATCAGTTCTGTATGCTGCATAAAACAGACATATCCTGAATTAGGGCAAATGAAGGGATATTTTTAACAGTTGCATCATTGCTCTCTAGACTGCTTTTGTATTTTAAATTTCCTGCTATTGTGTCTCCAAGTACGTTAGAAAATTTTGTGGCATGCTTCCCAAACTCTGTTCTTTCCTTTTTGGATGTGCCATTTACACTTTTGTGTTTGCAGCTGTTGACGTCCCTTTATGTACACGTTCTATTTCTGCCGTTAAAATAATCCCTGTGAAGAAAGTGAACAGTTCTCCTCACCTAGTGCTGCCTACAGGTATCTTCTTCTTTCCTCCCCTGCCATGCCTTAGTTAGCCATCATTGTTTCTCTTGTCTCTCTGTCATTGTCTCTGCTTCACCCATGTGCTTTGGCTAATTCTCAGCTTCATGCTCCTCTCACTCCTCCCAGAGCTGCAGATTTCTTTGGTAGGTAATGCAGTTAGCTCTTGATGGCACAATACAGAGTTCTCAATTACACTGCTCTTCTGCAGACATGATTGTGTCTGCTTGAATCTGGGAACATTGTAAGCTCTTCTACTAATACTCGATTATGAAAAATATTGTTCTTATTATTATTATAGACTCATTTTGAACCAAACTCCTGAAGTACCAAAGAATGTTTCCTGCATATCTTTGGTCTTTATGAAAATAAATGGTTCAAGCATAGTTCAACATTGGTGGTATGGTTTTGTTTTTCTGGACATGCACTGAATTTAATCCACATGTGAATAAGTAAGGATGTGATACTGTCTGTCACCCTCTTCCCCAGTGCATGCTTCCCCACTAGAAGTACAAGATTATGCTTGTACTTCACTGGGTTTGGACAGTCAGACTAGTGTAGGTGATACTGCTTGTCTTTCCTAATCTGTCACACATGTGCTTTTTTGGACTAGTACAGTGCTAATGTCCTGTTTATTACTAGCTGCTGGATTTCTATCCTGAGAGATTCAGATTCTTGTTTTCTATCATTTGTGAGGGAATTCATCATTCTAGACATTTGTTTTCATCTCCCAAGGTGAGATAGTTTGGCAAGATTTTATTTTCAAATATTTTCAAAGCATTTTAATTTTTTTTTTTAGTTCAGTGCATTTTTTTTCCTGACTCTTACTATTTCGGTTTGGTATGCAGGTTTAATCTGTTGTGTGGAAAATTAAAAAAAAAAAGCATTGATTCCCAAATTTGATTTTCCTCCAATATGATGAAGAAATTGTTTTGACATGTCATAGATGTTGAGCTCTGTTTCCATTTCTCTCCAGTGCCTGTAAGTGTAGGCATAGGGTTGTAGGAGGACAGCCACCCTGCACTCTTTGTGGATGCTGATATGAGGCCCAATGATTCCCAGCATCACGTCCATGCTTTACAGTTACTGCACTCTTAAAACTGGAGTCTCTGAGCTTAAATCTTTCATCTGTGGTTTGAAAGTGACTCCATAGAGTCTTTGGGCTCTGTTCTGTGCTGCGTGGATGGGAATGATAGCCAGGATTGCACTCTTGGGAAAAAGGAATCCTGACCCTACCTGAATCATGCAAAAATCAGTCAGAGAAGTCAGCTTCTGTTTCACCAGGAGTGTGGGTGACCTGAAGCTGTGATCAGCTGTGGTATATTTAAGGATGAAACAGCTTTTGATATGTCTGGGTGGATAGTCTTTCCCCTCACAGAGGCTGCCTCAGTTAGCTAAGGCTGAACTATAGAAAAGTATCCTCTGATTTCTTACTTAATCCATCCTTTTTATAGTTCTAAGTGTGGATCTGAAACCATGCTTTTTGTGAAATCCCTGAAGCATTGGTAACCCATGTAAGGGCTCCCTCCAACAGTGGAGATTCCAGCACAGAAGGCTTTCAGTGAGAGCCAGGAGTTAGGCATTCATTGAGTTTCTCCTCTTACTGCTGCTTTCTGTCTGGCATCTTGATGTTTCCCCATATTGTGGCCCCACTGGCTGTGGTTTGCATGGTTTGCAACCTTAGCCAAAGTGTTACCATGGTCTGTAGGCATTGTACTGGTGTGAATTTGGTGAGGCATTACCTTGCTGAAGTCAGCCAAGGAATACTGATCTGCACTACTGTGTTGTCTGGACAATAAGCAACAGCCTTTGCCTCCTCTGTCCTGTCTGAAGGCATCATTTTTGTTGTAACAGCACTTCCTGGAGTCACATCCTTCCCCATGCAGAGATAGTGTGATCCACGACCTGTAAAAATAAAAATTATTATATTGTCACTTGTGTAATGCAGCATGCACTCAGTACCTCTTCATTCTCCCTGTACCATGGTAGGGCTGGTACTTCTGTGTAGGTAAGTGAGGTCTGATGGCAGCTGCAGGGTCACTAATAGTGCAGGAGAAGAGGAGGTCCGTGCAAGTAGCCTAGAGAAACAAGACACTTTTCAGACTTTTATTTCCAGAGGTATCTTAAAGGCACCAACTCTCCAGAAAGATTTTAAGTAGGGGGAGAAAGAGATGTAGCTTTGAAGTACTGGTTTGCTATTACTTAATAGGATGACAGGAGGAGAAAACCCATATCATGGACTGAAATACACAAAGGTAAGCCTGCACAGAAGCTGTGCTGAACTGTGGCTCAGCAAGGATGCTGGGTTGATCTGAATAGGCATGTGTTTAATCTCCTCTTACTTTCTGGGGTTTGGTTCCTGTGTCAGAAGGTGAACCACTGCAATGAAATGGGGAGATGGCAGGGAGGTGGCTAGAGTGCCTTGCCTTTAGATCATATTCAGCGTAGTTACAAGATTTTATCTTCCAGTGGTCAATACTTCCTCTTTCAGTCCTTCTCAAAAGGCATTTTTAAGCTTTGACAAACAAAGTGTGTGCCTTGCTAGCACAGTATCTCTGTACAAAGTAGAATAAATAAAGCAAATAGACCTGTGACCTTTGGCTCAAAAACTCTTTTTTCCCCCTTCCTTTCTTAGCCCTGTTGCACCGACTCAGAACTTAACTGCTACATTCATCAATTACATGAATATAAAATTGCTTTGATTTCTCAGTGCTTTACAGAGCTAATCTTCATCTGCACAAACATTACTAGATTGATTCACCTGGAGCCAACCATGCTAAAATTACTCTAGAGCTCCAGTGGATCCTGGTAGCTTTGCATCATCCCTTTCTATGTTTTTTTTTCTGTGCATGTGCATTTCCTGTAGAAATGGATCCCACAAAGGTCTGCAGTGGAAAAGGAGCTGTAACCCTCCGGGCAACTCCATCCTCTGAAGGGAGTCGGAATATCACTTCACCATGTCCTCAGGATGCTGAGCAACCTGAAAGTAAGTGGTGGAAGGTTAACTGAAATCTCTTACTCACAGTAACCTCAAGACCAGTCAGTCCACAGTCTTGGGCTTACTTTCTGATTTAAAGCTGAGAATTGCATAGCATGGTTGGAAACCTCTTGCAAGGACCAGACCAATAGAGAGACTGACTCCTAGTGCAGGTTTCATGACCACTCAGTCATTGACTAAAGTTTGTCAGGAGCACAAAAAAACTCTCAGGTCTTTTCTTCCTTCCCCTCCCAGCCCTAGCACCCCCAGGGGCAGGCTGTGTCACCTCCTTTTATGCCAGGCATGAGGTGGAACAGAAAGAATCTGAGTGGTGCTGCTGCCACTGCAGCGTTCAGCTGGGTTGTCAGGGAAGCGGGATAGCGTCCCCCCAGACAGACAGCATAGCCACAGAGCTCTGCCCCCTTTCAATAGCAGACGTGTAATTACTTAATTGTGGGAGACAGGCAAAGCATAACAAACCTGGCCAGTGTCGTGGGTCTGGCAAAGAGGATGAACTCCCAAAGGCAAGATGCTTTTAAAGGGGAGGAGGTAAAACGTGCTCTTGAAAGCAAAGTATGCCTCGTTTCTGACTGTATTGTTGGAGAAAGGGCAGTTCCATTAATTCTAGCCCTAATGTGTCACTTTCTGCTCTGTCTTCTCCTGTTCTGCTCCACCCGTGACCTGCCCTCTTTTTATGCTTGCCTTTCCCTGTTTCTTCACTCCTACCCCCTGCTGTTGCCTCTCTCCTTTCTGTTGATGGCTTCATAAATTTCCAGCAGCTTGAATGGCAATGGGCCCATTACTATGGAAATCAGTTCATTAGTACTTCTTTTGCTTATTCTCTCAGTTGCTTTATGAAATGTACTTTGGAGCTGGGAGAGCTTCATGCATATAACTTAAACAGCAAAATGGGTACAGAATGGGGAGGAGCCCAGTTGGAAGTGGGTAAATAGGTGATGAGACCACTGCATGTAGCTGCAGGGACTGGGTTGTAAAATAATATATTATAACTCCCTTCATGCACTTAGTCTGCAAAACGTGATCTATTTGTTGGTAATCCTTTATGTCAACCACATATAGTGATATTGTTAAGGATAGATATGTCTTCATAATCTGAATACAGGGTCCCTACATTGCCACTAATTTGTGGTGTCTGGATGTCAAGCTGCAGCTTTAGAAAGTAGCTAGCTGGGCAGCCTTTTTGCCTCTGAAATAAGAATGTCAATGAACAATTGTTTCTTCATTGCTCTGAATGAATTGCCTTGTGTTTACAAAGGTCAGAAACAAGGAGGACATCATGTTTAGGGCTGGTCTCTATGGTAATTACGCAGCCCTGTCAGAAAGCATTTTATGTGTGAAATGAAGTAGCTTGACTCTTAAACTTCGATTGGTACATGTTTTCTGGAAATGTAATGGTTTATTTTTTTCCCCTTTCTTTTCCTCTGTGCCTATCCTCCACCCCCACCTCCTCTGTCCCTCCTTCCTGTGAAACACTTAGGTCTGGAGCCAGAAAACTCAGAAACAGGTATAAACATTGGCTGCTTCTGTTGTTACTTCCATTGCTTTATTGGAATTATTTCTTGTTGCCTGGGGGAAAAAGAAGAAAGAGGGGGGAAAGGAAGAAAAGAGTCCCCTCCTTTCACTTATCCTGCAACTGGAGGGAATCTGTGATGTGAGTTTTCTTTCCCCTCGCAGATGACTGGAGGTCGTCGTCTAACACCGATGCCAATGGGGATGCCCAGCCATCTTCTCTGGCTGCCAAGGGCTATAGGAGTGTGCGTCCGAACCTTTCTTCAGACAGCAAGCCACAGGTAAGCCTTTCTTCTCTCACCCTGAGGGTGATCATCTGGGTTCAAGCACTGGATTCGTGATCAGGAGTCCTGGGTTGAGCTCCAAACTTGGCTGCAGATGGGTAAGTTGTTGTGCCTCAGCTTTTTCTACCTTTAAAATGGGGGCAACACCAATGTCAGCAAAGTGTTGTGGAGCTCATGCATTCAGACACACCACAGTGTTTCCTGCGTGGATGAAGGAGGACAGCAACACTATTTGCAACAAAAAAAGGTGAAGTAATCATCTGTAATTATTTTGTGTTTTATAATGGTTTATTCCTAGAAATTGCAGCAGGCTGAAATTAGAGTTGCACCCTGCATTAAAAATAAAATATTGGGGAAATGCCTTTCAATTTTAACCCTGTTACTGATAGAAGCCAGCAAGGGAAGGATTATTTGTACCTGAAGGTAAATTGTTGAAGTCAGTCTGCTAAGAGAAGTGCAATGTCATCCTTTTTTTTTTTTTTTTGGGTGCTCAGTCTGCCTGGTAAGGAGACTCTTCAGTAGAAACAGAATTCTTGTGTGAAACAGAGTCCCTTTAAAGTCTAGTTCCCTATCAGTGTGACTGCTCCCATCATAAGAGTCCCTTTAGCAACACTACCTAGGTGAAAGTGGAAGAAGGAACAGCTCCAATGAAGGTGTGGGAAGGAGCAGCACCCTAAAGAGAGACCCATTTCTGCTCAATACTTAGAGCTGTCTTGTTGTCCTTTCCTGATCTTAGTGGTGAACAGAGAGAGCACTAGTGCACGTAATACTTGTTACAGAAGTCTCAAGAACTACTGTTCAAACTGAGCTAAAATAGAAGAAATTCCAAAAGGAATGAACTGTTCAGAGACAGAAGCCCTTTAGAACATCACTAACCTAACCCACTTCTCCACTCCCTGTGTTTCAGGGAAGGGTGAGAGAGGCAGCATGAGAACAGATTTTGGAACAGCAGATGTAATTTTATGAAACTTTCTGCATCTATATCCATGTAACAAGAATAGGTACTTGTCATATGTGGATGACTTTTAAAGGATGTCTCTTTCCAGATTTGAATGTTGCAAGCTGTTAAGACATCTTCAGTCTCTAGTTTTGACATTTTTAGCAGTGGTTTAGGCAGTCTTTGCCCATAAATATATGACAACAGGGTGTTTGTAAAACCTGCTTTCACAGTCTCCAAAGGGTTAATTTATAAAAATCTGGGGAGCTGCTGCTTTTCTTTCCAGTCGATCATAATTTTCAGCTACTGGAAAAACTATAAATAAAGTGAAACCTTTGTATTGTTATTTTATCTCAAAAAAGGTTGGCTTTCAGAAAAAATTCACTGTAATTGGAGTTGCAGTAGGCAGATGATTTGGAGTTAGCAAGCTATAGGCTGACAAGTACCAAAACCAGTAAAGCTTTTCTTATTATTTATTAGAAGAAGGACTTCTCTCTTGGTGATCTTGATTCTGGAGGCAAATTCTGATGATCTCATTTCCTCAAGAAACTTTAATTATTTTGATGTTCCTGAAAGCATTTTCAGGATGGAAAAATCCTCAAGAGAATTGAAGAGCTGGCCTTTAGAATGAAGAAATGCTGACTTTTTACTTAGCCAGCTGTGGTAGGCTACAGTACTCTCAGGAGTGCTTTCATTAGCATTGGTGAAACTTGGCAATGTTCATTTTTCAGCAGTGCACTTAACATGCAGAGATGGCCTGGAACTCTGAATTTGGCTTTGCAGTTCAAATGTCCCCAGTGCTGGGAAATGTTTAGTTACACAAGCATGAGACTGAATTTAGTGAGCCATGATGTTAAATCTTGACTGAGGCTTTCCCAGGAGCATGGTGGGTGTTGCTGTGCAGGCCTCTTGGAACAATACAGTAGTGAGAATTATTGAGTGCAGAGATAGAGAACTATGTAAGCAGGGACTTGAGGACTGGGTTAAGTTTGTGTGCTGCAGTGAGCTGTGCTAAGAAAGAATGTGGGAGAGGATGAGTGTGAATGAGTTCTACACTGGCCTTCCAGATACTATATTTGCTTTTTATTCTTGCTGTATTAAAACCTGCTTAACCCAAGTCTAATGATCAAATTCATTCTGAGAATGTAATTTTTTTTCCTTCCTTTTTCCTTTCATTTGATGCTGCTTCCTCTCTCCTTCCTACCTTCTTGACTCTGCCTGATCAGGCCCTTGCTCCTCCCCGTCCTCCTCTTCCCAAAGAGGAAAGCTTTGCATGGCGTCCTCGCACTGACACTAGGGCGACCAACCTGTTGCCAGTGCCCATCATGGACTGTGTGTACCTGAATGCACCCAAGCCCTACACCCAGCGTGCATCACCAAGCACCAGTGCACGCTGTTACTTGTCCTCACCTACCCCCTATGGGGCCATCCCCAGTGGGAAGCAAGGCTTGCCAGCAGGGCCTTCTCCCTCCTCAGGCCCCAAAGATGAGGTGCATGCTGGGCAGCCACTCTTGGAAAGTCACTCCTCGTCGGGTGCAGCATCCATACAACGCAACCCTGACAGGGTAGATCCCAGTAGTAAGGCTGGAACGAATTCCAGTCATGAGACGAAGGCGGATAAAAAGGTCAGCAAACTATATGTAGCTTGTTTATCTAACAGCACTTGCTCAGGCACATCTCCAAATTCCGCTGGCACCACACATGACCCGGCAGCCAGCACCAGTTTGGGCGCTGAGCTCACTCAGGCACCAGCCACCAACATTGTTTCCTCTGTAACAGACACTGAAAAGTCTCTTCCTGCTGCTCCTCCTCCTCCTATTCCTCCCAGGCCGTACTTTTACATTGTCCTCAGCAAAGACGCAGTTAGTTATGGTGCAGGCCAGCCCTCCCGGACTCAGCCGTCACCTCCGCCAGCTGTGAGGGACAGAGTGCTAGAGCCCCAGAGCACAGCTGCCACAGAGGACAGGATGAGAAAAGAGCCTTACCTTACCCAGCAGCGACAGCCGCCATACAAGGCAATGGGACGCAGCATGGTACATGTTTTCTCCATAACCTTGTTTTCTTTCAGCCGAGCAAACAGTTCTTTAGTTCATTACAATGTTTTCCCTTAATGCTTTATTCCCCTCCTACCTTAATTTCTCAGCACTTGTGCCACCCTGAATCTTGTGGTCTTTTACTTGATAATATTTAACACCCCATATGTGTCCCCTCAACGTTGATCTGTGTGTTCGTGTGTGTGTATGGTGTTTGTAGGGAATTGGGTTGGGCTGGTGAGGCTCTTTCTATTTTAGGGAGATGTAAAAGAAGCAAACTCTGTAATGTGTAATGGTTAGAGCTTCTCAAGTGATGGTGAATGCTGAGCTGTTCTTTGGTTTGATTTAGCCTCACTACACAGAACTGGAGAAGAGGGGTGGTGAGGGGGAATAAAGATTTTCGTGGAAAAATCATTGTGTTCATAGAGGCCAGGGCTGCAAGCCTGAAGAAGTATGTCTCCTTAAGGAAAGAAGATCTGATGGGGCTTTGTATCATTTTGGGTACATTCCTTGCATGACACAATATGGCTGCATTAGACTAAAGTAACAATCTCCCCCAATGCATAACAACACCTTGTTTCCTACAGGATGCCACTGCCACCACCTCAGCTCAGCCTGGAGTTATAGTAGTCCCCCTCCTCCAGGTTAATCCAGACAGACAGCAAGAAGGCAGCTCCAGCACTCCACCACCGCCTCTGGTTCCTTTCGGGCAAGGCTCCGTATTCCCTGAGATTGTTTCTCCTGGCTCACCCTTGACTTTTCCAACTCTAGACGATTTCATTCCCCCACATCTCCAGAGGGGCTCCCACCATAACCAAGCACCCTCCACATCTGGCACATTACCCTCTGTTTACCCGAAACTGCCATTCTTCTCATCACCACCTTCACTTGTCCCTCCAGTCACGGGGGCTTTGCACAGGGGCTTGAAGCCTGAAATCACTGGAGTCATCTCACATAAAGTAAGCTTGCCAAGTACCCTCCTTGTCCTTTTCCTAAATTTGTATTCCTGGATTAAAATTACTTTCTCCTTGCAATACTAAACTTGAGGGGGGAGTGATGACTCACTCCCTGCCAGCAGCATGACAACTGAAACCTTGTTTGCGTCCTGTGCTAGTGCATGCAGTTTGCCTGCCTTGTGCAGCTTTGAACTTTCTTTTGACTTCTCACAACATTTGACTGTCTCCCTTTGTGCCCATTCTGCTGGGCGATGTACACCTTAAGAGTCTTCACAGGATTTGCTCAGCATAATGAATCCTGCATAAACTGAATAGCTGCAACTAACTGATCTTTTCAGGCTCTTTTTATAGCATCCTTAATTGTGTTTGAATAACATGGAGCAACAGCAGGCCAGTTAAAGGTTAGGGCTGGCTTTCTGTTCCACTTGGAGCCACAAGACCATATGGTCTCCACACAAATCCCTGATAAAAATCAGTGTAAGATTGCTGCCAGTATCCAATGACCTACAAGTTATAAGATCAGTTACTGTGCTAAGACTACTCCAAGCATGGAGGTGCTATGTGATAGATTAGACAGAGAGAGTCTCTTCATTTTGGAATTGCTTATCTTTGAACATTTTGAATAATTCAGTCTGCAAGATTTTGAACTTGGAATTTATTGTGTTCTTCTTGAGTTAGGTTTTGTTTCTCTTCAAGCTCATCACCTATTTTAAAGTGTCCTTGAGGACAAGGAGGAAAACTAGCTCAGTTAAAGTTGCAGAGGAAGCAAAAAGTACCCTACCCTCCTTGTGCTGAAAGTCTTAGGGCCACCTTTTCTTTTTTATGCTTGCTTGTGAGGAAAAGGAAGAAGTTCAGCAGAAACTGCATTCCCTCATGATGATGCTTGCTCTGCCCTTTGACTCTATAGGGATGTGACAAAGAGGCATGTGGGCCAGGGGGAATTAAAAAACAACCAAGGACGATACTTTCAAAAGTTCTCAGAATTGGCCTTTCTACTTCTATTAAAATTGGTAGGTTTTTTTTATTGCAGAGAGCAATGAATGAAAGTTTGGAATTGGTGTTTTGGTTTTCCTTTGTTTTTTGTTTGTTTGGTGTTCTTTGTTTGTTTCTGTTTTGGAGGGGTTTTTGTGTTGTTTTGTTTTTGTTTTTGTTTTTTTTTAAATGGAGTCTATCTGCAGATTCCAGAAAAAAAAATCAGGAGGCATCCAAATCATAGAGGAGGAGTGGAAATTTTGCTGTACCTGACTTTCTTGAGATGAGAGTTGAAACATTTTTGGACATGCTCACTTCAGGCATGTAGCCACTGAGCTGTTTTCCACAATAATTTAAAAGGTCTTTGTTCACCCTCTTTGGTGACTTCTCTGAGGCTGCTGAGCCTATCCTGACCAAGCATCCTTCTTTGAGGGATTCCCATTTGTATTTTAGTTAAACTCAAAGCCAATTCTCGCACTTTTCCCTGACTCTTCCTCCTCTTTATTAATTTCATTGTTTGGAATATTATTGCAGTCAGCAAAATGAGGCTGGTCTCTCTCTAGGGGACATCTGTTCCTGAAGACCATTGATTCTCTTCTGTCCCCATATAAAATGTCTATGGCCTGACCAACTGCTGCTTGAGGCAAGATCACCTTTGTCCAACAGAACAAGGTTGTTCTTCTCATTTTCCCCTCCAGGTTGGAGAGACTGTAGGTGCTTGTTCTGATTGTGGCCAATTGTCACTATGATTTATCTCTGAGCTCTGGTACCAGGCCTTGCTTTGGCCCCTGTTCAGTCCCCTGCCTGATGCTGTAAGTCCTTTCATCTGATGCTGGTGTGTATGAAGGGCACTGAGTTGCAGTTGCATTTAGCCAGAAAAGCTGGAAATAGGGATTTTTCTGGAGCAATATTCTGGGTATATTCAGGGGTTTTTTTAATAATCATGAAAATATCCTTGAATGCTCAGCTGATTTTACAGATCAGTGGCTTGCAGCATTTGAGTCTGACAATGGAGCAGCAGGAGTGCAGGAATTTGGTTTGCTGTCCCATATTCTCTTTGTTTGGATGCTCAGTCCCCATTAAGGGTAGTTGTGTGTCCAAATTCCTTCAGAAGCTTTGAAAAATCTCAGTCTAAACTGATACACACAGTCTTTAGTCATCATCCCTTCTTTATCTTGGCCACCTTACCTCCACAAGTCCAATATCCATGGACTGAGGCTTTTCAGAGGTGAGCTAGGTTTCACAGTCTCCCTGCTTACACAGCCTGTATTTCTACAGAGCAGCTCGAGCTGTGGTGATATCAGAGGTGGGTTTGAAATAAGCAAATAATGGAGCTGGATGCTTTAGGAGAGCAAGAGCAGCTTGCTATCTGTGCTCCAGCAACAAAGCCATCTTCCTTACTGAAATCCTATTTGTTACTCTCTGTCAGTTTTGGGGCCTTTTCATGTCATTACTTTAATCAGGTAGGTATCACATTGTCTCCTGAGTGACAGTGCCAACTTAGACTTCTCTTACCAAACCAGCTGCAGTAATACTGTTTCACTGCAGAATTGCATGAGTTTTGCATGTCTGACTTGCTTTGAAAGGAATACTCTTGGAACAAATGTTTGTGTGTGGATGTATCAGGGGAAAGGTGTCTGCATCTTTCCCCTCTCCCCCAACCAGATTTCCTCATTTCTGACACCTTGTGTTTGCTCCAAAGTGTCTGCTAGATGAATTTAGTGCCCTCTTTTGGAGTTGGAGTTGTGAAACCCAACACCAAATAACTGTAGTACTGCCTTAGCAAACTAATTTCATTAACAATGAGCAGGGTATGTACAAGGAGCAGGGTAATACTTGTGCTTATGCCTTTTTTACTAAAATTTTCTGTGATTATGCTTCTCATTCAGCCTAAAATGTTGGGTTTTTTTCCAGATTTTCCCAATGTAGCACCCATCTGCATGCTGCTAATGATGTGTTGCTCTTCTTTTCAGGACCCAGGTCCTGTGCTAAATGAGGTGCCCCAGCCTGGCACTGACTATTCAACCTCCATCACTTCCATCAGCAAGTCTGCCTCTGCCTATCCTTCTACCACAATTGTCAATCCCACTATTGTCCTCTTGCAGCACAATCGAGGTAAGGAGACTTCCATATAGATAATTTTGTCTCAAAATGAGCAAACTGCTGTGCTACAAGGAACTGGAGAATGTGTGTGCTGTTGATAATTACGTTCCAGACTACTGAGAACTAACAAAGTTGACTCAAAAAAGTCCTAGTGACTGGAACATACAACAGGCAAATGAGAGAGATAAGTTTTTTCTAATTAAAACCTGTGGATCAGAAACTCTTTGAGGCTGGGAAGAGGTTTTTAACTGGGTTATGGACATATGAATAAGATGTTTCAAGATAACAGCTATCAGGTGTCTTGTGATGGAAAAGGTTGTATGCTCCCATATATCTGTAGAAACAAGGTAGCTTGAGGTAGCTTGAAAATGTGATTTGCTTCTTAGCTACTGCAATGTGAAAGGAGCTGTATTTTCTGTTACCGTGGCAGAGATTTGACCTCTGAATTTGTAGCAGTATTTTCCCAATAGTAGATAATCTACTTGCCCACAAGTTTGATCTTGGCAATTTTTTCCTCTATCAGTAGCTGGATCAACTCAAACTCATATTGCAGTAATCCTTGAGCTCTGGATTTGCAAATGAGCAAAACAGCCTTGTTTGAGAGCTCCCAGGAATCAAAACCTTTCTCATATGAGCTGAATGGATAGTTCTGTCTCCCTGCCACTGATTTTGGAGGGAAACTTTGCTTCTCCTGTTTAGTTCTTCTGATGTCTGGCATTACCACAGCTTTCCAATTCGTTGTGCATCTCCAAAGACTGTAGTTTGTAACAGGCCAGAGAGATACATCCAGTTTGCCTTAATTTCTAGTGGGCTTGGGAAACTCCAGACATAGAGCCACTGTTGCTGTGACTTACCTTTTCAAAGGGAAGAAAAAAGTCAGAAAATAGAGTCAAGGCCTTCACTCTCATACTGAAGCCATTTTAATTACAGTATTGATGTGCTCCTTTGCAGTACCTCATGAGATTTTTATCAGTGCTTTTAAAAACAGACTTCAGTCTTTGATCTTGAAAGTAGCATTCTCACTGTAGCCCAGCAGATTAAAGGGGTAATAAGTGGATTATCTCCTCCTTTTTGCTAGAATCTGAAACAGCTTTGCTTATGTGCTTCTGTATGAGGATGTCTGGATTCCTCAGCTACTTCAAGAGGAGAAAATCTGATTTGAGACAGCCTTTTTAAATCTCAAAGCTCTTTCTTGATTTTCTTGAGGTGGGATATGCTTTTCGTCTTTTTTTTTTTTTTTTTCTGTCAAATTTGGAGTATTTTAATAAAGATATTTTCCCTCTGTAGACTTCAAGAGCATAAGAGACAAAGTTGTATCATGTGATGATACATACAGACTGGCTCTGAGAGAACTGAGGTGAAATCATTCTGTTTATTAATTACCTTCATGGTAAACAGGTTGTTCTGTCTCAATATTGCTTTTGACCATTAACACACATGATAGTTTACCCTTATAGATTGAAGAGCCTTCTCTTATCATGTTTTTTCTGTGATACAGATCATGGCCAGATATGCTATTTGATCATGTCTGTGAAATATATAATTCTAATCCTTCTTTTTCAGTATATATTAGTCAAACTTGTAATTTGCATGTATCATGTTGGTTTTACAAGGCATCATGGTCACAAATATGTATTGACATTGTATATGTCAGACTATGTATTTATTAGAAGATTCCATATAAATAATTTTTATGGCATTGTTGCTGACTTGACAGACAGATGTCCCAGCCATCAGACTAATCTTCTTCAAAGGTTGTCACAACATTTGCTTTCTTCCTTGTCCTGTGGAGTTTCCTTGGAGTCTTGGAGTGTTCCAATACATACCAAGGATGAATGGTCCAATCTCAGAGCTGCTCCCTTTAGAGCAGAAAACTGCTCTAAAACTCTTACTGTGGTTTATATGAACATGCTCACTTTTATCTGACCTCATTTGTCCTTCAGAATAATCCTTAGTTACTATTGTAGTGGAAAGTATTTCTTCATCAAGCAAAGTAAGACATCATACTTTTTTTGCCTTTTTTTTTTTTGTTTTTTTAATGCAGAATGGAAATACTAATCAGATGTGTCATCTTTCCTGCTCTTTTATTACCATCATGCCTATTTTGTAAAAGAACCATCATTGCTGGTTTCTGTATATTCTTCTTGTGCCTCAAACCTATTTTTGAGTCTGAAGCATGTTTTTATCCCACTGTAATTTTCTTTCATTTCCCAGCATATGTTGTCTTCTTGTAGATGCACATTTCTCATCTTTTTTTGTATTGAGGGTTTCCTACAGTGCCTTATGCTTCCATTTCTGTCTAGGCTTTATCTCAGCATAACATTAAGATTTCCTTCTGCTAATTTAGTATTTTTAAATGGTCCTCATATCTTAGTTACTTATTGAATTTCTGTCCTGGCTGACATGATTAGTATTTGGTTTCATCTTTATGAACCTTATCTGTTCAAAACTACGTTGCTCTCATGGAACATATCAAATTGTTACTAGGTTAAGTTCCACCTTCCCCTGAATGGTCAATTATGTTTTGTGATGAAATTCCTTCATGTCAAGATGATGTTTAGGAAAAATTCTTTTTGTGTGCTCTGAAATACCCTCTAAATTAGAAATTTCAAGGTCATTTTAATGAAGGCAGTCTGAGGTCTCCAGTAGTTTAGTCTTCCAGATGGATAATGTGACTTCCTTTCTCCTCAGTGGATTATGGATTGCTTTTTAAGGAGTTAACTCTCTTATTCTCTGAAGTAACTATTGTACCAGACATCAACTGCTTCTTACTATTACTTCTTACTGTTTTGTACTTTGCTTGTTCTGCATCTAAGACCCTTTGATTTGGAGCCATCAGAGAATTAGAAACAGGTAATGGCATTTGAAACACAGAAAATACACTATATCCTTTTTTGTCTGCTTGATCTTAGTTGGGATAAAAGATCTCAGATTTTTTTTCTCTGGATTTCAGTAATATCAACTGAATAAAATTTGTACTTATAAACAAGTAATTTCAGATCCTCTTGTTTATTTCTATCAAATTTTCTTTTCAGCACCTTTATTTTGCACCAAATATGTTCTTAAATACTTGTTTCCTCTTCCCCCAATTTTTACTGGTTTCAAGTCTTAGTCTCCTCCAGTGCCCCCTCCTCTGGGGGACCTCTGAGAGTATCTATAATAATTCTTTCACTGTTTCCAGCAGTTTTATCCTTCTGCTTGGCCTTGTCTGAGAAACCTGCAAGTTTTTGGCCTTTGCTTACAGTCCCAGGACACAAGATCTGGAGTGAAAGCCTCAATTATCTTGTGTGTGTCTGGGGCTACAGTCTGGCTCTGGTTAGGCAGGAGGGTGAAACAGCAGACACCTCCTCCTCCTCCTCCTGCTGCTTCTATCCATCAGCTGCTCCCTTTCCTACACAGAGATACAAGGGAAAATCTCCCCTTCATGTAAAATGTACATTTGGGTTTTTTCATGAGAAGTCTGTTAATTCATGGTATTTCCTCCTCTGTGGAAAAGAGATAGGAAAAAACTCTCAAGCATTGACTCCTTAAACTTCATGTTCTTGTCAGAAGAGCTCAATGATTCAACAGAATTCTCCTTGGTGACACCGTTGTCACTTACATATTTTCCTCCCACATCCCAGAGATGGGGCATCATTACATTTCTTACTTGCAGCTTCTTATAATGCACCAGCCTGTTCCTGGTGTGCTGCTTACCCCAGTGAACCCTGCAGCAGGTGGTTCCCATCTATTCTTCTGGCTCAGAGTGTTGACCCTTCCTTTTACCCAGTGCACACAGGGTTTTTTCCCTTGGTTGGCAGCTGTTGTGTGAACATTATGTACAGGAGCAGCTTGCCATCAATGGTCAGCAGAGCTGGGGGCTGGAGCTAAAGGTCAGAGTTCAGAGGGAGCTACACCAAGGAGAAATACCAGTCTCCCTTGTTGAGATGATTCACTTAGCACAAATACCTGGTGAAGGTGGGTTCCTCTAGAAAACAGCACACACCTGGAGGTTTGTTACTAAGGCAGACTTGCTTGGCAAGTGTTCTGTGCCACCCCAAAATGCAGTTATCTCCTGTGCAGGCATTGCATGGCATGGTTTATCATAAATATATAACAGGTGTGTTTAATAGATTGAAGTTTTTTAATCTTTGTTCTAACAATATGAGCTTTCAGAAGTGTTTGTGCTTTTTATGTCAGTAAAATATTTTATTCTTTTCAAACGGCTTTCGTGCTTTAAAGAAAAGAGTTAATTGCTAGGGAATAGAAAAAAAAGCAGAGAACAAAGTGCTAAGCATTCTTGGTTTATTCCCAGCTGTGATTTGGGTAAGTCATTTGGACATACTTTTAGAAAGCACTAACTTTAGGGTGGTCCAACCTGCTGAGAGATACCACAAATAGTCCAGTCTGGGAACTCACTAATGAAAAGCCTCTAACCAAGGGGGCTGTTTTGAGAATCAAAGCCTTCAAGCTGTGTCTGTGCACAAATCACTGAATCTGTGGCTCAGCAATATGTGATGAGACTCAGCAAGCACCAACAATGACTTTATCCTTTCCTATATCCTTTTGAAATGCTACAGCAGTATTATTTCAAAATGTACTTCATGATAATGGTAACAGAGTTAGTTATCAAGTTGTGTGGCTCTGTGAATTTTTACTGCTTTTCAAACTGTCTCCTCTCCAATGTTTTATTCTCTGATGTTATGAAAAAAACCCAAATTTTAAATAAAAGTGCTTTTTACAAATGTGTTGGTCACTGCATCATGAGATTTGTGATCCCACAAGGCTGCTATGTGAAGAAGGGACTGTGGGCTGTCACTTTGGCAGGGTATTTGAAAACAGATTCTCTTCAGCACCTGCTACCATTCTGCAGTGTATTTCTTGCCTGTCAGAAATGCAGCACCAGAGCACTTGCTGTTTATGTCTCACACGTTTGTTCTGTATTTCTTTTTGTTTTGTTTCTTCCTTTACCACAGAACAGCAAAAAAGGCTTAGTAGCCTGGCAGGTATGATGTGAAAGGTCTGCTACCCCCCAGCTGCCTCTGCTGGAGCAAAGCTGCTGCTTTGATAGCTTGTGGGGTGCCTTTAGCAAACACACTGCCAAAAACTGCAAAGACATGTACCAAGCACCTAAATTACTCATCTGTTTGTCCTAAGTCATAAAACTTACCAACCTTTTAAACACAAGTCCTTTAGTTCTGACTTTTGCAGGGCAGAACTGTGTTTTCTCATGGTACCAACAGATCAATGCATTGCTGTGCACGAGCCTTTTCTCCACTGTCTGCCCCTATCAGATTTCTACACATTTAATGGCTTTGGGCAGGATGGTGATGTGCATGTGAATAAACTTACCTTTCTCTCTTCAATGCATGCTGTGATGTAAGAATTCTAGGGCTTGCAAAAGTCTTGATGAGGCAGACTGAAATTGCAAGTGTTTTCTCTGCAGGAAATCCACAAAGAAAAAATCCTTCACTGAGTCTAAGGGTTGCTGTGTTACAGCTCTGCAGAGCAGAGTAGAGCTTCAGAACAACCTGAAGTCCTTTGGTGATGCCTGCTGCTACTTCTAAAATGGGCAATCCCAAGGAATTCCAGTTTGGAAGCAAGGCAATGAATTGGAAACATCATATTCTGTGTGCAATAAATGGGATTGTCAGACAGGTGAATGCAATCTGTTTAAAAGTAGTGCACCACAAACACATAGCATGTTCCTTTAGATTGAAATCTATGCAAAAAGATGTACAGGAGACTGTATTACTGGTGACTTCTGATGAAGACATTGTAGAATTCCTAATTAGTCAAAAGAAACAATTATTGAAACCAAAATTGTTGTCTAATGTGACAAACTGAAACTCTCATGAGATGTGTGATGGTAACTACTGAGAGATGCTCACCTGCTTCTGTTGGCATCGAGCATTTTCTTGGGAGATTTCCTTCAGTCTTGCTGCTATCACAGCCAGCAGTGACACAGTCTGTCTCATCAACTACTTGCTAGAATTTTTGCCTTACAAGAGCAGAATATGGTGATGTTGTGAAATGCTGGGATGAGGTAAAAATCCCCCATTGTCATTTCCAGATTCGGTGCCAGACAGATTAGTTTCTGATAAAGTGGATTCAGCATTTCTACGGGACAAGGCAGTTCAGGAGGTTGTGCCAAGAGAGAAGAGGGCAGTGGAAGAGAAGAGAAGCACTGTCAAGAGCCCTCTGCACATGGCTGATACCTCTGTCGATGATATTGGAATCCCACTGAGGGTAAGACAACCCATAGCATGTGGCTGATGCCTGCCTTAAGACTTAGGAAACTCACTAAAACTGCAGAGATTTAAGGGAGGATAGAATTCTAATTCTAATATATTTTATGATTAATTATTCTAGTTGCTATCTATGACCTGTTTCAGCTGCTTCAAGAGAAAGAAAATTAAAAACTAGTATTTCTTCTCATAATATCTGAAAGTAATGTTTCTGCTCCTCTCTTCCCATCTAGCTGAAGTAGAGTTTTGTGTCATTTTAGCGTCCTCTTGGAGGCAGATACTTTTTTAAAATGTGATTATATTCATGCACTGTTCAGGGGAAATTATGAGAAGAATTACTAATCTGTTCCTACAACTAGTTTCTGGAATGACTTAAGCTCTTAATATTTCTAACTGTCCACTGAATACTTAGGAAATTGTTATGTATGACTATAACAGACAAGTTGTTTAATATTAGATGTCAAACCCAATTAATACACAAAACATTTCATGCAATCTGCAGTTCTAGTGAGATTGCAACCTGCCTCTGTAGAGCTTTTACATTATTACTTGAGTGAAACATCATTTGAGATGATATATCTGAGTGAAATAATTTGTATTTCAGAATATTAATATACAGCTTTCACATAGAGTGTAGACTTTTTTAATTACTGGAAGATTTGTAATAGATTTGAAAGGCTGGGAAAGTCACTGTTGCTTATTTCTATGTATATTTATTTTTCTAATAGAATACAGACAGATCAAAGGACTGGTACAAGACGATGTTCAAACAGATCCACAAGCTAAACAGAGGTACTGTAGCACAGATGGTTTTTATTTACTTTAAAAGACCACCTTGATGACATTTTGTTTCATTCATGTGAAGAATTGTATTGGATATTAAATAAAAATATTTTATGTTAATTAGTGTTTGCTCTGCACCACAGAACCCAACCAATGTATTTGAAACCTTTGAAGTCAAAGGTAGGAGAACACTGAAGTCCAAAGAAATGTCTGAGGTGTTCTGAAAGGTTCATGAAATCAATATATTGAGACGAGAGAAGGTGATAATAATTCCATACTATGAGAAAAAAGATCCCAGTTTTACCAGCTAACCCAATCCACACACTTTTAAAATACAGTAGGTTATCTCTGAAACTCCTCTGTGCATAAGAAAACTTTTTACACTGTTAGTGTACCTATGCAGCAAAGCATGATTTGAAGTTCTCTGAACTGGCAGAAAGGTTTCCATTAATTTGTGGTGAGTTCAGAATCTGATCACTGCTTTTTCAAAACCCTAATCTTTCTGCTAGAATTGTGGTGAGCACTTTCAAACGTCATAGCGATGAACTCTCGGGGGATTCCCACCTTGGGACACTTCTGTGGCTGACTGCTGATATATTCACATTTTTCTTCTGTGTGAGAAATGGCTGCAGTAGCACTTGCAACCCTCTGAGCAGCCTGACGCAGGCAAGCACAGCTCAGATCTGTGCTTCTGTAACAAAATGTAGAGCATGCAAAACTGGAGCTGTATTTGCTGCTGCAGGTGCTGTCCTGATGAGCTTTATGCATAGATAAATGCTGTGCTGTAGTGGATGGAATGAGGAGGAGTTGAACTATTTCCTAATCCTACTGCTCCTAACAAAGGTTCTTTAGCTCAGCTAAAGCCCGTGCTCAGATGGAGGAGAATGAGCTCAATCCCTTTGGCTTCCAGGATCTCTCACAAGGCCCAGACATGCAAGGCAGCAATGAACAAAGATTGTGTCTGTTAGAACATCAGTATGAGATGGACTGTAGTCAGCTTGAATGGAATCTTGACTCGCCCTTCTTCCCCTTAAAATCTGTCCTCTCTGTTCTTTTTTGCAAATCATGCTCCTCTCCTTAGACAATCCTGAAGAAAACCCTTATTGCCCTACCTACACATTTCCTGAACTTCCTGAAATCCAGCAAAAAACTGAAGGTACCAGAAGTTTAGTCAGAGTATCTGTTGTCTTGTGCTTTGAGTTAACTGTACTATAGTGCCCTAATATTAACTAGATTCAGGTTCTATTTTTCTGTTACACTGCCTGGAAATTCAGTTGAGCCCAGCATACCTTCTTGTGTGATGCATAAAATAACTAAATCTTTGCTAATCCATTAATCTTTTCTTAAAGTATTATACCATTTACCCTAGTGTTATTAAAGTAGGGAATAAAATCATATGGTGGTAGAAGTTGGGGAATGAAGCAGAACCTCCACTTCATTGTGGGTAGTCTCAAAATCCACTGCTTTTCTCTGCTGCAGAACACAATCCTTATTCTCCTACATACCAGTTTCCTGCGTCTACTCCTAGTCCTATCTCTGAAGGTAATAATAAAGGTCCATATATCTTTTTTCTGCACAAATGCTGCATTATCAATTTATTTTCTCCCTGGAGTTTTTTTCTAGTTGCTGAGCTTTATGCCTCTTAATGATTTGCTGCACTCTAAGCATTGCCTTGACTGTATGATACCTTTTTGGCTTTGCAGTGCTCCTCTGGCTTTGTAACTAGTATTTGACTAATGCTGCAAACTTGGGGTTTGCTTGTTTCTATGCACTTATCAGTTGTGTGTGCAGTGATTATTTAACATGTCTAGATTGCTGACATTACATGTAAAGATGGGTTTAACTGAGATTTCTTCCCCTCCTCTTTCAAATCAATAAATTTCATTAATTATTTGCTTCTGGTTTTTAACATTAACATAGTATTAGGGCCAGACCCAGAATGTCACTGAATCATATTAGTAAAAAGGCTGCTTGCTTCAGTGGATTTTGGATCAGTCCCTTTGTGTAGTCTTTGAAAATTTGGTAACATGGGTTCAGGGCTGGTCTTAGGTGCACTTGGCATATTAGGCAAGGGCAGAGTTTGGTCTCATCAGCACATCTTGCAACTTGAAATTTATGTCTTTACCTTACCTCTTCATGTGCTCAGCAGATTCCTTTAGACTTCATATTCAAATCAGAATAGTTTACAGTCATGTTTCAGGGATGGTAAACAGTGTCTGTTGCAGTGATAATTCTGTGATTGTGCAAAATATTTATATGTGAGAAACACTGGAATCTGCTGCACACATTGGGTGTACAGACATTTCCTGATTGGGATGTTATTGGTGACACTTTAGATCCTGCAACCTAGGAACTTGCCTACTTAGCCTGTGCCTCATGCCAACCCTGGAGAGACTATTAATTAACCATTTTATTCAATGTTTATATTAAACATCTGGTGGTTTTTGTGTAAGAAGAAAGCATGCAATATGAGCTGAGATACTCAAAGAAGGCAAGGAAATATAAGGTGTATTTCACAGTTAAAATGAATGTGGATGAAGTGTCATACAGGTATCTAAGATACTTGATAATTTCTTAGTTAAATGTGTTTGGTGAAGAGCCCTGTCTTGCCAATCATAATGCAGGGTAAGTTATTTTCTCTTGTCAGAATGTTTGTGGGTATGGGTGAGAGTGAAACAGTTTCAGTAATTAATGGATAAAAGAGTTTTACAGGGAATATTTCCTTGTTCATAATGAGGTTTGAAAATCTCTTCTACTCACCTGAACTAAAATAGTTTGCAAACCCCATAGTGACAATATATTAAAGAGTCTGTTCTCCCATAAAAGTCTCCTATGCACTTAGAAATGTGCATGTGAAAGTAATTAGCTGATTTATGTAGTTGAAATTTTATTGGACTGAACAGTAATTTTTAATCTCAATATAGTCAGAAATATTTCTCTAATATTTGCTTGGAATATTTTCTTGATAAGAAATAAAAAATATTTAATTATGTAGATGAATTGTAGGGGTTGGACTACGTGTTTCATGTTTAGAAAACGCTTCAAAGATCCATAATCAGTGGCAGTGTTTATACAGAGATGAGGTGGAGCCTCACTTTCATACAATTAATGTCAGAATGGATTGATGCATAAGATCTAGAAACATCAAGATCTGGGCTCCCTTCAAAACTACATTCAGCATTTCTCAGAACACATCAAATATGTCCAGTCCATGAAATGGAATCCAACCCTGCGGATTCTCTCTAGAGGGAAACAGCCTCTCTTCTTTAAAGGAATCAGATTTTGAAGTTACAAACTTGTGATAGCCTGCCTTGTGAAGAAGAGTTCCATGCATAGAATGCAGTTTTGAGAAACAGATGTTTTAATACTCAATTCTAATTTACTCTTTAACATTATCAAATCACTCCAGATTTCTGTTTCAGTGTTTCCTGTGTAAAAGGAAAGAAATATAGACATTCTTCTTCCTAAGATACTCAGAGACAAAACATACCTATTTTCCTCATTATTGTATATATCAGAATATAAGAAATTGGAAAATAGCCATTATCTGAAGTGTATTTTTTATTGTATGGTTTTCTTGTTTGAAAAATGAGCTATAATGAATATTGATAGTTTTCTTCAAGTAAGTAAATAACATTATCTTTTATTGATTACCAGCACTAAATCAGATTATTAGAGGTGAATAGCTGTGAAGGTAGTTTTAGACATTTGTTTATCTGTATTTGTAGGGACTACTGAGAGTTTTGTGATTTACCAAGTATTTTTCTGAGTAAATCAATCTTGTATTTAAGAATACAGGTAATTTTTGTCAGCAGTTCAGTGTAATATAAGAATTTCATTTTCATCATTAAGGTTTAAAACATGTAAATTGGCCTTCTTAACCCGAAGGTTAATGATAAGCATACTAAGACTCAATAACCATCTTTTTGGAACTTTAACCTTCTAATTCATTCATCAAGAGAACTAAAGCATATAGGCTAGAAGTTTAGACTACCCTGAGCCTTTCTGAAAGGCTTAATGAAGGCTTGAGTGCAACTTCAGGTCAGTTGTATTAGCCAAATTGCTTTTTCCAGCTGATGAGATTAGCTATAGCATCTGATCAATGTCCTCCTTGAGAGAAACTTTGATGATTGTTTCAAGCTATTGTTTGTCATCACTAAATTCACATAACACTTTTTGATTTTTTTTTTTTTAATCTAGTTTATTCTAGCTTCATCTTCTTTGGGTTTTTTGTCTTTCTCTGTCACATTTAGTGGATTCTTTGGAGAGGTATTAGTAACACTTCAGCTCACAATTCTCTTTGCAGTCACAGAATCACAGAATATTCTGAGTTGGAAGGGACCCACAAGGATCCATCGAAATCCAACTCCTGTCCCTGCACAGGACACCCCAGGAGTCACACCCTGTGTCTGAGAGCATTGTCCAAGCACTGCCTGAGCCCTGTCAGGCTGCTGCTGCCACACTGCCCTGGGGAGCTGTTCCAGTGCCCAAACACCCTCTGGGTGAAGAATATCTTTTCTCATGTCCAACCTAACTTCTCCTGACAGCTTCAGGCCATTCCCTCAGTCGTGTCCCTGTCCCCCCAGAGCAGAGATCAGTGCCTGCCCCTCCTCTCCCCCTCCCAGGAGCTGCACCTGCAGTCAGGTCTGCTCTCAGTCTCCTCTTGTCCAGGCTGAGCAGACCCAGTGACCTCAGACACCCCTCACACAGCTTCACCTCAAGGCTCTTCATTGTCTTTTTAGCCCTTCTTTGGATGCTCTCTAATAGCTAAATACAAGAATCATATGTGATTGTCATCAGGACTCCTCAGCTGTATTATTGTGTCTGGCATGTAATGAGTTATTCTAATCCTATACTATGGCTTTTGGATCCTCTATTTATCTCTCAGCTTTTGATATAGTGAATCTATAACCCTTGCTGTAGAGGAGCTTTATGATAAAAAGGGCTTATTTTTTAAAGTACTATGAGAGCCTGGAGAAAGATATTAGTGTAAGTAGTATATTAATATTTCTATCAAATCTAGGAATTCTTCTCAAATGCAATTTAAACCTCATTGGAATTTTATTTTTTAGGATTCTGTCCCTGTGGTAAGTATTTGGCATATCACTCAAATTATGGTGGATGCATTAGTAGAAGAAATTAAAGGGTCTCTGGTACCTCTTTGTGGCTTTTTCAACTCACTTGCAAAATGCTTTTGTCTTTCAGATGAAGATTCTGATTCATGCTCTCCTCGTTATTCCTATTCTGAGGACAGTAAGTAATTCACATTTCTTGTTTAATCTGTCAAACAGAAAGGGCATGTAAAGCATATATTTATTTGCCTCCTATCCAGGTCACCAGTATTCCTATATGTGATTTATCCTACAGGCAGAACCCAAGTTCCCCGCTCCAAGAGTGAGATGGACAATATTGATTCTGAGAAGGTTGTGAAGAGATCTGCCACTCTGCCACTGCCAAACCGTACCTCATCACTGAAATCGAGCCCAGAAAGGTGACAGAGCTAAGTTCTATACAGATCAGTTCTGGAAGAATATCTGAAAGCTGTCAAGGGGAAGGGGATAAAAGTGAAAACCTTAGGTCCACAACTCCAGTTAAACTTCTTTGGAAGTTGGATATGTAGCTTTTGCTCTGAGTCTTTTTCTAGGTGGCAGTGGACTTCTTCATTGTCACAGCCCAGTCCCCATTCTTTTTTAATCAGACATCACACAGTCTCCTACCTGGGTGAAGAGTTGTGCTTATATAGTGCCTACCACATAGGCACAGTGCAAACTCTTGGCTCAGTGTGACACTGTAAAGGCACCTCAGAATACAAGCAAATAGTGATAATTGTGGAGAAGCAAAATTTGGATTTATGTTGAGTCTTGGTAAAAACTTAGTTACATTTTCCATCTCTGAGGAGTCTTACCCATATGAACTTTCTTGCAAGTAGGTTCTAGTCAGCAGTGTCATTTCTGGTCTTTAGGATTACTTCCCTTCCCTGGTTTTTTGTTTTGTTTATTACCATGTGTTTTAAATAAGGAATGCATTTACCAAATGAAGGGAAAGCAGAATGAGCAAAGAATATTTTATGTCCTGCTGAATATTCCCAGTTCTTTAGCTGTTCCTCCCTCCTTTTCCACCTTATACATGCTCTTAGTGTTTTTCACTTGCTGCCTCAAATGAGCAAAGCTGTAATTTGACATTGCTGCTTTAGTGAGTATCTCAGGTCACTGGATCAGGAGACGAAGTTTACTGATAGAAAGTGTCTTCCTTATGCAGGAATTGATGGCATAGTGTATTTACTCTCTGAGAAAACTCTTGCAAGTGAAAGGATTACCATAATCATGCATCCTGTTATCTAGTGGTAAACCAGTGCTTCACCAGAATTTTCTCTGTGGTTAAGCAATCAAGTTAGTCTGGACAGGAAAGATCATCTTCGTTGAAATTTGTACAGTGTTCATATGCCAGTCATTTTGGCTGCCATCTTGCCTTACTTTAGGAAAAAAAAAAAATTAAAAAAAAAAATTGGTTGTCTCTATCTCTCCTCAGTCAGTGGAGAGTTTAGGCAGCTCAGTGGTTTGTTTCTGTCCTAACCAGATCAGAAGGGTAAGGGAGAGAAAATATGGAGCAGCAGTTTTGGAGAGATGCCTCACTTTTATTTGGTGAATTCTGGGTGACATGAATCCACATACACATTGCCCATCAAAAATAACATGCCAAGAGCAAAATCAGAATTAGTTTATCATCTTAAAAGTGCTGCTTTCTCAATATTTTGAAGAGCATTTGTTATTCTGCATTAGGTGTTTGATTATATCAATTTTCAGACCAGCAGGACCTTGTTGGGTATGGACTCTGAATGCTTTGTGACTGTTGTTGCTTGAGCTGTGTCAGTATAGGCACTGCACAAAACTATAGTGGTTTGGATAGTCAGTGGACTGTTCCTAGCCATATTAAAATAGAGCACCATGAGATAATTCATTCATGTCTCTAGAAAAAAAAACTCCTCTTGGAATCTAGAGTGCCCTCAGAATCCAGAGCAGTGGTAGTCAGGTAATCAGTGATGTGGCTGAGAGGCAAAAGTTTAGGAAAGGGAATTTAATCTGAGTTCTGCTCAAAGCTTGGACATGTTTATATTTGTCATCTTAGTTGAAGCCCATCAAGCCCATTAAGCTGTTTCTGATGGGGAAAGATTTAAAAGTCTGAGAGTTTACTGAAAATTTGTAGAATAACTCCCCTCTGCTCCAGTTGTTTCAGCAGCTCAGCTGTATCCAACTCTGCCTGCAGTAGATAAAGAAATGCATGTCCAGAGCCCTCTCTGAACTGTTCCTCTTGTAGCAGTCTCCTTTCCTAGGTCAAAAAAGCTGATTAAACCATAATTAATGGGGTAAAGCATCTGTCAGAATGGAGTGTTTGCCTCCACAGAAATCACAATATTTTGGGTTAATGAATTTTTCTTTCCCCAGGACTGACTGGGAGCCTCCAGACAAGAAGGTGGACACCAGAAAATACCGTGCAGAACCCAGGAGCATTTATGACTATCAGCCAGGGAAGTCCTCTGTTCTGAACAACGAAAAGATGGTAATGTTTGATTTATCCTAGTTTGTGGCTTTATCCTGCAATTATGAAATACTCTCTAAATGCTTGTGTGGTTCTATTTGGATAGGATTCCTTATGCTTATATTGCAGTGCTCGTGTGATGTTTTTTGAAAACTGCTCTACATAACTTCCTAACATTTTTGTTCTCTCTAAAGCAAGATCCAGGGGGATTGAGAAGCTTCTTTCCTTTTGGACGTGTTGTTTTCTGTGTTAAGTATGGATCACTAACCCTAGTTTTTAATCCATGTTTGACACTGTGACCTGTTCAGCAGCTGTTTTGCCAGCTGTACTTTTTCTAGGGCACAGCATTAGCTGATGCAGAAGGGTTGAAGGCATTATGCAACAGAGAAGGAAAGTTCAGTTTCTTTGTTCCTCTGATGCTTTAAACACTGAAATAGTTTTTACAGTGCCTTTAGTGTGTCTCAGTGGATGCCTCTGAGATGCATTAGGATATGGCCATCTTCCCTGGGGTGCTTTTTTCCTCAGCTGGATCTCACTACTTCTGTGGCAGAGGTGGCAGGACTGAATGTGAGTTCTCCAGCCATGGTGGAATGTAACTTGGCATATTAAATGAGCTGTTACCAATTTCAGTCTGAATTAGTAAGCAATGCTGTGAATTGTGACAGCTAGGTACAAACAAAAGTCTTTCTTTAGCCTTAGCTGAAAATACTTGACAAGGGACAGGCAGAGAGGTGATGATAACCTCGTCAGCCAGTCCTGTATAAATCACCACAGATCACTGAAGATGTCCTTCCATGGTACAAGTGTGACACTGTAACTGCTAGGAAATACTGAATGATGTTAGTAGTGTACAAAGATAGTGCATAAAGATGTAATTGTTCTATAAAGGCATTTGAAGGATTCAATTAGAAGTGCTAATTGCATGTGAGTTTCCAAGTGTAAACTGGACTTTGTACCTCAACAACCTCAGACATTGATCCATGCATGGAATAGATAAGGGAATGCTCCTGAGAAACCTGCCAAGGATTTTATAAAAGAGTGAATAGCAATTTAAATCAATAGAAATATAAGAGTCAAGTCTGATGTGGGACCTGATGCTTCTCCTTAGTACTTTGGTGGGTTTTCTTTTTTCCTTCCAAGTGTAATCAAGGTCCATCACTTTTTGAAGATCCTGCAACCAACTTCTTTTCACACCCGTGTCCCTTCATTGTCTTCAACAAAGTTGCTCCTGATGGGAGTGTGTTCCCAGTGCCTATTGCAATGGGCAGTGGATGACTCCCTCTTGATACTACTGGGTGTTGGCTCAACCCATTAGAGAAGTGCCTGTGAGGAGTGGTTTGAACATGATATGACACCTCCATTCCTGCAGTCCGTCCTGGAGCCAGATTTCTGCTGACTAAAACATCAATTTTGTCTCACGGTAAACAGACAAGATTAAAACTTGTGGCAAAAGGCCGGCTTCATCTGTGTACTTAAGCATTTGCAAAAGGTCTGTCATCACCAGTGGCACTGTTTACATGTTCAGACTTCATCAGGTACTGAACTGAGCTGTGGAATCAGAGTCTAAAAGCCACAAGCAGAACCATCATCATAATTGAAAAAAATTGTATGTACAGAGCTCATCAAAACCAAGATGAAAGTAATAGCTGTGTTACTTCCAATGTTACTTTATGAGCTTTAATTTGAAGCCACAGACCAGAGAAGAAGGAAGGCCTTGGAATGATAGCTTCACTGTCTCCATCAGTCTCATTAATTATAACAGTACTATAGTGGTTGGTGACTGCATCTTTCAGGGAGTGCAGGAGATTTGTGAATATCTTCTGGTAATCACAGCCACAGCTGTGACTATCAGAATCCCAATGCAAAATAATTTCAGAGCAATGAATAGCCTCCTGTTGACATCAGGGGGCCTTGTTTTAATGTAAATACAGTTATATGAGATGAGTGCTTTTAGCTGGAGTGCAGTAAATAAAAAATAGAGGTATTGATTCCTTTGTGCCTTTAAGAAATAGCCAAATCATTGTCCAGGCCATGAGACCTCAAACATGATGTAACTGTTTATCTTACATTGCCTCCCATTCAGGATCAATCCTGAGCTCTTTTCCTAGAGCTTTTTTTTTTTTTTTTTTTTTTTTTTTTTGTGATGCTAATGGCTATGGCAGAACCTGGGACATCCAAGTCCAGCACTGTTTTCAACTGCCTTAGTAACCCCATCACAAAATGATTTCCAGAGGATATTGTGCATCTGTGTGGCTCCTTCTTCCTTTGATGGAGCACTTGGGATCATACGGGCACAGCAGACATAGTGTATTTATATTTTTAATGCACTGAGATCCACTCTGTCTTAGATTAGGTATACTGAAATGCAAGAATTAGCTAGATATCTTTTGTAGAGTGGTACCTCAGAAGATTTAGCAATGGACTTTTATTCTCTTACCTCACCAGCAATGTTTTCAAACAGCTACAACTATTTCAATTTTTTTTGTTACATTAAGACAGATGGTCTGAATGAAAGGGAATTTACTTTTCAGCTGTACTGTTTTCTGTCCTGTCTGATTTTCCTTCATTGTAGTTTTGTCTGATACTCTAACATTTATTTGTGAAGAACATGTAATATTGTCTCTCTGTCCATCCTTTTAGAGATCTTTGAGGATGCCTCTCTCTGACATGTGTCTCGTATAATTTAGAAAACCACCTTCCACTCTGTTTGCAGTGTATAGAACAGGGTTTCTCACATGTTCATGTGCTGTTAAAGATGCAGTATTTGATTCAGGCCTTACTGAGTCTCTTTAACCAAATGAAGATTTAAAAAAAATGAAGTATATGCAGCTTTGGACTTGATAAAAGTGTCTGACAGTAGGACTGAGGGACTGCTTGACTCTCAGCCCTTCCATTGAGTCTCCCTGTCACTCTGAGCAACTGCATAATCTCTCCCTCTCTCTGTGGGTCTCCTGACCTGTAAAATGCAATTCTTTCATATTCATGTTGCTCACAATGATGCTATTGGGTTTAACTGATGTTTGCAAAACAGTTCATAGCCTTTATGAGAAACATGCTGTAGAAATTCCAAATTATAAGGCTAAATATCGACATTTTAGAATGGAAGCCATGGGATCTGCATCTCTAACAGTCCCTTTCCGTGTATTCTTTGCATAATGTTATCCTTCTCTTTCTTCCATTCCCCTATCACCAATTCCTTTAGACTCGGGATATAAGCCCAGAAGAGATAGATTTAAAGAATGAGCCTTGGTATAAATTCTTTTCGGAATTGGAGTTTGGGAAACCGGTAAGTTTGATAGTTGCAATGACCAATGAAGTCAACCTGCCTTTTTTTTAATTTATTATTTTTTATGATTGTCACATCTCTTTCCTAGGCCTTAAATCTGAAACAGCTGCCTTACTCATTTAAAGATGTGATTGTACATAATGTCATCCTGGTACTAACATAAAGCAGCTGTTCTGTGGCCACTTTTAGTGTTTTGAAGCCATTTACAAACATTCCCCACCTTCCAGCACTATGTATCAACAAGGTAATATTTTTTCACACGCCATAGTTCAAACTGCATTTTTGCTGTTAATGATAGAAATAATACCCTGCTGTAATTCTTAAAAGTCCTTATTCTCCTTCTGCCTAACAAGATCTAGGGTGGCTGATAGGTAGCTTTAAGTCAAGGAGAATTATTTATTCCTGTCCCTGGCTTGTAAACTGTAGGTTAGTAATTTCCAACTCTCCCTAAACAGGTCATGACCTTGTTTCCTGCTTGTTTCCTTATGCATGTAGCTGCCCATTGCGTAAAATGGGGAGCATTAGCCTGTGTTGAAAAGCCCTTGCCCTTCCCTGAAACCAAAGGAGTCTGAGAACAGTGCTCTTTCTTTTCAAATGGAGCTGTGTTGCTATGTGTGGAGAGAAAAAAAAAAAAAGCCTTGATTTCCCCTCTGGAAAAAATGAACTAAAGCTTGATTATTCAATAGGACAAAGAACATTTAGATGGAGGGAGCTCATCAGTGGTCATAGCTACTGGGAAAAAATGTGACTTTAAAGCATTTTATGGCCTGGTTCTTACTGATTAAGCACTATTAAATTAGTTACTAAATACTGTTTAGTAAGCTACTTTTACTGCACCAGAGGATCAGTATCAGCCTCTCACATGTATTGAAACATAGTGGTGGTTTGTCATTTCTGCTTTCCTCTTGAGGTCAATAGTCAAATGCCCATGCACACAATTTTTGGGTGCTGCTGAAATTCATGTGTGTACACATGAAGTATGTTTTAAGGTTCAGTACTGTCTTCAAAGGCAACTGCAGATGGACACTAGAGAGCAGGTTTCCTTTAAATCTAGTCTTTGTTCTGGCAGAAGTGACAAAGTTCCTCTGCACAGAATGCAGCTACCTGGAGTTGTGTGGTCAGGCTGATAAAAGTAGTGAATTTTTTGCTGAAAAGCAAGGATGTGCAGTGGTTGAGCAGTCCAATCTTTCATAGAAAACTCTGGTTTATAGCTATGGCTCTTCCATCCTAAGCTAAAGGAGTTTCAGTAGTGTTTGAGATGAGACCTCCTAATGTTTAGGCTGTAAAAGTCAGATAAATCTCACTGAGGCTTTTAAGTGTTGTCAATATACAGATTTAACTCCTCACAACTTGTCGCGGTTTAAGGTTTCCACAGTGAGAAGAAACTTGTGTATCTTTGCTGACAGGTAATTAACAGCCATCTATTTTTGCAATGAGTTAAGGTTTGTCATCTCTGTGGTCCTTCAGGTTAATGGAAAATGTGTCAAAGGAAGAAGAGCATTTATGCCCTTGGTCCTTTCTACATCTAGGGGTATACCTGCTCTTTAGAAGTGGGGATTTGTGCTTATAGTCATGCAGCCTTGGCCTTATTCCAGAAGAGGGTATCTCAGGGCAATCTGTCTCGTGTTCAGCAAACCATCTGTTCTGGTGACAAGTTCCCCACCTTGCTCAGGGCACTTTTGTTAAGTGCTGTTCTCTTATAAGGCTTGCCTCGAACTTGCTTTGGTTCCAGGACCATGCAGCCATGCTCCCCAAGAGCTATGCCAGCTCCTAAATATTCAACTCCATAAATAGGGTGTCTGTGTCAGGCACTTGAATTCAGGATGCCATCACAGAATTTATAGCTAGCAAAGCCTTTTCTGAGCTTCATTGCTGTGGCCCAAAGAACATGTTTTTTGTAGCTTTGCTCACTCCAGTCATAGGAGTCCAGTCCAGTCTTGTACTCTGAATAATCCTGCCTGATAGTTACATGTTCATCCAAACAGGAAAAAAAACCCATTTTGAAATCAGCACTTTCAGCTGTAGGGTGAATTTTAAAAAGCTAGTTCCCAGAATTTCTTGTGTCCCACTCTGTCCACCAAAAATCCCCCAAACAAGCACCCAAACCAGTGAAATAAAAAATAACAGCTCTGCATTCTCATTGCCCCACAATGCCACCCCGGGAAAATCAGCCATTTGTTCACATGGTATGTATTCATACGCTGATGGCAGTGAAAAAGATTTTCCCTTTTCTTTATCAAAGCCCTTGGTTTACCCTTTCCTTTTGAAAAGAAGAATGAGCAAAACAAATGCTTTTTATGACTGTGTGGTTTTCCCTCCCATTTTGTTTTGCTTTTTTGTTAAGAATGCTTTAACCAACAGCTGTGGGCACCCTCTAGAGAGTCCAAAATTCCTTAGAGTACCTTGCAAAAAAATTTCCAAAGACATTACTGAAAACAGCCCCTTCCACATTGCATGTATGTTCCCTTTTGCCCCCCATGATTTCTTGATATTTATGCTATAGCAGATTTATCCCTCTTTCTCTCTCTCTTTCTCTGTTGTGGTTTGTTGTTATTTTATAATTTCTTTTCAGTGTTGATGCAAATTCCCTGTTGTATTTCCCCTCTGTTCTAATCCAATTTCCATATTCTCTGTGATGTCTTTCCTTATCTTCATTTCCTCATTTCCTTCCTCTGCTTTCCATCAGCCTCCAAAAAAGATTTGGGATTATACTCCTGGAGATTGCTCTATCCTTACTAGAGAGGATAGAAAGGTAATTGTGTCTCACGTACGTTGCACTACAGCATCTAGCGCGTATATATGTGTGTATGTGGTTTTCTTTTTTTTTTCTTGTAGCATTGCTTGGGTTTTGTGTGCTTGTGAGTGATTTTTTTTTTAATTGGGCTTGAGCTCATTAGCCTAACAATTAAGTAGCTAGTAAGTTGACTTAATAAACAATTCTTAAATCATAATCAGCCATAATTTAGAGTGGTTGTTTTGCTATCTTGACTTGCAATGATAATTATACTAACAGCATATTGCATATTATTACAGTATCTTTTTGTTTTTCTTTACAGGTGGGTTTTATAACTTTATGGTTTGTAGAAATAGATTCTAGCAGGCCTGTGCATCTCTTGATTTTAATGTTAATTGCCTAAAACGATTTCCTCTATGATGATTGAAACATGATTAATTGCTAGTGATTTTCTATGTATTCCATGCCACCTTCCTCTTTTTTCAATTAAAAAGGCTCTCTTTTTTTTTTTTTTTTTTTTTCAAAATTAACATTCCTTTGGTTTCCCCTAACCCTAAGCATTGTTTTCCCATTCTTCTTCTCCTTCTTTAACCAGAGTGATCTAGAAAAAGACCTCTACCTCTACCAGACTGAGTTAGAGGCAGATTTAGAAAAAATGGAGAAGCTTTATAAAGCACCACATAAAAAGCCACAGAAGGTATTTCCTATTCTTTTCATGCTGCCAATCCCCGTTTCCAAACTCTGTGCTCTAATCTATTCACTGCTGGATGATTATTAAATGAGGTTGGGATAAATAATGGTTCTGAGCATTCTGACTGCATGGCTTGCTGTGTCGCTGTCAGAAATAATAGAATGTGATGCTGAGAATCCAGCTTGAAATCCATTTCAGATACAGTGATTTCCTCTCTCACCCCACCACCACGTTTGCATTCAGCTGCCCCCACCCCCATCCCAGTCCCTGTTTCAGGTTTAGAGTTCAGTGTCTGCAAAAAAAAACCCTCTCTATTTTTCACATGAATAGGCAGCAGCAGCAATCAGCTTAAAATTCTTGGTTGGCGTGTCACGTCATCATCTCGTGCCTTTCAAGCGTGTTGCCATCTACTCTCCCTTCATACAAGCCCCGCTCTCTGCTTGGAGCTCACGCCTACCCAAGATTTTGGATATTCCTGAGAGATTTTACACAATTTTCCTCATGCTGCACCTTGCCATGGCCTTCTAGGGCAGGTCAGCTGCTGCTGCTGCTTCGAGGGTGTGCAGGACTCGAACCATGAAATGATAGATTAATTGGTAGCACGCCATTTTTTCTTTTTTTTTTTCCTGTTGCTGATTTTTTTTTTTAATCTGCGGCATTTCACCAGGACTTGGAAAAGCTGCTTTTTCAAACCCAAGATTTGCTTTTTCTTCCTAGATAGAAATCCTCACATAGATGAGGTGACACCAAATAGAGAATTGCTTCTAAAATTGCCTTCAATTTTTAAATAACATGTCTAAGAAGCGTTAGATGGATTTAAAGCAAGCGGCTAAGAACTGGCTTTTGCTATTGAACCTGTGCAGCTGGCATTGCTTCTCTTAAGTAAGGAAACTGAACTGAAATGTCGCTTTTCTTTTTAGAGCATTGATATTTTTTTTGAACGCTGAGGAATGTATTGTGCTGCAGAAATGTAATACACCTTTAAAGCCAAGGCGGGCAGTGACCGGTTGGGGGAAAGCTTGGGGAAATAATTATGAGCATGTGTCTCCTGGTCATGGCCCAGCTGGTTATCTCTTCTTGCTTTTGGCTTTATTCACAATGACTCATTTGCAGACAAAAGAATAGGCACTGCGAAAAGGCATCGGCTCTGCTAAAAACCTGTCACTGCCCTGAAGGAACTCACGAAAATTGTTGCTTTTCTGCAAAGACATTGACAGCTTAAATTGCATTTAGATTTAAAGCTCAATGTCTCCTATAGGCTAATATTTAAGTAATAGATGGAAAATTACTTAAGCAAGCCTTTTTCTTTCTCCTCACATGTAAATGCATATCAATGACTCCTTTGTTTGGACTTTTGCAGAATACAGCAGGTGTTGCTCCTCTGGAAACTTCCACAGACCATTCTTCCTAGTAAGTTTTTCAATTGCTTGTTGATGTCTCTTTTATCATCTGAGGTCATGTAGGACAGGGTGTTGGGTGCTGGAAATGCTTTGGCTTTTTGGGGGATGGATACAGACAAATGCATATACTGTGAGAATTATAAGTGTGCTTTAGGTGAGTCTGTGTACTGGTGGTACATTGTCTGCTTTTTGATCCAGAATGAATTTTGAAGTGATTACCTGAGTGATTGCATTGTCTAAATAAGATTTGCTGATTGTGCTAGGCAGTGGCTTTAAAAAAAACAACAGATCTTTAACTTCATCTGATGAATTTTGCCAATTGACTGTATCTTCATGCAAGTATCATTATTGTGTGGAATACACAAAAATGGTTTGTTACACATGTGTGATAGATTGGCTGCTCCTAGGTATTCCCTGTAATATGCAACTGATGAAAGGCAGTAATTTTCCAGCCTACAGGAAGGGAATAGTGGTAGGAGTAACAATATATCTCAAAGATCTGTTGAGCACTGCTTTTTCAGCAGAATATGTAATGAACAGTATATACTGTGTAAATGAATTGTTCATGGAGTTGGTTTGTTTTAGAAGAGGAACACACACACAAAATCCAGAGCAAGATGCTGAGCTGTGTTGAGTTACTTGAGCCATCCTGAGAGAGCCAGCCCCTACTGTGAGCCTGCTGCTCTTTGTAATTGTACTGAATACTTGATGGCCATAGGCACAGTGATCCCCTCTATGAGGATGGTTTGTTAAAAAAGGCAGGTTCTCCTCCAGATGTCCATTAATATCATGTGTGTTCACTGCCCCTCTAGGGGCCTTACAGGTCTTCTGTACTTCTTTCAACAGTTTACTTCTGTCTGTGTCCATTCTGCTGGGAAACCCATACAACCACTGCAACTGTTTTGTTTTGGTAGGAAGAAAGCAATAAAATAAATGGAAATCTCAGAGATTAGCATAAATATCTTATGTTTGCAAGCAACTGCTAAGGTTTCTGCTCATGGCAGCACTATCTGTGCCACACAAAGCATTCAGGAATGCCAGTGGAGAGGAAACAAGCTGAGTGTGCTGGGAATGGGACACAAGAGTGAGGCCCAGTAGGGTTGCACATTCTTCCCTGCCCTGCTGTTAGAGAGCAGAGAGAAAAGATAGCTGGAGTTTATTGTTTTGGGGGTTTTTTTGCAGTGTTGCTCTCCCTTCATTCACCTGATGTTGCATGCTGCTTTGGATCTAATATAGTACTGCCTGCTGGCCTGAATAAGGGACCAGCTAGTAAAGAGATTCTGCCAAATTCCTCCTCTGTGTCTCCCAGGTTTAGTCCCAAAAGAGGATTGTTTTAACCCTTTGTTTTTTTTAATAACTAGGATAACAATTAATCTCAGGGCAATCATTATTCCCTGCAGCTGGGTTTCCTCAGGTACCTGACAAAGAGATGCACTCTTTATCAAAGAGATGACCCTGATAAACAATAGCTTTGTAGCTATGGGTCGGTTTGAGCATTGTCTGGGTTGAAAAACTGACAGTATTCCCTTTCTCTTTTGTGATGCTTTTCATGAGCTTCTCCTCCAGAAAGTAATCTCTGGGACTGCTAATGACCTGGCTTTCCTTGTCTGGAAACTAAAGTCATCTTTGTGATCCAGACATTGTCTAATTCCACCTCTATAGCCAGTCCTCTGATGTGTTTAAGGCTTTCTCTTTACCCCAGAAGTACAGCATCTATCCAAAACAAACAGATACATGTCCAAATTTATCCACTGCAAACAGATATAACCACAAACATTTCCAAATTCTCATAAATTTGAATCACTCTTGGACATCAGAATGTCAAATATTCCTATTAATTGGAAAATCTGTATATTTTTATTTTTTCAAATTTTGCAGCAGTCATGCTTTGGCCTGAGAATAGCTTTGTGTAAGACTCCATTTTATTCTGAAGAGCCTGGTTGAGCACAAGAAGTGGTATCAGATTAGCTTAGCTTTTAGGAAAACAGTCTGCCTGACTGCTTAGTTTTTTGCACCTGGAAAGGCCATTTATGGCATGGCATTGTCAGTTATTCTTTTAGAGAGAAAACAGGAAAATCTAGAAATCAGATGTCTAGAAATCAGACCATACTTGTGCTTAGGTTCATGACTAGAAAATGGATTTGCAATAAGCTTCCAGTCTTTGAAAACCTAAGAAATTAAAATTGTACTAATTTTAGCATTCTGTTTATATATGCATGGTAGACCTAGAGTCCAGGATTTTTTGTTCCCTGCAGTAGAAGCCTCTGGCAAAGCTGAACAGAACTGTGTGTATTTGGGAATTTCTCTGGCAATTAAAACAGTATAGAATCTATAGACTTTACTGTTGTTTCTCTGCACAGTCCCTCACCAATGGGCTTCAGAAACTGCTCAGGGAATCTTGAGCTGTAGTGTTGACTGGGAGGCTGAGCTGGGTGAGATGACCTCCTGAGCAGCTGTGCTTTGTAAGCGTGGGACAGGCATAGCTGGTGTTCAAGGAGAGAGAACTGGAAGCTGGAAGGTTTGGTGTATTTCCAGTTAGCCAATGAATTTCCTTGTGTCTGCAAAGAAATCATAGATCAGCTCTGGGACTGTTGTCTCATCTGTAAAATGGAGGAATGCTTTCCTGCTGCCTGTTTCCTGGGGGACTAAGACTGGAGAGTTCCCTCAAATGGAGGATGCTTTGGTAGTGCCAAATGCAGAATACTGCAGAACACTATTGCAGTGTATTCATAACCCCTTCATCAGCAGCAGTTCTTCGTACACAGTCTATTCTGAATCCACAAGTGTAGTTTTCTCTTACTTTGCATGAAGCTTTCAGCAAACAGGTGTGATGTGACCTCCTGGTGTTTTTTTTTTTGTTTTGTTTTTTTGTTTTTTGTTTTTTTTGTTTTGTTTTGTTTTGTTTTGTTTTTTGTGTATTCCAGCTCCTCTTATTCACCCAACTACCATGCAGTGAAGAGGGAGTCAGAGCTAGCTCTGGGAGACCCTGCTGCCTTGGAGAATGAAAGGCAGATTTACAAGAGTGTGCTGGAAGGTGGAGATATCCCATTCCAGGGGCTGAGTGGTCTCAAGCGACCTTCGAGCTCTGCTTCCACAAAAGGTGGGTGGTTAGAACACTGACCTCTTTTCTGTTCTGCACAGTGTCAAAAGCCAGGTGATATGGGCAAACTGTTGCAAGATTTAGAGTCCTATTCAAGCCAGTTGAGATTTATACTGTCCTTCCTCTTTGCCACCCCCAGTGCTCCCTCCTTTTTTCTCTCAGACCACAATGGCCAATATTTTTAATGATGCCTTTAACTGATTCAGGTTCCTCTTCTCTAGAGAGACCAGTTCCTTCCATTCAGCACCTCAGCCACAGCCCACACCCTCATGTTCTTCCTCAAGGCTGCTTAGGCTGGCCTTGCTATCCATCTGCTCCCACTTCCTTGCCATTCTAGAGCCCTTCCCTGCCTTTTATGTTCTTCCCACAGCAGTATCTCAGCAGGCCACACCAGCCTGCTGGCCTGGCTACCCTGGTGTAGCTGGTGCCCTATGCTCCACAGCCTCCTGCCTGCCAGAGGTGTGCAGAGAATGCACTGACACTGAACCTGCTGACACTGAACCAGCAATTGCTGGCTGGACCAGCCCTGCAGGCTCCAGGAATGTGAGCCAGAAGAGACCAATCTCCTCCTCTTCCCTCCCCCTGTTGCAGACTCTCAAAAAGAGACAAGGAAGAGCATGACTCCCATCAGGGAATTGTACTGGGGAATGTATCTCAGAGCCAACTTCAACCTAAAAATGGCTTGAGATGGGGAGAGGACTGGAGAAGGAATGTGCTGGGTTTCTGAACTGCTCTCCCTAAAAATAGTACATCATACCAAAAAGGTCTCTCTGTCTCCGTCTTCCAGCTGTTTTTCAGCATTTCAGGCCTGTAGGGTAGAGAATAAAACTGGATCTGAACAAAAAAAAATCTGTTCAAAAACTTTCCCAAACTGCAATTGAATCTGAATGGTTATTTTGACATTTGAATTTGAACTCAAATCGGAAACAGACCTAAAACCTGCAGTCTAAGCTGAAACCAGACTGAATCCTATTAAAAAAAAAAAAAAAAAAAAAAAAAGAATGTCCTGATTTGACTCCTTGAATTTTAAAGCAACTGTGGCCAACCACATTGTCTGAAGGACACTCAGCTTATTCCTAGTATGGGGAATCTCTAAGCAGGCATCTCTTGGGCAAGGTCAGCTGATGTGGTGTGCTTGTGCTAGCACTGTCAGCCTCCAACTGTTTTCTCCCTCCCAGGAATAAACTGTTTGGCAAGCACTGTGGTGAGACCATAGTAGGTGTGATTACAGGCTTGATATTAAGCCATTTTTGCAATGTTAGTGTCTCTGCATTCTTGCTGACACCCTGATCCTGCCCAGAGTTCAGCTGTCCTTTTCCATGGTGCCACAGCTTCCCTGGAAGTTCATGATGCTTAGCACTTTTTAGGAGGGTACCTTAAAAGTGCTGCAGATCTGCTTCTGGCCAAGCCTCTCATTTTAGAAACATTAGCAGCACTCACCTACTCCTGTAAGCGTGGCTTGTTTTGCAGTTTCTTCCTGCTTTTCTTTATGTTTGGAATTCTGTTTCTTTAAGGTGCATTTTATGAAATCCAAGCATGTTCTTTCTCCTTTCTCAATAGCTTTCTAGCACTTAAGCTAACAGGTTGTATTTATTTTATTCTGCATGCTTACCAGTGGATCGTAAAGGTGGGAATGCTCATATGACTGCACCCTCTTCAGTTAATAGCCGAACCTTTAACACTAGTCATACCAGTATGTTAGGTCACGCATGTAAACATAAGAAGCCCTTATCAGCTGCCAAAGCCTGCATTACTGAAATCCTCCCTTCCAAATTCAAACCCAAACTAGCAGCTCCAGCTGTTCTTGTGCAGGACAAGACGGGTATCTTGCTGTCTCATGAGAAAGCTCAAAGCTGCGAAAACCTTCGTAGCTCCACTGCCTTGTTTGATAATAAAAAGGCTTTCATGGTAGACATAGGGGAAAGCATAGAAAACATCCTGATGAAGTCTAAGCAAGAGTACACCATCAAATCTGGCAGTACCATGAGCCTGCAGGAGTATGGCACCAACTCTAGGAAAGGCTACCTGTTCGCTGCCTCCAGAAGGAGTGGGATGGAGTTTACAGCACTCTATAAAGACATGCACCAGATCAACCGGTCCAGGATCCATTTGGACACAGTCTCCTCCTGCAGCGTGAAGGATATTGCATCTCAGTTTGAGAATGAACCCAAGGACAGGATGGAGCACAGCCTTAGTCGAGAGGATTCAGAGCAGATCCCCAAAGACACCGTTTCCTCTCGTATCAGTGCCTTTGAGCAGCTGATCCAGAGATCCCGATCAATGCCCTCACTTGACTTTTCCATTGGGCAAACCAAACCCACCAGTTCTCTTCAGTCTAAAGCTTGCCTGAGTGCTGCTTACTCTGCAGAGATTCTTCTGGATTTGTCAAAAGCACACCAAGAAGAGAAGGACGTTCCCAGCTTTGCAGATAAATCCTCCCGCTCCTGCAGCAATGTGGAGGACACGGCTTCGGATATCAGTGATGTCATCCCTATGGACACACTTTCAGCTTGCACTGATGAGATAGATCTTCTCTCAAATGCCTCCAATGACAGTGGCAGCAGCAGCAGCAACCTGAATGGGCCTCAGAAGCATAAAATCAACAGATGCAAAGGCACATGCCCAGCTTCCTATACCAGGTTCACTACCATCCGAAGGCATGAACAGCAGCAGGCCTCCAGGAACCCTGATTCCAAAGGGGATATCTGTGGGGACAAGCACATGCTCCCCAGAAATGTGTACCTAATGAGCCCACTCCCGTTCCGATTGAAAAAGCCCTTCCAACACAAATCCTGCAGAACTCCTCCCCCAGACTGCCTGGCCAGCCTGGCAGTGCCCAGCCCTGAGAACCCAGACGAACCCACACAGCTGCAGGGGAGTGTAGGAAGCAAGAGCCACCACTCCCAGCACCAAGCTTGCTCCAGAAGCGGGCCTCTTGCTCCCAGGCGCCTGTCCTCCTTTGACATTGTGGAGAGGCTTGGCTACTTCCCCACCATGGGGTCTAGCCAGGATAGCTTCGTGGGCCGGGCTGGCACTCCTGACTCCTTAAACAATGGGAACCCTGTTTCATATGCCCTCTACCACAGCCTGGACACAAACAACAACCCGCAAAGTGAACTTGGGACGTACCTAGGAGGTGGTTTTTGTGTATTTTCCGGTGTCTCTTTATCTGTCTTCTTTCTTCCATTCTCCTCCTCTTTTCTTCCACAGCCCTTGCATTTTACATCCCACCTTCACACCCTCTGACTCTCTGGTTTTTTTCCCCTAGTGTGTCTAATGTTCTTTTGCGTGTCTTGCTGAGCAGTTTTGTTCAGGGCTTGTTAACAGCTGCACTTCTGAGAAACAATTTCCGCTGCATTTCTAATCACATCAGGTCCAGTTTATCTCTCAAGCAGCTCTGGGGATGCGAGATTCTCAACATGAGATATTTCTAGTCCTGTATCATTTACACACATGGGAATTATAAACCAAACCCAGATGTTTGCTTAAAGGAGTAGTTTCTCAAGGTCTAGTTGTGTGTGTGTGCGTGTGTGTGTGTGTATATTAAACTTTTCTCAACAGTAAAATGCCAAATCATACTTTGATGGCAGTGAATCTTTTCTTCACAAAGTCCTTCTATGTCTTTACTCTTCCCTGTATCATTATTTTCTGCCTGTTCTTGGATCTTTGTTCACATGTACAGCCCAAAAGGGAAAAAAATGAATAAATTTTCAACATCTGATTGGCAATTTGGTCAATGGCAATTGAGAATCCTTACTGTCGTAATGGAAACAAATAGTTTAAAAATATCTATTTTTTTCCTTTCTGGTTATGCTAGATAAATCCATGTGTATTTTAACTTCCTTATGTTGTTTTGAAGTAGATTCAGAATCACCAAGGCATTTTGCACCAGTTGATTACATGGAAACTCCAGAAGAAATTCTCCGCAGGCGGCATGATGATAAAGAGGTAATGTCCTCCTTTATGGTCTTGTAACAGTGGTAGCAGCTCCACAGTCAGGAAATACAGCATTCAGCATTACATAAGGACAGCTTCTGTGTCCATGGCTAAGTGTCCTGGAAGTTAGAGTAACAATCAGTAACTAGTATGTTTTACTTTCAATATTCCCTGCCACTGATTTGTTGTATAATGTGTATAGTCCAGTTCAGCTTGTTTTAAATAAACCTGATGGTTCTTATCAATTGCATAAAATTACATATAGGGGCTTTAAGTAATATAAAAAGGTAGGAAATGAATGTGAGAAGTACAACACTCTAGTACTTGCAGAAAAAGAGGGGTAATCTGTAATTGTTCTTCATGCATGACTCAGTATTAATCAGACTGGTGAAAACACTGTTTTTCCTGTGGGGGTCCTCAAGTGTTGAATAGCAAGTGTAAGATGTTTTAAGCTATCAGAAAGTGGTAAGTTTTCCCCCAGTGCAAGCTAGAATTCTTTATGGTGTCTGAAGTCATTGTCAACAGAATGTAGCGGTTGTTTTTGAAATGGCTGGGTAACAGTGGGACAAGCTGAAATAATAGGAAAGCCACAAAGACTTTCCAGCACTGACTGTATTCAAGCTGAGTTAAAGAAGTTATGAAGTGCTTGTTTTCCTGGAAGATGGAATTAATTTCTTCTGCCTGGGGGGGAAAAAAGTTTTGCTTTTAGTGTTACCTTTCTGAGTTCAGGTAATGTTTATATGTGCTTTGAAATAGGTAAAACCTGCTCCTAATTCCTATGTGAAAAATAGGTTTTGCTGTCTTGTCCTGTGAAAGTTAGTAATTCCTCCCTTCCAAAATTCAACGTGAAAACTCATGTAACATTCAAAAACCTGAATTCAGAAAGATTTTCTGGTTTCAAATTAGTTAGCACATCTGAACTCTTCAGCCTACAGTCAGCGTTGGAAGGTTGAAGAATCCTTCTGTGCAGATACACAAGAACGTTTCCATTTAATGTGCCAGAGACCTTAGAAATCAAAAATAATTCTTAGGTGTTTATTTACTTTGTCTTACAAAGTGTGTTACATGAGCCCAAAAGAAGTATGGGGGAACCTGAGTGTGATTAGGCATTCTCCCAAGCTCCTTGCAAGGCTTAGGAGAAGTTGGTGCCTCAGAACTCAATGAGGCTGATTCAGGTCTCTTGAAAGTCAATGAGAGATACCTCTTTTTGGTTGAAGGGGGTTTGGATCAGATCTCTGCATTATCAGCCATCTTTGAAGCTCCTAAGACCTGCTCGAAACTTAGAAAAACTCCTCATTGACTTCCATCAGCTTTGGATCAGATCCTCTGTGTGAGCTAGATTTCAGTTATGCCATAGTGATGATGTGCCTTGTGTGTTTGTAAAACAAAAGGGTAATATTTAGTTAGTAGAAACAATATTTGATACTGAACTGTAGAGCTCCAGCTATTTGCAGGGACCTCAGGAATCTTAAGTCACATTTATGGCAGCTTTTGAATGCCTTTAACTAAATGATTTACTGCCCATTTTATGCAATTTTATGGCAGAAACTTTTAGAGGACCAGAGACGGCTTAAACGTGAGCAAGAAGAAGCTGATATTGCCGCTAGAAGGCACACAGGGGTTATTCCAACGCACCATCAGTTTATCACTAATGAACGATTTGGGGACCTCCTAAATGTAGACGATACAGCAAAGAGGAAATCTGGGTCAGAGGTCTGTTTTAGTTACCTCAGTCTGCTGCTTGACCCAAAGCAATAATTGCCTCTCACAATGTTGTGCTTTAGGCCGACATTAGCTCTTCAGAGAATGTCGTTTGTTGTTTTTTTTCTCCACCTTCCCCTTTCCCATTCTGGCTTCATTTAGATCTGCTTTGACTTTTATGCCTGGTAAATTAATTGATATCTCTATACCAAGCTGCATATATTAAAGCATGCCTGCTGAGAATTGCTGGTGCACACCTGTGATGCATGCCTTTAAATATCAGCTACTTAGTCAATCAAAGGCAATCTACATCTTTTGCATCATATTGCTACATTGTCTTCTTGTCTGTGCCTTATGCTTAGAAACTTCATGTCTTGTTGATCCTGGCCATGGGCTGTCACATAGGTTTTTTTTAAGAAATACAAGATTTCTTCTCTTGAAATATGCTTAATGTCCTTTAGAAACAATCAGAAAAAAGTCTCTGCATGTTTCACTGCATACAACCTGGTTGGACTTTCTGAAAGAGACAAAGGAGGAGGTACATATTTTTTCTATGAGCCCAAGGCACTTTTCTGAAGGGCTGGATGTTGTGTCCAGGTGTTATGGCCAGATGCCTTTCCTGCCTCCCATGGATTGCTGCTGGGCTCTTGACAGCAGCTCTGTTTCCCCAGAGAAGCTGCACTGTGGTGGTGGGTGAGGTTCTCACCATGTGGATGGAGTACACCTGTCTGCCCTTTAGTTTCAGATGCTCTGGAGCCTCATTAATGTGACTGCTTTGTATTTTATGCTCTGTTACCAAAATGACTTTAAAATTGTCTGAATATTTTGTGGCAATTAGAAAATCAGCCAAGGAAACCTTTAGAGCCCAGGCCTGCTGTCAACATACATTTTGGTTCTTTAGCCACTGAAGACCCTTTTTAAACATGTGCCTAATTTATTCATATTTCCTCTTCACCTTTGTCTCTTTCCTACCAATTGATACAGAGTACATGGGTCACATTGCAGTATTCAGCAGGGACAGGTAATAATAAGAGCCTCATCAAATAATATCCTACTGTTTTTCCAAGATTGTATATTTTCTTTCTCCATTCAAATGTCAAGAGAATTTTGGTCCTGGAGGCCCAGTAACTGTAGTTACTGGAGCAGCTCTCATTCATCAGGGTTAGTCACATTAAAAGTTGACTGCTGTTAAATCCATTTCCTGTAGATCTCCTAATTTCTGCTGTGCCAGAAGTTGGCACTTTGTGTCCTGCTGGAGATGCCCATCCAGCATATTTGGACTGTAATATCAGTTGCACGCAAGCTTGTAGCAGAATACCTGCATTCAATTTCCTTCCCATGCTAATCTTAGCTATAGAAGAGTTTGGGTAATGTTCCTCAGAAGAGGGTTGAAAACCTAGTTATTATTTTAATGTATTGATTTTCTTTTTTTTTTTTTTTTTTTTTTTTAATCTCCAGATGAGACCTGCTAGAGCCAAGTTTGACTTTAAAGCACAGACACTAAAGTGAGTACAATCTGCTGTTCCTACCTGGAGTGTTCTTCCTGCGTTTTTTCCCCTAGGATGCAGCATTTTTTAAGTGTCATGTAGTTGGTTTCACATTTTAGGGTGTCTTTCCAGTTCTTAAGGCAAAATTATCCATAGTAAGGCAGGGAGAAGTAATTTGAACCTTGCAGGTCATAGCATCTAAAGGACCTTCAGGAAAATATCTTCTTTCTTGGTGCATCTCTATCCCACACGATTTTTAGGACAAACCTACATTCTTTACTGCATCAAGTGAGTGCTCTGCCCTGTGGGTGGAGCCATAGGGGAGGAACATCCTTTTCACATCCTTTTCACTGTTGGAAAGATAGCCCATGGACAAAACTTAAACAGATGCCTAACTTCAAGCATGTGTGCCCCTGAATTGTTGTTTTCCTGATTCAGGACACAGAAGTGTGCAGAGTGGTCACTGCTCTCTGGCATCTATGGATACATCAGCAGATGTTTCAGATATCATTGTTGTACCTCCAAGCCCTGTTGTGGTCCTTTGGGTGAATCCCATGGCACTACTTGTTCTTTTTTGGGAAGACTGCTGTGAAGAGAAGGCCTGGAAAGCCTCTCTCTCAACATGAGCCTGGATAAGCTCTCATGTTAACATTGCTGGGGAGGGAAGAAAGAACAGAATTTAGTGAAGGACCTGCTGGTTTTTGTCTCATGAGCTAATGTCTTGAGAATATTTTTTTATATGTTCTATAGGTGATGGTTTTTAAGAATTTAAATAGCATCTCCCCAGCACCTATAATAAAACTGAGGCAGATTAGGCGTAGCTGTTGTTGAGTAGAACATAACCAGAGTGCCAGACAAAAGTAAAGCAGAGCTTGTAAAAATGGTCTTGGAAATGGCTGTGTTGTTTATTTTTCTCTGGGGACCCAAGTAGTAAGTTTATGAGCCTAGTGCGAGCTGGCCACAGTTCTTCAAGTCACAGACATTCATAATTTTAGCACTGCTGTGGAGTGAAATTCCAATTTTCAGCCCAGTTGAGGTCAGTGATTGCACAATCACAGGCTGATGATCAGTAATCATAGCAGGATCAACTTTGCTATGTGAGTATGTTAATCTAATCAAACTAGCTCAGATTCAAATCATGTGTCTCTTTGGAAGGCGCTTGTTATATGACTGTTTCAAAACAGGAATTGAGGGCTGCTCATCATATCCAATGTGGAAAGTAGCCAGTGTCATATTTGGCTCAAGCTTGACCCCATTGCTTCTGGAGAGTTTGTGGTAATTAGGGCCCTCACAGGCCAATTTTTTTGACAGAATGCCCAGAGGACAAGAGAGGTCCTACACATCACAGTATTAACAGAGTAATTCTCAGTGTTTAGCTTGTGCTTTGGGTGAAGCATGATGTGTATCAACATGCTGGTGCACACCTAGGGATTGCTGGACAGAAAAAGAACACACCTGTTCTCCTCCAGTGAAGTTCTGATGGAGTGCTTGTGTTGTTAACAGGGAACTTCCTCTGCAGAAAGGAGATATTGTTTACATTTACAAGCAGATTGACCAGAACTGGCTCGAAGGTGAACACCATGGCAGAGTTGGCATCTTCCCACGATCATACATAGAGGTAGCTGCTTTCTTTGCAGGTGTTCTCTTTGTCCACTCCCTTTCTGCCTGCCAGACACCAATTTATGGGCTTTGTGTATGAGACTTAGCTGATTCTGTTTGTTCATTCTAGCTCCTTCCACCAGCTGAGAAGGCTCAACCCAAAAAACCGTTGCCATTGCAAGTATTGGAATATGGAGATGCTATTGCCAAGTTCAACTTCAATGGGGATACCCAAGTGGAAATGTCCTTCAGGAAGGTGGGACTTCTGTTGTGTTGATGAATTGAATCAAGATATGATGATGTTTTTTAGCACTAGAAGCTTGCAATTTCCAAATGAAAGCACTAGTAAAATGAACTCTGTATTCAGGAAGTATTCCTCCTCATCATCCATGTTTTTAATCCACAGTCATTATGTAGTGCATTGCAATTTTTGTTGCAGGTAGGCTAAATCAAAAAGTGCCAATTGTTTCCTTAGGTCCAGCTGAGAAGAAACTTTGAACACAAGTGCTGGAAACCTGGTTCTGCAATGCAAATTAGATACTTGGTGACTGGTCTTTCCAGGTTGATTAGATTCAGTGGAGGTGCACACAGCTATGTGGTGATGGCAATTTAAAAAAGAAGGGAACTGGATTCACCTTCCCCATACTACAAGCCAAATCCTTGAGCAAGCCAGGTTCTGTGGTATTGAAGTGACTGGCTGGACCTGACTGCAGAGTGAAGGTGTGGGAAGAGATTGTGTAATAGCTGTTCAGAGAAAAGTCAGCCATATTTAGATGAAGTAGCAGAATTTCTCCATCTAGACCAGCTTTCTGTTTTGATGCTCAGATTAGATCTTCTCTGTCTTCTCTTTTAATTATATATGAAGGTGAGGCTTGCAGTATGTATTAAGGATCTGGAAGTCAGTTTGTCAGCAAAACTGGAGAGACCATTGAGAGACCTAGGTTAAACTGCAGACCTGTGCATATTTTCTGTACACCTCATACACTTGAGAGTCTTATGGTCAGCCTGAAACTGCTGGTTTCCATTTTTAACTGGCTTTAGCAAGAAGGGTCTTGAAAATGTGAGCATAACTGAGTTCTGTAGACAGACCGAGTCAGCACCAGAAGATGGCAATTTTTTTCTTTCGCTGAACTGAAAAATATAATTTCCTCCCAGAGCTTAGGGTTAGGATAATTGGAAATAGGCTGAGAGCCACCAATTATTTTCAGTCAGCTACACCAAGATTAAAAATGTAGTCTACTTGGGAATGATGAAACATGTTAAAATCAGAGCTACATTGCTGTTCCTTCCCGCAGGGCGAAAGGATCACGTTGATTCGGCGGGTGGATGAGAACTGGTATGAGGGCAGGATCCCTGGCACCAGTCGCCAGGGCATCTTCCCCGTCACTTACGTGGAGGTTCTCAAGCGGCCGGTGGTCAAGAACGCCATTGAGTACCCCGACCCGCCGGTGTCCCTCTCCCCCAGCCGCAGCATGACAGCTTCACCACAGGTACTGGCACAGGTGCAGCCAGGTTCAGCACCTTGAAAACAGTGGGGTATTGCCATTCTTGTGCAAGAAGCAGTAGCTGAAAGCAAGCTGTATTTAAGGCTAGAATTTGGTGCCATAAAGCCATGTGCTCCCTGCAGTGAGCTGCAACTGCAGGAAAAGGTGATGCTTCATTTTCCAGAAAGGTTAATGAATAGATCATTTGGGGATTTGGAGACTCAGCTTTTTATCTCTGATATGTAGCTTGAATCCAGGCCAGGTTGAAAGGGTTGCAGTTCACAGCCACGTGATTGAATTTCACTGCCAGAGATTGAGTGAATTAGTGATCCAGCTTCTCTTGATTGTGTGTTTACACTTCACACACCTTTACTGTGATGAGGGCAATTTTATATTAGAAGTGTCATAGTGTTCTGGCTTGATGTTATGATTAGCTCCTCTCCCTGCCCTGTAAGGTTTTAAGAAGTGCTGCAGTTTATAAGAGTAGTTATATTGATCCCAGTCAGCTTGAATTAAGCTGTATACCTGCCTCTGTAGGATCTAACTCATGACCGAGGTTTTTGGAGACAGTCAGGAGAACAGCCTCAATTATTTGAAACTGCTGCTAAATGAACTCATGTTTTGAGAGCAGGTCAGTCTGGGATCTTCCATGAATATTAGATTCATTATAAACTATACTGCAGTTCAAAGCAGAAATCAAAATGGCAGCAGGTAATTATCTGGGAATACCAGAATGTTTGCCATGGCAAACTTATCAGGGAGACAGTGAGTCTCTAAATCCCTTTGTTTGCTCCCATCCTGCAAATATTCATGGCAGAGGAAGTCAGCATTCATGTCTGGGTCACGGCCACAAGGTTCTGGTGCATCTCCCTCTCAACCATGGGACTAAAACAAGGTCAAGACTGCAAGAAACATAAGTGCAGAATTGGGACTGGGAGAAAGGGCTATATGGTACAGAAAGGACAGGAAAAAAGATGCCATGACTCATGCCTGTTGTGTGTCTGGATCTTTCCTAAAAGGAGTGGTTTTAGTCTTAGCCAGTGTGTAAAGGGGAAAAATAGTGGGTGTCAGCTGAGCTTTTCTGTGAGCTTGGCAGCCTCTCCATAGCTGTGGCCTGTCTTCCACAAGCTCCCTGCAAGCTTCTCCCTTTGATGGAAGGGATCATATCCACCATTTTTTAGATTCCTTTGCTATTCTTTTGATTCCTCCCCTATAAAGTCAGTACTCCCCCTAGTTTTTTGTGTGACTTGACTGAGAATTCAGAAACAGTCTGACCAGTGCTAATGTAGCTCTTCTCACTGATGCTGCTGGTGGTAAAAGCAAAGGGCCAGACTTGGTAGTGTATTCTGCCCTTATAAACACAGGACCTATTTTAGTGACCTGAAGAACAAATAGCTACAGCTGGCTTTTTTGATCCATTTCTCCTATGCAGCTTCTGCAATGCCTGTTTCCTGAGGAGCAGGAATTACTCATGCTGGAGTTGGATAAAGTCAAAGTTCATTGCAGCAATGAATTCTGGCTGGATCCACAGTGTGAGTTGCTGGCAACTCAGCTATTGCTTCCAGGCCAGTCAAAAGCTGCATTCTGCCATCGTGATGGTGGCTTCAACTGCTCCCTGAGGGACTTAGGGCTTACAGTAAGAAGTAAGAGGCCACAAGGTGTTTTGTGTCTGGGACCTTGGCAAAGGCTGGAGGAAGGTATTAGCAGCACAGACACAGGCTGGACTCTGTGGTTGGAGTAGCTGTGGACAGCACAGCATCCGTAGAAAACTTACACACGTGCTCACAGATCTGCTTCTTTCCACACTTGCTCTCTCTCCTTTTACTTTGGCTTGGTTTTGTATTTTCCTTTATTATTTTTTTGTTCATTTCTTTCTTTTTCTCTCCTGCTTTTGTCTCCTTCAAGTCTCCCAGCTCTGAGCTGCTCCATACTCCAACTCCTCCGCCTTTGCCTTTTGCGCGCCGCGCTTTGTCTCCAGAGGTGCAGGCGGTCACATCCGAGTGGATTGCTCTGACCGTGGGAGTGTCTCCCAGCACCACTCCTGCCATAACTCCTCCATTGCCTCCTCTGCCTGAAGCCTCCCTCTCTCACACTGACTATCTCTCGCCTTCTGCTGCAGCCAGCCCTTCCCCTACAGGCAGCCTCCACCATTCTCATCTCTCTGGCTCCTCGACTCCCAGGTCCATTAAATCCCCATTGCCCTCTTCCTCATCCAGACCTCAGTCCTGTGCCCGCAGTTTCTACCAGGCCACTCCACAAAACGAAGACAAGTTTGTTGACTCCCCTTCTCCCAGCGTGACTTACTCTAACTCCTCTCCCTGGGCAGTGGAGAGCCCTGAAAGCGTCCTCGCAGAGCAGCGTGACAGCACTGCCAGCCCAGCCTGGCTGCAAAAGACAGGAGAGGGCAGCAGCCGCGCTGAGCAGAGCGCTCACGCTGCCCCCAGGATCTCTGCTGAGCGCTGCCTGAAACCATCCCAGCTAGACATGCGTGCGAGCCCAGAAAGGAGACCTCTGGGTTCCTCTGAGGACAACCAGTTGTGTCAGGAGCTAATGGCTATTGTTCAGGGAGGTAAAACAGAGAAAAGAGACGTGAGGAAAGGTGATACGGGGAAGTTTCAAAGCGGGGAAAAGAAGGTACTTCTGCATGTGTGTGTGCTGCTCTGAATTGCTGATTTTGTTTAACTGGTGGGCTGAGGTTTGTGCTGCTCTGCTGGTAAAGCAGAGCCAGTGGCTGCCACATGTCATTTTGATGATCCTAAGACATTTTTTCAGGAGTCACCAGTGGCATTCACTTGATAGCAGATGAAAAAGTTTTGGAAGAGGGCTCAAGTGCAGTGTAGAGGAAATTATTTTAGAATGAATAACCCAAAACTGACACAATCAGTCACATCTAATGAGGTGATTATCCCAGATAGCAGCTATTACTAGATATATCAGATGAAAGCATCACACAGGCCCACTGTGTAGAATACAGGCAATTTCTTGCTAATCAGAGATTTTACAGTGTGCGTTGAATATTTTGTTTTTGTTTTTGTTTTTCCTAAAGCCAAGAACTGAAAAGCATTTTAAACATAAGCCTGGCTCCTAGAATCATGAAAGGTGTCCCCTGTTGATCCTGGAGCCTATGGTTTAGTGAACCTTAGTCTGCCATATGCATGACTAAGGGAGTCTTGATTGTTATCTATGTACTGAGAGGAAGCTATTACCTTTGAATTTCTGAAATTATATGAATGGCTGTAGCCACAAATGATAATTAGACCTAATGATTCTTCCCCCCAAGATTTTTTTAGTTATATGTAGGTGTATATTACAATTAGAGGAAGCACAGAGGGAACTTCCCAGCAGCTTCTACAACATTATCTTCAGCCCTCAGTCCTTGTATAGGATATATGCTTTACTTTGCAGCTCTTCATTGCCTTGGGGCCCATTGTGGGATACAGCTAGCCCAATTACATTATAGTACCCCAATGAGTGTAAGTTTGGAGGATTTGAAATATAGAATTCTAAATACTGTCTTGGATGCACTGCAATAGCTTCCATGACATACCCCATCTAGCCAACATTAAATAATGAGAAAACAGGGTTTCCAAGATGACATGTTTCACACTGGGAAAACTTATGACAAATAATTCGATTTCTGCTTGAATAATAACCAGTCTACTGGGACCTGTGTCAAGACTGTACTATTTATCATCCAGATATATTTTAGTAGCATTTTTTAGACTTAACCTGCATGTTTAAAACTGAGTGAGGTAGTCAGCTCAGACAAACCAACTAGAAACTGCACTTGTCCTTGCATGGAGTTACTGTTGCTGTGTGTGCTTCAAATTTACTGGAGAGTAGATGCTCTTATCACTGGCAGTGGTTGTGATAAGGGAGTATGTGCCAAGCTGACCAATTTTTCTTTTCTTCAAAAGACTGCAGACTCAAAAGTATTCTCTTCATCTACTCCTCTCTCTTCCTCTATCCTCTCTTCCTCTACTGTCACAACACAGCCACCTCCCAGACTTACACGCAGAGTCAATAAGCCACAGGTAATCATCTTTGCTGATTACTCTTCCATTACTTAAAGTTGTTTCCATGCCATGCCATTGTTTTGTCATATGCTTATTTAGCCACTCATTGATTACACAGGTGAGATAATTTTTCTTTAATTTAGAATTGTTATTTAAAAAAGGAAAAACTACTTCTAGGCTGTGCAGAAGGGCAGGCATGGGCAGAATCTTCAGCTGCTGCAAATCTACATAGATCAAGTCTAGGTTTCTGCTTGTTTGTACCAGCTGAGGATCTGTTTATTGGTTCCTCTAAAAGATTAACTCAGACTTTGCTTAGCTCTGACATTGAGCTCCTACAGCTTGATTGCACTATTAGGCAGTGTTGGTACCATTCTTAGCAGGAATGGTGTAGCATAAGAAAATTTGATTCAGGTATTGTTTAACCACCTGATATCAGGATACAAGGTTTGAGCATCTCAGTGCTGTGGATAAGGTATTCACAACTTGGTATCCACAATGCAGGGGCCCGCTCTGGTCTCCTCAGGTAGGATGCAGAAGTTCTAAGCTCTGTTGCTGAGGGCTACAAATGTTTTTAAGGGTCTGTGCAGCAAAGCACAGCCTCAGCACTGTGCCCAGAGTGTGGGAATGAGCAATGCTTGCATCTGCTGGTGCCTCATCAGTCCTTCGAGGCAGCTTCCACAAGATGGCAATATTTGAAACAGAAAGTTTACAATTAGCAAAAACTCAACTGAGTTTGTAGTGATGGATATTGGGGAAGCAGTCTTTGGCTTGATCAGTGAACCAGGCAAGTATCTCATGCAGAATGAATGTGGGAAGTAGTTGCCAATGTTACTTACTTTCTTTATTATTTTAAGAGAGAGAGAGCTTAAACCGTGAAATTTTCCTTACTCATTTTTCTTCCACTTGAAGCTTGCTTAACTTTTTACTGAACAACCATCTCCTGCTTCCCTTTCACTATCTGAATCCAATAGAATACATATTCTGTTTGATGTTAAAAATTCATATAAGTTTCCTATGTTGACCTTTCTCCTGAGCTTTGATCTGCTTTGTCCTGCTGGTGTTTGCACTGGATATATGTGATCCAAAAGAGCAGGAACAAAGAGACACATTTAGACAGAGATGCTTCTCTCCAGTGATGATTAGCACACAGTTCTATTCTGGGTGTTCCACCTGGTTGTAATAAGACCCCATGGCCTTTCTTTGGAGTCAAAGTCAAGTCAATGTTTATATTTTATATGCCTTGACAGTCATGGCATTGTCAGTGTCAAGTTAAAACTGTGTGTGACATTAGCAGTAGTCTTGACCTCCTTTTCAGCTCTAGGTCCGCTGTTATTTAGGGAGCAGGAGTGGTATTTATATCTGCAAATGGCTTCTCATTGTGATCCATACAGAGGCTGATGGTTTCAGCAGAACTTCAGGTATACCCTGGAGGCACTTCAAAAATCTGTACCTCTCAACTGATTATAATCAAATGAGAAAAACACTTAGCAGACATGGAAATGAGACATTACATTTTGGTTTTCCTTCCATTAATGCCCATCCCTGGTGTTTGAGGTACTTTATGATTCGGAATTTTAGGTTTCTTTCTTATTATGAATAACCTCTCCAGTTATGAAATTCTGACCCAGGGTTATTTGCAGATTCAAGACCCTTTGGTATAGGACTGGTGTAAGGACTGTGTTCTTACCTGTTACGTTAAGTAAAAATATAAATTGCATTGGCTCTTTAAACTGTTCTGAAGTTCCATTTCAGGGAACCTGCAGGAATTTTCCATTCTAATTCCTGTTCTACTCAGGATCCTGTTAGCACAATGTGACAGTCAGCATTGGTGCCAGCAAGTGTGTGAGCAGTGTGGTGGCTTTGGCCCTGGGGTTGGACTGCAGCTGTGGGGGAGGAAGGCAGGATTGGCTGGACAAGGACAGGATTGGTGCCCCTGTATCAGCAACATGAGGGGTGTTGGTGGGACCCATCTACTCCTTTGCATTGTACAGAACCACTGTATCAGAGTGGTAATTTCACCTGCTTTCAGCTGGTAGAGAGGTGAGCATATGAGGTGGATGTTCAGCCCCCATGTTCTCCAGCACAGGCCAGCTACCTCAGCATGTTCCTTGCTCTGCACCATGTACAAGATAAACTTTTATCTCCTCCAGTGGTTTTCTGTTGCTCTACAGATTGAGCATGCCAGTGTTTCTGCCAAGTGCTTGCTATCCAAGGCAGAGCTGGACAACCTGCAGCAGGCATTGGTACCTGTTTTCCAAGGAAAATGCCTTTTTCTGCTGTAGGACCCAGCCTTCAGCTTCTGATTCATAGTCCAGGGAGTCTTTGCACTGATGATGACAGCCTTCAGGTCAGGCTGCTCCACTCTGCAGCCTTTTCAGTGTCCTTTGTGAGAGCTCTTCAGCCAGATTTCCATTTTCTTTCACCAGAGCTGAGCTTGATGTGTGCAGGATTTTTCCTTTTGTTTCTTCTGGCTGGGGAGGCCTTCCTGCTCTTGGTTCTTCACTCACATGTGAGAGCATCACTGCTGAGGAGTGCCCTCCTCTGAGGGGACACCAATTTGTCTGTCTGTCTTGTGTGTCTATTAGTCTGTTCTGTGTAGCTTTGTCTTTGCTTATGTAGTTCTTTAACTCCCACCTGAAATGGATGGAAGACACTTGAACAAGAGCTGCAGTGGATAGATGCACTGATGACACTGAACTTCACTAGGAGCAGGGAGGGCACTGTTGAGCAGTCCCAGCATCCTTCTTCCTAGCATTTAACACCTGCCTTAGGGCTTTTCTAGGGTATAAATATTGAACCTTTTTCTGGTAATTTTACAAACTTATGGCACTCTTATATCCATCCCCAAACTCCATATGAGGTGGAAGCACTGCCCAGCTGTGCTTTAGGACTGACTGTACTGTGTATTTGTATACAGAGTCTGTAGACATGGAGACATAGAGACTTAAGCACTTGCTTAAGTTTATTCACTTAGTCTTAGCAAGGCACATGGTGTGGCTGAGCAGGTAGATGTTGAGATGTCCTCATGGGCTGTGACTACTTGGTCACTTTTAGGGCCTTACCCTCAGCACTTACAGGGCTGGCTCAGTGTTTTGGGGGAGGCCTTTTATACTTTGGAGCTTACACTTCCCAATTCCTCAGCCATCTCTGGTACAAGGAAACCACCCCTGTACAAAGTACATGGACTGTCTAAACCCATGTTTGAAGAGCAGTTGGACCTATACCACTTCTTTTTCCCCTTTAATCTCTTCCTTCCCTGAAAGAATAATGTAGGATTTGGTTGGTGGATTAAAAAAAAAAAAAAATAAAAAGCAAAACTAGAAAGCCACATAGATAATTCTATCAAGATCACTTGTTTATTTTAGTGGGGTGATACATTTACAGTCCAAAATTATGGGATCTGATCTGGTCAGTTTTTCATCCTGTTTAGCTAGTACTGGTATAGTTGCTGCCTGTGGGGTGTTTCACCACCTCACTGCAGGGCTCTGGGAGTTAGTGCTTTGGTGGGAGCTGCGTGGGTCTCTGAAGAAGAGGCCAGAGGGGATTCACTTAGTCATGTGTCTTGTCAGCAATTGGATGGAAGTCCCATGAGGATCCTGCCAGGAAAGGGAATGTGACCAGGGTTCTGATGCTGCACCTCCTGGTGATACACATACAAACCTGCACTGTAGAGCATTCAGAGGCAGTGTCAATTTTTCAGCTATCAAATAACTAATTTAATTCAAGATATTAATGCTTTTAGGAGGAAAAGCTGCACAGGGAAGTCACAAGTAATCAATGGGAAATGGACCACATGGGCTTAGCTCATAGAGCAATTTCAGCAGTGAATTTATTGGTATGGAACAGAGAAGCACTTCCTTGAATTAAAAAAAAACAAAACAAAACACCTGAAACCATTCTTACAGCTGCCTCAGCGGAAATTGGTTTTTCCAGCTACTTAACCACCTGAACTATCTCTGGTCTCATCAGATTTAATGCACTATATCCACTTGGTCTGCACAGTATTAACTTTAAATTTATTATTTTTTCATTTGCCTTTCAGGGCTGATGATAGGCAAGAGGGACTTCCAGAAGTCCTGTGAGGATTTCAGGCTCCCCAGTAAATGCTTTGAATGCAAATTCCACTGCAATTAGTACATTGTACTTATATTTAAATTCCTTTCTCTAGAAATATACATGGTAACTGAGCATTGTTTCATAGGGCAGTGATCCCAGATTCCAGCACCAGACAGAAGAGCTGGCTACAAAGGAGTTGCTGTGGGGCTGAGTTGGCCTAGGGTGGGTCACAGTCCTTAAGAAAAGAGATGGTTTGCTTTAATACAGTGATGGGCACAGCTCCAAACATCCAAGATGTGGTTGAGTGGAGCTTTGAGAGGAATGAGCTCATCACCCTGCACTTCTCCCAGGTCTTTGAGCATGTTTGTGCTGAAGGTGTCACAGACCTCTCTACTCTGCTTCTGCTCTCAGTGTGCCATGAAAAAGCAAGTTTTTTACTGGAGGGCACTGCTGAGGTGAACAAAGAGGAAGACACAAAGCTTAAAATTGAGGCCTGTGAAATTTAGTTTGAAAATTGTATTGGATGATCACAGAGCATGGCCATCTCAATCCACTTTGCCATGCAGCCCTGCAGGCATTACACTAACTCAGATATTCTGTTTGCTCACAGCATGCACCTTGCTTCCAGTGGGTGTTTGAATATGTAAAAACATGCAAAACCAGGCCGTGGGTACCTGTATGACTTTTTCAGGGATTCTTCCCCTTTCCCATAAAACTTCCAGTCTCAAACACTGATTTCTCTTTGTGTCCTGGGACACATGGTCCCTGTGAAAAGGTGTGACTGGGGAGTGAGGCAGGGCAGAGTACAGCAGCTTCACTGGTGCTGCTGTTTGGAGCTGGGTTTTTCAGTCTGGGCTTCCTCTGACCTGAAGCTCTGCCTTCTTGTGGGAATTAATAGAACATTTCAGATCCTTGCTTGGTACAGGGTAGAGTGATTTTGTTTGGGCTACATGGCATTGTGCTTTCTGAGGACCTGAGCTGTTTTTTTTTTAAAAAAAAAAGAATGTGAGTTGCTGTTCTCTTCTGTGTCAAAGTTCATCTCTTCTGTATCAAAGTCATTGAGGGCTTTTCTAGAAACAGCAAGAGGTGCCTTCCAGCATGCTTTTGGCCTTTCAGTTTTGATGCTCCCAAGTATGTGTTCCTGTCCATGTTCTTTTTCCCCTGCAGGAATGCAGTGTGGTACTATTGTACCTTTTCTGGCTGTAGCAATGTCCATAACCTTCTACTCTGATTCCCTGCCCTACCTTCTGTTTTGCTGTCACCTTTCCCTTGCAGCATTCTGTGTGCTGCAGTGCTGTTGTGTTACTGTAGCCTCAATGTCTCTTGTGTAAATGAAGGATCTTGTTGTCCAAAAAGTATGGTGCTGGGCTGGGGAGGGGAGTTGTTCATTTTCTTTTGTTGTCTGCACTCCATTTACATTTTTTAAATTCTGACCAATATAACATCTGCTAAAATGTCTTCCTTATCATTTGCTTGGTGATCATACAGCCTTCCCACCATTCATTGAGAGCTGGACCAGATCTCACAGAGTCTGAAAAGAGCTATGTGGTAAGGCCCCTGTTTAACTCAGATGTGTAGTTCCTAGACACTCTTCACCCAGACTGTAACACCTCAGAGATAAAATGCCAGCACTATTTTTAGTTGCAAAGTAGGTACATATTTATCTCTTTGCATATATTGCTTGTTTGCAACAGAAGAAAGAAAATTTAACAATTAGAAAAACTATGACAGCCAATGAGAAGTTGGGGTAATTGTGCTGCCAGACCCTGGGTATAAGTTAAATGAAGCCAAGTGCATGAATGGAGCAGCTCAGCCTCACCTTGCATTCTTGAACTGACTTCATAGTGTTTGGAATGGTGCCACTGCATAACTAATTGCAACCTCTTGTGCTGCTGCTTTTAAAAATATGTGTAAATGTATGTTACAAATCTTCAAACTAAATTCCAAATTCTTCTGTATCTTGCCTGTTTTTCCATGCTTACATCTGGATCCCTTCTGCACTCCACTACCTGGATATTTACCTGGATCTACAACTCTTTTTTGGTTTTGTTTTTTTTTTTACTGGACTTATATGCTGCAACTGGAATGTCCCATCTCTTCTTATCTATATTTTCCCCTCCCTTTCCCCTGTTGACTATCCTTTGGGTGTTCTTGGATGTCAATGCTGCCTACCACACAGGAAGCTGTTTGCAATGAAATCATAAACATTGCAGAAAAATCTGTTCATTACTGCAGTACTATTTCTCAGCCTCTTGACTCTCGCCACAAGGTGACCTCTAATGACCATAAATCATCTCTCATCATTTCTCAGCAACCTCAAGCACAGCAGCAAGGAGCCAGCCCTGAGCGAAGTCAAACACCACGAGACATGTAAGTTCTTTTGGTTCCCATCTCTTCCAGGGCCCATATTTCTGACTGGTGGTGAAGATAGGGAGGTATGAAAGCTCTCTGTGTTTCAGAAGGTTAATTAGAATTATATTAATATGTCAGCCTTGCATTAAAGAACAAAAGTAGCCATCTATCCTCATAATGAGTTTCAGACTGTGCCTTTTCTGTCTGTATAGCACCTGAAACAATGACCTCATGATCCTGGACTGGGTCTCCATTACAGAGCCTGTCTCAGTGTCTTTGTATTGTGAAGCTGGGACAAGTTAATATCCACTGGCTATACCTGATCATATGACATGGATCAATGTGTTCAGCCCTGTTTTTAGCATTTCACAGTACAGTGAGAGTCCCAACACCAAAGCCGCTCAGTGCATTGCTGAACGGTTCCATAGATGGATTGGTAGCTGAGAGACCAAGGCTGAGATTTTCAAAGCTGTTCAGTGGAGCTGTCTCTAAGCTTGGTGGGGCTTTACACTGATGGTTTTGTGAATAGCAGCCTGCACTGTATGCTGGGGACTGATGCTCACAGCAGTTGGCTGGTGAAAGGAGCCTTTGCTGTATGCAGAGCGGGAACATCTCACATCAGTTCTTTTTTCATGCTCTATAGTCAGGGGACCTAAGGCTCCCAAATTTGCTCAAAGATTGTTTCCACTCCATAGGTATACTTTCTAATGAATGCAGAGTGCCAGTGGTACAAGTGCCATCTCAAGGCAGGACTCAGCCTTTGGTTTCCACCATACCTCCTCAGCCATGATTTGTCCAGCAACCTTAGTGCAGTAGAGTAGGCAGTATCTTTTTCCTAAAGTCCTTTGCTCTGCCATTTGGTCAATTATGACTCTGCCTATGTGTCTGGGCAAGGGAACAGCTGTGTGATGCAGCCCAGGAATGAGTGTATCCAGGTTTTGTCTTGCACTCAGTAGGGTGTCTGCAATTGAACACTGTCTAGGTGCTACATGTTAGGAAGACTCTAGTTGTTTGTTTGTGCAGACAACTACATGACATAAAGGGAGCAGAAGCTCTGCACATATCCCACACAGTGAAGGCATGACACTTTTTACTACCATGACCTTTTGACAACAGTGAGTTCAGTGCAGTTGGCTTCCACCTCTCAAAAGGCAAACATGGATCCAGATTGCATTCAACAGTATGTAATAGGAATGTGGGGAAGGGGAACATCTCCTCCTGAAGGGATGTCAAATAAATCCAATGGCTAACATGTAGTATCTTTCTGGTTTTTAGAGTTAGCTACCAAGCCCTCTACAGCTACACTCCTCAGAATGATGATGAGCTGGAACTGAGGGATGGTGACATTGTCGATGTCATGGAGAAGTGTGATGACGGCTGGTTTGTGGGTGAGTATGACACTTGCCTGACAGCAGAGCTTTTTGGGATGAGCAGTCACAGCAGAGTATCTGGAAGTTGCTTTCATTTCTGGAGTCAAAATAGTGAAAAAAATTGACTTCAATTTTTCCACAATTTCCCATCTTTTCCCACCTAGAACATTAATACTAGGCTGCAAGGCAGTGGAGCTTTGTTTTCCTTTCTAGGTGTCTAGTACTTCCTTTTGTCTTCTTAGTATGTCCATTCCTCTCTTCATTCTGATCCTTCTTGTCTACTCAGATGGCAGAGCAACAGAGGGAACCAAGAAAAACTGGATTTCTGTAGCATTTCCAAAGCTCAGGGAGCCATAACTAGTTACAGAAAGTGGCGAGTAGTGGGTGAAGACACCACCTGGATAGGAGTTGCAGTCCCTGAATATCCAGCCTCAAGTGCATATTTAGCAAAATCCTTTACCTTCAAGGAGTGCAAGTCCGGACAGTGTTCTCCATCTCAACATTTCATATCTAGGCTTGCCATCTCTTCTTAAGGGAGATAAGCTCATTTACACTGAGAGGAGTTTGACTTCTAACCTATTGGCCCAGAAGCTTTCACCAGCACTTTATTAATTGTTAAAGAGGATGGCCAAAGCTGATTAGTAGCAGAACTAGTTGTGATCTAGTTTGTACCAAAAGACTCTTTGTCTAGAGCTCCTATTTAGTATTAGGAATCAATGCCTGCAGGCAGAAGAGGTTGCCACCTGTACCTTTTTAAACCCTGGAGCCTTCCTTTCATGTCTCCATCTTACTGTGTCTTGTGTTTTATTTTGCAACAGGTACATCCAGGAGAACAAGGCAATTTGGCACCTTCCCAGGCAACTACGTGAAGCTTCTGTACCTGTAAAATAAGAGTGATCCCACCATGACAAGGATGGGATTCCTTTCCAGATGGTGTTTTTAAACAGTGAAGAAACAGACATTTTATGAATGTAATAGACAAGAGATGAGAAGTGTTAGGAGGATGTGGTTATGTGGTACACTATTGAGTTGAATGTGTAGCCCTGCTTCCATGGAGTCAGGGTGGGATTCGTTTGCTGAAGAAGAGACAGTTTCTAGTTTACAGTGCTGCCTTTGTGTATTCCTCTCCCTTCCCCAGTAAGAGTTTTGATGATAATCTTAATTTGTACGGAGTACTTACCTTTGAGAAGGCTTCAGGGAAGCACATGGTATAGGTTTTGTTTGTGTGTTGAGATAGGGTAGTGCTTTGGGGCAGTACTCAGCCCTGCAGCTGCTCACATTCGTTGGCACAGTTCAGGAGGCCAGGCTTGCTGCCCAGTTTCTGCCTTGCTGAAGACTCACTTTTCTCTGCCTTCCATTTCCATAGAAAGCCCTTCCTTCATGTCATACATCTTAAGACCCAGCAGAGGCAGAGGACAGCTGATACAATTAAATTGCAGAGCTATATGTGGAAAAGGAGTTTGGGACTGATGGTTTAATCCAGGGAGGTCAGCCAAAACATAATACAAATGCTCAAAAATCCCAAACCCTTTAATAACATATTACCGATCTCTGCAGGGTTTTTTCTTTTGTGCAGGGAGGGTGTGTGTGAGTGTATTGTGTGCAAAATGAACAGAATTCCTGTTTTTTTAAAGAGAAATCAGCCTAGCTTTGACATTTATCTGCACAAAGAATAGAACCAATAAACAGAACATCCGTGAGGACAAATCCTGTTTATGAGTCCTATGGCTGTTCACTTTCTCTGCTCCTCTTGCCCTGTCGCTGGCCCTAAAGGATCACACACCTTTTCCAGTATGTGCTTTGGGATGAAGACTTCTTTCCCAGCATTAAATCTTAGAGTCTCTGATAAATTTGAGCAATGTATCACTGAGGGTGCCTTTTTTAAATTTTGGTTACAGTGTTAATGGAGGTCCAATAAATACATGCATTTTGGCTGCCTCTTAGTCATACATAAACAGTCCAATCAATTTGGAAAGCTGTTCCCAACAGTTATTACCAGTTACATAGATTTGTATTTCCTTGAGGGGGGAAAAAAAAATGGCTTGGCTGTATGTTTGCCTGTAAATCGACTATGAATACTCTTTTGATAGACTTTTTGTTATTAAGAAAAAGCATAAACAAAACCAGTTCTATCAGACTCTGCTTCCTACAATTACCGTACAAATAGCAAAGGGTTAGATTGCTATTTTGTCATAAGCCGTATTTAATAATATAAAATGCCTATTTTTATGCTGATGCTTTTATACAGATTTATTAAGAGTAAACTACAACTAACTGTTAGCACGACTTGCAATGTTTTGATAAACTAGCCATGCTCCTGGGTTTGAAATCAAGCAGGCTTGTCTTCCGTCTCGGTCAGCGGAAGAGAAGACTCTGTGTCTCAGAAGTTTGACTGTAAATATGTATATTTAACTTTGTACAGACAATGTACTTACCTTGTATAGAGAAATAATTTAAACACATTGAGTGAAGGGAGGGAAAAAAAGGCAGTTGTGAAAGGTTGGGATTTTTTTCCACTTTAATTTAAGCGATGGAATTCTACGTATGTTCACATAAAGAGTTTTAGCACAAAATATTCATTATGAAAGGGTTTCAGATATGACACAAAGCACCACTGTTTATTTTCTGCAGGACATATCTTGAATCCTGCCATCTTATTTATGGGTTTGTTGTTCTGCTTTGGGTTTGCCCTTCAGTTATTTGCAACAATGTTTAGGCCTATTGGTAAGATTGGATAACACCAAACAAATCTATCCAGCAAAGTAACATGTTGATATTGATTGTATATAACATACTCATTTAAAAGTTAATTTTCTGTTCTTGCTCTTGCCAGTTTAAGTTAAACACAAACACACACAACACACATATCCACACAAACTGCAACTTATTTTTGTGTTGATTTTTTGTTTCTTATTGCAGTGGATTACTATTTGGCAATTAATAAATGGAATTATTGAATTACTATCGTGTTCCTTGTACAAATTATTAAATAAAATCAACTCTGGTTGTTCCTGTAGCAATGCACTTTTGTACTAGTGCCCTGCTGTGGCTTTGTATTCATGTGGACGTGTAGGTATCTGCCATGGGTTTCTCCACTGTCCTGCACCTGAGGATCCTCCTTGTGGTTTGGCTTGAGCTCACTAGTCCTTCCTGTGCTGTAGGCTGGCTATGGCTTTTACCTAAAGAAGCCAAGGTGTAAAAGCAGAGGAAAAGCTTTTATACACAGACCTCGCTGTAATATGGTGTCAGGGTATACAGTTGCTGTCGTGTGCACGCAGACCTGAGAGATCAGGAGTACACCTCTGTCCACTGGTTTACAAAGGGTCTTTGTGATCTCAGATGAAAAGACCACCCAGCTTAAGTCAGACAAGAAGCTCAAAATGCCAACCTGTGGGGGAAGGGATGTCAGTTGTTGTTGGGCTCACGTGTGCATTTTTAACCCTGATTCAAGTCAAAAGCTTTAAGACTGCCTTTGGTAGCTGTTTCCACCTAGATGGGAGTTTTTGGGTGTGCCTTGTGTAAAGGAACAGTCCCTGAAGGAGAGGAGTGAGGAAAGGCAGTAGCTGAGCTGCCTGGGAGGTCTCACTGGGGCCCAGTAACATACGAGTACCCAAAGAATGCATCCTGCTTCTGTCCACATGTTTGGCTCCTGCATGGTGCCTGTGCAGGACTGTGTTCACCCTGAAGACTGGTATTTCACAAGGACTTTTAACTTCTTACAAACCTCCATCTCCAACTAAGCCAAAATTGGGCAATAGATTCAAACTCTGTGATGATGTGACTGGAAGGCCAGGCAGACAGATAAACATCATGGCTGCACTCACAATGATTTTAGGAAGTCAAACTGTAAACAAGCCAATCCTAAACCCAAACTACCGGGACAGCAAAAGCCTCAGGCTACTTTACATGTTTTTAGAAATCACACAGACACAAGCCCTTTTTTGTTTCACAGGTCACTTTATATAAAAGCCAAAGGGCAGCCTGACTGTGGCTTTGCTGCAATGACAAGCACTGCTTGCCTTTGTGTTACAGCAGGCTAGACAGGGAGGGGAGAAACTTATCTTTGTCTGTTGAACATTGGTATTTACTGATCTCACTCTCTAACCTAATCTAAGGTAAGGAAGCTAGAGGTGCTAGTGACTGCAGAAGCTGAGCAAGCAGAGAGGGGAAGGTGGTCCAGGGGTGTGCAACAGCCCTCTGGAGATCTCACATACTGCTGAGGCAAAGGAGTTTTTGGTGTCACTTCCTTCACTGCCACGAGTGCCACATCAATGATGTGTTGGAAGAATACTCTCTGCTAGAGATGAGATTAATAGTCTGGACACACAGACCCTGGAAAGAAATAACAGAAGTACAAATTAATGCAGGGAAAAGGGCACAGCCACAAAAGGGGAATGCAGAAGCACGGATGTGCTGTGCATGGGATCATTTGTGGCTGTGTCTTGTAGGACCAGTACCTGGGTGACCTGCATGATCCCTGCTTGCTGCCTGCTCTGGCTGAATCCCAGCTTCAGCTGCAGCTCGCTGATGTTCTGCTTATCGGTGAGCTGTATCCATTACCTAAACGAGCAGCAGTGTTTGCAGTCCAGTTGTAAATGCCAGTGCTGCTGGTATTACCAAACTCTCTCACTTGTCCACCATCACATTACGGAGGGCTTAACATGCAGCTGGAACCTGAATCACAGATGAGATGGTTGTCTGAGAAGCCTGTATAGAAGAATTCCTTTGTTGATGGTACCGTGCTTAAGGGGCTAGAGATAAACAAAACACTGAATCAGTGGACCTGGGATAAATTAGCACAGAGGTAATACCCGTCCAAGGCTCCACCCTCACCCGTCCGAGGCTGGCGGGGAAACTGCAGGCAGGGCCGCTAATTCCCATCGCCCCCGTTAGGTTTCGGAGTTAACACTGCTCCAGGCTGGAGAGTATTTGCCTGGGAGATGCCGCACCGGGGCACTCCTGCGTGCGGCTGCCTGCCCGAGGCCTGTCCTGCCTGCCAGCAGGGAGCGGGTGAGGGGCGCCGAGACTGCCGATGCCGGCAGCCGCCGTGCCCCGGGAGCGCTGGAGCGGCTCCCGCCCGGCCGGGGAGGCGGCGGGGAGCGGGCGCTGCTGCCCCGGGGCGGGGCGGTGCCGGCGGGCGGGGCGGGGGCGGGCCGGGCCCGGCCGGGCCGGTGCGAGCGGCGGGGCTGTCGGAGCCACCCGCGAGGTGCAGCGCGCACATGGGGACGCACCGCATCGTGCTCTCGGGCCCCGGGCCCTGGGGCTTCCGCCTGGTGGGCGGCCGCGACTTCGAGCAGCCCCTCGCCATCTCCCGGGTAGGGTGGGCGGCGGCGGGCGGTGCTGGGGGCGGCCGGGGTCGGCTCGGGCTGGCAGGTGGTACAGCGGCAAAGCCGGGGCCGGGGGTGGGTTGTCTTTCTCTCCACCCCTGTTTTTCAGTTTGTTTGGGCACACGCAGCCCCTTCACCTGTACTAGACCGGGGTCTTTGCTTCCCAGCGATCCTCCCTCCTCAGCCTGCGCATAGGAACCCTGCAGGCAGCAGGAATCCCCTCAGCCCCTAGTTCAGGCTTGGCAGCCCGCCCTGTGGGATCCCGTCTCACCGAGGTGGGCTTAATGCTCGCCTGCTTTTGCTTGCCATGAGTTACGAGCCTTTGTTTACAGAAGCCATGTTAAGGTGTATTTAGTGCCTCTGCCCGTCTCTGTTCGAAGTCCTTCTTGCTCCCCCCCTTTGAGAGAAATTAGTTAGGAAATGGCAAAAAATTGCATCTAAACAATTTTAGCGTTGTACCTGGCTTTTCCCTCCTCCTCCCCAGCGTTTACCTGTAAGATGCCGGTGCTCGCTGCCTCTGTCCTGCCCTGTCCCCACCTGCACCCACGGGAGCTGGGCCCTGCCCCGCCGCGCCCTGCGGGCCGCCAGCGCCGCGGCCTCGTGTGGGGCCCGGAACCCCCTGAACCCCAAACTGCTGCTCGGGTAACCAGAGCCGCGGGTTTGTGTGTGGGGCCCTGAACCCCAAACTGCTGCTCGGGTAACCAGAGCCGCGGGTTTGTGTGTGGGGCCCTGAACCCCAAACTCCTCTTCCTGTTTGCTTGGGGAGCACTGCACAGACTCCTGGCGGGGCTGGCTTCAGGCCTCCCCTCTGGGAAAAGGAATGAAGGCATTGCTCCTCGTTCCAGCAATCCCTGGGCTAAACGGAGGCATCCAGCGATGTTAGCCTTGGGCTCTGGCGTCTGCCACCATTGCACAAGTCTGAAGTGCCCTCATGCCCCAGGTGAGGAAGGGCTGCGGGAAGTGGAATATGCCAGAACTTGAACTTACATGAACTGTACTTAAAGAACACCAGACTGGTCAGACTTGTGAATTTTTACAAATGCCTCCTGCCACGGGATCTCCTGCCGTAGGGTCCCACTGCCTGAAGGAGCCCACGGAGGCAGCTGCCAGCTGCAGGAAGGGCAGAGCTCACAAGTACTATTGTGCTCACAGGGGTGGGGGGTGAGTTATTAGTTTTCTGTGTACTGTTTCAATTACAGTAATAATGCCTCATTTTTCTAAAGCATTTTTGGGACATGAAAGCAGCTTTACTGTAAGGGAAGTGATATTTACTCCATTGTTATGGTAATTATTGCTGTTTCCTTCCAGCAAAAGGCTCTCAGGCAGAAGGGTGTCTAAAGCCCTACCTGCTCTTACCTCTTCTTGGTCGCCTTTGTCAATGCTTATAGGCACATACCAAGGGACATAGATCAGCAAAGCAGCAAAAATAAACACCTCATGAGAAATTGTGACCCTGGAGACTAAAATGGAATAAAATAGCCTCTGATGGTGGTGACGTAAATGCTGACAATTAGCAGCCCTTATCAGGGCTTTCTCTTGTGGCCCCTCTGACACTTTTAATTTCCCCTCCCAGACTTCAAGTCATTAATCTTTCCTGTGGTTTGCTCTTAAGGCTTCTGGATTTCTCTCCTGGGCTCAGGAGTGAAATTCTTGGCAAGTCTTCCTCTTACCATGTAAAAAAAATCTGATCCAGTTTTGACCTGTTTTAAAAAATCAGTTCCTCCTTATACGATGATTTTATAGGGCTATAACTTTGATTTTCTTGCTTATTGTATTTGGTACCTGTGTTTTGGCCGTAGGACTGACATCTGCCAGGGGATGTGAGGGCCTTGGTCCCTCTGTGGTGTGAGATAGGGGGGGCTACCTGAGCCAGTGAGAGGGTGGGGAGGCTGGAACCTGTGATAAGAGCATTACCCTGGGAGCATGGGAGGTAACAGCTTTCCCTCCTCAGCACTTCTGTGTTTGCTTCATGCTGCGGGGAGGTGGGTGCACAGATGTGCACAGATGTGCTCATGAGGAGTGCTGCTAGCAGGGGTGCACAGGGCTGGGCTGCCTGCCCTGGGCGTGGGGGAGCAGCAGGATCCTGACACAGAGCACTGCAGTTTGGGTGTGCTGTGTATGGGGACAGTGCTGTCCGTGGAGCCTGTCCCAGTGATGCACTGATGGATCACTGTGCTGTTCCATGTGCTGGCATGGTGGGATGCCAGGAGAGATATCCATGCAGGCATAGACCTGAACTGGGTGTCTTGCAGCTCTCTGAAGCAGGTGCCTAAATTCAGCCTGCATTGCCTGCCAGGAGCTCATATTTGGCTTCTGGCACCATCATCCTTGTGCTGTTAAGCTTTAGAGCTTATCTTGGTATTTATGGCCCTCATCACCATTGTGCCTCAGCTTCTTGCTAGTGGCTTTTGGCTTCTCAAGCTCCCCAGTAACTAGGCAGTAGCTGTACTTGAATGTAGTCATGTTGGTGGGAGACAGCACTGGTTGAGTTCTTCACAAGAGGAAGACATTGAAGCTTGGTGTTGCAGTCCTGGGTCCTAGAAGGATGAGGAGCAGTGGTGCCATGAGCATGGGAGACACCAGAGCAGCCTGGCCAAGGGCTTCTGGCTCACAGTGGCCTCGTGGTACCAATGTCTGGTTGTGCCTTAGAGGAGCAGCAGATGAAAGATTGTGGTGTTTCCACAACTGCTTTTACCTTGTCTTATGTCACTGCCCTACCTCACTTTCCACTTTAAATATGTGTTCAAAACTGCTTCAGGCTCAAATACATCATGAGCACCTTGTTGTGAGAACACTTCTGGTTTCTTGGTTGTGTTGGACTGGTCTTCTAGGTGAGAGCTGGGGATTTCACAACTGCTGCTCCTGAGACTTTCTTGTGGAGTTCCCCGTCTCTTTAGGGCAGATGCTTCACAGATGTTTCTGGCTTACATTTCTTTTTGAAACTGTAGGGTTCTGGTGAGCACTTTATTGCAGTCTTTGTCCAGAAAAAACCCCAAACTTGTGTTGATCAGTGTAATGAACCCTAGGCCAAAGCCTACTGGATTGCCCTACAGGAGTAGGAAAGGCCCTTGTCTTTGCTGCTCTTTGTGTGATACTCTGCAGTGAGTCAGTGGGGTAGAATTTGAGAAAAGTTCTTTCTGAGATGTGAATGGACACAGTACCTACAGGATAAGAGTTTCTGTAGAGCTGACCCATGCACAGGGCAGTTCCCAGTTAGATCCCATTGAGGCTGGGAGCTGATGGAGGAAGCAAGCAGCACTTTGTATAAGCAGATGCTGATGAAGTGGAGCTGTCTGAAAAACAGTGCAGTTGACAGACCCCATCCCCCTCCATTCCTCAGGTAACATGAGCTGTTGCCTGTTTGGTTGCATTTGATTTTGATAAACATTGAGGCTTTTTTTTTCAGCTGAATACATGGAACTCTCTGATAAACCCTGTTATTGAGATGATTTTTATGGTTTGTGGTAGCAATCTTGAACATCTGACCCAAAATATGGGCAGAGCAGATGTTTGCTGTTTTGTCATGTCAGAAACCTCCCAGCCCCATTAATGATTGGTGTCTCAGAGTCTGTAAAACTGGACGTTTTCTTTTAAAACAAATTTTACAGTGAAAAAAATGGTTTCAAGACAGACCAGTTATTCAAATACATTAAAAAGATGAAATTCCAATCAGCTTGTTGCTGATTTTGACCATTGTAATGTGAATTCATCCCTGCTTAGTCTGATATTTTATCTATTCATGGTATTTTTAAAACTCTGAATTTATATAAAATACAGAATTGGATCATAATTGGGTATTTGAGTGTGTTGGTTTTCTTTTTAAGCATGGCCCTCTGAACCAACTTTATAAACTTAAACTTTGATTTAGTGGAAAAACTGGACTTGATGGTCTGAAATCAAGCATGGGACTGAATCCTGCGGTGTGAGAAGATACCAGGTTTAGCTTTGGTGCCAGCTGATGTCCTTACCCTGTCAGCCAGTCACCCTTGTAGGGAGCAGCTGAGCAAAGGCATCCCAGAGCTGGTGGTGAGGCAGAGCCCTGCTGGTACAGGACACCCTGCTAATGGGCATCCCTTGATGATATGGGTGGAGTCTGTCCTCTGGTGCCTCCCAGGGCTCTGCTGGGTGGCACAAGTGTCTGCCCTGGCAGCTGGGCTCCAGCCTCTTCCCCGGGTGGAAAGGGACTCTGACTGCAGGTTTTGTTATTTTTTCTGAGATGTGAGGAGAGCTGGGGCTTCTGGGCAGCCCTCTGCTCCCAGAGTGGAAGCCTTTGTCCTTCCCTCTGCCAAAGGAAGCATGTGTGGTGGATGTGATAGGATTTAGGGTTGGACTGGCTTTCCTCTTAGCCTGGAAAGCCTTGGCAGGTCCCCACTGTGCACACCTATGATTGCAATTCCTCTGTCACACAGTCCAGCTCTTGTGCCTGTGGCTGCAAATCTCAGCATTGTACTGGGGTCTTGTTCTGAGGCTGGCTGTGCAGAGGGAGGCAGCTGGGGAAAGCTGCTGGGCTTTATAGGGAGGTGAAAGTGGCTTTATGTTTCCTGCTGGGATGTTTACCTGGCTGTGGGTGGGGTGGGGGCTGTGGCAGCAGCAGCCCTGCTGCAGAGCTGCACAGCTGATAAGGGCCTGTGGAAAAATGGTCATTAGTGCCAAGAGCTCCTGGCCCTGCAGAAGTGGCTGGGCTGGTGTTTATTGGACAGCAGGATGCCTTGTTTGCTTGGAGGGAGTCCTGTCTGCTCTGTCAGAGTGCACTGGCTGTGAAGAGCAGAGGTTGTGCCCCTACAGTCTTTGAAATCAGCTTCAATCCTGGCAGTTTCCTGAGCAGCTGCTGGAAAATCCTGTGCTTCAAAGGTACAAATGGCTGCTGAGAAGAGGAAAAAGACTTTTCTGATCTCCCTGTTTGGATGAAAAGAGATCTTCCCTAATTGTAGCAAGGGCAAGGCAGCAAATTTTCTTGGGATAAAGGGAAAGCACTTTGGGACACAGGACAGGTTTGATCATTTCCAGTCTGGTTTCCTGAGGTTGCGGGGGCACTTCTACCTTGATAAAAACTTTTTAATTTTTTTGAATACTAATCAAATACCTTCTTGCAGAGCTACATGCAGGAGCAGCACTCCTGTCTTTCCTTGGAGCCAGGATTGTCTTTTCCTCAGTTCACATATTTGGACTAATTTGTCATTGTTTGTGCAGGAGCATGGTATCACCCAAACTTTGGAGCTCCCTTTTCTCTGTATCTCTTCTTTGTGACCAGTATAATCTTTGATGATGTCTGACCCACCTTCTTCTGGGCAAGTTCCCCAAAGAGCCTAAAGAGAGACCTCTACATTTGGAGTGAATGTACCAGCCTCAACTATGTGAGAGCTTTAAGCCCTAGGACTTGAGGTGACAAAAGCAAATGTAGGACTTCTTGGGAGGAAGAAAGTTCTTTTTTTTTTTTTCCCAGATGCCAAGTTATGTATGAATGCAGGCTCCTTGGTACCTTTCACCTTCAAAAATCACTTTGTACATGAAGAAATGTATATGGTATGTAAAATGAATTGGATTTGAAAGGCACAGCATCAAAATAACAGAATTTTTTTCAATATAAACAGGGAAATTATAGGAGCCCTAAGCTACATAAATAATTGATGTTGTTCTGGACTACAGTATCTTAGATGGTTGCTGATTTCAAGACGTGTTGATTTATTTAGAGGATTAAATAAACTATCAGGAAAGACTCAGATGTTTTTGAGGCCTTGTAAAAATCTCTTGTTTGTTTGTTATAATGTGGGTCATGTTGCAAAAGAAGCTGTGAGGCTGAGTAACTTCTTGACCACCATTTGAGAATCTGTCTGAGCAAATCCTCTCACCCATGTCTTTTTATACCATCTTACTGAGGTCAGCCCTCTCTGCAGTGTCTGATGCCTTCCCCTTTCTGTGTTAACAAAGCTCCTCTTGCTGTCACAGTGGGGCATGAAAGCAGCAGGAGGGTGAGGGCTGGGCTGCCAGAGGAGCTTGTGCTGTGGAAGCCCAGATGCTCAGGGGTTTCACTGGCCAGAGGGATGACCCTCTTCTCCTTCTTGTCTCCTGGTGATGGTGTGATGTGGGCCAGCACAGAGCAGGCAGTGAGGTTTGGGCTGCAGCCTTGCTGGGCTGTAATAGTGCAGAGAACAGGAGCAGCATTGAAGGGAACTCTGCTGGAGACAGTTGTAAGGCATATCATTCCCTCTCCCCTAAAGAGGAGAGGTGGGGAATGTGCTTGTCTGAATTTTCTCATAGCCTCTGATCTCTGCTGACCCAGCTGCATGCTTTTGCTGGGAGAAACTTCAACTGCTTAGCATAATACTCCAGTGCTGAGGACATTACTCATGGTATAAGAGCAGTGTGTGTGGGTGGGGAGGATTAAACTGAATGTCAGAGATGTCTGGTTGTCACTGGTGGCCTTGGAAGTATGTTGCTTCATGTCTGTCCTTTCCAGCAACGACCCAGCTGGGCTTTCCTCTCAAACACGCATAGGTGCAGTTTCTCCAGATCTTTTTCTTGGCTGTTATTAATTTTCTTGTTTCTTATCTCTTCATCATTTCTTGCAGTGTGTTTAGGTGTGGAGTGATGAGTGATGCCGGAGGCTGCAGAGTCTGTGAGAAACTGTGAAGAACTGACAGAGTGAGCATGTAGGGTGCCAGATTGGATGAAGGGAGAGGGCCAGAAAAAATTGAATGAATTTCAGACCCACCCATCTATCTTGACTCACATGGAGCTGAGTTATGCTGCTTTTCATAAAAATGCTTCCCACCCTTCCTCCCTCTCATTTGCTGTGGGCAGCATCTTCCCTCAGTAGAGCCACTGCTGCCTCTTGGATCCTTGCCTGCAGGAGGGGAAAAAAAAAAAATATATCTCCCTGTCCAAAGCTTGTTAGGTAGCATGTATGGAGGGAATTATATAAAATATAAAATGTAGTTGTGTTTGGCAAGCTCTGGGACAGACAGAAGTATTATGAAAAGGTCCTGGGAGCTGCATAAGCATACAAATGTTTCTCCTGCTGCTAAATCAAAGTGTTTTTTATTGCAAATGCACTTGCCCAGAGACTTACTGAAGTGTTGATATTTCATAGTGCTGTCTTTGCAATGCAAGCAGATAGTAGCAAGCAAACTTGCAAAGTCCTGGTGGTGTTGGCAAGGTGGAGCCCAAAGTGTGTGTGCAAGGGGACACGTGCATGAAGCTTCATTTTGTTATATAAGAAAGTAATACAGTTTTTTCTTCAATCCAAGCCAATTCTGAGTCTATGGGACCTCTTCTAAAAAAAGGTATCCAAGCCTAAAACTGTCTAAACTGTTACCTGCTATGTTAAATTTTGAATAAAGAGTGCACAGTCAAACTCATAGATTATAGGTAATATTTTTTCTTCCATATGCTGGTGCATGTGTCTGAGCTGGTATCAAGGACATAGTTTGATGTGTCTGGTTGTAAGTATCTAGATTATTTCTTTAGTAGCCCAAATTCCTTAGACAGTACACCACCCAAACAGAGCATCACCATAAGCACTCTCTGGGACCTATTTTGGGCACAGTATGAATCAGTGCTGCTCTGCCTGTCTCGTCTGTTCAACAGAAAAATGACCTAATGGCAATGTTACCCAATTGCCTGGCAGTAATTACCTCAAGGAAAGGCATGGCTCCTGTCCAAAGGAAGCCCTTGGGCATGATGTTAAAAGTGTGCAGAGCTTTATTCACCCAAGCATGGTATCTCTGGAGCTGGGAGGTCCCCAGTGCCTGGTGAGTCTGCCCATGTTCCCCTCTGCTCAACTTCAGTGGAGGAAGCCCAAACCAAGTCAGGCAGGTCTTTTGAAGGACACAAGAGACTGTGCCCTTGCACAAGCTGTGACTTGTGCAAGGCTGTGTTTGCCAGTTTTGTTCCTTGCAGTCTTTCAGCCCTTCTTACCTATCCATGCAGAATTGCAGATCTGTGTGCACTGGTACCCACCTGTACAAGGTGTACAGAACACTGCTTACTATTCTCTTGGCTCCTGCTGGTCTCTGCTCTCTGTGCTCAGTCAAGAGAGATGGGTAAGAGAGGCTGGGGCAAAGCTTTAGATCGTCTGAGAGCAGGAGCAAAGCAATGTCAGCGGCAAAATTTACTGGATCCCTGGTAGCCTAAAGCTTTTGTTAATTTTTGGAGTCCTTTTTGTGTAAGCTGGTTGATAGCTGTCAGTGCTCTGAGCACCTCTGCCTGCTTTCCCCCTAGCCACATGCCTGCCCCTGCTGCTTCCCATGGACCAGGCAGGGATGTGACAAAAATAAAAGCAGGAAAACACACAGTGTTTCACAGTGGCAGCTCTATGCTCCTCACTTAATAACCGAAACGCCTTTTGCTTGACAGTGCTGAGATAAGCCCAGATCTTACTGTGAGGGGGGAAGGGAACATTATTAGTAGCTGTAAATTATCCTAAAAGGATGGGGGATGGGTTCACTACATACCCTGCCCTTGTGCAGACATGTTTGCTGGCAACAGTCCTGGCAGACAGTATGAGCTGGATGTTGTAGGCAGCAGTTTGTGGAAGGTTGCATTTCAGGGCAAGTTATTTCCAGACCTAAAGAAGCCGGATTTTAAAACATGTTTACTTTTGGCAGATACGCTTCTCTTTTTTATTTTTGTGCAATCTTGTAGCTGTCCTTAGGAGAGAGGATTATGTGGGTAGCTGAGTGGATGGAATGGCCCTTGTGCTACCAGTGGCTCTTATCTGATGGAGAAGAGCACTCACATTTCAAATTCCTCTGAAGTGGACACAGAAGGGAACTGACACCACAAGCACTGGCAATGCACTGAGATGTCACTGTGAATGCCAGCTGCTCTTCCTGGTAGCTCTTGGGGGTTCTTCAGTAGGCTTCAGTATTTCAGTGTCCCTGGCTGCTATGGCTTAGCTGTTCCTGATCATTCATCCTGTTCATTTCTACCAGCCTAGCACATATTGCATAATTATCAGTCTTGAAATGCAAGCTGTATGGCTGAATCTCCAGCAGGGTTCCAGTGCTGGCTTTAATCCACTTTTGTTCTTGACCCTTTGGCAGCTTTTCCGATTGAAAATTAATCGTGGTTACCATGTACTGAGCTTGGTGTTCCTTACAGGGGTGAGTAATGTGCCTCTTCTCCACCTTTGGTAGCAGAGGAAATAGAGAAACCAAGTGACTCAGTAAAGGTCCAGAGATCAGGAGAGGACCCACACTGTGTTTTCTGCGGGCTCCTTTTGTTTTAATGATATCCTTAGGGGTGTTTCTTATGGTTTTTATAATGACAGCTCCCAGATCTGGTGGGACTATAGGCAGCTATCAGTGCTTAGGACTTCTTCAGAGCTGTGAACTGTCCCTGTGTGCTGGTTTTGGCTGGGGTAGAGTTAGTTTTCTCCAGATTGTCTGGTAAGGGACTTTGGATTTGTGCTGAGCACAGGGTTGATAATGTAGAGATGTTTTTGTTACTGCTGAGCAGAGCTTGCATAGAGCCAAAGCCTTTATGCTTTCTGTGCTGCTGTGCTGGTGAGGAGTCTGGGGATGCATGGGAGGCTGAGAGGAGACAGCTGATCAGAGGGATATTCCAGACCACATGACATCATGCCCAGTATACAAAGTGGGGGAGAAAAGGGAGATGTTTGGAGTGATGTTGTTTGTCTTACCAAGTAACCATTATGCATGATGGAGCCCTGTTCTCCTGGAGATGGCTGAACACCTGCCTGCCCATGGGAAGGAATGAATTAATTCCATGTTTTGCTTCGCTTGCATATGTGTCTTTTGGTTTCCCCATTAAACTGTCTGTATCTCAACCCAAAAGTTTTTTCACTCCTACTCTCCCAGTTCTCTCCCTGGTCCTGCAGGTTGGGGAGCGAGTGGGCAGCTGAGTGAGGCTTGGCTGCTGGCTGGGGTTGAACCAGGGCACCCTGCCACAAGGTTTACAGGAGGTATTCTCAAGGCATTGAATCCAGTGGGGTGGCTGCAGATTGTCCTCAGTGGCTTTGATAGGCCACTGGCCAGCTCAGGGCTGCAGCTTGAAAGGTGATGATCTTCATATTTAAATGACATTTTCTGTATCCGTTTGGTGTTTTGTCTGGTATTTTCGTCAGCATTTCCTCTGTCAGTCAGAGACTGCTTGCAGCATTCAGAGTGGCGTGCAGGTAGACATTCACAGTTGGGTGACCCATCTGAAGCTCTTTGGATTAACGCTGAGCACCTTGGTCAGTTTGGACATGTGTGACCCATGTCTGTGGCCTTCATTTTTCCATGAAACACTTTCCTAATAGAGAGGTGAAAAAAGAAAAACATCTGTGATTTTTCTTCTGGTGAGGAAAATAGCCCACTACAGCTGTGAGGAGATATGCTGAACAGCTTAAGATTTGACCCAGGGAAAACAGTGATTGCTGCTAATGTGTGACATCTCTAGAACAGGAGTATTGCCCTAGGGACAATGATTTGCAAACCAAGCCCTAGTTAGGAGGGATCTCTAAATCTTGTGAATGGTATTTATGTCTGAAAGCTCTGTTAGGTTTGCTCAGCTGTTTTCCAGCATGCTGGAACCGAGCATGAATGTGTAGAATGAATACTGGTTGCAATGGACTCATAAATGAGGTATGTCTCAGCTGCAAGGCATGTTTTAATCTGTACTCATGTCTGGGAGCAGTCCACCCTTCTCATTTCCTCTGCCTGTTAAATAATAGATGGAAGCCCATAGAAATCATTACACTCCTTTCACAAACTCATTAGAACTGCACAAAATCTTCTGTAGTGTTTGCAAAGGCACAAAAATGATGTTATTCACCCTCTGCCCAGGCAATAATTTTGGCCCAAAGAGGTCTCAGTTGTTAAGAGGATACCTCTTTAAAAGAAGTAGGGTAAAAGGAAGAAGCCATTTAGTTGATTTGCTTGAAAATGCCAAGTTTTAGCTGGGACCTTTTTCATGAGAAGTGTCATGCTGATGGCATTGCTGCATAGTGTCTTCTGTCTGGGACCACATGGAGAGGAAAGGGGGATGCAGCATGGCAGAAGGTATCAAGGGGAGCTGTGGTCAGGCAGGGGGTTGATGCTTCTGCTTTTTTAGACACTACTGACAGCTTGTAGTTTAAAGATGAAGTTTGTTGCCTTTCTCCCTTCCAGTCTGCATAGATCACACACTGCTTTGGGACTGATCTTGCTGAAGACAGCAAATGTGTGTTGCACCTGTTCCTGGGAAAAAACATTACAACTAAAGAAGCAATCCAAAATCTTGAGCCCAAACCTTTCCTTCAAGGAAGAAAACAAGTGAAATTGTAATGCAGGCAAAGGTGTTTGTGATTGACATTAGTATTGCAATGACTGATACTGTTTTCTGTCACTGTGTTCTTAGAGACTTGGACTTCTGTGTCTGTCTTCATCATCTTCTGTTTCAGAGAGCACTTCTCTGTACACGAAAGAAAATAATTGCTTTCTGTATGATCTTGCTCTCTAGCATGAGAATTGTCTTGAGTGAAAATACTGCTTTTGTTGTTTACCTGTTGTTCTCTTTCCAGATTTCTTTCTGTGGATGCCAAATCAGAATCCCCCATCTGAAAGACCTAGATAGATTTCTGCTGAGAATTTACTTTCATTAATTTTAACTTCTTTGCTTCCAGGTACCAGTGGGAAAAAACAGAACTTCTCCAACTCTTTTTCAAGCATTGCTATGGAAGTCTCCTCCCTGGAAAGTCCATTCACTCTTTTTGTTTTGTCTTAGGTGACTCCAGGCAGCAAAGCTGCAATAGCCAACTTGTGTATAGGAGACCAGATCATAGCCATTGATGGAGTGAACACAGACAACATGACGCACCTTGAGGCGCAGAACAAAATCAAGGGCTGCACAGATGAACTGACTCTGACAGTCAGCAGGTACACAGCTGAGCAAGACTGGGCTGGAGAGAGGGAGGGTTATGGGGTGGGCAGTAGCTGTGTTTTGGTTTGACTGTAGACCTCTCTGGCTGGTTTAATTTGACCTCTTAGTACTTTGTCTGGCACGTGCTGGTTAGTAAGAGGGAACTGCATTTCATCCTTTTAATCCTAATGCTTCTTGCATTTGCTGCACTTTGACCTTATGAAAACAACTTTCTAAGTGAGGAACTGCCTGGTAATTTATGGCAGGGTCTGTCAACTTATTATGTGGCTCCTGACAGCAAGAAATCGAAGATGGTCTCATGAAAGGCTCACTCATAGCAGAGGAGGTGCAACCAGAGATGACCTTCCTTCCTGTTGCACTCATTTAGCAGTTAAAATATATGCTATGTGTTGTTCCAAGCAATTAACTGCCTGATTTCTGCCAACCACAGACTCAGAAATGTTGTACATTTTGAAGCCTCTTGATCAAACAGCACTATCAGTCTTAAACAGTGACGACCCGGGGTGCAAAGAAGTTCCTCTTAGGCATCAGTTTCCCAAAAAACTAAAGGCAGGTTATAGCTGAGTGCCACATTTTCTGTCACTAGTGTAGAGCACAGGCTGGCTTCAGCCTTCCCACCATCTTGATCTGCAAAGCAAAGGACAACTTCATTTCTTTCCCCAGCCATGCTTTGTTCTTGGGCCATCTATGTACAGAGAGGAAATGGAGATGGGAAGGCAAGGCTCTGCTTTGCATTGACCTGTTGCTACTAAAAAACTGGAGCCTGGCTTTTTTGAGGGTACTGGGATTTATCCTTCCTTGTGGTGTGAATTGCAGCTGCAGGTACTGGTGCTTTTCAAAGTCAGATGGTAGATGCAGTGTGGCATTTCTAGTTGCTCTGGAGCAAGTTTTCCTGTGCCTGCCTTCCCTCAGAGTGATCATCCATCAGTTTCATGGCAGATGCAGGGGAAGTGCTTTCAAAAGGAGTGCAAAAGCATGCCTTAAAATGACACAGTAGTTCAGTTGTTCAGGGCTTTTCTGTGATAAACAGAAGTCTTTAGGTGGCTCAGACAATGCCAGGAGTTCAGCAGGCATTTCCCAGTTCAGGAAGAAGCAATGGGTCTTGGCCAAAAAAAATGCCTGAAGGTTCATTAAGGGAATTCACAGATGGAAGAATGGAGCACAGTGCAGGCAGTGTGAATGTGTAGTGAGCATTGCAGCAGCCTGCTAACCCCAGAGTTTCTCATACTGGCCTTGAACTTAGCAGCATGTAATCTTCCTGCAAAGGAGTGTTCCTTTTCCTCTCCAAAATCCATCTGCTTGACTTGGCAAACCAGTGCCATGTGGTTCTGGCTGGGAAAGAGGGAGGCAAAGGCTCTTTCAGCCTGCAGGCAAGTTCACTCTTACAGATCATTGAGTCTGTAAAATGTGTTTGCTAATGTTAATTACAAAGCCGTTACGTTTATAGCTACCCTATGCACATTTCATTGGCCTTGGGTGTGGAAGCTGCCTGGGGAGGCATTTCTAGCTGGATTTGCAGCTGTGTATAATTGTGTAGTGGCTTTCAGTTTACAAAACTCAACTCTTTTAAGACCTCTTTTCAATGAGGTAGCATGAGTGTGTGTTGGATGCTTCTGCTGCTGTACTGATCACTGAGTTCTGCTGACAGAAGGCCAAGAAGAGTATCAAAACTGCAAGGATGTGAAAGCAGTGCTTCTTACCACTTTACAGTTTGATATTACTGCCCGTTGCTCTATGGAAAATCTGTGTGCATCATGTAGTATTCTGTTGGAGTATTGGTAGTATTCTGTTGGGAGTATTTTATTCCTAAGGTCCAGCGTCTCCTTCTAGGCCCCCATGATTGTGTTGGTCTAAATGCAGTTTGACTCAGTGGTCAGAAGTGCTATGTAGTCTATTGCTGGGGCAAAGGCACTTCTTTACTTTGCAATCTGCAGCCTTAAAATGAAAGGTCTTGAGAGGATGCCTAGGGAGGTGACAGAAAGCATTTTGAAAGACCTGGAGCTGTGCTTCATCTTACTGTTCAACATAAGGTAGGGGAAGTGGGTGAGGAAAGCAGACTGTGGTGTGGTGGAGAGCCCTCCTTTGTGAAGAAGGGAAGGGCATTGCCACAGAGTTGGAGAGATTGGAAGGCTCTTGGGGAAAATGAATGCTACCTGGCCAAGTGGTATGGCTTGGGCTTCCTGAGCTTTGGTGGGCACAGCTCTGTCACTAAGGCTTAGCATACAGTTGGGAAGGAAGGCTCACAATACAATCAAGTCAGAGCTGGAAGTTTTTAGTCTGTTGAAGTAGCTTGGTAAGTAGTTGACTGAGTATGAAAAGGACTGTATATCATTTGCACTGCAACACCCCCAACTCTTGGGTCTGGTCTCCACTCTGTGCAGTTGTAGCCCATTTGCTGAATCAGTTGTGCCAAGGAGCTGTGCTGGCACAGATCATTGCTCTGACAGAGCAGCACCTCTGTGGGTTAGAACATCACACAGCTGGTGTGGGGATGTGCAAGGTTTTCTGGAGTGAGAAGTCTTCCAGTCCTTCTTTTCTGCTCACCATTGGAGAGATGTCTTGTGAAGTCATAAATCCTTAGTGATTTTTAAATTGCTAGCTGATGAATTTTTAATGATTACTTATTTAAATTATTATCCATGCTGAATATTTTCTGACCTGCTTTCAGTGTGGCAACAAGGTTGTGCCAGGTGTTTCAGTTTCACCAAAGGATCAGCACCATTGTGACAGTGGAGACTTCATTTGTGACTCTGCTGTAAATATGATGAGTGCATGTTGTTTGAAGAACCTAGTGGGCAAATTAGTGCAAGACAGATCTTTAAAGGGTAATATATACAATGGAGGTATCTCTGCTGCAGAAAACCTTTAAGCAGCAAGTAGCTGGAAGCTAGGAGTGTGTTTCATGGAAGTATTATGTCTTTTTTTTTTATTATGTCTTTTTCATGTGCTTGTCTAGTCTCAAAACAAGCTTTATACATGTGTATTCTTCAAATAGCAACTCTCTTTTAATGATAGCCAAGCAGTTAGGATGTCTTCATGTTTGGCTTACTAATGATTATTTAAGAGAAGTGTAAATATAGAGAATTGAAAAACACTTCTGGTAAAGGAAATGCTGTTTGCACTGTATGCTTGATTGTGTATATCAACAGCATTCCAATGTTTCCTGTTTCGCTATTTTTCTTAGTGATGGTAACAGTCCAAAAATATTTCAGATCAGATTGTAGGCAGGAAATCTTGTCTAACACAAGTCACCATTAAAAATGTATCAACTTTCTAGCTGAAGAAAACATGCCTGGTCTCCTTTTTTACCCAAAGGGGCAAATCTCTTAATTTCCTAGGATTTAAAACCAAGCCACAAATTGCTTTCTCTGAATACTGAGTGGCATTGCCAGGTGCTTTGCTGTTTGGCTTGTGAACAGTGTTGGAAAGGTCTGTCTTCTGCCTGGAAAGTGAGTGTTCAACAGTGGATAACATGGATAACAAATTCCCACTCTCTTTTTTGAGCCTCTGTTCATTCATTTTGCTTTTTGTTTCAAGAGAAATGTAGTTACCAAGAAATCAAAGTAAAGGTTCCATTATTGTCTTCAGCAGTATAAAATCAAGCTCAAGACAGTGCTTCAGTCAACTCAAGCATACCCGGTTGGTGAACTGAGAAATTCACATGGAGATTTTTGAGTCTCTCCACAGGAAAAATGATGTTTTGAATCTTTGGGAGGAACTACGCTTCTTTGTCCTGGTGGTTTTTGTTTGGTTTTTTTGGTTTTTTTTTTCAAATCAGAGTGTGAACATCACTGCACTGACATGTTAGGGTTGAGCAAAACCTCACCTCAGTAGCCTGGGGCTACTGTCCGTGAATGGGCATAGGCAGCAAGATGTGTCCAACAAATTTGAGACAACTCTCAACTTTTTGGAAATTTAGTATATTTTGAGTAAGATGCTTCCCCTGACAAAGAACATTCAAAGAAAATAAGGTGCAGGAGGAATAAATACTCCTACCACAAAATTCACATGATAGTCAAACAAACCAGGCATCACTCCTGTCAGTGGAAGTGCTCATGATGAATTTGACACACGAACCAGACTGCAGCCCTGTTGTAGCTGCAGATGAACAAAAGCAAACAAATGTTCATTGCAGCACAGGTGAAAACTATTTCTAAAACAAATGGATCTTTGCCTGTGGCTATAGTCACCAGATGGGTGGTGGAACTGTGCAGCCCTGAGCTACTCAGAGGTAAAGCATATTATTTATATCGGGTTTTTTTTCACCAAAGTGTTCCTGTAGTGAGTCTGTCCTTCCCTTTATGTCTGGAGGCAGTTTGGGGGTGATAGAGGGGAATGTTTGTGAAAAAGGATTGCAAATATTTAATGTCTTGTGCTGCTCCTACTGTCATTTTCCTCAAATTTCAAGCCACTCTGCTTCCAGTTTATATTATATTAATGCACCTTTTTTGTTTGCAGGATAGTCTTTTGATTTGTTGAAAGTGCTGCCAGGGTGTTAAGCTGTGTATTTGTTCTTTGAAAAGTGCTGGGATCAGAGAGGTCAGATCTGCCACCAGGACCTGTTAAATGGATTGTCAGAAGGCATCATGTGTAGATGCTTATGGAAAAGAGAGTACATGTGTCATGTCCTCTACATTTTATGTAGTAGGTTTGGTTGTACTCTTGCTTGCTCCATGTGTTCCCAGGTCTGAGCTGTGGGGAATAGTTGCACAATGCCACAATAGGCTTGGATTTCTGTTCTAGGAAGTTGGTGGAATCCGTTGACTCATTTAGGTTTGCTTTTTTGCTTCCCTGCCAAGAAGAGTTTTCCAGTTCTGTCATTTACTAATAATTCCTTTGGCCCTGGGAAAAGCCAGCTGCTCAGTGTGAAGCTATATAAGGTCATGCAGGTTGCCTGGCCCTCTGTGGCTGCTCCCAACCTCTCCATGGCTGGTGTTGTGCTTCCAGCCCTCCTGGGTGCATGCCAGCAGCTTTTACTAACAACAGACACATTCAAAGTAATTTTGGCAACTCAAGATTAGCATTTGTTGTGATTTTACACTTCTTTGATGAGGTAATAACAGTTAACTCTGCAGTTGGTTAGTGCAAGAGCAGTGTGAGTCTGAGCAGTCAGGTGTGTCTTAGCCTTTGGAGCTGTCATGAACCTGATACACAGAAGAAGCAACAGAAGTTTAACTGGAGTTGTCTTTTTGGTTTTAGTTGTTGTATAAAGAGACACCTGTAATGCAGGAGGGCCATGCATGGAGAAATGCACTTGCACACTTCCTGCCTCTAGGAAGTTGTGGCTGTCATTGCTGTTTGAATTGACAGGAGGCTGTATGCAGCCTGAGTACAGTTTTGCTTGCCAAACTGAATATGTTCCTTAATGGATGGTTGTTAAAAGTGACTACTCATGTTTAAAGCCAAGGGCCTGTATTTGACAGCTGTTGCAGCTAGAAGGCTGATTAAAAGGTACTTTCCTGGTAGCCTGAGAGCTCTTGTAGTTAGTTTCTAAACATTATAAAAAATGCCTGTCGAAAACTCTGGTAAGGGCATTGTGAAAAATAAATTCTTTAGGTCTTTCCTCATTTTTTAGCTAAAAAACTTTGTGCTGCACAAGAAACTTTTCAGTCTTTTGGGGTTCATTTGCTACTTGGTATCTTAGTTGTGTCCATCTCAGGTTTGAAATGAGATGTGAATGAATGTACATGTGCCTTTCTTCTTTATAGAAATTACACAGCTTCTGGCACAAAGAATTAGACCTTCATTTTCCAGCTCTGAATTTTCCCTTGAAGGTATGGCCCAACTTCGCATGCAAAGCATTCACAGCAAAATCTGGGCTCTTGTAATGTTTATATTACATCATGTGCAAGCCAAGCTGCTTGAAAAGTGTTGTTTCATAAATACCTCTCCATATTCCTGCCTTGACTTGCATGTTGTTTCCTTCCTTCTTTTCCTACCAGTACCTCTGCAGCCAAACTAGCACCAGAGAAATTTCTTTCTGATCTTAGGTTTTGGTTTCTGCCTGGATGAAACAGGAGATGCATAGCTCATGGCCCTTAGTTACTCTCTATCCTGTAGTAAGGAAACAACATGGAAATGTAAACTGCAAAAATGACAAAGTTTGTATATACATGTGCCTGCAGTTAATTTGCCTGATTCTCATTCTCAAGCTTGTTTGTGTCATGGTTTTTGTCTCCTGCACTGTTTGAGTGTTGGTCTCTGTTGGAGGCTTATTTGAAAGAATATGCATTAGAAATCATATTTTAAACTAAATATTCATCAGTTTATCAGGAGTTTCTGAGATCAGATAAGGATGCCAAAGTCTCTGGCTTTCACCAGGCAGGGTGGGATTCCCTATCAGGCTGTTGGATATCCAGCCCCTCACCAGGAGAGGCAGGTCTGGCAGCCCTGCTAGCCTAGCCATGCTCAGTTGCAGGGGTGCAGCCCTGCTGAGGGGAGCATGGAGGTGTTTTTTCAGCTGCGGGCCTTCTGCCTCAAATTTGGGGAACAAATCCTCCAGAAAGCTGTAATGAGCAGCAGCCTGGTGTGAAGTGAAGGTGCTGTTACCAAGGCTGGGTTTAGCTGTCTACTCTGACCCCTGTTCCCTCCTCCATTTAGCTAAGGTATGAAAGCATATGGATGAGATACAAACATGGTGAGACTAATCTGCCCTGCTGTCTGTGCCTGGTTCCCACACTTCCCAATACTGCAGAAAGCAAGCCCTGGGCCAGCAGTGGGACAGGAGGTGGAACTTTTAGGTGGTATTTTTCTTCCTCCTGCCACACTTCAGTACAATTACAGGCATTGACACAAGAAGCAGAGCCAGGAAACCCTTCCCAAGTGTTGGGAACATCATGGTCCTACCTAAGACCCAGAGACCATGGGCTCCACATATAGTGCAGTAGGATGGGGCACATGCCTTGAAAGGTCTGCTGGGTAAAGCCAGGGAGAGCAAAGCTGTGTCCATTTTGTTGCTTCACTGGGGCCATAAATGGACTGCTGGGAGTGGCTGAGGGGCTCTTCTGCAGCTGTTGTGAAGACAAAGGGAAGCTTTATCTCCCCTGCCTTAGAGGGACACATGCATGGCCTATTTAACATTTCTGTTTGGATAACTTCTAGACTGGATTGAAAGTAAAGCTTGGAGAGACCTTGCTGCTTCCATTTATATCCAGTGACAGAGCAGAATGGCAGCAGTCTGGGGAATAAACTTGAGCTCTTTGCCTTGCTTATAAATAAAGGAGAAAAATCTGGTCAAACCCCCTGTGAGCTGCAGTAGTTGGCCATAATTGCCTCCTCTCCTCTGGAGACCAGTGTGCTGTGTCACCAGCACCTCAAAGCATTGAGGGGCAGTGGGGTGAAAACAAGTGCCTGAGGGGGAATTTCTGTTCTATATTCATACACTGGCCTGCTCTAGGCTTAAATTTTTCAATGTGAATAAAGCCTTCTCATGCTTCTGAAAACTTATAATAAACTTCTGTAAAAGAAAATGCTACCTCAAAAGTTTTTGAATCACTGCTGTGAGAGCTGGCACAGGGATGCCTCATGCTAGAAATCAGCTGAAGTGTTTAATGCTGAGCTGCTCTTTCATCTCCAGCCAGTGTTCCTTTGCTTGTAGCCTGGCTGGCTGGGTGTCTCATTTCCATATACTTTGCTGTGTCCCCTGTTTTTCTGGAGGAGATGAAACTTGGTCATACATGATCTCCAAATACTTTAATGGATTAAGGCTTCAATATTAGTCAGCAGGCTGCTCCCCTATGTGCAAACAGTTCAGGTGTGGAAAATACAGCCATCCTTCAAATGGGTGTGACTTTGTGAGCCTTGATGGCCATAATTTGGGTGAAATTGCTGTTTCCTCAATCATCTTAAGGCAAGCATTGCCAGAAGCAAGGAGAGAATGGTTTTGTATTCACCTGAGGCATGTTGGGCAGCCAGTAACAGCAGCCTTTGTGATAAGATGATAACCAGATTGGTGTGGATCTGATACCATGCAGCTGCTACTGTCATACTTGTCTGTGTGCACCCCGGTTTGCCAGACTGCAGCATTTCAGTGGCATGGGTTATCAGGTATCAGCTGGCCTTGGATGCAATAACCAAGAGCCAAAGGTTTGCTGTACCTGAATTACCCATAAAGGATATCAGATGTGACCTAGGTGTTCTTTTCCTGTGTGTCTGAAACACAGCAGACTTCATTCAGGTTTCTTCTGTTTAAAGTCCACAGTGCAATAAAGGGAACAGCAGGTCAATAAAGCTCTTCCTCTTTCCTGAGAATGCTGCCTCCCATCTCTTCCCACTGCCCTCTGGATGCAAATATTAAAATACTATTTATGGAGCAAGTATCTGGGATGTATATGTGCATATACACATGTGAAGGGCTTTTAGAAGAATAGTGCACACCAGACTGAATATATTGTGGGTAGCTCTCTGTCCTGTTTATCCATCCATGTCAGTTTTAGAAGGCTTTTCTTTTTCTAGTCTCTTCTTCCTTCTTTAACTGGAAAATCTCTTTCCAGTTATCCAGTTAATTCTCAGTGGAAGCATTCCTGTTTTGCTAACAAAATACTTAAATTATAGCTAGTCCTTGACCCACAAATACCTAGGAAGTACATATATTTGCAGTTCCAGATTCCAGAAAAGGCTCCTGTCTGCAGGACAGGACATAGTTTTCAGACCTCATCCTAAGAGTTTATCAGCCATCTGGTTACTGCATGATGCAATGTTTAGCATTGAACAGCAGTTTTCATTCAGCAATACTGCAGTCACTCATTCCCTACTATTTAAAGTTTTGGAAAAGTGGCACTGTTTAATCCATCTGAGATGCTAACTACTGTCTTTACTTCTGAGAAATGTAGGTACCGTATGTTTCCCACAACGTTTTTCAAGCAAATCCAAGCACTCCACTTCTTCCTCACCACTGGTTTGTCATTCTTTGGGACATAGCAAAATTCCACAATGGTAATGGTAAAAGCAGTTGGTTGTAGTTGCAGATCTTGACTTGTGTTTCAGACTGCTGTGAGTAATTGGGTCAAACCACAGACCAATAAAGGTTACATAGACTTTCTCTGTCACATGAGGTCGTCTCAGTTCTTAGTCCCATTGCAGGCAGGGATTTTATTTTTTTTTTCATCATTCCAAAAAGCTTGTTTGTTCAAAATGGATACCACTATAAATAGGAAGTAAGTTTGGGAGACCCAAAAGAAAAAAATAGTTTATCTCCAAGGCAGTCCAGCCTCAAAAACAAAATGTTCTCTTCTAGTCAATACAGACAAGAATCATTCCTTTTCGTGGCTGCCCAGAAAAGCTGAAACATGTAGCAGTCTCAATTGTCCTACTTAATTAAGGGATCTGCATCTAAGGGATATCTCCAGCTTCTGCTTTTGAGTGCCCCCCAGTTTGACAGCCTGGGTGGGAGCCTATGCCTGATATGTTGCCTGTGGAGTCACAGAGGATAAACTCAGTCACTGCTGAGATCTTGTCTTGCTTTAAGGACCTCCCATATCTAAGCCACCTATGTTGTGTACCTAAAACGAGGACGTCTAGATTCCTCCTGATGTGGATTGTGCTATATATGAGAGATTGTAGCAATGTTTGAGAAATGGATGAACTTTGAGTCTTTTAATAACAATAGTGGTACTCACTGATGAAAACAAATTAATTATTCAAAATTTCTGTGTTGCAGGACGGAGGCAAAAGTCTGGTCACCACTTGTAAGCGAGGAGGGAAAGACACATCCTTACAAGATGAATTTGGCCTCTGAGCCACAGGTAAGTCCTGGAATAACTGTCTGCTCTTGTTCCCTCTTACTCCTGTGAGAGAATTTCTGGGCCTGATCCTCCAAGGAGCTGAGCATGTACCACTCTGTCAGTCGTGTTGGGGGGTACAAGAAATCATGTGGTCCTTGGAGGCCTTGAGAGAGACTCCATCCCTTGTGGTGAGAAGCCTGCTGCTGTGGAGAGCTAATTGGGAACCACACCAAAGGTAACCTGCTTGGGTCAGAGGTGTCTCCTGCCATCTGCATGCTCACAGCTACCACAGGGCACAGAAGGCACTGTAGGGATGTGGCTCAGTAAATCATTGCTACTGTGCTAAACCAGTTGGTTTTCATAGATAGAAAAGATTTGAGGGGTGATGAATATTATTCACTCAGTGTTTTCTGTTGGTTTGGTTTGGATTTTTTTCTCTTATTCAGTAAGCTCTTAGCAGTCTAGGTGTGGAGAAAGTAGAAGAGAAATACACTAGCATCTTACATTTCTGTCTGTGTGGCAGATCATGCAGCCTCTGTCTAGGAAGTTGTTTTTTTAACCTGTTGACAGCCTTTCTTCATTGGTCTGCTGCCTCTGTCAAGTAAATGTAGCAATAACAGCAATCTGTGCAAGGGCATCGCCTGGACTAGATTTAGAGGATTACACTGCAAAAAATATGTAATAACTATGCTAAAATCAGTGGCATTCCTCTGGATTTTCACTGGGGCAGTGATGTGGCCCTGGTGGATTCTGGCACAAGCACACATCCCATGTGAGTCTTTCTAGCAAAATAAGTAGATTATAAAACTATTTTGACTCTGCAATTAATTAAGCACGGACATGGCTGTTTCAATTGGAAAGAACCTAAGACTAAAGCAGCACATATGCAGAAACACCCTGCCCAGACCTTGGCCTGGGATCTCTCCATGTTCTCTTTCACATCAAGCTTCTCTGTGTTGCTTGGCCCAAGAATTCTGTTCAGCATTCTCCAGGTATTTCATAACTCTGCCAAGGCAAAGTGTGAGACTGAGCCATTTGGATTTAGTTTGAGCTGGAGCCATGTGGTAACACCTGTCTGTGACACTGTTGAGCTGAGGTCTGGTCTCTGTCTTCTGCTAGCCAGGTTTTGGAGAGGCTCTGCTTCAACCCTGAGACCTGAAGTCTATATCTTTCCAAAGGAGTGGGGCAGAGTCTGCCCTGAGGCTTTGCTGCAAGGATGCAGAGAGCTGTCATTTATTTCAGCAGGACACTCAATCCTAGAGACCAATTTCCCAATGCAGCCATTAGCAAGAATTTAGCTAAATGCCATAAAATTAAACATATGGCACAACACATGCCCTAAGCAGGATTTTAAAGTAGCTCACTGATTTTTGTTAATTGCAGCAAGAAACCTGCTGCTGCAGCCCCCCTGTCACTCAGTGCCCCACCACATTTCCCCCTCCAGTCCAGCCTGGATAGATGGTCAGGATTTAACAGTAATGCTGGTAGTGGAAAACTAAACCCTAACCTCCTAAACCCTAACTTCAGTCTTAGTCGTGGTTCTAGCTCTAGGATAGATATTGTGATACTGCTAGTTTGTGAGTATAGTACAACTGAATTTACTGGTTTGCAATCTGTGGCTGACTTGAGCAGGAGAATTTGATGCACAACTGAGTGTGAAGAAATTCTTGTTACAGAGCTTATCTCTGAGCAGTGACCATTGTCTTAATCTTGTACTAAGAATCAATGGTTGTCTGAAAATCAGGCTTTGACCACTTTGACTGCTGATGCTAGAAGAATTATTTCCTAGTGTGAAAGGGACATTTAAACTCACAGAAGTCTTGCCTTTTCTTATTCCCTTCCTTTAAATTAAAGCAGATTAAATCATTTTCAGCCGTGTATGTGAGTGGGGCTTGCTGCTATTCAGAGCACTGGGCTCAATTTTTAAGGGCTTCACTTGCTGTGTACTCAAACAGGAATTCATCAGTCTCCCTCAGAGGGGAGATGCATCATGTCTCCAAACCACAAGCTCCTATTTACTCTTAAGGCATAGCAGTCCCTGAACATGCTAATCTGCTGTGTCAAAGTGTTAGGAATACCATCAAGTTATAAGGTTGTGGGGTTATTTGGGGTTTTTTTTCCCCATTTCCTTTTTCAGTAGCTGACTACGCAAGTAAGTTTTGTGTGAGGTTTTCTTGTTTGAATCATGAAATCAGAAGAGTATGCTGATTCCTGACAAGAGAATGTGGCAAATGTTGGCCAAGTCACTTTGGGGCTGTGTCTTTGCAGCATCATCAGGGGTTTTGGCCAGGCCTGCTGCAAATCAGCAGTAGCAGACTGCAGAAAATGCTATGTGTATGTATACCAGCATGGCAAACTGCAATGAATTTTGCCACAAAGATGCTGATATCATTTTTCCAGCAGAACTGGTTGAAGCTGTGAGTAGAGCTGAATCTTTGAAGGCAAAGCTGAGCTGTTCAGGTTTTTTAACTTACTGGCCAGTGAAAACAGTATATTTGCTTTTCTTGGCAACAGTCTAGAGCAGAATACTTATTAATTCACTTACCAAAGAAAATAGGACGTGCTGAGTCCAAGTGGTTTGTTTAAGTCCTGGTCCAGGGTCCTCTGACAATGTTCCCATTGGCTTTGCACACAGTCCTTTGAATGCAGACATAAAACCATACCTGTGAATAGCCTTACTTCAGGCTCCAAAATAAAAGTCTTTAAAACCCTTGCTGTAGAAATTTACTTATTCAGATATATTACTATCTTTCTTAGAATTAGTTTGTTAGATGTTGCCTCTCCTACCTTTTGGTATCTTAGAAATTTCTCATGCTTGTCCGCCACATTCTTTATTTTACTGATGCACCTGCTAGATCTTTGCAAAAAATCTTGCAAAATAAATTAATTTTCAGTTTGCCTCAGGAGCCAGTGCTTAAGAGCTTGCCTAAGACTAGCTACATATTTTAAGATCCCTGCTTACACATTTTTTTACCCCATTTGAAATGGTCTGTTTGTTTCCTGCTGTAATCCTTTTGTGGAGGCTGATATTTAGTGACATGCTGCATCATGCCCATGGAAGTGTTTTCCCTTACTTGGAATGTACGTTCAAGATACTTTTATTTGCCTTTGGAAAATAAAAAGGCATTCTACAACCTCCCATGCATTCCCCAAAGTCCTGAGTCCAAAGACTGACTTCATTGTCTAAGCTGATCTTTGTCCATGAAAGAGCTACAGTCTTATTATTTCATTGACATTATCTATATCCTTCTAAATTAATTTAAACTGTGGCAAGAGTGATGACAAAATTGCATTTCATCAGAAGGTGCAGCAGCTTGTTGGTGTTGATGGCTCAGCAGCTAGCTTTGTTTTGGTGCCCATGGCAACATTAGAGGAAGGAAATGACAGTCTTCTTAGCATATTTACTCAGTTAGTTCACTTGCACTTATAACCCAGATCCTAGGGCTGATTGCTCTGTGGCATTTTCCCATCAAGATCTTTTCCTCACATCAGTGGGAAAGACTAAAATAACATGTCTGCCTCTCCCTTCTGCTTAACGTCTCTTGAGAAAAGTGGTCACAGCAAGAGACAAGTCACTTGGTGACTAAGGTAATTTTAATGCTTATGATACTGACCAGAGACCAGCATAACTTCAAGTCAGCAGTGTCCTCTGGTGATCTTGGGCCATCCAGTGAGATCTGTACCCAAGGGGCTGTATTGCCTCTTGGTAAAATAAACTATAAAACTCTATATCCTCTGGCTGTGCCAGGTCTTGTCAGACATGGGGTCTGTTTTGGTTTTTTGTTTGTTTGGGCATTTTGTTTTGTTTTGCGTTTTTTTGTAAGACACAGATGCCAGTGGGGTCCAGGTCTCTTTTTTGCTGAGTGAATAATGTAGAGAAAGAGCTGAGAGAATCCAGCTTCAAGGGCACTTGGTACCCAGACCATCTCCAAAAACCTGTTCAGCTTCCTTAAGGCTGTATATCCCCTTTCAATAAAGCACAAGTATTAACATCAGACCTTGAGAATGTCAGTGAAAATTCTTGGTTTGAGATGGATAGCTCAGCTCTTCTTAATCACAAAAAGCAAGGGCTTTCAAGTATAAAGATTTTAAAATTTAATAGAAATAACCTTCAGGCAGTGGTTAGCAGCTGGAGGAGCTCTGAGGGTGAATCAGGGTACTTTTAGGATGAGGCAAACAGACAGCCACTTCTATCTTCCCAAAGCTTCTTAAAAATGTCTGTCCTGTGCTCATCCTTATTCCTGCAGAGTGATGTCATTGTTTCCATCTTGTGTATTTTATTTCCTTGGATACGAAGCAGGCGGGGGCTATAGAAACTGGGTGTGTGGCTGCCTTGGCCTTTGATAAGGCTGTGCATGTGTGGGCAATGCATGAAGCAAGAGGTATATAAAGTAACAACACTGAGACTGGGAACTGTGCTGGCATATCAGACCTGCTGGTTTTGGTTAAAAGGCGTTACTGCATGGGTGTGGAATGTGTCAGGGATGTGGAGGGAGCGGATGTGGGAAGCTAGTCCTGTTGTTTTACCCCCCTACAATAACAAAACCCCAAACCCTTCCTAATTTTTAATCAGATTTCAAAGCATCGCAGAAGATCTTTCCATAGCTGAAAAACCCCAAACAATAACAGAGGGAGAGGTGAAAGTAAAGGCACTTCTTAAAATTTGTGATCACAGCTGATGAAAATAGCATGGGGTAGATTTTGCCATGAAGATGTCCTCTCTTGATCTGTTCTGCGTGTTTGGCACGAGCAGCCTCCCCCCAGACACACCAGCTGGCCTTTGCTCCCTGGATGGCTTTGCAAGGGCAAGGATGGAGCTGGGGGTTTGCCTGCCAGTCTCTGCTCACAGGACCAGAATTCTCTCACTCTCTGAGGTTTGGTCAGGGGCCCGTTTTCTTAGAGCTGAGTAAACATTTGTACTCAGAAATGTTTAATCTTGTTTCCTTTTGGCGTGGTTCTCGAGGTGTGCAATCCAGCATCGCCTGCCCTGAGCTTCTGGGCTCTGACTTGGGATGCAAAAACATCCCACATTCTGAGGCCCTGTGAGGCAGCAAGTTCTGCTGGCTCACTTGACTGCCCCAGGTGCCTGTGAGGGCTTTTGCTTTTCCCTGCAACTGCGGTGTCTGGGTGCTGATTTTTTAAATGTTTTTTTTTTATTTTTTTATATGAGGTCAGAGTGAATGCCCTGACTCCAAGAGCTGGCCAGCCTGTAAATCACTACTGCACACCTGAAACTAGTTTTTGGCTTCAAGCAGCCCCTTGTTCCAAGTCTGACCTCTCTTTCCTCCAGAGACTGCAGAGTTAGCCTGGGAAGGCGCAGGGGCAGGCAGGGGAGTGAGGATGCTCTAGGTGCCATGGCAGCAGGGCATTAGCCAGCAGCTATGAGGGCCTAGCCCAGCTGAATGCCTTCAGGCCAGTCATGGGGAGAGGAAAACCCCACTTAACAGGAGAGGCTGTTTGACTCCTCACATCTTGGCTAGTTTATTTAGTGAGTACAGAAAGCCTCCAGACTTTTCCTGTTTCTGGTGGTGGTGAGGTCAGTAGAGGCCTTGCACAGGATGACCTTGGCCACGTCACTGCAGGGTGGAAGGACCCGAGAGCCCACCCTGACCCCGGTCTGCTCCCAACCTGCTCCAGGGCAGGAGGCCATGGAGGTGTCCAGATGGCTTTGTGCCACTGGTGTGTAGGATGAGTCCCAGCTCAGCTGATAGGAGTGGCTGTCAGCTCATCCTGGGCTGGCTGTGTCGCTGCTTCACTGGCAGCTGGGAACTTCCCTGGAGCTGCACACCCCCATTCCCAAACAAACAGGTCCAGTGTTGGTGAGGAGGAAGCAGACACCCATGCCACAAGGCACTGGCTGGCCCCAGACACAGAAGTGACAGCTGATGTAGCTGTGGAGATTTCACAGCCTGGACGTCAGTGTCACGGAGGATGGCCTCGTTGGAGAGGGAGGAAGGAGCCATTGTTTTCCCAGATAACTCCCCATGACGCAGCCTGCAGCTGGTGCAGTAGGAAATGCTGATCTGCTTCCTGCCCTGGCACAAGGATGTTTTCCCCCTCCTCACAGCCTGGCACCTTTGCTGGCAGCTCTGTGCTGGGCAGGCTGTATGGTGACAGTGGGACTCCCTTTGCACCCAGCTGGAAGTGCTGTGCTGCAGCACCTGGCTGTGTCCCACCTGCCTCTGGAGAGGGCTACTGCCATGAACAGCCAGCACCCAGAAAACTCACCTGGCAGAGCTGTACATGTCTGACCTGAAGCTAGGGTTGTTTGTCCTTGGGATTGAAAAATAGCTTTTTTCTGTGAGATGGGGACATTTGCAGCAGGAGCACGTGAGGTTGTGCTCCAAAACCACTTGGAGCTTGTTCTTACAGAGGGGATCGATTCAGATAGGGAAGGGGCTCTCGAAGGAATCACTTCAATTTCAAAGTGAAGTGAGAGTTCAGAAGCAGCTGGCAGAGAAGTCTGTGCAGTTGCTAATTTAGTTTAGCTTGGTCTAGTCACTCTGCTGGGCCCTCTGGAAACCAAACCCCTGCAAAGAAAGGAGGAGAGCAAGGTAGACATGAATGTCTGTGCAGACAAAGCCATTTAACTACCATGGTATCAGTTTATAGTTGTAAAATATGCTCTTGAATATCCTGCCTGGTAGCTTGGAAGCTTCCATATGCCAGCTTCAGACCAAAATAACCACTGCTGGTATCCCTGCTTGCTGCTGACAGGGCTGGTGGAAGGGGACTGAGGTAGTGCCACAGCTTGCAGGGAGAGTGAGGCAAGTGCTTCAAGTTCTGCCTGCAGGTGCCAACAGAAGGTGTCTCTGGAGAGATCTAACATTAATCACACTCCTCTGTACTAGTCTCAGAGAAAGAGCAGGTCATGTCCTGACTGGATAAGATCATGTCCTTTTAGCTGGCTGCCAGTTCTTCCTCTGCAAACAGATCATTGCTTACTGCTCTTGCAGTCTGTGCTCCAGCCAGGGATGCTGTTTAATGCTATTTGACCCCTTTTCCTTGTGTTGGTCCTGGGATTGCCACAGCCTCAGAGATACTGCAAACCCTAGGCATCTCAAATATGTAACCCAGGTGCTGTCCCTACACGTATGCACAATGTAGCTGAGTTTTTGCACTAACATTTTCCAGTTGCCTGCTAGTGGACAGGTTTTTGGGAGTGTCACTTCTCTGATTTTTTTTTTTCCAGTATTAAGTGAGAGACTGTCACATAAACATGATTCCAGGAGCTGGGGCTTTAACAAAACTGCTGCACTGCACAGGACCTAGGTTGGCAGTTCTGGAAAATCCCTAGATAAATATATTTGACAGTGAGAACACATTATCTTTTGATCTTGGGATCATGAAGGCACTTGTTCTTTGCAAATTCCTTCCACAGCTCGAGCAGAAAGAACAGCATGGTGTAACAGAAAATGCTGGAGAATTCAGATTATCCAAATGCCCTTTTTAATGCTACTGCTCTTGTAATACTTGTCTGTACAATCTTGGGTTATTCACCTTCTGTGCTGTTCTCCAGATTGCATTTTTCTAATCTTCAGACACCAGGTTTTGCACCAATTTCTCTATTTAACTATTATAAACTCCCTTATAGTCACTGACCTCTGTACACCTGAGAGCTCCTGGAGATGTCCTAGCACTTTTGAAAGCTTGACTTACAATCTGGGTGTTACTGCACAGCAGAAAACCTACCTGGTGGCCAAAAGTAGGACAAAAGCTCCTACACGGATTTTATGCTGGGGTGTGTGTTGCAGTTCTTAGAGTCAAGGCACTAGTGGGATACCAGTCTTTCTTCTCCATGTAGCTGCCCTGTTTTCTCAACACTTGCAGGAAGATAAGGATCCTTGAGGCCTCCATCACTGTCACACTGAATTCGGCCTGGCTGACACATTCAAAGATTTAACGTGCCCATGTGCATGTTGGGTATGTAATTGAGACACCTTACTTTCTTAGGAAACCAGAGTTTAAAAAACCCAACTAAACTGTAAATTACTTCCCTTTCTTTAATTCTTGGTTAATACTTAAATGTTTCCTCAATGTGTCGTGTGACTTCAACTTGGAGCCTATTTGACCTAAGATTAGAACCCCCTTAGCCTAAACCTTCTGCCACAGTCTTTCATGAAACCAACTATTTATGTGCACATCTGTAACCCTCTCCCACTCATGGCCTCTGAATGGTGGGCTACCACATGTATTTAGTGCTGATATAACTGTTCCCCGTGGTTTGATATACAGGCTAAAGTGATTTTTTTTTTTGCTAAAATCCACATTTTTGCCATGGGAAAGACTATTTTCACAAGTCCTGTTATGTGGTTGGAATGAGATTGCCACAAAGGGAGATTAGCTAATTACTCCAGGGTCGTTTTTCCTTTGATACGTGGGAAAGCTTCATGGCTGACATCCATACATATTGGCCAGAAAACTGTGGGAGAACAGCCTCATCACTCCACACCTGAACATCTTGAGCTACCCCACTGATTTCAAATGACTTGTAACTCATGAGGACGTTGGATCCACTCCACTCTTCTCCAAGGGATTCTCTGCTCTGCTTGATGCCATAAATAGCATTCAAACGCCGTGAAGAGAGATGACTCCCATCTGTCAGTCTGGGAAGGCTAGCCAGCTGCCTAAGGAAGTTTGGAGACAAAAATGTGATTTAAAGATTTAAAGAAAAATCTGCAGGGGATTTAAGTCATACTTTTTTCTAATGAGTGTTTGTCTTGTAACTGTATCTCTATCAAACCAATGCTGTGAGATGTTTGTAGGGCAGTAAAAGCTCACATCACTGCTATAGGAAGTCAGTGCCTGTTTAGAGTAGGAGTGGAAACTAGTTGTGTTAGTTAGAGCTGAGACCCATGGGCCCAGCATGCTGGGAAGTACCCCCTTTCATCCTGTGCCATTGGCTGTTAGCCCTGTATTGAAGCCTTGCCCAATCTCTGGCTGAAACATTTCAAAAATCGTGTTTTGGTGCCATCTCTTAGCCCTTGATATCTCAGCCACCTCTGTGGCTGTTAGTGATTTCTTGTATCTGCTCTAGTGAGGCCCAATTATACTTTCTTCTTGCTTTGGTCAAGCATCTTTTCTGGGGAGAATTAAACCCTGGATGTTGTTATCTCTGCCATAAGGCTGCTAATTCCCAGCCTATCAAACTGGGATAGGTCTTAGAAGTGTCCTCATTTTTCTTAGCACTGCCTGTGATTAAGAAAAGTCTTAGCTCGAGTCTTATTTAACTTTGATTTGTCCCTTTTCTTATTAGATTGTCACCTGCATTTCTAAGTATACACTAGTACTTCTGGAAGCCTCCAGTTTGCAGCAAACCCAGAACTACTGGGTAATATTACTTCTGACACTGAAAAATTGCTGAAAGTTAGCTGTCACTGCCTGTGGAGAATCTTTTGTATTAACAATGGTCATCTTCACGCCTTTGTTGTGGATCTTGTCCATAAATTTCAAAGTTGTTCATCAAATACAACTGTGAACCCCAGTCTTAGCTGAAGGAACAGTGCACTTGTAGTAAGGACAAATCCCTTCTTTTTGGGTTGTCTTATCTAAAGGAAGCCAAACTTTCAGGTGTCATTGAGGGGCTCTTCTTTCTGCCCCTCATGTTCGCTTTTCCATCAAATCAAATCAAACCTGCTGTCGGGAATTGCAAGGAATGTTTCAAATCTGTAGCCTTGCATGATAAAGTTGGTCCTGTAGCTTACTGTAGGCTTGCAGGAGCTCCTAGGTGTGTGGCACCTTGAGCTAATAGCTCTGATAGTGTTTTTGAGCTCTTATGTTACCAGTATGTCAACACTGCAATGTCCTGAAGCTATCATGCCACGTGGAGGATGCTCACTTGCTTTGGTGGTTGTGGTCACCTGCTCCACAACTGAGACCACACATGAAGGCCACCCCTGCAGTGGCTGTGGGGTTGCTGTGTCACATCCACCTGCATGCCTGAGCACCTCTGATTGTTGCCTCTGCTCCTTTGCATGCAGGAAATAAGGCACATAGGAAGTGCACACAATCGGAGTGCAGTGCCCTTCACTGCTGCCACAGCTTCTGCCCCCAGGGTGATCACTGCTCAGTACAACAGCCCGGCAGGCCTCTACTCCTCAGAGAACATCCAGACCTTCAACAGCGCGGTGGAGACAAAAGCATCGCCCGGGGCCCTGGAGCCCAGCAGGCCGTAAGTACCTCCCTCCCCTCCCTCCCGTGCCTCCAGGGAAACGTTCAGGAGACACGAGTTCACTGCAGAGCTACCAGGCTGTTAACAAGGAAAGCTTTCTTTCAGGACAACAGAAGCAGAAGAGGCACAAGCGCGGATGTTGTTCCCAGGGCCAGGGCTTGGAGGATGGGGAGCGTTTTGTGAGGTGCAGATGTGAAATTAACACTGTTGTGTTTCTTTGTTCAGCAGAGACCGACGCAGTTTCCTCGTGCGTTCAGCATGACCTGCCAGCCTGCTGGTCTGAACAGGTGCCTGACAGCTTGTTACAAGCAATTCCTAAAGCTAGGGGTTTGTGCTGGCTTCGCTGCCATGCTGGGCAGGAAGCACACCCATCCCTGTTCCCAGCTGGCCTGGGACTCACAGACAGGCTCTGCCTCAGTTTGGATATTTCTGTGTTTTATTATCAAACTTCGCTTTTCACAGGAGTTTTAAAAACTAGCTGAAACATTTATTCCTGTGTGAGGGCTTTGATGTATGAGATTGCAAAGGGTCCCAAACTTAAAAGGGTGTATTCATTTTTGTGTTTGCAATTGAGTTATTTTATTTTATCCTGGATTTTTGAAGTTCCTGTTTTTTGCATCGGAGGTTATAAACCAGGAGCTATCTGGAAGTTTTCTGGCTGTGATGGTCAGATTGCATAGCTGCTCTAAGTCTCAAACTGCCTAGAATGCTTATTATTATAAAATAACTGGAAGACCAGTGCTTTAAGTAATACTTGACTAAATTGCTGGGGAGGCAAAAGTAACTTCAGCCTCTGCTATTGCAGGGTGCAAGACCTGATTGTGGTTTAACACAAGCCTGACAACTTGCTGCTCCTTGCAGTGGCAGCCCAGTCATGGTCCTTTCCAGGCCATTACAGTGCTGCAGCTGGCAGATGAGGTGGCAGATTGTTCATTTTCTTCTGGTAGACTCAGCAGCCTCATTCAGGGGCTGGGCAAAAGCAGAGCAAGGCAAGGAAAATCTGACTTTGCATTAACCTGATGGGACCATCTGGCAGTGAGATACCATCCCTGGTCTAGTCTGGCATCCCCTCCATGGGAGAGTGTTCCCTGGAAGCCAAGTAGATTTGGCTGGAAAATTGCAGCTGATCCCTTTCTCTTACAGAGACCAGCATAGAGGTGGGTTCCTGCTAGGGCTGTAGCTCACTCTGCTCCTCCTAGCAGGAACATCCACTGCCAGCCCTGCTCCATCTTGGATACATGGCATCTCTTTCATCTTTTCCTTGCTGAAACACAAGTTGCAAAGGAATGCTGGGAAAAGTGTGAATGAGGCTTTGATGCTAAAGTGTTTTTGTTTAGAGTCATCAAAAGCAAATGAATTACTGCTGGGTTTGAGTGAGAGCCAGGGACCTCAGCCTGCTGTTAAAAACCCACTGTAGTCTCCCCGGTGCATAAGCACAGGATATCTAGGTTCTCCCTTCATGCACCCTTCCAGCTGCCTTTAAATTCCTGCCCATCTGTTTTGCTGAGTTATTTGGTACATGCCTGACTTTGCTCTAGGTTTACCTGACATTTATCTGCATCCCCATTCTGCACCCTGCAGATATACGGACTCTGAACCCAGCACTTGATCCTGCCACTGCACATGATGATGTGACTGGAGACTTAGTATCTGCTTCATCCTTACAGGGTGTGTCATATAAATGCAGGGCTGTAGGACATACAGAAATAAAAGCAAATATCTTCACTGGATTTGATGTCACAAAGCAGGTGGGTGCAGAGAAGCCCCACTGCTGAGCAAATCTGATTTGGGTTGTGAGGTGAGATCACTGCTCAGTGGGATGCCAAGGCTAGCTTTGAGAAGAGCAGCAGTGAAGATGGCATTCCTTGTCTGGACAATGGAACCACAAGTGTATATGCAGGGAGTTAGTGTATAATGAAACCCCTGCTGCCACTTCTTCATTTCCTTTATACCCCATGTATTTGTTTGTCAGTGGAGTGCTTTTTAGTTTTTGTGTGGACACACCTGGAGTGTGAGACCAGAGGTGCAGCATTAGCCAGAGGCCTATAAAGTTGTGTATTCAATGGTGTGTCTTTCAGACAGTATACTGCAGCTGCTTGATGACTTGAAGTATTTAGCTTTGTCCTTCATTAATTTCTTTCTTCTTTCCTTTCTTCCTCCTGTGCATTTTCCCCTCGATTTGGCAATGCAAACCCCAAACAAACCCCAAACCCCCACTCCGTGTGGGCTGGCAGCCGCGCGTGGCCGGGTGCGCTGCAGGCTCCCGTGGCCTCCGTGTATGACCCTCTGCAGAGCTCCGGGCTGCGGCGCGGCCACAGCCCCTCCTCCTGCAGCCACAGCCCCTCCCGCAGCCCCAGCCCCTCCTGCAGCCCCGGCCAGCTCCGAGTGGGGCCCCAGCAGCTGAAGCACGCAGCACAGGTCTGCCCCAACAGCCCTGTGGAAGTGGAGGTGCCGGGACTCAAAGTGCTGCACGTGCAGTTCAATTCTCCCCTGCAGCTCTATTCGCAGAGCAACATCATGGACACCCTGCAGGGGCAAATCTCTTCTGTTAGCCCTGATTTCCCCAGGTAACCTGCAGCCAGCTCAGCACATCTGCTCATCTGCATCTTGGTGTCCACGAGTCCCTCGTCCCTGTCCGTGGCTCATAGCATTGTCCGGTCACAAGAAAACAGCATTTACATTTCACCCTTCCAGTGTTAGTGCATGACTCTTCACAGGAGCTTACTGTGCCTTGTGTCTGTGCCCAACACCATGGGAAACACCAAAACATGTCTTTAGTGTGTCAGTATGTCCATTGCCCCCTGCACACCCACACAGCAGGACCTGTCAGGGCTGTTGGCTTTTCTGGAGGAGCCACCTGCAGCAGATGGGTTTGCTGAGGGTAGGAGAGTGCTTTATTCTGAAAGCTGATATTTTTCCTGCACTTGAAATGGCTTTTGTTGTTTGTGACTGACAGATGCTGGCAGTGTTTGTTCTTTTGTTTCATTGGCTGTGGGTGTGTGAGCATGTTTCATTTCAGGCTGAAGCAGGTACCCACTCTCTCCAGCTCTGGCTGACAACCCCCAGGAGTTTGGAGCAGCCTAGCAGACACCAGGCACAGGGAGGGACAGTCTGTGTTCCCATCCCTGTCTGCTGGTCTGCAGAGGTTGCTGCAGCACAGGCTACCTCTGCCAAAGGAGTGGAGGATGCTCAGCATGCTCTGAGGTCTGCAGGACCTGCGGTGAGCCTCAGCATCACAAGGCCTGGGTGCTGTTTGATGTCTTCCTTGTGGTACTTGGAAGCAGCCTGGCCTGTGCCTCTGACAGCCCCTGGGTTTTGCAGGGAGGCCTTTAGTGTCAGGACAGGTGAAACAGAAAGCACATTTATCTGTCTTGGAGGAGCAGTCTAGTCAAGGATGAGTTGTGAGTCTTCTGCTATGTGACCAAGCAGTTTGCAGCTGTGTGACATGTGGCCCAGGACAGTGATCAATCCCAGGGCTTCCATGGGACAGAAAAGGACACAGCCAGATCTCATGGCTCCTAGACTGCTTACAGTTCCCTTCTGGGAACCATCTACTTCAAAGCAGAAAAGCTGATGTCCTCAGCCCTGGATGCACACAGCCAGGCTTTGCCATGTGCCTGGAGCCACGAGGTGATGGGAGGCTGATTTACTCCTGCCTTGTTCCTCAGTGCAGTTAGCTGCTGTAAGTCAGTACATGCACACCAGAAGTGGTCACATGCCAGCTCTCTGTGCTGGCCTGGAGAGCTGATAGTGCTCACAAAGGAGCCCCAGAAATCAGCAGCTCTTTAATGGCAAAAGGAAGTGCTCCAGCACTGGACCTTCCTGTAGGCTTGTAAGCTTTGCAAAATTGGCTGGCATAAAATAATGAAATATCATTATTAAAAAATAAACTGTGCTTTTTGAAGATTCTGTTCAAGGCTGTTGCTATAGTTTTTATTACCATCTTCTTGCTAATATTTAAGGCTCAGTGATCCAGTATTAGTCAGTCAGTGTTGCAAGTTGCCCATGGTAGCAACAATGAGATCCAGTAATGGTTGTGTAAGTCTGAGACCTGATAAATGCTGTTGGGGTTGTTCCCTACAAAGTTTCTGCTTGAGGGAATTTGTGTGCATGGAAAAGGACAGCAGTTGCTGGTGATTGCTGCAGATAAAGTACCTGTGTAACAGGAGGTGCCAAAAATCAGCTGGCATGCAGAGATTCAGTATCTTGCAGATACGATTTCTATGCCTGTGCCTTGCCCTTTCAAAAGATACTCATGCTTTTTGGAGATGTTTTTTTAATTTAAGCAGCATAGCCTTCTGCCCTGACAGTTTGAGGTATTTTACTCTGCTGGTACAAATCTGTGTTTGATGTTTTTTCATGGCCTTTTGGATGTCTTGTATATGCAAGTGGTGCATATGTGGGAGAGCTGATATGTGTTTCACACTGCCACAATGCATGGTTGAAATGTGATGGCTTTTTAAGATGATTCAGTCTCTGCTTTTTGAATGCATGTTATTGAAACATTTTTAGTATGCAAACTGCAATGAAAGGCTTCTTACATAATGTTTTTATGGGTGGATAGAGCAGTGGGAGTATATGAGTTTACATGAGATTAATGTAATGTGGAGCATGGGACATCTTCTGTCTAATAGGGGGCACATAATTATTTTGGGTAAGGAACTTCAGTGACTGAGATTCAGGCTTCAAAAGTTCAACTGTTTGCATGTCTAATGTGGTTCTTGCTCCACTGAAAATTGCTGAAGATGGAAACATTTTATGAAATTCTTTTTATGGAAATAACATTTTATAACTCACGTGATGATTTAACTTCTGATGCTTGAAGAGTTTATTATGTAGAGTAACTCCAAAATGTCTCCATCGGTCATTGGCATGGAAAGTATGCAGTTGCCTCCTCAAGAAAAATATTTCCCTCTGCAATTTAGTTGGAACCTCAGGATGTTTATGTGCTTCTCATGCAATCACAGAGTGCAAGAATGGTGAAACCGAACAGACCATTTACATTTATAAGACTACATTATAGAATTGGGCTATCAGAGGAGATTTGTCAGCTATTTATTTTATCATATCTTTTACTGCAGCTACAGGCAGGAACTTCTGTGTCCTTGAGTCCAGCATTTGGCAATTTAAACCACTGATTTAAATAATCCCCACTGTGTTATTTGTCCAAACTATTTTAAAATCCTGTAGTTTGGAGGTTTCTCACCTGTCCACAACAATCTCCTCTGGTATTTCAGTGTCAATATACATATTGGAAAGCTTTTCCCAAGGGATATTCTAAATATCCTCCTGCAGTTTAAGCCTAGGTACTGCCTCCAGACTCATTTTTTATCCCCAAAGACCCTTTGAGTGGCACACTAACCACCTTTTCCAAGCCCTTGCACTGTGAAAAGCTGTCCCTGAAGCACCCTGGGCTCTAAGGGGAGGATGCAAGTCCTTCATGACATCAGGGCTGGCAGCAGCACCTCAGGGCAGCTGCACTGAGGGCTTGGGCTTAGCCTTAGCTGGCAGAAATCTCTGCCCTTGACCTGCTCATTAACCTTAGTAAAATACTGTAAGTGGGCTGTGGCTCAGAGCCTGCACCTAGAGAATGGAAATAGTAACACTCACTGGAAAACCAGACTAAATTATTGCCAATCAGAAAATCTTCTAGTTAGATCCTACAGCTGTTGCTTTGTGAAGGTGGCATTTCCAAGCAATTAATAGGGTACTTGCAAAGATTTTTTCTACTTAGTTTGAGATTCACAGTGGTATAAGATAGGAGTGTAAGGTAGTTTATGCATGCAAGGAACATGTGTGGATGGCATAGCTACCACATGGCATTCCCATATCAGCATATGAAGTCTTTATTTTCCTATTAACAGAGCTGTGATTTCCTGGGCAGAAAATTTTAGTTGCTGGAGTGTATTTGTGGTAATTGTGGAGCAGGGAGAGCCCTGGCAATGGTGAGCAGCTGCTGACAGCCCAGAGTGCCAGTTCCACCTGAGCACCTCCGTGTTTGTGGCCTCCTGTTGTGCCTGTGCTCTGCACGTTCATTCTTCAGCCATATGATGCATCAGGAAAGTTTTGCTGTTTAACAAGAGGATTCTCTGTTCCTTCCTCAGTTTAGATCAGCATAACCAGGCCCCAGGCAACATTGCCATAGACAAACAATCTGAAGTTTACAAGATGCTGCAGGAGAATCAGGAGTCAAATGAGCCACCCAGACAGTCTGCTTCGTTTCTTGTGTTGCAAGAGATCTTGGAGTCTGAGGAGAAAGGTGAGTACTTGCTGCACATCTGATCTGAGTGTGCTCTTCCCTCTGCTGTACTTTGGGCTGAGTAACATTTAAAACTTTATTTTCCATTTAGCTGTTGATTGTTCAAGGTAGTATGTGTAGGTGGCTTCTACAGAAACCTACAGACTCTGTTACTAATTTGATTCCTTTATATTCTCTCGCTGATTAGTTTCAGTGTCTGTGGACCCATATTATTGCTTAATCATTGAGTGAGTGCTCCAGAAATAAACTCTTGCAACATTTAGTTATCAGAAAGGAATTTTTGAAGTTACAAAGCCTCCTACAGTTTCTAAAGTGTTGCCCCCTTTAAGACAGTATTCACTGATTAAATACCATCTTAGATTCAAGATTTTGGATGGTATGACAAGATAGTGGTCTTCAGTGAGTCCATGTGCATCTGAACTCCATCCCCCTACACAAGAAAAAGTATTCCCTTCTGCAGCTGAATGTAAAAATATAGAAGCTGGATTACATTGAGCAGTTCATAGCTTTTAACCTATGAAAATTTGCTCTTCTTGGCATTCTTGATCTGACATCTGGACTTGCACAATTCAGAGCTATAGAGTTTAAGATAAAAAAGCTGATTAATTTATTTGGGAGCTAAATCGTGCTCTCTTCTCCCCTTAAATTAAATAAAATAAACAAATGAATGAGAAAAGAATTCCAAGAATGACCTTTTTTTTTGTGCTTAGGCCAGTCTTTTGTGTTATTAGCTTGGCAGTGGTATGTTCAGTTTAATCCAAAAAAAGCCTGGTGCTGAGATATTCACCACAAAGAGAAACAGATCAGCTAAGTGCTGGTGGGTCTGAGGGATCTGTAGGGAAACAGCAAAATTAAGGAAATGAAGAAGCTGTAGGAAGAAAGAAACCAGGATCACTAAGTCTTTAATATGCTGTTAAAATACCTACCTGAAAGAGTCTTTTAAATGCTGAGTGTTTGCAGCTTGCCCTCAGGGTTCAGCTCCTGCATGGAAGGAGTAGCCCCTACTTCTCCCGAAGCCAAGGTCCTCCCCTGGGCTTAGTAGTGGTGAAGAAGATAAGAAGCAAAAAAGCCTCTCTGTTTTATCTTTCTTTGAAGATTTGCAGCATTGTTGGGATTCTCTGGCACAAGGTTTGCCTGCCTGATCCCGGGCAGATAGGCTGTGGTTGTTCCACAGTGAGCTGATAATGCCCATGGCCCAGCCTGCCTGCAGCTCCAGCACCAGACACACAGTGCTGCCTCAGCTCCATGTGATAAATGGCACTCTGGATGGCCAGTCTCCCAGCCTGGCTCAGCCAGTGCCTTGTGAGTGGCAGCTTGAGCCTGGCCAAGCTGGGACAGGGCCCCTGGGGCATGGCTGGCTGTGTGGCTGACAGCACCTCTGGCTTACACCAGCTGGGAGCCTGGGCCAGGTGCCCCTGGTGGGTGTTTGCAAGCACCACAGCTCGTCCTCTGAGACCTGAGCCTGTGCTCAGAATGGAGAGTGTTCCACTGGCTGGAACAGGCCACGTTTCCTGTGGGTGGTTGGTTAGGAGAGACTTAAAAACGTGTTGTCAATGTTGCTGATAAGAGCAAAGTGCTGGTTGAGGCAAAGGGAGTGAACAGAAGTGACAGGGAAGAGTCTGAAAATGTGATTGCTGCTACTTGCTTCCCACTGAGGGTCACTTGCAGGGCAGGTGGCTCTTGCTATGTTTGGAGGGTTAGGGAGCTTGTACCTCTGGAGCAGCATCTGCACAGAGCTGGGTGCAGATCTCTGAGCTGAAGGCAAGCCAGGGCAGCGTCACCTGCCCCACAGCTGAGGTAGGCAGTTCCCTCCTTTTTCCTTTAGCTCTTCTGTCAGTGATGCTGCCCTGAGCTGTGGTGAGTCCCTGACATTGTTGGTCACCATGGTGTCTTTGGAATGTTTTTCTGCCTGTTGCACTGGGAATGCCCATTGCAAGTGTGCTCTTGGTTTGACACTGATCAAAAGGGCTTCCTCAGTGTCTCTCAGTGTCCAGGGTGTTTCTGGTGAAATATCATGGGAGTCTCAGCAGCCTCCTTCCCTTGCTAACTGATGTAAAACCCCTTGGAAAAGTCATATAGGTAACATTAGTCCCATCATTGGTGTCATTTTATAAAAGGCTCCTTTTTCCCTGCAGATATTTAAAGGCTTGCCTCATATCCTCCATCTAGGATCCACTGCTGGTTTAGGCATCCAGGTCAGCACAATGTCTCCTGCAAAGGCCCTGCAGGAATTCCCTGCCCCAGGGGAGTTGCATCAGGGAGATACCTGGAGCATGCTATGCAACAGCAGGGGTGTGCAAGGTTATCCACAGTGGCCCAGGGCTCTGGAAGAAGGCATTTGTTAACCAAATCTTCCAGGAGTCCTGGGAGAACCACTTCACTGTAAAGCAGACAGCAGACTGGAAAAGGGCTTTGACAGTCCTCCCAAGCCTGGCAGAACACCCACCTCCTTCTGAGCTTGAATCTGGGAATCAGCTTGACCCTGAGTGTGTGATCAGGACACATCAGGCAGACTCCAGTGCTGCCAAGGCTGGGGCTTTGCTTTGCTTTGTGCATCTGTGCATGTGAGACACATCAGCTGAAATCTGATGGTCTTTTAAGATGAGAAAATACTTACATCTGACTGCCCATCATCTCAAGCCCTCACATTTCCAGGGCAGAGATTCAGCTGTGTCCCTCCTCCCCACACATTCCTAAATCCCTGCCCACTTTCTGTGCATGAATCCTGCCTCAGAGCTGGGGTTAATGAATATCATGCCCCCAGCAGAGCATCTGCTTGGAAGGAACAGGCTCAAGCCACGCATCTGACATGCTCTGAAGCACTCTCCTTCCACCCCCAGGAGACCCCACCAAGCCATCTGGATTTAGGAGTGTCAAAGCCCCTACCACGAAGGTGGCCTCATCAATTGGGAATGCCCAGAAGCTGCCCATGTGTGACAAGTGTGGAACTGGCATTGTGTAAGTAAGCCTGTCCCTGGGGCTGCAGGTGAGCACCCATGCCTGTGCCAGGGGCTGGGGTACTGCACCCAGACAACCTCACTAACCCACATCCAGGACATCCAGGAGACTCAAGGCACGTTTGTTCTCACCAGCTTTAATAACACTAACTTGGCTGTTGTCCTGCAGGGAGGCAGGAGTTGGGTTTCATCTACAGACCCATAGTGGAAACCAGAGCAAGTCAAACTTTGAGGCCAGTGTTTCTGCAGTGTTTTGCTTACCTGAAATCTGTTTATGACCTGTCCATTCAGGGCCTGTGAATTTAGTGTATTTCCTGTCTCAGTGCTCCCACGTGTGGCATGGAGACTTGCCTTGATAGTCAGAGGCAGTGGGGACTGCAGAGCTGTGTTCTGCTCCCCACTCTCCTGTAGGATCTCACACCTTCACTCTGACTATGCAGACATTTGGTTTTTTTGTCTTTATGTGGATAAAATCCAACTCCAGCAGACCTGGGGTTTGGGTTTGATATAGAGCTGCTGTATCATGGGGCATCCAGCATTGAAAACCCATGTCTTTGAGTTGCTCAGTTTTTCAACCTCAAATTCTTCCCTGCAGCCCCCTTAACTTAACAGTTGATTACACAGCAGTCAAGTACTGGTAGCCAAACCTGCATTGTCATGGAAGAACTCTGATTTTTCAGATGCTGCCCACCACAGGCTATGAGATTGTTGCTGAGACCCACTACACTATGATTGCATGGTCCTGGCATGCCGGGAGCATCTGGACCAGCAGATTCATTACAGAGGCAATCCATACCCTGTAAAATAGGAATCAGAGACAAGCCCTGTCATTATTCAACAAGCTGGGTGGGTCTGGAGAGAAACAAATGAATTACAGAAAATAGAGATGGCTGCTGGAACAAAATAATACTGAAAAATTGTTGTGTTGGGGCTGATGGTAGTTAACAAACTCGTGTAGTTTTTGTAGTTTTCCTGGTCATCTGTTAGGTTAAGCTGTGAAGTCTTCCAGGAAGAGCTGGCCCACATTTGGCTGGATCTGTTCACTGCAGCTCCCAGGCTGTGTCTGAGATAAAAAACAGTATCTGGTCTCTGTGCTTCTCCCACATGTCAGTCCCTAGCAAAAGGGCAGTACTGGCTGTGCAGCCTTCATCCCTGCATTTCTGCATTTGTTTTGCCATCCAGTTGGCTTGTACCTGGATTTTGCTTCCCCAGGTGTTCAAGCTACCGCCTGCTGTTTGATCCTGGGCATTTGAATGCTGTTGGGCTGTCTGCAGCCACAGCTAAAGATACCATCACAGTAATTCTTGCTACCGCAGGTGATGGACTGTCCCTGTGTAACACACATAGGTCAATGCTGGGAAACACTTTCTAGAGGAGAGTTATCATGCCAGCTCATGCTGGGCTTCTAAAAGTGCTGTTAACATCTGACCAGAGGAAGGGCTTATACTTTGACTTGTCAGGAACAGAAGAGAATTGTTCACCTTGGGGACTGGTTTGGGTCTGGGCTGGCTGGGAGGTGGCTGGGGAGGAGGAGACAGTGCTGGGCACTGAGGGTGCTGGTTCCTCCCCAGAGGGATGTTTGTGAAGATCCGGGACAAGCAGCGCCACCCCGAGTGCTACGTGTGCAGCGACTGTGGCACCAACCTCAAGCAGAAGGGACACTTCTTTGTGGAAGAGCAGATCTACTGCGAGAAGCACGCGCGGGAGCGGGTGACGCCCCCGGAGGGCTACGAGGTGGTCACTGTTTTCCCAAAGTAAACGTGCAGCTCACAAAGCCAGCGGGGATGATTTATCCTCTGCTGACTTTCCTTGGAGAGCATTATCCCTACCCCCTGCAGAATGTTGTTTGCAATAAGGAATGTTAGGCATGGCTTTGAATTTCCTTGTCATTATTAATCCTCCATCTGTTCACATGAGATGTCACTAATTGTTCAATACTCTTTTCATCTTTTCACTGTTTTTTTCTTTAATACACAGATTTATTTTTTTTTCCTTCATTGTACTGTCAATCACACAGGAAAATCAGAGGCCAAAGTCAGATTACAACTTTTCTATGTTCTAGTTATTTGCCATCTGTTTGCCTTCAATAAAGGGGGTGAATCCACAAGGCAGTAGTGTCTGCTTTCTGCTGTTTTCCTTGTGTACTGGATTGTGGTTCCCTGGGCAGCAGAAGAGGTGCCCAGTGCTTGGCTGTTTATCCTGGAGAATAGTGGGAGGGATTTACAAAGTTGAGTCATACTGGTTTTTCTGCCAGCTGAGCTGTGAGCAGCTGCTGCTGGCACCCAGCAAGGGGCAGGTGGGCACAGCCAAGCCTCAGGGCAGACTGGAGGCCTGTGCCCAGTGCAAGGAGCCGAGAGCTGCCTCCTCTGTGGCCAGCACTACTTCATGATGATGGGACTGGACACTTCAGTTTGCTGCTACTGCATCACTACAGATGCCCCTTTGTTCCCACAGTCACAAACTGAGCTCTGTGAGAAAAATGATCATGTGATGCTTGCTGCAAACCAGGGAATCCAGGAGAGGAGAAGGTTTGAGTGGCCACAATCCCCTCCCTGGGGGGAGCCCAAGGCATCACCCTGCTCCCAGTGCTGCTGCTGTGCACAGCTGCTGGAGGGTGCCTTGGGGGGTGATGTGGAGAGGGGGACACACACCCATTGTGCCCTGGGCAAAGGGCTGATGGTGCCTGAGGAGCACAACATCCACCTCTGTAGAGAACAGAGCAACCCTGCAGTGGTTATTTCTCTCACCTCTAAATGAGATGGTGGCTGTTCTTAATCATGTAAAAATAAATGGTTTCTAAGATGTGTCATCTTTGCTTTAGAAGGAATTGCTGGTGGTTGAAATCAGCAGGGTGGGTTTGTAGCTGTACACAGGCCCTCTGTGACCAGCAGAGGACCCCTGGAGTCCTGTCTGTGTTCAGCAGTGCTGTATTGCTGCACCCTGTGTTCCTCTCCTTCACAATGAATCACACCACAGCACAGCTGCATTGTAGAAAAAAAAAAAAAAACAACAAAAAACCAAACCAAAACAACCATGCTTGAACCACAACCCCAAACCTAATCTTCATCTGAGGTAAAGCCAACCTGACACCAAGGCTCTAAGCCTCCCACTGTTCAGATAAACTGTGAAACTTTTGGTCAGGTCAGGCAGGAGACTAATTCACCAACCCAGCTAAATTTAGTTCATCCTCTCTGGCTCCTTCTATGAGGCAAGCAAGCGAGGCAGCCATAGCTCAGCCAGCAAACTCTGGATCATCCCTGGGAAAAGCCTGGCTTTTCTGGGCCACTGGTACACATCAGCACACACCTGCACAAACTAGACAGTAACACAAGCAGCTCTTTAAGGAGGTGAGAGTGGAGTGGAGGGATTTTTTTCCTGGTGGGATGATGTCTCCCCTCACTATTGCTTTTGGAGGTTAATTCTCTCCACAGCACACTTCCACAGGGAAAGGCTCTCTGTGCTGCAGTGTTGGCAGGAGAGACTGTACAATAAGCCAGTGCAGTAGTGGGAAACACAGAGCTGCAGGGGTGAAGGAGTGACCCTGAAAGCACAAACTGATCTGGCTGTATTGTGGACCAAGTCTCCTGCCCTCGATGGGATTGTGGCTGTTCCACACCACCTGCTTTCTCAGCAGGCTGGGGGCCCAGGGCTCCCCCAGGAAAATGCCACCTGCTGAGGCCATCTGGAGAGCTGTGTCCTGGCCCTGGAGCCTGGGCTGAGCCTTCCACTTCCTACAAAATCACAAATGTTTGTCAGCAAAACAGCAATCATTCCAGAAAACCTCCTGATTTTGAGGCAGGGGTGTTAAGAGCCTGGCCCATGCCTGGCATTTCCCTTCCCTCCCACCCAGCACTTGCTGCAAACAGAGACAAGCCCTGCTTTGTGCAGGGCCTGAGCTCCTGCAGCCAGGCTGGCAGCACAGCTGGGAAAACCCACTGCAAGGGGCTTGACACAGGAGTCAGGGACTACAAAAGATTTGTGGAGTAGTCTCAAAGTGTAGGTTTCTAATGTGGATACCAGAGTTGAGCCAATTTATTATGTGGGAATGGGTTACATGAGGAAGTTCACGTTTGTTACCTGAGGACTTTGATCACTGTCTGCTGTGGCTGGCTGAGGAAAGTTATGTATTTATCTTTTGTGATGCAGGAGAAAATAAATTGACAACAGTGTTCACTGTAGTCTGACTATCCAGAGTCCTCAGGAGTTAAATGGCATCTGCAGTCTGTCAACAATAACAAAATAGATTAAATAGGGTCACTCATGACCTGCAACCACACTGAACTTCCTGCTTTAGAAGTTACTAATAATGTAAGAACACATCAAATGTTCCTGTGTGCAGCATGTTGGGCAGTTTGAGTGGGTGAGCACCCTGCCAGAGGGACTGTCTCACAAAGGTGGGCAGCACAGCACAAAGCACAATCTGTTATCTTTAACACTGATTACTTTGGTTTGGCACCATATTGCAGGTTAAGCAGGATAGATCAGTCTTCAAAAGTTATGTAGGCTGTGTGGGAGCAGCTGTCACTTACTAAGTCTTTAACAAGATTAGGTTGAGATACAAACAGTTTAATCGGGAAAGCAAAAGCCACACACACAAGCAAAGCAAAGCAGGGAATTAATTCACTCCTTCCCGTGGGCAGGCAGGTGTTCAGCCATCTCCAGGAGAGCAGAGCCCCATCACACATAATGGTTACTTGGGAAGATAAACAGTGTCACTCCAGACATCTGCCCTTTCTCTTTCCTTCCCCCATTCACACAGTGACCATGATGTTTTCTGGTCTGGAATATCCCTTTGGCCGTTCAGGTCATCTGCCCTGGCTGTGTCTCCTCCCAGACTCCTCCCTGGCATGGCAGTGTGAGAAGCAAAAAACGCTTGGCTCTGTGTAAGCCCTGCTCAGCAATAACAACAAAACCTCTGCATTATCAACCCTGGGCTCAGCACAAATGCAAAACACAGCCCCTTACCAGCCACAGTGAAGAAAACTAACTCTACCCCAGCCAAAACCATCACAATCATTTCCTCTTAAATCTTGTAGTAATCTTCACTAGAATTAAAGGAGGCATGAAGGAGACTAGCACAGTGTGTGAATATAACGTGGAGACAGCACAAGCTGGCCTTTGCATTACTCAGACTAATAAGTAACTGAACAGACAAACTAGAAACTTTTGTCTTCAGCAATTACCAAGAAAATGGGTCTTTCACCAGGCAAAGGTCAAAGCCAGCTTACTCATTAACAGATTTATCTGCTCCCTGAGAGGTAAATATGAACATCCCATGATACTAGAAGATTCCCTTTTCTGTATCAGGCCAATAGAGTAATAATGATCATAAAGTAAATGAGAACAGGTTTCTGAAGTCTAGGGTTTTTTTCCTCTGTGTTATCTATGCCATGTTAATGAGCACAACTGCAACTGTAACAGCTCCAGCAATTCCAAGACTGCTTTAAAATGACACCTAAAAGACATTTTCACAAACCAAAGCTGAAAGTCTAAAAGCTGCCTGATTCATCTAGTGCTGTGTCCAGTTCTGGGCCCTTTGCTACAAGGACACTGAGGTGCTGGAGTGTGTCCAGAGAAGGGTAATGAAGGAAGTGTTCTGGAAGGGGAAACTGCAGAATGTCCATGTGGGTGTGTGAATGCCAAGGAGTACTTTCTGGGAAGAGAAGGGCAGTCAGTAGGTAAAGGATATTGCATGTATATTTAACCTATAGGAGTTAGCTGTCAGCAACGGCTTTCAACTTAAAATCATAAAACCATTTCATTGGGAAAGACTTTTGAGACAGAGTCCAACCATTAGCATGGCATTGCTGAATCCACCACTAAATCATGTCCCCAGGTGCCACATCCACATCTTCTAAATACTTCCAGGGATGGCAACTGCATTGCTTCCCTAGGCAAGTAGTTCCAGTGCTTGACTTTCCTGGTGAAGAAACTTCCTCCTGTACAATCTCAACCCTTCCTAGTGCAACCTGAGGCTATTTCCTCTTGTCCTATTGCCTGTTACCTGGGCAAGGGAACAACACCTCATTACAACCTCCTTTCATGTAGCTGTAGAGTGATACAGTCTCTTCTCCAGGCTGAACACCCTCAGTCCCCTCAGTCACTGCCAAGACTTCTGCTCCAGCCTCTTTAACAGCTTTGTAGCTCCTGCTTCAAATGGGCAACTCGGCTGCACAGGCTCACCAGCAGTCAATACAGAAGTAATGTCTGCACCAGAAAGAGTTAGGCTATTTTAGGCTCGTTGCTTTTTGGTTTCTGGCTTTTTTGTGTGGTTGTGTGTGGGTGTTTTTCTGCTGTTTTGCAGGGTTAGTTTGTTTTTCTTTAAATGTATGACATTCGCTAATGTGCTAAATGAGTAGGAAAGTGTGAATTAATGGACACAAGATCAGCTTCACTTGTTTAAGAAGCCAAAATCCACACACTTTTAGAACAAATCAGATATTTATTTAACCAAAATAATTTGCAGAACTTAAAAACAGAAGCTACACAAATGGCTTTAACAAAGGCGTGCATTCTCTCCCTTCCAAATAAAACTATAATTGACACATTTAAAAAACAACAACAAAAAGCAGGGATTTAGGACTTCCACAGGAAGATTTTTTTAAACAAATTTGCCAGTTTATACCACTGAGCACAAGAACTAAGCTGCAAATGTGGAACATGCTCATTTTCTTACTTTTTATGAAAGCCTGCTAAAGCTACAACTATCACCTGCATTATACTCTAGAACATGTTAAAATCCACTGGAAGAACACAAGGGATTTGAACAAGGCCTTAAGGAAAGTCAGCATCAAGGACCAGTGACATCTCTGGAAGATCTGAAAGACTGCTTAGAGGCCACATTTGCATATTAAAACACGCACTCTGCATTGGACTCTGATGACTCTTCTAGGACTTTGAAGACACCCATTTTTTCCTTTTTCATTTTTTCAGAGGTCTTCATTTGATCTAAGATTAAAACAAATTAAATGGTCAACAATAATAGGTGTAGTAGAAAAGAGATTTGGAAAACAAGTTGACAAAACCATTTTGCAGTGTTGGAGAACAAGGTGATAAAACCATTTTGCTCTTTCATTAACAGCTGGCTACTAGAAATTTGTGTTTGAGAATATTTTCCAGCTGTATGATTTTAGAAAAAAATTCCAACATCTCTGGCTAAATGTGAATGGAGAAAAGCCATTCTAAAAGCTGCCTGAACTAGTCTAATTTTCCTGAAAAAAAATACAGCTCTGATAAATAACATTCTTTCTAAAACTTCAAAGGCCTACAAACTTATTTTCCTGGCAATTGCAATCACTTTGTTGAATATTAAAGCTAATGGAAAAGTATTATATTTATAAAAATTTGGTAATTATAGCTTACCAGGGTGGGAGCTGGCATTTCAGTTTCTAAAGCACTAGCTGCAGTTAGCTATAGCATATATTCAGTGTATAATGCCAGACTAATACCTTTGTGTTAACATTTTTTGACAAATTTGTTATATTAATTTTGATCAGCATAGCAAAGAACAAAAAAAAGCAACCACGATAAATATGTTGCACACTAATAATACAAGACAACAGCACCTTCTTCAACTTGAAAAAATAAATTAGATTGTTTCACAGTCTGAACTTGTAAAGACATAGACCTTATTATCCATTCATCAAGAATAATTTGCTGTATTATCAGTTAGTTAAGTCGTTTTGCACAACAGTGCCTTAATTTTTTTCCTAAATTATCTAAATTATAGCAAAAGTTTTATAAGGCAAGTTCATTTTACACAAACTACACAACATACTTATTTAAGGCAAAAACTTTTATTCTAAATTCTGTAATGACTGGGTTTGTTGTTTTTTTTACACCTATGCTTGGAGTCTTTCTGCTAAAGATGGTGACAGAAAGGCGTACTAAATCTACTAATAATACAAAAGCAATCTACATCTATGAACTGCACAAGAATTTTTCCTCTCAGGAAAGTTAAGGGCTTTTTTCAATACTATCTTGGCCTGATCAAGCACTAGAATTTGCAGACAACCTCAAAAAAGAGTTGTGGTTTGGTTGGATTTTTTTGCTACATAGCTGATCCACTGACAAGCCATGGGAACTCTGAAAAGCTTGATTTTCTTTCCTCCAAATGTTAGACTTGACTTAGTTTCCCAAAAATGTTGGATAATGTTAAATAATTGTATTTTGAATTAAAAACATACTTTGATACTGTCGTAAGTTTGCTGGAATAAATATTTTTCTGAGAATAATTTCTATTTTGATCAATTACAGCAACTCTCCTTGAAAGCTGCTTTGCAGAACATCTGTTAATCTATGCTTGCCATTCACAGTGTGCTCAGGGCACAGCATGTCTGAATGTGGTTTTCTGGAATACTTTTGTCTAATTTCTGTTATTTCTTCTCCAGCAAACCATATTGAAAATTTCAAAAAGGGACCAAAGGGTCAAATGGACAACACAGTTGTACAGAAATGAAGCTATGGCAGCTTTCTACATACAATGACTCTTAAAAAATATGAATTTACTTTTGAACAGAAAAAAGCAAACACAAAAACTCAGACTTACCAATAAGATCACTTCTATCCAAAAGTAATTCTAGATCTTTATCACTGATTACTTTTTCTTTAGATCCTTTAACCTCCCTGTTAAAGAAGAAATAATTTTTCAATACAGATAAAGGCATGTTAGTATTGCACAGAATTCAGTTTTCCCATGTAGCAGAATCCCTAGGACATTCTTTCCTCTACAAAGATCCACATGTCACTTCATAAGACAATAGAGTTCTCGACAGCTGCTTACAAGTTACAAACTCAATGTCCAAGAAAATACAAAATCTGCATACCTCTCATAGTCTCTGGATTTCAGTAATTCTAGTAATTCCTGAGGGTCCAGGCAGCTTTTTGACTGTGCTAGGCCAGATTTGCCACCTTTGAACTGATCTGTAGAAAGAATAAATTTTAAGAAAGCACACAGAGACTAGAACAAATTACTGTTGAATATGAAAACTAATGCTAGGTTTCATTGTTTTAGCCCTCAGATGAACACACCTTACACTAACAGAGACAAACTCAGAGGTACATAGAAGGTTTGCATGCAAGCCTTTCTTTAATGTGTATGTATGTAGATATATATGTACTATGAAGAAGAACTGTTTGGAACACCAATTCAACATGCCCACATGCACACACAGAGCAGAAAAGCCATTAGTTCTACTTACAGGAGAAACATGGTAAATAAAGTTAGATGGTGGGTGCTGAAGTTTGTTCTCTTTGTATTGTAAGCTGGTTAAAACAAAGTAAGCAGTATTAACCACGAGACAGGAATATGTGAAAGAATATGTGTGGTTTGCAGAGAGAGCACCCTCAGTTTAATGAAAGAGACAGACATGACAAAATAATACCCCTGGCACAGGCTGCTTTTTTGAGACTATGCTAGCACTTATTTACAGCAAATCTGGAAGTCAATCCAACTGTAAAAAACATTACACAAGATTATTACCTAACCAAAGCTCAGCATGGATGAAGCCAAGCTCAGTCTTACACATTACAAGGAGACTGGCAAGACTTGCTGTTCTGTGCCAAGTTTCCTCAGTTTTTATCAACATATGTACCCATTTTATTAATGTCTTCACTGATTCCTTTCATCACACTGATATCCCTTCCTGTATCTCATTTTCTGAAATCCTCCCTACATCTTTTCCCCTTTCCCTTCAAGAACTCTGAGATTATCTGTGAAGTGCAAGTCAGATTCAAGTTCCAGAGCAGTCTGAGCTGTATGACATTAACACCTACAGCAGGACCTATCCAGGTCCTTTCATGCATTATTAGTTATGCTGTCTCTCTCTTTTAGCTTTCAGAGTTTCACAATCCATATGGTATTAAATTAGTGCTGTGCAGGTCTCAAGTTGCCACAATAGTGATAGGAGAAAAATAAAGTTTCCTAAACAAGTTTCTTCAATGTAACAGAAGCACAAGATGGAAAGCCAAAAAAACCCCAAAAAACCCCCAAACCAACAAACCCACTGTAACAAATTCCAGTTCTTAAGCTCCAGTATTTGTATTGTATATACCCTACATGGTTAGTTTTGTGATATTCCTTCCTCATTTACTTCTCCAAGGTTCCAACACTTTTTAGATATTCACAGTAACAGGATCCATAACATCAGCTTTACATTTACACAATGAATCCAAAGGTTCCTGAAGTGACACCCCTACCTAAGCAGGAATACTTACATGTGATACACCCATAGATGTCAAGATAAATACTGAATTTACTGCAAAACTGAAGGCATTGGCACTTAGCTTCCTTCCAGTACAAGCAGTCCCAGTCTCCAGTGCTGCCTTAGTACATGGCAGTCATCTATTAGAGCCCATTCTGTGCTCATCTTGCTCAGGTGCTCATCTTGCTGCTTGGATTTTAACTTCAGTTTGACCCATTACCAAATCATTAAAAAAACCAAACCAAACTAAACCAAACCAAGAAAGTAGACTGGTCAATAACATGCCTATAAAGAGGCAGCCCAGGTAGTCACACCAAGACAGAAATACAAAAAAAAAAAAAAAAAAAGGCTAATGCTAGGATAAAGTAATTATCAAAGATTAGCTCACATCATCCAAAACCAGAGGCAAACCACAGCTTAGGCTTGACTGTGCAGTAGACAGAGGTGTGCCCTCATGAAAATCCTTTTTTCTACTCAATATGAGAATATAAGAATGATGAGAAGATTTCAACCTCCTCTGAAGTTTAATATAAAGCTAGCTATTGTTCAGAAGCCAAGTTATAAGAATTGCAATTCTTCAAGTGAGTTTAATGTTTGGAAACTGCTATATATAGAGCTACAGTCCAAATGTCACATACAGAATAAGCTACAGAAGCAAAGCAGGATTCCTACAGGATCTGTACAAGAAAAACTCATCCCCCAGAAGGGACACTTCAAAGCAATCACATTCTAAAGACTTTTGAGTACAACAAGCCATATAATCAAGAACATCACAAGAATCACTGTTGTTCTGTACATAAACCCAAGGACTATTGTTCTATTTAGCACTGGCCAGTTGTTCAAACAGGACTGGATTTCTGTGGTTATAATACACTGGACAGAGGCAAATACGATAATGAAATTTGTTACATCTTGAGATTTAAAGAAGCAACACATGTTGACATGAAGTCCTAAGAGAAAGACACTAACTTTTATGGATGATCAGCTTCTCCAGCTTCCTCTTGGCAGCAGCTCTCTCCACAATCTTCTGGTCAATAGTATTTGCTGTCACGAGACGATAAACAACTACTGGCTTTGTCTGACCAATTCTGTGACACCTGTCTTGGGCCTGCAAGTCTGACTGGGGGTTCTGAGCAGATAAAGAAAGCAAGCAGTAACAATTTAGTTAGGCCATTATCCTTTTTTAAAAGGACATACCACATGCAGCATTTTTCATGGGTAGCTCAGAGCCAGTGCAGAAGCAGAAGAGACACAGTATAATAGAACTCTACCTCTCTTGACTCTTAAGCTTATCCATGAAAGCTCTGCTATAGCTGCACAGGCAGAGAAACTCTACTAGCTTGGACTATTTCTGCACCACATGCTGCAGTTTTCTACAGATGACATGGTTAATATGACAGATTTAGATGATAATTTTAGTTGTAGGTTTGTGTTGAGTTTCTTTGCTGAAAGATAAGAAAAAGTGTTCTAAGTGTTCAGCCGTTTCTAAAACTGAAAACAGCAGCACTGTCTACTAAAATAAAGTGAAGATTCAGAGGTCCCCAGTCATTTTCTTCCATACCTCTCCTTCCCAGCCCCCAGACTTAAAGGAGCAGTAGAATCCTAGCTAGCTAAAACACGTGGCAAGTCACAGAGGAAATTCATGAGCTGGTACTAACATGGCAGCTGTTGTAAACAGGGAACCAGAAAAAGGTCACCTACACTCAAATTTAAGTAATAAAAAGAAGGAAATGTATTGACAACACAAAAAAAACCCTCCTGTTTTCAGTAATTCAGGGGCAAACTCAGAAACCAACTCTAATGTTGTATTCAGTAACCCAGGACTTTTCAAATGATGCTGTATTATTTCACAAACAAAATGTGTGCACATGCTACTACTACCTTCATGTAACACCTCATTAAAGTTATAGAAATGATCTGTACCACAATGGGTTTGTAAATGATTATCAAAAGCAGCAAGAGAAAGCCTTTTTGACACACATCACTAGGTTGATCTGTCAACATACCCAGTCACTGTCATAGATGATAACTGTGTCTGCTGTAGTTAAGTTAATGCCCAGGCCTCCAGCTCTTGTGCTCACTAAGAACATGAAGACCTCAGGGTCGTTATTAAACTGGTTCATCTGGAAAAGATTTCATCTATTAAAAAAAGCAGATGGATCAAACATAACATGGCTAATGCTTTATTTTGGGAGACCTGTTTAAAAAAGATGAACACAGAAAATACAGCAGAAGGTGTCAGGGGTTTTAAGAAGCAATGCATTTTAGGCATACCTCAAGGTAATGGTTAGCAGCACACTTTACTGCTTCAGTATTTCTGAGCTGCAGATACTATAAGGCAGAAGACAATTTTCAGCATAGAGTTGTTCTGCCTATTAAAGGCAAAGTGTTGTGCAAAATCATATCCTAGTGTCACAGCAAAAGCAGAATTTGCTAATGTGCTCAACAGGGCATGTTCATCTACTTACATTTTCTTCTCTTTCCGAATAGGACATAGAGCCATCCAGTCGACTGAATTTGAAGTTTCTCAGGTAACAGTAATCCATCAAAATGTCAAGCATCATAGTCATTTGTGAGAACAGCAAGACCTACAAAACCAGAAAGATTCCTTAATGACATTTTTTTATTCATAAGGAGATGACTATCTTATCACTCCAATAATCTTCAGCTTTACCTTATGTCCTCTCTTTTTAAGTTCTGGAAGCATTCGGTCCAAGAGTAAAAACTTGCCTGAATTCTTTACTAGATCTTCATCAATCTTGGAAAAGAGGGAATCATATATTAGGAAGGAAGGAGACCAATGGATTCCCCAATTCAGAAGCATCAGCAAAAGCTGTCTGAAATCTCACTGAAACAAGTGTGCACCATTTTCTTAACTAAAATCCATAATATTGGAAGCAATGTTGATTTTAGCAAACAGCATTGAATCACTTAAATCACAATGAAACTAAATCCGACCCCACCATTTCATAAGCCCAAATAATTATTTCCTAAAACTAGCTAGTTTTCACCCCATTTCTGGAAGGAGAAACCATCATGTTGTTAGTTTTTCCTCACGCAATAGTGTTGCAGTTTCTTTCCCAGCTTGTAACTAAAGCACACGGCTTCCACCTACTGGACACAGAGAGGCAGCCCTGAACAAGTTACTCAACATCAGCCAAGTGGTAAAATTTCACAGCAAGTGTTCACACTACTGCCTTAAACCCCTCTTCAAGAGGGCTTGTTAGGTCTAATTCTTGTTAAGGGTAGGGATACAGAAATTTCTAAGGTCTGAAATATACAGCAGCCACCGTGGTAATTATGAATACATTTTCCTGAGCAAGTACTAACTCCTGTGGGTGGCGTCAGCTGTCAAACAATCTCCATTTTCTGCACACTGATTTTCCCTCACCTCACTGACTGGGGAATCTGCTTTTTATGCAGACTGACTTTACACTGATACACTTCAACAGCATACTCTGGAGTACAGCACACTCTGTTATCACTCACCAAATAGGAAACATGACTACACATACCTACAAACTTTACATCTACATTTAGAATGTACAACCAACTTCCAGTTCTTCAAGATTCTTTCAATTCAAATTATTTTATAGTTTCCTATATTTCCATCTGCTTTGTGTATATTAAACTGGTCTTTGTGATGTAGCTTGGATTTTTTCTCTTTTGAGGAACGATGCTGTATTCTCTGAGCAAACAACTCTGTTGTACTTGTTTCAGTTCTTAACTCACACTTAAATGTCACCACTGCACCTCCTGCAGTACATACAATTTAGTTCGTGAACAGTTCACCAAGGTTAGCTTTGTTTTGAAAAATAACCCTGGTGAGGAGACCTTGAGGCAGCCCCTAAAGAACCTGGAGTCAGTGGTAACCAGCAACTCTTTGAATGAGTAACTCTCAACCAGCAGAAGAGCACTGTCACAATGAAGAACACCACGGCATCATTGTGCAAAGGCTTAATAGGCACAGCAGCTGAACAGGTCCCTGCAATTGCTGCTGCAGGAAGCTTCAAATAATGATTCAGAATACTGGAGGTGTATGCCAAATACTTTGAAAAGGTCATTCTTTACTGCCACCAGCTCTCAGTCTATTGCTTTTTAATGCCTGGAATAGATTTTCTCTAATGCTTTCAAAGTGTGTACCTTGAACTGTTGTGTTGCAGGATCCAAAGGATACTCAATAAGATAGGGGTGATTACAACATTTCCTCAATAACATCATAATATTCTGTAGTTTAAGGTTCACCTCGGAATCCATGGGCATGTTGACTTCTACTACTGGCCTTGAAAAGATACAACATCTCATTAGAACTGAAAGTGTCTCCTTATTATGCTACAAATACTTGAGAGAAAAAATCCCTACAACAAAATCAAGCAATGGAGTCACATGCTGTGACATCCTCAAAATCCCTTATAGTTTGTAAAGCTATTACCAGACAAAACTTCTTTGAGTGCCACACTTGGCAATGAAGGCATAACTGTTTGCCATTATTGATTAAAAATACAAAAGAGCAGTCAGTAGTAATTAGAAGCAGAATTTGATTTGTGCAAATCACCCAGCAGAAAAGGGAACAGAAGCAAGCCCTCACCAGACCACATGGTCAGATTTCCTGGGCAGCCAATACCTAAGATAGTCCAAAATCAGCTCCCTGCCTACCCCAATTTGGCCACATTGCAGGAATCACAATGAATACAGCTATTTAGCTCTTCTACATGTAAGTACTGTCTCCAACATAAGGGATCCATGACATACCATAAATCTAACACTTAGATTTAATTATCTGTTCTCACAGGCTACATTGGACTAGAATAAAAATCTAGCAAAATGAGCACTTTTCAACCTGAAGATTTTCTTATGTCCAAGGGACTTTCAACCAATTTAGAGCCACCAAGAGAAGGAAGAACAGAAGGACATTTGAAGTGCTGATCTTTCCCAGCAACTGTTATGCATGATGGGGCCCCTTCTCTCCTGTGGATGGCTGAACACCTGCCTGCCCATGGGAAGCAGTGAATTAATTCCTTGTTTTGCTTTGCTAGCATGTGCAGCTTTTGCCTTCCCTATTAAACTGTCTTTATCTAAAACCACAGGTTTTCCAGCTTTTTCCTTCTGATTTCCTCCCCAACCCCACCGATGGAGCTGTGCTGCCTGGGGTTAAACCACAATGGTGTCCTGAAGTTAGCTGCAACTCTAATGAGCCACTGAGTGGTGGCACAATAATCACTGCTACCATGGCTCACTGAATACCAGGTAAAATCAAAGAAACAAACCATAAAACTACAACAATGGTTAATAACTAAATGCCATTCTTCCTGATCAATTTCAGTCAGCAAAGCTTTGAAAGCAAACCAAGAGGGAGACAGACAGTACAACAACAAAAAAATCTTTCAAGACAGGCACCTCTCTTTTTCTACTTCCTCTTGCATTTTGCTGATTAATTTTTCCAAGTCATCAGGTGAACCATTATGTTCTTCACAATAATCAACCACTTTCCGACTACGGCGCTTTGGTCGGCCTGTAGAGCTCAGCTCAACTACTTCTTCCTGTGGGAAAAGAGAACACTGCCATCAATAGCAGCCAGCTTCAGATATAAAGGCCTGTGCTGGTCCAAGAAATCTCAAAACTGAAAAGAAGCCTCAGTGATGTGCATCATGCAACACTTATTTAGACTCAGCAGCTTAAATTCTGGCTATGCAGAATATGCAGCCAAATTGTAAAGGTCTGCAACTGTAGATTTTCAAAGTTTCTCTTTGATTTTAAAAGGCTACATTCATTTTACAATTCTAAGCTGAAACTGTCAACTCTATGAAAACAGTGCTCTTTTTCTCCCAAGCTACAAGTAATCAAGAAGATATTTACACTGATATTGTTTTAATTCTGTGCCACAGGCCTATCACAGTAACTGCCACTGAAATAGATAATGAATAGATCAGACTAAAAGTTTAAGAATAAGAGCAGATTGAGTTACAATGGTAATGAAGCAACAGCAGAATGGTTTTGCATACAAACTATTAAAAGCAAGGCCATTTTTAACATCCTTATCAGTAGATACCTCATTATTTCCAAGCAGTTTCCTAATGGTGCGATTGACAATGGCAGTATAGAAAGTTTCCTGCTTCTTTGCCAGGGGTGCATACACCACAACTTCCCGTTTAGGAGGAACCTCCAGAGCCACATCCGATTTCAGCCTTCTCAGTAGGAAAGGTGTCAGAATCTGAAATGGTGAGCACAGCTGTCAACACAGCTTTAAAAAAAAAAAAAAAAGAAAAAAAGACAACAACACAGAAGCAGGCCTACTGATTTAATGCTATTTTGCCAATTTAAAGGAGGAGTTAATTTGCATATATTTAGTTTTTTAGTATGCATGCCTGCTCAACATTTTCATGCATATGCTGGTTCTAAGACGTGTTGAAACAAACACACCCATGGACATTCAAAAAATCCTGAAGTGCTTAGTAGGGGTGCAGTAGTAACTACACTACAGACCTTTCTTACAAATGCCAGTAACTGAAAGTAATCTTAGTTCAAAACTGCTAATTTCGCTTGTTGTATTTCTTAAATCGAATTTTTCTGAAAACGCCCAAAACCTTAAACCAATTGTCATCAACAATTATATGTAGAAGATACAGTTTAAATCCTTCTGCAGCAGCTTACAGGAAAAATGATATGTCTGTAAGCATTTACTTCCACACACTCTCTTAAAAAAAAGAGCTTTAAGTGTATATTTGAAAACAGCCATATTGTATAACTAGTTTGTCCAAAGGTATTTCACTTAACACCTAAAAGTTACATAAGTTCCCTCAAAGTTATGTTTTAAAAAAATACATACACTGATTAAATCTCTTGGTGAATGGAAGTCTATAACTGCAATTCAGTTTCAAGAAAAAAAATGAGTGGCTATCAAAGAGATATATTGCTCTTTTAGCATTTTTAAGTGCTGTAAAGATTGAAAAAACCACCCCAGAAGTCTAAGGAAGTCCAGAAGTGACACAATAAAAACTTCAGACCAGAATTCAGTATCACAAATAAGATTTTGACACACTTCATGAAATGACAAGTCAATCTTACAACTATATCATAAAAAATACAAAATGAAGAATAAATGAAAACCTGATGCAGCATATGTAAGATGTTTTGCTCCCTTTCTTTAGCAATAATATCTTCTGCAGTTTCTGTAATGCTGGTAATATCAAACCAGGATTCAAAGCTATAAAACAAAGCAAGGAAAAAAATAGCTTACTTCATAACTATTGCCTTGATTATTTTAGTATCTATTTTTCTCTTATCCTGTGATTAAAAAAAAAAAAAAAAAGCACTCACATCCATCATGAATAGAAGGTGTACAAGAGGAATTTCTCAAACATACTTGCCAATTCAGAAGCTTGATGTTTTATGTGATTTGCAAAAACACTTGTACTAATTGGAATATTCATTATCATCTATTATATTCCATCTAGGTTATAGCTTTTTTCAAAAATCAGTCCAAATACTGTTTTGGCAATGCTCTTCCACCTGACCCCTTACTGCTGCAGAAAAGGATCTGTGGGTCCTGTGCCTGCCAGCTTTACACAGCTTCATCCAGTGCCTTTGAGAATCTCAAAGCAGCACCAGGCACTTGTGATAAAACAAACATCTCTCTGCAAATGTTCGTGTCTTAGCTCACAGCTGAGCTTCCACCATCCAGGGAGACCACAATTAATTCCTTCCTTTCTGAAACTGAGTGTGCGGCAAGACATTTCAAAGCCTTTGCCACCAAATAATCATATTGAATTGCAACCATGCCATAAAACAGCTCTTCACATACTGATAAGTTCAGTAATTAAAGAGTCTAATAATACTCAAACAAAACAAACAGAAATACCTTCCACCATCAGATTGCAACTCACCTTTTCAAATCATCAAACACATCTGGCAACAGGAAGTTAAGCAATGACCAAAGCTCTGCCAAGTTGTTTTGCAGGGGAGTGCCAGTCAACAGGAGTTTATTGTCTGCATTAAATCGTTTCAATTCTCTGATAAGGCGGCAGTTCATATTTTTAATCCTGTGACCTTCATCTACTATCAGATATTTCCAGTAGCAGCTCTGTGAAAATAAAGGGTATTTCAGTAAATTTCAGCTTTATTCCATCAAAACAGGTGTCAGATTAATTAAGATGCACTAATTAGTGTTAAAAAGGTTCTATTTATTGTTTTTCACTTTGCCAGACTAATAGAGCTGAGCCCAAACAGTTAAAGCCACACATCTGCTTCATGGTGACTGCCTAGGTGCTTAAAACAGAGCTTCTACAAGAAGCTCATCTTGCTGAAACAACCACTGTGATGGTAACCACAATATTTACACACTGAGTATAGCTTTTACTCTAAACACCCTTAACCATCACCTACAAGAAGGTAACAAAAAGAGCAGGAATGCTGTAATTATCTGCTTTTACAATAATGCTCTGTTTGAAGAACTTAAGCATTAAATTGTCGAGCTACTACTACAAGAAAACAGAAGTGAATGCCAACATACATGCTACAGTATGAAACTTGCTGTACAGGCAGTTTTTTACCATGTTCAAAAGCACTGCTAACAGTACTGAGGCACAAGACAGTCCTAGGGCTAAGAGAACTTGGATACCTGCAGGGCATTCCTGTCTCGCATTGCTATTTCAAAGGATGTGATGACCACAGGATAGATCTGCGGTGATCCTTGTCTTGTGTGAATTTTACGAACCAGTTTACGGCGCTCCTGCTGAGCTCCATGATAGAGCATTAGTGGAATCTGTAAAAAAGAGGTTACAAGTCAGGACTACAATACTCATTTTAAGCTAATGGGAAGACAGTAGAAATAACTGAGAGCTCTTACAAGAAGGCTGTAAATACACAGCAAGTCACAGCACAGTTTGTAGTAACCGAATAAACAACTACAATTAAAATTATGTTCTATATAGAGAAAATTTCAAGGCAAAGAATTAGAATAGAAATTAAACAATTTGTGCTTTTAAACCTAAGGAAGAAGAAAAGTCTTCATTTCTCTTACCTCTGGAGTAAATCTCTTGAATTCAGACATCCAGTTTGGAAGAGTAGACAAAGGACCACACACTAAGAATGGACCAGGGACCCCTCGCTCCACCATCAGTGCTATTGTTGCAATACACTGGATTGTCTTCCCCAGCCCCATTTCATCAGCTAATATGCCATTAATACCATTTTCCCAAAGCATCTGCATATAAAAAAAAAAATTAAAAGTAAATGCAAAATAATCAGCACACATTTGGAAAAACAAAGATCTTTAGGAATGTAAAACCTGTGAATACTCTCTACTACGCCCATTTTATATCACAGATGAAGATGACTCTCTCAATTATAAAAATAAATACAAGCATTTTGTAAATACCAGATATTCTCAGGTAGATGCATGCACTCCTAGCCAACTAAGTGCCTGAATAGGACACAAAAATCACAACAGTATCAAAGGAAAGTATGTTACTTTAGTAACTTCAGTATTGCATCAGAAGGCACTTTAACTGCAAGTTCAGCTCACATTATCGGAGGTTTTACTCATCCCAGCTCCAAAATTTCACTTAGCTCTGCTCTCCAAAAGACCCAATGACTATGCTGACATTTCAGTGGTATCTATTCAAGGAGCTTCTATAGGCTTGGAGCTCCTGTAGCTACCTCACCACAAGAAAAAGGTGCACTTCCTGGCCAACACAGCTACCTGCTCCAGCCAAAGTTCTTGGGCCAGACACTGCCTACTCTGACAAATAACAAATGAAGAGAAAGACACAGAAGTGTTCTTTGGCCACTCTACTATTCAATAGAGATACACAAAAAGGTTATCATAACATGGGCCCAACTAAGGAAGCTGATTTTCTCACCAGAAGAGGCCTGTCTTCACTAGGCACTTTCCAGTAACAAAGTGAGTGAGCAAGTTTAGTAGCACTCATTTAAGGGGTGAGTCTAAGCATGTTGAAACAGACTGTGTATGCTTATAGGGAGGAAAAACAAAGAAAAAATCTAAGAGAAATATGAGATCAGTAGCAGAATTAAAATTGACTGTTATAATTTTTTTAATTTGGCCTACATGCTGAAACAGGTAGAAATTAAAAATATATGTGGGCAATTTTGATGGCAAGTTCCTATAGCTTTTTATTTCACAGGCTACAGACGTAACATTTTTAACACACTGTGTTAAATATTACTAGTTAAGACTCCAAGATACAGAGAATGAAAACTTATCTGTCAAGCCTGCAAAGGTAACAGGTCTTTGAATATCTTTGGGTACTGAAGCCCTTAAGAGAGAAAAATAAGATTGTCCCTCAGTAGTATGTACAGTCCTTCTGCTTTCACAAACTCTTTGTAAGGAGAGGTTGAGTTGAACAAGAAAATAGATGGAAAAAGGGAAAATGGAGAACACCACCCAGAAAGTCTAAAGGTTTAGAAACACCAATATCCTTCCCACACTGAAACATTTTATTTGCTGTTTGACAACTTTTTCATAACACCAGATTCTTGTACCGTGAAAAGATCATAACTAACTAAAAGAGCATAACTAACTCTCTCTTCACCTTCCCTGTACCAACTATGATCAGAGATTTCTAATATCTCTTCCCCTCCATGCCTGTTTCCAATCAGCAGCAATTCTGATCAAATTCAATTACATCCATACCCTTAGCCACTCCATGCCTTCCACTTGGTACCACCTCATTACACCACCAGTAAAAATCTTTGGCTGTTGAAAAGGCACTGGTTGTCCATTAAATTTTCGCACGGGATCAAGAAATTGCTTGGCACTGTGTCGTACAGCTTGACATAATCTGTCCTTAATGACACTATTTGAGTCTCCATTTTTCTGCAGGTCTTCTGGATGCAGGTTGTCAGCAGAGCTTTCATCCTGTGAAAGGAAGGTCAAGGAACATATGACAAATCAAAGCCTGCTAAGACATACTTCTTCCCAATTTACATCAGCCCTAAAGTGCAGTTAATTCAGTCTCTGACACAAAGACTTCTAAGTTAACTGTCAACTCAAGAGTGGACTTGATAGATTATTTTCTCCTTTATAATTCAATGGCAGTGACAGCTACTGAAGCTATTTGGCTTATAATTTTTGACCCATAAAAGTAAACAGACTTAAAACCATTCTCACAGAGGCTGGCATTCAATGCAGCTACCTCCCTTCTGTAAACAGAAGGGCTTTCCTTTCTGTAAGCTGTTCTAATGTAAGGAAGCAATTCACACTGTGCATGCAGCTCTTGAACTACAGAAGCAAAAAAGAGACCTCACCTGTTATCTCCACATTTGACTGCTTAAAAATTACTGTTAAGGTCTTAAACACCAACATGAATATTACTTAATAAATTCCTATTTCCTTCATTTCTGAAGCTACTAGCAACCTGTGAAGTATAAATACCTTTAAACTCAGTTTAAAAAAAATAAACTAAAAGTTTTCATCTTAGATTTCTGAAATAAGTATTTAAGTGCATTCATTTATACCACCTTTCTAAACTTTAATTCAGGACTTCAATAACTAGCAAAGATGTTTATATACAAGTAAAGTTTACAGATACACTATAAAGTATAGAAAGCCCTCCCTCCCTTTGGGCTTAGCACTCTTAAACTGCAAGAATATGTGTCAACATACCTGATCTTCCACTTTACTTTTTTTCGCCACTGATAATATTTCCTGGAAACAAACAGGAAAAAAAAATGCTTATGTGCTTTTCAACTTTAAAGGCTACTGTAATTTGCATTTCATGTAATATCTCCATTCATCTTTCAATCTGGATATATTTTTAAAACCTTTCCATACAACATCATTAATCACAGAAGTGAGTCTAAAACAAGACCACACACCAGGTAACACATTTCAGTTACAGGGTAGCTGACAATTCAGTTGGCAAAGTAGACTCTTCACAGCTTGCCTCCCTAAAGACTTTAAAAAACAAAATATCCAGCCTCTACAGCTGTGACAACACTGCTTGTTACATAGATCTTTGGTCACAGTCGGACTACTGATGGCTGATAATATATGGTAGCAATGTATGAGAATGGAGTGCTCTGAAATACAGATGTCAAAGAAACTGGCTCACCCATTTCTGTGCTACAAAAATTCAGACAACATCTTTATAGTTAAGTCATACCTCTTTGGACATAATTTCTGATATGTTGTATGTCCCATCTTCTCTTCCTCTCTTCCTTTTTGCACCTATAAGATAATATTTGAGTTTATACAATGCATCAAATATTAAGGAAATCAAACCCACCAATACTGAAAAAAGGCAAAGCCTAATACATTACCTGATTTCTCTTCTTTGCTATCAACTGGGTTTTGACCCTAGAAAATAACCATAGGAAGAGGTTCATCATCTTATGCATCTCTAACTATCATGACACAGATAAAGAGATGTAATCAGACTCCAACCATTACATTCGAAAGCTTATTGAAACATTTCTACTCTTAAACAGTTTTCAGAAATACAGCAAAAAATACTCCTGCTTATTTTTTCTTGTTACTTATTCACTGTTTTGACTGAACAAAGCAATCATTGCTAAAATAAAAAACTCAAAACAAACTGAAACCATTTTCTCTAATAATAACCAGTCAAACACATCCCCTAAAATGACTGTCATGGTATACAAATTTTAAGGACTTTCAAACAGTCTTACTACACTTAAAATAAATATGGTATATTGGATAGATCCTGCAAGTCAAATACTGGACAATCAAACTTACTTATTTTACTTATCTTGACCAAAACTAACATTATCATTTCTCAGACATCCATTTAGAAAGTTGCATAAAGTAGCTACTTAATCTTACCTTAGCAGATTTTAACATCATCTCTCTCTTTCTTTCTAACTTCTCTTTCCTCCTCTGTTCCTAAACAAAATAAAAACCACACATGCAATTCTTATCTTTCCATAATACCCACAAGAGTACTAACCACTACAGAAGTGATAGATTACATTGCCAATAGTGAGTTCCATGTACTCTATAGACTTTGCTTTGCAACCCCACTAAGTTTGTTCTGATATAGTTTAAAACAATAAAGCAAAATCTGGACAAGAAAGTGCCACTGCTCTAAATTGTTTGTCAGTAAATACTTCAAACACTTAAATAGAGAAATTTAGAAAGATCTGAACAAAAATATTCCCAATTGCAAACTCCTGAAGTTTATATCTCCTGCAGTAAGTTTTCAATTTATTCAACTTCTACATACAACATATTCACTGCAGAACAGACAGCAATACAAGTAGCCTAGAATGCCTTTAATAAGTGCTTTCATGCCTTGAACTTGATATTTCCATTCCATCTGCTATTTTTACCTGCTGGAAGCAAAAGGATCCTGAAGAAAGAGTTAAAGACCTTGGTATTTATCAGATGGAGCAAGATTTAGTATCAAAATATGCACTCTAGCAATACAATTAGCATGAATTTGAGCTGACAGTTCAACTAGAGAAGTATTTTGGAGAGGAGGTTCCTGCAGTGTATCAGTGTCCCTTTTTGGAAAATGTTGTTTTTCTTAATCTTTTCCCTCTCTCTCAAGCATAAAATCTTGCAAACTTGCCCATAAAGGTACAGGTAAGAAAGTCAAGACAAAGCTAGGCATGAACACTGCAGCACATGGATTAAAAAAAAAAAAAAAAATCAACAAGAATACAGGTAACACTGTTTCATGGAAGCTCTTATTTGGGAACAGCATGGCCTCAGATCACTGAAATTTACTGATTTGTTTGAGGGAGGCCTAAGTTAGGATCTTGGAGGTAAATTTTATCCTCAGCTTTCAGTTAATAACAAAACCAGGCTACTTAATTTACTACTTATCAGTTCTCTGCACCTTCTATCATCCCTCCATGTTTTCTAGCTCCCTTAAACTTCAGCTCTTATTTGAAATACTTACTCTTCTTTCTTTGCACTCAGGCCAAAAGCACCATAAAGGTATCAGTGCCACCTTTACACTGTGACTTTAAATTATAATTAATGTTCTTCCATATCTGAGTCATCTTTTAATTTACAGAACAAATTCTGAACACTATGTAAAGCATCATGTCATTCCTGTGCATCAGATCCCATTAGATTTTAATCCTACAAATGCAATCTTAAAAGCATTTTTACTTCAAACAGCTGGATGGAAAAAAACACAGACAACACTTCTCCCTGCAGCAAGAACACACCTACCTCTAGCTGCTGCTGTTCCATTTTGGTTAGCAAGAATTTGGAATAGATGTTGCTTTTTTCAAGCAGATGTTGAAGCCTCTTATAGCGCATTTCACTTGATTCCCTGTCCCAAGAAGTGCGAGCCTGGCCAACAAAAAGAGATGTCAATCATTTACAGCTACAATTGTGAACATAGAGCCGCTCCTTATGTTAAAAGCATTAACTCTGAAGTGTCTCACACACAGACACTGTCCCTTCCAGCCATGGTACATTTATGATTTGTGACTGTATGGACTCACTCATACCTATTAAGTGCTGTAAGATAAAGTAACTGAGGGACCATGCACACCCCCAGTACAGCCGCACATGGCATTCAACGGCTCAAAGATGCCTCAACTCCATAGATTTAGAGCAAAATGAAGTCTCAGTTTTTTGTAGCCTGCAAAATCTGTGAGGGAAAAAAACCCTACCTGGCAAATTTGAGCACAGTCTCCCTAGTACTATTATAGCCCTTCATGTACATTTACACCAAGTTAGTTTCTCATGAAGAAGATATACACACAACTACAAAACTATCACGAAGTTTTAGAAAGCTCAAGTCTATTCCTAATATGAAAACAGCAACTTCTGCTCACTTTGCTTACAAAATCCACACATGCTTTTCAAAGTAACTGCTGCTGAATTAGTCAGGGTTGTGCATTTAGAAGTTTGCAAATTACTCTTTAACACTTGGATCAAGACACTCCCAAAGAGCAAAAACTATTCACCCTTCTGCCTTCATCAAACACAGTCTGAAAACCGAGATACCCAACAAGTCACAGAATCATTTGGTTTGGAAGAGACCCAAGATGATCGAGTTCAAGCATTAATCAGCACTGCCAAATCACCACTAAAGCACTAAACTAAGGATGCCTCGGAAGTGCGACATCTACGGGCTTTTCGAGCGCTGCTGCCACCAGTGCCGCTTCCCCAGGCAGAGTGTACCAGTGCTTGATCACCCCTTCAGTCAGGACAATTTTCCAAGAATGTCCCATCTAAACTCCCCGCGCCTCAACCTGAGGACGTTTCCTCTTGTCTTATTGCTGGTACATGGAACGAGACCGACCCCCCACCACCTATCTACAGTAGCTGTAGTGAAAAGTTTTAAATTAGCATCTCCAAAAGAAACCCAAGAGAGACAAGCTGCAGAGCTTTACAAGATGCTTATCTATGTCAATGCCTTTAGAAGAAACACAGGGGGAAGGGCACAAGACACACAAAAACAAGTGACTCTTGTGAAACTAAATACACTAATAGGCAGGGAAATGGGATATTTCCTGAATCATGGGACAAACTGTGAGACACTGAAAAGGTGGAGAATGTCCAGTTGATTTTCTCCAAGCAATTCCACTCAGGAAACAATTACCTTGTTCTTTTAAGAGAAGATCTGTCTCCACAATTTCTCTAAGGGAGGACATTGCATTCTCCTGATTTTCTTTGCTTCTTGTCTCCCCAGTACAGGTTTTTACGTTCAGATGACAAGTACTTGAGCTCAGAAAGATCAACTCTTGATGACAATACCAAGAGAAAACACAATTAAAACTAACCTACTTTTTCAGAAAATTGCTATTGCTCGCCTTTTGTTGGAGTGAACACGGCACTCTTATTTGATCAAAATGAAGGACTGTTTCCTCAACCAACTTCAAAAATTTCAAGCAGAAGAAAGAAAACTCAAAGATGAACAGCATTTAACTCTAATGACATCTCACTACGCCTTTTGACTCAAGCCTTCAAGCCTTATGACAGTGGTTTTTTTGGGGTTTTTTTTGACGGGAAAGGTCAAAAACTTGCCACTCTTTGTCACTATTCTACATTCACACAAATTTGCACAGTGGTATTTCACCGTTAACCCTCAAAAAGAACTGGCAACTCCTTTGCTGAACTGTTGTACAAATCACCTGGCAGGGGGCTTGCCGAAGTGACAAGCATAAGAAACACAGAAACTGCCCCCCAGTAAGCCTGTGGTAACTACAGGAGTAAATCCCCTTGGTCTGACTGGTCCCGGATTGCACAGGGAAAAGGTGATAAAGAACACAGGACAATTGAGCTATCCTTGCTAGAGGTAAGTCCTGTGGTCTCTCAAGAAATGGAGAATAAAAAAACCCCTCACATTACAGCATTGTTACAGAAGTGGTCATTGTGAAAAAAACTAAAATTTTAAGTATTTTTCTCAACAGTTCCTGTGCAATGAGAAAACTTGCTCTACAAGGGTTTCCTCCTCACCCCTTCCAGAAGTATTACCTCCACATTCTTAGTTCCTAGTCTAATCAAGGAATACCTGAAGTTCCAACAGGCTATATGATCACTTACTGTTTGCAACAAAGAATGTCAGGGAGAATCGATATTTCTTTCCAACTACAGTATCACAAAATAATGTATTATCAAAACATACCTATATAAATCCTAACTTGAAAGAGGAAAAGGAGTAATCAAAATTAGATCCAGGCCTTAGAATAATGTGACAATTCTTAAGATAGGGAAAAACCCCCTCACCTAATTTCTCTATTATACTGAATAATAGCATTAGTTCCTTGAATGAGATCTTTAAGGTCCCTTCCAATCCAAACCATTCTGTGATTCCCTAGAATACAATTCCCCAAAAACCATTTAGAACAGCTATTTCAAGCTTGTTATCTCCTTATGTCTGAAACACAATACAAATTTTCATGTTAGGTCTAGAAGCATGTTCTCACTCCATAACACACTGGTTAGTATCAACCAGGGCTTAACATCAGCGTTTGAAAACATTCTCAGCAAGAGGGAAGTGAAGGATAGTAACGATTACATCACTTGCGGTGGGGAGGTCCCATTTCCCCGAAGCAATCTTTATTTCCTGTAGCACAGGCGAACCAAACATCGCCTCCAGCTCGATCACATGCACGCTGCTCCTGGCAGCAGCGGCAGGGCAAGGCAGCCCCGCACAGCGGAGTGCGGGGGGAGCAGCAGCGCACACCAAGGCAGGGACTGGAACAAACCTGACCCTCGCTAGCTGGGTTTGCTCAGCCAGACTGCTCCATCATTCTGCATAAAGCATACCTGCTACTGAAAGAAACATATAACCAGGCCTGATTCTGGAAAGGATCTGCAGAACTCCACTCAGGCCGTTTGGCTGGTGAGGTTTTTTAATTAAGGAGAGAAAGAAATGTTATGTACACTTTGAGAAACAAAACCAGAAATTCAAAAGAATGTGAACTTAGTGCCCTTTCTGAAATCAGCTCACTTCACAGGTATTATACCTCATATTTTTAGGCTCAGAACGACAAAAGCAAAGATGTAATCTTCTCACTGCAAATTTCAACGCGTATAAATGCAGCAGGTTTCTCCCTAAGGGCAAGAGTTTACCTCTAGCCTTTAAAAACAAAAAGAAAAAACGAAGGCCCCAGGTGGATGAGCAAAAGATGCTTATACACCACAGCACGGCCTTTACCATGTCTGTTTGTTGTGAAGCCCAAGGAGCTGCAGGGCACCGGCCCCCAGGCACCCCGACAAATCCCGCCGCCGGCGGGGACCCTGCTGCGGGCCGCCCCTCACCTTCTCCAGCATCTGCCGCTCCTGCTCCAGCCCCGCCGCCTCCAGCTGCTCCTCTTCCTCCAGCATGGCCGGCGTGATCACCGCCGCCTCTGCCTGCTCCCCCATGGCGGCTCCCAGCGGTTCTGCACCGAGCGCACGGTCCCGCACGGTCCCTCACGGCCGCCCCTCACCGCTACCAGTGCCCGAGCTGCGGACGGGCATCACACCGCTCCCGCGCGCGCCGCCTCACCGCCCGCCTCGCGAGAACAAAAACCGCGCGTTGCCCAAGCCGCGCGAGAGCTGGCGCCGTTCTCGCGAGGCCGCCCGCTCAGCCCCCGGGCGCACGTGCGGCCATCTTGGCTCCTGGCAAGCTCCGGGCAGAGGCGGGGCATGGCCGGGGGAGGCGCTCCGGGCGCGGTGTCCACTGTGGAACGGGCTGCTGAGGGAGCTATCCCTGCAGGTGTTCATGGAAAGGCTGGATGTGGCACTTGGTGCCATGGTCTAGCTGATAGGGTGGTGTTCGGCCACCGGAGGGGCTCGATGGCCGCAGAGGAATTGTCCAGCCTGATGGGCTCTGTGGTTCTGTCCCGCTGCCCTCCGCCCGTGCCCGCGGGGCATCGGCACCTGAGAGCGGGGCATGGCTCCGGCACGGCCTGCGACTGCCCTGGACACGGCTGGCTGTGCCACGAGAGGGCACCGGAGCTCTGGAATCCCGCACGGGAGCGCTGGAATCCCGCTCGGGAGCGCTGCGAACCCGCCCGGGAGCGCTGCGAACCCGCCCGGGAGCGCTGCGAACCCGCACGGGAGCGCTGCGAACCCGCCCGGGAGCGCTGGAATCCCGCTCGGGAGCGCTGGAATCCCGCTCGGGAGCGCTGGGAACCCGCACGGGAGCGCTGGAATCCCGCACGGGAGCGCTGGAATCCCGCTCGGGAGCGCTGCGAACCCGCCCGGGAGCGCAGGTACCCCAGCCTTCCCAAAACCAGGCACCGCGCTAAAGTAAATATTTCCAGTGTTCAGAGCACAAACATTTTAGCTCCACGTAAATGACCCACAAACTGTCAAAATAACAGGGCTTATCGCTTCAGATGCTGTGCTGGTAATTGTCTACGCCTATTTGTCAAACGAACCACTATTTTAAACTTGCTCCACGCACATGGCGACCTGAGCCAGAAGACCTGGAAAGGGGGAGGAAAAAATAAGCAAAGAAAGGCAAACAAGTGTAGTAATAACTGAGGTGGATGGCATTCTTCTCATTCCCAAAGCCTGACAGGCCGATTCTGGATAATGTGGTTTATGGAAAAGTGATTCTGTTCTCCAAGGCGTAGTTCAGAGGTTAACTGGAGATGGATGGTTCTGCATCACTGTGAGAGAATGTTAGCAGGGAGTAATGTTATTAATCTCAAATAAAGTTATTTTATAGGCATGGTGGCAATCAAATGCACCTTTTTCAAACTTCTGTTTCACTTGCAAATATTCTCAAAACATCATAGTGAATAAACCAAAAAAACCCTTTATTTTCCATGGCACCTTTCAGTCTGTAAAACTAATGTGCTTTCAAAACTATAACATTAAAGCAGAAAAATCAACTAAATGACCACTGAAAGGCATCCAAGCTGGAACATGGTGGTGGCTGCAGTGGTTCTCAACACCATTGAAGGCAGGAAGCAAGGATGAAGATGCCACTAGAACATAAGGAGAACTTTGGAAAATTGCAAAGATTTTGTCTGAGATATGAATGATAAAACCTTTACTACTTTAACAAAAAAAACTGCCATTAAATCTTTCCTTCTCAGAAATTGTTCTTATCCAAAGAGAATAAACATCTAAGTAAAATACGTAATAGAACACAAATGTTCCATCTCACTCCTGTGTCCATACACGTTATTTTGTAACATCATTTAAACCGTTTTTAGAATTGTGAGACACACATACTCCACCTTACTTCAGATTATCACGTAAATGTGATGCCTTTGTTTCAGCCATTTCCTGCTCTGCCCATCACCTTGTCTGCAAGCAGGTTGGGATGGGAAGGGATTTGCCTGTTCATAGTGGCATTGTGGCTCCCTGTGGGTGGCTCAGCATCACAATTGCCATTCATTTTTGCAGGGAGAGGCTGTGCTGCTGTGCAGGGACCCTCGTCCTCCCTCCCATCACAGCTTCCGTGGCTGCATCCACATCCATGTTCCATGGACCCCTCACTGCAGTGGGAAAGGGGCTCTGTGAGCTCTTATTTGCCCCTGTGTGCAGTGTGTTTCTATGTTCAACTAGTTGTAATTTAGATCTTGCATATTATTTTCCCTGTTTATTGTTAAAAGTCATCAGGAAAAAATTGATTGAAAGGTAATTAGCCATCTCTTTGGTGACATTCTTATATCCAACATCTGCAAAACATGATGCAGTGAAAGCTTTGTTAAACATGCCTTTTAAAAAAAATATTTCAAATAAATGCTAGCAGATCAATCAGTTGTGGTTGAAACCTGCTGGACGCATACCATTGTCTGTTTTTAACATCCCACAAACAGACAGACACGTAGAAGGGGAGTGTGCAAAAGATTCATGTGCAGTCATGCAGACAAGGGCAATTAGCCTGGCTTAGCACACGTGAGTAAGGTGGTGTCAACAAACATCCTCCAGATCCACCAGATTCCACTACTGTGGAATGAGTATGTGCTGCTTGTCACTGCTCCTCTCCAACTGCTCTCAAGACTGAGACATCACTATTTGGTATTAAAGGCCTGCAAGGGGAATAAGGCAGTCCTTATGCAAATTGTTTATGGAGTAGATTCTTAGGAATTTAGAATAGGGCCGTTTCCCTAGCAAAAGTTATTAAATTGACAGAGCTGAGAGCACCTTCCACAAGTGTAGCAGGATCCAAAAATTTATATGTCTCCATGGCATAACTCTTCATTCACTGCTTAGGGCGAGCAAAGAAGTTGTAACATGTAGCTTCTATGCAGAAACAATTTATTTACCTCATTAATCAGTGACTTCTTACTGCAGTGCAGAAAGTCACTGGTCTATTAGCTTTTGTTTCAGAAGATGGAAGACCCTCATAGCACACCTGGATGCTTCTAGAGTCTAATGCAAGGTGCAGAGAAAGATGAACCTCGTGGCACAGAGGGGGCTGGGGAAAATTACAGTGCAAGAGAGCAGATAATAGTTAGAAAAATGCAGATTGTAAACAAAGACGTTTCTGTTCTCAGGCTTGCCAAGTGGCTGCTGCTAAGTCATAGTAACCCTGGGTTGTCACCTTTGAATTTTACTTGTCATTCTGGTATGCAACACAGGAATGTGTGTCGTTTCATCATGCTCCTTGCCTGCACAAGTTACCTAATTAATTTACTACAAACTATAAAAGTAGTTCCTTGTACTAATTGACTCGTCTGCTGTACGACCAAAGAGGAAGCTGGGACTTTGAAACAAAATGGTTTTCTTTAGATGAGAAAAGTAAGACAAATTCAGACTGTTTTGTCCTTATCTTATTTCCTAGCAAAGTATGTACAAAGCTTTCCTACTCCTGAAAAAATGAGAAAGTCTTGAAAACACTCCAGCAGATAGCAGTAGATCCCTGACATTTGCTCACTGTTGTTCATATTCAAATGTTGTTCTTTTTCTCTCTCTTTTTATTGACTGCTTTTGTTTGTTTCCTTAAGAATTAAAGACTGCTAAAATATAGTAGTAGAAGCCAAGAGACTGGTTTCTCTTCTTTATAGTAACAAACGTTGTTTTAAGTAAAAGAAATACTATAGCAGGATTCTATTCTGAATCAACAAGCACAATCTTAAGGTGGTGAGAAATTTCAGAGACCAAGTCCAGTGGACTGGCAAGTTTAACTAAAACTCCTGTAACTAAAAGTTTTACATCGAGCTGGGAGATGTGTAGGAAAAAGGTAGGGAAGTGTCTGGGGTCCTGGCAAGTAACCAGCATGCACAAGAACACTAGATGGCTGCACAGTCTCCAAGAAAATGCTGTTGTCTGCAAGTTTGATTTTGCAGCTTGTGCACCTGAAATACAGAGGGTGAGATGTGTTGATCAGTGGAGTGTGTTTGTGTGCCAGCCCCTTTGTGTTAGTAGGCAATCCAGTGCTCTGAGCTGGCAGGCAGAGCTGCAGGATGGGCATTTGCTGACAGCTGGACTTAAATGACAAGAATATCATGCTGTGGTGGGGCAGCCTTCCTCCATATTTGCTGTGTCCCTGTCACCAGGAGCTAAATCACATGTGAAGTAACTCCTGAGACACTTATTTCCAACCTGGCTTTTTGAGAAACCTGATATCCCCATAAGTGCCAGGCAAAGGGTGGAATATGCAGAGAGACAGAAACTTCTGTGGCCATCCAGCTTTAATCAGCCATATTTGTTTGTTTACAAGGACATCTGAATAATACCACCCACCATTCTGTTGGTCAACATACCAAAGATTTCCAGCACACAGCTCTCAGGTTTCTAGCTCCTGCTGCAGCATGCAGCCTGGACCAGCCAGAGCAGGATTAGGGTTGTCAGGGAAAAGGATTGATGGAGCGATGTTACACTTCAGCAGGTAATCAGTTCTCTTTGGGAGCAGGATCCTTCCTTGCTGTGAAAGTGACAAAATAATTACCATGTAAGTCTGACAGTTTCAGTGAGCTCTTAAACTGGTGTTTGAATACACAACTCTTATTCATTCATATATAACATGAAAGATTGCTTGTGTTTTCTCACTGTGATCAGGTCTGGATGTTTCAGTATCTCTGCTTGTAAATGACCATACAACATCTGCTGAAAAATGGCAGTTTTATCCAGCTCATCACCTAGTCCAAATCTTTCAAGCATAATTTCTGTCAGCCTTGTGTTCCCTGGCTTACATTGGGGTAACTGTCACAAAATCCCCTTCTAGTTTCTCTGCCCTTAATTGTTTGGCTCTTTGCAACAGTTTGTGGCTGTGCATCCATGCAGACAGCAAATTCATGTACAATTAAATTCATTCAAAATTAGATTCTGCTCTCCTTGACATGTATGCATATTAGGATCAGAGTTTACAACTTAATTTCAAGGCACCCAGGAAGGTAGGGTGGCACCAAACCCTGAAGGCACCTAACCATGTTGCACAAAGCTCCTGCCTAATAAGTAAACCACCTTTTTGCTTGTGGCTGCAAGAAATTAAAATGTTACAGCTCAGGCAGAGAGGAAGAGCACAGAAATTCTTCTGTGCTTTAGTTTGTTACCTGCCCATCACTCTTGCCAATTTGCCAGTGAAGTCTGGAGATCCTAACATCTCACCAACTGCAGCCTGTGACCCACTGGATGTTGGGAATTCACAAACTAAGGGATCTGGAAAAACTGACCACAGAATGCATATTTCCATGTGCTGCACAGGAACCCACAGAGGTGTGAGCTCAGGGAGTCCTCACCTCAGTTTGAACATGCCAACTCCCTGCTTCTCCCCACATCCAGAATCAGCTCTAACCAGGAATGATTGCATTTTTGAGTGTCACATGAGACAAGGAACTGTAAGTCATACTGAAAAAAAACACCCCTTGTGAAATTTTTGCTGGCAGGCAAAGGAAGAGCATAAACATCTGTGAGCTCAATGTATACCAAACATGCATGTTGAAATCTTACTACAGGTTGAGAGCACAGAGTGGGGAGACACAGATGCACAGGCAAATGCAGCCCTGATGACACAAGAGTGATTGGAGCACTGCAATGTTCACTGAATTGTCCATGGGTAATAAACCAGCTTTGTGGGTTTTGATTGCAGAGATTGAGCTGGATCCAATGACAGCTGGTTTGCATGAAACAATCAGCCTTGCCTTTGCTAACTCCTTCAGGACTGGGCTAGCTACAGTATTTATCACCAGCTAAAGTTTTTTACTCATTTCATGGTCATTACAAATGTCAGGAAATGCTGCACAATTAGCAAACCCATGGTTTAACCTGAACAAACAGGAGGGCCAGATTTGCATTCACATTGCCTTCTCAAAGGTTTCTAGAACCACAGCCATGGTGGTGAGGGATCTGCCAGATGCCATTAAGAATTTTTTTTTTCCCAGGGATAGTCAACACCATTAATAAGCTTAGATTGTCTCTATGGGAATCTACTTGGTACAAGGATTGCCTGCAATTGTATTAACTAATGTGATTTATTTGTGTTTTGCAATATAGAACCCAAAATTAACTTAGTTCACAGCATGCAGACAGTAAACTTACTATCTCACTTAAAATCCCATTCTTTCTGATTCCTCCATGCTTAGTTTTTGCTGATTCATAAGCAACTTCCACTATGCAAGAGTTTGTTGATCTTCAGCAATAGGCAGCAGCACACATAGACACAGAGTCTCCAGCCTGGTAAGTCTAGCATGTGTGAGAGATGTGGGATCAGGCAGCCACAAATGGCTCCCTGCAACCTTGGTGGGGTAGAGAGCCCAGCCCTTAATACATGCTTTTAGCATATCTGCTGAGAAGTGGAACTCCCTTCCCTCACACTCACCACAGCACAAAGGTATTTTGAATCCTACAAAAGGCATGCCAAAAATCAAATTTTTCCATCAACAGAGAAAATGAGGAATGTGTGTATCTGGTCCACTGGGCTCAAAGGGGGAGATGATTAATCACCAGCAAGGGAGGATGACTGTAGATGGCAAGTCAGCATCTCTAGGTATTTTGTTTTTCCTCCCTATATCCCTTTCTCCTTTTAAAATGAATTCTAGGAGATTGTTTACAGTAGAGTCCCCTCTGCATGCTTTGGCATCTTGTCTGAAGTCAGCAAGTCAGATCCTTTCTGCCAGGATTCAGAAAACACTAGAACTAGAAAACAGGACCTACCTTAAACCATGAAGTACAGTGTTTCAGGAGTAGCTGTAGGTGAAGCCTTGGAGAGGGACTGAGATGGTAAGTGAATGGATCTCAGCCTCAGTGAACCCACTGAGTGTTTTGCCCTACCAGAGTATATTCTTTCCTTACCAAATTTCTGTCAACATTCTCAGGATTTCACCAGATATTTTTTGCACCTCTAGAGTCTGCTGTTGATGAAAGCTTCTGCTGTGACCACTCAGGCTATGCAGTCCAAGAACCAATGACTCCACACAAGGGACGAGCAGAAGACAAGCCATGGTAAGTGGTGGCTTAGTGATGCTGTGCTTTTTCAACCCCCAAGTCACAAAAAGTATTACAAACCAAATATGGAAACAACACGAGACAACTGCAAGACCTGAGCTGGTGAGATGCTGCACTTGGATTTAAATCTAAAACTGAAGTTTTTATGCAATTACAGTCATTAAGAGTCACGTAGTAGTCACTGAATAATTGAGTCATTAATGTTTGCACCCAGACAAAATTCTCGCTCAGATCAGCTGCTGCCCTATGGTTTCAGTTAAACACACTGTTTTCCATTTTGTCTTAAACTCTTGACTGGAAGTGAGGTATTTCCTTTAATACTGTTTTATTGAGACCAAGATCTATGTCATTTATAAAGAATTCCAGATTCACAGGGAATGGGAAACACTATAAAAGTATGAAAGAGCAGCCTTTTCCTCTTTCTTTTAGGTAAGAGGCAAAACCCACTAAGCTTCTTCTGGAAGATTTTATGCCATAGTTTTGATCCCGAATGGGCAGAAATGCTAACAAAGCAAATTATTTTCCTCCAAAGGAAAGTTTTTAAGTGGTTTTGTTGAAAAGTGTACATACAGCTGGTTGTCTGGTACAAAGCTGTTCTTTAACCTTAGTGCTGGGAGCATGGGGAGAACACCCACGTACAGATAATTAATACAGACAGTGCAGGAGGGAGTGGTGCTGGGTAAGAGGTGCTCCACTATAGATTAAGGGAGCTCACCCTCTGTGGTGCATCCTATGGTGCTGTGCAGGGCTAGCACTGACCCTTCTTTCTTCCAGAAATAATAAACATTGGCCCTGGGACCTAAGCAGAAATAACCAGGAACCACGAACAATTGGAACACTACTGGGCAAGCCATATGAGTGCAGATTCTCAGTCACTACAGTAGTGCTCATGTGAAAACAGCCTCTCATCAGTAAATCTGGCTTGCAGCAAAAAGACAAAGAAATCTAAGCACTGGGGACTGACATAAGGAGGTGCCAGTAGGAAGGTTCAGGACATGTTGTGCAGACTATTTGTAGAGACATGTTTCTGGTGTTCTGAGTCCATAAATAATGTTTATGAAAAGGTATTAGATACCTTCCCCAAGGGCTGCTAGAAAAAGGAATAAACAGACCAGAAGAAGCTTAGTCACATTCCAGTTTGGGGAGGAGAAAGAGGCTGTGAAGACAACTCTAGCAGACTTATGGTACCTTTATGAAATATTTGCCTTTTTTACCTAGAGGGCAGGGGTGAGGGAAATATGATTCCTTGCTCTGACAATAGTGGAGATCGAATGCTGTATCTGGATGGACTGCACTCTCTTGTCTTGGAGCCACGCCTGCAAAGATGTCCTAAGCCAGACTGACAGCAGCCAGAGGGGTTTCTGGCAGCTGCTCATATCCCAGGGAAATGGCAGCTGTATGAACCAATCTCATCAAACTTCGGAAAAAGCGGGGAATGGGGAAAATACTTGGATTTGCACAAACAAATTTTGCCTTGCTCCATTAGTATTTACAAGGTTGATCCAGGACAAAACATCACCTCTTCAACCCAAACAAAGCAGCACCATGCAGAGAGTGCTGTGAGTCTGCTGACATCCTTGCTGTGATCTCACTGGGGCTTCGAAGCGCACTCACAGTTTAAAGAAATGGATTGTGATGATAAAAGAGAATTATCTTTGCTTTACCCTCATATGCTTAGTAAACTCCCATGAAAACGTAGCAAATTTCCCCTGCTGCTTCCCCAAATGTCTGTGCCTCAGGCCCAAATTCAGTTATTCCTTTAATCCTGTGCAGGAGATCCAAGATCAAAGTTGGTGGGACTTTGTTTCATCGCAGCTATTCCCAGCACCATCCCTGGAATTCAGGCAGCTGCTGGTTTTCATTCCTCAGCCATGGGCTAGCCAGATCTGACACTTAAGTGTTAACCCTTGGTTTTGGCATGAATTATGAATTGGAGTCTTGTCCCCTGAAAATTCTCCTGCTCTGCAGCAGATGACTCACCTTCACTGTGGTACCCCATGGGAATAAATTACTTACTGGTGTTTGCTTCCTGGGTACCAAAATTCCAGTGGTAAAAGAAGGGATCCCTGTGGAATCTAGGATCTTCTGAGATGGAAGGTGATCTCTAACTATCCATTATATTATCCCTGGGAGAGGGGGAAAATAATTGAAAACATGAACCACTTACTGGAAAAAACAAGACCAGCCCTGTATTTAATCCAAACATTTTGTTTCGTTCCACTTGTAATTATTTCCATCCAATGAAAAAATACTTCAGTAAAGAAAATGACAGTTCCCTTCCATGAGCAAACAAAATAAGAAGTCATGTCAGTGACATATTTAAATGCTGTGTTGAAATTGTCTTTACTTGTATTGCAGTAATACTGAACACATCAATTTAGGTTTAATGATCTAATTTCAGTGTTTGTTAGGGTAGTGGTTAGAAAACCAAAGGTTTGTGGGGAAAGAAGCTGAAGTGACACTTCATTTTCCCTGAAACTCATGAGAATGTGAATATGAACACTGATTACACCCACATGATTGACTAGGGAAGAGGTTCCAAAAAAGATGAAGACTAACCTGAAAGCCCAGGGAATTATTGCCATTGCCAGATCTGCTAGTACTTTTTTTTTTTTTTTTTTTTTTTTTTTTTTTTTCTTATAGTGGAAACCCTAGTTTTCACATGGTGGAAAGAGGTAAACAGGAAAAAAAATCCATTCTTGTACAAGACTCACTCTTACACTCAGATGACTGTCTCATAATCAAGGCAATAAATTGCAGGTACCTTGGTTGTAGTTTATTGAGATCCCATGCCAAGTAAAGGCTCTCTGTATGTTTGCTTTAATTATCATGTTTCTAAAGAAGGAAACAGGAAACTATTTATGCAGGTTTACTACACTGCCTGACTACCCTCCCTTCCCTGTGCCTCATGTACCTGAACTTTGTATTCCCCACAGAAAAGTGGAAATAACTTTGGAGACTTCTTAAAAACTGCTTCAAAACACATTGAGAAATTCTGGTGAAACAGTAGGAGAAAAATATTGTCACTTCCATATGCTGGGATATTTCTTCCCAGAGCTCTCAGACATTCAGCATCACAGATGTATTTTCCTGCCTAGAATAGGCCAACAATTCTCTCTTCAATACTGGCTGACTTCAGTGCCCAGGTGAAAAGGGGGCTGTAAGTTATGGACATTGCTATTTGCCTTTAAATGATTTTTCACCCAAGAACATTATGCTGCTTTTTGCACTGTCTTGGTGTAACTCCTGCTTCCTGGCACTATCTCTGCATCTCACCCATCTAACTCAACAGATATATTTTCATACCCTCTAGCAACAGATACTTGTGGAGGAGTTAGTGTTTGCCAAGTGTGGTTTAATACTAATTAATTCATGCTCCTTGCCATTTTTTTCTCCAACTCAAAACTAACAGCACACCAATCATATATTTTTCAGCAGCACATCATCTGACTGAATGGAAATATGCCACTGAGATCCATCTGCATGGCCCTTTGCTGCAGTACCAACAGAATTCAGCTGCCTGCTTCTCAGACAGGTGTGACATTTCAGGAGAGCATGGCTAGTGTGTAAGTGGTGGGAAGTCAGCATCTGTTCTGAGGAAAAGGGGGTTTTGAAAAGGCAGAGGCTGTCCAAGATGTGCCTACTCAACACAGGAAGAGATATTTGGGAAGCACCACTGTAAGAATCAGGAGGCTGGTCTGCTGGATGTGGGATGGACCAAGGACAGGGACGTAAAGCTCTCCCTTGCAGGAGGCCAGCATCTTGATAACAGAGGAAAAAAATACTATACCTTTCTTTTTGTGAGAAAACAGCAGGGTTCCCAGGTCTTCACCAAAATACCAGGATGAAATCACAAATTTTATCTGAGATACTTAAACCTGCTGGTACCAAACCCCATATTACTCATGGAGAGCTCCACCTCCTCCACCCTCTTGGTACTACTGACATTGCAAAATCTTTTGCTAACCACAATTCTTTCCACATAGTATTTTCTATGCGAGAAGAGAAGTCTGATTTACTCTGGGAGGTCAGCACCACCCTTTGCTTTTCTTTTCAGCTACAAGTCTGATGGCTTGCAAGAAACCAGCAGTTAAAATTGATCAATTAACCATAGATATCTATGACAAAGAATATCCTAAAAAAAACCCCAGTCCATTACTAAGTAGAACTGTCTGCCTTGTCTAGCTGTATCTTATATATCACTCTTTCTCTACCCATGGCTTTAAAGATTACCTTTCTTTCTCCAAGAACTTTCTCAAAGTGTTAATGAGCTACACAATCCAAATCTATATTAAATCTCTGAAAATGTTCAGTTGTTCAGGTATAGCTATGGCTTGGGTTATGTTCATATATCAAAATTGCCAGGTCATTAGCTCTCATGTGTTAGGATAGCAGGTGAGTTACAAACTCATGCCTACATGTGCCATGATGCATTTTCTCTAATTGCCTTTTTCTGAATTCTGATTGTGAGTCATTGTGAGTCATTGCAGGCAAGAACTTATATAGCCAGAAAGGTTAAATATAAATATATCAATCTATTGTTCACCAATAAATACTAGTATATGAAGAGAAGGGCCAGGGATGTTCAGAGTTAAGGAATATTTCTATTCCAAGTGGACAAACATGTAATGCTACCTGTAAGTCTTGCTGATAAGAATGTGCAGACACTTGGGTTAGTGCTGGAGCCAGGAATGTTACACCAAATCTGATGTGGAGTGAGGGTGCACTGCTGTGGCTGCTCTGCCCTCAGCACTCAGGAACACCCTGGCCACCCAGCACAGCTCAGCAGCTTCCCAGCATAACCACTGAGTTTTTTTCTGTGCTGTGAATTACATTGTTCCACTTTTTCAAAAAGTGAGAGTTCTCCATTAAGAAAAACCCTTTACAGTATGATGCTGCAGATCTTCTCTGTCTTCACAGGAATATCCACAGCAGCTTTGGGATTTCCACTGACTTTCATCTTTGCTTGGGCCAAGTCACCCACAAATGACAATGATAACAAAGTCTTGCTGTTTCTGAGGTTCCTGTGGCCAGGATGAGTGACTGCTGGCAGCACCCTGTCCCCTGTTCCTGCCATCAGGGATAGGTGAAAGGACACTCATCAGGATATCTGCTTCATCCACAGGAGAAACACGGACATCCCCTGGTACAGCAGTTCCCTGTTGTTTCAGCTGAAGGTCCCAAACCTGCCTTCAGCATGGACAACAGGGAGACAGTGGAAAGGGGCACTCCTGGCTTCCCACAGCCCCTCCTTTTCCCTTCTCATTCCCTTACTGAATCCTCCCCCAGCCTTATCACATTCCCTCCATTCCTCTCATCGCCCTCTGAGCTTGCCTCTGAGACGCTGAGCCTGTGCTGCTGCCGTCCACCAGCTTCCAGATCCCCTTGCTCAGACCTGTGCCATGGGGTTCCTGGCCACTGCAGGGAGAGGGGTGGGGGAGCCCTCACCTCCCACTCACTGTCTTCTGCCACAGCTCTAAAAAAATATATATTCACTCCCTATCCACCTCTGCTCTCGACAGCACCACACAGCCCCCCTTCTTCTTGATGCTATCTATTTACAATAACTCAGTTTCCATAAAATCTCCTCCACTTATTCCTCACTGAAGCATTCTTATCTTATCTTGCAAACCTGACTTGACATCAGGCAGTTTGGTGTTTATATGAAGAAAGGGTTTGGCTTTTAAAACAGTTCAGCAGCCACAATCAGAACTAGGTCTTCAGAATAGATTAGACTGCATTTTTGGGCACTAAAATAAGAAGCCAGCCCTTCCAAGAGGGCTCTTTCTAATGGTGAGCTTTGAAAACATTACTTTAAATATCCCCAAACAGTTAGATGTGGAGCCTTTGCTGAAAAGTCAGCCAAGCTGATCTGAAATCTGCTCTGCAGCCCCTTGCAGCTCTTATGAGCCCTTCCCTGGTTTCCTGCTGCCTCCTCAGCCTGCACAACACAGGTTATCAGGGCAAAGGTAAGGCTGGCCCCTGCGGATTTTGACAGACTGGAACTTGACTGATTCAGTTTGCAAACTTGGGACAATACTTTGTTGTGTCTTTGCATGTTGCTTTATGTTGAAACTATCTTGGGAACAAGCAAATTGTGCTTCCAGACTTTAATTCACCAAGTTTCAAAGTTGGGTCATCTGGAGGTCAGGGTTTTTTTTTAATTTTGTTTTGTTTTGTTTTTCAAGAGCACTACCAAGAACTCTGGGGAAGGTACCCGTGAAAGCTGTCTTTATCCAAAATCACAAAAATACATATGCCCATTATTTTTACTTGGCACGGAAACTTGTGTGTCAGTTCAATTGTATTGGCTTTCAAAAAGAATAGTTGTGCAATGACTGTTCTGGTGTGCAGCAGTCTGGTGACATCTGTCCTGCATCCCATGAGTCGCAGAACACTGCAAAGTTGTGAAATGATCTGTCACAAACCTCCTGTTATTTCAGGATACGGAAATATCTCCCAAGTGCTGTATATAGACAACGGATTCATCATGAGCCAACCTGGAAATTTCAGTCTGAGCAGCAGTCTTAAATTAGTAAGTGCAGGGAAGTCTGCAGTAAAACAGCAGACTGTCTCCAGTCATCCCACACTAAACAAGCATACAAACAAAAGTAGAATTTTACAGATAAAAGCACAAATAGCACTGCTAAGATAGAAATCACAACAGTCCCAACCTCTGAAAGTCCCGGTAGTATTTAATTTTTTACAGTGAGCTTAGATCAGATCTGAACAGAGGGAATATGAATATATTTCTGGCATTTCCCATCTGGACCTAGAAGAGCTCTGCTTCAGGGCTGGTTTGGAAGGGAAGAAATGTCTCCTCATTACAAACTTGCTTTAGTTACTCTGGGAAGCCATGGCCACTTACTGCTCATTGAAACAGTTTAATACAGACTCATAACTTTAATGTTCAGGCAGCTTTACAAAAAGGAAACAGGTTTTTATCACCTTTTCTCAGCCAGGGAGATGAAAAGCAAAGAACACTAAAGCAATGTGCTGAGGAGGGAGAGCACCTCAGTGCTGGTGCCATATCTGAGCTCCTGTGCCCATTCTGTCACATGAAGAGGTGCCAGATGGTGAGGACACAGCAGCAGTCACCTGGAGCTGCACAGTCATACACAGACTGTGATGTAAGATCCACAGTGACATTACCAACCTCAGTTCACAAACAGTGGAGCCACAGATATCCTCTGGGATGTCCAGAGGAAACACACACCCAAAACTGGATATCAGAGTTGTACACAAATAAAAGAGCATCCATTTGGCTTCAGCAAGAGATTTTTTTAAACAACAGGTTTTCAGAAACACATGCTATTTGTAAAGTATATCCTGAGGTCATCCAGAAAAGTCCTTGACTACTGAATCTATCTGCTCATCAAGGACAGTTGTTTTCAGCATTTTTCAGCCTGGGAAGCCCCTCTGTACTTTAGCAGTGGAGGTCAGGTCTCATGCAGTACATTTAAATTTGCTAACAGTCAGCCTGCTTTCCTCAGTTATTCCTCCCCACTACTGGAGCAGCCAGATCCACAGGAGCTGACAACCACTTACAGTATCTTTTTTTAGTGAGATCCCATGTGGCAACTCTTAGTCCTTCTGTTGAATCCTGGGACAAGTGAGCTTCATCATTTCACTGAATGGGGGAAATCCAGGCTCACATGCTGCATGTCAACAATCCTCTGTTCCCACCTCTTTTTAGAAGTTGTACAACAATGTATACCCCCTCCAAGCAGGAAACAGTAAATTCTGTAATCAAACTGTGGAGGTGCAATTATGAGTGCAATTAAGGTGAAATATAGCTCTATTGAAGTTGGTGGGAATTTTATTATTAACTAAAGTTTCACCTCTGTGTTTCAGGTGGATGGTTATCCTGTTCAAGCAAAGAAGCCATTATTTAATCAAAATGACATTTATAATGCAGTATTACTACCATATTAAAACATTCAGGACATGTTTACTTTAATCAGTTCTAATTAAATTGTTACACAGGAAAAAGATCTAGTCTGCTGGTGAGTGCACATATATTCAGGGTGAAAGCAATGCAAATTGTCCAGGATCTCATTAAGTGCTATTTGTACTTCTTAAACTTTGGTGATGTTTTAGCAGGTCACATCTAACTCTTCCATTCTATTCCACTGAAGCAGATTATTCTAAAATGAGAGTGAGCATTTCAAACTAAAGCAAGTGCAGCATTTACAGTAATGCAGATTTGCAACAAGGTAAATGAAGCAGCAGTTGCCAAACCCTTAGCCCTGTTAATTGCAATGGTTAAGCAGCACTTCCACAGCCACTGGGATTCTCCAGGCATTGAAAGCAAAGAGGCTGAAGGATGCTCTGGATACTCTCACACCGCATCTCTGGGGCAGGACACAGTGCTGGCACATGCCTGGCAGACCCTGCCCAGCCTGGCTTCTTCCCAGTAACAGATCAAGCAAGGGTGGGGGAGTATCCATTTTTCTGCATTGGGCAGAGTCATGATGGGGATAGAAAATCAGGTCAAGCTCAGGCCTGGCTGGAGCTTTGCAGGTCTGCTGATACCTCAGAGAGTGAAAAGGGGAGGCCCAGGTCAACAACACCACTCTTGAGTTCCTCATCATCACCTTTTCACACAATTTAATGGTGGAAAATTCCTCGACCCTTCCCTCATATCTTATATCTTTTTTTTGTCACAGTCCCTTGGATTACCATTTAGTTTTACAGGTCTCCTCATGACAAAGCAGAACATGAAAATGTCCTGCCCTTCCAGAGTGACCCTGATCATGACTTGTCCTTTGTCAGGGCCACAGATGCAGCTCCCTGGCACCCCCAGGACACCAAGGTCCTAGCAGAAGAGAAAGGCACCTTCCCCTCAAACCCAGCTCAGCTTGTTTGCTTGCTTGCTTCCTTCCTTGTTGCCACTGGTCCTTAAGCCTCTATTACTTTTTCTGCTACTCTCCAGCATCACTCCTCTCTCATCCTCCACTCACATTTGACTGCCTCACCAGTGTATAGCCCCAAGGTGCTCACCACTGCTCTGCTGCCCATCCATTCCAAACCAGGGACACTGGTGCACACTGTCTCAGACACCTGGCCTAAAACCACAGGTGGACAGGAGTGCAGGTGTTGTGGGATGATGCTGATGGGGACCCCCTCTGTGCCTGCATTGCCACCATCCAGCCTGAAGCATCTCAGGAGGAAAACAGAGGGTTTGGGTCATGCCATAACCCAGAAAGCAGCACAGCACAGTACAATGCAGCTCAGCCTGCCTTTGGAAGGTGTTGATGAGCTATGCCAGCTTGTTCCTTGGCTGAGAAAAATGTGGACACTGAGGTGGTCCACAGGAAAATGAGGGGAACTGTCCTGGCTCTAGAGAGCAATGACTGAGTTTAAGCACTTGTTTTAACACCTTTTCAAGTCAGCTCTTCAGCTCAACTCAGTGAGCACAAAGGTGCTTCCATTGTGCACCAGAGGAAGTAATGTGTCTGGCAAGCCACTGGCCCTGACTTCCCAGGGCAGAGCTCTGGGCAGCTGCTTCCTATGTGGCTCACCATAGCTCCTTTCACAGCAGGGTGGAGTGTGGACCACATACCTGCTCCAGGATTGAAACACACTAGGCATTTGAGCCTTCTCTGCTCTTAACAGGCTGGTGGACACACCAACAAGCAGAACTGGTGCTGAGCTAGGCGGCAACTTTTTCTCCTGCTCTGTGTTTGGGGAATTGCCTGGGGCAGCAGCATCCTTAAGAGAGGCAGAGAAAATGAAGAGGAGGTGGCAGGGTTTGCTCATTTTCAGTATTAAGTGTTAATAAGTGTTAATTAAGTGAAGGAAGAGCAAAGATAGAAATGTATTTAGACTAGGACAAGTGTCTGGAGCAAGACATACGATTTGCAAAAGTTAACTCATTACCTCTAACAAAGTCAGGAGCTGCTCACTACCCCAAGAAGCTATTTTTTACACCACAAGTACACTGCAGTGAAACAACTTCCTCTTACATGACCCCAAACCTTCACCTGGACAAGCTGTACACATGCAGGCCACTGCCAAGTTAGCAAGAGAACCATTTCACAGGAAGCTGGAGTCTTCTGGAAACTTCCATTTACAGGAATACAAATATCATGCAATTCCTCTTTGAACCCACGCCTCTTTTTTTTCCCTTGACCTGTCTCTGGTGAGGGGCTGCTGGCTGAGACAGCACAGGCTGAGCCATGCCCACTGACAGCCTGCCTGGCACGGGGCTCAGGAAGGCAACAGCCCCCTATACCCCCAGGCTGGCCCTGACACCCTCATGCTGAAGGTGCTGTGAGTCCTCACTTAAATGACATTAATACTGCACTGCTGGCATGGCCGATTGGGCAGAGGTAGCTAAAACCTGGAAAAGAAAATAAAACCCTGTACAGTCACCCGCTGAGCACAGGTCCAAGCCAGCCCTGGTGATGCAGCACAGAACATATCCTCCCTGCCCTTTCTCAGCTGCTGGGGGGTACCCTTGTAACACAACATTAAATCCACCCCTTTTCCCACACTGTCACACAGATACCCAATGTCCCTCTGCATGCCAAAACCTTGCTTGTACTAGAGTGAAAGAAAAGATATTTAAGTCAAGGAGGTGATTGCATTGCACAGGGTCCTTTTGTGCCATGCTGCAGGTGTACAAAACAAACCAGGAGGTAATCAAACAATCTGTCCAGATCCAGGCTTTAACCAAGGGGTCAGGGAAGGGGATGGAAAACAAGGTCTAATATGTATGCATGATGAAAGATTGACAGTTATTTCATTGTGTGCTTCGGTGTGAAAACCACAGTGACAATGATATTGGAATGTGTTTCTCGTCACCACAAATACTTCACACCAGGTGGAGAGACTTTTTACATGCATGAGAAATCCTGTGCTTTGGGGGCTGCACAACCTAAAGAAGATGGAACTACTTGTAAAAATCCTGTTCTCCCAGACAAGTTGTGGCAGAAGGAGATGAAGTTATTTGCATGTGGTACATGCCTAAAGCCAAACAGCAGAGGAACACCTCTCCCAGCTGGGAGAGCTCACCTATGCAGAGCTGCACCTGCTCAGGGATCTGTCCTGCTAGGGCATATTTTGGCTCCTGGGGAGTTTCTTGAAACAAGGCTCACATTTGACAGGCATCCTCCTTTGCAGCTGCAGAGCATCTCAGTGGATGGACACTGTAGCAGTCATTTCATGGAACATCTGGGATTGCACAATAGTTCTGGGGCATGAGGAAGCAACACAATGGCCCAAACAGCACAACAGTTTTGGGAGTCACCACTAAATGTATCTCTCTTGCTTTCCAGGCACCTAACTTAGGAATTTTAGTACAAACAGTCCTCACCCAACCCCCTCAGCCACCCTCCTTGGTGCAAGCAGCTCCCTGTGAGCTTCTGCCTGACTTCTCTGCATTACAGAAATACCCTCTGCTCTGAAGATGCTTCCCACAAGCTCCAGGTTAACAGAGATGACAAGAAATGTAGGATGCAGCTGTACTCCCAGGGGATCCAGAGACACAACAGCTTTCCACACTTGTGGGCTTCTTTGGGTGGAGAGTTTTCTCAAGACTGAGGAAATTAATGCATCCATCAAACACTAAGCTGATGCTGACTAAGAGGTTTTTTCTCTTCCTGTCACATCCTCTGCAGCTCAAGAGGGAATTTCCTGCCCAGTTAAGATTTGAAGAACACATCCCACACTCTCAGTACATGGGTGAATGGGAAGGAGACCCAGCACAAGGGCTGGCAGCTGTAGAGAAAGGGCAGATGTAGTGTGGCTGTAGTGTGGGCCAAAAGCCACAGTGGCCCCAGTCCCCAGGCCCAAGTCCCTTTCCCTGCCTGGCTGGTTCCTTCCCATCCTTGTGCTCTGCCCCAGGACAGCAATGTATAGCTCAGCCCCAGCACCCCACGCTCCCCTCACTAACAAGCAGGACTTTAGGAAAAAGAAGTCAATCTTCCTCAAGATTCCCAGTTAAAGGTTGAGATCTGACAATACTCTCACTGCCAGACAAGAGATGGAGCTGAAAGATGGAAGCATCTTTCCTTCCTTGTTGCATTGCAGCAGCAATTGGGTTCAATATGCACAGGGAACATGATTTTTCCCATGTCAAGGGTGTTCACTAGGTTTAGACAAAAGCACATTAATAATCAGTGTCCCTTTTCTGCACTTTTTTTAAGCTTGGACATGAAAACCAATAATCACTTTTGTTTCTTGCCTGTGAGCTGTTTTGGATGAGGGAACTGCTGGTGTCTGCCCTCTTGAAGATTTCACTTTTGTTCATAATATGAGCAAAAAATTGTAAAATCTCCCTTTGGGTTGACACATTTACACTGGTATAAAAGTCCTAAGCATGCTAATGTTTTTTTCTGATTCAGTGCTAAGCTATTCAAGTGTAAAACATCTTGATGCTAATATAGCAAATAAATCCAAGTCGAAAAAATACATAAAACACAGTTATTCTACTAAAACTTTTCAAGAGTAGACAAAAGTAATCACATGCAACAACTAGCAACAGCTTTATGGAGCCCTCTAGACTCTGAACACCATCATATATTGTGTCAACACAGGGCATTTCCAATTTAATTATCAGTTTCATACACACAAACACACCCTCTTGTGAGAGTACCTAGAGCATTGAAATCTTGTGCTCATTGCCAGCCATTTTCATTACATGTTTGCCCTAGCCCGTGGCTAGTGTACTTGTCTTGTACACATTCCAGGGGATATTTTATTCTTGTTCAAAAGCTTACTGTCAGTGGGTTATTTTATTTATTATATTTGGTAACAGAGTCATTTCTGTTGGCCTCAAGCATTTGTTGAACACAAGGGGGTAAACCAAGCTTAGAAAGCCAGCTTGAGACTCCTTAGGAACTTTGATTTATCATACACTTTGCTTACTACAAATTAGATACTTTTCAGAACACTTTGAGCTAAAAGCCATTTACAAACATCAGCAATATAGCTTTTTTCCTTCTCCAGACTAGCTATTAAAAAAAAGAGTCTCCAGGTACTAGAGGAGTGTGCTCAGCAGTGTGCAAAACAATGGAGCTCAAAGGCAGAAAGAAAGGAGAATGCAATGGTGTACAGGCAGAGCTGAAGATGAGAGGCTAATTCTGTCCCCAGAATTCCTTTTGCTGTGCTATTGCATGCATGCTAAGGTATCTGTAACTACTCTACTGCTGCTCTAATAATTTAAGTATGCCCACTGCAGCTGGGAGCTGAGAGGGGAGCCCAGGCACGGCAGCATGTCACACACCAAGCACGCAGCACTGTCTCAGTGCAGGAAACAGGGACCTCCTTCCCCAAGGGAACCTACAGCTTTCCTTCTCACCAGCCCAAAGAGCATGGAAAGCTCGGCTCTGCCCACACAACAAACCACACTCTTTGGTTCCTCAGAAAAAGAGGAATAGGTGCTGGGTGCACCATGGGTGCCTGGAGTGTTTCAAGGAAATCAGATGCAGCCCACAAAAACTCTATTTCACTGCAGTGGGAAGCAAGGGGAGAAGCAGTAAAATCCTCCCAGGTTGAGGAGAAAAGATGCCTTTAGGTGGGAGCACTTAATGATTAAGTACAAGAGCAATGTGGTGGGAAAAGGGGCCAGTTAGACACCCTACCTTTAAATTGTGGCTGGTGCCAAACAGCAAACTCCAATGACTGATAAAGCAAAAAGTGGATTCACCTCAGTTGATACTTGGCCTGAAGTGTGCTGCAGAGGCACAGGAGGGCTGGCACCTGCAGAGGATTGGGGCAACTGGGCCGACCTCCCCTGACAGCTCCCCTCTCACTCACTTTCTCATGGTATTTGTAGCACCACTCTGTGACCTGCTTGGGGCCACTATCCTATGGACAGCTGAAGTCCACGGAATTAGGCCGGTTTAACCAGTGGAGCAGCACATTTTCACCTGAGAGTGCTCATATCAGCAGAAGTCTGGATGGGGGAGCAATGCAGACACTGGTGCTCTCTTAGCAAGCAGAGACCCTATATAGGTTATGGGGCTGCTTGTTGTAGGGAACTTGTACTCCTTAAACCTAGCCAAAGAGTAATTTCCCACATTTCCCAAGAAAACACTCCAGTGGGCTCAACCATGCCCAGGGCATCCCAGAACAATTCATGCCTGGCTTGCATGTTTGGAGTGCACTCCAGTAGGGTGACACTGCAAATCTGCCCATGGCAGCTTGCACCCAGGACAGTGCTGACACTTCCTTCTTACCCCTCTTACCCATAGCCTGCAGCACCAGTGACAGCCAAGGCAGTTTTGCATTATGAACACATAACATGCAATTTAAATAGAGAACAATAAAAAACCTGAAAAGAAAAAAAAAAAAGCAAAACCCAACAAACCCACTCTACTATTTTACTCTCTCTCTTCCCCACCCTGAACATTCCAGCCTTCCCTGCCACTAGAGAGGGGAGTTGTTTATTGATATTATGCAAGCACTGAAATATTTTTCTTTTTTCTTCTCTCCTATCCTTTCGCCCTCCCCTCTCCCCCTCTTTTCTCCGGGAGTTGCAAAGGTAGTCCAAACCCCTGCAGTCATCCCGGCTTATCAGCCACAGGAGATACATTCCTCTGGGCTGCTCCCTTTATAAGTCGCTGCTGGCCGTGCGCCCGCCCGCCGCCCCGCAGCCCGCGCCGCCGCTCCGCGCTGCCGCCATGCCCTAAGCGGGCCCGCCGCCGCTCGGGAGGCTCGGCAGCGATGGCACCCCCGGACCCGCGCCCCGCCCGCCCCTGAGGGCGGCTGCTGCCGGCGGCATGTTCAGCTGGCACCGGAGCTTCACCCTGGGAGCGCCCTGGAGGAGAGGTGAGTCGGCCGCCCCTCCCGGGACAGCCGGCGGCTGCCAGCGCCTCCCCAGACCCGCACCCCCGCCACCCCCTTCCTTCCCCTCGATACTTAGGACAAGCGCATCCCGGCCCGCCCTGCTGCCGGGCCCCGCCGGCCGGGCACCGCGCCGCTGCCGCCCGGCCCCATGCTGCGCTCGCTGCTCTCCGGCTGCCTCTGTCCCCTCGCAGGTAAGGCTGCACAGCCCTGCCCGCCCCGCCGGGACAAAGATCGCCCTAAGGAACCGGTCCCATTTCCTCTTTGCGGGCTTACTGCGCCATGGTAAGCGTGGCAGAGCTTGGGAGAAGGGAGCATGGGAGGCTGGAGCGCTGTGCTCCGAGCGGTGCGTGCTGCCGAGGGACCGGCACCGCTCCCTGCCCCGCTCTCGGGTCCCGCTCCCTGCCCCGCTCTCGGGTCCCGCTCCCGGCACCGCTCAGCTCCCGGCACCGCTCTCGGCACCATGCGGGTCCGGTACCACCGAGAGGCAGGTCGGGGCTGCCTCCGCCCGCCACGGCACGGGCAGTGGATATCACCCCGCTTTCTAGGCTAGTGCATCCCCGGGCTCCAAGTGTTTTACTTGCTCCTGTGGAGATGAGGTGACCCTGGCAGCAAAGGCAGCTATAGTCCTGCAGCTGATCACCTGTAACTTTTTAAGCCTCCGTTGTGCAAACAAATTATACGGTCTCAGTATGCCTTTTTCAGGGGCCACTGTATTTTCTTTATGCCTTAGCCAGAGTTGCAGGCTTTGAGATTACAAGCCCCATGTGGCAGAATTCTCTTAGCATCCCTGTTTACCCCTCAGCTTGGTTTGTGGCAGCTGTAAACGAGATCGGCAGTTTCTGTCTCACTGGCATCACTGCACTGGGCTGGTTGCTTGGCATGGAGGTGGCTACAGGCAAGATTTGTCAGAGGGTAAATGTAGTGTGCAGTGCTACAGCAGGACGGTAAAAATGTTGCAAACCCATGTGTTTGGGGTGGTTATAACTCCTGGGGTCCTGACTTTCCATCCTTATGCCAAACTCCTGCCTCCTTGGAGTGCTGCAGCAATTGTTCCCATGGAGTCATCAGAACTGCCAGATTCTTGGGCATCCGCTCAGGTACTCTCTGCTTGGATTGTGCTTCCCAGATGTCCTGGTCTGGGGCAGCTACTTAGAGCTCAGTGTAAGCTGGAGCCTGGTGAGGTGCCCCAGCGTGGAACTGTTGTTGCCATCAAGGCTGCTGAAGCACGTTGTTCTGCCTGGGTTCAGTCTGGAAACTGCTACCCAAGGGCTGTAGAGCAATACTGCTGTGAGGATGTGCCAGCATCCCCCTAAGATGTGCAGGGTGTTTGAGGAGGGTTTTACCATATGGTGGAAACTGCTCCCTTTTGCCCTGGATGTAATTCGACCATGAACTTGTTTCCTCCAATACATGTGGAGCAAACGTGATGGCAGGGTTAGGAGGTGAAAGGAAGCTTGCTCTTCCACATGGAAGTGTCCCTCACCACCCAGACACAGCAGTATTGTTTATGGGGTAGGTGAAAGCTTTGGTGGGGGAACAGAGATATCCTACAGAGAGAGTACTGAGGGATCAAAAAGAGGTTCAGCTAGAATTTATGCAAATAAGGAACAACAGCAGCATTCTCTGATCACCTCAGCTAGAAAAAGGCACCAAATATTATGCTTGTCCTGATCTGGATGCCATCTCTATTCAGAAATAGCATTCTTGGCTCTTGCTCTCACTGCAACAGATTTCAGACATGCCAGAGTATGGTTACACCTGTCCAGTGCTACCTTGTTTGAATAGAAGCAGCTCCCCAGGGTTTTACCAAGGGTCACCAGTGGCTACTCATGAAGAATGGGTTCACAGAAACCTTTCTAATACAATTCTCGAGTTCCTTTGGCTTTAGTTGAAGCATTGGTGTCTAAATGGCCTTGGTCTTTGGGGCTATTGAACAGTTGTTTATCCAAGCTTATTATAGGCAATAAAACCTGAATTACTACATACCTGTCATCCCTGGGGGGCACGTTCCATCCTTGCAAAGGGCCTCCTGGCTCCTAGTTAATTTCTGGCTGAATAATCCTATGTGATATGAGGCAGCCTGAAGATCAGATGTACAAGGAAAAGATCTAAATTAGACCGTTTTTGCCAATGTGTGATATATTTGTTTCTATTTTCATTTTCTGATCTGACATATCACTGAGTTGTGTGCTAAATAATGTTTTGCTGTAATAGATGGCTGCTCATGAAAGCACTGTTTCCTTTATTTAAGGTTTTGAACCTTTCTCTTGGAGGAACACACGTGAATTTCCAAGGAGATGGATTTGCGGGTCTTTAGCAGCAGTTGTCATCTCCCTGACAAAAATCTCACAAATAAGCCCCATAGGTGATTGTAGGGGCTGAACCTCTTCCCCCTCCTCGCCCCCAGGACTATATTGCAGAGTAGGGAGAACCTGTGCACTGATGCGAAATTACCCCTGAACCTCACTGGTTCATAGATACAAAGAAATAAGTTGCAGCGTAAATGCAGAAATGAGTGGGAGCGGCGCTTTAGCTGGGGCTATGGCACAGGTTCAGGTGTTGTTCCCAAAACTGGTGACCGCCAGCTACACAAGTGACTGATAAACCAGGGGGTGTGAGGGGACCTGCTGTGCCCCGGGACTTTCTGCCAGAGGTCACTAATCTATCAGACCTGTCGTTTGGTTTCAAAAACTTCACAGGTCACTTGCAGTGAATTAGGAGCAAGCTGTAAAAGTGTCAAGTGGCCTCTCCACTTGGAAATCCATTTCCTCTTTAGTTCACCCAACTATATCAATCGGTAAACAACCAATCAATCTCCCTCTCATTCCTCCTCAAATGCCTGAAAAGAGCTATAATTATCTCCTCTTTTGTAAAACATAGATACTAAAGCAATGATTGTCTCTTCAGTCAGAGTCCTTGAACCCTGTTATCTTTCTCTCGGCATCTACTTTATATGGATCTGTCATTACCAGCCGCAGCTGTGGGGGCCTGTGACATTTCTGGTCACGTTATATTACCAAACTACAATCCTAAGGAACTTCACACACTTAACTAACATTGAGACTAGAGACCACCTTGGAGCCAAAGGATATAAGTACTTTGTGCTTTTTGTTCAAGGACCATCTGAAGTCTCGCCTTTGTCATAGCTATTCCTTTGCACTCAATATTTTGAGCAAATTAAATTGTATATGTATGTTCATGAAATCCACGTGAATTTCACTTCTCCAGCTGGATAAGTTAAACTTTAGAGAATTTGGTCTATCATGCAAATATTGTTACTACATGGGAGCATATTCCCTTGAAAATGTGAATTTTTCAGTCACAATTCCAGTTAAAAAAAAAAAAAAACAAAAACAAAAACCAAAATAACAAGCAAACCAAACGAAACAACAAAAACCCGACCTTTCCTCTGACAGTGATTTCCAAGCCTTCACAAGTTTCTGCTGCTGTTGTAACTGATGCACTGAAGACAACAGACTCTGCGATAAGCTTTCTGTATTAAATTTTCAGCTCGTAATTATTCTAATTATTTAGGAGAAGCCTTGTTCAAACTGGGTAGCCCAAGATCCGGCAGCACACTTAGCATGCTGTTTGAAAAGCGCTGGGGCAAGCAGATAGTTTGCAGACTTTTTGTGAAAAGTAGCACCTCTGCCATTGCCAGGACTGGAGATAGATTTTTCTCACGGAGGATCAGTTGGTAGTGGTTACTCATTTTTTGGGGTGGGGACTTTTTTTGTTTTGTTGGGTTGGTTTGGGGTTTTGGAAGCGTAATTCAAGTCTTGTGAGCACTGAGGTCCTGCCTGAGCCCCCAGGGCTAGCGACAGCTCTTTCCAGCCGGGGAGGTGACACGGGGAGGTGACACGGCTCTCGCTGAGCCTGCCTGGGGGCTGCTGAGGAGGTGCCAGCACAGCCCCAGCGCCCAGCCCCACCCTTCTGCACACGTGGGGGAAAAGTCATCAGCAAAAAATGCCTATTGTTTCAGAAGGGAAGTGACCCCTTCTCCCTTAAATGCTGGGAAATTGAGATCCCATCATTGGTGAGAAAAAACCCCACCTCTTCGAAATGAAAGGGAAATACCACCTGAGCCGTCCTGCCAGCAGTGCTAGAGAACGTGGCACAGTGACAAACTGAGGGAGACTTTTTGTAAGGGAAGGAAGGAAAATGAGGGAGTGCAAGGACTGAATGGGAGAGGCAGTCTTTGATTTCTAGGTCATGAGTTTGACTCCAGTGCACTAGTCACTGCCGTCTAATGATTCTTCAAAAGGTGACAATCATCTCTTAGTCTGTTACTTGGAGGCCACAGCCCCATCACAGGACCAAACCTGCATGGCAGGGTTTAATCCTTGGCACAGCTGGAGCCAGAGAGGAGTTACTAGGCAGGTTGTGTCCCCTGTAGGATGCTGAAAAACCTTTTCTGGCACTTTACATGTGCACCTTACTCCTGTACTCAGGGCTAAGCAGACTGGGAGGAGTGCTGTGGTTTGACATTGGTCTTCCTTTGCAGGGCAGCTGTGCAAAGTCCCTGCTACTCCAGCAGCCCAAGTCATTGGTGATGCCCTTTATTTGGGTGGCACAGTAAAGCTGGAAAGTACTGGCCTTATGAACTGCAGTGTGTAGGATGTTCCATATCTTGTGGCATGTGTGGCACACAGTAGCGGAATAGGGAGAGAAATAGATTCTCTGAGTATCTCTGGGCTGTTCATCCTGCACAAGCCTGCCAGCACCACCCACTGCGGATGGGTTTGCTGTGCACATGGACCTTGCTGCAGTTCCAGAGACAAGCAGAAGGCTGCCATGGCTCTAGCTCTGCTACCCTTCATAAGACAGTGGCAGATGGAGACAAGCAAAGCTTTGGCTCCAGTTGTGCCATGTTTAACAGAGATTCTCCCCATGACAAGTAGCCTAAAAATCAGGACGAAGATTTTAAAACAGGTGGGCAGAGACTGGAAGGGAAGAGAGCAGCAAAGGGCAGAGCTGGTATGGAATGACTCTCTGCCATGACTGCCAGTAGCAGCACCCATTCCAGTGCCAGCCTGGCCTCTTCCTGTCCACCAGTACTTCCATTAGTTGTATACATCAGAAAACCATGTGCTACTTAATCATGGGATACTTAAGTCAGTGCATCAGAGTCCACTGACCCTCTCAGGGATGTAGCAGAGCTTAACAGGTCTTGAACTGAAAGAATTGCCAGTGAAACACAGCTTTTAGCCACAGGCATAGATGAAAAAATGAAAAAAACCCCAGACTTGGGTTTCAGTACCTTGGAGCATGGGGATTTGGATACAGACTTTGGCTTGGTTTACTAGAAAGGGGGAGCTTTTGCAGGAACTGGTCTTAAGCAAGATTGGAAATGTGTAGGAGTTTTTCCTAGGCAGTTGTTTGAATTCATCTTGTGCATGAACTTACTTGGGATAAAGAAATTGCTTGGAAGTAATTTTATGTTTAGGTATCTGCCCTCCTTCTCCTGTAGTAACACACCAGGCTGAGTCATGGCAACTGTAGTTATTGTGCAACTGGAAAAATAACTTGGAAATAACGGGAAAAAACCTATCTAGAAAGGGAAGCCTTGGGACAGGAGCTGATGAGAGGGTATTTACATTTGAAAGATTTAAGTTACTCTAGTTTCTCATTAGGCTATGCTAGCTGCAACATAGAAATACCCTAGAAAGCAATTCAAACATAATGCAGAGCAAAGTTCTAGAGATTTAGGTGGAACACATCTGTCCCTTTCACTCCCTTACAATTACCCCCAGGTATTAGCTAGTTTACTGTCACCACCTTGTAAGTTGGGAAGCAGTCTGATTCTCCAGCTTTGCAGGCCCAGGAAACTTAGATTCCCAAGGCTACACATGATCACTTACCATCAGTTACAGGTATATATTTCAATCCAGGGAACCCTGTATATATCTAGGGTGATTACAGAGCCATATAACTCTTTGAAAGGGCTACTAGCACAAGCTACCCTGAGACAATGTTTGGCACACGTACTGAAGATGCTTCAGGAACCTGTACTGATTCTGAAGCATGCACATAGAACTCCACTCCTTCCCAGTGTACCAGCCAGCTGCCCAAAAGCTACAGCATTTGCTATCTTACTCCCATCCCAGAGGGGTGTTGAAAACCCATCCAGGGGAAAAGAAACAAAAACAACAACAAAAATCTTGGCTGAATTCCCAGGAACAGCAGTGTCAAACCTGGCTGGCCTCCAGTACAAGTAAATGCATCTTACCATTGTTAATGCCACCGTTCAGCTCTCTGAAGTTCTTCACACCTCCTTTCAGAAGGCCCTGTGCAGGATTGTTTGCAGCTATACCCCTGCAGCACACTCCCTCCAGTGCCAGGCAGGAATTATCTCCCTTCTTTACTTTGCCTTCAGTATTGCTGAACAAAGCACTCACAGGCCAAGCCTTCAGCCAAAATTAGCTGGCACAGTTCTGTTAAGGGCCTTGGAAATTAGTCAATTTATAGCAGTTGAGGGTCTGGATCATTTTTTTTCTTCAGTTGTACAGATGAGCTTTAATTGCACCATTCTGGTATTGGTTAGCAATATGCTTGAAAGAACTGAGTGTTTTTGTATGCCTCTTTTGAGATGTGTAGCAGGAACAATGTTGGTTGGAAGCCCCATGGTTTAGAGTCTATAATCCATTAACAGTGAGGAAGATGAGAGACTGTTCTGTCAGTGAGGTGCAGCAAGAATAACTTGACTTTCAGATTACTGCCTTAATCGTTGGAGACCTTTCTGCAACAACACAGATGATCTCACTGACCATGGAAAAGTATTATTGAATGATTGAGGACGAGGTTCTCAAGTGTTGCAAAATCCTGTTGTCCTTTGAAACTGTTCTGATCTTGTGGTAGGGGGATGATAACATTTTGCCTCATCACAGGGCGTGTGAAGAATAAATCGGAAATGCTCAAACACTGTGGTTTGCAGGACCTGACAGTGCTGAGAGCAATGGTTTGCAGTCTAGAACAGATAAACAATTTTTGTGAAACATGTTGCTAGTGACCACGGTACAGGGAGAGCAAAGAACTGTTATTGGCATCAAGGTGGTCACATCCCACAGAGGGTCAAAGATTTAAAGATTTCTTCTTGTTTTCTATTTTTTCTACTCCAGCCAAACCTTCTTATTCACATTGCAGCTTTTGTAGTCCTGGAAGATATGCAGTAAAGCATCTGACATCTCCTTCTGTAAGCAGCAAGACCTCATTTTAATATGCTGCTTCCTGATTTTAGACAAAGCAATATTTGTGTAGGCCAGGGTGAAACCAGTTAAGCAAGAAAAAACAGGGGCAGATTGAAAGAAGAGAGAGAATCTCCAGTCAAAGGAAAACATGGCATGATTAATAAGTGAGAGCAATCAGTCTGTGGGAAAGAGCTACTATTGCACACAGCAATTCCTGGTAAGAGTGACAGCTGTATGGTTTGTTCTTAAAAGTTGTAGGAATGCAGCTGCACTCCTGGCTCTCAGTGGTTTTGTTGGCCAGCTGGGGTAGTGATGCCATCAGAAGAGCCTATAAGCCTTGTATTTTTCATGCAGATGCAACGTTTTGTCTCTGGCTGCCAAGAGGTGTTTGCAGCTGAGCAGGTAGATCCTCTTGATTCCAAATCAAAGTGACTCAGTTCCTCCTTCCAAGACCTGGCACTCAGCTCCCTCTTACAGATGGTGTTTTGCTGTATGGGAAGCTGCAAACCAGTCACCCTATTCCTTGTCCTCAGTTCAGGGTGCCTCATGCATATCCCAAAAGGGGAAAAATCACAAAGCCCAGCACAGGCAGCTCCTGATGAGCTTGCCTTTGTAATGTCTTTTTCTTGTCATCCACCACAGTCACATCCTGGTGTTGTATTGCTGAGGTCTGGCACTGGCTGTCCCAAACAGAGCTCTTTGCACTGGGAAGATGCCTGTGAATCCTGCTAAGGGAGGCAGTGCAGTTCTGTATATGATAAATGAATCTTATATATGGGGTATTAGCACTATGTACCTCAAAAAGCCCATCATATTTATCAATGACTGCCTTTTATGAAAATCTTAAATCAGTGGGTTCAATGAACAGCAAAGGGCATGTTTCAGTGGTATCCCCAGGACATTCTCAAGATCAAATGAAGGGAATTCAAATAAAGTAGAAAATGACCCATGTGAGAGTTATCTTGTCCTTAATGAGTAAAAGTCTCCCTTGTCTAAGTACATTGCAGAAAACAAGCTGGCAAGGTAAAGCTGAAAGATGGGTTATTTCTGGAACAGGGAGCTTTCTGGGTTACCACAAAGGAGCTGCACAGCAGAGCTCTCCCTGATCCACTGCTGGTGGGGTGGATCCCAGGCTTTCCTGCCTGCCTAGGGACATTTGCATTACTGGGGGTGAGTTTGGGAAGCTGCTGCTGGTCTGATTCAGGCAAAAAGAAAGAGGAGAGGGGAATGAAATAGAAAGTAAGACATCCAGAAAAGAGTGTGCATTGTAGCCCTCTGAGGCACTCTGGATTGGGCACTAAGGGAAAAGATACCAGAGAAACAAGTCTTGCTCTGCATCAGTTCTTGGTTCCAAATCCACAAACATACTTAGTTGGAGCTAAGATTTGCAGTTTGCTAAAAGGGAGACACAGAACTTTCACACTGGCTCTCATACCATCATGGTCCAGAAGTCTGCACTAGGAAATATTATATGCAGAAAAACAGTAAGAAAAACCTGGGAGCAGATCTTTGACTCCTGAAGATCAGCCTTTCATCCAGAGACTGTTCTATCACATTACTGTGTAAAATAATTGTGACTTGAAAACAAGTCTTCTTTGTCCATGTGCTGGCCCCATCTCCTTTGTCTTTACAAATCAGGTAGGAGTTCACTTTAAGACATTACTTCATAGCTAAAACCATACAGGGAGTGAAAAACATCTACAGTGCTTTTTACATTTGCTTTTCTTATCAGAACTTGATTTTTGCCACCTGTATGTGAGCAGAGAATACTGCAGAAAATACCAAATAGTTTGCAAATGGCTTGTTGTAGCCCAAAAATCATTTAAGCCTGTGGGAAGACTGATTTCATTTTACTCTTTTTTTTCTTCTAGTTGAGAATACATTTAATCGGAAAATATCTGAGCCTTAAATTAATGTCTATCAGAGTGAAAAAACATGTATATCTCTCAATCTAATAATTACTAAAAAGTCACCTGCCTACATATGTTGTTTTTTACCTATCTATCAAATCAGAATTGTGCTTTTATGAGCCCCCGTGGAGGACTCTGAGGCTATGAAACACAAGGCTTTTGTTGCAGCAAAGCCTACAAGAAAGCTTCATGTAGCTCAAGAAAAACAAATTAGGGCTGTCCCCCCACTACTGCCTTAGTATAGCAGTTTTACATTCCACATCCCTCAGGGGATGCATTAGACACTGAGTTTTGTGGCCTCCTGTGACCTTCTACTTGTTTTCTTTTCAGCAGGTAAGAAGAGCCCACCTGCTGAGGACAAAGTTGTGTTAACACACATGAAGATACTGAGCAATGAAGGAATTCAAAACCCAGGGTTAATCCCAGAGGCTCCAGCTGACACAGCCTGCACAGCACAGTCCCATCTTCCCGGTGCCAGTGTCCCAGCAGCCTGCCTGGGCAGTCCAGGTGCAGCAGGAGCAGCAGGAGCAGCAGGTGCAGACTGTGTGGATGGCTCAGCAAGCACTGACTGTGTGGCCACCCTGCCCGACCTCAGCGCCTTCGAGTCCAAGTGCCGCCTGCACAGATTGTCCAAATTTGAATCTGAGGACTCGGGGGTCGAGCTGCCAAGTGGTGCCAATTCTCCATCAACGCCCACGGGCTCAGAGAAGAGCTTTGTGCTCCACAGCAGAGACTCATTTTGTGACTCAGGTGTGCTCAGCACCTCCTCTTCTCCAGAAATTGACCATCAGTTAATGAGAACTTGTAAAGAACATGCCAGAGAAGTTAGCCTCCAAGATCCAGGGAGCAAAAAGCAAGCTGATTGCTACAGTCAGGAGGCAGATGCTGTGCAGGATCCTACAGTTTCCCTTGAAGACTTCAATGTCCCTCAGGAAGAAAGTGCTGATGAACATTTTGACCAGGGTGACAAGCAGCCTCCAGAGAAGGAGCCTCTCCCAGAGATGGACCTTTCCAGGGAAAGCACTTCTTCCACCCCAGGTCCCACAGAAGAGCCAAAGACCATTGCTGACAATTTCCCAGAGAATTTTGGCAGCATGCAAGACCTTCAGATCCACGAACATCAGCTGAAGAAGTACCCCACAAGTGACAGTCTGGATGAATACATGGATGAATGCTGTAGGCTGAGTGAGGTGAGAAACACCTAAATTGAATCTTAAATCTAGGCCTGTCCAAACACCCTAGTGAGTGTTCAAGTCCTGTTTGTCACAAACTAGACACATCTGAGTGAGTTTAGAATATTTCCCCTGAAACTTGTAAGCAGTGAAAAAATGGTAATTGATTTTTATGATTTCTTTTCATACCAGTAAAATTCTGAATTAATTCATAAATGTAAGGTCTGGGTAAGGATGACAAATGACTCCTTGAGATTTGGTGTTTCTAAAAGCCCTAGATGAGAAAATGGACTTGATTCTGGTCTCAAAATGAAGATAATGAAGTTAGTCATCATCCTCTGATGAAGTGGGGGTCAGAACACAGATTTATTTTCAAGACCAGGTTATTCCTGTCTCTGGGAACAGCTGGCTTACTTTTGGGGCTGAAATTTGTAAAGAGCTTGTCTAAGGGTTAATTCATCTCTGTTCAGGCCGGTTGTTTCCTGTTGAGTCAACTGTCACAAATAATGCATGAACAGGAAGCTAATTCACAAATTAGATTTTTTGTCAGGCTGGAGTTGGAGATGCCATTTTAAATTGCCAGTGTAGCTGTGATGGACCAAACTGCAGAGAACTAATTTCAGCAGCTTGTCCCACTCCATACTCCCTCTCTTTCCCCTTGCTGGGTACCCTATGCCACTGACAAGAATAAAAAGCCCTTCTGTACCTTCTCCACAGCAGGTGCTGGTAAGTGCTCCCCCAGTTCTTTGTCTGAAGCATCTGAAATGCAGAGAGATCACTGCCTTGCCTGCATGGCAAGTGGGTTCCAGGAGCCAGCAAAGCAAAGATGTCAGTGGGGAGCTGTTTCTTGACAGAGAGACAGACCAAAGAGCCCCATGAGCAAAGGGAAATGAGAAGGCAGACTAGGTGAAGAGGGTCACAAACACACAAAGGCATCAAATGGTGCCTAGCAGAGATTTTTGGGGGGGGCATTCATGGTGGCAGTAGTGATGAATTGGAGATGGGTAGGAGGAAGCCAAATAATGAATGATGTGTGCTGTGCAAATAATTTAACCATGACCTTGCTGCCCTGAGAAATCAGGCACTGGACTTCCTCTCCAGCATGCCAAACCCTCTTGAGCAGTGAGGAAGGTCAGAGATGTGTCATCTCTGTTAACACTGCATTTAAAGGCAGTACAAGCAACACATGATCCATCTGAGCATCTCACACATGGCAGAAGACAGATGTCTATTTTGCACAGATCCCAAACAAACCTGGCCATTTGGCAGAGTTCAAGAAAAGATGAGAGCAGCAGAATCTGACCAAAAGGAGATTTCATAAAAAGTTACCTAAATTCTCTGTTGCACTCCGGAGAGTTTGCAGCCAGATTTGGTCTTGTCTGACAGCTCTGTATGCCCGTGAAATTCCTTTAAATCCTTGGTGAAATGGAGCCTCAGTTTCCCAAAGCAAATCATTTAAATAAACAAGAGAATAAATTAGAAAGAAGCTGAAGAGGAAATGAAGCTCTTGGTGGCTTATCTCCCCTCCTTTTTAATATCCTCACTGGCTGAGTGCTAAAGCTCTGTGCCCTAGAGCACTTTTCTTTGTTTTTTGAGCTGTGTAAATACAGCTGTGACCTAGATGCTGGGGAAGTTTGCCCCTCTTCACAGCACACCTTCAGGCTGTTTATCTCAAGAGCAGCACTCCTCAAAGTGCTGGGATGCCAGGTAGCACCAAAGTTGACTGGGACAAGAAATGCACATGGGCTGCTGCACAGCCCTGCAGCAGCTGCTGCTTTGTGTGCCTCAGGACAGCCCCTGACAGATACAGATCCTTCTCACCAAACTTATACCAGGCTGACCTGTCCTCACTGTCAGACAACACAGACCTGTTCAGAAGTGAGGTCAGGATGATTTTGTCCAAACAGCTGGCAGATGCATCTTGGTTCATCCCATCTGAGGCTCTGCTCCAGGCTTTCTCTGTGGTTTTCACATTTGCCTCTAACCTGTCCAAGACACAAAAAGGTAGCTAGAAACCAATCTATGCTATGGCCTGTTGTCATGTGAGGGACTCAGATACCCCTGGAAATGAACCAGTGCTGCCTGAAAGAAAGCAGGCCAGCACAGTGCATTGCAACCCTGCTTGGCAAGAACATGGCAAACCAAATTGCTCCATCAAATCAATTCCTGCTGCATTAAATTAATGTTGATGGAAATGCAAGAGTGGTTATACTGGCTTATAATTAATGCTCAGTGGGAGCATTATTTAGTTATAGATGACACCCTCTTCCTCAGTTCTGTTGATGGTTTTAGGAACTTTCAAGTACCAGAAGAGCAGTTGAGTTTCCCCAGCCCAGCTGGCTGTGGCAGTGCCAACTGTGCTCACTGGCTCACCACAGCCAAACAAGGATTCAGTCTCTGGATGAAGTTGTCCCTTGATGCCCTCCTGACCATCCCTCACTGCTGAGGCCACTTCCAGGAGAGCAGGAAGGAAAACACTGAAAAAGAGGGACTGGAAAAGACCAAATATTTTGAACATTTGGCGAATAGCTTTGGCTGAAAATATACATCAAATCATTTCAGTCCAGCATTTTTAGACAAAGCTTTCTGATATTTTGTTTTGAACTGTCGTTATTTTAAAATTTGCCTACATTTTGAAAGATGAAAGAAAATGGAAGCTGTCAAACAGCAAGAGAAAGAACTTTGAAGCCTAAATAAAAGCATTTCCTTTCAAGCTTGAAGTTTGAAGATACATAGCTTTTGATGCTTTTGCTTTACAAACACTTCCTCACACTCCATAAAGTTTACATTTAAAGTCGGCTCAGCCCATACTCCTAGAAGAAGAAAAAGGGTGGGAGCACTTTCATCATTAAATGAAAAAAAAAAAATCATTATTCACGCAGTGCTATTTATCCTGGGCCAAAGCAGTCAAAATGTTTCTCTGCAGAGTGGCACAGTTCAGGGCAAGGCTAGAACTACCTGTGATGGTGAGCCCCTGGCCTGTGCGTGCTGCTCAGAGGAAACCAGCAGCTATCAGCAAGCACAGCCCCTCCTGGACAGCAGGGTGGAGCTGTCAGAAATACACAGCACCATCCCTCTCTTTCCTGTTATTCACTGGCCTTTCGGTGCTGTCAGCCTCCAGTGACAAATGCTTCCCTCTCAGCCCCTGGCCTCGCTAACTGGCTGCTCTGAGCCCGGGATGGGAGCTTTGGAATCACATTCCATGTTGGGTGGTGCAGTGGCTGTTCTGTCTGTACCAGCCATGCTCACATGGCAAGAGCACACAGTGAGGGAGGTATGGCAGGATGGAGCATGGTACAACCCAAAACTATCCATAAGAAAAGTGAAGAGCATTATGTGAAGTACAGAAAGCTAAGGCAATGCAAGATACATCAGTGAGCATTTGTCAGAACAAAGAAAACTTCCTCTGCAAACTGCTCATCATCTTCAGCTCCTGCTGCCAGGTCCAGTTCTCCTTTGAGCCCAATTGTAGAAAAGCACATCACATGCATTCAAATAACAGATAATGGCTGAAATGAGGCTGCACAAAGTGCTGACTGACTAGGTGACCAGACATTTATACATCAGTTGCACAAGAGGCTAGAAAGCAACTCTCATTCTTGCAGCTCCCACTGAACTTCAAATCTTAGTGATCAGATTCTGCAGTGAGCACAATGTTCCTCAGAAACAAGAAGACAGACTCCCACCTCTGTGAGCTGGGTAGCTGCAGAGGGAAATATGTTCACAAAATTGCACCAGACAAAATACTGGCTAGAGGGCTCTAGATAAGCCAAAGTTCCCAGTGCAAATGCTGATCCTGTATTTTTAAGAATCCTAAGAAATCTGTGAGCCATCACAATTGTGGTTTATTGCCAGGGACACTCATACTGAAAACCTGTGCCCAAAACTTAGTGAGGCGAGCAGTGACAAGGGCAGAGATTCCTCTTTGGTTACACAGGTGTACAGTCAATGTAGTGCACCTTAACTCCTCCAGGACAAAAAAATGTAATGTGAGTAACTCAGCATAGCATAGCTGGGGGCCTTTAACTCTGTTTCTTCCAGGTGAGGGTCTGGCTCAGTCTCGTTCTTAAAAGCAAAATCTGGCACATATTTATACATTAGGTTCTTACTTTCCTAGAGAAGCTTTAGCCATTTGATTCATAAATTGTCTTTATGATCCTTCACATCTTCACCTTACAGAAAAGTAGGCAAGATATTTTTCCTTCTTCACAGGCTTCATAATCTCAAAAATGGATGCACACCTTTTGTTGAAACACTATTTGACAATTACCATGTGGAGAGCAGGACAAATTTCAGTCATGAAGCTTTAGCTGGGAGGGCAGAGAATGGAAGAGACATCCTGGAAAATGTTTGCAGTTTTCCTGTGGTTGCTGACTCTTCACTACTTGCATAAAACTCTCACAGATGCTGAGAGGAAAAAATTTAGACCAGATAATGACAAACCATAGTCTATGCTGCACTTGGCATCACCAGAAGATAACTAGGGGTCTTTAGGTATTTCCAGTCTATGAAAAAACAAAGCCTTTGATGGGCTCCTGGAGGGTCCCTCTCTGTCCAATTGTTGTGGGGGCAACCAGCTAAATTACACAAATATTCTGTATAGAACACCTGCCATATCTCAGCAATCCTAATGCTAACCAGCCCTGTGGTGGGGTGAAACACACCCCTAAAAGTTTTTACCATTGCATTCTGACCACAAACTTTCAGAAGCTGATACCCATGTACTTCCTGAAAATGTGCTTCTGAAGCCAGGCACCCCCAAATCCCTAGCTGCTTTTAGATACATTGGTTATAGTGCTTTTGATTCAAGCTTTTCCCACTAGATACCACATAGGCTTTGTTCTCCCTTTGGGTCCTGGGGCTGTGTTCCTTTCCATTGCACAGCCACAGTAATTACTCAGTTTTATGGCTGAGTAACTTTTGTCGTGCCACCACTTCTTGCAGGCTCTGCCTGAGAGGAAAATAAAAGTAATGAAATGAATGACTGCCTGACTTGGAGTCAACAACCTCTGTCCCAACTTCAGACACAAAAGCATCTGGATTTAATAATACCTGTTTATAAATAACGTTGTATCATCATTTGTTTAAAAAGAAGTAAATCCTAATGTTGATTATTTTTGAACACACCATGAGCTTTCTGACATAATGAAAAGACAGGAAGAGTCCCAGGGCTGGCATTTCCCCAAAAATGTAGATTGTTGTGGGAAAGGAGACAGAGTAAGCTTCCTGCTTTTGTAGAAGGAACTTATTTTTTGAAGTAAGATAAACTTAGAGCACTGCTTTTGTAAAGACCGAGGCTTATTTTACTCCCTGATATCACACACACATCAGCAGGCAGCGCCAAGGTGGAAGTGAGCCCCTGCTTGTGTTTGTCAGCAGCACGTTCCACACAGCCAGACCATGGCACAGGGCACACACTCGCTGGGCATGGGGCAGCCCTGGCACAGGAATGCTGAGGTGCACAGCAGGGGCCTGGGCAGCATCACAACTCTTCTTCTGCCACAGGATTACCCTCTGTCTCCAGCACTGCCCTTGGCTGAGCAGCAGTGGGACTCTGGCAGGTCCTGGGTGAAGAGAAATCGGTGGTGGAGATTATCCTTCCACAGCCAGACAGCAGAGTTGATCCTGCAAACTTTTTTCAGGCATCTCTTCAAGACTGAGAAAGTAGCAGCAGGGATGTAAGCTGGTTTCTACTAAAGTCTAGTGGAAAGGTGTTCTTTCACTTTGGCAGCTTGATTCAAGTATGTTTCTCTCACAGACACTCCAGTGATGAGGGCCAGAGCACAGCAAAGAGTACCCCCTAGCTGGTTGTGTCCAAATCAATGCAACCTGCAGATATGTGCCTTTGGGTAGGAGCCAAGCCCAGCTTCAGTACACATCAGTGTGACTTGCACTGAGGATTGTGGGCTAAGTGAGCCATACCACCCCAGCCATCCATAGCAATAGAACCATATTTGTTTGTAAGGCTTCTGTGACCAGTAAAAGACAAAAAGTAGCCTGGGAGGTGGAAGTAGAAACAGCTGTCATGAGGTTTTCCTCTACATCAGCCTGTGATCAGCCAGAAGAGTCCCTCTGACAGTGGAAATTGCTGAGTAATCCAGAAAAGAGCTTCAGCATAGGATTCTGCAGCTCCTATCTGTGGTAAGACCAAAGCCCCTTGCAAAAGGAAACCTGACTTTATCACAGGATATAACTGTAAGGAGTGTGCAGGGCTCTCAGCTCCTAGCAGGAATGGCTCTGTTACTCCCTAGTCCAAGATGCATTGTCATTGCAGGTGAACCAAAGTAACAGCAAAGCCCTGGGATCTGGTCTGGGATACCTGGAACACATCTGCCAACTGATTGAGAAGATTGGGCAGCTTCAGGAGCACAACCTGCGTCTCCAAAAACAAGTGTGCAGCTTGCAGAAAGAGCAGAAGATGAGTCAGATAAAAGAGGTAAGCAGACATTATATATCTTCCATTGAGTAATAGACTAGTACATCTTAAATAATAAACTCATGGCCCAAACAGAAAGTTCTGTGTGTGGGAAATGCCAATTTACCACATCCCATACCCACCTGGGCTGGGTACTCTGGTCTTCAGGGAGGCCTTACCCACCAGATGGGCTTAGTTTCCTGAGGCTGGGCTTGAGTTTCTATTCTTACTCAATTTTGTTTCCCAAATGTGCTTGCTTCTGCTGAGTTAAAAAGCACCCTTCTCACCTCATGCAGTGGCCTGCTCCAAGTCAGTAACTTTTTCTTCTCTACAGTTGTAAACTTTCTAAGAACAGATCTCCTCTCCTCAATGCTCTCAAAACAAAATCCTTGCTCTTTAGCAGTTGTATTTTGAATTATAAGATCTTTCATTTCCTTCTGGTTTCAAATTGTCAAAAACCCAGAATTTTTCACAAAACAGACACAAGGGACAAGAGAAACAGTGATACCATGACCCAGCTCCATGTTTTTTTCTCTTCTTGTGCCCCTGAGCTGCCAGATGAACAATCTCTGACATGAAACCATTTCAGTGTTCCCATTTGTCATTTTTATCAGCCAGAGCTAGCTGGAAAATTTGACTGAAATTTACAAATAATTTCAGGGTCTTCCTAGCATTTCCATCAGAATTTTTTAGCCCCTGCATATTTCATTAAGCTTTACCCAGCTCTTCTTCAGTGACACACCAGATTTCCATCTTCTTTCCTTCCCTGCCTTTTTGTTTATTTTAACAGTCCCCAAAGGAACAAAAGGGGTTTATCACACTCAGCTATTTCTTCCCAGCTGTGCTGTGGGGAGTCTTTTATTCTCCCGATAGCGTCATTGTTCCCCTGGTGCTGCTCTCCCACCTGCTGGGACTGGATCTGCAGTAGGTGACTGACTCCTCCTCAGAGCCAAAGCCAAGTTCTGAGTCAAGTTGCAGAGCAGCTTGTCATTTCCATGTACCCATCTCTCACACCCAGAGGAATGCAGCCTCCTACATAGAGCCTGGGAATTGTTAACACATTTCCTGAAGCTTTACAACTGTGAGTCATTGCTCACTCAAAGTAACTCTTCCAAGCTGCAAACTCATCTGGTGTATGTGCCCCCCCTCAAGCTCCATGCTCTGAAATGAAAGGCACCGTGCTTTCATTTAAATATTCAAAACTTTGATCTTTCTGATAGTTCTGAAGGTCTCTCAGCAGTGTCTTCTCAATGCATTTGTCTCATACTGTTCAGTGGGGAACTGGATCCTCAGATGTAATATTCACTGCTTGCAGCATGGTCTACAAAATTGGATGCTCTCAGGTATCCTGTGGTGTCTGCATCTCCTATATTTGAGCAGCTCTCCATCACTTTGTTCTTCAGTCATAGCTCTTCTGAATAGAAGAGGAACACTGCTGCCCCATTTGAAGATTGCCATCCACAATTTGGAGGGCAAAGACTCCTTTACAAACCACATACACTCTCCATGTAGACTAGGAGCATGGAAAGGTTTCCATGTCCCAGACATGGCTTGGACACAACCCCAAAACATGGGGTTAGCATGGTATTAACAGCTGTAGATAAGCAATGCTTGCAGTACTGTTCTTGAGAGGTGCACAGACATCACCACTGAAATGATGGCTTTGATCCTGGACACAAAGGGAACCCTGCTGCTCCACATGCTTTCCTTTACAGGGAAATCTATAATACCATGGGCCAAAACCAGCATATTTCATCAGATTTGCTAAGCATCTCCCAAAGATATGGGTAATGCAAAGTGCCACACTGCTGTGACAACATATCCAGATGAGCAGTGACATTGAAACTGTCAGTTGCTTGGGGTCTCCAGAGGAGCTAAACTGGTTCCAACACCTGTAAACAGCTTGGTTCCCTTTCTGCTTCAGTTGGATAAAACTCTCCTTCCTTCCTGCCTACTAAACTCTTCTGCAAAATGGTTGTGCAAGGTAGGAAATCTCCTCTTCCTCACCCCACCACAACAGCAGAAGTACACAGACTAAAGTACCACATACAGTCAATCTGGCTGGTAACAACAAGAGAACTGTGGCATCCCATCAATAAAAATACAAGATATTGTTGTCTGTGGACACTCCAAAACAAATAACAGCTTAAAACATGAGTCATTGTTATAACTGATCTGTTTATTTACACTAATGCCTTAGCTGAACAGCTCTGTTTAGAAACTTATTCAATTCCTTCTGGGAAACAAACTGAAAAGATGCTGAGTATCAGACAATTTAAGTTAAATGCTAATGAAGCCATGGAAGCTCTGTATTACTAACTACAGGCTGTTCAGACTTTTAGAGAATTAAATAATTTGTCTGGGTCCTGGTGGGTCCTAGAACAAGGATGGACATCCCTGGACTGGAATGTTTACAATTTCTCTGTAATGTCCCACCACCCATTACCCTGAGCTGTTGCAGTCTCAGAGTTTACATACTTTCTTTTTGTCTGGTACAGGAATACCTTGTGCAGCATTGCTCCTGTGGAGCCATCAGTATCTTTCTCAACTCATATCAAGACATGAAAACAAGTTTTGCTGGAAGGAGCAGACCTCACAGCCTCTTGGTTCAGACTGGAAACCCTTCTGATCTTTCCATCATCCCAGAAATAGGAGCAAACACTGAGAAGCTGAGCAACTGCAATGGTGAGTTCAAATACCTCTAACCTGCCCTCCTGTTTGCCACCACTTGGCCAAACAAGCTGGACAGCCACTTTCTTTCTTTTCCCTAAGAAAGACAGTTGGGAAAACAGCAAGGTTTTAGTAGAACTGAACCCTAGCTAAAATCCAAGAGAAGCAATTTAAAATGCTCTGATTATACCTAGGATTTTAACACTGGCTGCTTCATGTGTGTGAATTGGGGAGTTTTGCTTTGCAGCTGTGGCTGTAAGGATTAGGACAAATTAATTATAAAATAGATTTTTTGGAAACTTAGCATGCATGAATGGGACCATTAGAGGTGCCCCCTCCACCCAGGCAAGGTAGGATGGAAAGCCTTATGCCTGTTGTTGGTCTTCTACCCTCTCAAGTAGGCACAGAACATATTCCTGGAGGATGACTTATTCTATAGACCAGGTAGAAATAAGCCCCAGCTGCAAAGCTTGGATCCAGAGACCAACTTTTCCAGAAGCCTGAGAAACACTGGGCTCAGCCTACTGATGATAAAACCAGATGAAAAGTTTGTTAGATATGAACCAGCTCACTAAATGAAGCTGATGAATTTACTTCAAACCTTGGATTTCAGCTTGTTTCTAATACCTGGTGAAACACAAAACAACTTCATTGCAGGATTGAGTCAGGGCCTTACACATGGGGTCTTACCCTGTCTTTAAGTCCTCAGGGTTCTTATCCCATCTGAAGTCATAACTTGCTGCCAGCACTGCCCAGAGGCCATCCTCTCAGGACACTGGAAGTAAGTCCTTGCATTTCATTGCAGGAAGTGAGAGATACCTGGAATCAGGAAAGAGCCAGCTGATGGTGGGGCTCAGGAAGTCATCAAACAATAGGAACAACAAGGAGAATGAGTTCAGAGAAGCTGGGAGTATGGCTGAGGGACAAGCTTTTCTGTCAAAGGACCCTGCAGTAAGAAAGGTGAGTGATAAGCCTGGAACCTGACACTGAGTGGGACCCGTGGGAGGAGAAGAGAGAAAATCTGCCCAGGCAGATCAGAGTGAGGTGCCAGGAGAGCAAGGCAACCTTGTCTGCTACCGAGTGGAGCTGGGCCAGTAAGGGCAAGGGGGAGGGGTCTGTGTCTCTACTCCCAGCCTTAAATGAAGAAGGACTATGTCTTTATGCCAAAAAAGACACAAATGGATCAGTGGTGCAGGGGAGAGGAGAACTGCAGACAGCAGCATGGAGTTTAGTCCTCACCAACTCCAAATAACTTATTGTGTGAACTCTGTCATAAGTATCTCCACTACTGATGCTAGTGAGGTTAAACCAAGCATTCATTGCCATTAATAAAAATTTTAGCAGATCAATCCTTGGCTGGCCACAGTTATTACCAGACTGGCAGCATATCAATGGAATTAGCCCCAGTCCTCACAGCATGTTCCAGGGAATGTGTTTCAGCAAATCTGTGTCACTGCAGTCCAAGGCAGCAAGGACAAATGCTTTCCTCTCCCTTTCTTTCCCATTGTTTGTGTCTGCCTCAGCACTTTCATGTTCCGGTGGGGTTCAGAAGTGCTGAAATGCCAGAGCAGAGACTCTAATCAGAGTATTCCCAGCCCTGCAAACAGGAAAGAGGAAGGAGTAGGTCTCTCACGGGAAAGACCTTATGAAATATCCACCCTTAAGTTGCAAATAGGTCACAAATGCATCAATGAACTTCAGAACCCAAATTAAGGCTGAGGCATGAAAGGTGCTCCACGCTCTGCCTTGTGTCCAGCCAGCTTCTGGAGTATTTTAAATATGTGGGAAGTTCTGATGATGTCACAGGACTGTAGAACCAAGATCTGTGCTCTTTAAACTGAATCCTCATTGTCTCATTACATTACAACTTAGTATTGTCGTTTAGTATTTGATATTGTACCCTGAACATGAAATGCCCCATTTATTCCCATAATGTATTTTATGGGAATTTTGTCTGTTACACTCATCCCCAGGCTACCAGGTACTATACACATGAACTGGCAGTTTAAATACAAAAGAGAGGCCAGAGGTGGAAGGAGAAAGAAGGGATTATCACACATGTGAGGGACTGAATCTAAAAGGAGATAAAGGACTCGACCAAGGCTATGGGTGCATTCCAGGGCAGAGCTGAGAACAGAGCTCTGTTGCAAACGCTGGCAGATGCTCTCACTGTCTTGTTATTTATCAGTGTATTTGCCTTTTGTTTTTAGGCTCTGGATGTCAGCAAGAACATCTCGGTATGTACTGACTGCCTTTGCAGAATATATTTGTGTCTGCATTATCAGAGACCAAGCCCACGCAGTGCACAGCATTGTGTGAACAAAAGAGGTTTACTCACCTCGAAGTTTACTCTCTCATGAAAAACAGGAGCATCAGCTGCTCAGGCTTTCTGTGGTATCAGCAGTGCTTTCTTGTCTGAGACAACACCAGCACAACTGCTGAGGCCTCAGAATCCTTCCACAGCACACATTAATCCCAGCAGTAAACACAGAGGTTTGCTATTTCCATGGGTAAACAGTCTTGCTTATAGGCAATTAACTCAATAGCCCTGAATCAGGTGTTGCAGGTCTCAGCTGAGCCATGATCTCATCTGAAGTTTAGAACTGAAAACTTTGCAGATTCCCAGGAAGAGCTATGGCAATAGGCATTGCTGGGGCTGGTGAGTGTGGCTGGGCAGCTGCCAGGCTGTGCTCTCAAGGTGGCCACAGCTCCTGTAGTAATGGCTCTGCTGGTGGCACAGCAGCACCAGCACACTGGGGGAGGAACCTCAGGACAGGGCAGAGCAAGGTCAGCAACGTGACAGTGACAATGGTTTGAGAAATTCACTTGAATAGGAATAATTTCTCTCCATTATGCTACTTCTACATTATAATTTATATTCTGTTCCCCTGGTTTTCCTGTCATCACTTTGGGAAATTTAAAACAATATCGGGAAAAAGCCCCATTGGATTTTTTGATTCATAGTTCCATTTGGATCACAGGTCCAGATGAGCCTGGCCTGGAGAGAGCAAAGATCAGAGATGGCCTCCTGAGACTCCCTGACCTCCTGATAATCTTTATTAGCATTTCAAATGCAAGGGCCCAATAGCTGTGGCTTGCTGATGTGACAGGGAAACAAAGGCTTGATCTCTTCTAATTCATGGTCCACAAAAGGTACCACCTTAAAAAAGGCTGATACCAATGCACCTGGCCTAATAGAAAGGATAAGAGGGCCAAACTGCTTTTTTGGGTTTTGTTGTAAAGGCCCCCTGTGTGCATGAGAGTAGGTAGGAAACCAAACTGATCTTCTCCTTTAGCACAGCATAACAATAGGGTAAAACGTGCCCTTAGGCAGCTACTCAGCATTCACCAGTGAGGCACCCTCACTCTCTGAAATCCTTAGTCAGAAAAAGTCCTAGGCAGAGAAATGTTACCAAACAAAATAGAAAAACGATAGTATTACTCAGAGGTCATCAATCCTGTCTCCTTGTGTCCTGTACAGATACAGGCTGGCCACTGGGCATCATTGCAGTGTTAAAAATTCTTCTGTGGGCCCTAACCCCTGTCTGTCTGAAAGAAAGAAATTTCTTTCTTCCTACCACCCTAGAGTACCCCAAAAGCATCATGTGTTGACTAGACTAAGTCTGTCAGCAACTTGCCTCTGGTCCTTTTAAGTTGTGTTTTCTTTTTGCTCCCTAGGGTGAGAGCCATGCTTGGAGGAGAATGAGAGATCTCATGAGGAAGACACGATTGACAAACCAGAACAAGCTGGGGCTGTCCTCTGCTGCTCTGAAGAGGTCCTGCCCACAGTTGTATAGGTGAGAGAATGCTGTGGGAGATTTTCACTTAATTTCGGGAGGAGGTGGTAGAAGGTTTACCTCTAGTTGTTGCTGCCTAGAGGAGACCACTCCTTACCTTATTTCTGTTGCATATGCTGGTCCTGGCTAGCAGTAGCATTTGCTTTCTAGTGTCCAGTTGCTCTGGGATCCCAAATGGATATTACCTGTGTGAGAATCATGGAAACATTAGGGTCCCTAAAATAAGGCACTTCTCCACAGTAGGACAAGGGCATGATGACAATTAGCCAGAGCCATTCTTAGCCTAATTGTCTTTCTGCTCCCTCCTAAGCATTGCAGTCAGCATTAATGTTCTCTTTTTCTACTTTCCCACCTTTCATCCAGTGGGATAGACCATCTTGTACCTGATGTGTGTTGGGATAGGACAGTCAGAATCAGCTAGATGGTTTTGGTCAGAGGAAGAAGAGATGAAGTTTGCTGAATGTGTGCTCATGGGTAGAACCTGTTTGTTGCTGCAGATGAATATTTGGGTCAAATATCAGGTCTTCTATTAATTGATCTGATCTGCTCCCTTGGGCAACTTTGTCTACCAGGCTGTTTGCAGCCTGATCTCTGAGCTAAACTGTGTTGTGCATGTCCACCTGCCAGATACCCCTTGCACAGATATTCCCTGTGCACTTGCCAAGTCCTCCCTGCTAGTCTGGTGAATTTGGAATGTTTGTGTATGTAATCAGGTAACAGGAAGAGCCTGGGTATCTTAGTCACCAAAGCAGGAGCAGTACATGGAGCTGTGCACCTCCCTGGATGTTTTTTCAGCTGAGATCTCAGTAACCTTCAGCGGAACAGCTCAAATGTGCTTAAGCCCTCCTCTGGTTTTAGAGGGGGTGATGGTGGGGAAACAACAGTTGTTTAAGCACTCAGGAATGTCCTATTGTTCCCCTTAAGACAGCCTGTACCTACCTTACAAAATGCATAAGGGAACTGGGAGTCTTATAATTACATCTGGAAAAAAAAACCTGTAATACACGGAGTGATTTTTCCAGCTGGGAAAAGGTTGGTAGGGGTCCAAGCACACGTAACTGGAGAGCTTCCTCCTATTGTTTGGGAAACTGAAAGAAACACAAAGCAGAGAGAGATCAAACAGTTCCATCTAAAATAGATGGTGAAGCAGCTGGGGAAAAAATACAAACTCCTGTGAGCCTCCCCTATAACCTGAATAGAACCAGCACTTTTATTTGGGTTTCAGAAAAGTTCTGTCTGTAACTTTTGGCTTGCCCCATCTCCACAGCACAGAGGACGGCACCAGCACTCCCTGCATGAGAATTGAAGGCTAGGTCTTCACTGCCTAAATTAATGTATTTCCAATGAAGGCTCGACCTAATAGCTCCTAGCAGAATTTCTAGCTTCCCAGAAGTTAGTCTCCTAGAATGGACAGCTACTGCTATCATGGAAATGCATGGAAATAGACAGATTTTTTGTCTGGCTGCATCCAGGCATCTTAAGAGCTCTTGTACACTGATTTTTGCAGGCTTTTTCAGTAGCTGATGAATGGCCTTTTCTTCTACTAACTTTCTTCTCCTGTATATCTGTATAAAACCCTTGCCTCTGCTCATGCCCCTTATATCCCTCCATTTCCTTTTCTCCTTCACTCTAGCTCTTATTCCCCAGCCCTATCTGTACTAGATCTTGCTCTTTTTACCCCAAACCCAGCAATAGCAGTGTACTGACCCTGTCATTTTCATATGTGGAAAAGCTGGGCACCTTGTTCGTGTGGCAGTTTGGATATGCAGTTGCTCTCAGGGTCCTGTGAATCAATGGCAGACCAACAGATGCTGCTGGACAGTAAGACAGACCCTTCCTGCAGCAGTGTGAGAATGGTAAAGCAATAGTCTCACTCATCTGCAGCTCTTGGCAAAGCAAACATTGAAACCCTGATATTCTCAGCATTTAAAGCCACTGGCTTTGTTATAATTTATGAAACATGTTTGTCCTGGCTCCTGGTCCTGTTTGTACATGCAGACATATGGAGTTGGCTGGGTTTTGCTTACCTGGACTGTCTCGGGCTCCAGGTCTTGCACTGGAACAGGCTGGAGCCTGGTGCCCTGTATTAACATACAGCTCTGAAGGAGTCAGAGATTTGTTGCTTTTGACACCCAGTCCCACTTGACTCATTTGGGCAATTAGAGAAAGTCACTTTGTTTTTGTAACTAGGTCAAAGCAAATCCGCTTTCATGCTCCTACTTTGTGTATGATGAATGATCTACTCCAGGGTGGTTGTTTTTCTTTTCTGTCTCTCTTTTTTAACATCCACAAAAGAATTCCCATAGCAGAGAGAACTTGGTTCTTCTAGCAGGAGAGAGGGGAGGCCTGCCAAGGTAAACATACTGGCACAAGACTCAGTGGTTTGTCATACATTGTTCTAAACAGGCTCAGGTTTTCATTTCATTTTCTTTTTCCTGCTAATACGTTTGCTCCTGCAAAGCAGCATCTATTCTGTGCAAAGGACCAGAACAGATGGATGACTGACTTCATGATGGTGTTGTGAACTTAAGCAGCACATGGTCCTCTATTTTCCAGGGCAGGATCTAATGCAGGAAGCTTTGGGCAATCCCCTCCTGACCCACCTGGGTATCTATGGGAGCTGTAGATTTAATGCAGAGCCATAGAAATGGGCATGAGTGGTAAATACAGTGGTAAAGATGATAGTTTCAGTTTGAAGCCACCAAAAACTTGCTGCTGTATGATGCCCACTTTGTTAGTGTAAAGTAAGCTAGCAAGGACAGCAGTTCTAACATCACAAAACCCCATTTTCAATATTGTGTAGTAAAAGTTGGAAAAGGCCCAAGAACCTCAGACTCACATCTGAATGATGCTCTTCACATGGAAGACTAATACTAAGGTATTCTCTACCCTGTGCTCAGGGTTGAGAAACCACCAAAGAATTAAAGAACATCAAGGCAGAAGATGGAACAGTCCATTGTAAAAGAAGTGAGAGCAGACTAGAACATAAAAATGTACAACATTTAGGAAAAAACCCAATATAGCAGTTCACAAAATAAAGAGTCTACACCACATTACTCAGGACTTTGAGTTGAAAACTGTGACATTCAGCCACAAGTATATCCCCTGTCTTCCAGCTGGGCAGAAAATACTGGTTGCTCTGAGCAAAATTGTGTTTGTGTTCATCCATTACAATGTGGCTCCCTGCCAAATGCTGCATCTTGGGCTCTCTTTTTGGTTGCTGCCACAAATATTTGGACAGCATCTGATATGGAATTTCAGACTGGAAAGGGGGAAGCTGCATTTGGTATAGTTTAGATTCATATGCACAGCACATTAATGTTAAGAACGCAGCCATGCATTCTGCTGTCAAATTCAATTGTATTTTTCCATTTGTTAAGGCCAGATATTATGTCTTCAGAGCTGAGGAAAACTGAGAGGAACTCCATGATTGTTCTGGGACAAAACTCAAAGAACGAAAACTTGTGGCCTTTCTGATTACCTGAGTCAAATGGAGCAAGGTGAAGTAAGTAAAGCTGCCTGTGTTTCTTTGTGGGTTGGGGTTTTTCATCTCTTATTGGCACAAAAATGAGGCAGTCCTGTTCCTTTATCCAGACACACTCCAGCTTGCAAAGACAGAAACAGGTCCAATTTTTGAAATGCAAATGATGTGGATTGATGCCTACTGAGGACTAGCCCATATATCTTCATTTTAAAAGTCCCCCAGACTTTTAACCAACCAAACCCAGCTTTTGGTTTGTTGTGTTTTTTTAGCCCACAATTTAAAGCCAACTGTAGTCATACAGGCTACATCACACAGCCTTTTTTACAAAACATAAAAAGCACTAAATTAATTTATCTGCAGTCAGTTAAAAGACTTCCAAATAACAAGCCAACAAGATGTCTTGGGAAAGAGACATTCTTTCCATAATAAAGACTAAAAGAAAACCGGCCTCAGCTTCATCTTCCACCTTTGCAACTCAGCTCATAGGTTAAATACAGAGGAACTCTCTAATATCACATTCATTGCATGTTTCTGTTTCAGAAAGTCAAGGCGAGAACCAAAGGACACAAAATCAAGAATCCTGGGGTTACTCTGCAATCTACATACTACAATTGTCAACAGAGCAACTCAGAGTTGAGTGCTGGAAGGGAAAGAAGGAAGGGGGATGTTGAGAAGGGTCTGTGGGCAGATACATGCTCAGCTGTGTATGGCTTTGCTCCTGAATCTGAAGCGTACTTTAAAAAGTCAAACTACAGATGAAAACTGCTGTTAGCATCTTGGCAACACAACCAACAGGGACTTCTAAGATTTGGAAATTCTTCCTCTTCTTTGAGTTAGGAACAGAATTACCTGAAACACTGAAGCTTTTAAAATGCCATTACTTTCTGGGGACTTCCCCAGCTGAAATATACATTAGCTTTATGGGACATAGCATCATCTAGAGGAGTGCCAGAGACTCATTGCCCAGGGCAGAGGTGGCTGTTGCAAGGACAATCTCCACCCTCTGGGGAGGAGAGTTGCAGTCCCTGTCCCCAGCACAGTTCCTCCCTTCAGAGCAGCCTGTGGCCAGCTGTGCCATTTCACTGGAATCCAAGAGAAAAAACAAAGCATGTAAAGCTAAGGTCATTCTGAATTCACTACTATCTTCCCATCCTGTGAGCCTGCTGCTTCTGCAGAGGTCCCTGGACTCTGGTGCTACCCTGCACAGAAGCTGGCATAGTACACACTCATTGTAAAGACCAGAGTAAGCAGCACTGCAGGAATCAGCCTTTCCACAGACTGGAGGGACAGCCTCTGCCCTAAGCCCAGCCATTCTGTAATCCATCTTTTCCTTTTTTGATGGGGGACAGGATACCAGGCTTGATTTCCCACTTCAGAGTTCCACTGAAGTGCTCTGTCTGTGCAGGTGGGACAGTCCTGCTGCTGTATGGCTCTGGCCACACTCTCTCTACTGGGAAAAGGAAAGGAGAGCAAGGCTGCAAGGGAAAGTAATCCAAATACTTCCTTTGTAATCTGGGGCTCTTTTAGGATACACCAACTGTGTAAGGCTGTGACTGTGTTGGTGGCTGCCTTATTGCCACATGTCCAGTGCTCTCTGACTTGTTCAGAAACTTGCATGTTTCTGAACATCCCATAGCTGCAGAGGTCTCCGCACACCAGCTCTTATAGGTACTAGCAAAATAATTAATACACATGAAGCAAATATTTAAGTAAGCTAACATTGCCTCAATAAAGGATTGTTCTACCCCATAAATTATAAGTCAAGCAATTGCTGTTTAAAAATCCCTCCCCAACTCCAACTTGCCTGAGAACCAAGATTTGACACGCTGGCAGGAATGATCAGCTTCAGCAGGCTTAGTCTTTCAGCCACAGATGCTTTCCCTTGCTCATCCACAACAGCTGGAGCTGTTGGAGTCCTCCAATCCAGAGCAGGATCTTTTCTGGGATTCAGAGATCTCAGCCATGCCAGAGCCAGTATTGTTTGCAGGGATGAGTGAGGGCAGGGTTCAAGTACTCACAAGGATTGCTCCTGTTGTTGCTTAGCATCTCAAAAAACCCCCACAAACACAATGACCAAGCCCCACAACCCAAACCCCCATTAAAAAGAAAAAAAAAAAAAGGCTGTGCTGACTCAAGGTTAGCACCCTAAAATAGGTGCTGTGTTTAGTGTTTCAGTTGTAGCTGCTGCTGCAGGACTTGGTTATTCACTGTATATCTTGCTAGCTTCAGCCAAAGCTAGAAAGATTTATGACTTGATTATTCTATGAATATTCTGTATATCTCCATAAATACAGGGGATAAAAATCCTGCATTACTTACATCCTCCATTATCCCTCCAAGTTTTTTACAGAGACTGTACAGAATGTGAATCAGTGTAAACTGAATTTAAAGTGTTTTAAGACATAGCATCATGAACTGATATTTTCTACAACCCTCCTTATTCATGGTATAAGTTTGTTGGGTGTTTTGTTTTTGGTTGTTTTTAACTAAGATGAACTAGCACTCTTCTTTATTATAGCATTATATTAAATAAGTTCATTTATTTTCAGAAATAAATGTATTTATAATGTGTAACATACTGTATAGTTCTCCACTCCAGGATCCATTGTAATCCAAGCATAAGAAATTTAATAAAAGTATCACTATTATAATAGCTGCTTTCAGATTTTTTATTAATGAACACCTGGCTTGTAGTATAGCAACTACCAAGGGTGTTAGGTGAGCATGGCTACTCAAGAAAGGAATTGTTACCTCCAAGCTTTTAAAGAACATCTTTAGCTTTGTCAAAGAAGCAAGTCTGCTGTTTGGAAGCAGGTGCTGTTCTCAAAGATCTAGAGGGTAAGGAGAGCCTTTTGAAAGTTCAAGTATAACAAAACAGGTTAATTTTGAACAGTCTTCTACTAGGTGCTGCTGCTGGGCTTTGCTTTCACAGACAGACAGCACACACAGCACTTGCAAGAAAAATCAATGAGGACAGTAGGACAAAGTGTGCTGATGCTCAGCACTTTCTGAAAAATCTGGATTCAGTAGCAGCACCACACAACAGCCTCAAATAGCAGACCTCAGCTGCTCTTCCCCAGCCAGCAGCACCCTCCTGGACAGAGGAGTTTCCTTTCCCCTGCAGGTGTCTAAGCCACTATGTACAGCACCCCCAACAGCTTCAACTGAGCTGTATAACCAGGCGAGACTGAGTGAAGCTAAACAGGGGCTGACACAAAGAGACACACAGCTATTCAAAAGAAAGTAATGGTGAAAGTCAATGAAATTCAACTGAAGAGAGAGGCCTAGAAAAACAGTAAGCCAGAAGTGCATCTGTGAAGCTGGAAAGAATACTCTTTGCAGGAGCAAATATTGCATAGCAGGAGCCATGAGAGCCACTAACACCCAGTGGCACTGGAGAACAGTGAACACAGGGCCAATACAGAGGAAACATCCAGGTTACCTTTCACCAGTGCTTCACAAGAACAACTCTGATTGCTGCTCACAGCCCTCCTGCCAGCTGAGGACCAAGAGCAAGCCTTAAACACAGAAGGCTCCCCAGACTGCATAAAGGAATTAAGTTTATTTCTTTGCTCACCACCTCCACTTAGCACTGCATGTACCCTACACTAAGCATCATACCAGCCTCCTACACAGAGCTCTGCACCAAAAAAGAGACAGTCCCTGCAGGGGAATCTATGCAATTCCCATAGGATACACACCCAGGGCTCCCTGCCACTTGGGATGGCTCAGTAACCCAAAGGGCAGCAGGGACTTGACTCTCACAGCCCCTTCAGCATCCACACAGCCATCTAAGCCCTCTAAGCCAATATTTCTGTCTCCCTTACTGAGGCATAGGAAGCCTCCACTAGCAGACAGGAGGTGTTTAGGTCTTGGCTTATGCACACTCAATTAAGACCAGTGCCAGAGCACCCTGCCTGGTGCACTGAGAATGTGTGTTTTATATTCCTTCTTTAATTGCCCAGTTAATTAACATTACAGACTGCTACTAAAGATTTGTCATGAGGCACATGATGAGTTTACACTCAGCTTTCCCAGACAGAGCTCCACCTGTACCAAGGTCTTTAGTTGCCAGAGGCCTGCTTCAAAGGAGAAGGCTGTTTGACATATCTTCAGATGATGTTTTTTTCCAGCCTGGGATCTCTTTCTCCCTCCCACTATACAACTTGGAACTTTTCTTCTGCTTAGATTTTTGATAGCACATAAGATGAAGATCACTGGTTATCCTGACAGTAGCAGGAGAAAGCATTTCTACTAGAAAAATAAAAACATAAGATTACTCCTGAAGTTTCTTGGAAGAAGAAAGGAACTAAAACCACTTGTTAATACCCTCCAATCACAGAGTATCAGCAGAACCTAATTAAAAAGAACAACATCTGCTGCCTCAAGCAAGTTACTGATCAGTTCTTTGCTTCCATGTGTGCTACTCCTCCCTTTTAAAGGCCCCAAAGCAATACAATGAAGACTTCTCTCCTGCCCTTAACAGGAAGAATTTCTAATCAAGCCCTAGAGGAAAAAAGAGAACAGCATTTTTCCTTCCCTTCAAGGACTGCCCCATCAGCTATAAGCAGATCTCAGTGTAAGTGGAAGCACAGAGCTCCCCAGGCTGGCAGGAAGGAGGGGTGGAGCCCCATTTCCCCTCTACAGCCTGAAATTTTGCTGTAATGTTTTCACCCTCAGAAAGCAAAGAAGGGTGCTGCCCAGCTGCTGGGGCTGACAGCACCACACTGAACTGCTCCTAATGCTCAAAATAGCAAGTTTTATTTCTCACCTAAAATAAATAAGTTTAAAAATTAAGAAAAGTACTTTTATGCCAACAGTGATGTCAAATTAGCTTTAATCCAAGACCTTTGAAGACTCCTAAGTGCCTGCTGTCACATGAAGGCTTAAGATTAAGCTCTAAGTTTTTGGGGTTTTTTTCCCTGAAGTTCAAACCACCTAGACACTTTAATTTTTTTTTCCAGTTGAAAAGATGTTTCCATATTCTCATAAACCAAAAAAAAAAGCCACCATTTCGGTTTCTAGGGCAAGAAAAGCACATTCATGCACAGCATCAATAGAAGACCCATTTGTGTAGTGCTTTGGCATCCTTGCTCTCCAGTCCTGCCACATGAGCACAGCCCTAACTTACCCAGGGACCTGGGGACAAGTGGGCAATTCCCAGCTCCTCAGTGCAGTCAAAACACCTGCTTTGCATCCCCAGAGAAGCAGCAGCAGGATCTGCTTTTAGTGAATTTTGCTACACTTCTGCTCAGTGTTTGAATGGAGCCTAGGTCACTACTTTTGAAATCCACTATCCTCATTAACAAATGCCAACACCACCCAGCATCAATCCTGCCTCTGTCTGCAGGCCAGGCCTTGACAAGCTCAGATAACACCAAAACCAGAAGAATTCCAGAGTGAGATGAACTTGGAAAGCTTCACAGCACCTGGGATAATTTTTGCCTTGCAAATAAGTCATTCAGCTAGGGTCTCCAGGGGAAGGGGTACACCAACCAAATGGGTTTGACAGTCACTTTATTGCAATCCATTGATTTCACGTGCTGCTGACACCTTCCTTTGCCACAGCACAGAAACCACAAGCACCACACACAGAGCTGTCCCAGTTGCCAGAGCAGCAAATCCCAGAGCCCAGGGGGCTGCAGCATGCACAGCCACTCCTGTGGGGAGAGACACCCCAATTAATGCTCCCAGGGGTGCCTTAGGGGCTCAGCCTTTCTGCAGAAAGGCTTAGACCAGCCCTCTTCCCCTGCTCTGCTGCCACACTTACCAAGGCCATCCTTGGCTGGGTCCCGTCTTAGCTCATCCTGGAGGAAAAGCACAGGGCCTTTGCTGGACACATGGGAAGTACCCTCCTGGAAAGGATGCTCAGCACTCCTTTTGCCCCCTAAAGAGCAATGTGAAGGGTAGGTTAGAAGAGGTGTAGCAAACTTTGTCCAGGCGAGCTTCTCAACACACAAGAAGCCCTGAAGGCCACAGTTTCCCTGCGAGTCCACACAGAACCAAGAGCCATGGAGACCTCTGTCTTTTTGGCATAAGAGCCCTTAGTCAGTGGAAAGGAGCAGGAAATGCTTTGTCAAGCTCTCCATGCCTCAAGGGAATTACTCCTAGGCTACATGTTTCCTGCTCCCCAGCTTGGGGACTGGGCCCTTGGTGCCCTTTGGCTGGGAAGCAGAAGGCAGGACACTTACTGACTCTGGAAGGACACGTGGTGACACAGGACTCCTCCACAGACCCATGGCACACCGAAGCACTGCAGTGCAGGTACACCTAGAGAAACAGGGAACACAGCCTGAAGTGCCTCAGGCAGGCTCTGGAGACTGGTGATATCCTAGTGGGGTGCACTGACCCCAGCCAACAGCTCAGCACCCACACAGCCACTTACTCACTGCCCTACTCTGCCCCAGCAGGCAGAGAAAGAATAGGAAAACCAAGAAAACCTGTAGCTGGAGAGATAAAGACAGTTGACTAAATGAAAGAGAGGGAAGAAAAAAAGTCTAAAGCACAGTAGATGTAAAAGCAAGTCACCTACCCTGCTCCTACAGGCAGGCCAGTGCCCAGGCAGTTGGAGCATCAGCTACACAAAGATGAACTCCCTAATGCTTGCTGCTGAGCATAAAATCGTGCAGCATTAAATATTCCTTTAGCCATTTTGAGTCAGCTCTGCTGCCTCCCAGGCTCTAGCCTATCCCATGCCTACTCACTTGGGGTTGAGAGACAGCAGAATGAAGAGAGTCTTGGTGTTCTGCAAGTGCTACTCAGCAAACAGCAAGAACATCTGTTATCAACACTTTTAGCAACAAATCCAAAGTCACAGGGCCATATGGGCTGCTATGGGGAGCTCCAAACCAGCTGGTCCTGAAGGGGAAGGCAGAAAGATCTGCTTTCCTTGTTTCACATCCAGGCTGCAGCCTTGGAGCCCTCTGCTGTCCACTCCAAGGCAGCTTCCAAACCTTACACCACACACTCAAACTCGGGCAAACCTGGCATTACAGATTTCTCCCTGACACCGGGAATACTGCCCGAGCACCACCTCACTGTGAACCTCCTTAAATACAGCTGAGACCAGTTTTGAGTATTAGCTGATCCCAGCAGCACTGAGCAAACATGCAGGGTGAATTTAATGTGACTTAACTGGAGGAGATTGATGAGATTCAGAGCCCAGCTGCTTCAAAAAGCACACAGAGTTATTTGCAAGTCATTTTGTCCAAGAAATGTAGTTTAGAGAATATTTGTTAGCATAGCTAGAGCACACATACTAGGCTAATTCACCAGACAAGTCAGCACTTGCTTAAGTAAACTACTGCCCACCTAGTAGTCACATTTTCTGTCCCACCCCTCCAGTGACACCTCTTACCCCTACCACTTCAGGGCATAAGGTTTTTGGCATTCTGTTTCAGCAAGGGATTTTCTTAGTCTTTGCCCCACTTCCCCAAGGAGGCCAAGAGACTCATAGTTATGAAGTTGTTCCTATTGCTCACACATTTCACTTGTCTTCAGTATGAAGCTAGGCAGTCAGGACAGGACCTTACCAGCCCAGAGAGTTTCTCTTGGGAAGTGGAGTCCACAAAGGTGAATGTGTAGAGGGTGAAACGCTGATGATGAGAGGGGAACAATAGTCCTGAGGTGAAACTCTGAGGCATCAGCTCTGTCTTGTAGTTGTCCCCTGTGTAAGGGCACCTGAGAGGAAAGGTAAGCAGTGAAGAAAGAGCAAGTTATTGCCCTGACCCAAAGTTTTTTTACAAGTGACTTACCCATCCACCAAAATTGGCCACTGCAGCTGTTGCTGAGGGTTGGGGCTTGGTGTGGCCCAGCAGTGGTGCAGAACTAAAATCAGGTCTGGGTCTGTTCTCTGAAGGATCTTTACTTCTGCATAAACAGGGTCTCTCAGAGTCTTCACAATGGGATAGTCAGTGTCTGTATAGTAGGAAGTATAGCTTCCATCTGGGACAGAAACCCAAGAGCAATTTAAGAGCAGGCAGGAACAGGAATAGGCATCCTTTACAGCCCTATCAGTAAGTTCCCACCATGGCAGGGAAGCAGTGCTGTGTTAACCCATCAATACTACACTGCTACTCAGAGACAAGAGCCCTGCACTGAGAGGTGTGAGTAGGTCCTGCAAACCTCTCCTACCTGAGGCAACACGCAGCTCCAAGGATAGAGGACCTGGCTGGGACACAGCAGGGAGTGGTGGCAATGTGAACACCTGAACACTCAAGGGAACAGAGCTCCCACTGATGGAATAACTGCATCGGACATGTAACCTGGTGGGAAAGGAAAGCTCCAAATCAGGCAAATAAAAGCCACTCTGATACCCCCTTTCTCCAATATGGCAACATTTCATCTGCTTTAATTAGTTATATCCCTTCTTCCAACACTTTCTTTTAACAAATACTTGAAATTTTCTTTAGTGTTTAGATTCGAGAATCTGTAGATTGTCACTGATCAACACCAGCTTTGTTCCTACTAATTAGAGATATACCAGTCTTTAACCTACTCCAGTGCCCTCATGTGAATTCAGAGCTTGTGACAAGCAGGAATTTCTGTAGTGACATTGGACACAGTGACACCTAGCAACATCAGCTCCAGAGTAATACCTGAAAATGCTATCCCTAGTGACAGAGCCAAGGCTCCCAGTCTTCACATCCCTGATTGCCACCAACTCATTCTCATATATGGCCTGGTCTCCAGTCATCTGGAATGACAGATAGGCACCATTACTGTGATAAAGTCAGACTGGATCAATATGAGGCTGGAGAACAGCATTTGGCCTCTGGAAGACTGTAGGATATCCATTAAGCAGCCAAAGCCATGTTAGGTTGTTCCAGCTTTTCCAGCCTAGCAACAGCTGCAGCTCTTACCTGAAAAGTAGTGCCACAGGCAGAGAGTGGAAACTGGTACACAACAAAGGCATTGTTTGTCAGGACAGGGACACAGCCAGTACTGTGTCCACTGGCCAGCTGCACCGAGTCCAGGGCAACAGGCGGCAGGGTCACATCTCGAGAAACAGCAATAGAAAACTGGCCATCTGGTGTGCAATGAGCTGTCACTGGAGACAAAAATATAATGAGTCTTGAGCTCAGAGGTAAGAGGGATGGACAAGAAGCCCTAATATCATAACCAGGACAAGACCAGCAAGTCCTGCAAGCTGACATGCCTTTAACACTACATGGCAAGACAAGTGAAACCAGCTCCAACAATAACAACGATGCTGGGCACAAAACCAGATCTGTTGCAATACAGTGGAAAATGCTGGACACTTCACCAAGACATTTTATTCTTGACAGCCAAAAACATAGCCTCGAGCCACCTGCAGGAGTGGTACACACCCAGCTTGCCCTGCCAGCAAAGTGAGAGATCCTGTTTTGCAGCAGCTCAGGAGGGAGGGAGAACAGCTGCCCAGGCTTACCTGTGTTACCAAAGTAGCAAGGCTGCACCCTGTCTCTGGGGTCATAGCAGCAGCCTCGTGCTCCACAGTCTCCCTGGCTGATGGGCAGGGAGGCACAGGGCAGCCGGTCCTGGCTGGGAACAGCCGAACACACACTACTGCTTGGAGCATCCAGGGCTGGAAGAAACAGCAGGGCTTTGCAGCTAGAGCACAAGAGCAGGGGGACAAACACATGAAGGACACTGATTTCAGGTGCCCTGGTGACTCTGCATACAAGGGAAATGAGAGTCAGGTGAGGGTCAAACACATGGATCTGGGATGGAAGCCTGCTCAGGAGAGACCTGAATTTCCATAGAACAGAGACTCCCCCTGAGGCCATGTACAGGAAACCGGATTTACATCAAATCTGTCAAGATAAACTAGATCAACTCTTGGTAGTTAAGAAAATCCTTGTACCTAGTCTCCGGTTCAATCCCTGAACTTGCAGGAACTCATGTAGCCAGAATATGGCTGGGAGACAAAACAAACATTCACCAGCTGACCCTGCAGAGAGGCACAAGTCCCCAGCAAGTTGGTGGCTCCTAAGTCCAGACCCTTTTCTGTGGGGTTTTCTGCACAGCAGAAAGTCCTCTTTCCTAGCCCCCAAACAGACTAGGAACAGCCATTTGTAAGGAATGGCACTCATCACCACGAGATTCTGACAGGCGCTTGTGTCTTACCAGGAAGGTCCACAGGGCACCTGAGCAGCGTCTCTTCATGAAGAACCTTTTGCCCAGCAGCATCTGTTTCCTCAAGCCCAACCAGTATAAGGTAATTGTGATCCTAGGAAAAGATCACCAGTCAGGACAGCCAGAGCAGCAGTAGTTACAGCCCCAGCAGAATCCCTAAGGTCACTCACCCACTCAAAGACATAACAGCCAGCATAAGAGACCGATATTTTCCTGAAGCCATCTGGAGTCCCAAATACCAAGAGCCCACAGCCAGTGTCATTCTGCAGAGCATGTGCCTTCCCTTCAACATCTAGGGAAAGAGGACACAGCAGCAGGGGCTTCAGAGCCCATATTGCAGATTAGACCCACTACAATCCTACCTTTTCTAAGAAATAGAGACCTAGCCAGTATTAGGGTTTGGAACAGCAGTGAGAAAATCCAGTAGCAAAGACATCTAGATCCAGGCACAGCACTTCACTAAGTCCTTGACTGCTGTGTCATAAAAACAGTCCCCTGATTATGCAAGATGCACAGAAGCTATTCAGCAACACTTCACATCAAAACCTGTTCCTTTCTTTTCATTCCATGCACCTCTTCATTTGGGCAAAGATAAGGCTAAAATTGCCTCTTGGTATTGCCTCACCCCAAGTAGTCAGCACAAACGAAGCATTCCCTTCCCAGCCTGGAGGTAAGGTGAGCTCTAAGCTTTTTTGGCCACAATTCAGCAGGGTAGGATCAGAAAAAACACTGACATGAGCCCCTAGAACCAAGGCAAGGGGACCAAGAAACACCCAGAAAAACATAACTCCTGATGCAGCCCTAGACTGCCCTGCAGCACCCATCCTGCTCACTTGCAGAGCCCTTAGCCTAGCCCTTTTAATTTGTGGAGCCAGCTGGGACCAGAAATCCTTTTAGTTTCAGGTGGATCCAGCCTAGCAGTTTAGCACCTTGCATTGCCCTCACCTGAACTCAGCAGAGTCTGCTAGCACTCTTTGAAGAAAACCAAAGGGCAAGAGTTGAGCTAATGTGAAGAGACAGATCTCTATTCATAGAGATTCATATTCTCTATTCGTAGAGCCCCAGGAGGGTCTTCAAACCTTTTTTCCTACCCTGAGTTGCTCCCACAGTTGGGACGTGCAGGAAATCTGTTTGCTTCTCCCCATGCACCCTGTTGCTGCTCTAATTGCTCATTACATGGCATGAGTGCAAGAAACTCAGTGACACTGATCTTTTACCCTTTTAAAGATTATACGGTTCAAATATCAGACACAGGGTGCTGATATAGAAGCACAGAAACAGCCCTCCTCATAAATCTGTGAGAAATCATGGAGTTCAGAAGGCTTTGCACACCTAAACAGTGGTGATTTCCCATAAACACTCTTGGCTGGGGACTTAGAGCCCTATTTGCAATGTGGTTGTGTGGGGATAGCTGCAGGACTGGTTCAGGCCTGGCTGCTAAGAGAGGCAGGATGGTGTGTTTTCTGGGACCCCTGCCCCCAAAAACAGGCAGGTGGGGCCCCTAAGATGGGTTTGAAACACAGGGAGGGGGAGCCTCTGTGATCCCAGAGAAAACTCAGCCTGTCAGCAACCAACGTTTCCTGCCTGTAGCTGCAAGGTCTCATGGAGACCCTTCTCCCCAGCCACACATCAGACAGCCTCACCAAGTGAATGCCTCATTGCCCATCTTTCCATACATGTTTCTGCATTCATGTAATGGAACTGTGAATGTCTTTACACTTCTGCCCTCAGCAGACCCTCCAGCTCCTGTCTGCACAGCACTGTACAGCATCAGGACACCAGGGAGGCATTTCCTTTGCTCTCCAGCCCACAGCCCATCTTTGCTGCTCAGCTGTACAAGGTGCCATGATCCCAGCTGGTCAAGAACATCACTACCTCTACTAGTGGCTACCTGTGCTAACTTCATGCACCAACCAGGATGGCTGCCCCACAAAGTCTAAGCCCTTGTCAGCAGCTCTGCACAACATGAGATGCAGACAATGGATCTTGACAGGCTGCCCACATGGCTGAGGCTTGAGCAGCCCTCATGAACCAACTGTGCTCCCCACAGTGCCTGCCTGGGCACTGGGCAGCCACAGTGGAGGGACACCCAGGGAACACATTTGGACTTTGGCAGGGAGGGAGGCTTCATCTCCTTAGAATCTGAATGCTGTGCACACCCAAATCACATAATTGCTGCATGACTGCCAAATGCTTCCTCTGACTTCATTACCTGCTGGTAATTGGGTAAAAATCAGTAAAGTACTTCAGAGCTATAGAGAAATACTTCTATTACACTTTGGCCCATCAATACTTTACTTATGCTGAGAACAAAAATGTCTACATGGACTTGAAGAATAATTCTACATTAAACAAGCCTGGAAGTGCTGTAGATCCACTACGTAGCACCTGTGCTGAGAACAGTTTCAGTAACTGCCCTTTCCTAGTTCCTACACAGACACCAAACAGCTGTGTTTGATCATTTAGGGATGGGAGGCTCTTCAAATGAGCCTGAAATTCATGGAAATTAAATGCTTTGTTATGGAAAGTGGAAAGCAGCCTAGCTGAAATGAAACAAGCAGGTCTCTCTCTCTAGAAATCTTTTTTCTCAACCATTTGATAGTTCTCATGCATTACAGTAACCCAGTTGTAAGCAAATGTTCAGATAGCAGCCAAGAGCACCATGGACAGGAAGGACATACAGAAGATGAAGGAAGGTGAAGAAAACATCTGTGGGCCACTAGTCTGATCAATGAGTGTCCTGGGAACAAGGGAACTTTGCAGACAATGTGGCCAGGTCGTGAACTTTGGTAGTTGGCTGCTACTTCGTGGCAGTGCAAATAACTCTTGTGAACTTCATTTGGTTAAAGTCCACGAGTCTAACTGAACTTCCATGAACTGATCTGACATCTGAGTTGGCACAGCAATTTGGCCAGCAGATCAGCAGCTAACCAAGACTTCTTGGCAATTCAGTTTCTTCGCCAAAGTATTGAGCATGGCTTTCTAAGAAGTAAAATTAGATTTGAAAAGAACAATTAGAAAACTATTCCACTTATGCAAGAGAACAAGGATGATTTAGAACTCACTTCTGTAGGGAAAGTACAAAAATTTTGCAAGGGATGGAGACCTTCACTAGCTCCTCTGAGTGAAAGGGAAGCTCACATTAACACCCTGCCCTACAGGAAACACAGCACATCCCAACAAATCACTCGGTTCACCCAGGCCTCTTGCTAATTCCCACCAAGTCCCACATCCCCTATCCTTGCAACACCTTCTGATCAGTTTTGCCTGCAAATGTGCCATAGCTCAGGAGAGATGGAGGGTGGTGCCAGCTTCAACAAGCTGAGCACATCCTGAGGGTTGTTTCTACCAGCCGTGGCCACTGCTCTTGGGACCTTATGGGTATGCAGGCCTGAGCAATCTCGGGCAGAAAACCTCCAGCTCTTTTTAAAGCCCCTGCAGTACACCAGACATGCTCTGCTGTCTCCCAGAGCACGTGGGGAACTTATAGTGGAGTCAAATATCAACAAACCAAGAACCTGTGCATGCCAACTTCCAGCAGTAGGTTGGATGAGCTTCTTTGGTAAGTGCAAGGACTAGCTGCCAGGTTGCCATAGCCTATACCCAGCCTCAGACAAGTGCATCTCTGTCCCAGCTTGGGAAGCCATTTCCCAGAAACTCTCTTAAGTTCTGGATTTCTCTCTTCTCTGTCTTTCTCTTTTTCTCCTCTAGGAGACCTTGAAGAAGTCAGAGTCTCAAGGTCTCACCCCCTTTTCATACATCTTCATTTTGTCTCACCCAACAAATCCTTTCTTGTGTATTGTCACATCTGGAGACCTTTCTGGCCTTGCTAGATACATATTTTATATTTTCCTCTGTTGTGAGGCCAGACACCACTAGGGAAAGAGACTGAGGCTATAGCTGTGCACTGGGGAAAACAGATGCATTCCTTGGGCAAATCACATGCAGTGTGAACTTTACTAATAATGTGAGGAAGATTTCAGGAACAATGAAGGATGGCTCACACCACGGAGGGCTTGCATAAACAATATTGAAGAACAGAAAACCTAAAGGTCACTGAAGTTCTGGAAGATGCTCTTGTGCCAGTGAATATCTGTGAGTGCCTCAGTAGGAGAGTGTGCTCCTGTATGTGCCCTCTTTAACAATTAACTCTAGGTAAACAAAACAACTTGTATGAACACATTACCGATTTCCTAATCTCTGTTGGCAGCTGCAATTGTTTGAGATAAGGTGTGTCTTCAATGAATAATTAATACCAATAAAAGTCTTAATTTCATAACACAGGGCAATCTAACAAATGATTGACTAGTAACACTGACTGACTCTGCCATGTGACCCAAAATATGATCTTGAACTAACACAGACCTTTGGTATATAAACTCAGATTCTGACAGTCAGAGTCACTCCCTCCCGAGCCACAGAAGAAAATGGAGCTGCTGGGAGGAGTCACTGTTGTTCTCCTGGTTTGCATTGCTTGCATGCTGTCCTTTGCAGCATGGAAAGGAAGGTCTGGAAAGGGGAAGATGCCTCCAGGACCAACTCCCCTTCCCATTCTAGGTAACCTGCTGCAGGTGAAACCCAGTAACTTGGCCAAAACCCTCCAGAAGGTAAGGCAGTTTCTTCTTCTCTCTTTCTGCTGTGGGTGAGAAATGTGTGGGACCTGTGCATGGGGTCAACCTGTGGCTCGATGACTTGCAATTCTAGAGGAGCAGAAAAGTCAAGGGATTCCCTCATTGCTGTTGCCATGTTGTTCAGGGCTGATAAGTGGGACCCATCTCCACAGCCACATTTATCACGAGAGAACCAAACCTCAATGTTACCAGTGTGTGAGGCTAACTACCTGCTATGGGAGGCAGCAGCGAGGAGACTTTCCCACTCTTCCTCACTATTTGCTCCATGGCCATGTTCCCTCTTACATTTTTACAGCTCAGTGAAGAATATGGATCAGTGTTCACAGTGCACCTGGGCACTGAACCAGTGGTGGTGCTACACGGACATGACGTGGTGAAAGAAGCCTTGGTTGATCGTGCGGACGAGTTTGCTTCCAGAGGACACATGCCAATTGGAGACAGGGCTAATAGTGGAATGGGTATGTTTGCTGACTGAGCTCTTTCTGAAGAAGGGAAGGGCTGGGGATGTGTTCAGAAGATTAGAGCTAGTCTGTACCTTGAATGAGGGAAAACTGCAAGGGGTGGGTGCCACCCACCCGGAGAGGGGAAGCCAGAGAGGGCTGTAATTGCTGACTTCCACCACTCAAAGGGTGTGAGGTAGCAGAGAAGGGGAGCCAGATTGTTCTCAGAGATGGGCAGGGAAATGGCAAGGGACAGCAGCCAGCAGCTGCAGCAAGGGAAATCGTGTATGGGTGAGTGATGAATTATTCACAAGGATGTTGGGCATGTAGTGGAGAAGGCCAAAAGCAGGCAGCTGGACTCCAGAACCTCCAAACCACAGTACACTGGGACACTACCATGTCAGTGCTCTCCAGGGACAGGATTCACTGTCACCATAAGCCACTGTTCATCTCACACCCAGCATGCCTAAGAGAGTCTTCCCTCTTCCTTCTTCCTCTGCAGGGATTATTTTTAGCAATAATGAGCCATGGTTGCAAGTCCGGCGGTTTTCTCTCACTACTCTGCGGAACTTTGGAATGGGGAAGAGGAGCATTGAAGAGAGGATACAGGAGGAATCTGACTACTTGCTGGAAGAGATCAACAAAACAAAGGGTACAGTCCATTTTTAATATATTTTATGGTTGAAAAAAATAGGCTGTATTAAGGGAGCTCACATCTTTAGCAAGGAATGAAATTCCTATGGATTTGGTCCATGCTTCAGCTACCCCTCATTACAAAGCTGTAATCATTTTGTGATCATGTTCTGTTTGGAGGACTCTTCTGTGTCACTCAGAGACTGATCTGATATTTCCACTAACATCCAGAGTTCAGATTATGGCAGTAGCCATAAGGAGACATACAACATTTCATGGGGCTTTTTTTATAGTCTGTAACTTTTCTGAAATCACAGGAGAAGCTTTTGACCCAACCTTCAAGCTGAGCTGTGCTGTCTCAAATATCATATGCTCCATTGTGTTTGGGAAACGATATGATTATAAAGACAAGAAGTTCCTGGCTCTGATGAACAACATGAACAACATCTTTGAGATGATGAACTCCATCTGGGGACAGGTACATTCAGCAGGCATTTCACAGTGGCAACATTCTCCCAGGGGAGAAGGAGGCCTCCCTCCCAATGAAGTTCCAATTCAGTCTTCTAATTAGGACATCAAAGCTCTGCTGCACTGAAGGCATTTCATTCAAGAGGAAGAAACACCCTCACCAAAGCTGGAATTGGCTTTGCCAGCTAAGTGCAGCTTCCCAATAGTGCTTGACACCCTTCTTCTCCACTTCTAAAGTTAATACTACTACTACTACTACTACTAAGCAACCCTGTCCAGCCCCATAGTCCTTCTGTTTGGCTTAGTTGACAGGGCTGTGGTTTTCCTGGGCTTTTGGCTAATATCAAAGGTTGGGGCAAATGTCATACTAGGAATCTTCCTGTTTCTTTCTTTCCAGCTCTACCAGATGTACTCAAGTATCCTGTATTACCTGCCTGGCCCACAACACAATATATTTGCAGAATTTGATGCTCTGAAAACATTTGTGGCAGAGGAGGTGAAGTTGCATGAAGCCTCCCTGGATCCCAACTCCCCTCAGGATTTCATCGACTGTTTCCTCACCAAAATGCAGGAGGTAAGGAGACAGATGCCCCCAGCTTGCCCCCAAACACACCTATGCTGAGTCCTTCCCTTTCATGAGTAACACAGCCATCAGGCTGACCCATTCTCAGTCAGCTGTGCAATGGGAAAACAGCAACAATCCCCCAGATATTGCCTGTATTAGAGCTTATAGCTCTGGGTCTGTGTGCTCATAGCCACCACTACCTGCAGCTGTTCAGAGAGGAAGAGCTTCCTCTGTTTTCACCAAAACACAGGGACTTTTTCAGTTTGGTCTTGCAGTTCTTTCACTGGAAAGCAGTTGGCACAGCAAACAACCAATGAAGTGCCATTCAATACACAGCTTAAAAGAAGGTTGGTATCGAGTTTACTGCTCAAGGTAGCATTGCAATGTCCCAGATGGCTGTTGCAGCTTAGCAGAGAAATGCAACTGTAGGAGAGAAGGAAGGTCTGGGATGACATGAGAAAGGGCCACTTCTCTCAGCTCAGCCAGAGAAAAAGCAAAGCCTTTTCCTTAGGAGAAAGATCGTCCCAATTCCAGTTTCTACATGAAGAACCTGATAACAAGCACCTTTGACCTGTTCATTGCTGGAACTGAGACAACAAGCACCACTGTCCGATATGGACTTCTGCTTCTTCTCAAATACCCGAAGATACAAGGTACCAGTTTGTGATCTCTTCCTCTCCAGCTATTCCTCTGGGCTGGGCACATGACTGACAACAACACATCCTTCTCCCAGATGTCCTCCTCATCTCTCTCTCTCTCTTGGACCTGCCTGTGTCCACATCTTTATTTAGGCAAATCAATAGGAGAACTTTCTTTGCATGGGCAGCAGTGGAGCTGTGTTCCAGTTAACATCAAAACCAACATAATGCTCCTGCCATCTGTGATTTGTAAACAGCGTAGGGAAACATATTTAGATAGCTTTGGTTTTGTTTACCCATTTGATGGTTTATGCCTGTCATGACAGAGAAAGTTCAAGAAGAGATTGACCAGGTAATAGGACGATCAAGAAAACCTTGTGTGGCTGACCGGACCCAGATGCCCTACACAGATGCCGTGGTCCATGAAATCCAGCGCTTCATCTCTCTTATTCCCCTGGCTCTCCCTCACACTGTGACCAAAGACACCAGCTTCAGAAACTACGTCATTCCTAAGGTTGGCTTCCTCAAGTTCAGCAGTTCTTAGGCCATCAGTTACAAACCACAAGTTAGAACTGTTGTGGCCTGACCTTGTTTTCACCCAGCCCTTTGTGGGTTTTATCCTCAGGCAGCTGTAGCTCACTTGCACTTCCTTGTTGATGCTTCATGGGCCAGGACTAGAACAGTAGCTCTGACCAACACTTTTGCCCTTGCTCTGCAGCTTTACCTATTTGCAGAAGCATAGTAGGGTCACAAATACCCAGAGCAGTGATTCTTCACATGAAAGGCAGCAAAGTTGAGGAGCTGCTTACCACCATCCAGGATAGCCTGTGCTCATGCTTGGGAGCAAAGTCATTTGCTGGTTATAGAGCACAGAAAGACTCTGAGCTACAAAATACTGTAGGGTATGTTTGCATTGAATGGAACAAGCCAAACCTGTTTGCTCTGTTCTAGCACACTTCCTGAGGCAAGCTGGTGGGCTAAAACAGCCCATGGCTTGGCCTGGCCTGCTGCAGCACTGCTCTCTGCTCTTCTGGGTGACTGTGGGAAGCTGGAAACAGCAGCACATGGGCTGCTGGTGGTGTGATTTCCAGCCATGTAAAACCATAAAGCAGGGCCCAGAGAACTGTTCAGCTGCCAGCAGAGAACCCTTGTGCATCACTGCGGAATACTCCAGCTCCTGTTAAAGGCTGGCCAGGAAGTGGGAAGCAGCAGGAGAAATTTGTCAGGAGAAGGGAAAAGAAACAGGGGTTTCTTTTCCACAACTTTGTGTGTTTTTGATATTTTGGACTTTCTGAAAAGAAGGGACATAGTGCATCTGCAATATCGTGAGAGACCCAGAAAGAGAAGAATTAGGGGTGTGCCCTGATGACCAGAGCAAGTGAGGATGAATGTTCTGGAGATAAGAGGCAGAATTCAGGAAGAGCAGGCAACAACTGCTGTGACATTCAGTAGTGTCTCCCTAAAGGGTCCCCAAAGGGAAAACAAAGGCACTGGTAGAGTTATACAGGGAAGCACAATCTCAACTTGTCAGACAGTCAGATTGAGTGATCTAATTCACCTGCCTTTCATGTTCTGCTCTTCTTGTGTTACTTCAGGGCACCACGATCTACCCTGTCCTCACTTCTGTCCTCCACGACAGTAAAGAGTTTCCAAACCCACATGAGTTCAATCCTGAACATTTCCTGAACAAGGATGGCACCTTTAGGAAGAGCGATTTCTTCATGCCCTTCTCAGCAGGTAAAGCACAGGTTTGCTCTGCTCCTCTCTGTCAGCCTCCACCCCTGGTGACTGCCCTGCCTTTCCCTGCAATGCACAGCTGCCTCTTCCCACCATGGTCCCACTGGCGCTTCCTTGGGGCTCACTGCTTTCTGGATAACTCCTCTCTGCTGCTCCCATCTCCAGTGGTATCTCACATTTTCTTCAGGCCTGACAGCTTCTCAAATCTCCTTCTAGGAGTTGTCAATGTAATGATGTGAATGGGATCCACTGCCACTGTCTAAAATACCTGTCACCTTCCTGCACAACCACCCAAGTTGCCCTGAGCAAACTTTTTTTGGTAGCTCCACACTTCCCCAGCACCTTTTAAGTACCTCTTAGGCTACATGCAACCATTCACCTATCAAGAGACCCAACATTCCACTTTCTCACCTGTGCTCTGTGTCACCCTGCTCTCTCTCATCTTGACTCCTGTGATGTTCCCTCCATAGCCAAGTCTTCTGTTCCTGTTCTTCCTTCACATACCCATCCAAACTGTCAAAAGTCTTTTGCCAATGAATCCTTCTCTTGAAAATGTCCTTGGTAGCCCTGATAGTCATCTCACTGCTATGGCTGTGGGTAGTAAACAAAGCTGTGCAACACGGCTGCTTAGTACAAGCTCTGATCCACTCAGAAACACTCACTGAGTTCTATTTGCTGCTCTCACTTTCAGGAAAACGAATATGCCCTGGAGAGGGCCTGGCACGAATGGAGATATTCTTACTCATAGCCACCATCTTGCAGCACTTTACTCTGAAGTCTGTTGTCAATCCCCAGGAGCTCAACATAACCCCCACTCTGAGTGGGACAGGCAATGTACCTCCTGCCTACCAGCTCTGTGCTGTGCCCCGCTGAAAAGCACTGAACTGCTCTCCAGTGGCCTGAAACCAGCTGTTCCTTTACATCTTCTTTGCTAAAATTAACAGCAGGAGCCTGACCCACCTTTCCCAGGCCTTCAGGAAGGCAGTCCCAACACAGGCACATGCACAAAGCAGAGACCTCTGAAGCCTCCCAGAACTCCAGCACACCACAGGAGGCCCTGACATTGCAGCACTGATGCTCTGTCACAGAATCACTGAGAGCAGCTGGTTTGTCACCAGCACAGCTCCCACCAAGACCATGCTTTGCAGATGGAGAGTGATGCATGTGTGTACATTCATGATCCAATAAACAAAAATTCACTTATAAAGATTTGAGCTGTTATTTCTTTTGGGTTGAGTTGCACTGCAGAGTGGGTCTACAGAGCCTGTGGCCAGCACAATGTGGGAAGGGCTGTCCCTTCTGGGCAAGGACCCTGCCTTTGTCATCCACTGTGCTCACTGCTGCTGCTGCAAGGAGCTCCAGAGCAGTCACAGCACACCAGCAGTCAGGAAGGCTCAGGGTGCTGGAGGGGAAGGGTGTTCTGCAGTCTGTCTGCCAAATGAAAATAATGCATTCATGCTTTTTGCTGGCTGTTGCAAGGAGATCACTTACCTGAGCTTTGGAGATTGCAACCAACCTCTCTGACAGCTCTTTTTCTATCATCAGTATCACTGCAGGGATTTAGATATTCTTTATTAAAATGAATTAATTTAGGAAAAGAGTAATGTCTCTTATTTCTGCCTCCAGTTACAATTTGGTGCCTTTCTTTCAGTAAGAGGCTGGACTGTTTTATAAAAATATTGCACCACAGATTACTTTTTTCTGGGCTTCTTCGCTCCTGTGACCTTTGTGTTTGGATGCCAGTCTTGATTTTATTTACACAGATACTTGTTGTCCCCTGCATCATCATATGAAAATCTTAGTGGCAAAATATGATTTCTGTGATTGGTTGTCACAAGGCACTCAGAGACCATGTGAGTACGCCAGAGAAAACTGTGTGCAAGAATTCCCACCTCCCTTTGGAAATGTTCAGCATTATTTTGACAGAAATATATTTGCCCACATCTCAGGTCCATCCCTCCTTGTCCCTCCATTTATTCCCATGAAGGCTACAGCTCTAATGCTTGTACACTCTAAAACAATGGCAAACCATTACTGACTGCTCATCTTGGATTTCATCAAATGGACAGATGTGCAAGCAGAAACAGCAGTCATGTGTGAGACCCAGGCACAATGGGGAGGAGATTATCTTGAAGTTTTCATTAGTCTAAGGCTGCCTTTAGAGCCAGTCATGTATGTAAACTCAGCAGCATGTATGCTTTGTTGAGAACAAGTTAAAAAATAGCTTACATCTGGAGGTCATGGAGGGGATGATTCATATTCATGTCCTTCCTGCCCTCTGGGATGCTGATTCATCTGAGGCAAAAACCGTGACAAACAACATCTATCAACAATTCACAAACAACTGCATGAGAACCACAGGGCACTGAGAAAATGTTCTCTTACTAAACAGCTCCAGAACACAGGATATGCTCAGGGGATAAATAACAACACAGCGGATAATACTTGGGATAGTATTCAACATATCCTAAGCTGAATGCAAAAATGCTCCTTCATTTAGAACAATGACAAATTCTTGACACCTGCCCATGAGAATGACCTTGCAGAGGTCCACTTCATAATCCAGGGCACCAACCTCCTCTTTGCTCCAGCTGCCCTAAGACAAGACAATACCTTCAGGACAGGAAGGCTGGGGGAAGAATCTAAAATCCAAGCAGATATCTGAAACCATCACTTGCACTATAAAGCAGAGCTAATGAAGGAGCGAGTTTGATTGATGTGGTTGGGGCAGACAATGGGAGAGTTAAACAGCCCCATGGAGCTTTTCAGCCAATAGATAGGTGGTCCAGTGGCCTCTGATCTCCCCCCCCCAATCCCATTCAAAGACTCAACTCCCACTCTCACCATTTCATGCTTCTCCATGAAAAACCCCTGCATGCAGTAACAGCAGACTGCCCAATGTCATGGTTAGTGCTCATTTTAGGATAAGCTTCTCTTCCTGCTAATACATGCAAGACCTGCAAAGAGGAAGAGATGGTGGCATTTCTCTTGGGCTGACTCAGACAAACTGGCTGGGTCCCAGCACATCCAGGCTCTGACATACACCTGGGAAGATGAGGAAGCTGGGCTTCAGGGGACTGGAGCCTCCACCTCTTCTCCACCAGCTGCATGGCAAATAAGGCAGCTTCTGCCTCTAAGAGTGCTCTTCAAATGAAGCACAGAGGGGAATCTTGCTTTTGCTTTTACTTCCTAAAGCTGCCAATTCATATGCCAGAGCATTTGCTGGAAATGTCAGGACAAAGTGGAAGATTTCTATGGCTTGATGCTGATCCCAGTGAGCCTGTCTGGTCTGAGGCATCTTTCTTTGTCTGAAGTAATTCATGCAACTGGGTCATATTGTGCCATGGTACTCTGGTGCAGGAGGCTACATGGAGGTGCTTATTTCTTACTTAATCTCCATTGCTGCTTTGCCTTTGGGAACAGCTGGGAGGAAATTCAGATACCATGAAGGTTTGGGTAGCTGTGACACACACCACTGTAACTGTTCTGGGTGGTGGGACACAAATTAATTAGGTGTGTGTTGGGGAAAGAACATAGACATAATCCTTAGCAAGCAGGGTAAACATCAAGCAGTGGACAGAAAGAAAGAAAAGCATTTTAGGTACTGCCTTATCAGCATTTTGCTGCCACAGAAAGCAGACTAAAATTTTGCAGTAAGGAACATCTGCCTCATCCTGCTGCCCTTCACAGAGGAGTTTCATATCTCTGGGTCTTTGGGACCTGCTGCTGAAGGCCATAGCCTGTAGCACATGAGCTAGTCCTCTGAAAAATACTTAAGGAGTGATTCCCAGATCCCTGATACTCATCACTGCAAACCTGCATCTCAGCCCTCTGAAGTGTGAGCAACACATGGACAATGCAGCCCTTTGGCTGGCCAACTTGTTACTCTGCCCCACTTTCTAAATGCTCCCTTGATTGCAATAGCCAGTACAAACCCAGTGCCCACACAGAAGTTCTTTCCTGGTATCAGAAGTACACACAAACAACAGTTGGCAGAACAAGGAATTTCCTTGTAATAAGAAATTTCCTCCCCTCAAGGAAGTGGAAAATGCATGCATACAACAGAATGTGCAACTGAATCCACAGTCTTTAATGAATGCAGAGATTTGCTCTGGGCACAGGTACATTTGTGATTGTCCCCACACCCTCTTCTTCTCCCCCTCTAAAAATTATTTTAGTTAGTGAAATGTAAAACCACACAAAGACCAGAATACATATTCACACATCAGAGGGTTTGATTTTTTTCTTATGAAAATTTCACTCATTTAGAATTATTGACTGTTAAGTCCAGTCAGTACAGCAGAAATATTCTACATAGATCATTGGTTGGAATGCACAGTATAACATTTGTGAACACACTGTCACAAAAGACACCTGGATGAGCACTAACAAGTGTAGTAGATATGTCAAACCACATTGCAAGCATCTGCATCAAACCAGTCTGGGGTGGATGGGAAATTATCAGAACCCTGGAACAAAGATCTTAAAGTACATGGGAACCTGCTACAGTAACTTTTCCCTAGAGCCATTGCTGCTACTAAAAGGTCAGGAAACTTGAACTGCTGCCTGCCACCTGAAACTCTGCTTCTGTTTCACAGGGATTGATGCCATGCTTTTCTTTCCAGACCTGAGTTACTGTAATTTTGCTTGAACTGCAGCAAGAAAGAGAAGGACAAACACACACACCATTTAGCAGAGCTCACTTCCCCAGACCTGCATGGTCAAACAGCTTGAGATCAGAGGTCTTGCCTGTAAAAATGCCACAAAATTTGAAAAAAAGGAAACAAAGAGCTAAAATAAAACCAAAAAAAGCAAAACCAAAACAGAGATAACAGGATTTTATACAGTCTGCAATAAAGCTATAGTCAATGGTACAGTATTGTTCACATTACACTTATTAAGGCTTTGACTACTCGTCTTCTACATGCACATTTTATATACATATAATCCTCTGTGTGTGTGTGTATAAATTACTTTACTTTTCTTGTTCTAAGCAAGAAAATATTTTCATGCATTTGCTTCTCCTAGTATTCACAATACTTGGACCATAATCTATTAAGGGATTTCTGGAGAGGGCTGGGTCTATTTATTATCCATCTGAAAATGCCCTTATCTCCAGGAATGTTGTTTGTGTCGGACAGTGGCACTGGCCCCACACTTCTCCACAGTCACACAGTCTCCACAAGAGAGGAGGTGCCACTCCAAAGCCTGACAGCACAATGGTTATGTAAACATAGTAATCCTTGGATTATAAATACTTTATTAAAGCTAACATACCTCAGCTTGTAGCTCATAATTGCCCATGAGTGCCTTAATAAAACATTCAGAATAAAGTATTTTTTTCCTCCCATGTCAACTGCTCAGTTACAGTGGTTTCCCTAAAACACACTTTTCCTTATGTTTTTCTGAAAGAAGCACCAAGCTACATATTAATTCTTCAAGCCTGTGGCTGGGTAGCTTTCACAAGCGAACAAGAACATGTCTGAGCCTTACAGCTCTGAGCACTCTAAGTCAGTCACCATCTCACCTGCACCCTTGCCATGAAGTTAAGAGACTGGGCCATGCACCAGTGACAAAGGGGGAGGAAGCAGAAAGCAGAACTCTTCCACCCCTAGCACCATGCCTGCAGCCTGCACACGTTTGACAGGTTCCCAGAGATCACCAAAGCTGACCTGTGGCACGGGTTGTGTCCCTCTGCCCCAGGGACACCCTACTACCCCTGCCCCAGAGCTTCCCTCAGTGAGATGTTCTGGCCAGCTGAAGCCACAGAGCACTCCTAGGTTTGGTAGGGAGCCCTGGGGAGAGCAGCTCAGCTGTGAAAAGGAAGGGCTCACAGGGAAGTGGTAGCAAGGACAGGAAGCAGTGTAAAGAAGGCATGGGTGGAGTGAGAAGGAGATTCCTTATTTAAGACAGTGCCTGGACTGCTGCCACAGCCTCCTGAGCTGCTTTGCACGGTGGTGTAACTGGAGCACGCTGTCAGCACTCCTGTCACTGAGCTTTGCCACCATCACACAGTGATGCCTTGCATCCCACCACAGGATTTCTGTGTCAGCCACCACCCTTCCCTTGGGCACTGCATTGAAGTACTTCCATTCAACATATACCATGATAATTGCTACAAACCAAACACTGGGTTCTTCTCCTTCCCTGGAATCCAAGTAGCTAGGAGCCCTGAAGAGACTATCCCTGTCTCCTGCCTTGCTCTCCACTCAACAAGAAGCAAGACAATAACAGAGAGGACAGAAACAGCGATGCAGGCACAGCCACCTGGCTGTTCTCTTATTGCACAGAGTAGTTGGGGCAGGTAGGGGAGAGCAGGTGGCTCACAAAGTCCTTTGAAAAAATCCTACTGGTTGTCTGTCCAAAACACCTGCTCCAGAAAATATGTTCAGATAGCTCATGTGGATGCTTGGGAAATGTCACCTAGAAACAAGATATACAAGAGATGAAGGCTATTCTCAGTTCAAGTTCAGTCTTCATTCAGCCCCATGGCAAGTTGTGCAAAATACAATGTTTATGCCCTGGCAGGTATGATCAAAAGACAATTTTTTGGTCCTGGGTAGGTTAATAAGAAAGGGTCATGCTAATAATTGCAGAGGCAAACCTTTGAGACTGGATTTAGTTTTAGTTACAGAAAATACTGTACACTGCTTTTGGCCAAGTGCACAGGAGCTTTAAAAAAAAAAAAAAAAGACAAAGATCACAGTTTAATGTCTCAATCTTCAGATGGGGAATATCTGTGAGGAGCAGTCAAACTATTTTCTCATGTGCAATGCATCCTGAAATTTGGTACTTATGTATTGGGCATGAAATCCTTTCTTGTTGATGGTGTCATCTGTATGGAATCGAATCATAATGGAATCTCCTGCAGAGTAGATTTCTTCCAGAGGCTGCAGAAGAGGAAAGAAGACAGTACACAGTGGTCAAGTATGCACACTAAATAACTGTCTGCACCATGATATTAGAGTTTAAGTCCACAGTGAACACAGACTGACCAGTAAACATGAAGCTGAATGCTCTGTACTCCTGCCCTGATCTGCCTTTCTAAGCACATTCCTTTGCTCTTTATGTTTGAAGACTGGTGCCTGTCCACTCTACAATGCCACTCTATAATTCCAGTTACTTTTTACACAGGCCTCCCTGAATATTTTTGTTCCCATCTTCAGCTTTACTCTAATTTGTTATTGTCTTTTCAGGAGACAATAGAAACTGGAACCTGTTTGGCAGCTGAGGCTCTCCCAGGGTTCACATAACTCAGGTACTTATCTTACATGACAATTCTGGCTATGTCCCACACTGTTGTGACCTGCTGCAATCTCCTTGTGCTTCCCTTTACCAACCATTCTTCATGTGTCAGCGTGCAGGTAGGTAGATTACTACCAAGCTGCCCTGAGCTTCTTCTGACCAAGCTGCTATGCCTTTGTTTACTTTCCAGATCATTTCCCCAGTTTGTGAGAATTTTTTCAAACACCTGCTCCCTGATTGTCTCTCTTTGCATTCAATAAGAAACACCTCCATTTCACTGCTGAAGGCCTGGAGAAATCAAATACAGACCTTCTGATTTCAAAAACCACAAACCATTACTCATGCTAGAGCCACTCCTGGTAATGGGGATGCAGGTGACAGTTTAGGAGACAGCTTAAAGGCAGCAAGCATCACACAGCTCTAAGTCCCCACTGTTCATTCTTGCCACAGCATGGCCACAACATAACTTGGCTTGTGGCAGGAAGCAGCAGAGGATGAAACTGGCCTTTGGAAGCCTTTCCCACATCTACACAACACTTCCATGGCAGGGCTGGGGCACAGCAGAGTGGCAGTCTCATGGTGCTGTACATGGCCCCGGGGTCAAAAGGACAGTCAGTCAGCAAGAATTTCCAGACAACACTGTGCATCAGATAAAATGGCTGTGATGTCCTGCAGAAGGCAAAGAAGCAAAACCCAGCCACAAAGCATTCTCAGTACCAGTTAGTGACAGCTGCACCTCTCCAAAAGCAGTATGAGGATAGTTCCTTGCCCCCCTCAGCCACCCCTCTGCAATCACCACTCCCAGGCTTACCCCCGAGCCACAGAAGCGTCCCAGACGGGGAGCAGTGCTGTCATAACCATCATAAACCTCCATGTAGTCATACCCACAGTCAGCCTCCTCCTCGATCTCAAACAGCTGGAATATCAGCTCCACCCCATAACCATCTTCAGCTACAATCACCCATTCACAGTTGGCTTGGCCTGGGTAGTTGTTGTCCCCAAACTGAGCGTGGGAATACAGATCCTTAGCTTGTACTTCAGCTTTTAAGAGCCCACCACACTCTGAAAGGAGAAAAGGACACATAACAGTCTCTCAATGTCCTTACTCACAACAAAGACTCATCCCATGCTTGGGTTAGTCACAAGCAGACAAGACCTCCAGTTTGAAGTACAATAGAGAAGGTAATTCAACACTGCACCAAACTACAATAAACCAGTGAATTCTAGAGTCAACCATGAACCCAAAGACCCACAGAGCTTTGAGGAACTTGGTTTTTGTGGTACAAAACACATATGGAAAGAGGTGATCAGTTTGAACTGTCAGGATAGGGGTTCTTGACACCCACTCTGGGAAATTGTATTAGAAAGCAATTGCTTTGTTCTTTGCACTTGTCCTGTAGATGAAATTCTGACCCCTTGTATTTTGTCAGCAGGAAGCAGAAACAGATCAGAAAAATGGGGACCAAAACAATCCTTTTCTGGCCACACAATGCACAAAAGTAGCCCTATGTTTGTGCAGAACATGTGTGCTTTAGCAGAGTTTTCCCACAGCCAATGAGGAAGACACTTCTTCACAGTGCCATGTGCACAGCCACTTTGAGCATATTCCATCTATTTACAGTGGAAGGGATTTCAAAGGAATTAATGTTGCCACAACATGCACACCTCTGTGCTGCCACAGACAGGAGGCTCAAGCTGTGTCTGTCCACAGCACAGCTCTGCTTCTACCATAATCAAATGTGGGCCTGTTCTGAGGGTGGGCTAAATTGCATCACCTCCTTTTCCAATGGTTGATGTGGATCAAAACAGATTGTTGCTCAATCAAATACTTCCAATCTAAACAAAAGAGCATGAACAGGAATGTCTAATACCAAGAGAATTCTGAGCTGTTATGGGAGCTGGTATTCATGGTATGGTACTGGCAGCAGTCTGGGAACAGAATGTACACCACTTAAAACTTAGGCTAAGCTTATTTAGGAGAAAGGTGTGTCTGTTTATACCTAGCAAGTAGTGTAGTGAGACTTGAGGGAAATCTTTTGGCACTGGGGTATTGGCAGGCAACCACTTACCTGTGCTGTGCTTTGCTTGGAAACCTCTCCTTTGCACAGAAGCATCAGAGTAAAACCTGAGGAACATCTTGTTGGTAGAAGCCACTACAGGGTCTGGTTTCTTGCTGCCACAGAAGCGGCCAAGGATAGGTGACTTGCTGTTGGGCCCATCATACATTTCCAAGTGGTCATAGGCACATTCTTGGTGCTGCTCAATCTCAAATTCATTGAAGGTCTAGAGTAAGAATATGGAGAATTAAGACAGCTGTAAATCTGAGTGTGCAATTTAGCATAGGGTGGAATGCCAAGTGAGAAACAGATCAAATTGAACATCTGTGCCACTCTCCCCACTAACTAAAACAGAATAATGTGCTTTCAGATCAGAGTGATCTCAGGGTGGCAAAGATCAGAATTCCCAATCAGTGTGCTGTGTAGCCTCTGCCTTGCTGCCTCACATGGGTGCATGGCTGCAGTTATCAACTGCAAGCCTTATAACACTTACTCTTCTGGATAGGAATTCTACCCAGCACACCAGATGGTGTGATGATTACTTCCCCTGAGCACAGGGATTATTTCCCCCAATACATGGGCCATCTGCACAGCTTTAGGCATTAGTCCTGCCATTTGCATCAGGTCATGCTGTAGAATGGGCCTGATACCTCTCCCTCAGAGGGGCTGGGGGCTGGCTCAGCCACCACCTTGTGTAGATATGGCCCCAACAATGGCTCAGCAGGACGGGTAGGGGTGGGAGGCATTTATACCATCTGTTTATGGAGGGCAATACTCCACAGTTGTCATCTGCTGGATCTCCTCCAAGCTGCCTCTCCTCTGCCTTGTGTCCCTCTGAGACCTTGTGCCCTTTTACAAGCCAGGGCAGCCTCCTAAAAACCTCTCCAAGAGCCTCCAAGAACCCCAAGCAGGACCTGAGAGAGAGCATCAGCCCCCCACTCACACAGTGGTGGTGGGAAGTCACTTCAGCTCCTCACAACCAGGCTGCTTCTTGCCTCACATGCCCACTGTGTGGTTACTCACAACTTTCACCCGGTGGCCAGGTGTTGCAGAGATGTCCCAGGTGCACTCTTTCCTGCTGGGATACTTGTCAGGCCAGTTGGGACTGCTCATCATTCCCTCTGCACCACTCAGCTTGTGCTCACAGCCAGCTTGGGAGAGAGAAATCACATTGGGGCAAGTCTCACATGGCAACCCTGCAGTGTCCTACATGGTCCTCTGTGCCCACTGGGACCCTCTACAGGGCAGAGACAGAAGGCTTCATATACTAAACAAGACCTTTTACTATTACTCCACAGCTCTGGTGGGTTTGTGCTGTATTTTTTTTGAGCTAACCTGACAGATGGTGAAATGGACTCCCTCATTTCCCTGGGCCTCATTCACCTAACCCATGTCCTCACACCCTAATCCTTCTCCTACTCCTTCACCCCATCTGTCCTGTTCCTAGGGCCATGCTGTCTAGCCCTCCACACTGTTGACTCTGGTGCTATCTCAGCCTTGCATTGTTTTGCCCATTTGGAGAGCTGTATCAGCTTATGGAGAGGTCACACAAGGACCAGAGACCATATACAGGAAAGCCATGGGAGCACGTAGCAGGGATAGGGGTGCAGGAAGAAAGGTAGTTTTGGCACCAGAAGATGGTTAGACCAGCCCATCCTTTCTCTTCTGACTCAAACACTAACTAAATGAAGCAGCAGTGACCAGTCTAATGATGATGTCCCACAACTGCTCCTTTTGCAAGTCCAATTTCTCATCCCCACCCTGCCCCACCCTGTGGGCATGCAGAGAGCAAGACTGAGGAATGGGAATGGTCCTATTTCTAGCCAGTTTTTCAGCTGGTGGGGCTTTTTAAGTGCCTTGCTTACAGTGTTTGAAGTACCTTGGCTTTCCCAAGGGCAGGAGTGGGGACTTTACCTTCTTTACAGTCATGGCTGTTCTCATGCAGTATGAAGCCATTTCTGCACTGGCACATATAGCTCCCAAAGGTGTTGATGCACTCGTGCTGGCAGCCACCATTGTCTTTGGAGCACTCGTCCTTGTCTGGCAGGATCAAACCAACAGTTGACAGTGACACACGATACCACAGTCACCAGCTGAGAGCCCCACACCCAGGCTGGCAGATAGCAATGCAAACCTCCAATTCTGCTGCTGGATTAGTCCAGTCAGCTTTTTAGCCCAGATCCTGTTCTCTTCAACTGCCTCACATTCCATAAAATGCATCCCAAATATGTTGTATTTTGTAATGTAAGTTTATTGGCTAAAGACTCCTGTCTAATGGAAACCTAGAATAGCATCTCATTCTATAAGAATAGAGTCCAGGAAATTCACAAATTCACTAGCTGAGGTAAAAATCTACTTTATATTTTCAAGTTTTTATATGCTCTGATGAGCCTCCATATCTAAATAGCTCTGCCTGAGCTCAAACAGGTGATGAAGAAGATCTAAGGTCTAAGCTCCTCCCTGAAGCTGAAATAATCCCCAGTGGATCTTGACTCCTGTGTGTTCAGGACTATGCATTCCTCAATCTTACTTTCTGAGCATAGGATCTGCTCATGGTTTCCAGCCCAGTTTAATTTATAAGAAATTTATCTCCAGTTTTTCTTGGGATAATGCCCTCTTATTAACTTAATCTGTCTCCTCACTCCCAAATGTATTTCTAGATGAATCATACCCACCCCATCCTTTCTTCCTTCTTAGATTTAATAAGTCAAACCCTTAGCCCTCATTCTACTCTGTATCTGTCCTAGTTCAAGGCTGTTTTTCCTGATCATTCTCTTCAAAAGCATCAATACTCCTAGGACTCTGCTGAAAAGACAGAACAAAATTGAATTTCTCCTTCCAAATGACAGACAGCATCCAGTACTGCCTGCCAACAAGGTTGGCAACACTGAGAAAGGGTTGAGAACAGAGGATTAAAAACTTCCACTAGTACATGCTGCTTTGATGGGAATGATTGCTATATAGAACACTACTGGAAATCTTCTAAATCTTCTAGTTTCAGAGGAGAAAACTTTCCTTTAATGCTCTAGGGACAGAAATAACTTCTAGGGTTAGGTTCCATATTGCTTCCTGCTGTAGGACTGGAGGCATTGATGGAACTCATGCATCTTCCTGATACCACACTATGAAACTGGATCATACACTGAGAACCCAAGAAGAAGGTGACACAGAACAGAGCAACCATGCTTTTAAATGTAACGAACCATGTCAGGCTCTGGCAGGATGCTGAACAAAGTTCACTAAAACCATGAGGTTCAGCCAGAGGAGACAGCTAAGTGAAACAATCCAGTCACATACCAGAGAAGTAGTGAACTTTAAAGCCTTTCTTGGAGACAGTGTTGTCTGATTTGAACTCCAGCCTCACGTTGTTGCCGTATGATGTGATCACTTCGGGCTTCTCCGAGCCGCAGAATTTGCCGTGTAGCTTGGAATCAGAAGGCAGCTCACTGCGAACCTCAACATAGTCATACTTACAGACCTGCCAAGAGAGCAAGAGATTCCTCAGCTCTGTGGCCTTGGAACAGAGCGTTTCAGAGGAAGGGGACAGAGGCTTCACTGAGAAGGAACAGAAACAGCCCTGTACTCAACTGAACTCCTAACTTGCCCAAAATCTCCTCTGTCAGTTTTCTCACCCCTCCACTTGCTGCCCTGATCTTAAAACATGAGTGTGTTTCTCAGAATAGCAAAGGTTCCATTGAATTTAGCAAAAGTAATTATTTCCACCTTATCCAAGAACCTGACAGTGTTGAATGAACTTTAGCAGCCTCCTGAATTATGGAAATGCCACTGCTCCCATTTTCAGTAGGGAAACTCAGACCTGAATGCTTTGTTCAAACTCCACCGTGCACGGCAGAGAACAGACTTTTTTTCCTGTTATTTCCTTTATCCTTGAAGAGCTCTACTTCATTGTTAATTTCCAACCATTTTCCTGCAAAAGCAGCACTGGGGAGGTACGAGGTGGGACACCTATTAGGGATGGAAAATACCTACAATTATGCAAAACTAGTACAGAAAAGAAGCCCATTGTGCTGGTTTTGGCTGGGGTAGATTTAATTTTCTTCACAATGACTGGTACTGGGCTGTGTTTTGGATTTGTGCTGAGAAAAGGGTTGATAATATCAAGATGTTTTGTTATTGCTGAGTAGGAGTTGCATAGAGTCAAGACATTTTTTTGCTTCTTGTACTGCTCCACCAGTGAGGAGGCTGGGGGTGCTCAGGGAGTTGGGAGGGGACATGGCTAGGACAGCTGATCCTCACTGACCAAATGGATATTCTATACCACAGGACACCATACCCAGTATATAAAATGAGTAGAAGGAAGAAGGAGGAGGGGGAGATATTTGGAATGATGTTGTCTTCCCAAGTAACTATTATGTGTGATGGAGCCCTGCTCTCCTGAGGATGACTGAACACCTGCCTGTCCATGGGAGGCAGTGAACTAATTCCTCATTTTTCTTTGCCTGCATGAGTGGCTTTTGCTTTATCTATTAAACTGCCTTTATCTCAACCCTTGAGTTTCTCTCACTTTCACCTTTCTGATTCTCTCCCCCATTCCAATGGGGGAAAGTGAATGAGCAGTTGTGTGGTGCTTAGTTGCCAGATTGGGTTAAACCACTGCATCCACTTATAATAGAACAGCTTTAATTCTTCCACTCTATAGAGAAAGCAAATCCAGACTTCAAGGAGAACAGCCACTGTTATCAGTGTAATTACTTTGAGGGTGGGAAAACAACCAGAAGCTCCACCAGTAAGACAGAGCCTCCTGTTCCTTGTACCCCAAGGATTCATCCAGCTGTGATTTAGCCAGTAGTCCCACCTCTGAGATGCAGGGACTGGTTACGTACATCATTGCCTTCCAGCTCAAACACTTCGAACTGCAGAGAGATCCGGTACTGGGCTGGAGCTACCACCTGCCAGACGCAGTTTTTGTTAGTAGGATATTCCTTGGGCCATCCAGGGCTAGTAATGGTCCCATTGAGCTTGGTGATGAAGCCCCCACAGGCAGCTGGAGAGGCAATAAATGAACACAAGTTTTACTTGGTTCTGTTCAGACACACAGACCGGGCCACAGTGTTAACTAGCAAATGAACCAGATCCTGGCTGGTGGCACATTTCAAATCCCAGCTTCCAGAACAGGCTTAAAATGCTGGGAAGTGTGAAGACAGAAAGTTCACCTGCTGTAAATCACCAGTCAAACACACCCAGTGAGGCTGTGGCCCTGAGAGCCACCATGTAAATTCCTCTTAACTCTGTCCTTGGGCTTACTGTGAATCAGTAGACTTGACATGCACAACACAGTTGTAAAGGCCAGCTTGGTAAATTCACCTACACTCAGTGCTACAAACCCTACTATTGCAAGTCTATCAGTAATGGAATAATTACAAGATAATGGAATCCTGGGGAAGACATTCCTGTCAACTCTTCATTGGTTTATTATATTTAGACTGCATCTTCTCTAGGGAAAGTTGAAGGCAAAGACAAGACTTAGCTTTATTGTCTCATTTCCTTTAAAAATTTAAGACATCTCAGCTTCATCCTCTTGTGGGAGGGCAGGGCTGTTACCTCAAAGGAGTAAACTTCAATTTCCTTCAAAATTCTATTTGCAACAAAGCAATTTTTTTTCTTGCTGTTTCTTGAGAATAATGAGATATGGCCACATCTTCAAAACCCACAGGGATAAAAGCTTTCTGTGTCTCGTTCCCAGCATAATTTTGCATTGAGAGGACTAACCCAAGGGAGCAGCTTCAATATAAATAGACTAGCAAGTAAGTAGTTTTGGAAGAAAAAAAAAAGCAATTTATTCTGCTATATATTGCTATGGTTTCAAAGACTATCCTTTCTGTTTTGCCCACAAATTAAGTTTAAAACAGGAGGTTAAGAGTGAAATTCAGAAAAAAACCCTGCCAAGTTATAGCAACTTAGCAATTGGCTTGCTAAAATTGCAAGAAATAACTTAAAAAATAAAAAGCTTTCAAAAGCCTTTTGCACACACCTGACTGCCCTCACCAAGTCAATAGCACTCTTACCCAAACAATTTGACAAAAGCAAAAGTCAGGGCAAACCAGGTGATGTTAGAGCACCACTGAAAGCATGTGGAGCTCCCTAAATGTTCCTAGAGAGTTTTGAGACAAGAACAGTGGATGGATTCTCAGCACACCAACAGCTGTATTGTTGGCAGAAGCAACACTTGTTGCATGAGATTAACTCTCTGGAAAGCTGACATAAACAGCTTCTATTATAGACATGGGGGTGTCTTCCTCCGTAAAAGAGGAAGGGAGGAAAATTCTCCTCAGGATGGAAAAGCCTGTTTTGCATGCAGACAAAACATTGATATTTTTATTTAAATTATATAAATAAAATAAAATTTATTTAAATTCCTTTTTGAAAAGCCAATAAATTCAGCATTAGATTGAAATACTTTTGGGGCACTCATTGGTTAGGCTGTAATGCCTACTTCCCTTATGCTGTTGCACTGTGGGACATCTGGTCTGAACAGCAATCTCTGGCCATGAAGGACAACTGGTTTTAGGGGTGTTTGGCAGTATAAATCAGAGTATTTTTAGGATTTTTTTTGACCAAAAGTTGTTTTTCAATGGTTGATATTAACAAAAAAAAAAAAAAAATAGCTGGGGAAGATAAAGTGAAATAAAGAGGATGCAGGGGCAAGGAAATCACTTCCAAGACTGTTCAATTCCATTTTTCGCTGTATTACTTATCCTGCAGTCAGATGGCTCAATCTGTACTTACCTTCACAGCTCTTTTTATCAGCTGTCAGTTCATAGCCAGGCTCACAGGTGCATTTGTAACTGCCCAGCGTGTTCTCGCAGTGCTGCTCACACCCACCATTGTCCGGCAGGGAACACTCATCCATCTCTGTCAGGGGAAAACCAGAGCAAGTGGCACTTTCCTGACCACCCAAACACCCTGCTATTCCCCATGCAGCCCTTCTGGACAGCAGGAACAGAGCACTGGCTGCTGAGCCAGGACTGTGGGGCAGGCACTGCAGCAAAGCTGCTTCTGGACACAAGCAGACAAACTCTGCCTCCTGTAAAAACTTCTGCTCTCATACACCTTTTTTTGGGCTTTGCTTTGTTTGCTTTAATTTCCTCATACTCTTGAGTAACCAGAGCTCCCAGGAACCAGCCCATCGTGGCACACACAGCGATGGGGCTGAGGGAGGTCATACCCCATGGAAGCTGGCAGGACACACAATCAGTTCTGCCTGCTCACAGGCACATGAACTCTTGCTATCCTAGACTTTGAAGTCAGGTTCTTCAATCATGTCTCAACAACCTAAACTGACATTTTAATATAAAGATATTGGCTTCTCACCCTGACCCCTGATTCCACATGCACCCCTTAACAGATGGTTTTATAAACATGGCTATGATGGGTTAGCCTCAGCTGGCAGCCAAATTCCCACCTAGCTGCTGGTTCACTCCCTGGCCTGCCACTCCCATGGAATGAGGAAGAAAACAAGAAAAATAAGAGCAAGAAAGTCCTGGGTTGAGACAGATGAATTATCCACCAATTACTGTTCTGTTCAAACAGACTCAGTTTTGGGGAACTTAACTTAATTTACTGCCAATCAATATAAATATTTGAGTGCTTATTTAGGTATGGGGAAACAAAAACTGGAAACAAATACATTCAAACACCTAGAGAAAACATATTTCTGCTTCCCCTTCCTGGCTCAACTTCTCTCCAAGCCCCTCTCCCCTTGCCTTGTACCCCTACAAGTTACACTCAGCAAAGCCATGGGTGTGCAAAGGCAGGAGGGGATGGGGAGCCACAGGCAGTGCTTGACCCTGCTGCTCCTCCTTATTCTTCTCCCCCACTCCAAGTAGATGAACTAACACTTCAGCCATATAAAATAGGCTTCATTGATACAAACAATTAGCTGCCAAATTGAAGATAATTAACAAGAATACTCCTGGAGATATCACATGAGATATACCTGACTGGGTGGACATGAGGTACTTGCTCTCCATATTTTCCTGGCAATGCATCTTGGGTGTGACCAATGGTTTATGCTCTCTAAGCTGATTGCAGATTTATTTTCTCTGAAAACTTAGACACTATAATTGCATGTTCTCACAAAGCATGGCATTCAATTCCATCCTTAGATCTGATTTTTAGGCTGCTATTTTCTTTGTGTTGTAAGACATTTATTTGAAGCTCTATTCCTTCCATAATTCATTAAGGCAAAGCTTACCCATTGCTCAATCAGCTATGAGAAGGAATCTGAAGAGTGCCTGCAGAGCCATCTAATTTGCTCCCTTTGCCCATGCAGTGCCCATAGCCACAATCCTGCTGGATATGCAGGCAGAGACTGCAGACTTCAGATTCCAGTTTCAAACTCCACACGTAGCCTGCACATGTGTCTACACAGCTTTTGCACACAGAAATCAGCTCTGTCCACAGTGCAAGCTGGCTGGAAATTGTGCTGCTAGGACTACTGTGATGCTTGGTTCAAGCAAAAACACTCCTCAGCTGAATTTACTGGCATGAACTTAAAAATGCTCTAACCATCCATAACTGCATGGTTTCTGGTTCAGACATGAGAAGTCTGAGCAGGCACTGAAATAACTGGTCTGCCAGCACAACCTCCACAGAAAATATCTGGGTCTCCAGTTGTACTAGTGTGCAAGTTCACACATTTTTACATTTAAAAAAAAAGAAACAACTTTGTTTCTGACTATCTGTATCACAGAGAAAGCACTTCAAAGTTCAGGTATAACTTTCTTCCCCTACAATCTTGTAGGTAAAACTCAAATTTTAGAGAATTACTTGCTGTGTCTCCATGCTGTGCTAATCTCTGAAAGACATCTCTGCCACAGTCAGCCTGCACTGTCCACTCCTGAAAGGAGCCAAAATATCTTCAGCAAGAAGTATTCTCTGTGCCTTTATGGAACCTGAGAAATTTAAGCAAGGAAGTCTAGGTACTGTGAGAGTTGTCCAGGGACTCAGATCAAATGTCACAGTATTTGCCAGTGATCTTGCAATCACCCTTTGTCACAGTCCATTAAGACCTCTCAAATTTGCAGGCCAATATAATCTGTGAATTAAACTTTATTTACCTTTTGGGGTTTTTTTTGCACTTAAGTGCGTGGTTTAAGAATTATGGGTTATAAGTTACGACATTTTGTGCCTTGAATGGTGAATAAGTAAATTTATAGGATAGACTAGTCTGAGCCAAGGGGATTCAGCCCTGACATGTTTGTTTGTTGAAGTCTTAAGTTCATGAAATAAAGTTTGGTTCAGGGAATACGTTCTCCTGAAAATCTGAGAAACCTAAACGGACCATGACACCCTTAACACGAGACAAAAGTTAAGGTAGAAATAAATAAAGGACTTATGCAATCCAAATATTGGTATTATAACCATTATTTCTGTGCAAGTGCCACTGAACCTAAGACAAGCATGACTGTCTTCCCCCCAGCAGCTCCACAGGTATTTTCTCAAGCAGTTAGATATTTGGTTCTTGCCTTTATCAAGTCACCAGGATGCTGGTAAAAAACAATTTCTGGGGTTCAGTTCTTAAAAAAAAGAAAAAATTTAAAAATCTTAATCTTACATATTCCTGAAGAGAATCTCAGTTTAGGAACACCTTTGTCTCCCAAAGGTTCAGTATTTTTTTACTGGGACTCTACTTGCATTTAGATTTACCCTCTCTCCAGAGGTTTCTTTTAGAATAGAACTTTAGCAGAGAGTTGTTTTTAACACTCCTTGTGCAGTATTAGTACTTCTTTGAAAATGTCAGTGTCCTCTGGCATGGCTAAATGGAGGTGACATTCCATCCAGCTTGCAACATTAATGCTGATATCAGCCCAGCAGAGCTGATTTCTGTCCTAATCAGGGAGGAAGTGTTCCTGCCTCAGCATCATCCCCCTCTCCAATTTGTACATAAATTTGATATTTGCAAAAAAATTGTACAAACAAATCCTAAGTACAAGTACATAAAATGATAATGTGTGAATTGACGGATAGAATTAATTGATTTGTTAATGGCAGCAGCTTGAGGGATGAATTGTCCCCAGCTTTGACTGTGAGAGGTATTAGATCACATACCTTTAAAGAAATTTGCTGCAAAGCCTGCTTTATTGATGGTTGCATCAGATGCAAACTTCATCCACACTTTGTTTGAACTGGATTTGATGTCCTCAGGCTTCTCATAGCCACAGAAGTGGCCGAGGAGCGGGCTCTGTTCAGAGAGGCCATCCCGGATCTCCAGGTAGTCGTACGAGCACGCGTCGTGCCACTCAATCTGCAACAGCAAAGGTGTGTGCTCTACCTCACTAGCAAGAGCTCTTCCAGCCAGGCTGGTGACACACACTTTGGCCACAGACCAGCTCCCCAAACAACTGGCCACAACTAGGTACTTGCTGTGGCAATCACTGGGCTCTTCTGCAGTTCAAACTGCATTTGAGCCCAGGCACATCTCAGTTCTGCTACTGCTGTGTGGAAACCAAACTGCAGGGAAACCCAGCCCCTGACTGCCTACAAACTGCTCTTGCAAGAGAAGCTGTAAGACACAGAGCAGAACTACAGGCAAAAAGGTTCAAGGGATAGCTGTGGGGAAGGTAGTGGTGTCAGCCCTCTGGTGGGTGCACACAAGCCACAGGAGCCTGTGAGATAAATGAGATTTATGCACCAACCAAGGTCCTGTCCAGTCCCATCTTAACATCAGTAATCAGAGACTGATCCCTGGCATGTAGCTAAGAGTGTAAGACATCCTATAACCAGTAGAAGAAAACTTTTTGTGAGCTCTTCAATATCTGTCTGCCATCTGGGACCATGGTGTTTCTTCAGGGAGTCACATCCTGCAATCTGACACGTCCTAATGATACCTAGAGTTTTTTGACTGGATTGTGACCATTTACTTCCATTTGACTGGAGTGAAACTTTACAGACTCATGAGTCCCTATCTGACATCATCAATACTTTTGAGTCCCTTCTAATTCCTTCTGTCTAGAGCATCAGCTTTTGAAAACTCAGCATATTTTAAACTTCAAAAATCAAAATCTCTGAGCAAACATCTGTTAAGGTTAATGATACTCGGAAGTAGTCAAAATATAATAATAACAATAATGATGATAATAATGATGATGATAATAATAATAAATTTATTATCACTTTCTTCTTCATTTTAAAGGATTGTAGAAGCAAAATAGTATCTGTAATATAATATGCAATGACATTTCTCACCTCAAAGGCTTGGAATGTGATTCCTATGTGAAAACCCTCAGAAACTGTGATTTTCCAGATGCATTCTTTGGAAGGTCTGTAGTCATCTGGGTAATTGGGAGATTGGATCTGGCCAGCATCTTTGTGTATTTCTCCACCGCAAATAGCTTCATGAAAAACAAAAAGCAAACCCACAAGATTGCAAGTTTCTCTGCAGGTAAAGTCTGCTCCATAGACACCTTTCTCATCAAATCTGTTTCAGTATTGCTTGCTAGAGAGAAACAACACACAAGTCACGGCTGTTTTTACAAATCTAAGATTTTGTCTTATGACAGTATCTCCTATCTTGCTGAACTAATGTCCTCAGGAGGTGAGATCATTAGGGCAGAGAATTTTTATACATTTGTGTTATTCATACTCCTTCAACCTGCTACCACCATTAAGGACCAAGAAAAGCTGTGGGGAGGGCATGGGAAGGGGAGAGGTTGCAAATCTAATCCAGCCACACGATGGCAATATTAACAAGCACAACTTGAGCTGATCACCACCAGACCATCAGCCTGAATGCTGTGCATGAAAAATTACATTTTAGTGCCAAATATAAGAGTAAGTTTAAACACTAAAATAGAAAATTTAATGGAAATCTGGTTTAATACAAAGCTGGTAAAGATCTTGAAGACAACAGTAGTTCAGCAAAATTGTCTGCAAGACTATGTAAGAAATGAAAGTAAGATCATAGGCTAAAACCTGTTACCCATTATGCAAAACACAAATTAATGTTTCCTACAAAACACATGAATGTTTTGGCCATGCCTAAAGTCCAGTAAACAAAAAGCACCTCAGAAAGCACAAGGAACTGCAATGACACCTGCCACATATCAACCTTCCTTCCTGTGGCTTCTCCCCACAAGGCACTGCATTAGTTCAGATATGGGTCTCCATGAAGTGTCCTGCAAGTTGCTTGCATTGGGTAACAGTGTCTTGGTCTTGCACTGTAAGCTGCTGATGTAACTGAGTTAAAAGTACTGCTGCATTAGTGCAGCTAACCTCTTTCTTAGAGAATCAGTGCTAAAGCACCATCACAAAGTTGCACCCAAAAATTCAGCTGCAGAGCACAATTTAGATTGCAATCTGAGTTCATATATTGAGAGCTACAAGTGGTGCTTGAGAAAACCTCTGAAGGACCCTTTAAAGAACTGTCTCCTCCACCTAACAGAAGGAGGACTACAAGAGCAGAGGACTTTCTTTTCTAAGAGCCATGAAACTTACAGCCAACAAATATTTCCTCTGTCCACTGCAGAAGTTCACACTGACATACAGCTGAGCATCAGTTACGCTCAGGAAGAGCCCTACTGCAAAATGGAAATAATCTCTGCTAGTAGAGCCTGAGAAGGTGATAATGATGGCAAATTTGGGGCTGTCAGCAGTGCTGTAGGGCAAAACCACCACCATCTTCCCATCTTAATTCTCATGAAAGAAGGGGAACAGAATGACTGAACTAAGAGGACACTTCCACTACATAAACTGTCATTAAGGATCAAGTAGTTCTACTGTCATGTGGCTGCATGTTTCTGCCTCTTTCCTCCCATCTTCTGAAAACTTTAGGGCCAAGACTTGGAGGAATCCAAACCCAAAGATCAGTCCTCACCCACAGTTTCCAGAAAAGTTCAGATGCATGACCACTCATATGCACTGTCACTAATGCAGAAGACAGAGAAGCAGTGCTAAATTTGAGGGATGAGTTCAAAAGAAAAAGAGGAACTAATGGCAACAGAGAAAGATTTTGGACAAAAATTCATAGAAAATTAAACACTTATACGCAATCTCTTCTGGCATTAAAAACTACCTTTATTGCCTAAGCACAGAAGTCACAAAACAGCTGAGCAAGCCACTTTGTAAAGGGCAAAAGAAACTAGATATTATCAGAACTTGCTTAAGAGGGAAATAGGGATTAAAGAAGATTTTTAAAAAATCTCCTATTTCAGCAAATAAATTATGGAGAGACATGTAGATAATCTCTCTACCTGCTGTTCTGACAAGAAGAGGCTGAGATATCCAATGCTTAAGCATTCCCTTCATCATCCAGAGATAAGAATGGAACTGTGCAATGGGCTATCACTGTGTCTGCAGCACAAGCTGGTTTACAACAGCCACACTCTGCTTGCTCTCAGGCATAGCCATGGATTTCACAGCCTTACAACAGAAAATTTCTTGCAGGAAAGGGTTATATAAAAAGCCACTCTTGAAGAGGCAGGAAAATAAGAACTTGGAGTTTGTTTGACCAATAGATGCACATTCCACCTTCAGCTGCTCTATTCAGAAGTTAAGTTAAGCAAGCTCATATTTACTGAATCTTTAGGGATCATTTATTAATCAGCAGGAAATGTGGGAAATTGTCAAGGGAAAACAAAGTCACTTTGCAAAGTGACTTTGGAATGCGGCCAATGTAAAATTATTTTTCTCCCAATACCATTTAGCAGTATGAAGGATGATGCCATACATGCTAATTTGAACACTTCTAATTCCACCAAACTACCATAAAGGGGGTGTTAGAAACCACATGGTCCAGGCAACAGCTGCTTTTCAGGAGAGATGTTTAAAAAAACCCAACACCAGGCAAGCTACCTCTGTCTCTGGGGCAACAATTCCTGCAGAAACCAGATATTTCTCCTGTGAAACAGATTTGTTAGCCCCAAACTGCTGTGAAATCCTCATATGCTTTATTTGCACTTCCCCAACAGTCCCATGTTTGCTTCACTTCCCTCTGTTAGTATCATTATTCATGAGTTTATGGGACACTTGGGCACTGGGCTTCCAGCACTATGCTCGTTCCTGTGGCTGAAGAAAGAAGATGATGCAATGTCTATATTGATACAGGCAACCTCAATACTGTTGACAACAATATTTCTAAGAAAAATGCCTGCTGCCCAGAAAACAATGGGGGCTTTCAATACATTTTAGAACCATTACAGCAAAAAAAAAAAACAAACCAACAAACCCAAGCATATATGGAAAAGGGAAATTACTGATTTTTAATGACTGTGGTAGCATTGCTTCTCCTCTGAAGTGGTTTCATCATCTCAGTCCCATACAATTTCCTAAAATACCTGATCTGTAGTAGATCTGATATACTAATTTCCACTTTTCTGTAAGTAAAACATATAAAGGAGAAACAAAAGTCTATCTTTGAATTTGAGGAAAAAACCCAACCAACCAAACAAAAACACCCCAAGGCAATCTGTATTAAGTGATACAAGATGTATAATCCCAAACAGAACTTTGCCTGTTAAAATAAAGAAATTCTTGGTCCACACAGGGGCAGCAGGGGCTGGTTAGAGCAAACAGAACCTGGCCTAAATATGGAACCTATTGCTTTGTGTTGCCATCTTGTTGTGCCCTCCAAAAATGTGATAAACTAGTTGGAAAATCCATGCCTCGTCTACTGAAACAAGCCACAAAATTTGCCAATTCCCATAAAAACAGGAGTATGGCTGTATCTAACCACACAGTGCAGCAGAACTCCTGCTGATCCCATAAAAGCCCTGCATCCTGCTCCACCTCCCCAAACAGTGCAGACCTCTAGGGAAGGGCTGTACCTTCATAGAGCACAAAGAAGCCTTTGCCCAGGATGTTACTGCTGCTCCGGAACTCGATCCACAGCCTGCTGTCTGTGGAGATTACTGGTTCAGGAATCTTGTCACCACAAAATCTACCTGGAAGGCAGGAAAGAGATAATAAAGATCTCTATCATCTCCTGAGAGACAGCACAGCATAACAGGCACCTGTGAGTCTGGAGAGCAAAGAGTCTTTGGTTAAAGCAGTGTGCTTGTGTAAAACATCTTTCACTCCCATCAATCGTGCTTTTGAATTAGTTTCTGTGTCCCCCCTTCCTTAATTCATATTCTTTTCCATTATTAAGTGAATTAAAGTTCTTTTCAGCAGGGAGCAGAATCCAGCTATTACGAATGATGCCTCTATTGCCCTGGTAAATACAAAAGGGCTCTTGTCTCAATCATGGAACTGAGCAAATGAGTTACCATGGTGGGGAAGCATCCCCCTGTCCTTCTAGAGATGTGGCATTAGGGAATGTTCTTTCCACCTGCTAAGCCTTGAAAACTCCTTCAGCACTGTGCACCCAGGAGCAAATACACCAAGTCAAACCAAGGGCAGGACATGGGCCATGCTGATGAGAAAATAACACTTATTCTCTGTTCAATAAATCCCAGTTAAGCTTCTGCAGTAATTTACTTTCTTTCAAGAGAAAGAGACCAGGAGCAATTTTGTTCCATGAGTCCCCCAGCTTTGAGCTCTCTGGCATGTACCAGCACTGGTAAACTCCCAGTTTGCCAGTAGGAATGAATCCTGAAACAGAACAGCTGCAGATGGCCTCTGCAGTGTGGACAGCCTCAACAAACCAAACTTGGTGCTCCTCTATTGAAGCCAGAAGCTCCTCACTGAAATAGAGCAAGCACCAAGCATGCACTGATAGGCAGGGACCTGCACTTGGGTCAGGAGCTTGCACAGAACAAACATGGTTTTTCACTTCAGCTGACACCAGCAGGGCTATACACTGAATTAAACATGGTTTTGGCATCCTGTCCAACTGAATCCCAGTTGGAATCTGAGAAAGAGCAGTTCTTCAGGTTGAATTCAGTCAGGACAGCAGTGATAGGGATCTCATCCTTCCAACACCAAGCAAAGGCATCTTTGAACAACTGCAACTGTGTAAAAACCAGGTTAATGCCTTACCTTGAAGACAGCATCATATTGCACATTAACTGGCTGGGATTGGCAGTTTCACTACCAGCTTTTTTTTTCCCTTGTACAGTCACCCATACAAATATTATTCGACCCAGCTTTACTCAGCTACTGTTGTGCCCCCAACCTATCCAGTGCTGTTGGGGCAGCATGACAGCCCTGCAGCATATCAATAGCATTCTGCATCTCCACTCCCAAAGGGGATGCTAAAAACAGCATCAGCACTGCAAAGCTCTTCCTCTAGGGTCACTGAGCAACTTCCTCCTTGATTTAGGCTTGGAGTTTAACAAGGGTGTCAAGAAGAGGAAACGCAGATGAGGAACGAGAATGAGCAAGCTCCTCAGTGTGATAAAGGGCCCATTCATAAAAAGTTATACACCATTTAAAGGCTGGGTTTTCACACACTTCCCTGGGAAAATATGCAGCACACATGTATTTCTTCTCTCCACAAGAAGCCCGTGCTTTCACAATTCACACTAATCCCCCTCCTCACCCCCTGCTGAATTGCCGTCTGTCTGCCTCTTCTGACCTAATTTCATGGGCTCAGCCCCATGCGGGAGCCATGGCCACTCCTGCAGCGTCTCCTTCCAGATGGAAACACTCCCAAGCCCACCTGCACTAGGACTAGGGAGCTGCTTGGCTTCTGAAGTACCTTTAAATTACTCAGCAGAAAAAAACCAACCCTTTGAGGAGCTAAGTTGCAGCTGCTGGAGCGATGTTACCTGACACATCTGCAGCACAGAACAGCAGTATATGCTGCCAACCCCAAAATAGGCAGTGAGCAGTAAAACCAGCTGCCAGCTGTCCTGAAAGGTAGCCCACTGAAACCTGGGAAGCAGCATGGCTTCAGCCTCAGCACCTCTCCTGGTGCCAGGGCTAGGATGTCCTAGGCCTAGGAGAGCCAAACCTCCCGAAACCCTCTGCCCCAATGCTGACTAGCCCAGGGGCTGCAGTATGGAGTGCAGCCCCTCTAACACAGCTGAGGATGATGCTTCTTTCCTCTTAGGCAGAAGGGGGTGTTTGCAGTGCCACATCTTACATCTTTGGGACACCAAGCCTAGAGGACGAGGTCAGGATCAGAGGCAGTGGCAAAGCAGGTGGGACTCAAACCACTCAAGATTTGCAGTCATGATAGCAGGAGGCAGAAAAACAGGGAGAATACAGAGGAGCTGCACTGCTTAGAGATCTCTGGGAGCAGAAGTAGAGTGGAGTTCTTGTACAATTTGACATGGCATGGCCTAGCAAGTTCTCTGCTAGGACTACAGAGGCTCAGAGTACAGAGTACTGTGTATTTGTAAACACAGATTCATGAGAAATAATGGCAGGAGCCTGGGTCAGGAGCTGTGCAGCTGCTTCATTCTGACTGCCTAACAGCTCTTCCCCAGACTTAGGAAAGAGCAATAACAAAACTCCAGAGACCACATTTTTAGTCCCAGCCAGGGCCCTGGCTTGCTTCCCTCCCTGCCTCATTTCTCAAGCTGGAAAAGGAAGGAATAAAGTCTTTGTGACCACAGGGCTTGGAGCATGGATCATTGGGAGTGATTACAGTACACTGACATGTCTGGATGGAGACACTAAGGGATGGCCAGTGCACTGACCTAGGATCCCTTCAAGTAAAGCAAAAGTTTGTTTCTGTTTGTTTTCCCCACCCACTTTCCAAAGCATCAAGAACACCACACAGAATGCAATTAAAATGAAATAGTTACTCACCCAATAATGGAGCCTTCCTCCAGTAGCCATCACGCACCTCCACATAATCATACCAGCAAAGGCGACTTTTGAACAAGTCCATCGATGTGAAATTCAACATAATCTGAAAGGAGAGAGTGCACATTTCTCTTTGGGGATGGAGTAATTTTAAAGAGAAGATCCTAGAGATTGTTCCATTTTCACTACAGTGCTGCCTAAGTGAGTGTGCAGGCAAAGGCAGTTGGGCTGTTTGTAGGATTTGCACACCACCTTTTCTCAAAAAGAAAGGTGTCTCAAGGTGTTTTAATGAAACATATACTGTATATGACAACATAGAGCCCTTTACTATCAACTCTGTGATTCAAATTCAATACTTACCAGTTACTAAAATGTTACTTTAAAAAAAGCCCAGTTTACATTTTTAAAATTAAACCCTGTGGTTTTGAGTAATGTTAAAATCATAGAGAGACATTGTCAAAAACCACACATGTTTAGGATCTATACCTGCATATAAATGATACTTGTAAGAAATATCTAATTTTGCTAATTAGGTTCCACATCCTGACCATCAGACTCACACCATCATTGTGATGGAATTGCATTTAGTGGCTTTACCAAACAGAGCTTGGCATTACAATGTTATTATTTTGGTCTCCCTCCCCTCTAAGAGGGATTGCTGGCCTTGGTCTGGGAGGTCACCTATGGAAGCCACCATTGCTGTGTACTTGCATTTTTTTTTTCTGGCAAGATTTGACCCATATAATTCATTTACATTCATAATCTGAACACAGTCACAGAAATGTCTTTATATTAAAATGGATGCTCTTCCCCAAAGTCCTGGTTGGATGTGCAGAGTGTAGTCTGTAATGATGTCACTCACTTTTTTCACATTTTTTGCAGTATTCTGACTTTGGACAGCAAAAGGAGATTTGTCAGTTTCTAAGCTGATGAATGCTATAAACCCAGTATCTGTTCTCAACTAACACCTCAGTGCAACAATTTGCACCAACCACTGCATTGGAATAAACAGGTAAATTGAAGCACTGAATTTGAAATCAATTCTTTATTTCCATTTTTAACATTAGTGGTTCAGCATTTAGATGCTGTGTCCTTCCCAACACAGCTGTGAAGAGGCTAAGAAGCAAAGAGAAGGTTTACAGTAAGACTGACACCACAAAACTCTCACAGTTGTCAAACCTGGATGGCTCCTGGCCCTCATGCGCCAGCAATGCCCTCCCTGCAGCTGGTGGCAGGAGCTCAGCATGGCATGGGACAGGGACAGGGCTTGCAGGTGACAGGAGCCAGGAATTTGCTGCAAAACAAACAGCTCTGTGCTTCTTTGTCTGTCTTGGGTTGCAATACAGGATGTGGCCAGAAATGTGTATTTCATCACCCTCTGATGAAGCTGGGTGGGGCAGTGACCCTTATCTCTGTGGCACATACCATCTGCTAATGGGCCATCTTTAAACCAGCTGGGGCAATCATCTTTATCTTTTCCACAACCCATCCTCCCTCCAAGAAATATTATCTGCTGCTGGCTCATTGAGCCCCAGAGCATGACTGATAAAATTACATCATCCCACTGGGAGATGCTCCAGCCAGGGGGAGGAGCCAAGCCTTTCCTACCCAGATGAAAACCGAGATTTTGGACAGCAAGGTACTTCCTTTCCACTGGATTCCAGAGGAAAACTGGACCTTTCCACAGCATACCTGGATCTTCAGAGGAAAACTGCATCTTCTACAGGAGCACTGCTCCAGCTGAACCACATCTGCCACTGCAGGAGGATGCAGCCACCATTGAATGGGACTACTGCCAACACCCTGACTGACTGACAGGGTGTCAGGTTGTATTCTGACTCTACCAGGGTTGGGATTGTTCTTTGTAATACTGTAGCTCTATTTAAAATTTCCTAGTAAATAACTGTTATTCCTAATCCCCATATCTTTGCCTGAGAGCCCCTTAATTTCAAAACTACAATAATTTGGAGGAGAGGGTTTACATTCTCCATTTCAAAAAGAAGCTCCTGCCTTTATTGGCAGACACCTGTCCTCCAAACCAGGACAGTCCAGGTCTGAGCCCTAAGCATGTCCTGGGGTGATTCTCAGCAAAGTCACTCTGCCAAGGAGCCCCAGGCTGGGCTGCCCATTCTTGCAGGCCTGAAGGGCTGTTGTGGCTGGATTAAGGAGAGATTTCATTCCTGCAGGAAGATCAATCAAACAAAAGGAGCTGGGAGGGAAGTGGACAGGCTGGGTGATGGATGGTGCAGCAGGGCCTGGCGTTTCCAGGCAGGAAGTGGGAGCTCCCTGACAGGGACATTATGTCCCCATGACAGGGTCAGGCCACGGGTGTCACTCAGGCTCCTCAGCTCCCTTCAGACTGAAGCACATTCTATCTAACTCATCTGACTGGCTCTGGAATGTGTGCTTGCCAAAGCTAACAGGTGGCAGGAAATATCCATGCAGGGCTCAGTCTCAAACTGAGGGAGGATCAGAGAGCAACACACAGCCCAGATATGTGAGGGGCTCTGTTCCAGCATTACCACTGCTCAAAATCAAGTATTTCTGACTCCATCTCTCTCCTGAGTGGTGCTCAGCAGCCTTTCCAGGCTCCATTCCTGCCCACCAGGCATGCAGAGATCTTCTGGGAGGTTTTAACACTGTCATCACATGAGGGAAGTGCAGAGCACCTTGTGCTGCTGTGGCACGTACCTTCTCCCCCGGGGTCACTGAGATCCTCCAGACACAGTGGGAATAGGAGGGGTAGCCATTTGGAAAGCCAGGGGCTGAGAAATTACCTGTTGAGTCTTGCAAGGTCTCTCCACAAGCTGCAGGAGAGAGGGGAAAAAAAAAAAACCTATCAAAAAGGAGTGACTCTGAAAGACAGAGTCTAATAAACTGTGTGCAGGCTGGTGGCTGGTGCTCCAACAGTCTCATTCATGGTACTGGCCAAAGGTCACTGACCACCTGAGGTCATCACACCAAAGGGTCATGTGAAATTTGTCAGAATTTCTGGGATAGATGATGATCACTGCAAGGACACAGATGAAGCAGCTACTAAAGAAGCACCCTTCTTCCTTCATCTTCCTTCCACATGCCAGCACTCTCAGGTTTCAGTTGAGGAATATCTCATTCACTAATCAAAAGGAAAGTTTTAACCCCACCCCACCTCACAACCACATGCTGCTGCCAGCAGATCTGTTTTCCCTTCATTACAAGCTGCTCAATGAATTTCTCCTTAGATATCATTGTAAATTGTCTTTTTTGGGCTTAAAACATCCTAACAAAAGGCAAGTCCCATCACCCTCATGCTTCAGCTGCCCAGCACCTTCCTGGCCACTAGACTGCACAGGACAAAATGTGAGCACAGCAGCCCATTGCTCTTCAACTTCCTGCTTTGTGACCTCCTGCACTTGATGAAATGTAAATCCCAGAGTGACTTTTGGGAAGCAAAGAACATGCACATGCATATGATCCTTTAGGGAACTGCAGCTTCTAACATCTGGAAAAGCTGTGACTACTGTAGCTCTGCTCCCTGACCAGGATGGCTGAGCTGGAACAAGGGTGACCATCCACATCTGCAGAACAGCTGGATGGGAGCACCACAATATCAAAGCTCCCATTTCCTTGGCAGTGCCCACTAGACACATCCAAGTGCCCACTGCAAGAAACAGGGACCTTGGCTTGCCTGCTTCCCAATTGTTTTTCCAATTTCATAACCAACTGATATTATAAAGCTCCCCTGGATCTGCAACTCTGTTTCCTCAGAGATGGCAAGGCAGTTCCCAAAAATCCCTGATTTGAAAAATCTGACAAGACCTTCCCTTTCTCATGGAAATGCCAGGCTTGTTGCTCTGCTTGATGCTATCACATGGTAATTTTGCAGCCATGACTACATTTAGATGGGTGGGTTGGCAGTTGGAGGTGAAAAGAGACTGGTTCCATTGAAAAAGTTTAATATGTTCAAGCAGGGGAGAAGGAGTCACCTAGTCCAGAATTACTTAATTTCCCTAAGCAAGTTTGATCCAGCTTGACAGATCAAACTAGATGAACAAATGTGGGGACACAGAAAGGAGTTTTTTCATTCTTTTTTTTTAATATAGAGGGAATTCCAATCCATAACTCACCAGGGTAAATAAAAGTTCTTTTTCTCTCTTCAAAAATCTATTTAAACAAACATGAAGTGATAAAGGGAGCTCTTAATCATGGGAAACATGCACACCATGACCATAGTGACATGAGAATATTGCCCTCAGCTGTACCACAGTGTAGGTTTCCAACAGCCCAGACAATTCTCCCAGAGTGCAATTACACAGCTACTGGCAAGACTCTGTAATTATGGAACAGGTGCTATTGTGCCTACTTGCAAAGACTACTTTGCTGAAATAGTGAGCAGTGCATCTTTGTGGGGACAGCACCACCTCTTGCAGAGCACCCTAAAAAGCAATGACTGTACTCCACTGAGCACCAAAGAAGAAAAGAGGTCCAATAAAGGAACTGCTGGGTACTTCTGGGATCCAAGAAACTGAGTAGGCAGAAAGGAACAGAGGTGAAAAGCAAAGCAGTAAGGTGAATGCTTCAGAACTCATTTGTAAATGAAGCAGTTGTGTGACAGGCACTTACAGCTCATCAGCTGGTTACTGGTATGCTGTATCTTTTTGAAAATGCCCAGAGAACTGGAGGAAATTAAACACCACAGGACCATTGTCAATTTACAGTTTAACCATTCCTGCACAATTAGCACAGCTACACAAGCCTTCTTCCTTCAGCACAGCACAAGACAGCTGATGAGCTGTTTTGAAGTTTTTGTAGTGACTGTAGTAATCAAATCCTCAACTGTGCAGCCATAGCAAATCTAGCATTAACTACCATGTAGCAGACTGCATCTTGCCTTCCAGAAATTCCTTCAGCAAATTTCACTTGATTTCACCTGGCTTAGCCCTAACTTTAACTCAGCAGGTGTAAGCTTTGAGGAATTAAGAGCAATTTAAAACAGCAGGGTTTTAGAATGGACAAGCCAAGCAAGCCCTAAGTGTAGCAGGCACATGAGCTCCAGTCTAATGAGCTGGAGAGCCCTGTTTGCTACAACAGACACTGCAGTGATTCCAGTGCATGCTTGTAACTCATCCTCCACCACTAGCTGGGGTTTTTTGGGAGATATTATTAGGTATTCTCAGATGGAGACTCTCTTTCTACAAGGAAGCCATCTGCCACTCAACTTCTGAATTATCTGCTGCACTTTACCCTAAAATCCTCAGCTTGACTGCCAAACAGCATCTTCATCCTAAAGTCTTGTTCAAACCCTGCTTGAACACACAGATGAAGTCCTTTGGTTTGAACTCCTTTGCTTTGTATTTTGCAGAGAAAGAAAACTTTTCAAGATACAGATTCAAATGCCAGATGAAGATGTTAAGGTCATTAAATATACTGCACCTCTTCTCCTAAGATGCAACCTGTGTATAAATTTTGATTCAAATAATAAAAAAACAAATCAAAGCAGAACAACAGATAGTTGAAAAAATATTTAGTAGGCTTAAATCTCTAATTATTTTGCTGCCTAATATGTTCTGAACTGTAATAACCTCTGCTAAAGCTTTGTGGAAAAAAAAAAAAGTAAAAGGAAAAGTTCTACTTTGCAAATGGAAAACTTGAGACTCACAGAAGAGTTCTCATTGTAAAGAAAGGTGCTTTGTAGCTTTTAGTTAGTACCTCAGGCCAAAGTGGCTTTTCAGCCTGCCTTGAGAAATCTAAATCTGTAATTGATTCTTCCAGCTATGGGAATAAAAAGCCTGGTTGGATTAAGCCAGACTCAACCAAAACAACATAATGCAAAACAAATTAACCCCTAAACTAATCCATGAGATAATTTTGCAAGAACAGCATTTTATTCAACAAAAGCAATTTAGATATAATGATAAGTGTAGAAAGAAAAATGTAATTATGAGGTTAAAAAAGAAAAATGTTAATTAGAACTAATAAACCTGAAAGTTATAAACTAAAAGCAGTAATCTTCAAACATATAGAACCTGAAGTCCTCAGAATTCATTCTACACCCTTATGGACTCACACCTTCTGACCTGTAGCTGGATACAGAAAAGCAGTGGATTTGCACACCAGCTACCCACCACTTTCCAGGGCCTCGACTCCCAGACACCTTTCCACCATTCTGCTAACTCCTAATCTCCACTCTTCCTGTAGTCCTGTACACTGGTTTAATTTCCTATGAACAGAGCCTACACTGGACCAACCTGAAGCCCTAAACCCAACAAGAATACTGGCAAAGTACTAACAGGAGACACATTTAGGCAAGTTCACTTCTACCCGTGAGTCCAGCCCAAAGCATTTGATAGTCTGTGTTGCCCAAGGCTCCTTCCTCAAAGGGCTCCCTGAGGTGTTCCTGATCTCCCCCCACATGAGCCATGTGTCTGTAGTGCAGCAGGCTCCTGTCCCCAGCCACGCTTACCTGGGCACTTGTAGAGCTTCCTGGCCTGGGCGATGTCCCCCTGGCTCAGGCGCACGCGCTGGCCGATGCTCGGCCGCACCCCGTTGTCATCGCGGCGCGGCAGGATGGTGTCCAGGAAAACTCCTCTAAGGGGACAGCAGAGACACACGGGCCAGTGAGGCAGGCAAAGGGACACAACGAGCAGAAAGCAGAGCTGGCAGGCCTCCCACGCCCCATCACCCTGACCATATATCCCATGCTAACAAGCAACAGTGGTTCAGCTTCTAATAACTGCTAACTATCTCAAGACAGCCTGTTCACTATAGCAGACAGCTTCCAAATGTACAAGCAAGTCTGCCAAGCCAGAAAATTCCTCTTGGATATCTCAGAACTGCTGCTGCCTCCGTTTGAGGTAGCACATTACTTGCCATAAATCAGAAAGAGCAATGAAATATTCCTGCAGACGGTTCATGGCACATCTGGCTCAGCAGGAACACAGATCTGGTGTTTGAGCCAAAGAAGCAGAGGAAAGGGGAGTTTTCCCAGTAGCAGATGGGGTTGGGCTGGCAGTGACTGGGGCTGCCACAGACAGGAGGAAAAGATCGTGTGCTCTACCTTTGTTCTGTATGAGTTTCCAAGCTAGTAACTCCACTTGTCTCTGCCTCTTTTTACTTGCTACTATTTCTTCCATGTGTTTCACACTCAGGAGCTCCTCACTGCACTTCTGATCTCAGTCCAGTGAAGGATTTAAGCTCAGGCCTCACTTCTATCAAAATGCAGTCCATGCAGCCAAGCAAGAGCTTGCACGCAAAAAGAAACCCCAAGGGAGCATTAGGACTGTAGGGAAGGAGGGAGGGAATCAGAAATCTGAACTCCAGGTTGCCAAAATCCAAGCTCTTGCAGCCAGGCTGTCCAGTCCACAGGAACCTTTCACTGCACCCCTGAATGCCAAACAGGCTTGGGGATGCCAAGGCAATACTGAGCTGAACCCTCAGCATCAGCTCAGTGAGGCAGACTGTGAAGGACAGGGTGTAACTGTCCAGAGAGTCCAATGGGAAATCAGGACAGAAGCAGTAATTTTAGTGCTGTCTGGTCCAGAGGTGGGAAGGAAAGGGGGAAAATTGTTTTGTAAACATTCAAACTGAAGAAAGAAATAAAGGCAAAGGAATTTAATCTGTTTTGAAAAGTGGAATCAGCTGTTGCATGGGAGATGTTGGCATTTCTTCAGCAGTAGAAAAATTCCTGATCGGCACCAAAACTAATACTTGGAAGATCTGAGGTGAGTCCCTCAAATTTCAATGTATAAATTCAGTTTATTCTATATGCCAGCTGCATGCCTTGGGCTGAATTTATTTATGTATTGAAAATAAATCTTCCAACTCCAGAAACACCACAAGCATAGAAACAGGTGAGTTTGCTCAAAGTAGATTTTCAAGTCTCCTCAGGAGTTCACAGAAGAACTCAGCATTTGGCAGGGACATATTTTTGTGGCCTCTGAAATATCTTCTGCAGATCTCTAGGCTCAACCATGAAAGAATGACAGAGTTTAATAGAAAAAGCACCACTTGCACATGCAAACTTTTGATTCTTTTTCCTATTCCTCACAACTGTGCACTCACAGCCCTCAGCTTTCTGCACAGTGTATACCTCATGCTTTGCTGAACATGACTCCCAACTACAGAGCAGTAAGTACAGTTTCTCTCATTTTGCCATCAAAGGAACCAACAACAGGAGAGTCTGTCTGGCCCAAACCACTCAAGTTCCAGAAGTCCCATGCTGTCCACCCAAACCTCATCTGCTTAAAAACACTTGGAGTGTAAAGTTGCACATTTGGTGTCTCTAAAAGTGCAAATACTTTCACTCAAAAGTTAATAAACAACAGACATCATTAAATAGAACAGCTCAGGAATTCTAACACCAGAACCATTCTTGAGTAAAATACCTAAACTCTCCTCCCAGAGGTAGAAGAACCCACAAATCCTGGCTGCCACATTTTCTTGCTGTCCAGCCACGGGCAGAACATGCATTAGCTGCCCCATGCAGCTGTCAGCCAAGCACAACACCCCACCACTCTGACCAGCTAAGAACAGAAGAGACTCACACAAGTCATCAGCATCTGCACAACACCCTGAATGTGCAAAGTGCCAGCCCAAGGCTATGAAACTATCAACTGATCTCAACAAATGCTAAACATTCATGTCCCAGTGGCAGGGTAACAACTACAGGTGCCTAAACCACACTCAAGGAAGCAGACATTCAAGGCAGGTTAAGGACCCAGCTGCAGGCAGCTCCCTTTTGTCCCAGCTCTGCACCTCCATGTGCAGAAGAGAGACAACATGACTGTCCATGCAGTAAAAGCTGTGGAGGATCTGTGCATGCCTTGTGCAGGATTAGGACAGTGCATTGCAAACATAGGATGCTGTCCTGACATGGGGGCAGTGCTGCCTGATTTGAACATGAGCTTTGCAGAGGTTGTGTTTTGTAACTCCAGACTGTGCTGTCACATCTACTAACAAACCACTTGCTGAATTAAGGTAAACAGCTACTTGCTTAGGGCTTTGTGGAGGTTTAAACTTTCTTCTTGCTAAACTGCCATTTATAGGTCTTGACAGCGGTAATAGAAATTGTTTCATGATATGGCAACATTCAGTTTAGATTGCTGCCATGTCTGCACATTTCTGGCATAGATGAGAAAAGAAATTCCAATGGTAAAAACTCGTTTCTGCTGTCATTACAGTCTCTTGTGCCACACTCCTATTTGTATTAGCCACAGACATAAATAAGTATTTCACTATGAAAGGGGAAGGAGTGACTCTACACCAATTCTCAAAAGTATCACTGGAAACAATTCCCACTGCTAGTACTCATCAAATCTCAGAAAATCTGTACTCTTCTGTCCTAGGTAAAAAAGTTTAGAATAAAAAGGGCCCAGGATTTACAGCAGCATTTGGCCATGGCAAGCACCATATGATTTACTATAATCAGTATTGACTGAAGTTATAAACAAGGTTGTGCCAGGTAAGAATTGCTACAAGAGAGCAGGTCACAGACATGACTCTGTGACCTTACCCTGCTCACTCACACATCCCATCTCCACTGGTCAGGTGCTCACACCAGCTTATGTCAACTTTCTGGAGTCTGCTAATGAAACAACAACTCCAGTGCAACCCTTCCCTTGCAGGGCCAAGCAGGAACCCTCTCCCTTTCCCAGACTCTGACCTTAATGAAACCTGCTGGAACTCCCTCTCTTCATGGACTCTGTCCTTCTGCCAGTTTGGGTTGCAATTGGACAGCACTCCCAAACCTCAGTGAGGTGGGAAGGACAGGTGCATACATCCACCAGTCCCTCTGGCTGGGCAATGCATGGCTCCCTTAGGAGAGCAGATGTCAAGACAGGTTCTGGCAAAGTAAAAGCCAATTCCCAGCACTGCTTGTTTGTGGTGAGAGCACCACCAGCCTAGAGAGGCACTTAGTGCTCAGTTCAATTGCTGCACAAAGACTGCAACTGGGGTAAGGGTGGGTCACAGAGACTAAGGGCTTAAAGAAAACAGACTTAAAAATCCTCTAGAGCACCAATTTAAATCTAGCAGGACTCTTGCCATTTTTATTCCCTTTTGGGCCAGCAGTGCTCTAAAGGACCCTAGTTTTCAACAGACACAGACTCAAAGGCATCCATAATTTAAAAGTCAGTAAAAACTTAATCCTGCTTTTGTGCAAGGCCATTCTAACCATTTAGAGTTTAGCAAATTCTGGAAGGGTCCAGCAGATGCCTCAAGTGAAGAAAAATTGTTTGCTTTGGATATCTGATGAAAAGAAATCTCTGAAGTCTGCAAAACACCCTTGCCCGGACATCTCCTCCTGCCACAAAGCAGCAGCATTTCAGCATGTTTGACAATTTTCCACTGCACAAAACAACAGGCTTGTCCCTTCAACACAACTGGGGGGTAAGAAAATTTAAGAAGTCCCATAGACATCTTTAATTTTTGCAACAAAAACTTTCGAAGAGTATGAATACTTCTACTGTACCTTCCAACCCTTTTACTCACAGTATGTAGTGACAGAAAGCTCTTGGGAAAAAGCAATAGTATGATTTATGCAAGTAAACTTCTAGTAGTGCTGCAAAATTAATCTGGTCATCCAGTAATTCTCATTCCAAACACATGACTTAACTATGTTTAGATCACCTCTCTATCCTGTTGAACAGGCTGATCAGAAAATGGGCTCCATCCTGAGGTATGAGATGGGAGTCAAGGACAAACAGCCTATGCAGAAACTGGCACTTAGTTGGGGCAGGACTGATAACTCTTCCATGAAAAAACCCAGTCACACACAACCACATAGAGGCCATGCATAAACAGTTAAAAAAACACCCAAGTAATTAAAGGTCATGATCTAGAGTTAAACTCTCCCTTGGCACAACCACTGGAGTCTCTGACAGCTGCATTGTGACTCTAAAGCATAAGCTGGACAGCCAAGAGGTTCAAAGCTTTGTTTTAGTATTACCCAACTTGCACATGGGCAGATATGCTCACAGATATACATGTGCTGCCTGGGAAGGCTGCAAAGAATGTTAGCAAGGCTTTGGAAACTCTCTGAGATTACCAGTATTATTACTGAGCAAATATAGTGGAAAGGGGGAAAGAGGAGTCCACCACACTACACCCACCTTGCTTTTTCAAATCTTTTTTGAGCCTTGCAATGCAGCAATGGATCAGAGGTCTCCTTCTAGGCTCTATATAGCCCACAGAGTCAACCACAACTACAAAACATAATCCTAAGGACATGTAACCTTGAATTATCACCTGGAGAATGTATTCCTAGCATAGTGCATGATGCTGTCAAAGTCATAGGTCTCTCCAAGTGAGTTCACTTCCCCAGCTTCCATCTTTAAAAAGTTGTACTCCTGACCTGTGATGACAAACAAAAAGGAAAAGAAACAAACCACTCTTAGAGAGAAAAAAAAGAAGACTTCTACCTGTGGGAGCCTAGAATGGAATGGATATGCCCCTATCTTTCAATAATTTCAGCTGGACATCCAAAATGTCTATTCATATAGCTATTTATTCTAGACAAGGACAGCAATATTTCCTCTCCATCCCAACCCTCTGACCACCAGCATTTTCCACAAGTGTAGCAAGAAAGTTTTCTACCCACCAAAACCAGGTGGAATAACCTGAGTGTGATTTACCTTGCTGTATGTTCTCTCTGATGATAGTGACATGCTGGTCCCTGTCAGGCCGTGTGTGCTCGTGCCAGAAACCCACCACATGACCCAGCTCATGAGCCACAATTCCAAACTTGTCACAGTTCTTTCCAATGGATATAGCCTGAGGGCCCCCTCCTCGGCGACCCACGTAGGAGCAACACCTGCAAAAGGAAACCCACAAACCCATGCAGCATCTCAGTGACTTGAGGAACTCTAAAATACAGGAACAGAGGATGGCATTTGGCAGGGTTCAGGACAGACAGCAGTTAACACAGTATATGTACTTACATGTAAATACAAAGAAAACATTAAAAAGTGTGTATCTATAAATATGCACATGTACACTTAAGTGCTATGCCAGGAAAAAAGAATCCAGAAAGGCTTAGCACCTTCTGAGAAAATACTAAACTATCCTAGCAATCCTCACTAAAGTGTCCAGCTGCATCTCAGTGACAGGTTCTCCAATGTAGCCATTGGTCTGTTCTGGGCTAGACTTACAAAGCCACGAGTCACTGAGAGCTCTGTTTGCAGCATAGAGCTGCAGGGAATGTGTGCATCACCTACCCACATGTTCTGTATGTGAACACAATGAAGCTCTCTTCATCAGTTCTCTCCACAAAGGTCACACAAGTGTGCTTCTCCCAGTGCCTCATTGCTTGCTTAAAGATAGCTCTCTGGGTTCCTGGAAAAGAAATCAAGAGGAGCAAACAGTGAAGGGCTGGCTTTCAGGAAAATCTCTAAAGGATTTCATCTGGATATGGGACCAGTCAACCTTTCACGCAGCCAATCTTATGCCTGTAGACTCCTCTTGGCCTCTGGGGCCCACTTCCACCTACAGCATTACCTTCCTGCATCATCTTTTTCTCCCTGTGCCTGATGAATTTACTGCTCTAATTAAACAGGTAGCAAACTTTACAGATTAAGTACATCAATATTTGTGAATATAAAACATGTCACCTCTCTAGGTACAGGCCATTCTAGCAGAGCTGCTAGGTGTTCTGATCTGAACACCAGCTACTAAGTGATGTGTCAAATTTGCTCTCATGGTATGAAATAATGACCATGCACAACATTCAAGACCCAGGAATCTCATTAGTGTTACAGATGCTCCTCAAAACTAAGGCAAAGCTATTGTCAGGAACCCAGAGTACTTCTGCTCCTGCTCTTCCAACAGCAGAGAGGATTCTCCTCTGGAAAAAAAGGGGGCAAGCACAGCTCACAGGTGCTGGCCCCTTAAGAGAAGTGCTCAGTCACTCAATATTTCTGGGACTTCAAGAAAAGAACCATCTCACTGCTCACCTCAGCTTTAGGCTTTCACAGTGCACAATCCCTTGTGCAATGACATGCCCACCCTACCTCAGGAGACAGATCCCCAAGGATCTGAGTCGTTTGTGGGAGAACACTGCTCCAGAGATTTCCCACCCAGTTTGACCAGAGAGCCCATGGCAGAGAGCCAGCAGTGTTCCCAGGACTGACCAGTGAAATTTCCTCCGATCACATAGGGGATGACCCCCCCTGGCCAGATCCTCTCCGCCCTGGATGTGGTTGCCCTGCGCACTCTGGCAGAGGAGTGTGCATCCATCCCAGACTCCTCTTTGGATCCCTTCCTCCTGGGGCTCCTTGCCAGCGTTGTGTTCTGCCTGCCGTCTGCAACACAGAGTGGCAACAGTGTTTAAATCCTCTTTAGTTCCACCTGCAGCCCTCAGCTTCAGAAAAAGATAAAAAGAAAAAGCAAAGTGTTAAACCAAACCAGAAGTCATAGACAGATTTGCCAGTGGTTTTTTTGGGACTTTGAGACAGCTAATCTATGGAAAACTGACCCTTCTTGTTTTGGGGCCTCCATGTTCACTATGCCAAAGCTGTTCTCCCATTAGGATGTAAAAGCACATCCTTCCTGTCTCTCGCCTCTCACTCTCTGCAACAGCAACTTCAGAGATGGGGACACAGTATTTAAACAAGAGGAACAGGAGGTAGGAATCAAACAAGCCTAGATGCCACTGTATATCCTCAACATGCCTATCCATTCACCTGCAGAGAATGCTGCTCCATTAGGAACAGCTTCACAGCAACAACTACTCGTTTGAGTTGGCCTTGGAAGAAGGTGACAGACTCCTAACTCTGAAATCTGTACTCATGTCTGAAAAGTATTACTTTGGTTTCACAGACCAGGTCTTGGGTGGTTTGGAAATCTACAAAGATGGGACAATCTCTCCTGGAGCAGGGATGCTCAGGATGGAATAACAGGAGTGCAAATCTCCATCCATGCTGAAACTTTTCATTTTAATAAAAAGGAACAAAAATACCAAAGGGAAAGCAGAACACAACTCATTTCTTGTTACAAAGGGCAGAGGAGCCCTGGCTATGTAGTGCTTAGTGCTGGCCTTAAAATCTGCAAGAGGATTCATACAGGCTTCTAGGCAGACCCTGCACTTTGCTCTGCATCTGTGCTGCTGCAGCTCTGCTCAGGTTCTAGTTATGCCTACATGAGTTGCACTTCTAACGTGGCATGAGTCTGACACCTTTACTCAAAAAATCCTTTACTCAAAGCTTCCTGGCTGTTCATTCCCTCACTGGGGTCCCATGGGCAACTCAAACTCTCAAAGCAGCCACAGTCCAGCTGGGCTTCACAAACCTCAGTGTGCAGACACTTGTTAGATAAGCTCCCAGTGCTGCACAGCCAACTCATCAGCTGGACTAGGGCAAAGGAACAACAGAGCCCAGGGGTTGCTGTGCCTTCAGTGCTGGCCTGAAGGGTCACACCAAGGTGAGCATCCTTGCCACCTTGAGGAGTAGCACTGCTGCTGGTGGCTCACCAGGGCACTGCAGTGAAGCCCAGATGGCAATTTGTATGTAAATCAGCAAGACTGGCCACAGCTTTGCTCTCCATGTCAGGGACATGGGCTGCTGGGTTATTAAAAAGCACAAGTCTTGCTAAGACCTTCCCCTAGTGACAGGGGGGCTACTGAAAGCCTCTTCCCCTATTCATCCCTCCAGCTGAAGCACCACTAAGCAAACCTCGACTGTCAAGGCTGAGGGGATCAATACAATGGGAAGGAAATTCAGGCAGTGTAGGGGAATGAAAAGAATGAACTTTAAACCCTCCCTCCTGCTTCACCAGGTCAAGCCCTTCCTGCTGAAGACCTTGCTCTGAGCTGCAGGACAAAAACAGGAATTTGCTTTTTGTTCCTCTCACTCCTAAGCACCTTCCTGGCATTTCAGAAGCTGCCCCATCCCCAGGCCAGCTGCTGGATCCTGGAAGGCAGATGCTCTAAGGTTGGGGGTTCTCCCCACAAAGGTAAAACCACACTCCTGCATACACCTGGTGCTGCTGGTACCAGGCACCAGCACAGGCACTGGCATGAAAAGGGCCACAGCTAGAAGGGAGAGGGTCTCAAGACAGAAGTAGTGTCTTCTATTCACAAACTGTCCTGGGCCTGCCCAAAATCTCTGTGGGCTTGCACATGGACAGTTCCTGGGTGCAAACCAGGTGAGGAGGTGTCTGCCCCGTGCCAGATGCAGCAGCAGCTCTGCACACACCTCTGGGTCCACTCTTCTGTGCCACCACAAACCCACCCTTTCAGAGAGTTCACCCACAGCAAAAAATGCCTGGGAAGGGCTGATCTCCCAGTCACAGAGGCACACATGTGCAAAAAATACGTTTTTACAGGGGATAAAAAAAGTAAATAAAAGATACCCAAAGGTCTGGGTGGGGTACCACATTACCCTTTTTAACTGCTTTGTCACTGTGGTTGGTTGAAGTGGCATTTTCACTTGGCACCTCTTCTCCCAGGCCTCCTGCAAAGGAAAAAAGAGCAGAGACTCATCTCTGACTGGCAGAGCTCTGATGAGGAAAGAACATCAGCTACCAGTAATGCCAGCTGGAGATCTGCTGGCCACAGAAACTGTCTGCATTCCCTCCTCAGGGAGCAGGGACTAAATTCTGGATAAAGCTAGGCACTTTTCCTGGATTTCTTCCTAGCCTACAGCAATACCTTGCAATTCATTACCACACCATGCCTAAGTTTCTCCATATGCTGAATAGGCAGAATGTCTCTTCTAGGGAAGGCTAATTTCATGGAGATTTAATGGGAGCAGGAGCTGAATGAGCTGATCTCTGCAGAGGTATTGCAAGAGCAAGTTGTTGTAGTCTTGGTGGCAAGATTAAGCATGAAGAGCATGGCAAACCAGCACATGCAGAAAAGAATACACTGTTGGTCACACAGCACTGCTGGATGCAGTGTGGACACTTCCAAGAGGGATGTCTCACTTTCAAGACAGCTGGACATCTTCCAGTCATTGAAGCATCTTACTTTGCCAGCTGGAAAACTCTCCTCTGCTCTGGAGCTGGCTTCTAGCAAATCCTTCTCCAGCCTGTCCAGTGAGGCAAGGACAGGGGAAAAGGTGCATCTCTGGCACCTTGGAGAAGGACTGAGAGGATGGTAACAAATCTCCAGCATTATACTACTGTAACTGACATGAGTATCAGGAAAATTACGATGAAAGATAGTTACAAAACAATTCAGAAGAAAATAAAATACCCAGATTCTCAGCTGGTTAGAGCTTCCTGGTCCAAGAGACACAGTAAATCAGGGATTTGTCTCCCAGAGGAAGTCCCATAGCTTAACAGTGCCTGGCTGGACAAAAGCCATTAGATGTGTGAACAGGAACAAGCCTGATTCAACAAGATGGATTGCTCTGAACTCTATCACTCTTTTCCAGCTTCAATGTCCCATCCTAAGATTTCCCTTTGTTTTCTTTCATGCCCAGTCCTCCTCACTTCCTTAAGCCCAAACTCAACAAAAGTTCCTCTTCTCAGTTTTACATCCCCAGGACTTCTCCCACTCCCACCCCCAAAAAAGTATGCTATTCTTCACACAATATCTCATTCCATTTAAAGGAAACCCCAACTAGCCATTCATCACCAGAATTATTAAGGCACGCAGTCTTTGCTGAGGCAAAGGATAATTTTGTATTTCTAAATAAATGCAGCTTGCTTCCAGCCACAAACAGATTGCTTCTTAATTGAACCTAGGAGGTGAATTATATGGTGAATTAGGGAAAAAGAACAACTCTGTATTTAGTGAATTGTTCTGCTGAGAGGGGCTGCCTGGGATTGAATTGCAAATGATGGCCCCTGTGCCTGCTGACCCCTCTGTGCCGGTGCCATTCGCGCACCGCGCTGCTCCCGCACATTCTTTCCCAGAGAGCACTGCAGGCCTTGGTTTCTTATGCAAAGAGCTCTGAATAAACTGGTGTGACTAATGAAATCTACAACATCTTTGCATATTTTGTCTTATTGTAGCCCGTGAAAAGGGAGAGCACTACACAAAAGCCAGATATTTTCAAACTCTAATTTAATTCATACGGACAGGGAGCACCCACAGGCTTGTGTCCCATAAGGGTGTTTGGAATCAAACATGGCAATTTTAGAAGATCCTTTTCTGATTCACTTGAGTTTTTAGACAATCCTTATCATCCTGATGCCTAAAGATAAGCGAAAAATGACAGACATTTAGTCCTCTTCTGATTCCTTCCAAGAGAGAGCTAAGGTAGGATCTCAGAAGAACTGATATGCCATTGACAATAAACCAGAAAGCCAAGAAATGCACCTTGTATCTGGAAGCAGCTGCATATAGGTTGCAGGGAATGTGTAGGTCCTGTTGATCCCTCAACACATCCCTGAAGTTGTACCTCTCTACCAGACCACTCTGTCACACCCAAAAGCAGAACATATTCCAGTGTTACCGCTCCAGAGCACAAAATGCCCATGTATGTACTGAAGCCCATTACCACTGGAAAGACTGAAGAGGAGAAGTGAGATTGTCAGTTTGACATGGTGCTCTGTGGAAAGCCAATAAAAGCAGGCTTGGTATCCCACAAAGACATGACACTGACTTTAACCCAGCAGTTAACAAGCCCCCCAAGATCACTTTCATCCCCAGTACTTTCCACATGCTGCTGTGCTAGACCAGCCCTCATCTTTCTTCAGCCTGAGTTTTGTTTTCTTCTCTCTGTGTTGCAGAGACACAAAAGAGATCCTCTACCCAGGCTAGGGAATATTTCACCTTCTACCTACAGCGCACTTGTACAATAACTTGTTTTTCTATTTCTCACAGACCAGCACTGCCAAGGGAGCTTGGCTAACTGAAGGAAATGTCCAGTAGCTTGAAAGCACCACAAATCTGAGATAAATCCACCATGCCTGCAAGCATGGCTGAAGAACAGGTGCATAAATTGTGTTCAGGAACTAGCAGCAGCCTGAGGTTGTAAGTAAGGGTCCAGTGAAGCAGAAAGCAGCAGACTGGGGCATTGTTGGGAAGAAAGCAGTTTCTCTCACTCTCCCCGGAGAGGAAAATGAAAATCCAATTTTGTTAAATGAAGTCCAAGTTGTTCAGCTGAAACCAGAATAAAGGACAAGATATTAAGAGAGAGAGAGTGCACAAAGCATGCCACTAAACCTATTCTGTTTGCAGTTCCCTTGCACCACTAGCACAGGCAAAAGATGTGCAACCTGAAGGAAGAGCAGGAAGCAGACTCCATTCAGCACCCTTACTTCCAATAGCAGAGGGTGGGACTGGGAGAAGTAGTAATATATCAGACCTGAAAACATGACTTCTACAAGATGCAATTTAGGATTGAGGGTATTTATTGCTGTGCATGTTCTGGTATGGTTTTTTTGCTTAAGCCCAGGTAGTCTGAACTACCAAGGAGGAGACAATCAGATCTCACTAAAGCTTCTGTGCTTCTTCCATTTGTTTATGGACCATAAAGCGGTTCTTGTCTGAAAAAAGAAGAGGAAAGCCAGGCAAAGCAGTGAAGCAGCCTGCTGGTGAATCAGAATGCAGGTAGTTGGCCCAGAAATAGCCACCATCCTCCTACTGGATCCATTTAAGACCTCAAAGCTGCTTGAGGGGCAGGTGACTTCCAAAACATTTTAGCACCATCCATTTTGGAGCTTTCATTGGAAAATGCTGCTCTGAGGCAAGGTGAGTTACCCAGCTGAAAGCAAAGGAAAAACATCAGTCTAGCCTGAGTCAATCTTCATTTTCAAATTATGCCTATCTATAATATTAGTCTAAAACCCAACTAGTGATAACAGGAATTGTAGTTGTCCTATTGCAGACTGAGAACACAGAATATTCTTACACAGGAAATTGGATGGGATGAAGCTTGCAACACCTCTCTTTTTTTCAAACTGTAAAAGTTCCCATTAAAATCAAAACCACTTTCAGAGCAGGATCAAGCCAGGATAATTTTTCCTCTCCTGACTAATGAGGAATCTTTTCATGTTCGTAGAGTTTTCCTTTCCCTTTCCCAGTTGCTGTCCACACAGGGAAAGGGATCCACAGATGAACTCTGAAGGCAGCTACCACCCATATGCTCATTCCCTCTGCTGAGCACAAAGGAGTCCACAGTGGCCACTGAGGACTTTGACAGATTTTCCAATTTTTCTGATTTAGCAGAGAGTAACTTGGCTGTGCACATAATTATTTGCTCTCAGGTGAATCGAACCACGGCAAGACTTTTTCTAATCTATCTTACTGTGGAGAAAAGGCCATTTCAGAGCTGGGTTACAACACAGTGATAAAAAAAACACTTTTGAAAAATTATTAACAATTTTACCTCCCCTACCCATGCCTTAGAATACCCTGCTCTCAGAGTCTCACTCAATATACAGGCTATTCACATGCCATGGCTTAGAGACTGGATTTCTAACAGAGACTGCAAGGAAGCACCAACAAAAACAAGTAGTGAAGTTAACATTAAACATTAGCCATTCTTAAGAGTTTCAGTTCTGGTGAGTTCTGTCATATTATGACCATCAGTGAAGCTCCTGGAAAAACATTCTAAGTCAAACAATGTTACATGCAGTTTTTTACTTCATTAACCAGTGGTCAATAACTGTTTAGCATAGGAAAAAACTTTATTTCACTGGGTTTTCTAAGCACAGAAAAAGTGATGATTTTATTAAAACAATTTCTGCTGGGAAAATGCATCCAGAATGCAGAACAGATGTTTCCCAGAGCTGGTGGAGAGTCTATAGCAAAAGCCTTTCATAAACCCCCATACCCTGGAGATCTGAGCAAATGATTTGAGATATATCCTTCAGCGTTTCCTGTCAGTGGAAGAGCTGAAGTTCCCTCAATTTACTTAAAGAAAAATAAATTAAAGAAAGGAAGAATTCTGAACCCCAAATTCCCTGCAGGAATCTGTTTTTCATATTCAGAGTAAACTGACTAGCTGCAATAACTCAGGAGAGTCCCAAGGTCCAGAGGCTTGACAGGCAGATGTGTCATCCCCACATCAGCTGTGAATGCTTGTGCAGGGAAGGAGGACACCGGCCTCACAGGGAAGTTCATGAGAGGAGGAAGGGAGCACAGCTAAGCAAACCCAGGGCTGCCATAGACATGAGCTGCACAGCACTTAATGGACCAAGATCTGCTGCCCAGCTGTATTTGGAGTAGTATGGCAGGCAGAGCAGAAGTGCAGGCAGCACCATTCCCAAACACCTTGCATTTTCCCTGGATACTCCCTGCTCTTCTGGAAGTGTAAAGTATTGTGATGCATCTTGTTTTTAAAGAAGACATTGCAAGAAAGGGGAAAATCTGACCCAACCTCTCCACCAACCTTTCAACTGAGACTTAATGCTTAGGGGGATCAACATTCTCTGGATAAAAGGAAGGACTGAGGAGACTGAAGGGGATCTTTTCTTGTGAGCTGTAGCAATCACTTTTGTTCCTTAGGGTAAAAAGACAGATAAATGACAGGTAAAATAAAGAAAAAAAAGTTACCTACAACCTATGTCATCTCACTGGTTTATTCCAATGAGAAAGAGCCATGCAAGTGCAATACTTTTACAAAGGCAAGTGAAAATGGAAGGCTAAAGTGAGTATATGAGTATTTTGGCAATGTGCATGTCTCTGTTGTTAGTCAGGTACCCACACACGGTGTAAGACTTCTCCCCTCCCAGTATATAAATTGAGTAGTGCATAGTACCAACTATCCCCATCCAATTGCACTGACTTCTTGCCAATCTGATGAGTCAAGATCTACTTGTAACAAGCATCTGCCTTACTGTTACATTCCTCTCAATTCACAAAAACCACCTTCCCTCCCTGTCTCTCTTTTGGAAGGAAAGAGAAACAAGTGAACTTGCAGGCATAAAGGAAACTGTAATAGCTGGCTTGGGTTCACCCACTTCAGTCCTAGCAGACAGTACCAACCTCACAGTCCTCCCTGGCTGACATTCCTTTCCTTCTGACCTGCAGAGTGTAATTTCTTCAGCCTCAGTGCACCCCAGGCTGCTGCAGACAGGGCCATGCACTATCCCTGTGCTGCCCTGCAGCAGATCCCTGCCCTGCTCCAGCTGTGGCTTCCAGGGAGAGCCTGGGGCTCTCAGCAGCCCAGCCAGGCTGCTCCTCCCCTCCAGCCTTCCTAATCCTCTTGTTTTCCTCATACCTTGTTTATACTGGATAAAAATTAACTCAAAACGAAAACACTTACATGGGAAGCTAAGTTGTGTTTGAATTGAATTAAACCTCCTTTCACAGAGAATGTTTTGTGCTGCTAGAGAGACCTTTCTTCCACTTCAGTTTCTGCCTGGACATTCAGACACTCACAGTCCTGGAGCTTCTTGGAGAGTTTTTGTTACCTTATGCCCTGGGAGCCTGAACCATGTTTAACAGAGAGTTGAGCAGACCAAGTAGATATTGCTGAAACACCTGATTTTGCTTGGTTACCTACCAACTCCACCACAGCTCATTTAAAAACCTGAAACCACCTGCCAAACCAGGGAAACTGAGGCAGCACTGAGGCTGGAAAAATGGGACTTAAAACACTTTGGCAGCACAAGCCAAATGTAGCCACTGTTAGGTAACCTTAGAGCATCTCCCTGCCCATGATCTTTCCTGACTGCTTGGTGAAACAGGTGCCCAGATCATCTGCTATCATTAGAAGAGCAGTAAGGGAGCTGAAGACTCAGGGCAGGGGCACTTTCCCCACTGAGCAAGTGCCCCAGCAGGGGCTGGTGAGCTGCCCTGTCCTTCCAGGGACAGCTGCAGCTGGCAGGGGGATCAGGTCCCAAACCCACCACAAACTGACTCCAGGATTCAGCAACAACTGAAGGAAAGGAGAGGCTAATCCCCTCCCTAACACTGCCTGATGCATCTCACACTCCCCTTTTCTCTCTAGGAAGTGGAACTGCAAGATAATCTGAATATTTCCTTTTGCTTCTGATCTTTGCCCTGGAGAAACTTGTTACCCATTCCCTGGGGCTGTCCAAGTCACCATCTGGCCTCAGAAACACAACAGCAAACACAGTCCAGTGTTCCAGCCTAAAACTAATTTGCTTTCTTTCCCCACTTGACAGCTGAATAAATACTTTGTGCTCACCATTTGAAAAGGGAGCTGCAGCAAAGGGGTTTTGTCCACTGCAGCTACAAGCATCAGCCTTGTCTCCAAATTAAGCCTGAACAAGTGTCTCAAAGTGAACACATTTATTCCACAAATGTAACCCCTTTCTGCTCAGAATCAACCACGAGCAGTTTACAGCTTGTAATTTATTTGGTTTTTGCTATTGTCCAACAAGCTATTTTGGCAACTGATTGTTCCCTGGACCTTCCAGACGTTTTTCTGACCAGTGTAAGCAACTTTTATTTTGTGAACACAGCAACATTCTGCTTGAAAGTAGAGAGCCTGAGGGTCAAGACAACCCAGCCAGTCTTTCAGAGTGACCATCCTGCAGTGACTGCTCTCAGAGCTTATCAGACCCTACTCTTTCTTGGACTGTTTCTGCCTCCAAACTCATTTGCCTAAAACACTCTCAGAAATTACAAGGCAGCTTATGCACTTGAGGCAAATGCAATTTTTCATTTGAGCAAATATTCAAGGAAATTAGGCATTTGCCCAGCTCTGAAGCACAAATGCATGATTCAGTCAATCCCACAGTTATTGGCCAAGCACTGTCGAATTTTACAATTAGGGTAATGGATTGAACTTTCAATGTAATTTCCATATGGATAAACTGATCTCCTCAAGTACATTTGCCCATGTGTTCCCTTCATCACAGTTAATTAATATAAAGCTATTTAATAACCTCCACTTAAACACAAAAGAGCATTCAGAGTCTTCTGGCACCAGTAAAAGGAACAGCCTCCAAATGTGATACACCAGCTGTAGACGAGAGCAAAAGAAAATTTAATTAAGAGCGATCAAGAGCACGACAGTTGCAAACAGAAATCAGATGTTATAAATGCTCCTACATGGTGATTACCCAGCTCTTGAAAGGGTTAATAGTGCCAACCAGTACCAGCTTCCTGGTGCTTCAGATGTGCCCAAGAGACCTCTGAGGATGGGGAAAGTAGTGGGGCTGGGATCCAAAAACCTGGAAAAGTTAAGCAGGGAGCAGCAGGGATTTGGCATCACCTTGCAGGAGCACTGCAGCAGCTATGCCCAAAGCTGATGGAGGTACTAGGCTGAAGAGAAAGAAAGTACAGAACCAGGCTGTTTGGAAGCAGCTTCAACCATGGCATCAATGGATAGTTTCTGCAGATGATCTTAAAATAATATTAATTGCTCATTAACAAAATCCTTGCTATTTAATTACTGAAGTGCTGCATTTGACAAGAGTGATACTGAGTTACTTGCCTTCCTGGATGATTTCTGAAAGAAGCATATGAATTATGACTCACAAGATAAGCACAGCTAAAGTTTCCACTAAGAACAAGTAAGTGACAGAGTTTGAAATAGCAGGGGATTTTTGTTACAATGGAGAAAGATTTATTGCTTGGTTGGATTCATTTGAGCAATATTGCAGAGTTCATAAAACCACTGAAAAAAACTGTGTAAGGCTGAACACTGATTGCACAGCAGAAATCAAACCTTTTATTTTGACAGGTGGAAGGCCACCATCCAGAAAACTTGATTTCAGGGAACAGTGCATTTACAAAACAAACTTTGTGGTGCATGTGACCAGCTGCCACTGAGAACTTAGACAAGAGAAAAAAGAACATCTTAGTCCACAGGAAATGTGGAGCAAGTAACAGGGCTGTGCTCTGCCCATTCAGGTGTACTCAGCACCTGTTTCTTGGGACTGTCTTCACCTGCCCTGCAGAACCTTGATCACAAGCCAAGAGGGAAAAGGGGATTGATTTAATTTCTGTTTGTCACAAATCTGGAAGTAAAGGAACACTGCAAGCCCACCAGTCCCACCTGGTTTCAAAGCAACGTGCCATACTGGAAAGACCCAAGTTGAAAGAAAATCAGAGCCTGCATATCTGCAGGTGGACAGGTGGAGTGAAGACTCCAGCACCTCTTGTTGCTACTCGGGCAGATCACAAGCAGCACTCACTGCACAGGAGGCACTGGACAGCCCCTGACAACAGGCAGGTGTGGCCAGCAATCTGAATTCCCCATTCCTGACTGCCATGCTGTCCTGACTCGGGATTTCTTCTCCAACCCTACAAGGGAGATGTCCCCTTTGCACATATACACACTCCATGCTTTGCATCTTGACTTGATCACCTTCTCTGCTCTCCTACCAGCAAGCACCAGACTGGCAGATTCTAGTTCTGTGACTAGAAAAAGTGCATCCCTAAGATGAGAAAAATCCCTCTCAATAATTCCCATAAACACTTCAAGCTGGAACTCAGAAACACATAAAGGAAAGCATTTGGTGTGAAAATATCAAATCTAAAGACAGGCATGTTCTAGTGGAAGAGGGTTAACTACAAGGGGAATTAGAAGGTTCACCAGCTAAGGGGATAAGATTTCTAGACAGTTATCTTTATGCTGGAGAAAATCAGACAAGTCTGAGAAGGTTGCAATAGGACTGTAAGACTCTGGGCTGGGAGAAGAAAAAGCAGTATCTGCTTTTCTGCAGAGAGATCACTGGCTTATTGGACAGAAGTATAGATTTAGGACAGGGATAACTCAGAAAAGCAGAGCAAACAAGAACACTTAGCCCTAGAGGACTTACTCAGTTGTTCCAAAGGGGAGCTCCTGCTTTGCCTTAGCAAACTACAGAACTGTGGGAAATTCATTTCATGGTTGTCTGCTCTGGTAAAACCCCTGTTTGAACCGACTCACAGAAGTAAACATTTGGGCTAATCATAGGAAAATCATTTGGCACAGCTAACCAAACCTCAGCATCAGGCCAGGCTCTGGGCACCTATCTTTCCACTCCTGAGGCTCTTCTTCCTGTTAAAATGTGCCTGGATTGCAAAGGGACATCCCCAGAGTGCATATCAGGTGCTATGGAAAACTGAAAGGAGGTATGCAGGCAGCTGGACAGAGCCCTCAGACAGGTCTGCTGGAACAAAGATGCTCCTCTACTCACACAGGAGGAAGCAACCTTCACTAAAATCCCCCAGGGAAAGAGCAGACCCCTGCAGAGAGCTCACAGATGTGGGTTATGTTACAGCATGCACATGGTTACTTGCATTGCTCCTGGCCAATTATGACCAACACAGCTCAGGTTAATTTAGCATAACTCACAGACTTGCTCTAAGCTAAATGAATTAAAGGCTGGGCTCCAAGAAGCCCTAAATGACTCTGTGGTTCTGCGCAATCCAGCAATGCTGAAGTCCACTCCTACCCTGAACCAAGTGACACTACAGTAGAGCACCAAATATGAGTTACAAGGGGAAAACCAGCTGAGTTTGGCAAGCATGCATCCAGTCAGCTGAATTTAACAGTCTTGCTTTCAAATCCATAAATCAGATCTTCCCTGGAATCTCAGTTAGTCACGGTCTAAATCCCTGGATTTTGCAGTCTTCTAGAAGTATATTTTGCACTAAGTTAAATTCCACTAGAAACACATGAGTAGCATTGAAGAGGACTCTGCAGTAATGTGCAGCACTATTACTGGCCACAGCCCCTACCCTGAGGAAGCTCTCCCAAAGTGAAACAGCAGGAACCCTGCTTGCCACTGCCACCAGTACCTTAGGGTTCCACTGGAGAAGTCTTGCTCTCCACGCTGAGGTTCAGCAGCACAACTCTCAGCAGGAGAGCTGCACTCCAGCAGCAAGTAAACCCAGCTTACTTGGGAATCCATGCCTTCCCTCAAGAATGCAACCAGAGACAGTGACCTTGAGCATCTTAAAACAGCAACAAGCAAAGCATGCTGTTGCAGACAGGCTCTTGTGCAGATGTGGTGAGGCAGAAAAGCAGCTGGCTGTATTTTCACTGCACACTCAAGAACTGCAGAGATGTGCCAATGAACCAGGGCCCTGCTCTTAAGACAAGGTTTAATGCAGAACTCCTGTCTGTCTCCCTTGTCAGAGAATTGCTTGTATTAATTTACTGTCAGAGCCTCCAGTCACTGACAGTGGCCTCTGTCTCTCCTGATTTCAGTAGAGAGCTTGGGTTCAAACACATTCCTCTCCCAGCTGCACTGCTATTTGGAGCAATACTTTAGCTAGAAAAGGTGCCCTTTGAATTTCTTCTGCCAGTCATTTGTGACAGTGTGAAAGGCTCATCAAGCCATGAGCCTCAAAACCTCTCAGATGAGAGGTGAAGAAAACGTGTTTTGACTGTTCTTGAAAAGCATTCTTGGCGACAGTGGGATGTGGAGTCAGCCTCTCAGCAGCAAGTCCAGCACAGCATGGCACCAGTGAGGGCAGCCAGACTCCCCTGGCTTCTGACCTGCTGCTGCCAAACCCTGAACAGACAAACTTTCCCTTCTTGCTCACAGAGGTGCCTTTCAGGACTAGAAACTGGCTCTATGATACAAAGATCAGGTAAAGGGGTAATGGATCAGAAAAGTCTTCAAAATCCCTAAAATGCCCATAAAAACTTAAATCAAGCCAGTTAGTATTAAACAGGCACATACCTCTAAGAGGCATGGCAAGAAATAATTCTTCCTCTGTGGTTAGGGCTTCACCAGATAATCACCTTGTACCAGTGGACTCACGTGGGTCCAGAAGAGAGGTGACACTGTGCAATTTTCTATCCTGCCTCTGGATTATTTTTTTTCCCATTGCAGGAGATGAATCCTCAAAGCTTTCAGTCAAATTTCTTCTACACTAAATTATATTGTAACAGCAAATATTTTCACTAGAGTTAAAAAAAAAAAAAATACAAAAAAACCAAGAAACTTTTAAAACTGCAAGCTTTTTGAAAAATCTTTCATCAAAGTGATTAGGAGTTGTGATACATGGGCTTGCTGAGATAGCACTCACTGGCAGATCCCCAGGTAACACATTCATTTCATTAGGCTCTGAACCATTACTGTCTCTCTACAGGTCCAAATCCTAAGGGCATCCATTTCAACACCACTGCATGAGAACACCTGATTTTCATAGTAAACATGACATCTAAACTCGATCCCACAGAAACAGAGACAGGGAGGCAGCTAAAACCTGCATTTTAACAATGTGCCTCATTGTTTGTCCCTTCTTTGAGCTGGAAAACATTTCTCAGGAAGAGGAGAAATTCCTTGTTTGGCAGATTTTATGTGTATTACAGATGGTGATAGCAGTGTGAGCAGGTGATGTGGAGGACATAGTTTAATCTGCAAAATTCCTTGGAATATAAAGCAACAAACAAAAACATCACAAGCAAGTCTGAGTTTAGGACTTAGGTTCAAAAGAGAACAGCCAATGAGGAGGAAAAAATCCTGGTTTAGAAAATTAGGAAAACCTTATCTCAACTCAAAGAAAGGTAAAATATTCAACTTTAAACAGCTCTTTTGCCAGAACACGGATTAGAATAAAACTAGGTTCAGGTAAAACACAGCTGAGGTTGAGAGACTTGTAGAAAGGAGCCCAGAAGTCATGTAATGATCACAATCTAAAATTGGCTTGGAGGACAGTACTTTGGAAAAAACCTTCAGGGAAATCACAAAAGGGTCTCAAAAAGAAATTAATTAATTGGTAGCTTCTGAGGCCTCTTGGTAGAGCACATCTCCTGACATTCACTCACAGTTAATCTGCACTGCAAATACCCTCTACTAACACAGCTCAGAGCTGTAGCCAAGATCAATGTGCAGACTTCTCACAACTACTTGGATTAAATGGGCTCCACTTACCACCACCATGCCTGCCTTTCCCTCAACAGGGTCTGAAGAAAACTCCACTTGTACAAATGCACCACAGAAGGATGTTTGCACACAAGATGCTATTGAAAACCTCCTGCAGTTTTCAATGCTTGACCTGATAAATACTCTTCCTGATAATTTTTGAGGAAGGAAGCTCCTTAGGAACAGATAAAACTGTTCACATGAGTAAGGACTATCAGGTCATAGGCTGCACTCCAGAAGGATTTAAGCACATAACACAAGAGATGCAATTCCCTGTGTAATGTCAGCTCCCAATGTGACCACAACACAAAAGAATCTGGGTATACTGGACAAAGAAACCCAGACAAAGCCAAAGAAGAACATCATTGCTGGAGCACTGAAGTAAGGTACCAAGGAGACAGCCACCCCTCAAATCCACATGAGCAGTTTTTGAGAGGATTGCCAGAGAGTTCTGAGCCAGCATTCCCCAGAGGGAAGGAACCATGATCCTGCTCTGTGCCTTTACCAAGGAGAGAATGCTATTTGGTCCATTGCTTTCAGATACTAGGAATAAAACACTAACTCCAATATTTGCTGAGAAAATGCTTAGAAGCACTGAACTTCAGGGCATTCTACTGTCAAGCAAGATCATAAATCTTTAGTTTCTGAAACATGACCATGGTGTTTCTGCAAGCAGGAAATCAATGGAGAAAACAAGCCTGAAGCTCACTCATGCTGTGAAATCAAGCTCAGGACAGAGATCTGTGGCAGAACCCAAGCAGTCTCTGATTCCCTGCCCCTCTCTCTCAAGGACCCAGAGAAGCACCTAGCTATTTTTTAAACAATGACTGGGAGAGGGTGAAGAAGGGTGAAACTTGAAACATCTGACAGTGTCTGTCTTTACCAGCCAAGGCAAAGCTTTCCCTCAAGCCATGAAATGTCACTGGATCCAGAGGACCACGTGTCCCCATCACTCCTAAGTACCTGGGAACCCCAATCTTCCTGCAGAGCCTGACAGCTGCAGAAGCTCCACACAAGCTATTAGGGTGCACACCTATAAACAGCCCAGCAGTGTCAAATGGCACAATTTTCTCTTCTCCTCCCAGCTGAACAGCATTTTCTGGGAACAAGGGAACAACACTGGGCCAGAAGAATGCCTGGCCTAATAACAGGTTCAGGACTGCAGCTCCCAGAGAGGAAGAGCCTGTGTGTCTGTGTATAGGTATTAAGTACTTCCTCCACTATACAACTAATCCGATTAACAGCTTTAGGAAACTCTGAAATGTTATAATTCAAGAGGTTCCATTCATAAAGGGTCTTAGGCTGTTTCTGTACAGAGGTTGCATTCTTCCCACTGGAAATAAAGCAGGGAGTAGGATTTTCTCCCAGGGAAGAATGGAGCCCAATCCACACCATGCTGAAGTAGGCCACCCTCTTAAAATTCACATGAGTGTCAAACAAGCCTCACAACCCTTCCTGCCCCAGCAGAGAGCCCCCACAGGGCAGGTGACCACAGAGATCCCTCTGTGTGTGCTCTGCAGAAAGCAGCACAGTCCCAGGGGCTGCCCATTTGTCAGCTGCACTCCCAGGGGTACAAATGAAACCTGCTAGAGAGGAGGACAAGATTTCCTTGTGAGTGAGGTGACATCTCCATTCACCCAAGGCAAAGCATTGTATGAGGCACCAGTAAAAAGTGCAGGGAAGAGACTGATTCAACCACACCACACGAGCCCTGGCTGTAAGAGACCAGTGCCAGCATTACATGATACAGATGTGAGCTATAAAATCCAGTTCATTTTCCAGATGGCACGAGTCCGGCTCCAGTGCCAAGTGAAAGAAATGTGCTAGACAGGACAACTAAAAAGTTACCAGAGAAAACTGATACATTCAAACATCATCTGACTTTGCTTTCCCAGCAGTGTCCTCATCTAACTTCAGGAATCAACAAAGGGATGTAACAAGATTAATGCTGCCTGTCCCACTTAGTTCCCATTTTCTAACAGATCTTCTACTCCTAATAACTACCATCTAGGAATGTGTGACAGCCAAAAGCATGATGTGAATGGACTGAGTGACACAGCAATGCAGGACAATGGCATTGCCAGGGAGTTGCCCATAATCTGAACAACTGACAGCCCTTCTCCATCCAGCATCTCAGTTACACTGACAATTAAATATGCCTGTGTTGGATGTGTTGTCTTTCACACTCATCCTGATAGGAAGCTGGACCACTCATCCCCAGATCTACATACTTAGATGCTCTGAAGCCAAAGCTAGGCAGTTACAAGGAAAGAGAACCATCTACCAGGGATTTCAAATTATATATGAGTTGAGTTGCACAGGGATCAGGTGAATATACAATTTTAGTGATTTTTGCCTCTTCCCACCCTCTCACACTACTTGCTAACCTAGAGGCAGAGAAAAACAGAAGTTGGCTCTGACCTTGTCTCCCGTCCCTCTGGTACCTCTCAGAGCTCAGACTTACAGCTAGTTCTCTCTTGCAGCATAAAGTGAACTAGAGGGAAAAACACTGTGGGGAGCCCTCTGAACCAGAGCTGGAGTCCAGTCAGAGCTCCTGAGTCAAGAAACACCTTTGGTCCGGCATGAGATGGAGCTTAAATTAGAGGTGCACAGGGAGACAAAATGAGCACAGGCTTTACAGAAAATCAACATAATTCTTAACCTATTTTGATCAGGATATCACTTCTAGGGCAGTCTGTATGACTGCAGTGGGTTCTACTAGGCAGACAGCTGAAAAAAAGTGTTATTCCACTAAGATCATACAGTGAAAGAAAAAGGGGCACAATAAGAGTCAGAACTCCTGACAAACTGAGTAACCCAACTGCAAACAACAACAAAGGTAGCTCCTCACAGAAAGAGACCAGTGCTATAAATCTGATAATCTCCCTCGGACAAGACAGGATTTGGCTACATCAAATTGTGACTTTTTTCTTACTAAACAAAGCTCAGAGTAGGATCCCACCCTCAGTGCCATAACTGAGTTCTGCAGGCACTGCCCTGGCTGTGGGAACAGCACCACA